>NC_067478.1:99164713-101564713 GCF_947179515.1 Apodemus sylvaticus
GTATGCACGGATGCTATTGGTCTCTGTACTCAAATGTGCTTCTGAACTGTTACTTTAGGAATGCAGTTGTCTCTTTAAAGTAGCTTTCAAGGGAATTAAAACTCAAATTAAGGATTATTAAAAAGACATTCACACTGAAATATGTTATTACTGCAGAAGATGTTCTTGCATTAGCAAAATGAAGCCAGTGGAACAACTGGCATTTACGACGGAGGCTCTAAATCAAAATTCTGCAAGGCATTCCTGTTTTTCCACTCGGATAGCATCCTTCTCCACAATTCTGCCACCATGAACTTTTATAACTAGGTTTCAATGTAAAACATGCAGCAGGTTTTGAAACCAGTAGAATGTTTGGCTCCTAGTCTCACATTTTCTCCAAACACTAGCTGCTCTTTTTATTGCGGTGGCGGTGGCTGAGGGGGCATGAAGGGGGTGGATTGTGAAGAAGTGATTCAGCAGATAATCGAACCCTCTGGGTGCCGGGTTGAAGAATCTAGTACTTTGGGCATTTGTCCATTCTGTTGTCTGATTTCCAGAATCCCACATTTTGGAACTACAAGATGGAAAAACCCAGGTTTATTTTAGAGAGCAAACTTTTCCCATGTTCTTCTAAACTCTGTTTTCTTCTTCTCTTGTGCTGCTTCCAATACTATGCATTCATTATGCTAGGACACTGCTTGGCCTTTGAACTCCCTCGTCTGTTGTGTTCAATATCACACATATACCATTTATACTCCCAACAATTATTGCTAGCAAGCCACCTAGGATTTCTTGACTCTCCTTCCTTCTCCATTGTTCACCTACATCATCCTTAGTCTAATTCCATCTGGCATCTCATCTTAACTGCATTAATGCCATGATTTTGTAACAGGTTGTAGAGTCTTTGGTACCATTTTCCCCTCTCTATTTTTTCCCAAAGAACCCATCCATTGCAACATAGAAGAGACAGTTTTATTATACCATGTCTACCAAAATTACGTCAACAGGCATACATTTAGATCCACGGTGCCTGTGAACGTATGCATATGACCTACCTGGGATCAAGGCAGCCCAAATATTAGCACAGATGAGGAGATAGCTCTCAAAGTGCTACACCTAGGTGAGCTATTGGTAATTGATGATTACTAGGAGATGGAGCATCAGTTTACTTCAGGGATATAGCTCTTGATGGGCTTTGTTCCAGTCCATGGCTCCATATGTGTGCACATAATGTTAGCACTGAGGTATGCTCAATGTATTTTTAAAAGGAGCACATGAATTTGGGAAAGTGAGGAGAGATTAGGGGAAGAGATGAGCGTAGGGAAAGGAGAATGCATTTGATCAAACCATATTCTAAAAATGTATGAAATTCTCAAATGATAAAAAGTAAGCACACCACTGTATTACTGACTTTGACTTGTCCCACATTTCATTTGATTCTACACTGCCTTGAGATTAGCTATTACTTTAAGGTGGAATGCTCTCCACAACACAGTCTCATGGTCTTATTTGTGCTTTCTTTCCTCCCTTCCAAATGTACAAAATTCAAGAATTGTTGCCTGACAGACAGATTTCAGTAAGCCCCCAAATCTTTAAGCTCAGTAGAGTCATCTTAAAACTACCTTCTTAAGCCTATAGAGACAGCTCAGAGACAGCATTTGATACAGAATCATGAGGACCAGTGGGACCCCAGTGCCCAATGTAACAAGCCAGGCATGGTGCACCCATCAATACTATAACTCCAGGAGGGATCTGGTGCCTTCGTCTGACTTTCATGTGCATGTATAAGCACATGTGTATATTTTCACAGAGACAAACACAAGCAATAAATAATACCTTAGAAAATGAAATCACATAATCGTAGGAATCATATTATTCATGTTACTTTGGGTTGTGTGTGTATGTGTGTGTGTGTGTGTGTGTGTGTGTGAGAGAGAGAGAGAGAGAGAGAGAGAGAGAGAGAGAGAGAGAGAGAGAGAGAGAGATCCCTGTAGCTACTGTTACTGGTAGTTGTGAATCATTTACTATAGATGCTGGGAATTGAACTAGGGTCATCTGAAAGAACAGCAAGCTCTCTTAACCACTGTGCCATTTCTTTATTCCCCCCTCACTGGACTTTTTATATTCCTATATCTTTGGTATCAAATATAAGAAATCATTGCTTAACTCAAGGAGACAAAGACAAGTTTTAATATTTATATTAATGCTTTAATTTTAGCTCTAAAATTAGGACATCAGCTACTTTTCATTTAATTTATGTATTAGATAAGGCAGAGATCCAACTGCATCATTTTATACATGTATAATCAGTTGTCTGGAAGCAATGATTGGAACAATGACTCTGTTCTCCAGTGTATTCTTTTCACTATAAATTTGAGATTTTATTAATAGATTCTCAATTATTGCTCTTTGACCTCTGCATTTATCCTTATTTTGATGTATGATACCTGTAGCTTTGAAGTACATTTTGAAACAGGTAGCTATAAAACCTTTGGTGTTTTTTTTTTTTCTGTTTTTTTTTTTTAGTTTGGTTGGAATTGTTAGTAAAGATTGTAATGAATTTGAAGATCAATTTTGGAAATGTTCCATTTTTTACATTTATTTTATCTATGAAAAGGAAACTTTCTGTTATTTGGACTTGGTTTCTTTCAATTATTTTCATTTTCAGAGTCTTTATCACATATCTTGTTAATTTAATTTTAGTGCCTTATACTTTTTATGTTTTTGCAACTTAATTATTTTCTAATTTTTTTCTTTTGAATTCTTTATTTCTTCATTGTAAGAGTATGACCTTTCAGTTGATTTTTGTACTTTTTGATCTTATATGCTGTACCCTTGCTATACTTGTTTGTTAGTTCCTTTTTAGGACTTTATAGGATTTCCAACATGAAAAATCATCTCATTTATAAATGCAGATAGTTTTATGTCTTCCTATAAAATTGGATGCCCTTTCTTTCTTTTTTTTTCTTTTTTTTTTTATTATTCGATATAATTTATTTACATTTCAAATGATTTCCCCTTTTCTAGCCCCCCCACTCCCCGAAAGTCCCGCAAGCCCCCTTCTCTTCCCCTGTCCTCCCACCCAACCCTTCCCACTTCCCCGTTCTGGTTTTGCTGAATACTGTTTCACTGAGTCTTTCCAGAACCAGGGGCCACTCCTCCTTTCTTCTTGTACCTCATTTGATGTGTGGATTATGTTTTGGGTACTCCAGTTTTCTAGGTTAATATCCACTTATTAGTGAGTGCATACCATGATTCACCTTTTGAGTCTGGGTTACCTCACTTAGTATGATATTCTCTAGCTCCATCCATTTGCCTAAGAATTTCATGAATTCATTGTTTCTAATAGCTGAATAGTACTCCATTGTGTAGATATACCACATTTTTTGCATCCACTCTTCTGTTGAGGGATACCTGGGTTCTTTCCAGCATCTGGCAATTACAAATAGGGCTGCTATGAACATAGTAGAACATGTATCCTTATTACATGGTGGGGAGTCTTCTGGGTATATGCCCAGGAGTGGTATAGCAGGATCTTCTGGAAGTAAGGTGCCCAGTTTTCGGAGGAACCGCCAGACTGATTTCCAGAGTGGTTGTACCAATTTGCAACCCCACCAGCAGTGGAGGAGTGTTCCTCTTTCTCCACACCCTCTCCAACACCTGCTGTCTCCTGAATTTTTAATCTTAGCCATTCTGACTGGTGTAAGATGAAATCTTAGGGTTGTTTTGATTTGCATTTCCCTAATGACTAATGAAGTTGAGCATTTTTTAAGATGCTTCTCCGCCATCCGAAGTTCTTCAGGTGAGAATTCTTTGTTTAACTCTGTACCCCATTTTTTAATAGGGTTGTTTGGTTTTCTGGAGTCTAACTTCTTGAGTTCTTTATATATATTGGATATTAGCCCTCTATCTGATGTAGGATTGGTGAAGATCTTTTCCCAATTTGTTGGTTGCCGATTTGTCCTCTTGATGGTGTCCTTTGCCTTACAGAAACTTTGTAATTTTATGAGGTCCCATTTGTCAATTCTTGCTCTTAGAGCATACGCTATTGGTGTTCTGTTCAGAAACTTTCTCCCTGTACCGATGTCCTCAAGGGTCTTCCCCAGTTTCTTTTCTATTAGCTTCATAGTGTCTGGCTTTATGTGGAGGTCCTTGATCCATTTGGATTTGAGCTTAGTACAAGGAGACAAGGATGGATCAATTCGCATTCTTCTGCATGCTGACCTCCAGTTGAACCAGCACCATTTGTTGAAAAGGCTATCTTTTTTCCATTGGATGTTTTCAGCCTCTTTGTCGAGGATCAAGTGGCCATAGGTGTGTGGGTTCATTTCTGGATCTTCAATCCTGTTCCATTGATCCTCCTGCCTGTCACTGTACCAATACCATGCAGTTTTTAACACTATTGCTCTGTAGTATTGCTTGAGGTCAGGGATACTGATTCCCCCAGATTTCCTTTTGTTGCTGAGAATAGTTTTAGCTATCCTGGGTTTTTTGTTGTTCCAGATGAATTTGATAATTGCTCTTTCTAACTCTGTGAAGAATTGAGTTGGGATTTTGATGGGTATTGCATTGAATCTGTATAGTGCTTTAGGCAAAATGGCCATTTTAACTATATTGATTCTGCCGATCCATGAGCATGGGAGGTTTTCCCATTTTTTGAGGTCTTCTTCCATTTCCTTCTTCAGAGTCTTGAAGTTCTTGTCATACAGATCTTTCACATGTTTGGTAAGAGTCACCCCAAGATACTTTATACTGTTTGTGGCTATTGTGAAGGGGGTCATTTCCCTAATTTCTTTCTCAGCCTGCTTATCCTTTGAGTATAGGAAGGCCACTGATTTGCTTGAGTTGACTTTATAACCTGCCACTTTGCTGAAGTTGTTTATCAGCTGTAGGAGCTCTCTAGTGGAGTTCTTTGGGTCACTTAGGTAGACGATCATGTCGTCTGCAAATAATGATAGTTTGACTTCTTCCTTTTCAATTTGTATCCCTTTGACCTCCTTATGTTGTCGAATTGCCCGAGCTAGTACCTCAAGTACAATATTGAAAAGATAAGGAGAAAGGGGGCAGCCTTGTCTGGTCCCTGATTTCAGTGGGATTGCTTCAAGTTTCTCTCCATTTAGTTTGATGCTGGCTACCGGTTTGCTGTATATTGCTTTTACTATGTTTAGGTATGGGCCTTGAATTCCTGTTCTCTCCAAGACTTTAAGCATGAAGGGATGCTGAATTTTGTCAAATGCTTTTTCAGCATCCAATGAAATGACCATGTGGTTTTGTTCTTTGAATTTGTTTATGTAGTGGATTGTATTGATGGATTTCCGTATATTGAACCAACCCTGCATTCCTGGGATAAAGCCTACTTGATCATGGTGGATGATCGTTTTGATGTGTTCTTGGATTCGGTTGGCAAGAATTTATTGAGTATTTTTGCATCGATGTTCATAAGGGAAATTGGTCTGAAGTTCTCTTTCTTTGTTGGATCTTTGTGTGGCTTTGGTATCAGCGTAATTGTGGCTTCGTAGAAGGAATTGGGTAGTGTTCCTTCTGTTTCTATTTTGTGGAATAGTTTGAAGAGTATTGGTGTTAACTCTTCTTTGAAGGTCTGGTAGAATTCTGCACTGAAGCCATCTGGTCCTGTGCTTTTTTTGGTTGGAAGACTTTCTATGACTCCTTCTATTTCTTTAGGCATTATGGGACTGTTTAGATGGTCTAGTTGGTCCTGATTTAATTTTGGTATTTGGTATCTGTCAAGGAAATTGTCCATTTCCTCCAGATTCTCCAGTTGTGTTGAGTATAGGCTCTTGTAGTAGGATCTGATGATTTTTTGGATTTCCTCAGTTTCCGTTGTTATATCTCCCTTTTCATTTCTAAGTTTGTTAATTTGGATACTTTCTCTGTGCCCTTTGGTCATTCTGGCTAAGGGTTTATCTATCTTGTTGATTTTCTCAAAGAACCAGCTCCTAGTATTGTTGATTTTTTGTATGGTTCTCTTTGTTTCTACTTGATTGATTTCTGCCCTGAGTTTGATGATTTCCTGCCTTCTACTCCTCCTGGGCGAAATAGCTTCTTTTTGTTCCAGGGCTTTCAGGTGTGTCATTAAGCTGGTAATGTATGCTCTCTCCATTTTCTTTTTGGAGGCACTCAGGGCTATGAGTTTTCCTCTTAGCACTGCTTTCATTGTGTCCCATAGATTTGGGTATGTTGTGTTTTCATTTTCATTGTGTTCTAAAAAGTCTTTAATTTCTTTCTTTATTTCTTCCTTGACCAAGGTATCATTGAGTAGAGTATTGTTCAGTTTCCACGTGTATGTGGGCTTTCTGTTGTTTCTGTTGCTATTGAAGACCACTTTTACTCCATAGTGATCAGATAGGAGGCATGGGATTAGTTCGATCTTCTTATATTTGTTGAGGTCTGTCTTGTGACCAATTATATGGTCGATTTTGGAGAAGGTACCATGAGGTGCTGAGAAAAAGGTATATTCTTTTGTTTTAGGATAGAATGTTCTATATATATCTGTTAAATCTAATTGGTCCAAAGCTTCAATTAGTTTCATTGTGTCCCTGTTTAGTTTCTGTTTTCCTGATCGGTCCATTGAGGAAAGTGCAGTGTTGAAGTCACCCACAATTATTGTGTTAGGTGCAATGTGTGCTTTTAGTTTTAATAAAGTTCCTTTTACAGAAGAGGGTGCCCTTGCATTTGGGGCATAGATGTTCAGGATTGTCAGTTCTTCTTTTTGTATTTTTCCTTTGACCAGCAAGAAGTGTCCCTCAGGGTCTCTTTTGATGACTTTGGGTTGAAAGTCAATTTTATCTGATATTAAAATGGCTACTCCAGCTTGTTTCCTGAGACCATTTGCTTGTAAAATTGTCTTCCAGCCTTTTACTCTAAGGTAGTGTTTGTCTTTGACCCTGAGGTGTGTTTCCTGTAAGCAGCAAAATGTAGGGTCCTGTTTACGTATCCATTCAGTTAGTCTGTGTCTTTTTATTGGGGCATTAAGTCCATTGATGTTAAGAGATATTAAGGAATAGTGATTGTTACTTCCTATCATTTTTGACGTTATTTTTTAAATTTGAATGCTTAACTTCTTTTGGGTTTGATGAAAGGTTACTATCTTGCTTTTTCCAGGGTGAAGTTTCCCTCCTTGTATTGGTGTTGTCCTCCTATTATCCTTTTTAGGGCCGGGTTTGTGGATAGATATTGGGTAAACTTGGTTTTGTCATGAAATATCTTAGTTTCTCCATCTATGGTGATTGAGAGTTTTGCTGGGTATAGTAGTTTTGGTTGGCATTTGTGTTCTCTTAGAGTCTGCATGAGATCTGCCCAGGACCTTCTAGCCTTCATAGTCTCAGGTGAAAAGTCTGCTGTGATTCTGATAGGTCTTCCTTTATATGTTACTTGGCCTTTTTCTCTTACTGCCTTTAGTATTCTTTCTTTGTTTAGAACATTTGGTGTTTTGATTATTATGTGACGGGAAGTATTTCTGTTCTGGTCCAGTCTGTTTGGAGTTCTGTAGGCTTCTTGTATATTCATGGGCATCTCTCTCTTTAGGTTAGGGAAGTTTTCTTCCATAATTTTATTGAAGATATTTGCTGGCCCTTTAAGTTGTAAATCTTCACTCTCCTCTATGCCTATAATCCTTAGGTTTGGTCTTCTCATTGTGTCCTGGATTTCCTGGATATTTTGGGTTACAAGCTTTTTGCATTTTGCATTTTCTTTAACTGTTGAGTCCATGGTTTCTATGGAATCTTCAGCATCTGAGATTCTTTCTTCTATCTCTTGTATTCTGTTGTTGATATTTGTATCTCTGTCCCCTGATTTCTTCCCAAGGCTTTCTATCTCCAAAGTTGTCTCCCTTTGAGTTTTCTTAGTTGTTTCTACTTCTGATTTTAGATCCTGGATGGTTTTGCTTAGCTCCTTCACTTGCATGTTTGTGTTTTCCTGTAATTCTTTAAGAGATTTTTGTGTTTTCTCTTTCAAGAGCTCAGCCTGTTGACCAAAGTTCTCCTGTATTTCTTTAAGAGATTTTTGTGTTTCGTCTTTCATGACCTCAGCCTGTTGAGCAAAGTTCTCCTGTATTTCTTTAAGTGTTTTTTGCATTTCCTCCTTGTTGGCTTTTGTATTCTCCTGGATTTCTTTCAATGATTTTTGTGTTTCCCTTGCAAGGGCTTCTACCTTTTGATCCATTGTCTCCTGAATTTCTTTATGTATGACCTTCATGTGTTCCTATACCAGCATCATGACCAGTGATTTTAAATCCAAATCTTGTTTTACTGGTGTGATGGGGTATCCAGGACATGTTGGTAGAGGAGAATTGGGTTCAGATGTTGCCATATTGCCTTGATTTCTGTTAGTGACGTTCCTGCGTTTGCCTTTTGCCATCTAGATCTCACTGGTGTTAGTTTATCTTGTCAGTGCTGGACTCACCAGTGCAAGCTGCCCCTTCCCAGTTGGCCTCTGGTGCACAGCTTACCTCCTGCACTGCTTGTAGACAGTGTGCTGCTGCCCAGGCTGTTCAGATCCCAAAGCAGGCACCCGAAGGCTCCCGCTGGGGCCCGCTGGATTCACTGGAGCACACTGACTTCTCCCAGCTGGCCGCCCGGAAGCCCAGCTAGCCACTTGCAGGACTTGGAGATGTAATGCTGCCGCCCAGACTGATCTGGATCCGGAAGCGGAGAGAGTAGAGCTAAGGGCTTCTGCCTGAGGCCTTGCCCCAGATTGTGTCTGTGGAGCAGATGGAGCCCGTGTGCGCTCCCAGGGAGTGCCGAAGGTGTATGCTACTGTGACCTCCCCTGTGTTCCGCTCACTCCGCTGGGCAGCCGATCTGCCAACCGGGCTGTCGCACACAAGGTTAGCCTGGCCGCCCAGTCCCTGAGTCCAGGCAAAAGCCTGGGAGGCCAAGCTCCGAGCAAAGTTCCCCTACGCTTTGACTGTTAATTGGGTTTGCCAGGTGACTAGGATGGCGGGCGTGTGCGCCCGCGCTCCCTGAAAGCGCCGGGAGAGTCTGCTTTGCTAACAATCACCTGGGCGGGTTGACTCACAGATGGCCCACCAAGCCGCCCAGTTCTTGGGGTCAGTCCTGTGCCTTTTGGGGCCTGGACCCCCGCTTTGTTAGCCTTAGGCTATGCCTGTTACAGGTCTGCCCGCCTGAGCTCTCTGTAGTCCTGCAGGCAAAATGGCGGCGGCGCGCTCGCAGGCCTGGGCAAAAAACCTCCTGGTTGGGTTGGCACCCCGATGGCCCCCCGACCCGCCCAGGGCCTGGGTGCAGGCCAACGCCCGTCGGGCTCAGACCACCGCGGTGTTGGCCTCGGATTATGTTTGTGTACCTCAGTCTGTCCGATTCCTGGAGTACGGAACCAAGATGGATGCTCCTCTCCTGACTGGTGGGAGGCCGAGTTCTGAAGCGGCCTCCGTGCAGGAAAGGCGCCGCACAACTGCAGCTGCTTGCTGTCCGGCTGGTCAGCGAAGGTCAGTGGTCGTGGGAGCAGGGCCTAACTGGTCCCTGTGACGCCTTGGTTCCACTGCTGATGGCCCTTCAGCTGGAGCAGCCACTGCTGCCGCTGCTGCTGCCGCCGCCGCCGCCGCCACCGCCGCCGAGAATTGCTCCCTTTCTTTCTTTTCTTGCTAAGTTGCCTTGATTAGAATCTCCAATACAATTGAATATGAGTCATCGACAGATTTATATTTCAATGTACAGTGATAACATTCTATCTCTTCACCATTAACTTCACATGTTAACTATGATTTTGCTTTTTGTGCTATTTTTGTGTTTGTTTGTTTATCTCATATCCATTTGAAGTAGTTTTCTTCTAACCATAGTTTTAATTTTTATTGTGAGTGAGAATTATATTTTTGTTCATTGCAGTTTCAGTATCTCTTTAAATGTTTTGATGGTTAGATTTACTTGTCAACTTGTCTTGATCTAGAGTTACATGAGAAGAAATTTTTAATGATGCATTGTTAAGATTAAGTTAGTTTGTAATCCTGGGGGTCTGTCTTTAGGGGATATTCTTGTCTACATTAATTGAGTTAGAGAGATAGATATGACTATTGTGGGTGGCTCCTTTCCCTAGGAAGGAGATCCTGAGCTGTTTAATAGAGGAGAAAGTAGGAGGTTAAGAGATTGGTGGGGTTGCAAATTGGTACAACCACTCTGGAAATCAGTCTGGCGGTTCCTCCGAAAACTGGGCACCTCACTTCCAGAAAATCCTGCTATACCACTCCTGGGCATATACCCTGAGGATTCCCCAGCATGTAATAAGGATACATGCTCTACTATGTTCATAGCAGCCCTATTTATAATCGCCAGATGCTGGAAAGAACCCAGTATCCCTCAACAGAAGAGTGGATGCAAAAAATGTGGTATATCTACACAATGGAGTACTATTCAGCCATTAGAAACAATGAATTCATGAAATTCTTAGGCAAATGGATGGAGCTAGAAAACATCATACTAAGTGAGGTAACCCAGACTCAAAAGGTGACTCATGGTATGCACTCACTAATAAGTGGATATTAACCTAGAAAACTGGAATATCCCAAACATAATCCATACATCAAATGAGGTACAAGAAGAAAGGAGGAGTGGCCCCTTGTTCTAGAAAGACTCAGTGAAGAAGTATAGGGCAAAACCAGAACGGGGAAGTGGGAAGGGGTGGGTGGGAGGACAGGGGGAGAGAAGGGGACTTATGGGACTTTTGGGGAGTGGGGGGCTAGAAAAGGGGAAATCATTTGAAATGTAAATAAAAAATATATCGAATAAAAAAAAAAAGAGTGCCTAGTGCGGGGAGAGCAGCAGCAGCAGCAGCAGCGGCTGGTCCAGAGGAAGGGCCATCAGCAGTAGAACCAAGCGGACAGGGTCCAGGCAGACCCTGCACCCACGACCACTGGCCATCGCTGGCCAGCCAGGCTGCAAGCAGTGGCGAATTTATGGTGCCTTTCACCACACAGAAGCCACATCAGAACTCTGCCTCCCGCCAGTCAGTTAAGAGGCCTCCATATTGGTTCTCAGTTGCCAGAGAAACCAGACTGAGGTACACAAATATAACCTGAGACCAGCATCGCGGGGGTCTAAGCCTGATGGGCGTTGGCCTGCACCCAGGCCCTGGGCGGATGGGGGGGGGTGCAAACCCGGCCAGGAGGTCCCCCCCCACCCCCCGCCGGCACGCGCTCCACAGCCATTTTGCCTATGGGAAGCCAGAGAGACCTAGCAGGCAAAACCAAACTGGCTAACAGGCATAGCCCGAGGCGGACATAGCAGGGGTCTCAGACGGTCAGGCCCTGGACTGCCCCCAGGCCCTGGGCTGCTCGGTGGGCCATCTGTGTGCTGACCTGGCCAGGAGGTTGTTAGCCCAGCAGACTCTCCCAGCACTCTCAGGGAGCGTGCGCACGCCACCATCCTAGCCACCTGACAGACCCAATTAACACTCACAGCTGAGGGGAACTTTGCTCGGACATTGGCCTGCCAGACTTTTGCCTAGACTCAGGGCCTGAGCAGCTAGGCTAGCCTTGTGTGCACCAACCCAGTTGGGAGTTCAGCTGCCCAGCAGAGAGATCAGCACGCAGAAAAGGTCCCTGCAGCATACAGCTTCAGCACTCCCTGAAGGAGCAAACGGGCACCATCTGGCTCACAGACACAATCTGGGGCAAAGAACACTAGGGCTGCAAGGGCACCCAAGAGGAGGAAAGCACATCAGCAATCTGCAACAGGGGAAACCCTGCCCTCCAGTGTTGCAGAAATAGCCCTAGAGCCTCTCAGGAGGCTAAAACACCAGCCAGAGACAAGACCAATTAGCTCCAGAGAACAAGATGGCAAAGGGCAAATGCAGGAACACTACTAACAGAAATCTAGGCAATATGGCAGCATCTGAACCAAAGTCTCCAACATCAGCAAGTCCTGGTTATGCCAACACACCAGAAAAACAAGATTTGGATTTAAAATCACTGTTCATGATGCTGCTAGAAGAACACAAAATGGACATGAATGAATCTCTTAAAGAAATACAGGGGAACATGAATAAGCTAGAAACCCGTATAATGGAAACACAAAAAACACTTAAAGAAATGCAGGAGAATAAGGCCCAAGAGATAGAAGCCAATAAAGAAGAAAGGCAAAAAAACTTAAAGAAATGCAGGAGAACTTGAGTCAACAGGCAAAAGTCATGAAAGAGGAAACACAAAAATCTCTTAAAAAATTACAGGAAAACACAGACAAACAAATGATGGAACTGAGCAAAACCATCCTGGATCTAAAAACAGAAGTAGAAACAACTAAGAAATCACAAAGGGAGACAACTTTGGAGATAGAAAACCTTGAGAAGAAATCAGGGGCCAGAGATGCAAATATAAACAACAGAATACAAGAGATGGAAGAAAGAATCTCAGATACCGAAGATACCATAGAAACCATTGACTCAACTGTCAAAGAAAATGCAAAATGCAAAAAGCTTGTATCCCAGAACATCCAGGAAATCCAGGATACAATGAGAAGACCAAACCTAAGGATTATAGGTATAGATGAGAGTGAAGATTTACAACAGAAAGGGCCAGCAAATATCTTCAACAAAATTATGGAAGAAAACTTTCCTAACTTAAAGAGAGAGATGCCTATGAATATACAAGAAGCCTACAGAACTCCAAACAGACTGGACCTGAGCAGAAATACCTCCCGTCACATAATAATCAAAACCCCAAATGCACTAAAGAAAGAAATAATATTAAAGGCAGTAAGAGAGAAAGGCCAAGTAACATATAAAGGAAGACCTATCAGAATCACACCAGACTTCTCACCAGAGACCATGAAAGCTAGAAGATCCTGGGCAGATCTCATGCAGACTCTAAGAGAACACAAATGTCAGCCAAGACTACTATACCCAGAAAAACTCTCATTCACCATAGATGGAGAAACCAAGATATTCCATGACAAAACCAGATTTACACAATATCTTTCCACAAACCCAGCTCTGCAAAGAATAATAGGAGGAAAACTCCAATACAAGGAGGGAAACTATACCCTGGAAAAAGCAAGATAGTTACCTTCCTTCATCAAACCCAAAAGAAGATAACCACTCAAATATAAAAAGACAGGAATGTCACAAAAATGACAGGAAGTAATAATCACTATTCCCTAATATCTCTTAACATCAATGGTCTCAATTCCCCAATAAAAAGACATAGACTAACAGACTGGATAAGGAAACAGGACCCTACAATTTGCTGTATACAGGAGACACACCTCAGTGTCAAAGATAAAAACTACCTTAGAGTAAAAGGCTGGAAGACAATCTTACAAGCCAATGGTCACAGGAAATGAGCAGGAGTAGCCATTCTAATATCAGATAAAATTGACTTTCAAACTAAAGTCATCAAAAGAGACACAGAAGGACATTTCTTTCTGGTCAAAGGAAAAATCCACCAAGAAGAACTTTCAATTCTGAACATCTATGCGCCAAATGCAAGGGCACCCTCATTCGTAAAAGAAACTTTACTAAAGCTCAAAGCACACATTGCACCTAACACAATAATTGTGGGAGACTTCAACACTCCACTTTCCTCAATGGACCTATCAGGAAAACAGAAACTAAACAGGGACACAGTAAAACTAATTGAAGCTTTGGACCAATTGGATTTGACTGATATTTATAGAACATTTCACCCTAAAGCAAAAGAATATACCTTTTTCTCAGCACCTCATGGTACCTTCTCCAAAATCGAACATATAATTGGACACAAGGCAGACCTCAACAAATATAAGATGATCGAACTAATCCCATGCCTCCTATCAGATCACTATGGTGTAAGAGTGATTTTCAATAGCAACAAAAACAACAGAAAGCCCACATACACATGAATAATACTCTACTCAATGACACCTTGACCAAAGAAGAAATAAAGAAAGAAATCAGAGACTTTTTAGAATTTAATGAAAATGAAGGCACAACATACCCAAATCTTTGGGACACAATGAAAGCAGTGCTAAGAGGTAAACTCATAGCCCTAAGTGCCTCCAGAAAGAAAATGGAGAGAGCATACACGAGCAGCTTAACGACACACCTGAAAGTCCTGGAACAAAAAGAAGCTAATTCACCCAGAAGGAGTAGAAGACAGGAAATCATCAAACTCAGGGCTGAAATCAATCAATTGGAAACAAAGCGAACCCGTACAAAGAATTATCGAATCCAGGAGCTGGTTCTGTGAGAAAATCAACAAGATAGATAAACCCTTAGCCAGACTGACCAAAGGGCACAGAGAAAGTATCCAAATTAACAAACTTAGAAATGAAAAGGGAGATATAACAACGGAAACTGAGGAAATCCAAAAAATCATTCAGATCCTACTACAAGAGCCTGTACTCAACACAACTGGAGAATCTGGAGGAAATGGACATTTTCTTAGACAGATACCAAATACCAAAATTAAATCAGGACCAAATAGATCATCTAAACAGTCCCATAACGCCTAAAGAAATAGAAGGAGTCATAGAAAGTCTTCCAACCAAAAAAAGCACAGGACCAGATGGTTTCAGTTCAGAATTCTATCAGACCTTCAAAGAAGACTTAACACCAATACTCTTCAAACTATTCCACAAAATAGAAACAGAAGGAACACTACCCAATTCCTTCTACGAAGCCACAATTACGCCGATACCAAAACCACACAAAGATCCAACAAAGAAAGAGAACTTCAGACCAATTTCCCTTATGAACATCGATGCAAAAATACTCAATAAAATCCTTGCCAACCAAATCCAAGAACACATCAAAACGATCATTCACCATGATCAAGTAGGCTTTATCCCAGGAATGCAGGGTTGGTTCAATATACGGAAATCCATCAACGCAATCCACTACATAAACAAACTCAAAGAAAAAAACCACATGGTCATTTCATTGGATGCTGAAAAAGCATTTGACAAAATTCAGCATCCTTTCATGCTTAAAGTCTTGGAAAGAACAGGAATTCAAGGCCCATACCTAAGCATAGTAAAAGCAATATACAGCAAACCGGTAGCCAGCATCAAACTAAATGGAGAGAAACTTGAAGCAATCTCACTAAAATCAGGGACTAGACAGGGCTGCCCCCTCTCTCCTTATCTTTTCAATATTGTAGTTGAGGTACTAGCTCGGGCAATTAGACAACATAAGGAGGTCGAAGGGATACAAATTGGAAAGGAAGAAGTCAAACTATCATTATTTGAAGATGACATGATAGTCTACCTAAGTGACCCAAAAAACTCCACTAGAGAGCTCCTACAGCTGATAAACAACTTCAGCAAAGTGGCAGGTTATAAAATCAACTCAAGCAAATCAGTGGCCTTCCTATACTCAAAGGATAAGCAGGCTGAGAAAGAAATTAGGGAAATGACCCCTTCACAATAGCCACAAACAGTATAAAATATCTTGGGGTGACTCTTACCAAACATGTGAAAGATCTTTATGACAAGAACTTCAAGAATCTGAAGAAGGAATTGGAAGAAGACCTCAAAAAATGGAAAAACCTCCCATGCTCATGGATCGGCAAAATCAATATAGTTAAAATGGCCATTTTGCCAAAAGCAATATACAGATTCAATGCAATACCCATCAAAATCCGAACTCAATTCTTCACAGAGTTAGAAAGAGCAATTCTCAGATTCATCTGGAATAACAAAAAACCCAGGATAGCTAAAACTATTCTCAGCAACAAAAGAAATTCTGGGGGAATCAGTATCCCTGACCTCAAGCAACACTACAGAGCAATAGTGTAAGGCAGGCGGATCAATGGAACAGGATTGAAGATCCAGAACTGAACCCACACACCTATGGCCACTTGATCCTCGACAAAGGGGCTGAAAACATCCAATGGAAAAAAGATAGCCTTTTCAACAAATGGTGCTGGTTCAACTGGAGGTCAGCATGCAGAAGAATGCGAATTGATCCATCCTTGTCTCCTTGTACTAAGCTCAAATCCAAATGGATCAAGGACCTCCACATAAAGCCTGACACTCTGAAGCTAATAGAAAAGAAACTGGGGAAGACCCTTGAGAACATCTGTACAGGGAGAAAATTTCTGAACAGAACACCAATACCTTATGCTCTAAGATCAAGAATTGACAAATTGGACCTCATAATATTACAAAGTTTCTGTAAGGCAAAGGACACCATCAAGAGGACAAATCGGCAACCAATAAATTGGGAAAAGTTCTTCACCAATCCTACATCAGATAGAGGGCTAATATCCAATATATATAAAGAACTCAAGAAGTTAGACTCCAGAAAACCAAACAACCCTATTAAAAAATGGGGTACAGAGTTAAACAAAGAATTCTCACCTGAAGAACTTCCGATGGCAGAGAAGCATCTTAAAAAATGCTCAACTTCATTAGTCCTTAGGGAAATGCAAATCAAAACAACCCTGAGATTTCACCTTACACCAGTCAGAATGGCTAAGATTAAAAATTCAGGAGACAGCAGGTGTTGGAGAGGGTGTGGAGAAAAAGGAACACTCCTCCACTGTTGGTGGGGTTGCAAATTGGTACAACCATTCTGGAAATCAGTCTGGCGGTTCCTCTGAAAACTGGGCACCTCACTTCCAGAAGATCCTGCTATACCACTCCTGGGCATATACCCAGAGGATTCCCCACCATGTAATAAGGATACATGCTCTACTATGTTCATAGCAGCCCTATTTATAATCGCCAGATGCTGGAAAGAACCCAGGTATCCCTCAACAGAAGAGTGGATGCAAAAAATGTGGTATATCTACACAATGGAGTACTATTCAGCCATTAGAAACAATGAATTCATGAAATTCTTAGGCAAATGGATGGAGCTAGAAAACATCATACTAAGTGAGGTAACCCAGACTCAAAAGGTGACTCATGGTATGCACTCACTAATAAGTGGATATTAACCTAGAAAACTGGAATACCCCAAACATAATCCACACATCAAATGAGGTGCAAGAAGAAAGGAGGAGTGGCCCCTTGTTCTGGAAAGACTCAGTGAAGCAGTATAGGGCAAAACCAGAACGGGGAAGTGGGAAGGGGTGGGTGGGAGGACAGGGGGAGAGAAGGGGGCTTACGGGACTTTCAGGGAGTGGGGGACTAGAAAAGGGGAAATCATTTGAAATGTAAATAAAAAATATATCGAATAAATAAAATAAAATAAAAAGCCAAAAAAAAATGCCTAGTGCTCTTGCAGAGGTCCTAAATTTGGTTCCAGCATCCATGTCAGGAAACTGAACAAGCACCTATAATTTCTGCTTCAGTCTATGGTCACCTACATTCATGTGCCTATACTTACACATGGATCCACATACATGTATATATAATTAAAAACTAAAAAGCAAAAGTAGAGAAAGTGAACTGAATACAAGCATTCACTCTTCATTCATTCTCTCTGTGCTCTTGAGTGTAGGTATGACTAGATGCTACAGGTTTTGTTGCCTTGACTTCACAGTAACAGAGACTATAAATTTGAATTGTGAGACAGAATAAATCCTGTCTTCCATAAGTTGTTGTCATCTGAGTCATTTATCACAGCATCAGGTAAAAAAAGCTAAGAAATATTGTTATTGCCTATTTCCATATTTTCATCACATATATATATATATGATATGTATATATATTTTTCAACATATTTTTATATATATATATAAAAATTTGGGAGGCAGATCAAGAAGGGGATGATGACTGGATTGTATAAAAAGATTAAAGATAATTATAAAAAATTAACAATTAAAAAAAGAGAAAAAGATTGAAGACCATGGGGACCCAAAAAGAAACAAGTAATCTCTTAATAAGTAAATTGAGAAATAGTTTATTGAGAGAATTCATTAAGTCTGACTTATCTAAAGGATCTTGGCATAGGACCATTTAGAATTAGCTGTTCATGTTATGATTAAGAATTCACCTACTAAATCTTGATTATATAATATTGGATACATACACACACATAAACACACCCATATACTATTGTCTATGTACGTTGTTGACAGTCATTTCATACAGTTTCTTTAAAATCATTCCTTTGTGTTTTTCTTCATCAGTTTATTTAAATGTCAGTTTTGTTGACTTTTTATATTATATTCTTTATTGCATTTCATGTAACTTACAAATGAATTTGTTCAATGTGTTAAGTTTTTGTTTGTTCTTATCAATGTCTTAAATTGGAGAATTGGAATTTCTTTGAGATTTTAATTCCTATTTAATAGAGATATTTATAGCTATGAGAGAATAAATGTAGAAGTAAACTCTATCTTTATTGTCATTTATAATTACATAATTATCTATTTTAAGACTCTGGTACTTGTTTGTTTGTTTGTTTCATTATAGGTTCAAACTGCTTTCTGAAGTTGGTCCTTAATGGAAGAATTAAGCTTTCAACCTAAATAACTTTCCTCAGTGGTTAATATAAGTGAGTTTGTTACCAGTACTGCACTCTTTCAAATTTTTTATCTGGGCAAGGTCTTTATTTTGCTTTTGGGGGGGGGTCTTTTTTTTCATTTTTTGTAATTTTATTTTTTCTATTATTATTTTTTTGATATATTTTTATTTATTTTATTTACATTTCAAATGATTTCCCCTTTTCTGGACCCCCACTCCCCGAAAGTCCCATCAGCCCCCATCCCTCCCCCTGTTTTCCCATACAACCCTTCCCATTTCCCTGTTCTGGTTTTGCCCTATACTGCTTCACTGAGTCTTTCCAGAACAAGGGGCCACTCCTCCATTCTTCTTGTACCTCATTTGATGTGTGGATTATGTTTCGGGTATTCCAGTTTTCTAGGTTAATATCCACTTATTAGTGAGTGATACCATGATTCATCTTTTGAGTCTGGGTTACCTCACTTAGTATGATGTTCTCCAGCTCCATCCATTTGCCTAAGAATTTCATGAATTCATTGTTTCTAATGGCTGAATAGTACTCCATTGTGTAGATATACCACATTTTTTGCATCCACTCTTCTGTTGAGGGATATCTGGGTTCTTTCCAGCTTCTGGCAATTATAAATAGGGCTGCTATGAACATAGTGAAACATGTATCCTTATTACATGCTGTGGGATCTTCTGGGTATATGCCCAGAAGTGGTATAGCAGGATCTTCTGGAAGTGAGGTGCCCAGTTTTCGTAGGAACCGCCAGACTGATTTCCAGAGTAGTTGTACCAATTTGCAACCCCACCAGCAGTGGAGGAGTGTTCCTCTTTCTCCATATCCTCGCCAACATCTGCTGTCTCCTGAATTTTTAATCTTAGCCATTCTGACTGGTGTAAGGTGAAATCTCAGGGTTGTTTTGATTTGCATTTCCCTAATGACTAATAAAGTTGAGCATTTTTTAAAGATGCTTCTCCACCATCCGAAGTTCTTCAGGTGAAAATTCTTTGTTTAACTCTGTACTCCATTTTTAATAGAGTTATTTGGTTTTCTGGTGTCTAACTTCTTGAGTTCTTTATACATATTGGATATTAACCCTCTATCTGATGTAGGGTTGGTGAAGATCTTTTCCAAATTTGTTGGTTGCTGATTTGCCCTTTTGATGGTGTCCTTTGCCTTACAGAACCTTTGTAATTTTATGAAGTCCCATTTGTCAATTCTTGATTTTAGAGCATAAGCTATTGGTGTTCTGTTCAGGAACTTTCCTCCTGTACTGATGTCCTCAAGGGTCTTCCCCAGTTTCTTTTCTATTAGCTTCAGAGTGTCTGGCTTTATGTGGAGGTCCTTGATCCATTTGGAATTGCGCTTAGTACAAGGAGACAAGGATAGATCAATTCCCATTCTTCTGCATGCTTTTGTTTTTTAAAGATTATTTTCGTGGCTATAAAGTTACTGATTGGCTGACACTTTATTCTTCTCCTCCCCTCCCCTCTTACTCTCTTTTTCTCTTTTGATTTCTTTATTTCAAATACATCATTATTTGTCTTCTGGATGCCATGCTTTTGTTTAGAGTGTTCTCACTATTATGCATTTGAATATTGATTTTGTTATAGTTAATCTACTTGAAAGTTTTTTTTTTAATACATCTTGGGTATGTATGTTTCTTGCTGTTTGTCATGTAGAATGATTTTAGTCATGATTTTTTTTCATTCTTTTTTTTTATTCGATATAATTTATTTACATTTCTAATGATTTCCCCTTTTCTAGCCCCACTCCCTGAAAGTCCCGTAAGCCCCCTTCTCTTCCCCTGTCCTCCCTCCCACCCCTTCCCAGTTCCCCGTTCTGGTTTTGCCAAATACTGTTTCACTGAGTCTTTCCAGAACCAGGGACCACTCCTGCTTTCTTCTTGTATCTCATTTGATGTGTGGATTATGTTTTGGGTATTCCAGTTTTCTAGGTTAATAACCACTTATTAGTGAGTGCATACCATGATTCACCTTTTGAGTCTGGGTTACCTCACTTAGTATGATGTTCTCTAGCTCCATCCATTTGCCTAAGAATTTCATGAATTCATTGTTTCTAATGGCTGAATAGTACTCCATTGTGTAGATATACCACATTTTTTGTATCCACTCATCTGTTGAGGGATACCTGGGTTCTTTCCAGCATCTGGCAATTATAAATAGGGCTGCTATGAACATAGTAGAGCATGTATCCTTATTACATGGTGGGGAATCCTCTGGGTATATGCCCAGGAGTGGTATAGCAGGATCTTCTGGAAGTGAGGTGCCCAGTTTTCGGAGGAACCGCCAGACTGCTTTCCAGAGTGGTTGTACCAATTTGCAACCCCACCAGCAGTGGAGGAGTGTTCCTCTTTCTCCACACCCTCTCCAACACCTGCTGTCTCCTGAATTTTTAATCTTAGCCATTCTGACTGGTGTAAGATGAAATCTTAGGGTTGTTTTGATTTGCATTTCCCTAATGAGTAATGAAGTTGAGCATTTTTTAAGATGCTTCTCTGCCATCCGAAGTTCTTCAGGTGAGAATTCTTTGTTTAACTCTGTACCCCATTTTTTAATAGGGTTGTTCGCTTTTCTGGAGTCTAACTTCTTGAGTTCTTTATATATATTGGATATTAGCCCTCTATCTGATGTAGGATTGGTGAAGATCTTTTCCCAATTTGTTGGTTGCCGATCTGTCCTCTTGATGGTGTCCTTTGCCTTACAGAAACTCTGTAACCTTATGAGGTCCCATTTGTCAATTCTTGCTCTTAGAGCATACGCTATTGGTGTTCTGTTCAGAAACTTTCTCCCTGTACCAATGTCCTCAAGGGTCTTCCCCAGTTTCTTTTCTATTAGCTTCAGAGTGTCTGGCTTTATGTGGAGGTCCTTGATCCATTTGGATTTGAGCTTAGTACAAGGAGACAAGGATGGATCAATTCGCATTCTTCTGCATGCTGACCTCCAGTTGAACCAGCACCATTTGTTGAAAAGGCTATCTTTTTTCCATTGGATGTTTTCAGCCTCTTTGTCGAGGATCAATGACCCCCTTCACAATAGCCACAAACAGTATAAAGTATCTTGGGGTGACTCTTACCAAACTTGCGAAAGATCTGTATGACAAGAACTTCAAGACTCTGAAGAAGGAAATGGAAGAAGACCTGAAAAAATGGGAAAACCTCCCATGCTCATGGATCGGTAGAATCAATATAGTTAAAATGGCCATTTTGCCTAAAGCACTATACAGATTCAATGCAATACCCATCAAAATCCCAACTCAATTCTTCACAGAGTTAGAAAGAGCAATTATCAAATTCATCTGGAACAACAAAAAACCCAGGATAGCTAAAACTATTCTCAGCAACAAAAGAAAATCTGGGGGAATCAGTATCCCTGACCTCAAGCAATACTACAGAGCAATAGTGTTAAAAACTGCATGGTATTGGTACAGTGACAGGCAGGAGGATCAATGGAACAGGATTGAAGATCCAGAAATGAACCCACACACCTATAGTCATGATTTTTTGAGAAAATTTACAATATGTTTTCTTCATCTTTTACCATTTTCTTCTTTTGTTAATCTCATTGTAGAATCTTAGCACATATATATATTCAAGTTTAGCCAGGTTAAATATTAAGTTGAGCCTCTCTAGTGAATTTTTCATTTCAATTTTATGCATGTATGTATGTGTATATAGGTATGGGTGTGTGCATGTGTATATGCATGTATGTATTCTTTAATCTTTTCTGCAGTCTAGACTTCATCCCCTTCCTGGTCCACACTCTAAATGTTCTACATCCCATACCTTATCCCCATACCACCCCTGTCTCCAAGAGGATGTCTCTACCCTCCTATCCTCACTACCCCAGACCTCCCCACTTCCTGGAGCCTCAAGTCTCTTGAGGGTCAGGTGTATCTTCTCTGACAGAGTCCAGACCCAGAAGTTCTTGGCTATGTAGTGTTGGGGGCCTCTTATCAGCTGGTGTATGCTGCCTGGTTGGTGGCTCAGTGACTGAGAGATCTTGGGGATTCAGATTATTTGAGACTGCTGATCTTCCTACAGGGTCACCCTCCTCCTCAACTTTTTCCAGCTTTTCCATAATTCAACCACAGAGGGAACCAGCTTTGGCCTATTGGTTGGGTGTAAATCTCTGCATCTGACTTTTTCAGCTGCTTGTTGGGCCTTTTGGAATCCTTTTGGTTTTGTTTAAATGATTCCTATTACTTTAGAGTTATACTATGTATTTGACTGCACATTGTTATTGTGTCTGCTTTTTCTTCTTAAAGCATCATATTCTTTTGCACTTTGATCACATTTTTACACACACACACACACACACACACACACACACACACACCCTTCTTTTGAGTCTTTGTAAACTTCAATACCTGAGTCCCTTCAGAATCATCAAAGTTAGTTTCTGTTGCTTGTTATTTTAAAAATTTAATCTTCAATTACACTTTCATATTTCTTTATATGTCTCAATTGTTTAGTCATCCAAGCACATGCTTGTTTTTTCTGTATCATCACTAGTTATCATGTCAAGCAGGATATTGTAGACAATTCATCAGCTTGAGTCCTTCCAGAAATTTTTCTCTTTTCATTGGTTTCACAGTTTTCCTTGCAATTTGGGTGAAATGCATTGTGAACTGTTTCCCAGATGTGAAGCCTCTGTGTTCACTCTTTCAGAGCTTGCAGACTTGATCTTGTACACAATTACCCTACATTGAGAGTGGTGTTTTCTTGGCTCCCTTCAGCTCTCTTTCCAGGTTTAATCATCTACATCTTTCATTGCTCCACCCAGTATGGTTCCCTTAGTAGCTGTCTTATTGTTGCATTGTTTTCTGACAACACAGCACAGAAAAATTTACTTCACAGCTTTATCCAATTAAGCCTAAGGCTACTGAGACCCAGGTTAAGGATAGTTTATTAAACTTATTTCAAGGTTAGTTCTGATCTAAGAAAATCTCTCTCTTGTTTCCTTATGTGATTTTTTTTTCTGTTTAAATAGTTGGACTATAGTTTATCTTATGCTCTAGTGATACTTCCATCTTATTTTTGACGAACAAAATCTCCATTATATTCAAGGTTTCAATGTCAATGTATTCTATTTTAAAAAAGCTTGTTCTACTAAAAAGTGTTTCAGACTGATTTTCTTGTTTCCTACATGTCCTGTTGTGCATAATGCAGGTGAGCATAAAACAAATACTCTCTTGCTCCGAAAGAGAGCTGTGTAGACAGGATGTTTGGAACAGAAGCGGTAGCCTCTTTTCTTGATTTTATTTCTTACATGGATCCTCTTCCTTATGTTTGAGCTGGAGGAAGGAAAATCAACTCTATATTTGGGGCTTTGTAGATGAATGGGCGTTGGCTGCTGCTTTCTTAGCCACACATGTTTGGAATTTAGCCTCTAAAACAGGACACTATGGGTAGTCAGGAATGCCTATATCACATCTTTCCCTGAAAGGTACTACAGCACTTGACCAGATCTGTGAGTGAGATCTCTCTCTTCTTGGCCACATTAACATAGAACACAACAATCAGCCCATTGACCTAGAACAGGGGAGAAGATTGTGCATGTCTCTGACATAAGGTACCTACTGTTTTGACACAATTCAGTAGATTATCTTAGTTAAATGCCATTACATTTTCCGTCTGATTTTATGTTGTGGATTTGGTCTAATGCTTGTATTATGTTAATCCCCCTCCCCCACAAGTTGCATGAGAATTCACATGTAAGATGCTGAGGGTTCCTGTTCCAAGTTGGTTTTGATTGGTAAATCAAAGTTGCATTACAAGCTTAAATGGGACCTCATAAAATTACAAAGTTTCTGTAAGGCAAAGGACACTGTTAAAAGGACAAAATGGCAACCATCAAATTGGGAAAGGATATTCACCAACCCTACATCTGATAGAGGGCTAATATCCAATATATACAAAAAACTCAAGAAGTTAGACCCCAGGGAACCAAATAACCCTATTAAAAAATGGGATACTGATCTAAACAAAGAATTTTCACCTGAAGAAATTCGGATGGCCGAGACGCACCTTAAGAAGTGCTCAACATCATTAGTCATTAGGGAAATGCAAATCAAAACAACCCTGAGATTTCACCTTACAGCAATCAGAATGGCTAAGGTCAAAAACTCAGGAGACAGCAGGTGTTGGTGAGGATGTGGAGAAAGAGGAACACTCCTCCACTGCTGGTAGGGCTGTAAGACGGTACAACCAGTTTGGAAATCAGTCTGGCGGTTCCTCAGAAAACTGGACATGACACTTCCGGTGGACCCTGCTTTACCTCTCCTGGGCATATACCCAAAGGATTCCCCGGCATGCAATAAAGACACATGCTCCATTATGTTCATAGCAGTCTTATTTATAATAGCCAGAAGCTGGAAAGAACCCAGATGCCCCTCAAAGGAGGAATGGATACAGAAAATGTGGTATATTTACACAATGGAATACTACTCAGCAATTAGAAACAATGAATACACAAAATTTTTAGGCAAATGGTTTGATCTGGAAAATACCATCCTAAGTGAGGTAACCCAATCACAAAAGAATACACATGGAATGCAATCTCTGATAAGTGGATATTAATTAGCCCAGAAGCTCTGAATACCCAAGGCACAAATTGCATAACAAATGACGCCCGGGAAGAATTATGGAGAGGGTCCTGATCCTGGACAGAATTGATCTAGTATTGGAGGGGAATATAAGGGCAGAGAAAAAGGAGGGAGGTGATTGGAGAATGGATGGAGAGAAGGTTTATGGGACATATGGGGAGGGGGGATCTGGGAAAGGGGAAATCATTTGGAATGTAAACAAAGAATATAGAAAATAAAAATATTTAAAAAAAAAGTTGCTGGCAGCCAATGGTTGTGCAGGGAGATAGAGGCGGGACTTTAGGATTCCTAGGCTAGGGGACTGAGAGACAAAGGAGGCAACAGAGCCAGGAAAGGAGTAGCTGCCCGGCCTGAGAGCCTCAAAAGGGAGAGCTTAGCAATCACAGAAGAGCCAGGAAGGAACGGCCCCAGGGGGCCTCCCTACTGTGCTTAGGGCAAAAATGATGGAACACAGATTTTTGTGAGTAACAACTCGCGAATATTGGAGGGGAGGTGTTAGCCTTCTGGAGGTTTGGGAGTGGCCCACCCATTAAGCTGTTTAAGGCATATTAAAATATAAGGCTGCCTCTGTGTGAATTCTTTCATTCAGAAACCCAGAATTTTGGAGTGGGCCACAAGGAACTTGTGCTGCTGCCACCGCCTGGTCCATTTGAGCAGGATTAATTGATAACTGCAACAATTTTATGACAGTTTTTATACATTTCAAAGAGCTCTTTTAAAAATGCTTTTTTTGTTAGCACTTGTGGTAATTTACTAGACAACAGATCTGATGTTCATTACCTCATTATTCTGGATATTGTAGTTTTTATTGAATATGTGTGAATCCATGTATATATGTACATGCATGTGTGTGTGTGTGTGTGTGTGTGTGTGTGTGTTTTGCAAGATACAATTTATTTTTAGATATTACTTTAAGGTGATAAATGATAATGCTAGTAATTTGTAGTAGTAAGTAATATTTCCTGTTAAAATAAATTAATTTAGAATATATGAACATATTTGCAATTTTTTTTAGGTTTTTTTAAAAAATTTATTGATATATTTATTTACATTTCAAATGATTTCCCCTTTTCTGGACCCCCACTCCCTGAAAGTCCCATCAGCCCCCTTCCCTCCCCCTGTTTTCCCACCCAACCCTTCCCACTTCCTTGTTTTGGTTTTATTGAATTAGTAGAGTGACAAGCAAAGCATTCAGAAAGGGGATGCCATCAACCTAACCTAACATGTAAATGGGAGATAAAGAGACAAAGGGAATGCATATGCCTAAAAGGAAATGTGTTACTAGCATTGATTCTAAACATGAACTGACAACACTTGTTTATTGTTGCTAACATTCAACTGTGCTCCCAGTACCCAGACCGTACTCCTTAGTGTTTTCAACATAACAACCAGACTTTATAGAAATATAGTCTGAGGCAAGAAAAAATATCAATATATCTCTGTGTATTAGTTAGGTTCTCATTACTATAATAGAATACCACAGGCAATAGATTTTAAGAAAAGAAAACACTCTTTTACTCAGGGTTTTGGACAAAGTCTAAATATGTAACAAAGACACAGTGAAAGCTTTTCCTAATACAAAGACTGAGAAAGGCATCCCACAATTCCCTCTGAAGGCATGCCGCCTTGATGACCTAATGATTTCTCACATAGCTTTATTTCCTATGACTAATGTTTAATTTTGTTATCACTATTCATTCAAGTTATTGTTTTTTCAAAGCAATTCTAATAGCCAACTGTTTAGAGAGAAACAATCTTCTACTTCTTCCTTTCTTTGTGAGTGTAGTGAACTGTGTGTGAAGTATGTGAGTGTAGTATGTGTGTGTATATCCTGTGTATGCATGTAGTATATGTGCATACATGCATGCTTGTCTGTGTGTATGCAATGACACAGTGTTGTTTATTGAACTCAGAGATAGAGTGGCACCCAAATGATGTTCTGTGATCTGGTTCCCCGTAATGCTTGGGTCACAGGCACATAGACACATGTCATTTTTATGTGGGTACTATGGATTCAAAATCAAGGTCTCATGCTTGTATAGCAAAGATTCTTATAGAGTCATCTTTCCAGCCTCTACTTCCGAAGATTTCAACCATCTTCCAATATCCTTACATATAGAATAAATGTTAACACACAGGCCCTCAGAGGACATTAAATATCCAAACTATAGTATTCTGAAAAGGTCTACTCTTGACATTAAGCAGGGGGCATTTTAGAGACTATTAAGGACAATGATAGATACTGTGTTAAAGAGCCCTACTATGAAACATGGTCATTTTCTTATTAAAGTAGATAATAAGATCAATTATTAAAGTTTTACAAAGATAGGAAAGTTCCATATGAAAAGTTTTATAAAGCTAGGGTAGTTCCATATAAAAATTTAACTTTATTGAATTAATTAGTTACTAATGTTATATTTTTTAAAGTAGATGCTTGTGGAGTATATTTACATTCTTACATTTCTCTGTGTTAAACAAAATTCACAGTAATTCAGATAGTCTTAGACAGATAGGGAACTAAATCAAATAATTTAAGAACTCAAGTGTAAGATTGATCATACATCTGTTAGTAGATTGCCAGTTAGGAAAGGGTCCTTTGGTTAATAGGCATAAATTATCACTTTCCATCAAATTTGAATTCATTTTAGATAACAACTCTGTCAGATAACCTATGCCCTTGAAAGAAGTGTAATGGGTTACATATCCTCTGTGACCTACAATCTTGAATTGACACACTTAATTAGAATAAGATGCTAGTAAGACAGCATTTATTTTTAATGATGCTGTAATGAGTAAATATATAATGATTGAAATATAATGACAGACAAATATAACATAGATGCAAAAGAACTAGAAAATTTCAGGTAAGTTAGATACCAGGAGAGTATTTCAGGACAAATCCAAGGTGGCGAACTACTTACAAATGAATGAATGTCATGGAATCCAGAAAGTCTGCTGTTGTAAGCAATGAGGTGAAATCATGAGAGCAAGCTTGGTCTGATGTTATGAGGTTCAAGGTTATGTCATATGTGAAAAGAATCAACCAGCTGTTATAGCCTTACCTATAATCCATTAATTAATAACCCAAGTCCTTTGATTGTGGCTGTTCTGAAAGGGTATCATGTATTTATCTTTTATTTTCTTTAAAATTACCATATCATTAAGGAATCATCTAACTAAATTTAAGAACAATGTTAGGAAGGTTCCACAATGAATGTAATAATAATCTATTTAGGAACAAAAAGAAATACATATAATGATATAGTAAGCTAATGACATAGTATCTATAATTTAAAACAGGATTTCAAATGGGCACTTAATTCAATAATTATATTTGTCTATATTTCATAGGATATTTATAGTACATAAATCAATAAATCATTTTTACATCTGCAAATGTATAAGTTATTTAAATAAAATTTTGTAATAATATGTCTGTGCATGATTAAAATTCAGAGATCAATAAAGCACATGTGTGCATTTAACTACCAGTATTTAATACAGTGTAATTTGTATGTGTTTTCTTTAATAATAAACTCTGTGGAACTAATCAACAGTGTGAAAATACAATTAATTTCAAGCAAAATATTAAATGAATAATGATAAAGAACATAAATAGTTGAGAGTTCTTTTTGGGCATGCTTTCTTATCAACTTGACTGGATTGAGACTTAAGAGATAAGCACATCTCTGAGTGAATTTGAAAAAATCCATGAGGATGTTTCCAGAAAGGATTAGTGACCTGCCCTTAGTATTGACAAGAGCATCCTGTCAGGTCAGGTGAGATGAAAGGGGAGAAAGGAGGAAACCACCTTCTACATGTAAACATGCAAAATATCCTCATGTGACATTTATCAGTCATTTAACCCATTAAAATGAAAGGCTTTGTAATGTACCTTTATTTTACTTGAAGAAAGCCAAGTGAGGCAAGGTTACTCCTCCTGATTCCTGACTACCATATATGTTAGGTGCTTTGTTCTGCCAACTCCTCCGCACAATGATGGAGTAAAAGTCCTAGAATAATAGCCTGAAATAAATCATTCTTTCCTCAATGTGGTTCCTCCTCCTCCTCCTCCTCCTCCTCCTCCTCCTCCCCTTCCTCGTCCTCCTCTTCTTCTTCTTCTTCTTCTTCTTCTTCTTCTTCTTCTTCTTCTTCTTCTTCTTCTTCTTCTTCTTCTTCTTCTTCTTCTTCTTCTTCTTCTTCTTCTTCTTCTTCTTCCTCTTCTTCTTCTTCCTCTTCCTCCTCCTCCTTCCTCCTCCTCCTTCTTCTTCTTTCTCTTCCTCCTCCTCCTCCTTCTCTCCTCCTTCTCCTCCTCTTCCTCCTCCTCCTCCTCCTCCTTTTCCTCCTCCTTCTTGTGTTGAAAGCACAGATTTAGGGTTGTGGCCATCTAAGGTAAACTGTTTGGCCTAGCTCTAGCTATGTGATTTGGGTGACCCTAATGTACTATGATGATAAATGTTGATTATCAGATTGACAGGATTTGGAATGACCTAGGAGACAAACCTAGAGCATGTCTATGAAAAACCCTTTAGATTAGGTTAGCCTTTGGCCTAATCTGGGGAAGGACTTTCTCCATTATGCTGTTTATTTCCAGAAAACATTTTTCCTCTTAATTCAGAAGAAAAGAAATACAGGCAGCCACTTGTCTCATGCCACTGCTTGGCTCCTGCTACACCCACAATGTGCTGTGGAGGAAGAGGGATAGGGTCAGTGTCCCAGAAAGCAGACCCTTCCCCCAACCTTTGCTTCCCTTCAAATAGCAATGTTAGAAAAACATCAACTCTGTGGCTCCTTCCCTGGCTCTGTCTGGACACTGGAGGCCAGGAGGAAATGAGAGTTGGAGAGGAGAAAGCCCCTCCCAGGCAGAGAAGCTGCCCTGGCTGGTTATTGGGAGGGATTGAGGGAGGCTTTGGGGCAGAGGGGAGAAAGAGCCCTGGAAACCTTTTCCCTTTAACCTGACATATTTATATATTTACAGCCATACAGGACACAGGGAAGATGAAGGATGGCTGGGGTTAACGTTGATTCTTCAGTGGAAGGAAAGTGTAAGCCACTGCACACCCCCATCCACGTCACATTTTCCTCCCTTCTAGCTCCTAAAGCCTTCACTAGGAAAGGTAGAGGGTGGAGGGAAGAAAGATTTGGAGGGAGGGAATGTTTGTATAAAGGACTGGAGCTATAGCTCCTTCTAAAGTAGGTAAGGTGGCCAAGGAAAAGCAACCAAGTCCCTCCAAGAGAAGGGGTCTGGGGGAGAGGTGAGAAAAACAGCCCCCAAGTGCTGACTCTTGCCTTGGCTTTCTTTGGTTCCACAGCCCCCCCAACCCCCAAGACGCCCCTCCCCTGCTGACTGACAGGTCGATGCTAGACCCATCTCCTCCAGGACACTGTGCAGGCAACTCATCTTCCTCCTACAACAGGTCAGCCTGCTCAATGACTTTGAGCATACTCATCTTGGAGGCATCCTGGACATCTTCACCCATCAGAAACTCATCCAGGATAAAGTATGCCTTTTCAAAGCTAAAGATGATGTCCAACTCACACATGATTCTGGAACACTTGGCAAAGATCTCTACGAATCAGTGGGTCAGCTCCAGTGTGATCAGCTCTTGCCTTGGACTTCTGATGGAGCAGCAGAAATAGAGACTGGCATATTTCTTATAGACTACTTTGATGTCCTTCTACTCCAGGAAGCTGTACATTTTGTGTTTTCAAGCCAAGATTACCTGCATGGGCTCTTGGACCATTTTCTTCCTCTCTTTGTCTAAGGTACAGTTTTTGTAGCCAAAGTTTTCCCTGCCGGCCGAATGGCTAAACAATAGCATGAATCTGAACATTAGCATGAATCGGCATCATCCTGCAGCCCCCATCCTGTATGTCCCTCCTTTATTATGCTGATTGAAGTAGGAAATTCCATTCTAAAAGGAGGTAGCACCATTCCTTGGACTCAGGTCCAAGACTAAAGAAAAAGAAGATAGGTAGTTTTACAGCAGCAGACATCTTTCTTGGCTGTCTGACTAGGGATGAGATATGACTGGCTACCTTAAATTTTGCCATCCTGACTTCTGCATGATGATGGATTATGCCATGGAACCATGAACCAAGAAGCACCCTTCCTTCCTTCCTTCCTTCCTTCCTTCCTTCCTTCCTTCCTTCCTTCCTTCCTTCCTTCCTTCCCTCTCTCCCGCCATCCCTCCCTCCCTCCTTCCTTCCTTCCTTCCTTCCTTCCTTCCTTCCTTCCTTCCTTCCTTCCTTCCTTAAGTTTATTCTTTCAGAATACTTTATCATAATAATGGAAATATAGCTGAGACACCTACACTTTCAGTCCTTTATTGACCTCTGAAAAACTTGGATACCTGTCTCATGAAAGTAAAGCATGTTTAGCATAGTCTGGTGGTTTGAATATGCTTGGAACATGGGAAGTGACACTATTAGGTGGTATGACCTTATTGAAGTAGTTGTCGCCTTGCTGGCAGAAGGCTTTGAGGTCTACTAGTGGGCATGCTCTGCCCAGTGCAGAAGAAAGCCTTCTTCTGGCTGTCTTTGGAACAAGATGTAGAACTCTCAGCTCCTCCAGACCCGTGTCAACCTGCACACTGCTGTGATGATAATGTGAACCTTTGAAATTGTAAGCTAGTCCAATTGCATGTTTGCCTTCTTAAGAGTTACCTTGGTCATGGTATCTTTCCACAGCAAGAAAACACTAACATAGTATATGACATATGGTAAATTTCAACAAAAGTCACCTTTTTAAAAATAGTTTATCTAAATGTAAATATTCTAGAGAAAGCTAGTATAATGAGTTAAAGTTACTCACCCTTATACTTATTTTGCTATACCATTCTCCAGTATTTGTATGGGGGTTGAGGTGGGGTTGTGTACACATGCTTACCCATGCTAGGAATTAATCCAAACAAGAGTCCTGTGTACACAATGTATCTTTCTGCAACTGGGATGTACCTTAGATTTCCTGTTTTCATTGTTAGCCTTTTTAGAATGCTTATGCATTTAACATTCTGCCCTTTCTTTCCCTTGCACTTGCATTTTGGTGTGCATGAATTTGGTTTGTACACTTCAGTTTACTAAAGTGTCTTTAGTACTCTCTAGCCTTTACTAATGATCACTTGTAGCTTTCAATTGTAATGAGAATATGCTAAAACTTAATATACTTTCCTTTCTTGGTCCTTTCATTAATATTCTTTACCACTTATTTTCTTCCTTTAATAACTTATTTCAAGTCCTTTGGGCTGATGTGTCATTTCTGCCTATCTCAAATAAGAAGATTTATTAGAAAAGATTGTTACTATTCATCCCTCTGTTATTAAGGAATCTCATGGAATCCAATGATGACACTAAAACCTTTGTTCATGGTCTTGACATCTCCCAAGTACTACTTTTAAACAGCCAAATAAAAATCTAATAAAGAGCCCCTCTAACTCAACTAATGCAAATTGATATATATTATCTTTCCTTAATTGTAAATGGGACTGGGAATCTTCATAGGTATATAGTATCTTGCAAAGTGGAAACCACATAAATAGAAACAAAGAATAGAGTAGTTGAAGCTACCAAGAAATAGAGAATATGCTCTTAAAATAAGTCGATTAGGTTCCATAGAAAAGAGCAGCATCAATACCAGGCTTTTTAGAGGATGTTTTACCTAGTCATGCAGTGTAAAGGACCTCATACACACACAAGAAAGTTTTCTTGGAACAGGCAAAGAACATACAGTAGACCAAAAGGAGTTTATGTTAAAGACAATAGATAGTCAGAAAAGAATAGTAGTAGGGATTTCATCTGGCATTAATGATTGTGTAGACCTATCACAAAGAGGAATATGCCATTCTAACGTGCGTGCCATCACAAGAATTTTAAAGGCCATGACAGAAACTTATTGAGGTTGTAGTTTTGTTTACCTGTTCCAGTAGGAATAGAAAAAGTCCTGTTGGCAGTGGTCTGTAACATTTAGGGGGCCATGTTAATGAGACTTTCTTGGCCAATGACTCAACAAGATGTAACTTATTATTGCTTCTGATAGCACATGGCATACTTCCCCAGTAAAAGGTATGATATCTAATATAGGCATTATCTTCCCCAGTATATGTTGACTCCTTTATACCTTTTAAGGTAGCTCCTACATTAGTAGGTTTTCATATAGTTTTTGAAAAGACCCTTAGTTTTAGTTGTTTCTCCTTTCTTATGCCCTCACATTCCTCTTCCTATTTAATCTTCCTATTCTAGTCCCTCCTTTATTTCTTTATTAAGTTTATCCTTCATTGCAATATTCCATTATTTCTTTTGGTCCTCTATTAACTATGTCACTTCTGTGGACATTCTAAATGAAACACCTACACGGCAAGCCTTAAAATAGGGAATCCACATATAAGAGAGAACATATTATCAATGGCAGTGCTATCCTCCATGACCTGATGGTACAGCACTATTGTTATACTTACTTGTATCATTGAACATGGAAAAACTGACTGGTGTCAGACTAAAGGCTGCACCCCTCTGATTAGAATTCTTTGTGCTGGATGGTATTATGTATGGTATAAGAGGAGGAGAAAATCATCAATTGCATCTAACTGCACACTCCATGACTTACAATGGTGACATGCCTACAAGATATTCTGATGCATTAGTAGTGAAACCGTTAGAGGAGTAATCAACCATACTTTAAATGAGTGTTAAAAATGTACTCTTTAAGATGGAATCCATGTCTGAAATATTGATGAGTGATATATTGATGAGCAATAACTTGAGTCTAGATATATCATGCACCATAGGGAAAAACTTACTATTATTTTGCTAAATTAACGTAGCAATAAAATTACTCTTGGTGGCATATTGATAAACCCATTGATAAGTGCATTTCTCAGCACTCATCAGAGAAGCTTATTCTTTTCGTAGATGTTAAGTAGCCCAGGGACCCACAACCAGACAATCTGCAGACAGTGGGATCTTGAAGCACTCAGTCCTAAAGGAGATGTCTTTTTAAAAACCTCTATTTTCTAGGCTCATGGATCTGTAGGGAAAAGAGGCAGAAAGACTGTAAGTGCCTCAGGTAGTGGATGACTCCAAGGAAACAGTGTTTTCCAGCTGTAGCCTGACTGATACATATATTAACTCACAGAGTTTAGAAAACATCTACAAGACCTTAACAGGTTCAAGCCCAATAAAATTCCAGCACAGATAAGGGTAAGTGAACACAGAATCCCACCCATAATCAAGAAACTCTATGCAACTAATTCCTGCAGTGAAAAGAAAAATCAATTTTCTCTTAGTGACACTGGGCATATCTATCATATTCTAGATCAGACCCCATGCTTAGGAGTAGTTGGCCATAACAAAACATACTCAATATATTTTTTGTGTGTGTTTGTTGTTGTTATGGGTGTATGGTTTGCTTGTTTTTGATTTATTTTTTATTATTAAACTTTCTTTTGAGAAAGAGAAAAAATGAGAACTTATTTCGGTAAGAAATATAGGGGATATTAGGCTTAGGAGGCCTAGATATGAAAGCTTAGGAGAGGAGAAAGAATACCATCAAAATATATTATGTAAAAAAACAATAAAATTAATTTAAAATGTAATTTTGATGTCAATTTGTAACAGGGGAAATGTCAGAAACATACATTCATCATTTATTCAACCCCCCTCCCCCAATAGACCTCACATTCATGGCTTGCAAGTGAAAATATAGAATAGGCATTGGCAAACTCCCAGAGACACATTCAGGCTGCTTTCTGCTTTATTTATTTATTTATTTATTTATTTATTTATTTATTTATTTATTTATTTATTTATTTATTGTGTGTGTGCGCATGTGCATGTATGTGAATATATATATATGAACGTAGAAGATAAGGGCACAGAGGTCAGAGGAAAACATTCCGTGTCTGTCTCTATCACCCTCAACTGTGCACATAGTTGTTTACCTGTCTGTTATGAGTCAAAACTTAGGACCTTGTGCTTACACAGCAAGAACTCTTACCCACTGAGTGATCTCTGCAGGCCCTGCTCCCTGATTTTTAAATATACTTTTCTTAGAACACAGCCACACCTACTAATTTATATCTTGCCTCAGGCAGCTTCCATCCTACAACAGCAGAGATGTCTGGTTGTGGTAAAAAACCACATGACCCACAGAGCTGAAAATATTCAGTCTATATTATTATGCAGCCTGATATACCCTGCCTAGTGACACTAAATAGCCTGAGAGAAGGAGGAGGAGGAGGAAGAGGAGGAAGAAGAGGAGGAGGAGGAGGAGGAGGAGGAGGAGGAGGAGGAGGAGGAGGAGGAGGAGGAGGAGGAGGAGGACTGTTAGGAGTTTGGGCCACTCTAACAAGTAGTGTCTCAAGGAGAAGAGCTTGTATGTGCTTTGGAGAAAGGAACTGAGAAGACATAGAAGTTAAGTGATAATAAGCTAGACTAAGTGGCCCCCAAAATGAAAACCTTTAAGCATTTAAACTGTGAACTAGTTTTTGCTTTTACCCTCTGGCAGATGGAGTCTCTGAGTTAAAACTGTGTCAGTGGAGAATTGAGTGATAGACTTGCAGACAGATGCAAGGAGCGTGTGGGTTGTGTGTATGATACTCGTGTTGACAGGGCTGCAAAGAGGAGACTGAAGGTGGCACTATAGCTAGAGGTAAATGTGGAGGTGATAAGAGGGTTCATTGTGCTTTGTTTTGTTTGTTCCAAATTTGTAGTTCAGGGCAAATTCTACTTCACTGACACTTGGTGGCAGAATCTAAATAAAGAGATACTGTCACTGCAGAAAGGTTTTTTTTTTTTTTTAAATAGAGTTGTTGCTCATGTGTTCTGAAAGTATGAGATTGAATGAACATGTTATGGGACTGGAACATCACGGAACAGCAAGAGAGAGAGAGGGGGGAGGAGAGAGAGAGGAGAGAGAGGAGAGAGAGAGAGAGAGAGAGAGAGAGAGAGAGAGAGAGAGAGAGAGAGAGAGAGAGAGAGAGAGAGAGAGGACATAGAGGAACTTAATACCTAGAAAGGGAAAGATGAAAGAGTTCTTATTTGTTTGCTTCTGTTTTCATTTGAGAAACAGAAGACCTGAACTGTCTTTTACAAAACCCACTTTGGTTTGCAGGACATGGGGCTGTACGGCTGGGTAGTCTCCTCCATCTGTCCTCAGCTACTCAGGTAAGCATACTGCTGACTTCTGTGTGAGTACACTCAGTGTTTGGGTTTGAAAAAAAGAGGACAATATTCATTAGGAACAAACATAAGCTTAGGTTGTACAGAGATACTCTTTACTCTGAGTTCTTGAATTACAAAGCGAAATATGGAGACAGCTGAGTGTAAGGTTGAAGAAGTCACTTGGTAAGGAAGGTGGAAATCACGACATTTTGTTTAGAGAAGTGGATGCTTGAGATAGGGATTTGGGGATGTGGAATACTGTATACTACATAGCCAGGCTTAAAAATTAAACCTGTGTGGATTAGAGATGAAGCAGTCAAGACATTGAAGCAAAGTGTTCAATCAATCAACCTTAGGGAATGGGAGGCAGTAAGCCTTGATCCTGGAATCCTGGCAGAGCTTTCATTGATTATAACACTGAATGGAATATTTAATGACTTCAACTTCATGGACCAAACTATTCGATACCTGAAAAAGAATACATGGATGTCAATAGACAATATTATTTAAAGAATGATCTAGTTCAAGAGCAGAATGTCAAAGAAAACAGTCAGATTCTAATAAGTTCATCAATAAGAAGCCACTGGCAGGCAGAGCAGAGGACTTTGCTTCTTACCTAAAGTCTCAAGGGAGAAGTGTCAACCAAGAAAAGAGGGGTTTGTATCTGTATCAGATTCAGACACATACATACATAGCATTCAAGAATTTAGACACACAGACACACATCCCCCAATCTCCCCACATATATGCATACATTAGCATGCACCCTATAATTGACTTACCTTATTCAGAAAATGAGAGCACAACCTAGAAATTATCAAAGGAATTCTCAGCCTCTAGCATCATTTGATCTATAGTTTGCCTCTGTCTTCATCCCAAGTGTCTCATTCCACTTGTTCACTTGTCTCCACATCTCCCCTGTCTCTGTTTCCACTTCTGGTCTCTTTTAGGAGATTTGCTACAAAATTCATAGGCCACTTCTTTATGTTCTGAATTGGATCAAATAAACACCTTCACTATGCCTGTGAGTAGTTCCTAACACAGGGGTCAGCTTATTAATGCACCACTTGTCCTCAAACCTCTTTTGTCCTTCCCAGCATTGTGATGCTCATCAGTATAGATACAGATGTTTCAGAATCTTCTTTGATATTTTACACCACCCAGCCTTTACCCAGGCACCTTCCCTGCCTGGAGCTTCTTTCCACATCTCCTGCCAAGCATTTATCTCTCATGATCAAGTATCTAATAAAAACTTTTCAATGCCCCCCCCAAGAAAAATTAATCAATCTCTTCTTTCTATCCTGTGTGTGTTCAAATTGCTTTGACAAATGTTTGTTGAATACATTTATTTTTGCCTGACCACTTTCTCTACCAGACAATGAATGCCTTGAACAATCAAGGACCTAGAAAGATTTCTCATGGATGGTGCTTAATAAAGCCTTGCCGAATTGAAGCCTACTCAACACACCGGCTCTTGCCACAAGTGTGGAACTTCCAAGCGCATTTTCTCTCTTTTGTTTTCACACTTGAAATACAAATTGACCACTCAGAATTTTACTCTAATGCACTTGTTGGAAAGTGATAATAACTGGTCAGTGACAGGTGTGACAAAGACTTCCCCACTCCCTTGTTTAGTCTGGTGTCAGAGCACTGGCTCAGAGAGAGTGGTAAGGACACTAACACTGAATCCCCATGACAGGACAATTCCCTGAAAAGTGATAAGGGCTTTTCTCTGAAAATGTATTTTATAGTGGTAAAACAAATAGGTACCTCAATTGTCATCTGTCTTTATTTATTTAATAACTTGCTTTCATTTCACAATTCTTTCTCTGATAAATGAAATAAATGCATTTGCCTTTGAGGGTTGGAGTGAGCAAAATTTTCTGATATAGGTGAATGCAGTCCTAACTAACAAATCCTCTTCCACACTTGAAAATATCATTGTTGAAATGTTTTACTTATGTGCTTAGAATCCTGGCTCTTATATGTCTAACAGGAATCAGCAGTACAGAAAAGAACTTTCAAAGCCAATTTTAATTCCTTTACTGGATAAAAATGTTTGCACTTGTTAAAATTCAAGTTTTCATCAAGCTGTCTTTATGTAGTTAGTACCAGAAGATGTGATTAGAGAGTGAAACAATTTTTTTTTCCTTTGGTTCTGGAGGAAAAAATATACAATGAGAGTCAGTGTCTTCAAGTCATGTAAATAAAGCCTGCAGATGTGTGTCAGAAAAGTGATTTTAAACCAGAAGTTTATGTTTTCTTTAAATGTGTACTTCTGGTTCTTTGAATTTGATTTGTCAACAAGGAGTTAAATAAAAGAATAAAGAAATGCATGTCACTGTAATTGCAGTTTTATCCATTTTCTCTTTGATTTTAAAATTCGCTCTATTTGTCTTATTGAACAAAAGTTGAGTTCAGTGTGCCTCAAATCTTTCTCCTCTATATAAATGACAGAATTTATGTGTATGAAGAAAACTAGTCTTAGAAACATGGCTTCCTTTTTTTTTTTAAAATCTCTCATCCCTTTGACTCTTTTCAGGCAAATTATTGGACAAATAACTGAATCTGAAAATAATACATCAAGAAACACCAAGAAGAAGCAAGCAAGAAAATGGTGTGTCATCTTTTAGGTCCATGTCTTGCCACCTTTCAGTGTACCCTATACTAGGGCACAGAATATAAAACACTAGTTTTATATCCAGAATGCAATAAACAACTGAGGCTTTTCCAAGGCATTCTCTACTATTCTTAAGACATGCTTTAGATATTTTACAGATCCCTGGTAAGAACTTACAGTCCTATGCTGAAGAGAAGAAACATTATAAATTAGAAAAGTGATTTTGAAGCCATTTGTTCTTTTCAGCTTAGACAAGCTGAGCATCCAAACCATTTTTTGTTTGTTGATTTGGTATGTCCCGTCTGCATCCTGATGCTAGCTAGTGAACGGCATGCAGGAACAACTTCTTAATCTAGAACCATTAGAAATAAACTGCCATTCATGACTTTTCCTAAAAGTCACAGTACCCGATGCTTTTACATCCACACCATGCCTCATGTCTCACTTCATCCTGAAGACTGGGATCACAGGAGATGATAGACATTGAAACATTTGCCAATGTTTACAGACTCAGTTTTCATCAGGGATAGAATTTGAATCTCACTGTATTTTGATGACTTATGGTCCATTGTTGAAAGGAAGCTTCAAGGAAATACCAAAGAAAAACAAGTGCCTAAATACATTTTACTTTACATTTCTTTACAAACACTTCTTACATATTTATCCTTTTTCTTATATACATTAGTAAAGATGGTGTGTAAGGATATGTGCAATTCATATCCATTACTGAAGTTTGTTATAGCTGACATGGGTCAAAAGCTACTTTTGGTTGTTACTGTTCATTTCTCCCTAGTGGGTTGAGAGTTTTCATATCTCTCAATATATATACTTGCTTCAGAACTCTGTCCTTTCTTTTCCAGTTTAGTTTCTTATGCTACGTATCAAACGTTCACTAGGCAGAAAGACTGGATTATTAGTCGTATTGAGTTGGCTGACAATGGTTAATAGTACAGGGAGCAGTTAGAGAAAAAAATCCCCAATGCTGGTATGTGTGAACAGCACTGGGGGAGTGTATTCAACACCAGTTCACAGGGATAGACTCAGGCATATTTATTTAAGGCAACATCCCTGTTAACCTAAATGAGACTTTTCTCCTGTCAGCATAACAAATTCTGATTTGGGAACAAATGGTATATAATTCTCTTTCTATTCACTTTAGATTTTGGAATAGGTCATATGACTATGGGAAGATGTGTCGGATTTGAGGTTGGTCACATGTATTTAAAATCTGTTTCTGTAACTTTCCAGTTAGCTGGCCTTGGGGGAGTATCTTAACCTTTAAACCCCCAACCTGTCACCGCAGAATCATTTGGTTGCTGTATCTGATCAGATGAGAGAGACTCCAGTGGAAATAATTCCATATTAGCATATACGTGTACACAGTTGTATAGAATTTTACAGTTTGTTGTCCCTGGCTTATGCTATGTCTCTGAAGTTCAGTGATTTTCTAGTTGGGATAGACAAACTGCTGCAGTACAGAAATCCCTTCCACATAAGCAAACTAGACATATGCTGGAGACTGGTTGATCCAGGCTGCTAGTATCTTAGGAGACACTGGGATCCTAATGTGCACAAGATTCTGCTACCAAGTGTGGAAATGAGAAGCAGGAGCAAAGGAGGGCCTGCTCCCAGGAAGTGGGAACTGGAAGGTTTTAGTCAAGCAGATTTTTCCTTCAGCTTCAGCACCTGCTCAGTCATCCAACCCTCCCAATTTGAATAAGTGATTAACAACTCATTAACAGATCATTAGCTAAATCAGCCCAGTGCAGTGGAGAGGACCCAGGTTCAATAATTCCCCCAAATTATCACCAAATGCAGACTGAAGAGAAAATTAACTTTGTCTGATAAAAATGCTAGTGTTTGTGCTATTTTTATAACCAGATGGAGTGAAGTGATTTGTGGGAAATGGCTCTTCCCCTTACATTTAGGGAAGTGGGAGCTGGTCTTGCCATCCTGGAAGACTATTCAGGATGCCTCATCCCCACCCCCACCTCTCTGTCGCCTCTGACTTTCCCAGGTGCGCAGGTGGCTGTGTGATCAGCAGCTGCTGTTCCTTTGCAGTTTGCAGTTTTCGGTCTCTGCTCCCAGTGAGCCACAGATGAGGTTTTGACTCACTGGCAACTTTTCTCTGTACCTCACATTTTATTCTTTCCTGTCTTCTGAGAATGGATTGACACACAGATCAACCCAAGCCAGACAGTCCTTTCTCAAACACAATGTCTTAAGCAGATGCTTAGGGCTGAACTTTATATCAGGTACTGAGGAACAGACCAAGAAGCCCAGTGAGCTGTTACTAAAAAGAGACCACAGATCTGTTTACGCAATCTATGTCAAACCCTTCAGAAAGGGTTTTCTTTCTGCTTACTTTTATCATAAAGAAATGAAACTTAAGAGATAGGTATGTTTAAGAGGATTTAAATGTTTCAAGTCACATGGCAACAGACCACTCTGACTAGTAAACAGTTAGAGTAACTGCATGCAGGTCTTCACCTATCCTGTATCTCCTCCAAATCCCATCATCCTTAGCTTTGCAGTGACTACCTGCTACAGCTTTCCCTTCCCCTCTGACCCCTTCTGAGTGGACCATACAGATGTGAACTTCAAACTTCATTCCTTCCACTCATTGCTTACTCAAGTACTCAAATCAAATAGGCATTTCCTGGGAGTCCATAGCCACTTTAGACATAAAGCAGGTGGGCTGGCTGCAGATCGTCATTACTTTCCTGATTATTTATGTCCAGCCCAGCATTCCCATCTCCAGTTGTGTAGCAGACCTGTTATGGCCTCTCCACATGCTCTGTGGCCATTCCCAGGGTACGAAACAGATCCTAGGGGTCCTCCCTGTTCTCTTGCCTCCTGTGGATACCGTTAGTTGCCCTTTCCTAACCTATCCTCATTCCTAAGTGTCAGGCCCCAATATTTAGAAACACATATTCCCTGGAATCTCCAAAGGCCATATCTATCAGGAGCTCAGAAGATTTTGCTTACGGAAAATACACAGCCTATACATTCTCCTAAAACCCAAAGAGGGCAAGAGAAAGTAACGTGCAACAAAATAAAGGTACACCCAGCCAAGAAAGACAAGAGAAGATATTGGCATCTAGAAGAAAGACCTTTCCAAGCCCAGATCCCTAGATGTCTGCATAAAAACAAAATTAAAATAATCAGGAAAATATGTCTAGAACCAGCAAATCTACCACAGCAGGTCCTGAGTATTTCAATATATGAGAGATACAAGAAAAATATATTAAAATAGCCTCTTTTTTTAGTCCCAGATATTCTGGAACTCACTGAGTAAATCAGGCTGACCTCAAACTTAGATGTTAGCCTAACTCCACCTCCTGAGTTCTAGGATTAAACATATGTACCACCACTACCCCAACTCAAAATAGCCTTTATGGATATGGTTGAGGTCCTTAAAAAGAAATGAATAAACACCTTAAAGAAATCATTAAAAAAAAGAAACAAACAATGGAAAGAATTTTTTTTAAAAAAATGTAAAGACTTAAGTATAAATAGAAACAATAAAGAAAACCTACACTGAGGGAAATGGGGAAATGAAAAATTCATCTCCTACAGGAGCCTCAGAGGAAGCCTTACTGGCATAGTACAAGAGTAGAAGAAAGAATCACAGGCACCGGAGACACAATAGAAGTATTAGAAACCTTGGTGGAAGAAGATAACTAAAAATAGACTGGAAGAAAATATCCAGGAAAATGGGGCACACTAAAAAGACCACAACTAAGAATAATAGGAATAGAGGGCCAAGAAGAAACCTTGGTCAAAGGCACAGACAATATTTTCAACAGAATAATAGAAGAAAAATTTCCTAACTAAAGAAGCAGATGCCTGTAAAGTTAAATATGCATGTAGGACAACATATAGATTTGAGCAGTAAATAGCTCTCCTCTCCATATAATAAGTAAAATGTAAATGTACAGCCCAAAGAAACAATAATAAAAGCTGAAAGGGAAAAAGACTAAGTAACATACAAATGCAGACCTGCTGGAATTATATCTAGAGACTTTCAATGGAGACTCTACAAGCCAAAATGACCTAGGCAGATATTCTACAGACTCTAAAAAACCATAGATACCAGACCAGACTAATATGTTCAGAAAATTGTTTAATTTCAATAGATGGAGAAAGTAAGATATTCCATGATAAAATTAAATTTAATCATTACCTATCTACAAATACAGCCCTACAGAAGGAGAACTTCACCTTAAATAGGTTAATCACATGCCCCCGCCCAAAACACAGAGCAAATACTCCTGGCACAGCAAATCAAAGGAGGGAAAACACAAGAAAATGGTGCATAACATTCTCTCTCTCTCTCTCTCTCTCTCTCTCTCTCTCTCTCTCTCTCTCTCTCTCTCTCTCTCTCTCTTTCTCTCTCTCTTTCACACACACACACACACACACACACACACACACACAGAGACACAGACACACACATGCACATATTACCATCACCACCACCATCAACAGCACAATAACAAAACAATAGTAATCAAACAATGATCATTGATCTCTCTTAATATCAATGGTCTGAGTTCCTTACCAAAAGACTCAGACTAACAGAATGGATATGAATCCTTCCAGGATCCACTCTTCTGGTGTATAAGGGACATACTTTAACAGCAAGGAGCACTATTACCTTAGTTTAAATTGAAAAAAAGATATTCCAAATAACTGTACCTAAGAAGCAAGCTGGTATAGCTGTTTTAATATCTGACAAAATAGACTCCAAAACTAATCAGGATAGGGAATAAGGAAGGTGAATGCATACTCATTAAAGGAAACCCAAGAGGACATTTCTATTAACATTTATGCACCAAACACAAGGGTAGCAGTGTTCTTAATTAACACTACTAGAGTTTAAATCACATATTGACCTCACATGGTGATAGCGTGTGTATTCAGTATCCCATTATCACCAATAGACAGGCCATCCAGGCAAAAACTAAACAGCAATGCTGGAGCTGACTGATGTTATAAAGCCAATGGGCATAAGAAGTATTTATAGAATGTTTCACCAAAACACCAAAGAATATACCTTCTTCTCAGCACTTTATTGAACATTCCCTAAAACTGATCACATACTTAGGCATAAAGCACATCTCAATAGATATAAGACAAGTGAAATAACATCGTGCTTCCTATCTGACCATTAACGATTAAATCTGGATATCATAAGAACAGAGACAACAGAAAGATTACAAACTCATGGAAACTGCCCAACTCACTACTGCATTAAAAATGCACCCAAACAGAAATCAAGAAAAAATTAAAGATTTCTAGAATTGAATTAAAAAGAATAAACAACATACACAAATGTATGAGACACAACAAAGGCAGTTCTAAAAGGCAAGTTCATAATATCAAGGGCCTACTTAATAAAACCGGGGCAATCTCAAAATAGTTTACCTGAAACCTTGAGGACAAAAAGTAGAAAATACACAGAAAATGAGTGTATGACAAGAAATAGTAAAAACCAGGACTGAAATCAGTAACATATAAATGACAACAAGAAATAGTTCAAAGTATCAGTGAGAACAAAGTTTAGTTTTCTGAGAGAATAAGATTGATGAACAATTATCTAAATTGGCTAAATGGCATAGAAGAATATCCAAATTAACAAAACCAAAAATGAAGAGAGACATAAAAACTGGCACCAGGAAAATACCAAGAAGACTATACTAAACTTATATTCAACCAAGTTGGAAAATATAATATAAATTAATAATTTTCTCAACGCATACCACTTACAAAGGTTAAATCAAGATCATATAAGCAATTTAAACAGAAGTTTAACCCCTAATGAAATAGAACCAGCCATTACAAGTCTACCAACCAAAGAAGCTCAGGGTCAAATATTGTTTTCAGAGAATTCTACCAGCCTTTCAAAGGAGAATTATACCCAAACACTAAAAACCATTGTGCAGAATGGAAAAAGAAGGAGCTTTGCCCAAACCCATTTATAAGGCCACATTTACTCTGATATCAAAACCACAAAAAGTCCCAACAAAGAAAGAGATTTATACACTAATTCATCTTATGAACATAGATAAAATATTTTTCTTCTTTGTTTCTTTCTTTGTTTCTTTCTTTTTAACTCCAGATTTTATTCACCTACCAGTCCATCCTTGATGAAATATTTTTCAATACAATATGTGCAAACTGAATATAAGAACACATCAATAAAAGATGATCAAGCATGGTAAAGTAATTTTATTTTAAAGATGCATGCATAGTTCAATAAACAAAAATCTGCCAATGTAATCCACCATATATGTGTGTGTGTGTGTATATATATATATATAAATTGAAAGAAAAATCATATGATCATCCTATTATATGTAGGAGGGGCCTGTGAAAAAATATCCAACACCTCTTCCTGGCAAAATTCCTGGACAGATTGGGGACACAAAAGACATTGCTTAACTTAAAATACACAGCAAGCCTAACCTGTATTCCAATGTAGTACTAGATGTCTTAGCTACAGCAATGAGACTGCTAAAGGAAATTAAGGAGAAACAATTAGGAACAAAGTCAGACTATCTTTATTTGACAATGGTATGATAGTATACAAAAGTGACCCTAAAAATTCCACTGGGAAAGTCTTACAGCTGATAAGCACTTTCTTCAAAAATTGTTGGATACAAAATCAACACAAAAAGTCAGTATCCTTCCTATATACACATGACAGACTGAGAAAGAAATTGGGGTACACCTCAAATAACATAATACATTGGGGGCAACTATAGTTAAACAAGTGAAAAGCTTATATGATAAAAACTTTAAGATATTAAAGCAAGAAATTAAAAGATATATCAGAAGATGTAAAGTTCTCCCATGCTCATGGATTCTTAGGATTTATATAGTAAAAAATGCCCATCCTACCAAAAGCAATCTACAGATTCAATGTAACTCCCATTAAAATTCCAACACAGTTTTTCACAGATCTTGAAAGGATATTTTTCTACTTAACATGGAAACACAAAGATCTAGGATACCTAAAACAATTCTGAGTAATAAAGGAGCAGGAGAAATTATCACTATTTCCAATTTGAAGTTCCATTTTTGACAATGATCTGTTTAGATCTGTACTCTATTTTTTTTTAAATTGAGTTATCTGTTTTCGTGTTTTATCACTATTCCTAGTTTCAAGTTCCTCCTTTGAAATTATCTGTTTAGATCTGCTCTGTACTCTATTTTTAAAAATTAAGTTGTTTTCTGGATATGTAGTTTTTAGTTGTTTATATATTTTGAATATTAGACCTTCCATTGGATGCATAGTTGCTAAAATTATTTTTCCATTCTATAGCCTGGCTCTTTGTCTGGATGATAGTATTATCAGAGTACAGAACTATAGAAAACACACACACACAAACAGACACACACACACACACACACACACACACACCAGCATGATATTAGCCCAAAATATACATGATGAACAATGGAATTGAAGTTAAGCCCCAGACACATAGCCACAAATATATGGACACTTTACTTTATGTGTAAAGAAGCCAGAAACACACACTGGAAGAAAACACATCATTTTCAACAAATGACGTTCTATGAAGAGGCATCCCAATAGATGCATACTGATCACCCTGGACAAAATTCACCTACAAAGGACTCAAAGACCTCAATATAAATCCAGATACACTGAAGCTGATGGAAGAATACTGAACCTGAAAGAAGGTACGATGAAGAATAGTCTTGAACCCATTGGCACACTGCTATACCACTCCTGGGCATATACCCAGAGGATTCCCCAGCATGTAATGAGGATACATGCTCCACTATGTTCATAGTAGCCCTATTTATAATAGCCAGAAGCTGGAAAGAACCCAGGTTTCCCTCAACAGAAGAATGGATGCAAAAAATGTGGTATATATACACAATGGAGTACTATTCAGCCATTAGAAACAATGAATTCATGAAATTCTTAGGCAAATGGATGGAGCTGGAGAACATCATACTAAGTGAGGTAACCCAGACTCAAAAGATGAATCATGGTATGCACTCACTAATAAGTGGGTATTAGCCTAGAAAATTGGAATACCCAAAACATAATCCACACATCAAATGAGGTACAAGAAGAATGGAGGAGTGGCCCCTGGTTCTGGAAAGACTCAGTGTAGCAGTATAAGGCAAAACCTGAACAGGGAAGTGGGAAGGGGTGGGTAGGAGAACAGGGGGAGGGAAGGGGGCTTATGGGACTTTCAGGGAATGGGGAACCAGAAATGGGGAAATCATTTGAAATGTAAATAAAAAAATATATCGAATAAAAAAAAATAAAAAAAAAGGAGACAACTTTTTGAACAGAACACCAATTGCACAGGTACTAAAACCAACAATTAACAATAAGACCTTATGAAATGGTAAAGCTTTTAAAACAGTGTCTTGAATAGATATAAATAGAGTATTCTCAAAAGAGGAAACTCAAATAGCAAAGAAACACTTCAAGGGATGTTCAACATCCTTAGAAATCAGGGAAATACATTATGAAAATTACACTAATATTTTAACTTAAGCCCCTTAGAATGGCTAAGATCAATTAAACGATTGACGCTGAGTGTGGTATGGAATAAGTAGAGTCATCTTTTGTTGGTGAGAGTGCAAACTCATACAGCCACTATACAAATCAGGGTGATTGTTACTCAGAAAGTTTGGAATCCATTTATTTCAATATCTAATTATATTGCTCTTAGGCTATAAACAAAGGATGCTTCATCCTACTACAGAGAAACTTGCTCACCCATGTTTATTGTTCTTCTATTCATAACAATCAGAAATTGGAGACAACCTAGATGCTCCTCAACAGAAGAATAGATAAAGAAACTGTACACTTATACAGTTACTCAGACATTAAAAATGAAATCAAAATTTACAGATAAATGGATAGAATTAGGAAAAAAACATTCTGACTTAAGGGTACCAGACCCAGAAAAATAAATATTGTTTGAATTTGCTTATATATGGATATTAGGTGTTACATTAATGATAACCAACCTAAAATCCATAGAACCAAAGAGGTTAAAATAGGGTAAGGCATAAGGGTGTCAGAGAGATCTGATTAGGAAAGGGAAACAGAATAGGTACTTATAGATGGATGGTCAACTGGAAGAAGAAGATCAAATGAGCAGTGGGAGGGAGGAGACAATTAAAATGAAAGGCCATTTGAGGAGTAGTATGAAAATATACATTATGGATAGATATATATGTATATATATAGTGTGTATATATGTATATATATATATATACACACACATACACAAACACACACACACACAAATACATATGAAATCATCAAATAATGAGGGAGACAGAGCCCCAGATGTCCTACCGAAAGAAGTTCGCAGTTCTAGTCATTGGGTTCCATCTAATTGAGTTGTCCAAAAGCATCCCATGGAAATTCCCAAACAAGCCAGGCTATTACCAAGACTATAGGTTGCTTTCTACAACTGACAGCAAGGCCCAATGCTTAATGCAACATCAACACAACTCATTGAAAACGGAGATGTCAAGCTGTTACCAAAAGATAGCCATCACCACTATGTTCTAGTGCCTGTGGCAAAGGAAGGTGCTCTGTTCACTGAGAAAAGGGAAACAACGAAAGACCCTCTGATCTACAATACTCTCCAGTCTTCACAATATGCTAGGGCAATGGAAGCATAAAGCTTAGGATGGTAACCAACCAATATCTGATTTGTCTTAGGCCCACTCTAGCAGAAGGCCATACCAACACTGCTTGGGTCACTAATGACCAAAGTCTAGGCAGCTGAAATAATACTGATATAACAACAGTAACAATAAAAACAACTCATAATATTATACTCATAGATTAGTACTTTGTTTAGCCATTATCAGAGAAGCTTCTTTCTATATGAGATGGAAACAGATACAGAGACCCACAGCTAGACATTCAACTGATATGAGACCTTGCAATAGTTAACCCTAAACTGGGCATCTCCAAACCTCTCCTCTCATGGCTCATGGAATCCTGAGGAAAAGGAAACAGAAAGAATGTAAAAGTCAGAGGGGCTGGGGATACAAAGAGAACAAGGCAACATGATCAAAGCCCATAAAGATTTATATTATGTGAAGCACTATGCATAAGGCCCATGGTATATATGTTATGGTTTCCAGGTTCTGGTTTGTATAGAGTTCCTGAGTATTCAAACAAGTGGGTCTTTGATAATTATGCCTTCACTTTGGCTCTTTTCCTTCTGTCTGTTTTGTCCAATTATAATGTGATAATATTTACTCTATTTTCTTATATTTTATTATTACATCTTAGAAGCCTGTTTATTTTCTAATGAGAGATAGAAAGAGAGTGGAGTGGCTCTGGATGGGAAGGGAGTTACATGGGAGCGGTAGAGAGTAGATAGAGGGAAAACTGTAGAAATCAGGATTATTTTGTAAGAAAAAAATCTATTTTTTCTTTCATTTTGTGAGTCTGACTTATTTTTTTAAATTATTATTACTTTTATGGTTGCGTTGCATTCCAGTCATTACCCCACTCCCCATCCACCCTCCATCATTTTCTCATCCTATTCCTCCTCCCCACTGTCTCCAAGAGGATATCTCTACCCACCACCCCACCTATCCCTGCCAGACATCCTCATTCCCTGGAACCCAAGAGGGTTTAGCTCCTCCTCTCTCACTGAGGCCAGATGAAGCAGTCCTTTGTTGTTTGTGTGTCAGGGACTTCATACATGCTCATTTATGGTGCCAAGTTTATATCTCAGTGTCTGAGTGATCTCAGGGGTCCAGGTTAGTTGAAACTGCTGGTCTTCCTATGGGATTGCCCTCTTCCTTAGCTTTTTCCAGTCCCTAGTTCAACCACTGGGGTCCCAGACTTCAGTTCATTGGTTGGGTGTATCTGCTTCTGTCTCAGTCAGTTGCTTGTTGGGCCCCCCTGCTAGTAATAATTTTAAGACTTAGCGCCTCCCTCTTGAGATAGATCTCAAGTTTGGCTGGTCACTGGACCTCTTTCATTGAAAAAAGTCATAGGATAACTCCAAGAATATTTATAGGTTTTGTTTCGTGTATCTGTTAAAAGAAATTTAATTTAAAATAAATACATAGACATCTGTATAAATATGAAACTAAAAATTAGTTTCACATCACTGGCTCTGGAAGTTGGCCCAAGCCACTCACTTAGTTCCTTAGTCCAGACCACCAGGTCTCCTGGCTCTGAGTTCCCAACAGCTTTCTAATATACTACATCTACTAAACCATTCTGAATCACTCCTGTTACTTTAAGTCAATCAATTCTGCCTGATAGGGGACATTTTAGTTTCTGGTTTCACACTGATGTTATGTTATCTTAAAATTGGAAGCAGTTGTCTCATCTTTTCTGCTTGGATGTCTTCCTATAGAAAACAGATTTTTTTCCTTCTTAGATATCTTCACACTACCCATTATTTGGTTCCTGTTAGACTGCTGGGGCCATTTTTGGTTCCTTTAGTCTTGGGCTTGGACCTTTATAGCTATTATCAAGCCTGATGATTTATTTCAGTCCAGATTACACACATTCTTGGTTCATCCTTTTCAGTCTTCACTGAAATATTTGAAACATAGCAGTCATGCAGCATCCCCTGTTTAACATGTATTGAGTTCTCTCACAGGCCACGGCAATAGAGCTAACGGCCTATTGCATCTCAAATTAAATGCTATGGAACCACACTTTCTATTGAAAATATGTTCATCTATTGACTGGAGTGTCCCTAAAAACCTTACACCACTCTATTCCTGGCCTGGCATATTATACTACCATGGCAGTATATGACTGACTATGTATCCTGGATGATTCCTTTTTATAAGACTTTTCCTTTAGATCCTCTAAATGTTAGCTTAATGTCACAATCTTGAGTCCTTTCCTGGTCATTCTATTCAAATACATTTCAATCCACTTAAAGGACTCATAAACTTATAATTGCATATAAATTTGTCCATTTACTTTTTATAGTTGACTGTATATTCATTTGTTCATTTACTTATTTATTTTCCATTAGTAGCTGAGCATAAATTTTAGTTTGTTAGGGACAGCCTTTGTCTATGGTTGCTGTATCAGCAGGTTATTAACGATGCTTCCTTTCACTCTTAAAATGTCTGGGTCTGGACAACAAATTACAGGGTCATTCTTCCATTTAGGTCATAGGGATCAAATATCAAGGTATTATTTTTTCTTTTTATTCTTACCAATGAGTATTGCCTTCCAAGGGGAAGTTCTCTGAGGACTTTATGTTGCCATAAATGAATTATCAGCATCAGAATCTTTACCAAGCATCCTCAAATCTTACCATACACTATACTCACTTCTACTTTATCATGGCTCATGACATCAGTTTTCCTCTTTCTCTCTGAGAAGTTACATAAAAATAATCCTTACTACAATTACAAAATGGGTTAAGTAGAATCACATGATAAAAACATGACATTAGTTTTTCTCAATTCAATGTTTTCTTTACTTTATCTTTTGCTTAAACTATATTTTAGACCACCTAAGTTTTTCTTCTCCTTTCTTCCAAATTCATTCACACTCACCATCCTCTCTTCAAATTAATACTCTGATTTTGGATTTTCCCCCTTTCTTCCTTACTGATGGAACTAATAGGCCTCGTACAGAATCACGGCACCTGTGACTGAGGAGGTGAGCAACTCAAAGCACACATTTGCTTCAGAAGAAGTCTGATTGCTTTTGTCATTATGCCATTTGTTAGCTTGTGGTTTTGGATAGGATAGCCCTTAACTTCCACATTTCTAAATGAAATAATGTCTCAATGCCAGGCAAAGGTTGATATTCATGCTATAGTCCTACATAGTTGTGGGACAATCTAGTAATATAGTTGGGATGTGCCATTATTGTCACCATTGCTATCACTGATTCAGGGTGGTTGTAGGTCATTGCTTAGGATGAGCCAAGAGTCTTTATTTGCTATCTCACAGTTCACATGATAACACTCTCCCTGCTTACCAAAATGATACTCAAGAACTTGGACAAACCCAGTTCCTGAAAGCTCACGTCATCTTTCAGGAGGCAACACCACTGCACTTCCAGTCTCATTCTCACTTACCCTAGCTCTCCATCAAACTTAATCTTATCCATGTTTTCTTGCTTTCTCCTTTCTTCCTTTCTCATCCTTATTTTTTCCTTCCTGATATGTGTTCCTATATGAATTTACTTCCCAAGATAAATGCTTTTAATTTAGCCTCCAGAGAGTTAATTACTAAAAAAGATTCTAGGCAGAATGTAGTTTGAAAATCAGGATTAGAAAAGGCTTTTAGAGGAATAGACTTAGATACTGCTTAGACTACTCATTAATAAATATATTCTATAATGCCAACCTAATAGGCAGTCATGGAGAGTTCTCAGTGAGCTCTGCCTCCTGGTATTGTCACTGATCTTTTTCCACAGAGACTTTTTGTAGCCAAGTGACTTAAGGAACCCTGGTGTCAATTATTAGATGACAGAAGGTTATGGCTTCTGTATCACCATGTATTATTGGTTTGTGTGTGGTGATGATACCAGTTGCCATGCTAGAAAGACTCCATCAAAACTAACAGCAGTGTCCAGCAAAAATCAGAGTGTCTGTATAATATCTATGCAAAATGTTTTGCAAAAAGTAATAAACAGGTTTAGAATCAGAATGTCCTTGGAATAATACCAGAGAACTTGTCCAAGTCCACTTCCTGGACGCTCAATTGAGATGACTGTAAACTACCCCCTCCCTTTGATGGCAGACTGTGGGAGCCTATGGGTTAGGAGATCTGGTGAAGCCATATCATGAAGCAATGGTGTTTTAAGAAGCTAACTTTGGGAACAATGTGCATAGCACTTTGCAATAAGTAACTAGACAACCTGAGAATCCTGTCTGTTGATTTTTTTCCTCACTTCCAACTCAGGATATTAAATGCTGATTGTATTTTAAAGCCTGTTGCCTGGGTGTCCATAAGTTCCTACTAAAATCTTAATTTAATATTCACTATCATCAGTAGAGAATAATGTTTCAAGGCTTTATGTGTTTCCAATTACCTTTTTAAAGTGACATTTCTCCCAAGAACACCAAACTCCACAATCTTAACATATATGCAGAGGACCTCTCAACGTCCCATGAAGACCCCATGATTAAATACTTTAGTCTCTCTGTGACTCCAAATAGGGAAAATGAAGAAGAGAGTGGCTCTGACTCTGTCACCTGCTCTTGGAATCCTTTTCTCTCTACTTCTTCATTCAACCCTTATAAGCATTATCAGTGCCTAGCCTTAATATATCTTATGCTGTGCTTGGCTGATATCTCTGGGAGTTCTATTCTTTTCTGAAAAGAAACAGATGTGATATGGATCTGAGGGAGAAGGAAAATGCAGGAGGAGGAGGAGGAGGAGGAGGAGGAGGAGGAGGAGGAGGAGGAGGAGGAGAAAGAGAGGAAAGTAGACAGGGTGTAATGTATGAGAAAATATAAAAATAAAACAAAGAAATGAAATGACATCTCTAGCCAGCATTTCCAGATGATAACTTCTCACTGTTGTTTAGACTTAGCATTTCAGCTTCCAAGTCCCTTCTCTGTCCTTGATGCTGCCTTGTACCTTTAATTCCCACCCACTTCTCTTCCATACCTGAGCATGAGTAGGCTTTCCTGTTTTCTGATGTCTGCTATTTACTTCTCCATCTTCTTCCATCTATTCTGACTTTCTCCCAACTTCTTTACAAATATGAAACTTTCCTCTGCGCCATTTTTCTTTTCTCCTTTCCAGTAACTTGACACAAACATATTTCCCGTGGTCTATAACACTCACACATTCCTGGAATAGTTTATATTTTCAGCAATGTCCTTACTGTTTCTTCAACAATTATAATCAGTAGCTCACATTGTTGTATAGTTGCTATCCTGATACAGCACTATTATCTCTACATCCTTTATACCAATACACTGTCACACCATCTTCATGAAACAATAGATTTGTGTGCACTGATAATTATGTTCTTGCACTTGGTTCTGTGATTTCTCCTTCTCATTGAAAGGAAACCCTGGGTGACACACTGGCTCTTCCATTTCTTTATTTATTCACTGAACCAATGGCCAGTAATTCTCTCCTGTGTTCCAGGTATTATGCTCCATGCTGTATCTCGTTCTTTTCTGCCCCTTTCTTTATTTTATATTTTTGTTTTTGTCGTTGTCTAGAAATCTTTGCATGAATTTCTTGCTGACTATTCAGAACTCCCTCCTTGCTCCAAAAGTCCTTATATCTCATCATTGCTACATTGGTGTTCCCTCAAATGTCGGACTTTAGCCCTTCCTTCATCCTTTCAGTAATGGATAACTGTTCATTGTCTTACTACTTCTTGCAAGCATCCTCCATTGCCCCTTGTGTTGAACACCCCAGAGTAGGCTTTGCTATTACTTTATGTGGTAGCTTGAATGAGACATCTCCCATAGTCTCTGACCTTTTGATTCTTAGTTCCCACTCTGTGTTGCTGCCTAGGAAACCTTAGAAGGTATGGCATAGTTGGAGGCAGTACATCACTGCAGGCAGGCTTTGAGAGTTTTTCAGAGTTTTCTCTCTCTCTCTCTCTCTCTCTCTCTCTCTCTCTCTCTCTCTGTGTGTGTGTGTGTGTGTGTGTGTGTCTGTCTGTCTGTCTGTCTGTCTGTCTGTATGTCTGTCTGTATGTCTGTCTGTCTGTCTCTCTCTCTGCTTTCTTCTTGGTGTTAAAGATGTGTTCTCAGTGCTTCTGTTGTCATGGCCTTTACTACTGTCAGGTCTCCTTACCATGATGGAATCTCGCCCTTCTGCTACTACAAACCTAAATAAGCATTTTCATTTTTCACTTATTCTTGTCATAGTGTTTTTTATCCCAGCAGTAGAAAACTAATGAATACATTTCCTAAATTAATTGCTATCATTACATGACTTTTTATTTTTTAAGTCTGTCAGCTTTGCTTCTGTCTGTTCCAGATTCTCCTCTTCCCTTCCCCTTTCTCCTTTAATCCCTCCTTCTCTCCTTTTTCATCTGGCTCCATGTCTGCCATTACTTAAATTTGATTCTATGCACACTGTCTTTGAAAGGATTTGTTATTAATCTTGGTTTTTCCAAGCCATGTGTCTCTTCAGAGGCTTTGAATTATTTGTCCCACAGGAGGACCTATGCCTTGGCAATTTTAATTTTAATATGCAACCAGAATTTAAAGATTCTGACTTAGCACAGAAAAAGCTGTAATATTTTCTCATCTGTCACTGCAGACTTGATTTCTTCATCAAGTATTTTAGATGCCCTACAGGATGATACTAAACATCTCTGAAATATTTTAATCCTCAGGATCTTCTCTCTTGGAAATTGATGCAACTAAACTACCTGCCATACACGTACACTACTTGAGGTCTTCTAGCCATACACTTATTTTTGTGATATTTCCATTATTTAGAGTTGGGAATTCTAGAAAGCCTGGTGTCATGGGCCTATCCTCATTTTTCCACTTGTCAAAATTTTAGCTAATACATTAAAAATTCTTGAAAAGTGTTAAAGAAACAAAAATAAAATCTAGTTTTTAAAATATTTGGGTGAAGGGCATGAGCCAATAGACATAAAAGATAAGCTGCTGACAGCTAATAAACATAAGAAAAATGTTATTGAATCAAATAAAGACTCTTGTGATTTAAGGGATGCCTGATGATTCAAATAACAACTTAATGTTTTTTAATAGTTTTTTTTTTTTCAGGAAGAAGGGTGTGGACCTAACAAACCTAGTCATTGTTGTAAAGGATGTAAGCATGCTTCATTTTGTGCCATTTGCTCAATACAGAAAATCTTAACATCATTTGTGGACAAGTGTGAAGGGCTCCAGAGGCCAGGAGAAGCCAATGGACCTCTGAAATGGAGTTACAGGCAGTGGTAAGTCAGCTGATGTGTGTGCCGTTAACTCAATTTAGGTCCTCTGAAAGAACAGTATGCAAACTTAGCTGCTAAGCCCACTTTCCAGAACTATACAAATCAGTTTTGGAATATTAATTCTACTTGTAGACATTTATCTTAATGAAATGATCAGGAAGTCATACAGCTACTTTTAAGTAAAGATATTTACCAGAGACTTGGTTGTTATGACAAACACTAGAAACAAATTAAATGCCCAGTGGTAGGTGAGTGGTGAAACTATCATCTACATGTTGGATGTTTAGAATCAATTAAAAATAGTGTTTGTAAAAACCATAAAAATGTAGGAAATGTGGAGGATACTGGATGGAAACCACCATTATTCTGCTTGCCTCTTATAGGTGAGGACTCTTTTTTTCCTCTGGCATTCTCTCTTTGTGGTCAACAAAGTCCCCCGCTGGTGTCCCTTCTTGTCATTCATTTCCCACAGCCATTTCTTAGATGGAGTAACTTGATGGCTGGAGAGATGATACAAGTCTTTCTCTATAACCATAAAGGCCTGAGTTTGGAGACCCAGCTCTATATAGAAAGTCAGGTATGGTTGTGGGTACATGTAACCCAAGCTCTGAGATGCAAAGTCAGGGGTCTCCAAGGGTTCACTGGCCAGCCAGTCTAGCCAATTCATGAGCTCCAGATCACATGAAAGGTCATGTCCCAAAGCAATATGATGAAAATCAACTGAGGAACCATCTAACTACTGTGGCACTCCACTTGCGTACATATGTACACACACACACACACACACACACACACACACACACACACAGAGATGTACACACAAAGGAGTAGCTTGAAAGATGTGTGAGATAGCAACCCAGTTCTTTCTTCTGACTTTCTATTTCCTAATCTCTTTTGCAATGTTCTCATATGTAAGTTTTTTCCAAAAGTGGCAACTATTTAGTCTGAAATGTATCTAGTTATCCAATTTTCCAGATAAATTTTATGTAGGTAAATCTGAACATTTTCTGTGTTTCAGTATGCTGCTTGTTTTATGAACATCTCTCTCTCTCTCTCTCTCTCTCTCTCTCTCTCTCTCTCTCTCTCACACACACACACACACACACACACACACACACACACATACACACATTAAAAAATGTCAGGATAAGTTACTTAGTCACTTTACAGATGCACAGCTTGAGAATAAGGAACCCATTTGCCTACCCCAAGACTCTAGTCAAATAACTGCGGACAGAGGAAAGCACTTAATTGAAATAGCTATGAGACTTGAGCTTGGAAACATCTGTTTGCTGCCTCCTTTTCGAAAAGACACACTTCTTACCTGGAAACAAGGAAGCCCATAAAAGCAAACCAAAACACACATTCTTGTTGCAGGAATAAAACTGATTCCCAAGCGCTTGTGTTCTCAAGGACCTCCTGGTAAAAGTTGAAGTGTCAAAAATTTTTCACAATAAATGTCCAATTTTCAGACTGCACATGAGAGGGAGAGAGAACTCCAAGGGAAGAGGGTGAGTGTGTGAATGGATCTTGTTCGTGTCACTCTTCCCACAACCTTGAAGCTGGAGCAAAGGCCCTCCAGGAGGGCCTACAACAACTTCACATTCTGTACGAAGATGCTCAGTAATAGCATGTACTGCCTTTAGAACTCCAGTAATTGCTTGTAAATCCTGCTAAGCCCTGGAAGCTTTGGGTCCATTTGTTCAGCTCAGATGTGCCATGGACTAATAAACCAGAAAGAGAAGCCAGCACTTGGAATCATCTCTTGGGGATAAAACACCCCAGCAAGTGGCTAGATGGTTCCCATCAGATGCAATATTTGAGGGAAATACTGTACAGTAGTGGACAGCATCCATTCATATATACAAGGAGTCTAATTTCTGGGGGAAAAACATGTGCCTGTGTGGTTCCTCACATGCAATGTCCCTATAAATCTGTGGAGAACAGACCAGAGACTATCTCCAAGTATAAATCTGTCTTTTCTTCCATGCTATCAAAATTTTCAAAGCATTTGTTTGACTATAGCCATTGATAAAATGCTCATTCTACAGTTATTTGTAAAGTTCAGATCTGTATATATGGGCTCACATTAAAACAAATCTCACTGAACCAGTACTTAATAGAAAGTTTTATAATCTCTCTCTCTCTCTCTCTCTCTCTCTCTCTCTCTCTCTCTCTCTCTCTCTCTCTCTCTCTCTCTCTCTCTCTCCTGTCCTCTTCTCTTCTATACAAGTATATGTTAATATAACTATACATTATTTGCATGTTGACTCTCTTTTACAGCATCATGAACTTAGACTAACATCTATCCTTTTGGTACATCTGTTTAGCATTTTTCTCATTGCCATTACAAAACACCCAACCGAATTGACATAAGTGGAATCCGGCTTGTTTGGCTTGTCGGTTTGGTTCAGCATGGCTGGGAAGTCAGGGCAGCAAGAACACTGTCAATCTGAGAGAGAAGTTTGCAGATGTTGCTGCTTACACAGGAGACAACCAAGTCATTTAACAGGAAATAAAGCCAAGTTCTAAGCCACAGAGACTGCCATTATCTGCCACCTGTGCCTCCTGTGCTACCAACTCTGAAACCACTGGTTGTACCACTGGTTGGTAACAAAGTGCTCAAATATGGGAACCTATGGTAGATATGTTCCATTTAAACCACAGCACCAACTGAATCTCATCTGCAGGCTACTTCAAATTATAGTAAGAACTATCTTATCATCTCATAACACATTCTCTTTCATTTTGTTCCTGATAGGGCAAAGAACCCAGAACCTTACATATATTAGCCAATCACTCTATCCAAATCCTTGTCTCCATTTTTATAGTAGGCATGATAATGTTCCAAAGACAACAACTCACTATTTGGAGGGAGAATTGCCTGTCCCAGGACAGTTGAATTTGCCCATAGCAAGTAGCAAAGGTGATATTCTTTATTTCTCAAAGGGAGAAAATTCTTAAGATAGCCACTTGATTTTCCTTCCAGAAAATATGACTGGAAGTGAGTATCACATGAAAGGCCCCAAAATGCTGTCCAATGGGACACATTCCAAATGCACCAAACCTACAGACTTATACTTTTTTGACAGTTATCATGAGATGAAGTGTTAAACCTGATTACATACATCTTTAATGACAAGAATGCATAGGCTTACAGCAGAGAAAACAGCAGGAATAAAAAGTGTTGCTTTTCAGCTGGTTTCCAATTGGAGACGGTAAGTTTGGCAGGGAAAATAAGACATGGGTATGCAACAGCTGGCAGTAGAGATGGTGTCAGAGCAGGATTTGTTTTCCTGGACCACAGCTTTCCAGAACAAAAAGTTCCTGGCAGGAGACGTTGTTCATATCATACGGAACGTGGGAGGAGAGTTGCTGACCTGACCAAAGAGCTTAAAATGAAATTTGTGGAAGAAAGTGAAAAATGCCCAGATAAAACTGCCAAACTGGATGCCCCAGAGGATAAGAGTGGCACAGAGAGAAGCATCATGATACAGAATCTGCTCTGTTATTTTCAGAAAAAAAATAAGAGGGCAGTGGATCACGATGCTCTGCCCCTGCATGTCTCTATTCCAGTGGAAGCCAGCGGCCACCTCTATTTCCTTCTGTTTGCTGTGCGAAGCTCCTCTAGCTCCTCTCGCTGGTGTGCTTTGGCACAGACCCATTCTGCTTGGTCTTCTCAATTATTATCCGAACAGAGGTACAAGTAATAGTCCCAAGATATCTCAACCTTGAATCAGTGGCAAGTTGGACCTGCTGGGATTGCTACTCCTGCCTGGCTTCTAGATCTCTGCTTCAGGTTTCTCCATAGCTGACAAAACTGAAAGTCTTGGTACCCACAGTCTGGGCATCTTTGTAGATCTCAGATGTAGACACAGCCATGCCTCATCTTACCTTAGTCTAAGCTTGCTTGCTTGCTTATCTATCTATCTATCTATCTACCTATCTATCTATCTATCTATCTATCTATCTATTTATTTATTTATTTATTTATTTATTTATTTATTTATTTATCAAGGTCTTGCTGTGTTTCCCTGGTTGCACTGGAACTCACTATTAATACTAGGCTGACCTGGAAGTTCTGGTGATGCTCTTGCCTCTACCTCCCTGTATGTGGGGTTTACAAGCATTTGCCAATATATGACCACTGCTATTTGTTTGTTTGCTTGCATGTTTAGAGTAAATTTCCTCTTCAATTTTCTTCTATTAAATTGAAGAAAATTTCCTCTTCAATTTCCTTCTATTAAATTGTCTGGCTACCCTAGTACATCATCTTTATCATACATGACCAGAATTCTAGAAAGAACTAAACCAGTATGGTACAGATGTAAAGATTAAGAGATTTCAAGAGAGGCAACCAGGGATAGCCCTAATCTCTGTATGTCCATTTTTTTGTTCACAGAATGTGAATCATGATGGTGCCGTGAGTCTAAAGGATATAAATGGCACATAAACAGCTTGGGTCTGCTTAATTAACCCCAGTAACCCAGTTATACTTATTTAACTTTCATTTTCATTGTAATCAGCCCAAAGTCTGGCAAATCTCTTTCTACAGAAGTTAGACACTAGAAAAATGCAGGTCTGGGGTAGGGTGTCAAGCTCTTGCTTTTGCCTTTCGCTGACCCTCCACTTGGCCCACTGTGCCCATTAGATCCTCTTCTGGCTGTGATTGGTCATTCAATATGGCTGTCTGCCAGGCCAAGCCACTATGTAACATAATGCAAAGGATTCAAGCTGACCAACTGGGAAAGAACACAGTAGCCTTTCCTTATACCCTCAGAAGCTGTTTTCTACCTATACTCAGAATCTTCCTCTACTCTGCTGGCCTAATTATGTCAACACTCAGCATGGAAAAAAATTTTTTAAAAAAAATCAATAGGATATTTTCCCATAAGACAGAGAATACCATTATATATTCATCCCTGAGGTGTTAATTGTACAGTATTAATGACTAGCATGTAGCATAGAAAGGAACTACTCTATCAGAAATGGATCTTCTAACACTTGAAGACTTGTCAGGGAGTCTTCCTGGTATGTTTGTTTTCTGTTATTTCAGCCCGAGAGCAATGAATACAAATGATAAAGAAGTTAATGCCGACTAATTAAAGGTGAGCTTTCAAATGAATAGCATTGCTGGAGAATAAAATAAGATGCTTAAAATCTTTGCCTTTCTTCAAGATTCACACAATAATAACAGCTACCGTAAGTAATTATCGTTCTAATAATTAATCATTCCTCTGAATTTAGGGTCACTTTTTACATCATGAGCTCCACTCTTAGTCTTCTGTGAACAACTCTAGGCTTTCCAGATTCTAAAAACAAAGATATTTTTAAATATGAAAGCATTCTCCAATAGAGCTGAAAGTAAGAAAATATACAAAAGACGTAAAACTGAACAAAAAGTTATTTTGAATATGTGAAACTCGCTAATAGTCTGCATTATTTTCCAAATATCTAAGAGAATGTATTTTTTAAATTTTTATTTTATTCACCTTGGAAAATGAGTATAAATCATTCCCTGGGTGTTTTGGGGAGGATGACAACTGAGGAGTGTGCAGAAAGGAGGAAGGAAGAACAAGGTATAAACATCGCACTAGCTGTCTTAGCTCTTCTTCTCCTGTGAAGGAGAAGGTGGGCAGGGTGGGTTCAGCTCACATCAGGACTGCAGAAACACCATGGTGAGGAGGCCTAAGATGTAAGTAAGCTGCCACCAGCTTCTGTCCCAGTAACACATGCACAGGATTTGCGGCAGCAGGCTGCCAAGTTCTTCCTCAAGTGGCAGTAGCATGAAAGCCCCAGAAGCTCTTCAGCATGAAGAGCAGGAAGGAGCTTGTGGCCAGCTGCTGGGGGACATTCTCCTGAAGTTGTCTGGCTGGGATTGGTCCTGTCCACACAGGAAGCACCCTTTGCCTGCCCACAAGTTGCCTGGAGGAAAAGTTGACCACAAGTTCTAAACTGCACTGTCCTTTTGTTCTCCCGAGTTGTACTCTTGAATGTCCAACTGCCCAGAGCCTGTAAGCACCATGGAGCGCCCTAGGACCAGGAGCTGGCGGGTCCCGAGACCACTGGGTGGGGACTCTGGGGTTCCCCTCCTCCATTAGGATAAGTCCCAATGCTCATTTCTCCCTCTGATCACTGCTATTCAGGGTGGACTAAAGAGGTAGACCCAGACAGTTCCCTATCAAACACAACAGAAGAAGAGAACATTTCAGTTCTCAATTTATCTTATTGTTTGTTGACTGATGAATAATAATTGTACATGTTTATGTAGTATGGTGTGTTTGGATACATGTATACCAAATCCGCATTTTTCAAATTGAGAGGTATAAATGGCAAGTGGGTAAGAAAAATGTTCAATAATTGTGGTTGTCAATAAATGTCAATAATTGTGATTGTCAAGTTTGTTGGCTTGAGAAATCCCTACAATGTATGGTCTATTCTTTGACATTGTGATGGAATATCATTTTCACAAAAATTATCTACAGGGCTTTCACTTGAAAATTGTACAACCAAGTCACACGTAGAGATCAACTGCATGATGCTTCATAATGTTTTCATCAAATTTGCGATTTTGGTTTGAGTCTCCCTTATGCCTATCTTTGGTTCACATGCAGTCAGTCAGAGGGCTAGAGGTTAGGTGTTCCTGGTAGGACATTAATGAGGTATATCTTCAGGTGTGTCTGTGAAAGCTTCAGAGAAAATGTTCTGAGGAAGAAGATCTGCCCCTGATTTGGGCAACACTACCCCATGGGCTGGGTTCGTGTGGAATCAAGAAAGAGGAACATTGCAAAAACTCAAGCACCCCTTTCTCTGCTACTTGCTAGGCACTGATATGAGCAAGAAGCTTCAGGCTTCTGCAGCTACAGATGAGCTGACCCCACCCATGCCTTCTCCCTCACGGAGGATTTATATTCTCTCCAACAGAGAAATAGAGAGATTTTTTCCTCCTTTGTTTTCCTCTGAATAGGTTGTTTTTATTTTCTTGCTGCTGTTTTTGTTTGTTTTATTTTTATTTCATTTTATTTTTTGTCACAAAGACAAGAACATGACTAATGTACAAATCATCAGACACACTGGACTGAGACTGATGCAGCACAGTCACCCAGGACTTTAGTAGATAGGGCTTTAATGAGGACAACCATGATGGTTAAGCATTGTGAACTAACCGCTGGCTCCCTAAATGCATATTTTCCCAAAAAACAAATCATTTCCTCTGTTGCCTGCCTTTCTCTTATCATTTTACTTCATCATCAAGGAAAGCTCCTCAACATAGTCATATGAAGCCCTCAGATAGATAATAATCTGTTCTGACTTTAAAAAATTGGCATGGGAGGTGGTGCTCTGAAGGAAATCCAGTCTTCTGGTTCTGCAAATTAAACTCAATCCCCTCCAACCACATTCAGTGTTGGCAAAACCAAGACAGAAGTATAAATGTATTTTCTCTCTTGCTTTGCCACAATGACCATAGTGAGCTCATTAAAGGTACTTTAAGCTCTAAGCCAATTCTAACTTGGTCTCCATCTATGAGGAAGTTAGCTCATCTTTATGAATTGCCTTTTCTTTATCCATCAAATGGATTTAATGTTGGCTGTTTTACTAGTTTTTGTCTATTAAATTATTATTAAGTGCTAGCAGCAAAGTGCCTGCTTATCAGCAATCATATAACTCCTTCTTCTATATAATTATTATAGAAATAGAACAAGAATGTATGCATTTCTTCCAAGGACTTCTGACTCCAGCTTCCTTGAATTAGGTCTTAGAGAAAATATCACAGAGAAGAGTGGATTTGATTGAATAGAGGCAGTGATATTCGGGATGCTCACTGACTGAGCAGCCTACATTCCCACTGGGTCTTCAGACATTTTCTGCAGCAGAACAGGGCACAATCAGAGAAGGACCACTTCAGTGATCAAGGAGTTGGAAAGATTGACAAAGAGAAGGAACTTGTTATGCATGAAGGGCACAGAAATAGGTATATTGAAACTGATGGCATGGCTTTTCAGTGTGGAGGAACGAGGGAGCATGGGGCCCCTCGAAAGCAATGAAGAGGCAATTCAGAAATACAGAAGAAATGTAATGCACTGTAGGAAGTGAATTTGTGAAATTCATTCCTACAACAAGATGGAACATGTTGATGTGCTAAAATCATGGCAATGGTGAGTTACATTCATTGATCTCTTTCAGAAGAACCAAGGTTTAGTAGACAAAATGTGTTAATGTTCTCAGGCATATCCAGAACTGGTCTTTTGAAGGACAACTTTACATGTCTCTTTTGCCCAGGATCATTTATGCAGACCAGCAGGTCCCAGCCTGTGGCTTGTGACTTCTTTGGCAAACTTGTGTCTCCAAAAATATTTGCATTAGGATTCATAACAGTATCAGAATTACAGTTATGAAGAAGTAACAAAAGTAATTTTATGATTTGGGGGTCACTGCCACATGAGGAACTATATTAAAGGGATGAGGCATTAGGAAGGTTGAGAACCACTAATCTAGACAGAGATAGCACATAGTTGCATAATCTTTTTCTATTGTGACTCAGCTTGGGCTTGATAACCTTTTAGGTGGCATTGGGTATATATAGCTGTAGAAACTAGGTATCTATATAGCTATACAAATCTAACATGCACTAACAATAAATACTAACACAATTATTGTTGATGCACACACTGTTTTACCATTTATTGAAAGTCAAAGCAAATTTACATAGTTGTAATTCCTTGTTTTACATAAATAATTAAATTTTGGCTAAATATTTGCTTCTGAAGGACATATAGTATCTCCTTTATGTTTTGGGGTTGATCAACATATTGATTTTAGAATGGTCAATGCTGAGGATGCTGCTTCACATAAACACATAATATAAAATGACAAACACACATTTAGGACAATCTCAGAAATTATTGGGTATTCCATACAAATCTCAAGCAAAAAGCCATTTAACATTTTTTAAAAAAAAACAAAACTCAAATCATCAATTCAAATTGCAGTTTTAAAAAAATCAAGCATTCACATAGTAAGCTTCTGAAGTCCAAAATGTACTAATTTGTTTCATAGCATGCTGAGGAATGTCAGTAAGGAAATAACAAAGGGTTTGATGTTCTGTAACTAAAGCATTATCTTTTCTGTAAAATAAAACTTCATACTTGCAGTAAAAAAAAATCTGCAGATCATAACATGCAGTAGCAATCTCAGGCATGTCTTCTATGTAAGGTGATGGTAACTACAACAGCAAGCACACTAACCGAAGCCATGAAGTGCCACAGGCAAAAATGAAGTCTGTTGTGTAATTGTGTATCCCACCAGTGTTTCAGATGGGTGTCATGCTAGCTGTAACTGAATCTGGGTTAGGTGCTGGAAGATAGAGCTCAGAGTCAGAAAGATCCATTTGAAACTACTTACCTCTACAACAGACTCTGTAAGGTCATTTCCTCTTTCATTACAGTTCAGGTAAATCATTGGGAGCAGATAGAAAACCAAGTGTGAGAATGCTAAGCTTTAGCAGGCCCACCTGACAATCCTGATTGCATGGTTCATCTTGTAAAGGAATCAAAATATCAAACTACAAGAGTCATCCATTTCAGAGGATTATCTTTAAATCTACCCAGAGCTTAATGAGCATACACAAATTGTTTTGTAAAAATGTGTGATTAGTTTCAGTGTGTCAGGTTTTATGTGGAGGTCCTTGATCCATTTGGAGTTGAGCTTGGTACAAGGAGATAAGAATGGATCGATGCACATTCTTCTGCATGCTGATCTCCAATTGAACCAGCACCATTTATTGAAAAGACTATCTTTTTTCCACTGGATGCTTTCAGCTGCTTTGTCGAAGACCAAGTGACCATAGGTGTGTTGGTTCATTTCTGCGTCTTCAATCCTATTCCATTGATCCGCTTGCCTGATATTGTACCAATACCATGCAGTTTTTATCACTATTGCTCTGTAGTAGAGTTTAAAGTCTGGGATATTGAATCCCCCTGAAGTTCTTTTACTGTTGAGAATAGTTTTAGCTATCCTGGGTTTTTTGTTATTCCAGATGAATTTGAGAATTGCTCTTTCTAGCTCTATGAAGAACTGGGTTGGGATTTTTATGGGAATAGCATTGAATCTGTAGATTGCCTTTGGCAAGATGGCCATTTTAACTATATTAATCCTGCCAATCCACGAGCGTGGAAGGTTTTTCCATTTTCTGAGATCTTCTTCGATTTCCTTCTTCAGAGATCTGAAGTTCTTGTCATATAGGTCTTTCACTTGTTTGGTTAGAGTCACCCCAAGCTCAACTCCAAATGGATCAAGGACCTCCACATAAAACCTGACACACTGAAACTAATTGAAAAAAAACTGGGGAAGACCCTGGAGGACATGGGCACAGGGGAAAAGTTCCTGAATAGAATACCAATAGCTTATGCTCTAAGATCAAGAATTGACAAATGGGACCTCATAAAACTACAAAGTTTCTGTAAGGCAAAGGACACCGTCAAAAGGACAAAACGTCAACCAACAGACTGGGAAAGAATCTTCACCAACCCTAAATCCGACAGAGGGCTAATATCTAATATATACAAAGAACTCAAGAAAGTAGAACCCAGAGATCCAAATAACCCCATTAAAAAGTGGGGTACGGAGCTAAACAAAGAATTTTCACATGAAGAACTTCGGAGAGCTGAGAAACACCTTAAGAAATGTTCAACATCATTAATCATTAGGGAAATGCAAATCAAAACAACCCTGAGATTTCACCTCACACCAGTCAGAATGGCTAAGATCAAAAACTCAGGAGACAGCAGGTGTTGGCGAGGATGTGGAGAAAGAGGAACATTCCTCCACTGCTGGTGGGATTGCAAGATGGTGCAACCACTTTGGAAATCAGTCTGGCGGTTCCTCAGAAAACTGGGCATGTCTCTTCCTGAGGACCCTATTATACCACTACTGGGCATATATCCAGAGGATTCTTCAGCATGCAATAAGGACACATGCTCCACTATGTTCATAGCAGCCCTATTTGTAATAGCCAGAAGCTGGAAAGAACCTAAATGTCCTTCAACGGAGGAATGGATACAAAAAATGTGGTATATTTACACAATGGAGTACTATTCAGCCATTAGAAACAACGAATTCATGAAATTCTTAGACAAATGGATGAAGCTGGAGAACATCATACTAAGTGAAGTAACCCAGTCTCAAAAGATCAATCATGGTATGCACTCACTGATAAATGGATATTAGCCTAGAAACTTTGAATACCCAGGACATAATCCACACATTAACTGATGTCCAAAAAGAATGGAGGAGTGGGCCCTGGTTCTGGAAAGACTCATTGCAAGAGTATAGGGGAATTCCAGAACAGGGAAGTGGGAAGGGGTAGATGGAAGAATAGGGGGACAGAAGAGGGCTTATGGGACTTGCGGGGAGTGGGGACCAGAAAAGGGGAAATCAATTGCAATGTAAATAAAAAAATATAAATTAAAAAAAAAGAAAAAATATGTGAATCAATAGTGGGACATCCTATAAAATATTAATTTAGCTGTAAACCTATTGGATATGGTGTAAATTCCAGAAAAGGGGTCAATAAGAATTTTTAAATCTTCTTGTGTACTATACCCTCAATGTTGACCAAGAAGGCATCTGCATCTGGTCTACCTGAAGGATGCCTTTCCAGATTGCCCGTCCTGTCTTCTGCATTGTCTCCTCCACTCTGGGCATCCTCACTATTGAGTGATTGGGCGAGAGAATGATTTAATGTGGGGCTATCAAATGGCACTGTAAGAAGTTCACTATAAACCTATATTCCCTGGATGAATCTTACTACATGCCAGGAACATGTGTTGACTCTTCCATCCAGCTTTGATAATGACTAATGTCTGCTCCTACTCAAGAAAGAGTGGCTCCATATATTCACCCCAAGATCACTCAAAGGGAATAAAATATGATGATAATAAGAAAGATTATTATTAAACTAGCACACTCTATGTGGCCCAGTGGTGCCCATGCTAGCTTTCAGAGTCTCGATTTTGTGTCATCAGTGAGGTATAGTAGCTAAGTATCATATGCCATAGCCTTGACTCATTAGTCATTGAAAAAATTATGGCAATCTTCTTATTTGTAAAATTGATGTGGGAGGGGGGAGAAAGACAGAGACTATTATCTACTGCATCCCTACATAAATATTTAATATTCTTCTGTTCATGAAACTTTATGTCATGTGGAGAATTATCTCTCATCCTACTGATGAGGACATAAAAGCCTGAAAAGTTAGCAAATATTATTCTCATAGAAACACATTGCTGCATTAACTTTCTAATCTAGGTTCCCCTGGTCCTAGATTTAGGGTGTAGGTTTACTCCTTTCTACTCATCTCATAATCACTTAACAATTTTAAAGACTTGATCAATTTTCTATATCCTTTCTAAACATGGCAGAGAAGCAAAAACAGATACCTGTCATGTTATGATATACCAGAAGTCAAGCAGATGCTAGCATCATACTCAAGAACTTCCAGAAATATGAACTGAATTAATCTTTTGTCTTTACTATTTATCCAGCATCAGGTGTTTTCATGTAGCAGAAATTTGAGCCAGCTACAATAGAATAGCACAGATATGGAGAAGTTGGTTTTGGCAATTCAAAATTAGGAGCTGGTAGATTCAGAGTCTGATCACCTAAGACACTGTTACAATATCTGTTATTACAGCTAAATGATTACCTAGCGCAGAAGCAACCATCTTTGTTCTCTGTTCTTGTAAGGCTCTGAGGATGCTAGAGAACTCTCTGAGGTCTGCTTTAGAGGAGAACTGTTTCTGTTCATGAGCACTCTACCTTCATGACCCAAGTTCCTGACAAACTCTCCACTTCCTAATTACATCACTTTGGGGACAGGGATTTTTAGAGGAGGGACAGGGACATCATGGTGTAACTTAACTGCCAATGAAATGACTCTAGTAAAATGAATATGTGAAGCAGCTGACATTTGTAGTGTAGAATTATTAACCTCTATTTTTGGCAATAGGTGTTCATTCTATGACCAATAATCATAATCAGTACAAAGAGGACTAGAAAGATGCCCAGTCCCCTAAAGTTTTGGAGTGAGATACAGTAAATGGCTACAATAAAATTTACTAGTATCTTGGTCCACTTTTCTTACCCTAACAGTGTATTAAAGATATACAAGTTAATAACAAAAATACATGCATTTTTTAAAGTTTGAAAGGTTGCATATGATGTGGATCTTCTCCCTATATCATGACATTGCAGAAGGAACCACGTAGTAATAGGAGAAAGGCACGTCTCTCATAAGCTTTTGATTGTGTTGTTGAAAGTAAACACTTCCGGTTTTACCTCACTCTGATTGCTTCCTATAGATCTTGTTTCTAAATATCTTGATTACACAAACTGGGGAGTATAGTTTTCAATGTACGGGTTTACAGGACATATTCTAACCGTATAGCATCTAATGTGCAACTATTGCCTTCTAGATGAGTTACTACTTACTGGAAGGAGCCTCAGAAAACTCTGGGAACTAACAGAACAATGCACCTTGGAATGAATGTTTTTATTTCAACTTGATACATGATAAAGTCATCTGAGAAAAGGAAAACTCAATTTAAAAAATTCTTCCAAAAGGAAAAAGATGCCATCCCTGGGCTAGTGGTTCTGGGCTCTTTATAAAGGGCAGACTGAGCAAGCTGGAAAAAGCAGGCTAGACAGCAGCACTCCCTTCATGCCCTCTGCGTGAGCTCCTGCCTCAAGGTTCCTGCCCTGTTTGAGTTCCTGCTCTGACTTCCTTTCATGATAAAGAATAATATGAAAGAGTAAACCACACATAACCTCTCCTCGCCAAGTTGCTTTGGTCATGATGCTTCATCACAGTAACTGTATCACTAACTAATACAGTCTTAAAGCTCAGAAGACTACAAATACCATGATGCCCCTTGCCAAGTTTATATAACCAGCAAACAATTGTGGGGAGAGGAGGTTTTGTCAGTAGAATTGACTGAAAGCTGGATAAAAGACTTCAAACCTGTAGCTTTCCTCAGTCATATCCATCCATGCTGGGTGTGGACTTTTCAGTGATGTAGTTGCTTCTAAATCATCCAACTCCTGCTAACCTAAGTCATCACATTGGTATAATAAGCTGTACTTGTGTGGAGTTATTTCTTTGCGTTGTGCTCTGTTCTTTATCTGGAATGAATACTCATTTAGTGACATCTCTCTAGGAAGCAATGGGACAACTGGTATGCTAAAGTGCAACAGAAAAAGATAATTGCACTTTATTTCTGTTGGTCATATTCACTGTGCTGTGCTTTGTTTATTGGTTGGTGGTATGTTACTTTTATGCTCCCTTTTCTCCCATAAAGAGGCAGAGGGAATTCAATATAATGGCTTTCTGACTTCTTCACAGCTGAGACCGATATTTTAACTTCCCATCTACATATCTCTGAGTTGTGGTTAAGTCAGACTCCTTGGGGTTAGCAGAAAAGCTTGGCCTTATGTTCTACTGACTCAAGGGAAAAGCTCAGCCACAATGTCTCTGCTTCTATCTGAATTCAAATACAGTGTTTGATGATTCAATGATGGTCTTGTTTCACAAAGGAAAGACATTGGGACTTATAGCCTTGGTTCTCAAAGCTTCTGAGTCATTACAGAGAAATCTTCATTCAGATAATTTCAATTGAAAAGCAAGTATTACTGTCCTTCAGACACTGAATGTACCTTAATGTATTCCCAATATATAGACATAGAGCATACATGTTCCTAGGGAAGGAATTAGTGAGGTTGGAGATGTATATAAGGTGTGTGTGTGTGTGTGTGTACAGATATATACAAATGTAGATATTGAAATCTTTTACTGTAAATTAAGAAGCAGAAGATGAGGAGATGTCCAGTCTTTTATGAGTTTTGTCAAACATATGGTCATTTTAGCATCATGACCTATTTACTCCTTGATAAGCCTCTTGAGTTTTGTTTGGTTTCTCTCCTTTTAATGTATGACTTACTGAGAACCACAAAACTAGTCTGGCAGTCATATTCAGAATCAAGGGGTAATTGATGCACAAAGCATGTTCTCCCATGCCGTTTGGATGGATGCCTGGTTAAGAACTGAAGTAAAACATTTCAGGAAAGCAGAAAGATGGTATGCTCTGTCAGGCGTGGAGAATGGGACAAAATCCCACATTCCAGATGCAATAGTGTACTCCTTTATTTCATCAGCAATGCCTATGATGACTGGAGATCTGTGTGCACATGCGAGTTGTTCTCAGCTTTGCACCGCTCTTTACAGAACCGTGTTTTCCAACCTCCCTCTCTCCAAGTTGTCACTAGAAACCGCACTTTCCAGAAACCTGTAGTAGATGCACTCTTCTCCTATAAACAGAATTCGCGTACCTGCAGGCTTGCTACCAGATTTTCTAATGGTCTCCAGGAAGATTTTGACAGCTGAGTGATGTCAACCAACTGCGAGATGCAAAATAGAACACAAAGAAAACACCCGAGGGATTCTGTGCCTGAAGCTTCATGTGGGTTTTATTAAACCTCAGGAAGGCTCTCCGGATGACAGGCGCGGAGCTGGCATCCATGCGATCCACACTGCGCTCCCACTTGGCTAATTGCCATTCTCTTCTGGACATCGTGTCGATAGATGCTCAAGAGAAGAAAGAGGATCCAGCACCCTATGGTCCCACTTTGGTAGAGGGATGGCTGACTCTCTATAGCTCTGCAGGATCACAGGTGGTGCCTGTGGCCAGGCTTGGTAGAGAAAGAAGTGAGAAGTGGTGAACGCTGATGAGCAAGCAGAAGGTTGCTTCACTGAAACCTGAATCCAAGCAGAGCCTGCCAGAACGTAATTGGAAGCTGACAGCTTTCGAATGTCACTTGGTGCTCAGGGTCATCTCTGTAATTGTACTGGAGCACACCCTTCAGACGCATAGCTGGCTACTAGCTCTGTTCTCTCTCTCTTTTTTTGTCTGGGCTCTGGCTTCAGCAGGAGGCCTTGGGTCTAGAGAAAAGTGGCAAGTTTCTCTTCTCCCATCTGGTAGCATATTACTTTCCATAAATTGAGTTTGGAGGGGTCCCAGATTTGCTCTGGGGACGAGAGAGTAGTAGTCTCTCTCTAGTAGTCCCAAGATTAATTTCTAGTAAGTGACTGTGAGAAGTACAGAATGCTGGATGATTGTAAAAGCTTTGGTATTATAAAGTACAATGGATCTAAGTGCAAGAATCTGTATTAATATAATGTGGCTATGGCAGCAGCCACAATGTGTGAGTGGATGTCCAAGTCACATTCTAGGGTCCCTGTGATACTCTGACTTTTCATATTGGCATGGAAGCAATACATACTTAAAATACAAAGTTTCTCTCTCATCCTGTCTGAGAAAGTCCTCTATACAGCTCCCTATATGATGATCAGCTGGAACAGGGGTACATCCAGTATTCAGAGAGCTTGGGGAATGCTTGGCATCATGTGTAACAAAGAAATCATTGGATGGTCTTAGAGAAGTATAGAACAGGATATGTTCATCAGAGGGTAGCAATGGGGTGAAGAGGACAGAGGTTAGAGCAAATGAACCAAGCTAAAGTTAGCTAGGTGGAACCAGCACCAGTGACTTTAGTTTACAGATAGTTTGCTAAGTATTTGTAAAGAACTAGAAGGGAGGATTTTGGTATTTTCCAAAACAAATAAATGAGAAATTGTCAGGAAATAAAAATACGAGTTAACCTGAGTTTTCTTGCACATTGGACACATATATCAAGCAATCAAACTGTCCCTCATCATATGTACAAGAATTGTGAGTTGATTAAACATTTAAAAAAAGAATATTGACAAAGGGAATAGGAATCAGGAATACTGAAGAGACACTATTTTTTTTTTTTGTATATTAACCTAGTATTGCTACACATATTATTTAATGTCACAGGGATTGCAGAAAATATGTAAGAATCTAGAATTCTTTCCCTTAAGCATTCCATTTGTTCTTAGTGAATTTCCCATCATGCACTGCAACCCCTGTACCATATTCCCCTTCCCCAAGACCCACCCTCCACCTTGCATCTTTCCCTGAAAAAAGGAAACATTGTGGAAGCTGTAGTTTATCACAGTGTGTCTGAGAGGATACCCATTTGTCCACACTTTATTTGCTTGCAAATTCTCATTGCAATGAATGGGTGGTCTGATATGAGGCCTCTGGATTATGACACTCAGTTGATACTGGAACTTCACTGGGACTCCTCTAGGATATCTTGTTGGTGCAGTGCCCTGTGTCATGTAGCTCTTCTTGTTTTGAATCTATAGGAATGGCCCCTTCACATACTCCAGCAATTCATTGATGGGGTTGATGTTGGCGTGGGTCAATTCAAAGCCCTGTATCAGGGCCTGAGAGATATTTGAGGTCTTCATCCCACTGGGCCTCCTGCTCTCATACCATCAGCATCAACTGACCAGCAATTCCTGCTACCAGGGCTAGCTCTACCCTGGTGAGTTTCAGCGCCTGCTCTCACTAGACTATAACAGGTAAGGAGCAGGGCCAGCCCAACTACTCTTGTGACCCTATTGGAGCTAACATTCCAGCCTGCTGCTGCTGGTGAGAGCAAAAGGGAAGGGAGGGGCAGGATTTCTCCCTTGCTGATGCCACAGCATAGCAGACAAGAGGCAATTCTTGTGCCCTCACACTCTCACCCTGGGGCCAGCTCATTCGCAACCTCCAAATTCAGGGTCTGCTCCACTGTGATGCCCAGGTGAGGGGCAGGGCCTGCTCTCCTACTCTTATGACCCCAGGGCCTGTTGCAGGTGGTGAAGGGGGAAAGGGAGGAGGGTATCTCTCTCTCATTTATGACACAGCATAGAAGATGAGTGGTAGGGCCAGGTCTTTTGCACCTGTATCCTTGGGGGCTTATCAGCAACTCCAGAAATGTGCAGCCACTCTCTTGAGTACCACAGCTGGCTAGTGCTTCGGTCAGCTCTCATGTTCCCATGGCCAGCTCTCCCATATGGGACCTGTTCTAAATAAAATTAAGATGTCAACATGTCCCCAAGCTGTATCCCAGACTAGGGCTATCTTCTGGCTTTTGGTGGTAAAAGACCTTTGCTGCTACTACAGCCATGAACCCAAATGTGGTCTCGATCACAGCATAGGTCAGGACCCCACCATGATCCCAGTTGGCATCACCTACTACTTAACATCAGTCTGTTCCTTACTACCCTTGAGCCTCCAGTTCTGCCTCTCTTCTTTATTATACTCACATCCTTCTGTTTCTCTTTTCTTCCATTTCTTTACCACTTACTTGTTCTTCTTCGTGGTACCTGAGGACTCTGAGTGTCTGGAATCATCTCAGAAGTGGTCTCAGGATTACTATGTTCTTGTTATGCACTCTGAACCTACAAAGGGGTCATGTTGGGCCTGGTCTGCCCATGCCACCCCCACCCAGGACTGCATGGCTCCTGACTGATAGTCTTCTTAGTCTAGCTCCCTTTCCACGCCCATGGTGGTGGTCTGGTCATCTTGCTCTTTGCCTGGGCTGCCTGAGTAGCCTCATGCCCCATGAAAGGGTCACCTGTCTCAGGCTCAGTCCTGCCCAGGATCATCAGTCCCAGGAAGAGTTCATCTGGGTTCCAGCTTGGTCCTGGTCCTGGGGTCTTCAGAGCATCTCAGGCTAGGTGACTGTCCAAGTCCCTGGTGCCAGACTGGTGATCATCTTAGGCTGGAATTTTTTTTTCAGGGAATTTTAGGCTACTAATCATTTAGCTGTTTATTTTATTTTATTTTATTTTATTTTATTTTATTTTATTTATTTTATTGGGTCAGAACACTAAAAATAGATTTAACCTCTCATTTCTGCCACCTACTGAAACACGTGTGACACAGCAGCCACATCTGCAAAGCTTGCAGGGGGAGTCTAGAATTCTTTCTACTCAAACATTACACCCATGTCCTACTACCCTTCTGAATTGTCTGCTGATCTTCCCACTCACTTGCCCATGGGCTTTGACATCGGCTCCCTTGTATTCTAGCTGTCAGCAGAGGCATTGGAAGCTGTGGGTAATAGGAGAGGAGCCCAAACGGAGAAGAACCCTTCTTTCTCTGCCATGCTATCACCATGTACTTCAAGTGAATACAGTTGCGTCTGGGATAGGAGTTTATCTAAGAGCCAATAGAATGAAAGGATCGCGGCTATCCTACTGATACTGAATGAGCAAAGCCTTTGGATGGAAGAGTCCTCCGAGATTTTGGCAACACCTTATTTAATACCATTTCTAGTCATTTCTGAAGGCAGAAATTTCTTTATGTTGCCCCCCCCAGAGTAATTTTCATTCTTCTCAAACAAGGATGGTGAGATTTACTTTGCCAAGAGGTCCTCTCTTGGCTTATAGTTCTCCCTCCCTTACTGAAATAACGTAAACTCTCAAACTCGGTTCTGCACTGGGCTCACATAGAATCAAAACCCCTTCATCACTCCCATTTTAAGATGCCAAAGACTTTGACACCAGCTGCCTTGGATTTTAGCTGTCAGCAGAGGCATTGGAAAGCTGTGGGTAGTAGGAGAGGAGCCCAAACGGAGGAGAAGAGACCCGATCCCTGTCTCATGTGGGAAGCAGCCCACTAATTCAGAGAGTCTTTCAGAAAATGATCAAAATATCTTACAGTGCTGGCTAAAGCTGACAGTCTTTACACAATAAAAAATCTAGCAAATAAAATAGCCTCTTAAAGGCAGAAACAAACGTTACCAGGTGAATATATTTCCAGTGAATATGATGATAACAGAACCAGCACTTGGTGAGTGTTACTGAATGAAAATATTAGCTGAATAAAAATGCTAACTGTAGACACACACACAAACAGCTGAACAGAGGGATCACTGCGCAGCAAATGATGTTTGCTGAGGGAAAATATATTAACTGCAGGAAAAAAGGAAGGAGGTTGAGTGATTTATAACAAACAAATACCTGGAGCGGGGATGCTTCCTCTAGTAATAGATTGTTACAGCATCCACAGCCCTGTGTCACAACACCACAGCCTGACTTGCCAGCTTTTTTAATTCCATGCTTTTTTCAAAAAGATGCCTCTCCATTCCAGACACCAGCAGCATGTATTCAGTTATAAAAGGACTGTTGCCTGTGGTACCCTGGATTGTTTGCCAAATTGGTCTCCTCTTGCTCATACACCCCAGCATTACACATATCACCAACACTGGCACTGCTTCCCACTTTATGTTATATGTAGGGCTAGGACTGTTGACCCTGAGGTCCCAGGTGTGGGGTAAGATGAAAGCCTTTTGTATAAAACTCTGTGCTGAAATGAGGTTGAAAAGAGGAAGCATTAGCAAATAACTCTTGACACTAAGCTCAAACAAAACTTAGAAATGAGAAGAAGTAAGTTTCCGGTCTATATGAGGTAATTGTTTTGATATGTTAGCTTAATTAACATGAATGAAATGTGGAGTGTGTTGAGATCTCCATGGCAAATGAAAGGAGCCCTTTTGTGAGTGTCTGTACAAATTGACTTTGCAGTGCACCATGGGAAGTGTCAAATGATGTGGGTGAGTTGAAATGTGTTTGTTGTTGCTAGTTCTCAGATTTATTTATTTCTGTATGGTTTTTTGCAGCAAGGCTGAAGTTTTTGCATGTCAACTGTAGACAGTCTTTCTTCCAAGCCTTTCTGTTTGTTTTATCCATTTTATTTCCAAACTTTCTTTGGGCTTTACAGTGAATTTAAAGTCCCCAATAGTGGGACAATGAATTATAAGAGGAGAGTCTAACAACCCATCTTACTTGGGAGTCAACTCCTGTGCCAAACTTTGACAAACATGTTTTTAACACATAGTAGGCAAACTATAAATATTTATGAACTAAATGGAAGAAATATGTCTAGAGCTATGTGTCTTGCATTCCCTTTCATGATTAGCCCCAAACTTTCAAATCAGTGATGTCAGTGAGCTAGATTATAAATTGGGGACATGCAGGTGACTTAACAAATGGCTCACACATTTGCCACCTTGTTTAGCAACAGGGTCTGAAGGAGTTAATGCTCACAGAGTGCTCACAGAATGGAAGCAATGGCTAATGATGTGTGAATAACAGAGTAAATAATTATTTCTTTGCCATTATGAGATGGCTTCTAGATAGAGGAGAAGAAGGAGGCCTCAGTGCAATCTGCAGAGTTTAAGGAAAGAGACTTTGGTCTTATGGCAATAGCCTTGGCACAGGGCCTTACCTAGGCACATGTGCAGGGCATAGAGCCCAGAGGACCGAGAACTTCTGGGGAAAGGGTCCTTGTGGAGATATTCATGACGGGAAGAAGCTGGGAGAACTAAATCCTATTAGCGGTCCATGGAGCTAAACTCTCACACCCAGTAAAGCAAGAGGCAAGATGCTGGTGGGGTAATATTTTTTCTCATCTTTATTGAAGCGTAATTGACAAATTAAGATAATATATATTCAATATGTGTGATGTGATGATTTGATATATATTGTGAAATGATTACTGCATTCAAATTAATTAACACACATATCACTCTAGTTAGAAGTGTGTGTGTGTGTGTGTATGTGTGTGTGTGTTTGTGTCTGTAGTGAGGACATTTAAAACCTATGCTTGTTGCAAATTTCAAGGAAACAATGATCACAAGGGTACAGGGTATTTCTGCAGACTTTATTTAGTTTACAGTCAATAGCTGGTACCCTTTGACCAACTTCTTTTTTACCCTTTCTCCTATTCCCAGCCTCTGGAAACCAATATTCTACTCTTGACTTTTATGAGTTTGACTTTTACAGATGAGATCACACTGTACATAACCCTGCTGCATGCATCTGACTTATTTTAACATGATATCTTCCAGATTCAACCATTTAAATATGGCAGCTTCCCTCTAATTTCAAGAGCTAAATATTAGGTAGCCCACTAGGTACATATGCCCCATTTTATTTGTCCATCCATCAACAGACAGTCAGGTTAATCTCATAATCTGGATATTGTGAATAATATTTCAATGAACACCGAAATGCATATAACAAAATACTGTTTTCATTTCCTTCAGACATATGTCCAGAGGTTGGATCAATAGCTTTTATAGTAATTCTATTTTTAATTATTGGAGGCATCTCCATACTGTTTTTCATAACGTCTGTAAAATTGTTCATTTTAATTAGCAGTATACAGGTGCTAACTCTTTATATACCTTTACCCCCATTTATTGTCTTTGTAATTGCCATCCAGAAACTACATAAAATGATATATCACCATGACCTTAATTTCCATCTTTTTGAAGATAAAGTGTGTTGGTATTTTTTGTTTGTTTTATTTTTAGGTTATAAAATAATTATCCATCTTCCCTGTTTCTTCCTCTAATCCTCCCATATCCCTTTCAAATTCCTGACCTCACTTTTCATTAATTAGTGTGTGTGTGTGTGTGTGTGTGCGCGCGCACGCGTGTGTGTTCCTAAATATAAACTGCTCAGTCTTTATAATGTTACTGTATTTATGTTTTCAGGGATGATTATTTATTACTTGACAAGCAAGTTCAGTGCAGCGTTCTCTCCTGGTGAAGACTATGGCTGCCATGCTCAGCATTTCTTAGTTGTCTGTAGTTCTTTGTGTAGTGTTGAGGACAGATGGACATTCCCTACCAGTCTTACGTGTCTGTTGTCATTGACCTTGTTCAGCTCATGTATAGGCAGTCATGTTGGCAAGACTTTAAGGGTGAAGTTTATGAAATTTCTAGGAGCCTCAATCTCACAGCGAACCCACTCATCTTCTGGTTCTCCCAGTCTTTTCATGTCATCTTCCACAATGTTCCCTGTGTCTTGGACATGGGAGTGTTTAGTAGATGTATCCACTAGGACTGAGCTCCACAACTCTGCATCTTAACAGGTTGTAGTTATAATGCTCTCCGTATATTGCTAAGAGAACATTCCCCTAGTCAGGGTTGAAGACGACACTTGTCTCTGGATATGAAGTAAAATAATTAGACTGTAGATAGAGATTATGCTGGTTTAGTAAAGAGATGGTTCAACTTTTCTTTTTGAATATGTGTATTGAGGCACCATATGTTTGACTTTCAAAGTAAAAGACAAAGCTATAGTAATAAAAATAGCATGGTACTGGCGTGAATACAAATCACGGAAGTAAAGTCAGAGCCCATAATGAACTCACACATACACAAGCATTAGTTTTGTTTCTGTTGCTAATAAAATACCATGACCAAAAACAACTTTAAGGAAGAAAGGTGTTGTTTTACCTTACTGTTTCCAAGGGTCTACCTGGATGGGAGGGAGTGTCTTGGTGGCAGAAGTTGGAAGTTTTCTGATTACATTTTATTTGTATGCTGAAACCTGAGAGAGAAAAAAGAAAGTGGGGGAGTCTATGCACCTTTAAATCCACTGATTTACATTTTCCAGCAAAGGGACCCCTAAAGATTTCATAAACCTCCTCAAATATCACCACCATCTGAATATAACATTTTCAAATAAATAAAACTAAGGGGGATGTTTCTCAGTTAAACACCCACAGACAAAAAACTTATTTATGACACAAAACATCAGGAAAACACACGGAGCATCATAGTTGTCCCAAAAATGAACACCAGGTCAGGGAATTGGGAGAGGGGGTTGGTAAGTAGGGGGAGGAGGATAGGCTAGGAGATTTTTGGAGGGGAAAGCATTTGAAATGTAAATAAAGCAAATATCTAATAAAATAAAGAAAAAGGAAAATTCAATATCCACATTGAATATCTACATGCTAAAAAATGTTTAGAGTGGTTGCTTAATGCATACAGAGGAAAAATACCCTCATAGTTGATATTCATTGATTAAAAGTTCTAGAATAGAACTGAAAATAATCTGGATAACATTGATTTGGACAATAATTTTTTTTTGTAGAGATCCAACTCTAAGTACAGACATCAGAAGCAAAACTGAACACAAAATAGAGCACAGCACACTAGAATACTTCTCCACAGCAAATGCAGTGGTCAGTCAGTGCAAAGCTGCCAGTGGAGCATGGGAAAACTCTTGTAAAATATATAGTCCACTAGGGGTTAATATTCAAATTATGAAATGTTATGTAAAAAGTGGTACTCATGCAACTTAACAACAATAAAGTACCACAGTGCAAAATTGTACAAAGACATGGGCATTTTTATGAAGATGATATTTGAATGTTTTTGCAGACTGTGATTCTCTCCCCACTGCCAGTCCCCCAGCCCCACCCCAGGGACAGGCAATTGTCTTTGGTAAACATCCTTGGGGATGAAGGGATTGAACCTGCCACAGCTTTCTTCTCCTGGATTCTTTCCCCTTTGTCTTTACCTTCTGACTATCTAAGGCTGTATTCTACTTCTTGGCCCAAGGAGCCTTATGAGTTTTGGGCCAAAGTTGAGTCCCCTCAAGGGGCTGGTGGTTTTTTTATGAGAGAGTAATGTCCCCATAGTCAAGCAAACATGTCATAGTCAACATGAAATGCATGTTTTACCCTCTATGATTCTATGAACTTGGAACCATGTAAAGGACAAGAGAGGCAGAAGAGAAATAATGGGGGGTGTCATAGAAGTCTTCTTGCCATTCAAAAGAGAAGAGAGTATATCTCCTAGAGGGGATTGGAGGCACAAAAGCAGAATTACAGACTGTAACACTAATGTCTGAGGTGTCAGAGAAGTCCTGGGAAGCAGCACTGAGTGACAGTGTCATATCTGTGCCCAGGGAGAACCAAGTCAGAACCAATGCCTACAAAATGATAACATCAGATAAAAGAAACAGCCTGTGGATTATTGCCTACAACCTGGTTTGCACCCTTGAGGTGTTCCTTAGTGATTTTTGGCCAGGCTCCCTTAAATTTTCTGAGCAACCCTGATGGAGTTATAGGAAGGCAGTGCTGTTGTGGTTTATATGAAACTCTTCTGCATTTTAGTGTCCATCAGTGATCCATTTAGTTATTTACTTATTTCCTCACTGATTCAAAACATTGCTAATGTTGATACCTGCATGCAGGAATCATTAACAGTTAAGGACTTTTTCAGTAGTAGAAAGCTTTGGGTCACAAACAACAATAGCAGTAGTAGAAAAAAGTGAGAATCCATTACTGTATCACTGTGTGTCAAACGCTTTGGTGTTCACCGGGTACCCGAAAGGTCAGCTTCTCTTGCAGGCTCCAGACACTATTTCTCTGACTTCCTCACTATGCCAAAAAGGTTCACAAATTCAGGCTCTCCACAAAGAATAAATAAATAAATCCACAACAGGCTTGTTCCTTTTCCTCCATGCAAACACTCCCTGAGGTACCATATAATCAGTGGAAGGCTGTGACAGCTAGCATGTCTCTGCTCTCCCCACATCCCAGCCGTGATACAACATTAGAAGCAATTAGAGCTTGTTCTAGGTTGTTTGTAAGATGATTATTATAGCCATTGAAGGGACATTTCAAAACAGTGGAGTTAAGGATTACAACGTGTTCCACATTTCCAAAGCTGCTGATGGGGGTGGTGCTGAAAAGAGCCAAAGATGCAGGGCCAGACAAAGCCTGCATTTCATGCCTGCCAACAAAGCCCTAGGCTGTCATTGCAGAGCACTGGAAGGTAGCGAGGGGCATTTCATCTTTGCAGAGCTGCTGCTCCAAAGAAGATCCTAACAGTGAGAGAATGGGTAGCACCTAAGCTCACCCTTCCTGTCATTTTTCCTGATTATGCCAAAAGCCTTTCCACATTAGACCCCCAAGCATCCAAACAATAAGACGCCCCTGGACATGCCCCTTCCATTCTTTCAAAGCAATGCATGAATCCTTGACCAAACTCCTTCTGGAAGACCTGGAAGACCCGGCTTGCACGATTGCATTTAAGCTTATTTTTGTCCACAGGGTACGAAATATCCCAAGCTGGTCGGCTTGCTGTCCTACGTGGATTCCCTGCCCCTCCTCCATAACTCTAAGCACCATTCTTCTAGCTTTTCAGGTACAGACTCACAGGACTGCCTTTTTCTCATACTCCTCCGAAACTGTGCCTACACCATAGAAACACTGCCCATGAGCTTTGATTAGTAAGACCAGGAAACTGAGATTTCTGTCCTGAAGCAGCTTACCTTATTAATATGTAAATAAAGGAGTATAGCAAAAGATGGCGGCTATGCAGAAGAGAGGAAAAAGAAGAGCAGAGGAGATAGGAGAATTTGTCACTGACTGGAGGAAGGCAATGGTCGCTTTACTAAGCTTTTCCTTCTCCACCTGTAGCCCAACTTCAACATCATCCTCGATGGAAGAAAGAGTTTTGCCACCTTCTCCATTATCACTTACACACCCAAGTCTCCATCCCTCAGCCTGGTCTGGAGACTCCAGTTCAATATCAGACAGCAGCTCTGTGTATCTGCAGAATGAGTTCTGAATTGGTTCTAACACAGTTGTCCTTTCCTGCCATATCGGAAATGGACCATACCTGCTGCTGATGGTGATTTGGGAAAGAGAGAGAGTAACACTGATTGTGCTTTGCCCATAGGCCTTTTTATCTTTGTCTGCTGTAGATTTCAGTGACTCCATAAGGTTGGAGAACAAAGCTTTCCAAGAATCTGTGAAGAAGAATATGCCAGAGCCAAGAATTAGATATGATAAGCCAGAGCCCAGTGGTACTGTTCTCCCCTCCACATCCCATAGTCTGCTGTGATTCTGGTCACAGGTTCACCCTGGGACTCACCAGTAGTACACGGGGTCTGGCTGTCACTATGATGCCCACACTGTGGCTGCCATGAAGTTCCACAGGAACAAGGTGAAAAAATACTATGTGAAGTAAATTTCTTGGAATATAATTGAATTAATTCGAACATGTTTTTATAAGGCTATTAATTAACTGGTCTTTCAGGAACCTCCTGGGTAGATTTTAATCTGCTAGTTCTGTTTGTCAGCTCTGTAATCATCATGTGTGTCTCTCCTGACTTCATACTTATTCTCTGATACTCCCAGTAACTATACCCAATGGATGGAGGACTTCCCCAAATCTCATAATGGCAGATTTCATTATCTCTGTCTTTTTGCTTTCTTCTCCCTCCCTGCCTCATTTTTTCAGTTTGAGATCCCTTTTAGACAGCTGTTTCGCTGGTCAGATTCCATGAACACTGACACATTCAGAACCCGTGGAGTAGCCACGAAGCCAGGATCCTGGGTCTTCTACACTGGCTCTGGTTCTGATTATTCCATTCTGGAAAGAAGGAGAGGTCTTTGGGGTGATCACAACTTCTCTGGGGTTTATTTTCATTTGCGGAATACATGTATGAGTTTTAAAAATCTCTCCATGTCATTTATAAATAACATTTTGATCTCATTGAATATAAATGCACTTCAGAACTTTTCTATCCAGAATATTCTTCCTGAGAAACACCTGGCCAGACACACGCCTCTGCCATCTGGGGAAACTTATCACAGACCTGTAATGACTAACATACCTCCTTCAAGATGCTGGCAGATAAGAGAAAGTGAGGTCTTGGTCTTTTTAACTCAGGGTGTTTGTGGAAGAAAAGCAAGTATACAGAAAGATACTTGGAGGCATTTGGGCCCTGATTGCACAAGGTTTATGGCTCCACATTGCTGCAGGTTTTTAGTCATCTTAAAATTCAAGTTCTGTGATTTTACCATCTTCACACATCTGCGTCCCTTAGTGAAATTTGACCCCATTCCTTGCTCCCCTCTCTCAGTAGCTGCCAAACTACAAAAAGCCACCAGTGGCATGTGGCCCCAGATTCTACGTCTCAGATGGAACTTTCAGTAAAGGGGGTCGAGTTGCTAAGTAAATAGAATGCATTGTAAGTGTTGATAGATTTTCTGTTCTGTCCTGGCATTGTGCTCAGTGGAGGATTACCGCTGTGTGTGTTTAAATGTGACAGCTGTTTCATTCACTCCCTGGTGTGTTGGAGAAGCCGTGATAAAGCCAGCAATATGCCTTCAGAATCCTTAAAGTGAAATCCTACAGAAATAAAAGAGAGAGAGAGAGAAAGAAAGAAAGAAATTGCCTCCCAACCCTCTTTAAGTCTATCTTCCTGTCCATTCCTCATGTGCAATATCTGATTTTTAATGTTCTGGATGAGAAATATCCGTCGAAGACCTTCCACCTCTCATTCCTGGGCATCCCCTAAGCAGTCAGCTTCATTTGGTACTCTGGGTGCAGAGGGAATGCAGAGCATTTAGAAACCTTAATTAAGGAACATTTAGGAAGATAGGCTGATGCGGGGCAAGATTAGCAATGGATTTCACTGTTGCCTGCCTACGATTTTCTGTTTAATTATTACAAGGAGAGCTGCCAGCAAAGGCAGAAGCTGAAGGGTTGATGGTGAACTGTGCTGACCTGGATTTCTGTTTCATTAGATTTCATTTAATTCAGGCAAAGGAGGCAATTTCTTAGACCCTGGGATTGTTGAATGTTAACCTTCAGGCCAGAAGAATGAGAGAGAAGGAGAATGTTATCTCCCAAGATTACTGATTTGAAAGACATAATCCTGCTGGGGTCCAGCGCCTCTCACTGTTTGGAGAAATGGAGAGAGTGGGGCTCCACTGTGTCCCATGGAGGACATAAATGGGCCGAATATTCCATTTAAGGTTATTCCACGTGAGAGAGGGCCTGAGATGTTCTCCCCATGAAATTTAAAAGGAATGACTTCAGTCTTGATTAACAGTTTTTTAACCTATGAGCCACAACCCCTTTGTGGGTCAAATGACCTTTTCACAGGGGTCACATATCAGATATCCTGCATACTGGATATTTAAATTGTGATTCACAAAATAGCAAAATTATACTTATAACGTAGCAATGAAATAAATTTTTGTGGTTGGGGTCACCATAACATGAACTATATTAAAGGGTAGAAGCATTAGGAAGGTTGAGAACCACTAGTCTAGAACCTTCTTGCTTATTCTGGGATGTCTGCTTTTAGCATGTTTTAGGTTGTCCCTCTTATCACTCTCCTTACCTAGCATGGAGCTGGGAAGGGCTACGGTACAGCTGCCAGGCAAAATAAGGTACTGGTGGTCGAGGGACTATGGTAAGATACAAAGTCAGATGAGAAACTGCATGTGACTAATTATATCTCTCCTGACCAGTGGTTCTCAACCTGCCTAATGCTTCGATCCTTTAATACACTTTCTCATGTGGTGATGACCCTAACCATATACTGACTTCTGTTGCCGCTTCATAACTGTAATTTTGCTACTATTGTGAATTGTAATGGAAATGTCTGTTTTTCAGTTGTCTTAGGTGAGCCCTGTGAAGGGTCATTTGATTCTCATGATTCAATGGATGAGCACCACTGGTCTGTAGGATCCTGATTTTGTCTTGTCTATTCTCTCTCCTAAGTCAATGGGAGAACCACGTTTAGCTGAGAGATTCTGGACATCCAAGAAGGAATCTGGCTGAGTGTTAGAGAACTTAGGTTGCACCACTAGCATATGACATCAGAATCATTTAATCAGTTTTCTCTGAAACAATAGGAATATTTTTATTTATATCTCAGAACGCAAATAGGGCTGGGTAGGAAAATGGCTATTTTAATTCGGCACATGATAGCTTCTTAATAAATGTTAGTTTAACTAAAGCCATGTACTTGTGGGGGATGAAGAAATTTTTCTGAGAAAATTTGAAGAATATCTTGCTTCTATTTGTGTCTATATTCAGCTAAATTAGTAATAATAAACCCAAATACAAAATGCCTCATTGAGGAATTAAGCATATTTATAATACATCTATAAAATGAAATACTTTTTGATAATGAAATGCATGAATTATTGCTACATATAAGAATATACATACATAGGAAACCATTCTCCTTAGCAAAGTTATAAGCTATTTTATTAACTTGATGACAAACCTTAGGAACAGACCTCCAAATGTCACCTTTTATGTCTGTCTCAGGTGACAAACTCATATAGTTACTCTCACTTTGATTTATCTTTTCACTCAGAAAAAAAAGCATTATGTTTTGTAATTTGAAGTGAATTAAGCCAGACACAGAAGGCTACCTACTGTATGGGTCAATTTATATGACATTCAAAAAAGACCAAACTTTAGAGACAAAACTGGGATCAATCTGTGTCAGAAGAGAGGGTATGGAAAGAGAAGATTGACTAAATCAGTGAACAGGGAAATTTTCAGCTTTGAGGATGGTCAGCCTGTAGCTTACTTATGGTTTTGGTTATAGGCAAAGTGTGCTTTTAGTGCATCTGTATTATACCTTAATAAATATGCCTTTTCAATATTATGGATTGAACTGAGGAGGACTTTGAATGTGATTTATCCATGAGCCATATACCTAGCTCACTATTTTTTTCCTGACAGTTGCTAAAGGTGACTTTGAATTCATTTTGTTGATCACACTAGCCTTGGACTTGTGATACCCTTACCACAGTCTCCAAAGCAGCTGAGATTGCAGGTGTACACCTATAGGCTCACCAATGAACATTTGCAATGTCAAGTATTTTTCTTGTTTTACTTAATTTCTAGAAAGGTCTGAGATGCCGAGGAATCCACAGAGGCATCCTTAGAACCTGTGGTCCATGGAATGACCATGTCTATATATTTCTCTATGCCGTTCCTCCTGAGGAAAAATAAAGGAGAAAGGAAAAAAGGAAGGAGGAAGATGAGTGATGGAGGGGACTGGGTAAAGCAGGGAAAGAAAGAAGAAAGAATGGGAGAATGGAAGCAAAGGGAAGGAGAAAAAGGAGGAATTGAAAGAGGAAGAAATACAAGGAGGCAGCAGAGTTGAGGAAGAAAGGAAAAGATGCCACGATCTATTTTTTTCAGTGAAAAGGGTAAACTAGAGTGGACATTGTATGCAAAGGTGACAAAGCTCTTGGTTAAAGCAGAAGCCATAGCAGATCTTCACATTGCCTCTATCAGTGGGGTCTCCTTTTAAGCCTTATTTCTGTGGCCCCATGGTGTCGTTCACTGTAATACTTAAGCTCATAGCAAGGAATGAGGGAGTGAGGCTTACATAGATTCTCCCACAATGGACCACTTAACAGGTTCCTTGCACAGTATCTGCAGAGGTTTGAAAGCAGATGTACAGGAAAGAAACCAACAAAACAAGGGGGAGACCAGAATGTCAAGTACACCCTAATGGAATCCACAGCATTGATCCAAGTAGCAAATGCATGTTACTCTAATTGTCTAGAAACCATCATGCTGGGCACAAGCTCAGAAAAGGCCACAGCTGCTTATCTGAAAAAAAAATATTAGGGTCTCAGAAATTATTGGGGCCTTTTGGGAGATAAATCACGAGGAACCTGTTTTTATAACTATAGCCTAGTCCCATGTCTTCATGAGATATTTCTATTAGCCAGGAAATTCTGTCCTGAGAGCACACCCCTGCCGTTGATGCCATTTTATCACTTTATGCCTCGCACATTGTGACTAATTAGTCCATTTGAGATGCTGATGCTGATGACAAGAGCAATAAAGTGCAGAGATAAGAGGCCAGCTGTGCCCTTCTGTGGGCCTGGAAGAATTGGTCATTTTGGAGAAGGCACTTCCTGTGTGGGGATGCTCACCTATGCTTCCCTGCCACACCAACTCCAGTGTCACCTGTGTGACAAGACAGTACGTCATTAAGGCAGATGGGGGGAGGGGAATGCCCCTCGGGGCTAGGCTCCCTGGAGGTCCCTGGCAGTGTGCCCACCTCTGGCCTTAGAAAGGGCCTTGATGTTCTCTAAGGATATTGCGCTTCCTGGGTTATGGGTTCTGCACTGTGTCTTTCTTCTTCCCATTCTTAATTCTTTATACAGCACGATCCCAGCCTACAAGCTGGTTAATTGATAAAAGAGAACTTGGTATTCCGGTGGAAGGAAAAAGAGGATGTGGCAATTATGCCTACTGCTTCCAGTCCTAAACTCAATGAACTCATGTTGAACTTTAGTGAGAGAAAGTCTTGGAATGCTTTTTAACAGGGTCTGTCTTTATCACTAGCCTTAGCAAAGGTAATGATGAATAGTTTATAGCAGGAAGAATACAGTATGAAAAAGTTAGGACTACTGACGAGCTATTGCTTTATATAGGTACTTATGATAAGAAGGTAGGTAATAGATGGATAAAAACATTGAAGGTTAGAAGGTCCTATAATTTTCTTGAGATTATGGACATAAATTAGCTTGAGCCAGACCACTGTGGTGTTTGCTGTTCAGGGCAGTAGAGAAGGCTCTTGTAATGTATATGTGTTCATTTTTAAAGCATTTTGACTTTTGATGACAGAAGAAGGCTTTAAGCATACAATTTGGTCTGAAGGCCCAAGTTCTTCTGTTGATTATTAACACAACTTTAATAAGTAACCACAAGTTAGAATTGAACACTATATGTCTGAGGTTCATGATCATAGTTTGCTTTTGATCACGGTTCACAGAATAAGAGTTCCTGTGGGCATCATGTCGTGTCTACTTGCTGTTCTAATTAAGATGGAAATGTACCTTGTTTAGCAATTGTTTGAGTGTTTCTGGAGGTGTGCCGACCTCGATCTGTTCCTCAATATATTATAAATATGCCTAACTAAAAAGTAAAGTTGCAGCAGATTCAAACCGCTCTCTGGTGTGTCTGTTTGTCATTATCTTGCCACACCTGTGCCTTCCTGAATACCAAAGCCCTGATTTTCCCTCGGTCGTGACTCCCCCAGCTGGGTCAGTCCGTGGCACTTCTTGGCCACAGAGGCCCGATTCAGGGTAATGAAATGTTGGAGAATGCCTTAGTGCATCGCAGACATCATCATCGCTGTTATGGCGATGGGATGCTGCATCCACTGAAGGGTGGAGTGCTCTGTATTTAATCACATGCAGCAATTAACAAAAGCACCCTACCTGTGCCAGCCCACTCTGCAGCTCCTGTACTGGGAATGTGGATAGACCTGTCTCTCTGACCCCAGGAATCAATCTGATTCTGAAGTAAAAGGTTTTTCAGTAGAAGAGGCAGAGTGAAATGACAAGGGACTCCCTTAAGGCAAGAGGACTTGGGGTCAGCATTGTTGCTCACAGAACTCTCAGAAGCAAAGTAAAACAACCAGCGATCAACACAAGAAGCAGTGGTCCTTTCAGGCCAGGGAAGCGTAACTGCTTCCTGAGAACTTCACAGTGGCATTTCTCTGGAGACAAAGTGCGTGTAAAACGGGACAGGTCCATTTGTTCTTGTGATCAAAAAGCTCTTCATGACACAACATGTTCTTACCTAACAGGAACAAACCTTCACAGATCTCTTAATTTTCAGATTGTTTCTTTTCTTCCAAAAAATAGAGCGATCTCTGGGCTAAGCATGTAGCACCTGCTAATTTTACTTGGGAGCTAGAGCCCAGGAAGGGACCAACAAGCATGCAGACGCCCACTTTTGATGATAGGCAGAGTCATTTTAGAGAGGTTATAGGGATTCCAGTAGTCAGCCAGAAGTCTTTGAGGTTTCCGGAAAGAATGGAGGAATGCTGGGAAATGCGACAAGTGCCATTTGTAAAGCTGTGAAAAAAATTGCATCAGTGAGTCCACAGAAAATGCTATGCGGATCAACTAACCTCTTGGGGGAGACAGGTTTCAACAGAATATTGGAGTCTCAGCCAGGGAATACTTTATCAGTGACTTGATAACCACGCAATTAGTGCTTGTTCCATCTTAGGAAGGTAGGCACTGTGTTAAACAAATAGAGTGGTGAGCAAAAGAGATTGAGTTAGTGATATTTATGTCAACTCTAATGAGATAAGGTTTAATAGATGCCAGGTACAGCTGCCCTAATAAAATCCAAAAACACAATCTCACTTCCTTCTGATGAGTGAGCTAAGGTTTATTGGTAGCCTTGGAAGAGAAAAAACACACATAAAGAAACATAGATATCTGCTGTCATAGGTAAGCACGTATAAAAATAGGTGAATCTTCAAAAAAAAATCCATCCTAATGGAATTTTAGTTAAAAGATGCTGACCCTATTCTGGACTAATCGGATCATTCTGAAATACTAAACATTGTTGTGAAAGGTCCTATTTTAAGAGATATATCAGTAAATAGGGCACATTTAAAGAATGGAATACATTTGTATTCTTGCAGATCTCTTTTAATAACAGCTTCATAGAGGACAACAGAATTCTCATGTCTGCCTTTGCATTCCGTCTCAAACTCGGTAGTTGGGAAAAAAGGAGTTTTTAAATAGCCTTATAAATAATTATAGATAGTCTTCTTTGATGCCACACAGAACTTTAGAAAGTCTTAGTTTCTTAAAGGTTAATTGCAGTGAGAATCTGAGATCATATATGAATGTTTCATAATCTGTTACACTAAAATCCACTCGTTTTATTCTTGCTCTTTGTGACTTTATACCTCCTGGCAAGGCTCTTCCTGTCTCCTTCCCATCACTCTCTCTCCATTTTCAATAGAGAACATTCTAGTTTTACTTCTAGAGGGTCTCTGTTTTTTTTTCAAATTGAAGCCAGCATTTATATATATATTCTAAACAGTTCTCTATAAAGTAACAGTTAATCATAAAATGAAATAAAAATAACTCCACTGTAACCGCACCTCAAATTGATTTACATAGGGATCAATTTGACAAAGCCATTTAAACTATTCTCTGGAAATTTCATATAGCACACCAAGTAGAACATTGGGGTTGGGGAGAGATAAAAAGGACCGTGGACCAAAGGATACTTTTATTTTTTACTCCCACCCCCCTTTTTTTGACAGCATCTCACTATATGGGTCTAGCTAGCTTGGGACATGCTTTGTAGACAGGGCTAGACTCAACCTCAAACAATCACCCTTCCTCTGATCCCTACATGCTAGGATTAAAGGAATGTGACACTATGTGTGGATAATCTACTTAAAATAAATTTACATGTTGACTTCAAAATTTATATGTAAATGCCTTTTATTCAGAAAACTTAAAAGAAACTTTAAATACTAGAAACAAAAATTGACTTTAAGACATTATAAAATTACACTAGTGTAGAAAGCATGGGAAATAAATGAATACAACAGAACAGAGATGACTTTAAAATGAGACCATCAGGTTCTTGATGCACCTCGTGATGAGACAGTGATTAATTTCTCACCCTGGTTAATTATAGTTAACACAATATCCTCTAAGTTTGTTTTGTGATGCTGTTAATCCCAGGGCTTTATACTTTTTTGTTAGCTATAAAGCTTTAAAAAGCACTATCAACCAGATGAAAATTATTTGAAAATTCTGTAACCATGTGCAACTGACAAATGCCTACTACCTGTCAATCTTCAGAAAGCTTACATAATTGAAAAGGCACACATACACATACACACATAGATACACACACACACACACACACACACACACACATCCACACACACACCAGCAGTAACTAGCATCATGACACAGAAGAACTATACAGAAGCTATTTCTAAAGCAAAAATAAAAGTCTTTGGTTTAGTAGAATAAACCAGAATGGTAATTTTTGTTTTTATTTTTATTATGTTCTTTCTCCTCACCCAATTTCTCCCAGATTCTCTTTATCTCCTTACACACCTAGCTTCATTAATGCCCTTTTATTGCTCACTCCTACAAAAAATCTGTCCCCTTCATAAAATTCAAGATGACAAATGTACCAAAAATATACAAAGCAAATCAAAACCATCCAAAAAAAAAGGATGGCATCTATTTTGCGATAGGCAGGTACTACTGGTCATGGGGTCTTCCCTGGATTGTGTGTGATTTAAGGGCAGTGACAGTCCATTAAAAAAGTCTGATAATACCTTAAGATACATTGCATTTGTAATGAGTCATTTTCATAGAGGGTGGGAGCATCTTTGAAGGCCCCTCATTATGCATTTTAAAAAGTTAACTGTTAAGTTTCAGGAGACCTGTGACCAAATAGCGTTGTTACATTATATGCTGTTTTTTTTTTTTTAATCCACCCAGTAACTATAATTGACAGGAATACATTGCACATTAAATAGACTTACTACAAAGGAATAAGGAATAGTGGGGTGATGATGGTTAGGATAATTCCTAAAATCTGGTTATTTCACTATTACACATAGATTACAGGTTGATGAACAACAGAAGATTCAAAGCTCTCCAGTATGAGTTGAACTTTAAAGTGTTATAGCTGTGCAGGATTTAATGCCATAAAATCATTTGGAAAAATTTTGGTAATCCATTTGCTCTTCCAAATTTGGTACATTTTATCACCACACACCATTAAAAGTCAAATCCATCATTATTACAGATATGGCAAGCTCCTGGTGAAACTGCAAAAATTCCATTTTCTTTTGAAAGTTGCAATTGTATCATTATTGACAAATGTAGTTTTTTTTTCCTTGAAATGACAGACTTCCTCCGCTCAATTTTTCCCCAGGTCAAATACCCAGGTTGAGCAGCCAAAATTTGTCTGTCTATCATTCTTTCAAGAAACAAAATGTTTTCTGAAAAACATTTTTTCAGTTTACAGCTCCAACCATCACACAGTGTTTCTTCCAGAAAATTCTCATAGTTGAGGTATGCGACATAATTGCTTTGTTTTTATTTCCTACTTTGTTAAGTGTAATACTCTAGAAGGATGTGTAACTGAGGACCAAGATTTAATAAAATTATTAGTGCTTCCTTTCTTCTTTAGAATCATTCTTATGTGAAGTTGCCATTTAAAAACATACATCAAGGGCATGCCAGTGGAGTTCAGGACCCATCATCATTATCACTGGACCTTCAATGGCAATATCACCTCTTATGTAAATAGTTCGTTCATCTTGAGGAATCTTTTCTGATCATATGGACTCTTGAGAAGGTCATGGTGCTGTTGGGAGCCTACAGATTATACTTTGATAATTAATGCTAGGGCATAAAATAACTTGAGAACTTGCAATGCAGGCCTTTAAGGAGAGAGAATATGAAGTTGGGTAGGTAGGGAGGTAGAGGAAGACCTGGAAAGAGCTGGGCTAGGAGAAAAACACAATCAAAATGTATTGGATGAAAAAAAAATAAATGAAAAAGGCCACCCAGTCTCTCTCTCCTCTGTGGCTATAGAGCTCAATGCTCCCAAGATCCCTTATGCCTCCCACTCTGATTATTCCAGTCTCATCTTTTTTTTTTTAAATACAGCTTCCCAATTTCCAATTCTTCCAGTCTTAAGCCTTAAGTCCCATCTACATGGTTTGGTAAGAATAGAAGCAAAGGGCTGAAGGAAGAAATTTAAGAGGAAAGAGTAGGTTTTGCGTCTTTTCTAGGAATGAGCTGTGTAGCACAGGGCAGATAGATGAGCAACACTGCCATGCCAGGGACCTTTGGGACAAGCTTCCCCAGAGCCATGTGTGGTGGTGTTGGAATCTTTTTTGGTTTTGGTTTTTGTTTTGTTATTATTATTATTATTATTATTATTATTATTGAAATCCTGATTACTATTTCTTTAAAGATTTTTATTTTAGTATGTGTATATGGATATTTGTATGTGTGCATATTTTGTGTGCTCCAGATATGTAGTGGTGCTTAGGTAGTGGCTGAAGAAAGTGTCAAATTTCCTGGAGCTAGAGTTACAGATTGTTGTGAACTGGGTGGATGCTGGGAACTGATCTTAGATCTTATATCCCCTGGAAGAGTCCAAAGAGTTCTTAACTGCTGAGCCATCCCTCTAATCCTTGGGAAATCCTTTCTGAAATATGTTTTCATAGGCAGTGCACTCATCTCAATCAGTATCTCTTTGGGATGGGAATCAAGGGCTCAGGTATATGTAGTGTATAAAAGGACACGTGGCTTTAACCTGCACATTGCTCAAAAACCAGTGCCCTGAAATACAAGTTAAGCAACTGCATTATGAATTAACCACAGCTGAGACCAACTCTACTATATCCATGGGTTTAGACACAATGCTAAGCAAAGCTTCATGCTTCAACTTATCCATGATTGGTAGGGAGGGTGAAGGGCTCAGAAGCAGTTCCAAGGCTAGTCATGGGAAAAGCTGTTTTCATCTTACTTGGGCAGTAGAGGAAGAAATTTCCCTAACCCCAGGAGCTCTTTGCTTTGCTGTCAATGTCTCTATTCAGCACCGTTTCACTCACCGATGAGAAACAGAGAAATGACAACCAAGAGTCTGAAAAAAATGGCTGTAGAGACCAACAGCTGTCCGCAAGAACTTGTCAGAGCCATAATTGCTACTTTCTTTTCATCACTTTAACTTTCAGTCACTCGAGTAAGAACACTTAGAGTGGAAAATCTATTAATACTCAGGCTGGTGACATGCTCTGCAATCCAAGGTATCTCAGCTCCTTGCTTTCTCAGAGTTGCAACTCAATCTGCTGAAAATATTGCAATAAAAAAAAAAGAGAAGCTTTTCCCTTGATTCTTCATGAGTGGTACCACATGCCCTGTTACTGACAGATACCTGGGCCTGGTTTATTTTGGAAGAGGATTTGCTCATGGTCTCCTGCCGGCCCAGCCTGATGGACCTAAATAGATAGGATGATCACCACATTTGTTGAGCCTGAGGCTGCTCTCCCAGAACATGACACATCTGGCTCTGATCCTCCTTTTCGTGTGGAGTTCTGCACTTTGTGAAGTGTCCACTCTCACTCATAAACACACGTCACCCTATGATTTTGTTTTGTAGATTTAACCTCAAAGAAAATAAATCTTTCTCCAGCTAGCTGCAATTTAGCCAAGCAGTGATAGTATGTAATGTTAGTGTGACATTAGCTGTCACATGGAGTGTTTTTTTTTTTTTGTGAAACATGATATGTTTCCAACATTTAAAAAGAAAAAATTCATTTTATGCTATTTCAATGTCTTGTTAAAAGAATTAAAAGAAAACAAATGCCAAAGCAGGCAATACTCTACAAAACATGAACCAACTCTAATTAATGATAAATAACATCTGTTCAAAGTGTGTTACAGTATTTGGTGCTTAATGATAGGAGCGCATTCTGAGAAAGGCACCAGGCAATGATTATCTAGTGTGAATAGTGTAGTGTGTACTAATAGGAGCCTGGAAAGTAGACTATTGTTGATCAAGGCTACAGGCTATCTGGTAAACACACACATAGAAGATTCCTCCTATAATTCAATATAAATAAATACATACACAAATATGTACGTCCATTTTATCCTTCTGATATGTACCTGTACACATCAAGGTTACAGGCTATCTGGCAAACACACAAAAAAGATTCCTCCTATAATTCAATATAAATAAATACATACACATATATGTGCAGCCATTTTGTCCTTCTGATATGTACATATATACATACAAATACATATGGGTGATAACACAGAATTAAGTCAAAATTAAGGGAATATAATACAGTCAAAAGACATGGCAAAAGAGAGACAAGTGAGGCTTCTGTCAGTACAGAAGAGCATGTTGTTTTATATGTTACTAAGGAATATTCTCTCAAATGATGATAAAAAAGTATAATGTACTAACAAGATAACACAAACCATAGTTGTTTGTTGCCATAATCAGATCTCATACACTATACATAGTTGTATATAATTGCGTGTATGGTGTGATCAGTGGTTTTGTTTAGTCAGCATTGTCACAAACAAGTGGAAAATTTATTCAGCTGTGTGAACATGACTATGATACAGCCAGGTGATACAATTTTTTCAGACCCTTATAATATGGGACCATTATTAAATATGTTAACCATAACATCATCATGTAGCACATGTGGTCCCAGAGAAAACACTTCATATTTGTAGTTCCTATTAGTTAAAGAACTTAGTTAAGTAAATACTAGTAATGTTACATATTTTGGATAAAGAAGCAAAGCATGAACTGTAATATGAAGACGTTACATAGCTAGTGAGTAATAAGAGTCTATAGAAGCCATACTGTTAAAGAAGTCACCAAGCCACAACTTGACCCATACTCCTAGGATTGCTTTTGTTCCATGTTCCAGCTCTAGAATTACACATAATAAATAAGTGTAAATTTTTTGTTTACAGGTATATTATCTACAATAGTGAGTTTTACTTGATATTTCTTCTTAATAAGGATCCCTGGAATGTCTGAAATGCATTGTAGTTTATTTTCTTAGTTGGGGTTACTATTCTTGTACAAACATCATGACCAAGAAGCAAGTTGGGGAGGAAAGGGTTTATTCAGCTTACATTTTTCACATTGATGTTGATCACCAAAGGAAGTCAGGACTGGACCTCAAGTAGGCCAGGAAGCAGGAGCTGATGCAGAGGCCATGGAGGGATGCTTTTTACTGCCTTGCTTCCCCTGGCTTGCTCAGCTTGCTTTCTTATGGAACCCAAGACTACCACCCCAGGGATGGCCCCACCCACAATGGGCCTTCCCCACTAAATCACCAATGAAAAAAATGCCCCATAACTAAATCTCATGGAGGCACTTCCCCAACTGAAGCTTCTTTCTCTGTGATAACTCCAGCCTGTGTCATGTCCAATACAAAACCAGCTAGTACATCTATATTGACCACATTGTGGAGATAGATGCTGGAAGTTTATGAGTTCTGTTCATCCTTGGATACATAGTCTAAATCAGCTGGGGCTTCATGAGTCTCCAAACAAACAAAACCCCAAACCAAACTAAAAGTTAAAAAACTAACACAAAAGGAATTGAAATACTAAAAGACACAAAAAGTTGTTGAACATAACATTGATCCTACAGCCTGTGTGTGAAAGCTAGCTGGCTTCTTAGTCAAACTACTTTCTCTTCCCTCTCAGTAACAGGATATTGATGATACATACACTGTTGGCTTTGGTTTCCCAGCAATCTTTGGGGTTTTACAAAGTGTACTCATTCTTACATGGGACCATCACTGTATTGTTTCATTCACTTTTCCAATGAAGCTATTAGCTCCATGCTAGAATTGGCTGTTGCTCTAGCCTGGACTTCCAGGCTATCATCTTCTCCCTTGCTATCTTTTAGGAAGCTGCAATCTGCCTGCTAGTGTTGGACTAGTTCAAAGCCTCCTGTCAGGGGCTTCCACATCAACAGAGTTTCCATGACTCTGGAAGGGAAATAACAAAGAGTATGTTTTTCTTCTTCTGTGAGGATTCCACAACTTCTGGATTCTGTTTGAAGTCTCTGTTGTTCATTCATCTGTTGATTTTGAGGGCTTCAGGGATCACTCCTACTCAGCCCTCCAGTTCCACGGCCCTGCATTCCAGAATGGATGTGGGATTCAAACTCTGCCTCTTTTTCTGCATCTTATCTACATAGCACACTGTCTGTTTAAACTGTCCCATAGTGAAGTTTCATAGGCCAAAGAACTGGCAAGTATACTTGTGAGCCCAATAGCCCAGGAGAGCTCTATGACTGACTTTGCCATTAATTTCATTAATGTTGAATCCCAGAGATCCTCACCTCCTGGAATTTTTTCTTTGAGTTTCTTGTTAACATAGACACTTAAGAAAGCCCTCTGAGGCTGAAAATATCCAATGGAAAAAAGATAGCCTTTTCAACAAATGGTGCTGGTTCAACTGGAGGTCAGCATACAGAAGAATGCGAATTGATCCATCCTTGTCTCCTTGTACTAAGCTCAAATCCAAATGGATCAAGGACCTCCACATAAAGCCAGACACTCTGAAGCTAATAGAAAAGAAACTGGGGAAGACCCTTGAGGACATCGGTACAGGGAGAAAGTTTCTGAACAGAACACCAATAGCGTATGCTCTAAGAGCAAGAATTGACAAATGGGACCTCATAAAATTACAAAGTTTCTGTAAGGCAAAGGACACCATCAAGAGGACAAATCGGCAACCAACAAATTGGGAAAAGATCTTCACCAATCCTACATCAGATAGAGGGCTAATATCCAATATATATAAAGAACTCAAGAAGTTAGGCTCCAGAAAACCGAACAACCCTATTAAAAAATGGGGTACAGAGTTAAACAAAGAATTCTCACCTGAAGAACTTCGGATGGCAGAGAAGCATCTTAAAAAATGCTCAACTTCATTAGTCATTAGGGAAATGCAAATCAAAACAACCCTAAGATTTCATCTTACACCAGTCAGAATGGCTAAGATTAAAAATTCAGGAGACAGCAGGTGTTGGAGAGGGTGTGGAGAAAGAGGAACACTCCTCCACTGCTGGTGGGGTTGCAAATTGGTGCAACCACTCTGGAAAGCAGTCTGGCGGTTCCTCCGAAAACTGGGCACCTCACTTCCAGAAGATCCTGCTATACCACTCCTGGTCATATACCCAGAGGATTCCCCACCATGTAATAAGGATACATGCTCTACTATGTTCATAGCAGCCCTATTTATAATTGCCAGATGCTGGAAAGAACCCAGGTATCCCTCAACAGAAGAGTGGATGCAAAAAATGTGGTATATCTGCACAATGGAGTACTATTCAGCCATTAGAAACAATGAATTCATGAAATTCTTAGGCAAATGGATGGAGCTAGAGAACATCATACTAAGTGAGGTAACCCAGACTCAAAAGGTGAATCATGGTATGCACTCACTAATAAGTGGTTATTAACCTAGAAAACTGGAATACCCAAAACATAATCCACACATCAAATGAGATACAAGAAGAAAGGAGGAGTGGCCCCTGGTTCTGGAAAGACTCAGTGAAACAGTATTCGGCAAAACCAGAACGGGGAAGTGGGAAGGGGTGGGTGGGAGGACAGGGGAAGAGAAGGGGGCTTACAGGACTTTCGGGGAGTAGGGTGGCTAGAAAAGGGGAAATCATTTGAAATGTAAATAAATTATATCGAATAAAAAAATTTAAAAAAAATGAGCCGAAACTTGGAACTGATTTATTTGACATCAATTTGGTCTGAGTCCTAGTATTGGCTATATTGATTTATGATCACAATATTAAAAAAAAAAAAAAAGGAAAGCCCTCTGAGAGCCAAAGTAGCCAAGATATGAGACCTCTGGCCAGGACTCTACACTCAAACGCCAGGTAAATGAAGATGTCCCCTTGAGAACAAACACCGTAACTCTGGTCAGACTTCCAATGACTGCTATTTCCACACTATGCTGCTTCCAAGGCTGTGCTTCACACACATGCTGACACCTACATTTGGAAGCAGTCATTCAGCAACAGATGACCAAGGCACAGTGAGTTCTCAAGGATCAACTAGAGGGTCATTTGAGCATCCATGGAACTGATTTTCCATAGTCATGGAAGGCTTTTCTAAAACTTTTCCCTCTAAGAGTGGGGTCAAATGCCTTTCTCTCACTCCTCTAGTCCTGCCGGAAGCTGCAGCCATTAGACTGATTAGCTTAGGAACTTGAGATTTCCTGTCTCACAAGCTTTAGTAAATTTTCTCTCAAGAACTGTGACTACTGGTTTATTTTAATATGCCATTGTAAAAACAGAGATTGAGGAGTTTCTGCTCCATTATAAAAATTGCTTATAAATTGGGAGTCATATGCATCTGTTTTGAATTCAGGATTAGCCACCTATTAAGAACTAAGATTAAACTATATATCTAACAGATATATAGTTGCCTTGTGCAAGCTATGTCCCATCTCAAAGTTTCTCGATTTTCCAATGGGAATACTCTTTGTCTTTGCAGAACTGTGTGAAGATTGAGTGATAACGTTTTCAAAAAAAATAAATCTTAGAAAAGACAGTGCTATCTAAGTAATGGGAATTTAATAAATGATGGCTCTCATGAATAGTAAAAGGAGACCCCAGCCAACAGATAACAATTGAAAAGCTAGCTCATGTTGGAACAAAGATCCATGCTTGAATTGCTTTGATGCAGAGGTCATGGGTACCTGATCTCAAGTGGGAGAGTAGCATGAGTATCCTTCTTGCCTGAGGCCTGCAGAGTGGCTAGCAGCCTGGCAGTAGAATGAAGATGGGAGAAAGGAAAGCATCCTACGTGTGGGGATAAAAGAGATGCTGGAAGAAGATCAGACTGGCTAGAGCATGAGACATGGAACGAAGGGAGTATTGTCAAAATGCCTTGGTGAGTAAAGGCACTGACTGTGAAGCCTGACGGCCTGAGTCTGGTCTGTGGACCCTACATGGTGGAAGAGAGAAATGATTCCTCGCAAACCTTCCCCTGACTTCTGCATATAAGCTGTGGCACAAGTATCCCGTCCCCAAACAAATAAGTAAACAAAGAAAATACTTAAGAAGAAGCAGGGCTAGAACAATAGGTGGTGCCAGGAGCCAGGACAGTAAATGCCCTTTTCAGTGACCTTGGTCTTATTTTCCCAAGCTCATCACTAAAACATTTTGAGCAAAGTAATCACTTTTTTTAGACGACTGCTAATAGCACCATCTGCTCTATCCACTGGATGCTTCTAGCACCTCCCAATCCCTTCATAGCATCCCCAAATATCACCAGATATGGCTAACACCCTCTCACCAAAGTGGGAAAATAAGCACTCCCCCACCCCCCCTAGTAAAGAATCATTTTGTCTTAGTCCAACCACCTTACCTTTGCTTAGACAGACTGTCATTGCAACTCAGAAATGTTGTGTGCCTGGGCCAAAGACACACAGTGTATTGCTAAGAAGCCAGGTCTAGACACCTCCAGTGTGCTATCCTCATTTAAACATTTAAAAATAAAATATGTGGTCTCTTCCATAGAAAAATGAAGGGGTAAGAAAATGATAACTGAAGAGACTGGGGCTCATCTATAAAGAGTCACAAAGCTACCTTATTTTAAAAGCATTAATGTGAGTGTGAATGAGTTGACATTAGACATAATGTGGAGGGCTTATAAATGACCAGAAATGAATTTCTTTCTTCCTCAGACTTGGGGTTTAATTGTGTAGGCAGTAGGAGAACTGTAGGACACATTTTATAGTTTGGTGACATGATCATAGTGGAAAAATGACATTCTGCCTAAAGCTTGCCTCTATTGCCTTATTCCGGGAAGGTGTCCTATCTCTTGAGGATATATGCCCCCAGGTATTGGCACAGAGCCTCTTCCCTAAATGTCCTTAATTATCATTTCCACCCACCAAGAAGGCCACTCTCTCTAGAAAATATCAGGATGTAATGAGCCCAACACTGAGTCATTAAAACAAATGTCAGTGTAGTCCAGCAAGGTGGCCAGGTAGGGAGGGGGAGACGAGAGCCTCTGGATCCCCTTAAATACAACCCAATTTTGAACAATACAGCTGCTTACTGGAGAGCTGCCTGAACGCAAACCACCAGCAGCTGGTCACCCTCCACTGCCTCCTGGATGGGGTCACCAAGGGCTGGAACACACTTTCTGAATTGAAGCAGTGGACTGTGAAATAGGAATTACTGACAGCTCTTAAGTATATCAAGAGAACAGCCCCATTCCTTAATACAGAGCCACTAATAGACATCCAGAAACCTATAAAGCAGACAATTCCTCTCTATCATCCTAGTTAAATCAATGTAGTTATATTACCCTCATCATTTTCCCTTTAACGTTTATTACATTTTGCCACAGTAATTTATTTTTCCATATCCATCAGGCGATTAAAGACTTTATTCTAAAGATACACATATCCTTGTGACCTAGCTGCAACTGACCTGAGCTGTTCCTCTCTCTCTCTCTCTCTCTCTCTCTCTCTCACACACACACACACACACACACACACACACACACACACACACCACTGACTTCCTATAAGAGAGAAAGCATTTAATATTTGTCTTTGTGGGTTTGTGAGCATGGCTTATTTCATTTAATATGATGGTCCACAGTTCTGTCCAGTTATCCATTACCTGAAATGACATCTCTGTCTCTCTGTCTCTGTCACCATCTCTCTGTCTCTCTGCCTTTCTCTGTCTCTTTGTCTCTGTCTCTCTGTCTCACTCTGCCTCTCTCTCTTTCTCTCTCTCTGTTTCTCTCTCGTTCTCTCACTCACTTGCTCTTGTTCTTGCTTTCTTCTCCTTTCCAAGAAAAAGCCAGGAAAATTCCATTTGCAACTAATAATCTATAAGTACTGAAGCACAAACTTCACAAAGTGCTCACGTGTGTGCGTGTGTGTGTGTGTGTGTGTGTGTGTGTGTGTGTGTGTGTGAGAGAGAGAGAGAGAGAGAGAGAGAGAGAGAGAGAGAGAGAGATCTTGAATTCTCTATATCCATTGGTGGGCATCTATCTAATTCCATATTATAGCTATTGTGAATAGTACCATAAAAATTTGGGCTTGCAGAAATCTCTAAAGTTAGCCAGCTTTAATTTTTTTTACTTGTCCAATTTGGTTCTTTATTTTCATGATGTAATTTTGACAAGTGTGAAATGGACTCAATACCATTTTAATTTGTATTTATCTGGTGGCTAAAGATACTGAGTCATTTTTATGGATCATCAGCTACTGTATTTCATCAATGGAATTATCTGATCACTTTACTGCCCATTTATTGGTCCTTTTATATTTATTTATATTTTTTATTTTCAATATTCTTTGTTTACATTCAAAATGATTTTCTCTTTCCCGGTTCCCCCTCCCCATAAGTTCCTTAAGCCCTCTTCCCTCTGCCCATTCTTCTATCAACCCCCTCCTACTTCTCTGTCCTGGTATTCCCCTACAATGCTGGAACAAGCATTTTCAGGACCAGGCACCTCTCTTTCCTCCTTCTTGGGAGTCATTTGACATGTGAATTGTGTCTTGGGTATTCAGAGTTTCTGAACTAATATCCACTTATCAGTGACTGTATTCCATGTGTGTTCTTTTGTGATTGGATTACCTCACAGGATATTTTCCAGATCTAACCATTTGCCCAAGAATTTCATGAATTCATTGTTTTTAATTGCTGAGTACTATTCCATTGTGTAAATATACCACATTTTCTGTATCCATTCCTCCATTGAGGGACATCTAGATTTTTCCAGCTTCTGGTTATTATAAATAGGGCTGCTGTGAACATAGTGGAGCATGTGTCTTTATTGCATGCTGGGGAATCCTCTTGGTATATGCCCAGAAGTGGTATTACATGGTCCTCCGGAAGTATTATGCCCAGTTTTCTGAGGAACAGCCAGACTGATTTCCAGAGTGGTTGTACCAACTTGCATTCTCAACAGCAGTGGAGGAGTGTTTCTCTTTCTCCACATCCTCGCCAACACCTACTGTCTCCTGAGTTTTTAATTGTAGCCATTCTGATGGGTATTAGGTGATTAGATGGGTATAGGTATTTGATTTGCATTTCCCTAATGACTAATAATGTTGAACATTTTTTAAGGAGCTTCTCAGACATTCAAAGTTTTTCAGGTGAAAATTATTTGTTTAGCACTGTACCCCATTTTTTAATAGGGTTATTTGGCTCTCTGGAGTCTAACTTCTTGAGTTCTTTGTATATATTGGATATTGGCCCTCTGTTGGAAGAAGGGTTGGTGAAGATCCTTTCCCAATTTGTTGGTTGCCATTTTGTCCACTTGACAGTGTCCTTTGCCTTACAAAAACTTTGTAATTTTATGATGAATTTTATGGTGTATGATCGTTTTGATGTGTTCTTGGATTCTATTGGCAAGAATTTCATTGAGGATTTTTGCATTGATATTTGTAAGGGATATTGACCTGTAGTTCTTCTTCTTTGTTGGATCTTTGTGTGTTTTTGGTATCAGCATAATTGTGGCTTCATAGAATGAGTTTGGTAGTGTTACTTCTGTTTCTCTTTAGTGGAATAATTTGAAGAGTATTGGCGTTAGGTCTTCTTTGAAGGTCTGATAGAATTCTGCTCTACAACCATCTGGTCCCGTGCTTTTTCTGTTTGGAAGACTTTCTATGACCCCTTCTATTTCTTCTAGGGGTTGTGGGATTGTTTAGATGATGTATTTGACCCTGATTTAATTTTGGTATTTGATAACTGTCTAGGAAATTGTCTATTTCCTCCAGATTTTCCAATTGTGTTGCATATAGGCATTTGTAGTAGGATCTGATGATTTTTTAAAATTTCTTCAGTTTTTGTTGTTATATTTTCCTTTTCATTTCTAATTTTGTTAATTTGGATACTGTCGTTGCTGTGCCCATTGGTTAGTCTGGCTAAGGGCTTATCCATCTTGTTGATTTTCTCAAAGAACCAGCTCCAGGTTTTGCTTAGTCTTTGTATGGTTCTCTTTGTTTCTACTTGATTGATTTCAGCCCTGAGTTTGATTTCCTGTCTTCTCCTCCTCCTGGGTGAATTAGCTTCCTTTTGTTCTAGGGCTTTCAGGTGTGCAGTTAAGCTACTAGTGTATGCTCTCTTCAGTTTCTTTTTGAAGGCACTCAGGGCTATGAGTTTTCCTCTTAACATTGCTTTCATTGTGTCTCATAAATTTGGGTATGTTGTGCCTTCATTTTCATTAAATTCTAAAAAGTCTTTGATTTCTTTCTTTATTTCTTCTTTGCCCAAGGTATCATTGAGTAGAGTATTATTCAGCGTCCATGTGTATGTGCTCTTTGTTGTTTTTATTGCTATTTAAGACCACTCTTATTCCATAGTTATCTGATAGGAGGCATGGGACTATTTTGAACTTCTTGTATTTGTTGAGGTCTTTCTTGTGGCCAATTATATGGTCAATTTTGGAGAAAGTACCATGAGGTGCTGAGAGAAAGGTATATTCTTTTGATTTAGGATGAAATGTTTTATATATATATATATATATATATATGTGTGTGTGTGTGTGTGTGTGTGTGTGTGTGTGTGTGTGTATATATATGTTTATGTATGTATATATGCCTGTTGACTCAATTTCTCCTGCATTTCTTTAAGTGCTTTTGGGTTTCCTCTTTATTGGCTTCTACCTGTTGACCCCTATTCTCCTGAATTTCTTTAAGTGATTTTTGTGTTTCCATTGTAAGGGCCTCTCACTTATTCATATTTCCCTATATTTCTTTAAGAGCTTTATTTACATCCTTTTTTTATTGCTTTTTTTAAATTTTTTTTTATTATTCGATATAATTTATTTACATTTCAAATGATTTCCCCTTTTCTAGCCCCCCCACTCCCCGAAAGTCCCGCAAGCCCCCTTCTCTTCCCCTGTCCTCCCACCCGCCCCTTCCCACTTCCCCGTTCTGGTTTTGCTGAATACTGTTTCACTGAGTCTTTCCAGAACCAGGGGCCACTCCTCCTTTCTTCTTGTACCTCATTTGATGTGTGGATTATGTTTTGGGTATTCCAGTTTTCTAGGTTAATATCCACTTATTAGTGAGTGCATACCATGATTCACCTTTTGAGTCTGGGTTACCTCACTTAGTATGATATTCTCTAGCTCCATCCATTTGCCTAAGAATTTCATGAATTCATTGTTTCTAATGGCTGAATAGTACTCCATTGTGTAGATATACCACATTTTTTGCATCCACTCTTCTGTTGAGGGATACCTGGGTTCTTTCCAGCATCTGGCAATTACAAATAGGGCTGCTATGAACATAGTAGAACATGTATCCTTATTACATGGTGGGGAGTCTTCTGGGTATATGCCCAGGAGTGGTATAGCAGGATCTTCTGGAAGTAAGGTGCCCAGTTTTCAGAGGAACCGCCAGACTGATTTCCAGAGTGGTTGTACCAATTGGTATTTACATCCTTTTTGTGTTCCTCTAACAGCATCATGACCAGTGATTTTAAATCCAAATCTTGTTTTTCTGGTGTGTTGTGGTAACCAGGACTTGCTGTTGTTTGGGAATTGGGTTCAGATGCTGCCATATTGCCTTGATTTCTGTTAGTAACATTCCTGCGTTTGTCTTTTGCCATCTGGTTATCTCTGATGTTAGTTGGTTAGTGACAGCAGTCACTGGCTTGTGCTTGAACCTCCTGTGGGCCTGTAAGGCTATTTCCTCACCAGTGGATGACCGAGTTTCCCCTGGCACAGATGGCTGATGTGCTGCCCTACTCTTTGGTGTCATTGAAGCCTAATGTGGCCTGCCCCAAACAATGCTATACTCGGTTGTCTCTGTGTACCTGGTGTTTCCTGTCTGGTCTGCCCAGTAGTAAAGGTGGTGGACGCAGTGTGGACCCCCTCCAAGAGCTGATCACTCTCTAGGGCCAACAGCCCAGGATAGGGCTTGTTGCTGGGTTTCAAATGCTCTGCTGATGCTGGTTCTCGAATGTCTCCCCTTCTACTGAATATCCTTCTCTTGTCTGTTCTTGAGTGGGTTTCAGGAAGTAGGATCTTCCCTGTATCAGATGTTTCACAGGTCTACCACATCTGGTAAGGGATGGAAAGGGGCAGTGGCAATTAACCTGCTCCTGCTGGTTCTCTAGAGACTATTAGGTAGTGGGATCTTCCCCATGTCAGATGTGGTACAGGTCTCTGGCTGAGCTGGCTGCTTGGTCACAGGGGCCAACATGGTGGTGACCTGGGACCACAGGGCTCCATCTAATCTTGGGACTCCCTGCAGTTCAGGCATTCACCTGGCTGAGCTGGCTGAGCTGCCAGAGCCAGGATGGTGGCTGGAGACCTCAGACCACAGGCCTTCATCTAACTGCAGTACCCTCTGCAGGTCAGGCACTTCCCTGGCTGAGCTGGTTGAGCTGCCTGCACAAGATGGTGGTTGGCAACCTCGGACCGTGTGGGCTCTGTCTAACTGCAGGACCTAACCTGCAGGTCAGGCACTTCCCTGGCTGAGCTGCTGGAGCCAAGATCAATTTATTGATTCTATTGTTGACTTCATTGTTTAATTTTTTATTTCTTTATACAGTTGATCATTCATTCTCTTTTGAAGGAAGAAGTGACAAAGCCTCCCACCCTTTGATGCATGAAAGCTTTTGAATCTGATACAATACCATTTGTAAAAGACTGGCTTTGTTTCCTGAGCTGTTGGAGTCTGTTCAAAAAGTCATTGCCTTGTCTAAATGTTGAAGCATTTCCCCTTTGTTTCCCTCTTGTAGTTCTGTGTGCTACATGGAGTTATTTTGTTCCATTGAGAGTCATGTGTGTGTGTGTGTGTGTGTGTGTGTGTGTGTGTGTGATGAGAGACCTTAATGTAGTTTCATTCTTCTACAGGTGAGTTTTCAGTGTCCTCAGCATTACTTGCTGAAGTTGCTCTGTCTTTTCTATTGGTACTTTCATTCCCCCCAATACCTTTGTCAAGAAGCATAGGGCTATAGCTGCTAGTGTCTATTATTTTCTGTGTCTATTTCTGCTTCTATTCTATTCCAGTAGAGTTTGTATCTGTCTTCATGCCAGTATCATGCTGGTTTTGTTACTATGGCTCTATTGTATAGTTTGAAATCAGGTACTGTGTTTAGTATCTCCAGGGCTACACTTTTTTCTCATAATGGTTTTGGTGCTTTATGATCTGTGTCCAAATATGAATTTTAGGATTGTCTATTTTACTTCCATGCAAAGTATCATTGGAATTGTACTAAAGATTTCATTGACTATACATATTGCTTTTGGTGGTATGATCATTTCAAAAATATTTATTTTTAGACTCCATGAGTGTAAACAGCCTTCTTCTTTTCCAGCATCTTCTCTGAGATCTTCTCTCAGTACTTTATCCTTTTCACTATAGAAAGCTTTACCATATTTGGTTAAAAATGTGACTGAATTGTACTTTGTTTTTATTTTCATTCTGTTGCAAATGGAATTTCTTCAATTTCTTCTGAGGCAATTTCATCATAGGAGTCTGTGTGGTACTTGTTTTTGCCAGCTGCTACTTTACTGCATGAATTAAGAGATTTCTGGTGGAGTCTTTGGTGGTGCTATTTTATTTTATTTATTTTATTATTTTTAGTATAGGATTATACCATCTGTGGATACGAATAATTCTCTTATTCATTTCATGATTGTATTCTTTCTTTTTAAATAATGCTTTTATAAGGATAACAAGAACACAAAATCAGACACATTGGAGTCTTACAAATGTGGAAAGAAGAGGTGCATAGAGGAACTCTGAATAGAGCTTTTCTAAGGCAAAATCTTATAGAAACCTGCTCTTGCCCTGTCGTCTTGTCCTCTGTTTCACTTGGAACACTTCTTAGAATAATCTGAATTTTCCTTGCCAGAGAGAAAAGCCACATGCACTTAACAGCACAGGAGGATAGAACATTAGCCTTTTAGTTTCTGACTTTTTGTGGATAAGAGGTTTATTTTTATTTTTATTTGATGTTTTATTCTTTCAGACTTTGAACTCAGTAAATTGTGATTCATACTTGACTTTCCTTTTAAGCACCATCTCCAGAAACCCTGCTCTCAGCTCTGTGTTTCACTGTACCAGGTGCAAGCTTGTCTTGCTCTTACAGCAAGGCTGTGCATGATTGCGCAACGATGGTTCTGATATCACACCAGGAACATTATCTTACAGGTTTGTCTCCACTCCTGGATTAGAACCAGAGTACATTACCTTATTGGCATAGAAGATAATCAATAGCTTGTTGGCCTTTGCATTGAGTGGTAGAATACTACTTGTTCTCAATAAAGTTGCCTGAGAAAATGAATGAATGAACAAATGTTTGACAACTGTCTTCATTTCCAATGATTTGAATATGAGACCTTGGCAAAACCTCCCTCCCCAAGCTCCTGGGTACCTCATATCCTTTCTCTCAATTCGGAAGCTTATGTTGCTTGTGTGTTAAGCCCTCCTTCATCTTCTTGCAGGATACAACTACTCTCTCTCTCTGGTGAGTAAATACATTGGTTTGTGGTATTTGTCATCAATTTTCTCTGGCATTTACTTCCATTCCAAGTGGGGCATGTGTGCTCTGTAAACATCCCTTTGTCATATACATTTCTGGCTGATAGTCCTTTGCAGTCATTTAAAAACCATAATTAATTCGTCCCAGAGCTTTACTGAGGTGAGATGGGCATCCTTAATCCTTCCCTTGCTCATGAGGAACTGAGGAAGTGAAATGATTTAAAAGGAACTGTGTCTTAGATCAGTTTAGGATTGGTAAGGGGATTTAGTGCTTGCAAGACTTATGCTTTAGCCTCCAGGTATTGCTGCCTGGAAATGAATTATAAATTTGTTCAGAGAAGCCACATTCACAGTATGTCACTTATGGAGAAATTCTGAAGACTGTTGAAGTGTCCCACAGACAACTTAGATTGGCCCCCAACCCCCTTAATCCCAAAGTGCTCAGCCAATTGGATGGTTTCAGAGCTCATTGGATAGTTGGTTTAGGATTTCACCCCATAGGGGTTCTTTGCAATTAATTATATAGTGGAACCATGCCAACATTTCTCATATGATCTTAATAAGAAAAATATTAAGTCACTGGAACACAAACCACATATGAATTTCTGCTTTTCAGTTTATTCTGAAAGTAAAGTATGTTTTAAATCCTGGCCCAAACTGGAACCCAAAGAAGGAAAAACTGTTAAATGCAGTCAGAAATAGTTCAATTAATATCATATGACTTTAAGATTATCCAGTCAGCGATATTAACAGTTTAATCTTTACCTGGGGTATATCGAATTTTGGCAGGCACACATGGCTGGATGTTTTCTGCTCTGTATTTATTTATTTATATCCATGACAGCTGTCGTGGATATGGATACTTGAGAAAAGTAATTAACAAGCAGCTGCCTTAAATCATTTCCAATATAAAGTAGCAAGAATAAGAATAACTTTTTCAACCATGGATTCCAGACCCTTCATGCCAAACCCTCTACTTCAGTATTAAATTTAAATATAGTCTATTCCCAATACAATGGCTGCTACTACTTAGAGAGACACCCATGCATACTGGGCAATGCCTTGTGCACTAGGTTCATTCCTCTTGACAATATGAAAATACAAAGCATGAGAAGAGGTGATATCTTGCCCAAGATTATATCAATGGCACATAGAAAAATCCCAGACTTTAACCTAGGTTGCCAGTGTATAGAACCAGCATACACAGTGTAGTTTACAATATGGTAATGAATTTTATATTTGCAGATTCAAATGTAATAAGACTTGTAGCCTTGCCTCTCAGACTATGAAGTATAGAGCAACGTCAGCATTAACTGAGAGTTTGCTACATATGCAACTTTTTGTTTCTTCTCCAGATGTACCACACTATGATTGCCATTCTGACAGGTCCCATACAGGATCACCATGCATATTATGCTTGGGAATTTTGCTCCACCTTGAAAACTCACTGCCAACCAAAGAAGTCAGAAAGTTCAAAAGTAACCGGAGAAACTTTAAGTTCTTTGCTCTGATGAGAAGTTTTTGATGGTTAGCAATTTGTATATTTTTATATTTGTTTATTGGTCATTTTGTTTTCTCATTTTTAGTGTTTGTTTTTTATTAATGCCATATTTATATATTTATTAATTTTCCTTCATCAAACTCTTCCAAGATTCTTCCCACCACCCAACCCAGTCAACTTTATGTTTTTTCTCTTCATTTCAAAAATCCTATTTACAGCAACAACAACAACAAAAACCAGGCAAAAACATTTAAGACAAAAAAAAATGTCAAGGCAAAAATGTAACAGAAAAAAAAAATCTCACAAAAAAATCATGGAGTTTGTTTTGTGTTGGCCAACTACTTCTGTGTATTGGGCCTGCAACAGGATATGGTTGATATACCCAGTATCACTCTATTGGAGAAAACTGATTTTGCCCTTTGGCAAATAGGAATAATTTCAAGTAGCTTCTTGATTCATTAGAACCACATGTCAATTTCCCTCTCAGTGCTAGGACTCTTTCAGGCTTTAACTTGTGCACAGTTCAACTATTCATTAATCCTGTTGTATCACAAAGATTCTGTTTTATTGGTATTATCCACTGCCTCTGTCTCTTAAAACTTTTTATATTCTCCTATACATGAATGAACTTTATGAATAGGGATTTGATAAGGACACATATTCAAGGCTATGTGCTTTAAAATCTCTCACTCTATGCACACTGTATGCTAATTGAGACTCTGTTAATTTTCATGCACTGACCTATTGGTATAACACTATGTCATTATGAGTAATTTGATTGCTATGTTGCTTTAGGAGAGCAACACTAGTAGGTTTTCCCCTAGGGCCCATGATCTACCTAGTCTTAGGTTCCTGACAACATTATCTACATCTACTATGGATTTCACCTCATGGAGTGGGTCTTAATGTCACGTAAATATTACTTGGTTACACTCATAATATTTGTGTCACTATTGTACCAGTACACATTGCAGGTAAGTCACTTTTCTAGTTTTCATAGTCTCTAGTTGGATGATACTGATGCCCACTTTTCTCTTCTGGTAGCTTGCAGAGTACTTTCCAACACCATGAACACTAGTCAGTAGAAGTGAAGTTTCTAGTTGGTTATCAGCTCAACTTTTCTGTGTTTGATGCCATATGTACATGTTGTTTTCAGCAATGGGCCTCACAATCAGGTTGTATAGGTCAATCAGTGGCCTTGACAATAGCCTGTGACGTTTGGAGTCTCCACTTGGCCAATAATTTAACAAGATGCAATCTATTCCTGACATTGAAAGTTTTATTTGGTGTTATAAGATGACCAGATGGGACATCCTCTCCTCCATTGTATGGTGACTTTATTTAGATTCCATTATTGCCCATTTATAATTCATGTTTTGAGAGTTGTTTTATTTTCTTAGCCTACTTTGTTGACTGGATAATTTGCTTTCTTGTTATTTAGTTTGTTGAGTTTTTGTATGTTGAGTTCTTTCTATGTTCCAGATCTTATTCCAGTCTGACACTCATTAAAAAAAAGAAATAGCAACAAACTCTGGTAGGCAGGCAGATAAAAAGGGATGCTGATATACTGTTCATGAGAATATAAGCTAGTCACCATCTACGGAAATCAATATTTCTAAGAAACAAAACATAATGATTGCCTCAGCATTATTATTTAAAAGTGCTTACTTACATAACCACTCTATGTCTCTAACAATAGAGAGGTAGGTCAAAAAGCATAATGTATATGGGTGGGTATGTTTGTTTGTTTGTTTTTCCTAGCCACAAGGAATGAAGCTATATCACTTGCAGCAAAACAAATGCAACTGGAGATAATTATACTAGAGATTTTTAGCTACTGTCAGAAAAATAAATGTTATCTTTTCTTTCATTTCTGGGTCCTAGATTTTACATAGGTACAATGAACTACATTCATATATGTATGTGACATAAAGTTCCAAGTGTGTTTACTTCTTGCATTGGTACCATGAACCCCTTAAGAGTGGAGTCTAAGGAGTGGAGGCAGATTGAAGTCTTATGAAACACCCAACTTTATTCAGAGCATCAGACAATTTATACACTGAGGGTGAAGAAGCACACAAATAAAGTGTATAATCAAAAGGACAAGTTGCACATTGCAAAATCATGCTTTTCCATAGAGGCATATAAATAACAACAGCTGAAGTAAATTTACTCCTATCCACTATATCTGGGAGAATCAGGAAAACACATTCCAAGAACAACTTATGTTACAGAGGAACAAAGACTAAAAGACTCTTGTTTACTTGGAGATTTCTTTCAAGGTCTCAGAAATCTCCCACAGCTTCACTCATGGACCATGTCAAAATAAGTAAAACTGTCCAAGGGAAGAGATAGGATAAATAGGAAGAAGGAAAGAAGATGAGAGGAGAAGGTATGAATTTTACAAGACACTGCATTTTAAAGTTCAACAAACTTTTACTTCTATACACACAAGAAATGCTATGTTATTTTGTACAAAATAACACACTTAGCTGTAAGGTATATCACCAGTCACATGTAGCATGTCCTATTAGTAGATGACCATAGGGGAAAATTGTCCTCGGATATGATCTCAGTTGTGAGCTTCTGTATTTATTTCTTGGAGTTTGTTATTTATTAGTAAGAACAAAAATTGCCTGAGGGATGAATGTGGATAATGTCAGTGTCTGTATTTCAAGATTATTTGTCAAGTGTATGTTTATTTAGTAGTGGTCAAGAAGAAGAGGGAGCTGAGTTCTGCCTTTATAAGGCTAGGGAGCCTTATGGATATCGATATCCATTGAGAATATAATCCCATGGTATCTAATGGGTGGCCTACACTGCAAATAATACTGAGAACCACATATAAATATGATTTTTATTATACATATTTCTAAATATGCACAAATGAAATAGTTTACTTTGTAAATTAGGTTCTTTTATATAAGTAATTTATAAATAACAATCAATAATAAAACAGCACATGCCAATGTCCTGCAATAAAGATTATTTAATGTTTTCTTAAATTCTTTCTGCCAGAACTTTCCATCTGTAGTTCTATACCATGGCTATCAGTGGGAAAATGAAGTCACAGAAACTGGAATTACTGAAGTGTAGTGCTGTACAATTACTGAATTATAGCTTTGTGATTTGGTCTTGGATACTCTAAAAGATGCAGTTTATTTTCATTGACTATAGCATATTGTAAATTAAACTGTTACATACAAGTCTTTGCAAATGACAGACAAGCAGTGTAATGTTCTTGGATTACCTTTGTAGTACAAGACATCTTTCCTTTTGGTTTTGAGCGTATTAAACATGATACAAAGTTGTAAGGATCTTTGTACAATATCTGTACTTTCAGGATGTAATCTTCATGAGAGGTGCTTGTTCGTCTTCAATATCTGACTTTGAACTCTATCTTCAAGGTCTTTCTGCCAAGTATAATGAAACTTTATTTTTCTTTCTCCTGTGAAACTGCTAGGTATAACAGTATAGTTACGTATAGATCTTGATAGCTGGGCAGAGATAATCAATGAAGGAAGTAATATATCAGCACTGAGTTGTGTTGTGGTAAAGTGAAAACAAAGTGAAAAACAGAATAAAACAAATGCATGTATACCTTCCCCATCCTTAGGTTTAGAAATAGAGTTGAATTCTTAATGGTTCACATCTCTCAGTGTAATCATCTAACTTGTTGGGGTCAGAGTATTGAGGCCACTGATCATGTGGGACAGGTGAATAATTCCACAGCTCAAGTGGAAATCCAGAAATATTAGGTGATTTGTCAAGGCATTCTGAACATAACCAAATCTAGAACTCAGCTCTTTAAAAAATAATTCTCATTAATACTAATTACTCCAAATGAATTTGAGAATTGTTCTGAGTCTATGAAGAATCCAGTTGCAATTTTGATGGGGATTGTATTGAATCTGTAGATTGCTATTGGCAAGATGGCCATTTTTACAATTTTAGTTCTGCCAATCCATTAACATAGGAGATCTTGCCATTTTCTAAGATCTTCTTTAATTTCTTCCTTCAGAGACTCGAAGTTCTTGTCATATAGATCTTTCACTTGCTTGGTTAGAGTCACACCAACGAATTTCATATTATTTGTGACTATTGTAAAGGGTGTTGTTTCACTAATTTCTTTCTCATCCATTTTATACTTTGAGTAGAAGAAGGCCACTGATTTGTTTGAATTAATTTTATATACAGCCACTTTGCTGAAGTTGTTTATTAGCTATAGGAGCTCTCTGGTATAATTTTTGGAATCATATATGATTTGGAGGTTAGGTATACAATCATATCATCTGCAAATATTGATAAGATGACTTTCTTCCCAATTTGTATCCATTTGATCTCTTTTGGTTGTCTAATTGCTCTGGCAAAAACTTCAAGTACTATGTTGAGTAGGTAGGGAGAGAGACAGCAGCCTTATCTAATTCCTGATCTTAATGGGATTGCATTGAGTTTCTCCCCATTTAGTTTGATGTTGATTATTGATTTGCTGTATATTGCTTTTATTATCTTTAGATATGGGCCTTCACTTCCTGATCTCTCCAATACTTTTAACATGAATGGGTGTTGTATTTTGTCAAAGGCTTTTTCCATATCTAATGAGATAATCATGTGTTTTTTCTTTCAATTTGTTTATATATTGGATTACACTGATAGATTTCCATATATGAATCCATCCCTTGGAGGAAGTCTACTTGATCATGGTGGATGATGATTTTGATATGTTCTTGGATTCGGTTTGCATGAGTTTTATTGAGTATTTTTTATCAATATTCATAAGGGAAATTTGTAGGTTCTTTTTGTGGTTTAGATATCAGTGTAACTGTGACTTTATATAAAGAATTGAGTAATCTTCCTTCTATTTCTACTTTGTGGAATAGTTTGAAGAGTATTGGTATTAAATCTTTGAATGTCTGATAGAATTCTTCACTAAAACCATCTGGTCCTGGGCTCTTTGTATTGGGAGACTTTTAATAATTTCATCTATTTCCTTTGGGGTTATGGTGATGTTTAACTGGTTTATCTGATCCTTATTTAACTTTGGTACCTGGTATCTGTCTAGAAATTCCTCCATTACATCCATGTTTTCTAGTTTTGTTGAGTATAGACTTTTTAGTAGGATCTGATTATTTTTTGAATTTCCTCAATTTCTCTTGTTATGTTTCCACCTTCATTCCAGATTTCCTTAATTTGGATACTGTCTCTGTGCGCTCTGGTTAGTGTGGCTAAGGGTTTGTCTATCTTGTTGATTTTCCCAGAGAACTGGCTCCAAGTTTGTTGATTCTTGGCTGATTTCATCCCTGAGTTTGATTATTTCCTGCCTTCTACTCCTCTTGGGTGTATTTGTTTCTTTTTTTGTTCTAGAGCTTTCAGATGAGCTATTAAGCTTCTAGTGTATGTTCTCTCCAGTTTCTTTTTGGAGGCACTCAGAGATATGAGTTTTCCTCTTAGCACTGCTTTCATTGTGTCCCATAAGTTTGGGTATGTTGTGCCTTCATTTTCACTGAATTCTAAAAAGTCTTTTATTTATTTCTTTATTTCTTCCCTGACTAAGTTATCATTTAGTAGATAGTTGTTCAGCCTCCGTGTGTATGTGAACTTTCTGCTGTTTCTGTTTCTGCTGAAGATCACCCTATTTCATGGTGGTGTGATAGAATATATGGGATTAATTCAATGTTCTTATATCTATTGAGGTTTGTACAGTGTCTGAGTATATGCTTGATTTTTGAGACGGTACCATGTAGTGCTGAGAAGTAGGCATATTCTTTTGTTTTAGGGTGGAATATTTTGTAGATATCTGTTCTCAAATTCATTTGGAATAACAAAAAACCTGGGGTAGCAAAAAACTTTTCTCAACAATAAAAGAACTTCTGGGGAATCACCATCCCTGGCCTCAAGCTATACTATAGAGCAATAGTTATAAAGCTGCACGCTATTGGTATCAAAATAGGCAATTAGATCAATGGAATAGAATTGAACGCCAAAATATGAACCCACAAACCTATGGACATTTGATGTCTGACAAAGAAGCTAAAACCATTGAGTGAAAAAAAGACAGCCTTTTCAACAAATGGTGATGATTCAACTGGTGGTCTGCATGTAGAAGAATGAATATTGATCCATACCTATCTCCTGGCACAAAGCTCAAGTCCAAGTGGATCAAGGACCTACACATAAAAACAGATAGACTGAATCTAATAGAGGAGAAAGTGAGGAAGCCTTGAATACTTGGGCACAGGGCAAAACTTCTTGAACAGAACACAGATGGCTAAAGTTTTAAGAGCAACTATTTACAAATGGGACCTCACAAAATTGAAAAGCTTCTGTAAAACAAGGGACACTATCAATAGGACAAAACAGCAAGCCAAAGATTGGGAAAAGATATTTAACAACCATACATCTGATAGACGGCTAATATTCAAAATATACAAAGAACTCAAGAAGGGAGAATCCAGAGAGCCAAATAACACTATTAAAAATTGGAGAAGAGAGCTAAATAGAGAATTCTCAACCAAGGAATCTCAAATGACTGGGAAACACATAAAGAAATGTTCAACATCCTTAGTCGTCAGGTAAATGCAAATCAAAATGACCCTGAGATTCTACCTCTTACCAGTCAGAATGGCTAAGATCAAAAATGCAGGTGACATCAGATGTTGGCAACTATGTGGAGAAAGAGGCACACTCCTCCATTGTTGGTGAGATTGCAAGACAGTACAAGCACTCTTAAAATCACTCTGGTGGTTCCTTAGAAAATTTGACATAGTATTATCTGAGGACCCAGCTATACCACTCCTGGGCATATACCCAAAAGTTTCTCTAACATATAACAAGTACACATGCTCTACTATGTTCATAGCAATCTTATTTATAATAGCCAGAAGCTGGAAAGATCCAGGATGTCAAGGAATGGAGCCACCCACCTATCGGAAAGTTTTTTTAAAAACCCAGAAATACCTAAACATTGTTAAAGCAATATACAGCAAACCGGTAGCCAGCATCAAACTAAATGGAGAGAAACTTGAAGCAATCCCACTAAAATCAGGGACTAGACAGGGCTGCCCCCTCTCTCCTTATCTTTTCTATATTGTACTTGAGGTACTAGCTCGGGCAATTCGAAAACATAAGGAGGTCAAAGGGACACAAATTGGAAAGGAAGAAGTCAAACTATCATTATTTGCAGATGACATGATAGTCTACCTAAGTGACCCAAAGAACTCCACTAGAGAACTCCTACAGATGATAAACAACTTCAGCAAAGTGGCAGGTTATAAAATCAACACAAGCAAATCAGTGGCCTTCCTATACTCAAAGGATAAGCAGGCTGAGAAAGAAATTAGGGAAATGACCCCCTTCACAATAGCCACAAACAGTATAAAGTATCTTGGGGTGACTCTTACCAAACATGTGAAAGATCTTTATGACAAGAACTTTAAGACTCTGAAGAAGGAAATGGAAGAAGACCTCAAAAAATGGGAAAACCTCCCATGCTCATGGATCGGCAGAATCAATATAGTTACAATGGCCATTTTACCAAAAGCAATATACAGATTCAATGCAATATCCATCAAAATCCCAACTCAATTCTTCACAGAGTTAGAAAGAGAAATTAACAAATTCATCTGGAATAACAAAAAACCCAGTATAGCTAAAACTATTCTCAGCAACAAAAGAAATTCTGGGAGAATCAGTATCCCTGACCTCAAGCAATACTACAGAGCAATAGTGTTAAAAAACTGCATGGTATTGGTACAGTGACAGGCAGGCAGATCAATGGAACAGGATTGAAGATCCAGAAATGAACCCACACACCTATGGCCACTTGATCCTCGACAAAGGGACTGAAAACATCCAATGGAAAAAAGATAGCCTTTTCAACAAATGGTACTGGTTCAACTGGACGTCAGCATGCAGAAGAATGTGAATTGATCCATCCTTGTCTCCTTGTACTAAGCTCAAATCCAAATGGATCAAGGACCTCCACATAAAGCCAGACACTCTGAAGCTAATAGAAAAGAAACTGGAGAAGACCCTTGAGGACATTGGTACAGGGAGAAAATTTCTGAACAGAACACCAATAGCGTATGCTCTAAGATTAAGAATTGACAAATGGGACCTCATAAAATTACAAAGTTTCTGTACGGCAAAGGACACCATCAAAAGGACAAATCGGCAACCAACAAATTGGGAAAAAATCTTCACCAATCCTACATCAGATAGAGGGCTAATATCTATAAAGAATTCAAGAAGTTAGACTCCAGAAAACCAAACAACCCTATTAAAAAATGGGGTACAAAGTTAAACAAAGAATTCTCACCTGAAGAACTTTGGATGGCGGAGAAGCATCTTAAAAAATGCTCAACTTCATTAGTCATTAGGGAAATGCAAATCAAAACAACCCTGAGATTTCACCTTACACCAGTCAGAATGGCTAAGATTAAAAATTCAGGAGGCAGCAGGTGTTGGAAAGGATATGGAGAAAAAGGAACACTCCTCCACTGCTGGTGGGGTTGCAAATTGGTACAACCACTCTGGAAATCAGTCTGGTGGTTCCTCCAAAAACTGGGCACCTCACTGCCAGAAGATCCTGCTATACCACTCCTGGGCATATACCCAGAGGATTCCCCACCATGTAATAAGGATACATGCTCTACTATGTTCATAGCAGCCCTATTTATAATTGCAAGATGCTGGAAAGAACCCAGGTATCCCTCAACAGAAGAGTGGATGCAAAAAATGTGGTATATCTACACAATGGAATACTATTCAGCCATTAGAAATAATGAATTCATGAAATTCTTAGGCAAATGGATGGAGCTAGAAAACATCATACTAAGTGAGGTAACCCACTCAAAAGGTGACTCATGGTATGCACTCACTAATAAGTGGATATTAACCTAGGAAACTGGAATACCCCAAACATAATCCATACATCAAATGAGGTACAAGAAGAAAGGAGGAGTGGCCCCTTGTTCTGGAAAGACTCAGTGAAGCAGTATAGGGCAAAACCAGAACGGGGAAGTGGGAAGGGGTAGGTGGGAGGACAGGGGGAGAGAAGGGGGCTTATGGGACTTTTGGGGAGTAGGGGGCTAGAAAAGGGGAAATCATTTGAAATGTAAATAAAAAATATATCGAATAAAAAATAAAAAAAAATAGCCATACCAAAAAAAAAAAAACAAACCCAGAAATGTTTCTTTCCAAAGGAATAATGGGGAAAAATGGAACAGATACTGAAGGAATGGACAACTGGGGAATAATCCCATCAGGTCTGCAGATACCAAACCAATCACTATTGCTGTTGTCAAGAGGAGCTTATGGACAGGAACTAAGTGTGGCAGTTCCTGGGGAGGTCCAGACAGCACCTGAGCAATGCAGAAAGAGATGCTTGGAGCCAACCATCAGGCTGAACTCAGGGAATCTTGTGGAGGAGCTGGCAGAAGGACTTGAGGAGCAGAGGGGGATTGCAGCCCCATTGGAAGAACAACATAGGCTAGCCTGACCACCCAGTTCACCCAGAGACTAGACTACCAACCATGGAATGTACCTAAAGTTATCTTTGATTACAGATACATATGTTGCAGAGGATGGCCTTGCCTAACAGCACTGAGAGGGAGGTCCTTGGTCTCAGGGAGGTTTGATGCCCCAGAGTAGGGGTATGCTGGAACAGTGGGGTGAGAGAGTGTGGGGGGCACTCTCATATAGACTGAGAGAAGCTGAAAATGTTGGTTAAAACATATACAACATTTTAGATAAAGAGAAGGAGTAGGTTTTAAGAGTAGAGGTGGGATGGGGTGGTGGTGGACGGGTAACCAGGAAGTGGGATATTATTTGAGATATAAATGAATGGAATGATTAATAAAAATTTTAAACAAAGAAAGGAAAAAAAATAGTCATTGCCACTTTCAGTCTCAAGAAAGCCATAAGTCATTTCTCTAGTGATTTAGTGTACTGAAAGTTGGACTATGAAGTACAGATGCACACAAGACCCATCTGAGTCTTATTCCATATTTTTCTCTGGCCACTCCATACCCAGTGGGCCCTTGTCACCCCTTCTAGTCTCACTGACAATGATAGTTTTAGTATTGTAAGGGAATTTAAAGATCTTCAGTCCAAATTTCAAGCTGAGTGTTTTAGGAGATGAGGTTTTAAAGGCATACTTTAGTTGCTATTACATACTGTGGTTACACATAAGGCACTATTTTAAAATGTTTTCAGAATAGTCTTTTATTAAAACATGAAAGACATAGTAGGAGAGGATGCAGATAAAAGAGAAATCATTGGTAAGAAAGTAAATGAGTAGAGTCATTATGTAAAATGATATGTAAATCTTTCAAGAAAAAACAGACTACTAGGAATAGAACTACCATAGGATCTAGGAAACACACATCTGGAAATATAGACAAACGAGCTAAAATCAATATATGGGAGAGACACCTGTATTCCTTAGGGTCGCTGAATTATAATTTAGAGATGCAAAATACCAAAAGCTTAAATGTTATCAAAGGGTGAAAGGATAATGGGTCATACACCATATGCACAATGGAAGAGTGTCCGGTGAAGAAAAGGGAGAAGCCTAGTCTCTTTGGATAAGGTGGGTCAATCTGGAGGATGTTATGCTGTGGGAAGTAAACTCGGCCTAGAAAAAGAAATAGCTCATGGGAACATAGGGACTTGGGTTCTAACAATGTTGAACGCACAGGGATAGGGAGTCAACTGATGCTTCCCAGAGACTGGGCATGAATACTGACTGAGAGAAGGTGAAAATGTTGGTCAAAACATATACAACATTTTAGATAGAGAGAAGGAATAGGCTTTAAGATCCGAGAATTTTGACGAGTCAATAATGCATATTTCAAAATATTGAGGATCAATGCTAAGGTTCTGTTTATAAAACCTGATAAGTAAGTTGATAGCTTAATCCTGCCTCATTGTTTACATTTATCATGCCCTATTGTATAAAATTTGAGCTTTACAATAAAAACAATATTAAAAATAAACCATTAAAAGCTTAAACTGTGCTCTGTTGTGAAGAAAAACTAAACCGATGATAAGCTCAGTTGTGTACACGTCTGCCTTTCTTATTTTCAATATAAGACACTTTAAGGCTCAAGTGGATATCACACCCCTTGCAAGTGTACACAGCTCAATTTCACCATTAAGATGATAAGAAAAAAATCAGAATGAAGGCATTTTGCAAACTCCCAAGTCAAGACACAATTCTGACAAGTCCAGGTGCCATTATGGGGACAACAAGACAGAATATTTGAAATTGAGACTATTCCAGACAACCTGTAATATATGGTTGTTCTAGGAATGAGGCAAGAACGTGTCCTGACTGGAGACTTCCTTGAGTGACAAGTGAATGAACTATGGTGTAAAGTCACTGAGGGTGACGGCTACGTCTTTCCTGTTTTCTACATTCTTTGATATATGACAGGACCTGCCAAGTCATATTGATTGTCATGATGCTTTCTGCACTAAGATTTATGCCCTAATGGGTCCTGTGGACTTCTTGGCTGGCCAAGTCTCAGCATTGGGAATGCTTTGGGGAAGCAGAGGCCAGGATGAAATGATTGAATAACTAACCTGGCTTCCAATAAACCCAGCAGGAGAATGTCCTGTGGTGTGGCAGTAACTAGAGTTTTAATGCCAAGAGTTGCAGGCAGCTATAGATAATATATGTGTCCCTTAAATTTTGCAAGAGCTTCCAGCTGCCATAGCAAGAGGAACTCAGGAAGAGTACCCTGGAAAATAAATGACTAAATACAATAGAGACAAGTGTGCAATACTGGCACAATCTTCAATCAGTCTGGATGGCTCAGCTCAAAGTACCACCCCACTGTGCATCACATGCATCGCTCATGTGGTGATGCAGAACAACCTCAATGGCTATCAGAGGCAGGGAGTGTGTGCTATAAGATTGCCACCCCAGTTTGCTGTACAGGACACCAGCCAGCTTAGGCAGCCAACAGCATTTTGTAGAGTGAAGAATAGCTATTATTACTCTGCGGAGAAGACCTTTCCATGTTCATCTTTTTGTTTGTTTTTCTTCTTTTATAATTTTTTTGCTTCCAAACAGAAGTTTGTTTAAGTAACCATTACACTAAAGGTCATGTAATTGTATTGACTATAAGCTTTCTCTCTGTCATAGGGATAGGTCCAAGCTTTTCTGCTTAATATTTGGATGAGCCTTGCTTTGTCCAACTCAAGGATGAAAATGAAACCACTGAAAACCGAGAATATTTAATTTTCAATGAACTTGGGCCCCATCACCAGGAGTTTTGCCAGACTGCCTTCTGTCACTACAACTAATGCCAGAAACAATCAGCTTATAAAGAAGACCTTCGTGATCAGTTTCCCTATGCCTTTCGGTGCTGAAGTGTGGCAGCATGCCATGGTGGTAAAGACAATAATTCGCCTCATAGTCATGAGCCAAAAAGCAGACAATATGGGAGATATTAAAGAATATTTCCCCGAGCCTGATCCTCAAGTTCCCATTACTCTCCAGAAGCAGCAACCTGGGATCGAGACTTTACTATATGGGCCTTTCTTTGGTCAGGAATAGGGCACTGATCTAGACCCTGGAAGGTTTCTAGGCCTTGAGCCTACCAAATCAATAGGCTAAATCCTGGATGACTGAATCAGAAAACCTCAGATAGTTTCCTACACACACAACCATTGTTGTCACAGAAATGTTCTCACACTTAGTAGAGACTGCTCTGTCTTCTATTCTGTTATTGCTATTGTGAAATGCATTATTCATGGATAAGGACTTCACGTTTTCGATGGGTGCAGGATCTTACAACTTAACCAGTCCAGTGTGGAATCCCATGGGCCCCTTTCCTAGAACCATGGTGGTTCCACTCAGAGGTCACTTAACATTGTGTGGCAGAAGCTTATAATCTGTACAAATGTTCCCTAATCATGTACATGCTGGTTGATGTGGGTGAGTTAATGCTTCTTTGTGAGCCTCCATTTTTTGATCCTAAGAGTACGTGTGTGTGTGTGTGTGTGTGTGTGTGTGTGTGTGTGTGTGTGTGTGTGTGTGTGAGCGAGAGAGAGAGAGAGAGAGAGAGAGAGAGAGAGAGAGAGAGAGAGAGAAAGAGAGAGAGAGAGAGAGGGAGGATGGAGGAAGGGAGGTAGAGAGCTACAGAGAGTGGAGATTTCAGTGTAAAAAGGTACTCATAGCAACTGGTTTAGCTACTGCTAAAAGTAAGCTTGTATTCAATAGCTAGTGAATAAATGAGCAGAGACAGTCATCTCATAGGTTCCCAGGATGTGTATAGAACTATTAATGTTAGAAACTCAAGAAAAAGCACATCAAATTCACAGAATATTATAGACACTCCAAATGTACTCCCTTCCTGAACAACTCACTAAATATTTGGGCTTTGCTTCTATTTTTGAGATTTACCATTACTATTTATACATATTTCTGTGCATCTCTGGCATGTGTGCTATACTTGTGCAGGTGCCTTGAAGAGGCCAATCAAGGGATTTGAATGCCCTGGAGTGGGAGTTGCAGGTAGCTATGAACTGTCCTATGTGCATAGTGGGAATCATACTCAGGTCCTCTGTCAATTGGTGCCACTAACACTCAGGTTAAATCTTCCCAACTCAACCAACATAACTAGGAGCTCACCTACATATGCGCAGAGGTTTTTCTTCTATGTCATTTTATAGAGATAACAATAGGGTATATACCATTATTCACTGAGCCATCTCTTCATTCCACATATTTAAGATCCAAAATGGCAAAAGCAAAACGCAGAGGAAAGTTGACCAATGAAGAAGGCTTGCAGCATGTTGTCACCTCAATGATACTTGCTTTCAAAGTGTCTATCAATCATTAAGACCACAGATGAGCCCCAGGGGAGGGTAGAGTTATCTGTCACTCCTCACTCTGTGGATTCACATGGCTATGGGAAAGCACCCATTCCTAAGACCAAGTGTTGCTTTAATTTGTTTCAGTATACTGTAGATCATATTATGGAAACTGAGAACATAGTAGATATCTTCATTATATTATAATGTTAAGGTTTGTGACCTATAGGTTTTCAGCAAAAGCCCTCCAAAATTTACTTTTAAAATAAATCAAAACCTTTAGAAAGGCGGAAATGGTCATTCTGGAGATCCAGAAATAACTCCCAACTTATGTTTTCATTACATCAGCCTTCATTGATTCCTGTGGATACATTTTGATGTCCCCACCTCAGGTTAGAGGCTCTTTGCACTCCTCCCATCTCCACTTTTATTTTGTTTACACTAAGAATATTTGAATAACGATTGTGACAAGACATAACTCTACTCAGAAAACCCAGAAATAGGAATTAAGACGGTGACACATTTGCTTCTCTTTGCCACGTGGTGGTGCAGAATGTCAGTTGCATATTAACATTTTACTCTGTTATACAAAATTAAAAGAAAACATTATTACAGTGCTTTACCTTCTATGTATACACTCAGATTGTTGTTGTTGTTGTTGTTGTCATCACAATTCCTGTTTATCTTCACAACAGTGCTATAAAGTTCAGATGCAGGTGATTACCCACAGGAAAAATTAATAGTCAAGCCACACCTAAAGTATGCTCATTCTAAAGTGCATAATGTAGTCATTAACTTTCAGCAGTTGCTCAAATCCATGACCTATATGGCTAATTTGAGCAGTATTTTTGAGAGGTTCCTGTGATATTTGGTAAACGTAAGGACGGCCTGAGCCCTGGATTCCAGAAGCTTAAAATTAAGTAGGAAATATGAGGTGCAGGCAAAATGTCTGCAATAAAAGAAGATTATATGGAGCTCCACCTGAGTGCTGCGGAGCACACAGACCCCATTGTAGTGACATTTTTTATGGGGCAATTATAGGTTACATCATCATGAATGTCGTTTTCAAAATTATGCAGGGCAGAATCACATTCTAGAATTAATTTTCCAGATATACCGGTTGCCAGTGAATGAACCATGTTTGTCCCACGGCCACTAAATACAAATCTTTATTTTTGCCTGATGTATATCCTTATATATTGTAAAATGAAACATTTCACCAAATGTTCTTCCCAAGCATTCCTCCCTTCAACTTTTGCAGCGTGTAGGTCTGCCTCATTATGTACCTCACACCTCTGAAAAACCTAGATGTGGGAAGAAAACAACAGGTTATATGTTTACTGTTTGCCAATTCTGTATTGCCCAACCTAACATCATCAGTGGAGTTAATAGAGTCCCCAGGTTTGTCTGAAGCCCGGCTCAGTCATTGTGAGCTACATGTGTTCTTTTTATATCATCTCCACCAAGTAGCTTTTGATAGGCAGTACTAGACAGGTTTTGGAAAGAAATTCAACATAAATAGAGCCTGCAGGAATGAGGATGTGGACACAGACCCATTGAGGAGAGAAGCAAGGGACTCATACTAAGATGATTTCAGATAATGACCAGATATGACAAAAGTTCCCAATATGTGCACAATGACGGACTCTTAGCCGAGTATGTGCTTAGAAAGTTAGGTAAGAACTAGGTTAATGGAGAGTTAGCAAGATGGCTCAGTGAGTAAGCAGGCTCAAAGCCTGAAAATCTGAATTTGATCCCATGTGGGAAAGCAAAGAACTGATAACCGGAAGTACTCCTCTGACCTCAGGTTTATTATGGTGTGGCTTTTCCCCATAGAAGGGATTAAAAAGGCTAAAAGAAATTTAAGAAATTAGACCATTTGAGTACATTTCTCTGCTAAAAATCAAATAACAGGATGCAAAAATGTGTAATGCTTTACAACAATTTAGACAATGAGGAATTAGGGATAATGGAAGTAGTGAGACATGATCAACAGCAGTACAGAAGGAAGGTGAGATATTTGGGACAAAAGTCAGCCTGGATGAGGTGAGGCTATGCAGACAGTCCAGCAAGGGATGCAAATGCCAGGTTTAGGCCTGAAGTTGCTACACAGCAAGACATGCTGTGGCCTCAGAAACCCAGGGTTCTTCTTGGGATTTTAATATGGAAGGTATACAATTGTTGATGTTAAATATAGGTCTGAAAATTGGAAAGATGATTAACCATTACAAAGGCATTACTAATAGCTAGTAGAGGCCACAAGCAGTCCCTAGCATGTTCTTGCCCATGTGCTAAGAATTTTATTTAACAGGACCTCTGATGATACTTACTACAGATCCTCTCTGAAGCAATCATCGGTATCTCTATAGAATGGGCTAGGAGAAAAACCTTTAGGCTTGTTAGAGCTCATTTGTGGATTGGTTTAATTCAGTTGGGAAGACTCCTCATGAGTGCCATTGGTGAGATTTTTATAGGTTGAGGACCTGGACTGGACAGAAAATCTATAGCCAACATCATATTAAATGGAAAGAAACTCAAGGTAATTTCACTAAAATCAGGACCAAGAAAAGGTTGTCAACTCTTTCCACAGCTATTCAATATAGTAGTTGAAGTTTTTCAGAAAACTGAAAGAAATTAAGGGAATACAAATTGGAAAGGAACAAATTAAAGTATCTTTATTTGCAGCTGATATGATAATATACACATGTGACACTAAAACTTTCACTTGGGAAGTCCTATAGCTCATTAACACTTTCAGCAAAGTAGATTGATACAAGATTAACTCAAGCGGAAATTAGTATTCCTTCCATATATAAATGACATATAGACTGAGAAGGAAATCAGGGAAAAATAGTTTTCACAATCACCTCAAATAATATAAAATACCTTAGGGTATCTCTAAGCAAGCAAGTAAAGGTTGTTTGATAAAAAACTTCAAGTCTTTGTTAAAGTTCAAGTTAAAAAGATCTCAGCAGATAGAAATATCTCCTATGCTCATGAATCAGTAGGATCAACATAGTAAAAATGGGACGTTTTACCAAAAACAAATGACATAGTCAATGCAACTCCCATCAAAACCCCAATAATTCTTTACAGACCTTAAAAGGACAGTTATCAATTTAGTATGGAAAAGCAAGAAATCCACAATAGCTTAAAATGATCCTCTACAAAAAAATAACTGCTAGAGGTATATCCATCTCAGATTGCAAGTTGTACTACAGGGTTATTATACTAATAAACTCTACATTGTATTGGCATGAAAACAGACACATTAATCAATGTATAAAATCAAAGGCTCAGACATAAACACAAACACATATAGACACCTGATTTGATAAAGAAGCCAGAATTTTACACTGACAAAAAGACAAGTTCAACAAATGGTGTTGGTCAAACTGCATATGTACATATAAAAGAATGCAACTAGATCCGTATTTATCACTCTGCATAAAACTCAAGTCCAAGTAGATCAAGGACCTCAACATAAAAAAGACACAGCAGAAATTGTGGAACACTTGGGGTAGGGGTGTGATATAGTAGAAATTTCTTGGAATCTGTGAGGGTGTTCCTAATGAGGACTCCTAGTAATGATGCACAGAGTCTTGGTCAATGGGGGATCCAAGAAAATCTCCAAATATCCCAGGCTTCCTCTCTTCAAACTGACAGTAGGACACTATTAGAGGACAACACCCACACAACTCTTTGAACTTGGAGAAGTTGAGCTAGTGCCTACATGGAATCCACTATGTTCTAGTCTCTCTTTTGCAAGGAAAGGTACTCTGCAGGATATCAAAAGCGAAGCATGAATACCAAACCAGCCACAACACTTGGCTTACAACCTGTCCTGCTTACAAACTATACTAGGCAATGGTGGCACAGAGCTTGTGTGCATAACCAATACTTGATTTGACTTAAGGCCAACTGCATGAGCAGGAAGCCATGTCTAACACTGTTTTCACTATGACAGTTTTGGCTTCATTTTATATCTAATTTTGTCCAAGAACTTGAGAGTAGATAGCCCAGCAACCTATGGTAAACGAAACATGACTGATCAAAAAAGTAATCAATAATATGAATCCTAATGATATTCTGCTATATCCATACATAGGTGCTTTACCCAGTCATCATCAGAGAGGCTTCTTCTGGCAGTAGATGGGAACGTATGCAGAAACAGCAGCTATTATATAGACAGAGAATATAAATTGGAGGTCTCTATAAAATTCTTCTCCTAAAAGCACAGAATCCTGAAGAAAAGGCCAAAAGATTGTAAGAATCACAGGTAATGGAAGACACAAGGAGAACATGACCTTTTGACTTGCAAGGCATCAACTAAGCAAGGCACACATGAGCTCACAGAGACCGAAGCTTCGAGCACGTGGCTTTCATGTATCTATGCCAGGTCCTCTGTGTGTATGTTATATCTGTTAGCTTAATAATTTTACGGGACTCCTGACAATGAGTGGGTCTCTGACTCCTTTGCCTGTTTGGAACTCTTTTGCTCTTATTGGGTTTCTGTATATGAAAGTATTTTTGCTTCATCTTATATCTTATTTTGTCATGTTTAGTCATTAGGTCTTAGAAGACTATTTTCACTTGAGAGACAGAAATGGAATAGATCAGGAGGAGAGGGAAGGAACTAAAAGAAACAGAGGGAGGTGAAAGTATAATCAGGATATATGATATTAAAAATCTTCTTGCAATTAAAATAATGGTGGTGATAATAGTAAATGAAAGAAATACCTAAAAAATTTTAATTGTGTGTTGTCTGTCAGAGACTTTTCCAAGAGTTTCAGGGAGACCTAGTGAGTGATGCAAGCTTGACAGCTATTAAATAACATATGACAGAATTGAAACTCAGACTTAGCTCTACTGATTCTAAATCTAGATTTTTTTGACTGCATTATGAAATCTTACAGTATAATATCCACAATTTTGCATAAAACACATAACATTACAAAAATGTGCTTGCTATCGAAGATTTTAAATTTCCAGAAGAAGAAGCAATGTCTGTTTCCTATTTGATATTCATATCTCAGGACAACACATGTGTATGTAAACACTTATACATTACATATATACATATATTATATGACTATCTAACATGTACAATATACACATGCACACACACACACACACACACACACACACACACACACTTGTACTGCAGAGATGTACATTCATTCCAACAGTGATTAGTGGAGCATACCTCAAGCCAGAGCAAAGCCTTAGTGATGCTTGTCCTTACTGGTGATCTGAGATCTTTGATTATCCTTCGCACTGAGGTCAAGGTGCATGCTCAGAGTCCTTTGCAGCTTTGCCTTCCCTCCATTTGGTTAGGGAGGGGAAAGAGCTGAGAAGGGCCGAAAAGGTGATGCTGTGCTTGCTCAGGTCTTTAATGTGTCCTCAAAGCTAGCTGCTCTGTGCTCCTTTCACTCTGGCTTCCTTGCTTTCTTGACACAGTGGTTGCTTCTTTTTCTTCTTCTGGACACTGCATGAGGTACCAGGAATAAAGGGGCTTAGAAAAGAAAGTGGGATCTGTACATGGCCTTTACAACCAAAGGGGGCCAGTTAGGATGAAAAAACAGTGGCCTTCCTCAGCCTTCCCTGCAGAGGCTTTGACTGGCTCAGCGAAGTCTTTGTACCATTTCCCTCCCACTGCACCTCCCTCATGCTGCTTGTTGGGAACAAGCTGTCTTCTTGGCTGTTCAGAGACAGACCCAATCAAATCTCATTTGTAGTCTTGCAAAGGTGGATTCTGGCAACTTTGGGACCTGCTTTATCAGTGTGATGGGTGTGATGCTTGTCTGTACCTGACAGAAAAGACTATCTGGAGTCCACACATAACTTTATGGGTTCACAAGTAAGCTCTAGGTTTAGTGTGGAATCTATGCACCTATTGGTGAAACTCCACTATTGTATATGCATTTTATATCAAAGGATAAATTGAGGTTAAATTTCCCTTTTCTTCCTAGGATGTGAAACAGGATGATATTTTGAGAATAAAATTAAATTGTACAGCATTTTATTTTCCATAGACTCCTCTTTATCCTGTCCTGTTCTCCACTCCATGGAAGCACATACCCTCAAGAAGATAATCTAAGTGTGGCCACATCACAGCTGGGCAAGTTTTTGACAGGGGACAAGCCTGTAAATTTCAATGATTCTAAACACCCAAACCATGTGGCAGATTGTACTGGTTTTTGGAAAGCATAACATTGACTGGACTGAATATTTATGTATAAAATGCCTAGGGTTATTTAAGAAATTAAAGAGACTCCTTCTGCATCTTCCTCATGTACCAGGGTAAGTGAATGAGCAGACTATGTCAAAATGAAAAATGAGAGGGTTCCAGAGAGACCCGGAGTCAGTGCTGAGCAGAATGCCACACTGATCTGATGGAGCTGACTTATTATGTGAAGACAATTGATATACAAGCAACCTCTGCAGAGAAATCTGCTCAGCCCTGCTCGCACTGCAGGCCACTGCTGCCCTTTAGCATTCTTTTGGATAGTGCAAACTTCCCTTGCCAGTCACTAGCTTTTCTCCCAGCTATACTCCCCAGCTGTCTGAAATATGAAGTTTGGCTCCACCCCTTACCATGAAGCCCTTGTGGGAACTCCCAATCATGCATTGCTCTGTTCTCTGAGAGACCCAAATAAGGTCAATTATTTGACTTAAATAGAAGAAAGTAAGTCACTTAAAAATCATCCAGTGCTTATGATTTAGCCTGTTACTCTGAAATAGATGATGCAAGGACAAAAAATTAGGAAATTCAGTCGGTTCTTAAGCTACTTGAGGAATAATGTACCTTTATTCCATTCCTCCCCCCAACTATCTGCTACTGAAGAAAACATTGCCTCGACACATGATTTTCTTTCTCACTTTCCAGGGGCAACATTTAGTCACAGATTTCCATGAGTCACACAGCCTATAGTCATATTTCTTCCTGAGTTAGCTCCACACACAATAATAACCATTGACTACTTTTAAATAAGCAAAAGAAGACACGCATTTCTGAGTGTTTAGCTTCTTCTCTGTAATAGAAAAATGTGGCAACACTGAGTCCCATCATCCCATGCTGCTTCCTTGGGACTTGACAGCGCTCCCATGATCCCCTGCTCCCTTGAGTCCACACTGCATGTTTGACATTGAGGCAAGGCTAGATGCCAACTACCATCGGAAACACATTTCTTTATGCTCTACACTCCTGCCCAAATCTTCCCTTTCATGTTTCTGTCATGGTCTGAAGAGCCATTCCTCCACTGTAGTAAATGGGGCTTTCCTGATTTGGATGGTGAAAGCCATGGTAAATTCAAGGTGGTCCATCTCCCCATCAGGGAAATATCTGTGGTCTTTTGCTTGTAGAAATACTACCTTGATATTACAGATCTTTAAAACCTTACTTTGTATATCTTTTTCTTCACTGAAATCTCTAAATTATTTTCCTTTAGTCACACAGTACAGCTACAGGTGCAAAGGCAAGACTCCTTATCGCTCTGTTTTGTAACTTTCTGCTTGTGTGACTCCCCTGGCAGCTCTTATATTGTCCTGCACCCCTCCCCAAAGTGTTTGACTTTGGACTTCACTGGAGGTTCTGCATATCACTGTGGAGGAGTCATTTTGAGTCTTTATTCCTAATACTGCTGTCATGCTCTATCTGACTTGTAGCAGTGTGGTTGAATGCAGATCGAGTGACTCTGAAGAGCAGACATTTGTCTGAGGCTGTCTACCCAATGAAAGCAGCTCTGTGTGGCTTGGCATTGTGCCAAATGTGTTTGATAATTAATTGTGTGACTTTAGACAAGTAATTTGCTCTGTGACTGCTTCAGTTTCCTTTCATAAAATAAGACTCGACCCAGCATGACCTCTACTTATTCATTCAAGTGATTCATTCATGTAATAAGTATCAAATACCTAGCATGTCACAGACGCTGCCCTAGGAGCTGATATAGAAATGACAGAAAAAACAGTGGCACTGCCCCTGGGCATTTTAAAGTGGGGAAGAAGAGCCTTATATGTTAGGATTCATTTATCTGTTTATTATCTATTACATTTCTCTTCAGTCCTGTGCATGTAATGCATCTCAGTCAATGATGAATTGCATATACAACGGTGTTCCTGTAAGGTCACCAAACAAAGCCAAAACATTTGTGTCTCCTACAGACAATGCTGTAGTCATCACATTGTGTAAGTACCAGGTACTGTGTATATATGCATGGTAATGCTGGAGTAGACAGATCTTCTAAACTGCTAGTGCAATGGAAATTCAACAAGTCCTTATGCACAGTTCATAATTATTACAGTAATAATATGAGTTATATTTCTGGGTTCTGAGTTTACTCTACTATGGTTTTTATCACTAACTTATAATCCTTAGTATTTTGCATTACTTTAACTTACATTCCTTATTATTTTACTGTGAAACAGAATACTTTATACTGTCAGCAGCCACACCTGTCTACTATTTTCATCTTATGATTTTATCAAGAGTTAACAGCACATGAGTCACCTATAACACTTTGGTGTGAATAAATGCACTCTTTGTTGTCATGAAAATGGCATTTTGCTTATAGCTCATTCAGAACTTGTGCCATTCATTAAGTGTGATGTAAGCATAAAATAGCCATACACTTAGGACAACAAAACATGTACACACTTATTTAGAGCTGTGTGACATGAATATGTGACAAGCACCAGAATATGAGCCATGCATGGGAGCACTTTCAAGATTCAAAGGTTTCAGAATACACTGTATCTTTTGACGGTCCTGTACAATGAATAGAGCAGCAGTTCTTAATCTTCCTAACTCTACAACCCTTTAATACTGTTCCTCATCTAACAATGTCTCCCAAGCATAAAATTATTTTGTTGCTGCTTCATGACTCTAATTTTGCTACTGTTATGAACATCAATGTAAATATCTGATATGGGGGCTCAAGACCCACAGGTTGAGAACTATTGGAGCATCAGCTCATGGATAAAGACTCAGAGACACACAAGTGAAGGTTTTCAGTGATGGGGATGGCCAAAATGGGGCAGGTAGTGTGAGAAAAGTGGTCTCCTTAAAGATAGGATTCGGACTCCCCGCCACCATCTTTGTTGCCCGAGAGAGCAGAAAGGCAGCACCAGGTACTGAGATATCCTGAGTTTAAGATCTCTGGGGGCACAAACCGCCAGGGGTCTGCCTGTGCCCAGGACCTGGGCAGATAGGCGTTTCGTCTATGTACAAGCTTGTTGTGGGACCTGTGCCATACGTGGGAATCAGCACAGGGCATGACTCCCTGATGCCACCTTCGCTGCCTGACAGAGCAGAAAGGCAGCACCAGGTACTGGGATATCCCGAGTTTAAGATCTCTCAGAGCACAAACCGCCAGGGGTCTGCCTGTGTCCAGGATCTGGGCAGATAGGCGTTTCGTCTATGTACAAGCCTGTTGTGGGGTCTGTGCCCTATGTGGGGATCAGCACAGCAAGTGACTCCCTGCCACCATCTTCACTCCATGATAGAGCAGACAGGGAGCATTAGGTTCACTGAGACAACCCAAGAATAACATTGCTTGGGGCAAGACACAGCAGGACTACAAGAGCACACAAGAGGAGGGCAGCATATCAGCAATCTGTGCCAGGGGAAACCCAGTCATCCAGTGTTGTGGAAATAGCCTTACACACTCACAGGAGGTTTTAGCACCAGCCAGTGACAACAAAACCAACTAACACTAGTGAGAACTGGATGGCAAAAGGAACACCTAGGAACGTTACTAACAGAAATCAAGGCAATACGGCAACATCTGAACACAATTCTCCAATGACAGCAAGTCCTGAATACCCCAACACACCAGAAAAACAAGATTTGGATTTAAAATCACTGGTCATGATGCTGTTAGAGGAACACATGAAGGACATAAATAAATCTCTAAAAAAAAAAAAAATTAGGGGAAAATGGATCAAAAGTTACAAGCCCTTACAAGGGAAACACAAAAATCATTTAAAGAAATCCAGGGGAATATGGGTCAAAAGATAGAAGCCAATGAGGAGAAAATGCAAAAATCACTTAAAGAAATACAGGAAAAATTTGGTCAACAGACAGAAGTCATGAAAGAGGAAACACAAAAATCTCTTAAAGAATTACAGGAAAACACAAACAAGCAAGTGAAGGAACTGAGCAAAACCATCCAGGATCTAAAAACAGAAGTAGAAACAACTAAGAAATCGCAAAGGGAGACAACTTTGGAGATAGAAAACCTTGGGAAGAAATCAGGGGACATAGATGCAAATATCAACAACAGAATACAAGAGATAGAAGAAAGAATCCCAGATGCAGAAGATACCATAGAAACCATGGACTCAACAGACAAAGAAAATGCAAAATGCAAAAAAGCTTGTAACCCAAAACATCCAGGAAATCCAGGACACAATGAGAAGACCAAACCTAAGGTTTATAGGCATAGATGAGAGTAAAGATTTACAGCTGAAAGGGCCAGCAAATATCTTCAACAAAATTATGGAAGAAAACTTCCCTAACCTAAAGAGAGAGATTCCCATGAATATACAAGAAGCCTACAGAACTCCAAACAGACTGGACCAGAACAGAAATACCTCCCATCACATAGTAATCAAAACCTCAAATGTACTAAACAAAGAAAGAATGTAAAAGGCAGTGAGAGAAAAAGGCCAAGTAACATATAAAGGAAGACCTATCAGAATTACACCAGACTTCTCACCAGAGACCATGAAAGCTAGAAGATCCTGGGAAGATTTCATGCAGACTCTAAGAGACCACAAATGCCAGCCAAGACTACTATACCCAGCAAAACTCTCAATCACTATAGATGGAAAAAACAAGATATTCCATGACAAAACCAAATTTGCACAATATCTTTCCACAAGCCCAACTGTAGAAAGGATAATAGGGGGAAAACACCAATACAAGGAGGGAAACTATACCCTAGAAAAAGCAAGATAGTAACCGTCTTTCATCAAACCGAAAAAGATAACCACTCAAATATAAAATTAACATGAAAAATGACAGGAAGGAATAATCACTATTCCTTAATATCTCTTAACATCAATGGACTCAGTTCCCCAATAAAAAGATATAGACTAACAGACTGGATACATAAACAGGACCTTATATTTTGCTGCATACAGGAAACATACCTCAGGGACAAAGACAAAAACTACCTTAGAGTAAAAGGCTGGAAGACAATTCTACAAGCAAATGGTCTTGGGAAACAAGCCAGGGTATCCATTCTAAATATCAGATAAAATTGACTTTCAATCTAAAGTCATCAAAAGAGACATGGAAGGACACTTCTTGCTGGTCAAAGGAAAAATCCACCAAGAAGAACTCTCAATTCTGAACATCTATGCTCTAAATGCAAGGGCACCTTTATTCATAAAAGATACTTTACTAAAGCTCAAAGCACACATTGCATCTAACACAATAATTGTGGGTGACCACTCTCTCCCTATCTATTCAACATAGTACTTGAAGTCCTAGACAGAGCAATCAGGGAGCAAAAAGAGCTCAAAGGAATACAAATTGGAAAGGAAGAAGTCAAAATATCACTATTTGCAGATGATATGATAGTATACTTAAGTGACCCTAAGACTTTCACCAAAGAATTCCTAAAGCTGATAAACAACTTTAAACAATCAGCAAAGTGGCTGGATATAAAGTTAACTCAAGCAAATCAGTAGCCTTCCTCTAGTCACAGGATAAACAAGATGAGGAAGAAATTAGGGAAATGACACCCTTTACAATAGTCCCAAATAATATTTCATACCTAGGTGTGACCCTGACAAAGGAAGTGAAGGGTCTATATGATAAGAACTTTAAGCCTCTGAAGAAAGAAATAGAAGAAAGTCTCAGAAGATGGAGAAATCTCCCATGTTCATGGATTGGCAGGGTCAATATAGTAAAAATGACCATCTTGCCGAAAGCAATCTACATATTCAATGCAATCCCCATCAAAATTCCAAATCAATTCTTCATAGATATAGAAAGCAATTCTCAAATTCATCTGGAATAACAAAAAACCCAGGATAGCAAAAACTATTCTTCACAACAGAAGATATTCTGGGGGAATCACCATCCCTGACCTCAAGCTCTACTGCAGAGTGATAGTGATAAAAAACTGTTTGGTATTGGTATGCAAACAGGCAGGAAGATCAATGGAATAGAATTGAAGACCTAGAAAGGCACCCACACATGTACGGTCACCTGATATTTGACAAAGGAGCTAAAAAAATCCAGTGGAAATAAGACAACATTTTTAATGAATGGTGCTGAATCAACTGGAGGTCAGCATGCAGAAAAATGCAAATCGACCCATTCTTATCTCCTTGTACAAAGCTCAAGTCCAAGTGGATCAAAGATCTACACATAAAATGAGACACACTGAAGCTTATAGAAGAGAAAGTGGGGACAAACCTTGAACACATGGGCACAGGGGAAAAGTTTCTGAACAGAGCACCAATGGCTTATGCTCTAAGAACAAGAATTGACAAGTGGGACCTCATAAAACTGCAAAGATTCTGCAAGACAAAGGACATAGTCAATAGTCCAAAATGGCAACCAACAAATTGGGAAAAGATCTTTACTAACCTTACATCCGATAGAGGGCTAATATCCAATTACAAAAAGAACACAAGAAGTTAGTCTCCAGAGAATTAAATAACCCTATTAAAATTGAGGTACAATGAATTCATGAAATTTGTAGGCAAATGGTTGGAACTGGAAAATATCATCCTAAGTGAGGTAACCTAATCACAAAAGAATATACATGGAATGCAATCACTGATAAGTGGATATTAACTAGCCCTGAAGCTCTGAATGCCCAAGACACAAGTAGCATATCAAATGAATCCCATGAAGAAGTAAGGAGAGGGCCCTGATCCTGGAAAGGCCTGATCCAGCATTGTAGGGGAGTACCAGGACAGAGAAAAAGGAGGGAGGTGATTGGAGTATAGGTGTAGAAAAGGCTTATGGGACATATGGGAGGGGGGAACTGGGAAAGGGGAAAGAGTTTTGGAATGTAAACAAAGAATTTAGAAAAAAAAAGTGGTACAGAGCTAAACAAGGAATTCTCAACCAAGGAAACTCAAATGGCTCTAAAACACCTAAAAAAAGGTTCAGCATCATTAGTTATCAGGGAAATGGAAATCAAAACAACACTGAGATTTCACTTTACACCTGTCAGAATGGCTAAGAAGAAAAACTCGGGGTACAGCAGATGCGGGAGAAGATGTGGGGAAAGAGGAACACTTCTCCAGTGTTGGTGGGATTGCAAACTGGTAAAACAACTCTGTAAATCAGTTTGGTGATTCCTCAGAAAATTAGTGATAGTACTAACTATGGACCCAGCTATACGACTCCTGGGCATATACCCAGAAAGTGCTCCTACATGTAATAAGGACACATGCTCCACTATGTTCATAGCTGCCTTATTCATAATAGCCAGAAGCTAGAATGAACCCAGATGTCCCTCAACAGAGCAATGGATACAGAAACTGTGGTATATATATACACAATGGAGTACTATTCAGCTATTAAAAACAATGAATTCATGAAATTCTTAGGCAAATGGATGAAACTAGAAAGTGTTATCTTGAACGAGGTAACCCAGTCACAAAAGAACACACATGGTATGCAGTCACTAATAAGCGGATGCTAGTTCAAACACACAAAATAAACAAGTTACAATTCATCCAGCACAGGAAGCTCAAGAAGAATAAGGACTTAAGTGAGGGTGCTATGGTTCTCTGAGAAAGGGAACAAAATGCTCACAGGAGCAACAAGGGGGGCAATGTGTGGAGCAGAGTCTGAAGAAAAGGCTACCCAGTGAGTGCCCTACCTGGGGATCCATCCTATAAATAGTCAGCAAACCCCAACACTACTATGAGAAGCATGTACCAAAAGGAGCATGCCATGGATGTCTCCAGAGGCGCCCTGTCAGAACCTTACAAATTCAGAGGCAGAAACTAGCAACCAACTATTGGACTGAGCTTGGGATCCCCAATGGAGGATCTGGAGGGCGGTCCAGAGGAGCTGAAGGGATATATAGCCCCATGGGAAGAACAATGACTTTGGACACCCAGACACCCCAAGACTCCCAGGGACTGAACCATCAACCAAGGGGTATACATTGTTCCAGCCAAAAATGTGGCAGAGGAATGCCTTTTTGGGCATCAGTGGGAGGAGTGGTCTTTGGTCAGGTAAAGGCTCAATAAAGGCCACAACAAAAGGAAACAGATGGGGGAGGAAGTTAGGGGGGAGGTGGGACTGTGTCAGGTAGAGGGGCATATACATGGAGGCAGGGGGTGGGAGGAGGGGTAGGGAATCATTGGGTTGGGGGGCTTTTGGGAGGGGGAAATTGGGAAAGGTTTTACCATTGGCAATGTAAATGAAGAAGATACTCAATAAAAATATTGAAAAAAAATAATTATGGGTGACTTCAACACCCCACTCTCCTCAATGGACTGATCAGGAAAACAGAAGCTAAACAGGGACACAGTGAAACTAATTGAAGCTTTGGACAAATTGGATTTAACATATATATATATATATATATATATATATATATAAACATTTCATGTCAAAGCAAAAGAATATACATTTTTCTCAGCACCTCATGATACTTTCTCCAAAATCGATCACATAATTGGTCACAAGACAGACCTCAACAAATATGGAAAGATCGAAATAATCCCATGCATCCTATCAGATCGCTATGGAGTAAAAGTGGTCTTCAATAGCAACAAAAACAACAGAAAGCCCACATTCACATGGAAACTGAACAATACTCACTGGTACCTTGGTCAAGGAAGAAATAAAGAAAGAAATCAAAGATGTTTTAGAATTTAATGAAAGTGAAAGCACAACATACCCAAATCTATGGGACACAATGAGAGCAGTGCTAAGAGGAAAACTCATAGCCCTGAGTGCCTCCAAAAGGAAAATGGAGAGAGCATACACTAGCAGCTTAACCCCACAACTGAAAGCCCTGGAACAAAAAGAAGCTAATTCACCCAGGAGGAGAAGACAGGAAATCATCAAACTCAGGGCTGAAATCAATTAAGTAGAAACAAAGAGAACCATACAAAGAATCAACAAAACCAGGAGCTGGTTCTTTGAGAAAATCAACAAGATTGATAAACCCTTAGCCAGACTAACCAAAGAGCACAAAGACCATATCCAAATTAATAAAATCAGAAATGAAAAGGGAGATATAACAAGAGAAACTGAGGAAATTCAAAAAGTTATCAGATCCTACTACAAAATCTTATACTCAACACAACTGGAGAATCTGGAGGAAATGGACAATTTCTTAAGACAGGTACCAAATACCAAAATTAAATCAGGATCAAATAGATCATCTAAATAGTCCCATAACCCCTAAAGAAATAGAAGGGGCCATAGAAAGTCTCCCAACCAAAAAAAGCACAGGACCAGATGGTTTTAGTGCAGAATTCTATTAGACCTTCAAAGAAGACTTAACACCAATACTCTTCAAACTATTCTACAAAATAGAAACAGAAGGAACACTACCCAACTCATTCTACAAAGCCACAATTACACTGATACGAAAACCACACAAAGATCCAACAAAGAAAGAGAACTTCAGGCCAATTTCCCTTATGAATATTGATGCAAAAATATGCAATAAAATTCTTGCCCACCGAATCCAAAGAAGACACAAAAAGGATCATCCACCATGATCAAGTAGGCTTCATTCCAGGGATGCAGGGTTGGTTCAATATACCGAAATCCATCAATGCAATCCACTACATAAACAAACTCAAAGAAAAAAACCACATGGTCATTTCATTAGATGCTGAAAACACATTTAACAGAATTCAGCATCCTATTATGCTAAAAGCCTTGGAAATAACAGGAATTCAAGGCCCATATCTAAACATAGTAAAAGCAACATACAGCAAACCAGATGCCAACATCAAACTAAATGGAGAGAAACTTGAAGCAATCCCACTAAAATCAGGGACTAGACAAGGCTGCCCCCTCTCTTCATATCTTTTCAATGTAGTTCTTGAAGTCCTGGCTAGAGCAATTAGACAACAAATGGAGGTCAAAGGGATACAAATTGGAAAGGAAGAAGTCAAACTATCACTATTTGCAGATGATATGATCGTATACTTAAGTGACCCCCCCCCCAAAAAAAAACTCTATGAGAGAACTCCTACAGCTGATAAAAAAAAATGTCAGCAAAGTGGCTGGTTACAAAATCAACTCAATCAAATTAGTAGCCTTCCTATACTCAAAGGATAAGCAGGCTGAGAAAGAAGTTAGGGAAATGACACCCTACACAATAGCCACAAACAACAAAAAGTATCTTGGTGTGACTCTAACCAAACAAAGATCTATACGTGAAAGATCTGTAAGACAAGAACTTCAGGTCTCTGAAGAAGGAAATCGAAGAAGACCTCAGAAAATGGAAAAATCTTCCATGCTTGTGGATTGGCAGGATTAATATAGTTAAAATGGCCATCTTGCCAAAAGCAATCTACATATTCAATGCATTCCCCATGGAAATCCCAACTCAGTTTTTCCTAAAGTTAGAAAAACCAATTCTCAAATTCATCTGGAATAACAAAAAACCCAGGATAGCTGAAACTATTCTCAACAGTAAAAGAACTTCTGGGGGAATCAATATACCAGACCTCAAACTTTACTACAGAGCAATAGTGATAAAAACTGGATGGAATTGGTACAATGGCAGGCAAGTGGATCAATGGAATAGGATTGAAGATCCAGGAATGAATCCACACACCTATGGTCACTTGATCTTCGACAAAGGAGCTGAAAACATCCAGTGGAAAAAAGATAGCCTTTTCAACAAATGGTGTTAGTTCAATTAGAGGTCAGCATGCAGAAGAATGCGAATTGATCCATTCTTATCTCCTTGTACTAAGCTCAACTCCAAGTGGATCAAGGACCTCCACATAAAACCAGACACACTGAAACTAATAGGAAAGAAACTGGGGAAGACCCTTGAGGAAATGGATACAGGGAAAAAGTTCCTGAACAGAACACCAATAGCTTATTATCTAAGATCAAGAATTGACAAGTGGGATCTCATAAAATTACAAAGTTTCTATAAGGTAAAGGACACTGTCAAAAGAACAAAATGGCAACCAAATTGGGAAAGGATCTTTACCAACCCTACATCTGACAGAGGGCTAATATCCAATATATACAAAGATATCAAGAATGTAGACCCCAGAGAACCAAATAACCCTATTAAAAATGGGGTACAGAGCTAAACAAAGAATTTTCACCTGAAGAAATTCGGAGGGCTATGAATCACCTTAAAAAATGTTCATCATTAGTCATTAGGTAAATGCAAATCAAAACAACCCTGAGATATCACCTCACACCAGTCAGAATGGCTAAGATTAAAAACTCAGGAGACAGTAGGTGTTGGCAAGGATGTGGAGAAAGAGGAACACTCCTCCACTGCTAGTGGGATTGCAAGATGGTTCAACCCCTTTGGAAATCAGTCTGGCAGTTCCTCAGAAAACTGGACATGACACTGCCAGAGGACCCTGCTATACTTCTCCTGGGCATATACCCAGGGGATTCCCTGGCATGCAATAAGGGCACATGCTCTACTATGTTCATAGCAGCCTTATTTATAATAGCCAGAAGCTGGAAAGAACCCATATGTCCCTCAATGGAGGAATGGATACAGGAAATGTGGTATATTTTACACAATGGAATACTACTCAGCAATTAAAAACAATGAATTCATGAAATTCTTAGGCAAATGGTTGAAACTGGAAAATATCATCCTAAGTGAAGTAACCCAATCACAAAAGAATACACATGGAATGCAATCACTGATAAGTGGATATTAATTAGCCCAGAAGCTTTGACTTTGCAAGACACAATTAGCATATCAAATTATACCCAAGAAGAGGGAAAGAGAGGGTCCTGGTTCTGAAAAGAGTTGATCCAGCATTGTAGTGGAGTACCACAGCAGGGAAATGGGAAGGGAGTGATTGGGAAATGGGCAGAGGGAAGAGGGCTTATGACACAGATGGGGAGGGGGAAACCCAGAAAGGGGAAAGCACTCAGAATGTAAACAAAGAATATAGAAAAAAAAGATAGGATTCATAGTTTGTTATATGCTCTGTTATGCTAGAATTTTAATATTAGAATTTTTAGTTGATTTGTTGTTTGTTTCTTTCTTTCTTTCAAGACCACATCTTTCTATATAGCCCTCACTGTCCTGGAATTCAGTATGTAGGACCAGGATGGCAACAAACTCACAGAAATCAACATTCCTGTACCTTTCAAGGGGTGAGAATGATATTTTAGAATACTCTCCCTTTAATGCTTTTGTAACAACAAATACTGATTTATTCACAAAGTATTGCATATTTTGATGTTGCTCTATTAATAACTCAACCTATAGGAAGGTTCATTTCAAATTCAAAAGTTTCCAGAAGTTGGCCTAACAGGTAACACACTCATAGGAAGCAGTGCATACACACTTTATAGCTGAACAATGATGTTGTAGGAGTTAAAATTGCACAAAACAATGAGTATTTATCAAACACAGACATGGGCCTCCCTGGTCCAGCATAGGAAACAAAGGCCACAAAAGCAGCCATGACAGTAGCAATCTCAGCCCAGTGACATCAACCACCAGCCTCTGTGTTAACTGTAGATTGGCAATCTCCTTATACTTTGGGAATCACTTTGTGTTATCAATTCTCCCTTTTCTTGGTTGAAATCACAGCAGAAGTCTTAACACTGAAATCTTTAAATTGAGGACTAGAGACATAAAGTGACCCTCCCAACACCCAGAACCACCAGACCAGGCTACCTGGGATCTTGCAGGTCTCTTCTATTGGTTTAGTCTCTATTTAAGCTGCCTGGTAGACTCCATTTGCCTCTCCCCTCAATCTTTTTTCTTTTTAGTTACTTTTCTTTCTTTATTTTATTTTATTTTATTTTATTTTTTATTGATATATTTTTTATTTACATTTCAAATGTTTTCCCCTTTTCTGTGTCCCCACTCCCCGCAAGTCCCATAAGCCCTCTTCCCTCTCCCTGTTCCTTCATCTACCCCTTCCCGCTTCCCTGTTCTGGAATTCCCCTATACTCTTGCACTGAGTCTTTCCAGAACCAGGGGCCACTCCTCCATTCTTTTTGGACATCATTTAATATATGGATTATGTCTTGGGTATTCAAAGTTTCTAGGCTAATATCCACTTATCAGTGAGTGCATACCATGATTGATCTTTTGAGACTGGGTTACCTCACTTAGTATGATGTTCTCCAGCTCCATCCATTTGTCTAAGAATTTCATGATGGGGAAAGGATCTTCACCAACCCTAAATCCGACAGAGGGATAATATCTAATATATACAAAGAATTCAAGAAGGTAGAACCCAAAGAACCAAATAACCGCATTAAAAAGTGGGGTACAGAGCTAAACAAAGAATTTTCACATGAAGAACTTCAGAGAGCTGAGAAACACCTTAAGAAATGTTCAACATCATTAATCATTAGGGAAATGCAAATCAAAACAACCCTGAGATTTCACCTCACACCAGTCAGAATGGCTAAGGTCAAAAACTCAGGAGACAGCAGGTGTTGGCAAGGATGTGGAGAAAGAGGAACACTCTTCCACTGCTGGTGGGATTGCAAGATGGTGCAACCACTTTGGAAATCACTCTGGCAGTTCCTCAGAAAACTAGGCATGACACTTCCTGAGGACCCTGTTATACCACTCCTGGGCATATACCCAGAAAATTCTTCAGCATGAAATAAGGACACATGCTCCACTATGTTCATAGCAGCCCTATTTGTAATAGCCAGAAGCTGGAAAGAACCCAGGTGTCCTTCAACGGAGGAATGGATACAAAAAATGTGGTATATTTACACAATGGAATACTATTCAGCCATTAGAAACAATGAATTCATGAAACTCCCCCTCAATCTTTAGGTTGATAAGTCTACTTAGTCTAAAATGCTGCTCACATTCTGCTCCCTCTGCTGGCTAGATGTCACTTCACCACGACAGGAAGATGCTTTCCCAAGAATTCCTTCATCAGGGCGAACTTAATATTTCTTTTATTTCTCAGCAATGCACTGTTGGAATCTAAACATAAGTCATTTAATTCTGATGACTCTTCCTCCAGAAGATAATAATAATTTTAAAATGCTGCAGATGAAATTAGGGGCCTCTACTGGATCCCTGGCCTTAGTATTAATTAATAAAGCTTGAAATGAGCTGTGATTAATTGCAAGTCCAGGAGCACAACACAGTGTGATGAGTATGTTCAGATTTCAGGGAGAAAACTTTCCAATGGTTGCTTGAGGCAGGAGCCTCCACAGTAATAACCAGTTTGGTTTCACAAATGTGTCTTGACTGTACAAATTGCAGAGTACGTCAGCCCTGGAGTGAAGTCTGCTGATGACAGAGCAGAAGCGGGGGTCTGTAGCCATCTGCACAGCCAGAGCATTATAGCTCTCATCCATCCTGCTCTCTCCTCCTCCCTCTTTTCCTTTCCTCTCTCCTTTATTTACAACTTAAATATGGGCAAGAGCGGAAGAGCTCTGTACGAGATAGAAGATATTCAAAGAGTGGACCATACACTGATGTTTTAAAATACAAGGAAATTTGTCTATGAGATGCTTTATGCCTTTCTTTTCAGAAGCATTGTAGACAAAGTCGTTTGGTAGCACACGGGGATGGAGGAGGAACTAGATCATAAAACTCTAGAGCTTGGAGTAGACTCCAGTCCTTAATTGTTCTCCTGTCATGAGTTATAACAGTGAAGCCAGGATATTTACTAATTAAACAATAAGTGGCAAAGGTAGAGGAAGGTAGAGGAAGTTGCTGTAATGGAATTCTAACCCACTCATAGAGTAAAAAGAAAGATACACTTAAAGCCTAAGTTGGGGGTTTTCATGGGAGTCCTGGCTTCACTGTGGGTGACAGCATCATCTGCTTGGTAAGTGTCACGGGGCTCCATGTTCAAGACATCGTGTTTGTTGTGACGCTCTGAAGTTGTTACCTTGAAATGCTTAGTTTGTATTTTGTTATTGTTTGTCTTTAAAAAGGAGCCTCAAGTTTTTAAATTGAATGGGATCCCTGCCAATCATGTCTCTAGTCCCATCAGCTGGTCTGAAATCTCAAACACAGTGCCCAGCCTCTTGGAGCTTGTTTTCTGTATCTGAGAGTAAATGGTTATGGCACCTTCATTAGATAAAATAATAATGAAGCAGAGGTAATAGGGAATGAGCTTATGAGTAAAATGTTATAAAAAGATAGGGCAAAATTGTTAGACTTCCTGATACCTAGTAGGTCTTACATAGCAGCATCTTCCATGAATTCTCCTTGGAAATTTATGGGACTATTTAATAGTTTTGTTAAATGTGCTGTTGGCCCAGGTTTAAATCTGTGCTGCATTATTTAGAACATCTACACCCCCAAATTCAGGTCTTCTTCCTCTTCAAAGAAGCAAGACTCCCAGGGGGCAAGGAGTAAGAGGAGACAGTGATGGTCAGAGGAAACATAAGATGCAGGAAATGATTCTACTTTGAGGCAAAGGCTCCAGCACAAGGCCACATTTGCAATGATTTAAGGGCAGCATTTAATAGCAGTTTTTCTGCTAGGTGCTCAGCCATGAAGGTCAGAAAAGCAAAACCTCTGCCTATGGCTTTTATTTATCTAACCACATTTGAAGTTAGAGGATAGCCTTTGACAGCAAAGGATTGGGGGTGACTGTGCCGCCTTGAATACTTTTCATTGCTTCTCTCTTTGTCCTCTTATGACCTCAGTAGTTTCTCATGGTGCTGAGTGAGGATGAACAGCTAAGCTTATTTGGCATGTCAAGCTCCAGAGGGTAAAAATGATGCTGGGGGATTTGGGCTCTTCTTCTTGGGCCTTGTGTCATGGCCAGGAGTCTCATAGCACAGACACAGATCCAGATCCAGATATGGGTACAGGAATGGATGGGAACCACATAAGACTGTGTTGTTCTTCTATTTGCTAAAGCTTGCAGTACGAGCAGGTCAGAGAGTGTAGGGAAATCGCCAAAATGGGTCAATGCCTTACCACTAATAGTGCCTATGCACCTTCTACTGGTGGGAGAAAAAAAAAGGAGAAATATTACAGGATTTGTTGAATAGTATTAGCTGCTTGAGGTCATTTGTGAAATGCACCAGGAATTCAGGATTAGTTATATACAATCAGAGGCACCACTGTGATGCCCTTATTGTGCAGAAAACTTAGTTGGCTTCAGTTTTTGACTGTTATCCTTGCATTACTGACTCCAAACTTCTAATTATTTATGGAGCCTGGTTATCCCTTTGGGAGTCTTAAAAATATCAGGGAAGAGAAGCTTGGATACAGCAAGGCATGTGCAGGGGCCTGGGTTCAATTTCCAAAAGAAGACATTCAGAAATTTTGATGTAGAAATGTGTGTCTTAACGAGTAGAGCAGAGAATTAAAATAGACAGGTAAGAAGAAGCAGGGACCAGAGGGCAGGTGAGTATTTGAAAAGAGTAAAGGAAATAGTTATTAATTCAAGATGAAGAAAAGCTGGGCTCAGTCCTATTAACATTATAGAAGTGAGAAGATATCAGACCGGATGAAAGAAGTTTGCAGACACAGGGCACTGCACACCTGCCATGTGGCCCTGTGCCTCCTGTGCAGTCCCAGGATGAGATGCCTGTCTGTCAGCAGCCCATCATGTTTAGCATACCTCGCTTAGCATGGGGAAAGATGAAAGGGATTTGAATCCAAGGAGGACCTGCTCTTCCAAAATGCCAGGTGACAAACAGTCCTAGGAGGATGGCCACAGGGAAATGTGGATGAAGGCTACATTATTCTGATTTATCTTCTCATGTTAATTGGGTCACTCCACAGCCACAGGAGATTTTTCAGGGGGAGAAATCCAGTTTGTTTCTTTCCTTTCATATTGAGTCTAGTTTTTGAGATCTCATTCTATATTCTTTCAAGTATCCTTAAAGGAATTCTCTGGAGAAAGGGGCTGATTAGGCTGAGAGTCCTCCAGGTGATGGGGAAGAAGGAATCCAATTTCCACCACTACCACCACCAGCACTACCACCACCACCCCAGACCTGAGAAGAAAGCACCTTGTGTTTTTTGTCTTGATGGAAAAATTCTGGACATGAGGGTTCATCAGATTCATTTTCTCATCTTGATACTCCTTCTAAACATGTATCTAGAAGAAGACATCTGCTTCTCTGAAGCCTCTAAGAATCCCAGTACACTGTCACTGGCTGCAGGACTTCCTTAGCTGCCCCTGCATTGGGGTGAAGATCCAGTGACTAGCACTAACTCTCTTTTGCCTATTGAATATTTTATAGTTTCAGAGGCTACTGGAGTAGCTGTTTCTGGAAATGAAACACTGTTGGCAGTCAGCAGAACATTTTGGTGAGTGCACTTTCTTGCTGAGCATCTGGACAGAGCAGCCCCCTTCCACATTTTGAACATATGGCATACCATCTTGGTCACTTTTAAGTCTTGACCAAGGAAGTGCAACACAGTTTCACTTTAGAGCCAGGTTTGTCTTGGGCACACATTTGGCATCCCTTTCATCTTTTGTTTTTGGTTTTCTCCCTCCTACTACTTTTTTGTGTTTCTATATAGGTTCTCTTGAAATTTTAATCATTAATTGGAGGTAGAGAAAAAATACGATTAAGCAAATGATTCCCAGGGTAATTATCCATAAAATGGTCTATGAGCAATCTTTACCACTCAAACATGTGAATACTAATATTGTCAAGAAGATGTCAGGTGAATGGAAACATCTGTGTCCCATCTGCTCCTTGGGATGAAATTGGGCCAGTATGAACAGTCTGGTCATCTGAATCTGGTTGTGATATGTTGAGCATCACTACTGTTCCTTTGTCTGCAACATTTTTTTCTCTCCTCAGGTATTAGAGTACGGACTTACAAGGAGAATACTCACCAGACATCAGACCAGAAACAGCATGAGCACAGACTGCTGGCAAACATTTTGTTCATTCCTTCAGTTCACATTCCCGAAAAGTAGGGAGTGAAAGCGTATTATCAGGGAGCCTTTCAATTCAAGCAAGTGATTTGTTAGAAAGGTTCTACTCTGTTCCCTGCCTTGTTTTCATCACAGAATGACTACACAGGACCCAGAATTCTTCAAACCTTCTTACTTACCTAGACCACCTAGAGCAGTGATTCACAGCCTGTGGATCACAACCTCTTTTGCAAACCTCAATCTTCAAAAAATATTTATATTACAATTCATAACATTAGCAAAATTACATTTATGAACTTGCAATGCAAATGCTTTTATAGTGGGGGTCACCTGTAAGTAAGGGTCTCTGCATTAGGAAGGTTGAAAACCACTGAGCCACAGTGATGTCACTATCCAGGTTTATCACAACTGAAGAGAGTTGAATGTCTGGGAAAGTGTTGGGTGGCTATTTCTAGCTCTCACTGGTTTCCTAGATAAAATGTATATATCCCTTGAAACTCAAGTTCTTTATTATTAACAAATCATGAAAATAGTTCACAATACTTTCCCAATAGGTCCTCGAGGAATAAAAATGAAATAATAACATGCAACAAACATCTTAGTTTCCTCTTTCATAGTAAGCATTGAAAAATGTTAATTCTCCTCTTTGATGAGCAATAAAACCAAGTGGTGAACACACTATAAAGAAATGCATTTTCCATAGCAATAATTCCTGGAGAATAAATATTATCTCTTTTGTGAAATTTTGATAGGTTTTATTTTTACTTTGTATTACTTAAAGAAAAGGTACTGTCACAAATGTTTTCTCAGGTCATTAACCTAAGTCATTACGGGCACTGAAATTATTTTATTATGAACCTACTGTAGAAATCATCTGTATATAGAGACGGCGTGCCTACCTTCCACTGGATGATAAAAACTACCTGTATTTTCCACAATGCCTTTTGTTAAGTGTTACTCAGAAGTATTCAATGTATTCTCCTTGTATGCTATATCTGATGAGTGACCTGTAGCAATTTGTTAAACCTTAAAAATCATAACTCCCCTCCAATACCCATCTACTTTGCTGGCCATCCCTTTACTATCATGGGAGTTTCAGGGTTTGATCACAGAGAGGGACACAACTAGCTGTTCTTCTGTACTGCTGCAGTAATACCTAGTGTTTGGATTTGCTGCTGTATATTTCTAAGCAAGTGAACTGGGAGGTGGTGCCAAAGAGCTGTCAGTATACCTGGGCATTTTCCCAACTTTTCAACACAACTGGAAAAACATGGGCTCTTCTGGGGATGCCATTGACTAGAGGACAGTCACTAAACTGCTTGGGAGTGGATGACTAAACAAGGCCTCAAGGATCCAACACAGTCATTAAAAAAAAGAGATCACGTTCCCAAAACAGCATAGACACTAACCCAGTTTTTCTAGGGTGTTGTCTGAGTCCCATTTTCAACATTCTTACCCAGAGGGCTTTTTAACTTACTAATTTCTGAGTCTAGCTCTAGTTTTGCTGCATGAAGTTTCTGAATTTAAATAAAACCATTTCTAAAGGGAATGGTAAGTATTTAAGGCACCATGTCATATATTCCCATGTTCAAAAGAATCATGATACATACGGCTGAATTGTACATTCATACTGTGACAGTTAAAAACAAAACAAAACCTAAAATGTAAGGAAATATTCTAACAGTATCACCAGCCATCTTCTCCCTTAGGAGATTTTCTCCTTGCCTTCCAATAATGGAATAACTCTTACACAAGGACCAGAGGAACTCATAAACATCTTTCTGACAGACACAGGGATAGCTAAATTAGTTGGAAGTCTGTGTGGCATTGTACAGCTATGTCCTTCTTTGTAGATGCTTTTCTACTCTATCGGGTAAGCTTATGCTTATTTTCATAGGCCTCTGCTTATCTTTAACCTCTTGACTGAAGCCCTTTCGAGTTGTCCCAGAGACAACCAATGACCTGATCCACATTTTCATTTGTATCTCCTTTCATTTATTTTCACATTTCAAAACATTTACAGTTATTTGTTTGCCCATATTTGTCCTCACTAAATGGTCATGAGCCAAATGGAAAGATGACATCATTCAAGGTCCTATAACTTCTCCAGCATTGAGCTCAGCTGTCAGTATTGGTTCTTATTATTTAAGTGGATAGACTGATGAATGAATAGAAGTCCTGGGTGAATGTGAAATTAATTAGGAGAATAATTATTTTTCCCAGGAGGAGAGAACTCCAAGAAAAGTATAGAGCTAACATTCATCGTGTGGCTTTCTCACCTCTGTCCTCTGTCTTCAGCCACACACACACAGACAGAGTGCCACACTGCAGGCAGGAAGAATACCAGGGTCAAGAGAAGTAACGCCAATCTAAAAAATCAGAAAATTTGCCTTCTCTCTGTGAGCTGTAGCTGGTTACCTGGGGAACCAGATTTATCTCTGTGTCCTCAATATAGTACATCTCAATGAGGGCACTTTTAATAACCAATTGATGTGTAATTGCCTGTATAAATTATGTATCTCTTGTCCAGCTCCTGTGCTTTGAGTGAATTATGGAGAAAACCTCCTCTCAGGACTATTATGTAGCTACTCTGATGCAATCGGAGGGTCCTTCAGAGAGCTTTAAAGGGGGCTCAATTCACTTATTTCAGCTTTTTCAGACACTGTTTGAATGGGGGATGAGAAAGGGAAAGGAGTCACTAGGATCTTGAAACACACAAAGCATCAGGCAGAAGCACACAGCCATTGAATTTTAGCCCAAAAAGCACTCATATAACTGGGTTCAAATTCCTAGCTAATGGTTTAATCACCAGAGCAGAAACCACATGATGGTGTATGAGGACCCCGCCTTAGCATCTTCAGCTATGGAAGATGGTGCTGAGAGGCAGAAGAAGCTGAGTTTCTGCAACTAGAAAAACAGAGACCAATCTCTGCGTGTATAAACAAGAAACTTAGTCTTCCTAGGCTTCTGTTACCCTCACCTCTGTGTGTGTGTGTGTGTGTGTGTGTGTGTGTGTGTGTGTATGCGTGTGTGTTTGTGTGTCTGTTTCTATTGCATTTTGAGATGTTTCACTATACAGCTCAAGTTAGCCTTGATCAGTGATTCCCCTAGACCTCCTTCTCCAGTGTTGGTTTTAAAATGTTTCTTTGTGAAAGAAGAGTATAGCACAAGTTGACATGGTTATCTCATGCAAATTTATATAATAAGAAATTTTTGAAATATTGTTTTTTCTCACAATACCCCATTTTTTTCCAGTTGTATTTCCAGCTTTTCCTCTGCCACTGTTCCTTGGCAAGTTTGAGGAAAGAGCCACCTGTTGATGAAGAAGGTTTAAGAGACATTCTTCCATCAAGGACCGGGAAAAGGATGCCTTTTCAGCATCAAGAGAGACTATAAACAGCAGTGTAGAAAGGGTCAGTCATTGAATCACCTATTGTAGAGGAAAACCTGGAGTCACAGATTTTGGAGGATTGGGAGTAAAGATTGAAAGACACAGGGAAAAAAGAGGCAATTTTACAATCACTAGTGGCTAATGTAACAATAGAAAATACAGCATTACTGTCCTCTTCAAACAAAAAACGCCAGACCACACAAAGATGGTGGCACCTTGGCTGCATCTAATACACCAATCTTCCGTAAAAGCTTATTTCAATTATTAGCCTTTTATCTCCATGACAATCCCCCTAAATCAACATACCTGAGAAAGTTGTTCATATTTTAAAAGGTTTTTAGTTCATGATCATTTGGCTCTTTGCTCCTGGGTCTGTCATAAGGCAGAACATCAGTTCAGAAGGCTGTGGAAAAGTAAAGCTGCTGACTTCACTGCAATCGGGGCAGACAGAGAGGTACCCAAGAAGAAGATGGTGGCCTGCTTCTTCCAGCCAGGCCCCATCAATAATCCATTTAGCTAGAAATTAGTTCATGGGTAAAGAAGACTACATTTGATCCAATTACTTCTTGACAACCCATAAGAAACCAACCAGGCCTTTAACAAAGTACCTATTGGACACTATTTATACTTACAACCCCCAACAAAGTGATCCTGTTTATATGGGGTTAGGGGCATCCTCAGAAGAGGCAGTTATCATATGTCACTTGGGCAATGTAAAAATTCTCTAGCCTTCATCTCTTCTTGCAACATGGTGCATCAGATCCAATACACCAAAGATATCTCCTTCTGGCTGGAACATATTCTGCTTATTTCTCAGTGTGTGACACTATGCTAAACAGTATAGAAGAAAAGCTCCTTAAACACTAGCCATGCTCTCCAAGATCTCAGAAATAAATATCCTATTTAGCAAACATGGGCACAGATCATGCAGAAAAACAAAGGAAGATAACATAGCCATGAATTGTAAGTTTTCAACTGTGCATTGAAAATGTGTGTTTTTTTTTTTTTTAAAAGAAAACCTAAAACTATCCATGTACCATTAGGAGGAGACTGAACATATATGAGGGGAGTGAGAACTTTTCTAACATGAACTGGTGGACAGACCTAGAGCTTGCATTTTTGGAGACAAACTGTTAAAGTTGCTGTCACTTTCTGGTTGTTGGACCTGAGGGCATTTCATTTAACTTATCCCCAGTTTTCTTGAAGATGAACAGGAGGAGTCCATGTGCTGTTTTACACTTTAAATGAAAACCATTCTGTATCCTGGCAGTGGGAAACTCTGGAAACTGCTGAGTGCTGTTCTCATCTTGACTGTCTATCTTTAACATTTGAGAGCTCTTTACAGGTTACCAGATCTTCCTTGATCTTTAAGTCAGTTAGAAGTTCCCATGGGTGTCTGAATTTCTTTCTTGGCTTGGCCAAGGCAGGGAAGATTTAGACATGTCTCTGCAGACTCCATACCCAGATTCAGACATGGGGAACACTGTAAAACCTTAGTCCTATAGTCCTGTGGGAAGCACTCAGTCATTGGCATGACCATGACCAGACAGCCTTTCCAAGATGTGAATTCCCCTCCTTCTGCCCCTCTAACTCCACAGGAATTAAGACTTTTAATTTTTCTCTGCATGATGTCCTTCTTTTTTGAAAATAATGTTTAAATAATTTTCTCACTTACCTCTCTATTCTTTTTGAACAGGATTACTAATGTAAGATAGCAAGAATTAGCAACAGGCATAATTTGCTATGTCATGTTTCAATACATTATTAATCTAATTTTATACCTAGTTAAATTGAAAGCCAACTCAATTCAGTTTCCACTTAATTGCAGTCATTCTCACTCTGAGATAGTCATGCTTTGTCCCAATTATCAAGTATTTTCCTATGAATAAACAGTTAACACCAGGAACTTATTCTGCTGAGTTCTTTCACATCTTGGTTAGAAATTGTCTTTCTTCTTAAGTGGCCCTAATGGGTGAACCCTTGCTCGAAGAACCCCTTTCACAGAGGCCATTTAAGAGTTTTATATTTCCTAGGTAATTTGCTGAGTCCTTGGCTCTTAACCTTGTGTTCTAGACACTATGAAATTGTAAAGTGAATTGAGATAGCTAAGTCAGAGGTGTCTAAGTGGTTGGGAAGGTTGCTATAAAACTGAATTCAGAGCAGAGTTGGGACAAGGGGCTGATAAATCACTTAGCAAGATTGAAGAGCTGACAGGGGACTTCCTTATTCTGTCTTCCTGAATTAATTAATTATGCTTCTGCGTTATGTCTTCCCTCCTAAGATCTCAGGAACTTAGAGATGAAGTCTAATAACACTACAGATGCCAGTTACAATTTGTTCTTTTTGCTCTGATGCCACAGAGATGGATAATTATAAATATTGCTGGGTTTTTTCAATGGAATTGCTATTATTGGCAGAAATTTCATGTGAAATATTCTCCCTAAGATTCTTCCAAGTAGGTTTTAGTAGTCCTGTTTTATGGATAAAGAACTATACAAATCTCTATCCTGGGCTCTCTGACAACTCATAATTCCAAACCTAGATGTTCTGTTCTTCCCTCACAACTCAACAAAGCCCACATTTTCTGATGCCAGCATCCCAGGCACCAGAGAATGCTTCTGGAATCCTTAGAGGGATGCCTACCTCTCTGGAGGCTCTTCTTGCTGCTGCAGGGGAAGGTGGGAGACAGATGAGGGGTGTGAGGTGTATTGATTACACTACTATTTAGATGGTGAAAGCTCATGGTCCTGCACTCTGCAAGCTGCCAGAAGTAGGCTGGCTTCCCAGTGCAGAGGGCAGTCCAGGGAAGGGTAGAATGATTCAGAGAAGGCTCCTGTTTCTTAGAAGAGCGATAGTTATCCCATTGTGCTCTCTGTTGTGACCACAGCAGTTTGCCAGTATAGAAGCTATGTGTAGTGTGTCTTAATTATCAAGTAAGATAAAAGCTACCAAGAAGTAAAAATTCTATTTTATTCCAATTATCATGGATTTTAATACAAATAAACATTTATTGCCTTGGATTCTCAGGGTTCTTTCACGCCTTGGTTTGAAACTGATGGATGAACCTCAGTGTCACAATAAAACTTGGTAGGCATCAAAGTTTGAACTCCATGTAACTTTCATATAACATAACATCCTTTAAATTTAATTAGAAAATAAATTGATTATTTTAGTTTCTGGAATTAAAGGGCAAAGTCTTACTCATTTCTTTTTTCTTTTTTTTTAATATTTTTATTTTCTATATTCTTTGTTTACATTCCAAATGATTTCCCCCTTCCCAAACCCCGCCTCCCCATATGTCCCATAAACCTTCTTCTCTCCATCCCTTCTCCAATCACCTCCCTTCTTTTTCTCTGTCCTTATATTCCCCTCCAATGCTAGATCAATCCTTTCCAGCATTAGGACCCTCTCCATACTTCTTCATGGGAGTCATTTGTTATGCGATTTGTGCCTTGGGTATTCAGAGCTTCTGGGCTAATTAACATCCACTTATCAGAGATTGCATTCCATGTGTATTCTTTTGTGACTGGTTTACCTCACTTAGGATGATATTTTCCAGATCAAACCATTTGCCTAAAAATCATTGTTTCTAATTGCTGAGTAGTATTCCATTGTGTAAATATACCACATTTTCTGTATCCATTCCTCCTTTGAGGGACATCTGGGTTCTTTCCAGCTTCTGGCTATTATAAATAAAGCTGCTGTGAACATAATGGAGCATGTGTCGTTGTTGCATGCTGGGGAATCCTTTGGGTATATGCCCAGGAGAGGTATAGCAGGGTCCTCCAGAAGAGTCATGTCCAGTTTTCTGAGGAACCACCAGACTGATTTCCAGAGTGGTTGTGTCATCTTACAGCTGCGCCAGCAGTGGAGGAGTGTTCCTCTTTCTCCACATCCTCGCCAACACCTGCTGTCTCCTGAGTTTTTGACCTTAGCCATTCTGACTGGTGTAAGGTGAAATTTCAGGGTTGTTTTGATTTGAATTTCCCTAATGACTAATGATGTTGAGCACTTCTTAAGGTTCCTCTCAGCCATCCAAATTTCTTCAGGTAAAAATTCTTTGTATAGATCTGTACCCCATTTTTAATAGGGTTATTTGGTTCCCTGGGGTCTATCTTCTTGAGTTCTTTGTATATATTGGATATTAGCCCTCTATCAGATGTAGGGTTGGTGAATATCCTTTCCCAATTTGATGGTTGCCGTTTTGTCCTTTTAACAGTGTCCTTTGCCTTACAGAAACTTTGTAATTTAATGAGGTCCCATTTGTCAATTTTTGATCTTAGAGCATAAGCTATTGGTGTTCTGTTCAGGAACTTTTCCCCTGTGCCCATGTCCTCAAGGACATGTTTCTTCTCCAGTTTCTTTTCTATTAGCTTCAGTGTGTCTGGTTTTACATGGAGGTCTTTGATCCACTTGGAGTGAAGTTTAGTACATGGAGATAAGAATGGATCAATTCGCATTCTTCTGCATGCTGACCTCCAATTGAACCAGCACAATGTGTTGAAAAGAGTATTTTTTTTTCCCACTGGATGTTTTTGCCTCCTTTGTCAAAGATCAAGTGACTATAGGTGTGTGGATTCATTTCTGGATCTTCAATTCTATTCCATTGGTCCACTTGTTTGTCACTGTGCCAATACCATGCAGTTTTTAACACTATTGCTCTGTAGTATTGCCTGAAATTAGGGATACTGATTCCCCCAGAATTTCTTTTGTTGTTGAGAATAGTTTTAGTTATCCTGGGTTTTTTGTTATTCCAGATGAATTTGAGAATTGCTTTTTCTAACTCTGTGAAGAACTGAGTTGGGATTTTGATGGGGATTGCATTGAATCTGTAGATTGCTTTTGGCAAGATGGCCATTTTAACTATATTAATCCTGCCAATCCACGAGCATGGCAGATTTTTCCATTTTCTGAGGTCTTCTTCAATTTACTTCTTCAGAGACCTGAAGTTCTTGTCGTATAGATCTTTCACTGGTTTGGTTAGAGTCACACCAAGATACTTTATACTGTTTGTGGCTATTGTGAAGGGTGTCATTTCCCTAACTTCTTTCTCAGCCTGCTTATCCTTTGAGTATAGGAAGGCAACTGATTTGCTTGAGTTGATTTTATAACCAGCCACTTTGCTGAAGTTTTTTATCAGCTGTAGGAGTTCTCTGGTCGAGATTTTTGGGTCACTTAAGTAAACTATCATGTCATCTGCAAATAGTGATAATTTGACTTCTTCCTTTCCAATTTGTATCCCCTTGACCTCCTTATGTTGTCTAATTGCTCTAGCTAGAACTTCAAGTACTATATTGAAAAGATATGGAGAGAGAGAGGACAGCCTTGTCTAGTCCCTGATTTTAGTGCGATTGCTTCAAGTTTCTCTATGTTTAGTTTGATGTTGGCTGCAGGTTTGCTGTATATTGCTTTAACGATGTTTAGGTATGGGCCTTGAATTCCTGTTCTTTCCAATACTTTTAGCATGAAAGGATGCTGAATTTTGTCAAATGCTTTTTCTGCATCTAATGAGATGATCAGATGGTTCTTTTTCTTTGAGTTTGTTTATGTAGTGGATAGCATTGGTGGATTTCCTTATATTGAACCATCCCTGCATCCCTGGGATGAAGCCTACTTGATCATGGTGGATGATTGTTTTGATGTGTTCTTGGATTCGGTTGGCAAAAATTTTATTCAGTATTTTTGCATCAATATTCATAAGGGAAATTGGCCTAAAGTTCTCTTTCTTTGTTGGATCTTTGTGTGGTTTTGGTATCAGCGTAATTGTGGCTTCATAGAACCAGTTAGGTAGAGTTCCTTCTCTTTCTATTTTGTGGAATAGTTTGAAGAGTATTGGTGTTAGGTCTTCTATGAAGGTCTGATAGAATTCTGCACTGAAGCCATCTGGTCCTGTGCTTTTTTTGGTTGGGAGACTTTCTATGACCCTTTTTATTTCTTCAGGTGTTATGGGACTGTTTAGTTGATCTATTTGATCCTGGTTTAGTTTTGGTGCCGGATATCTGTCTAGGAAATTGTCCATTTCCTCCAGATTCTCCAGTTGTGTTGAGTATAGGCTTTTGTAGTAGGATCTGATGATTTTTTTGAATTTCCTCACTTTCTGTTGTTATATCTCCCTTTTTATCTCTAAGTTTGTTAATCTGTATACTGTCTCTGTGCCCTTTGGTTAGTCTGGCTAAGGGTTTATCTATCTTGTTGATTTTCTCAAAGAACCAGCTTCTAGTTTTGTTGATTCTTTGTATGGTTCTCTTTGTTTCTGCTTGATTGATTTCAGCCCTGAGTTTGATGATTTCCTGCCTTCTACTCCTCCTGGGTAAAATAGCTTCTTTTTGTTCTAGGGCTTTCAGGTGTGTCATTAAGCTGTTAGTGTGTGCTCTCTCCATTTTGTTTTTGGAGGCAGTCAGGACTCTGAGTTTTCCTCTTTGCACTGCTTTCATTGTGTCCCATAGATTTGGGTATGTTGTGTCTTCATTTTCACTAAGTTCTAAAAAGTCTTTAATTTCTTTCTTTATTTCTTCCTTGACCAAGGTAACATTGAGTAGAATATTGTTCAGTTTCCATGTGTATGTGGGTTTTCTGTGTGTTTTTTTTTTTTTTTTTTTTGCTATTGAAGACCACTTGTACTCCATAGTGATCTGATAGGAGGCATGGGATTAGTTCGATCTTCTTATATTTGTTGAGGTCTGTCTTGTGACCAATTATATGGTCTTACTCATTTCAAGCAAGCACTGTGCCACTGAGCTACGTCCTCAGATCTTTCCCAACTAGTTTAAACTTAAAACCCATTCTTTGCTGTCCACTTAGCAGGTGGCTGGACAGAAATGGCCCCCTAGCTGTGATTTGCCAACTCCTTTCTTTAAATCATGTTGAACTTTCAATTCATTAAAATAGTTAAAACTTTCCTTGTGACGCTTGTATTCCATGGTGGATTAGGCTGTGTACTTGATTTTTCTAGGTTGGACTCTATAAAGATTAATGATAAAACAATGCCTGCATACAAAGTTTTATATTTAAGAAATGAAAGTCATAACCTAATATTAAAATGAGCAAATGGGCAACTAATAGCAGATTAAGTTGGGAGTAATTTTGTGGTCACTAGTCTCCTCACAAAGAAATAAATTTTGTGTTCAAGCTCTTTTAGTTTTCCACTGCAATAAAAGTGAAGAAAAATAAAGCATGTGCATAGTTTAACATGTAATTATAAAACCAATATCTATGTTTATTTCTTAGAAAAAAACCAATAAAGAGGACATTTCTAAGACCTTTCCCATTGTGATCCTCCAGAAAAACAATTATATTTTAATTTGTGGCACTCTGGTGCCTATGTTCCTGTGGCTTAAAGGGTGATTATTTGGGTTTCAATGTGCATCTCCCCACCATGAATGGAGTAAGCACTTTTTTTGTACTTTTGAGAAATACCAGTATATATCTCTTTCTTATTTCACATTGTATTTTCTGCTTTTTCCTTATTTTGAAGAATGCCTTGCCCACTGTATAGATTATAGATTAGTCTGTTTTGTATGTTGCTGGGATTCTATCTCACTTTCTTATATTTGAGAATTTTTAGTTGTGTATACTTGCGTGTCTAGGGTAAGGTTGTGCACTTGAGAGCAGTTGCCCACAAAGGCCACTGAGAGCGTGATAGCAGGTCGCCCTGTTGCTAGAATAACAGGCAATTGTAAGTTGCCCTACATTACATAAATACTAGGAATCCAACTCAGGTTCTCCACAGGAGCAGTACAGGCTTTTAATTGCTGAGCCATTTATCCAGCAATACTTTCCATATTCTTAGGATATTGTTTGATTTAATGTAAAATGTTCCCCACAGATAAAGTGTTCTCTATTGTTCCCATACATTTCTGATGTTTCACTTATTTCTTTGCTTGTTTGTTTGCTTTACAGAGGCGGGGATGCAAAAAGGAGAAGGAACTCTTGAGGGGACACTGGGAAGGGGCAGCACTTGAGATGTAAATAAACCAATGTAATTTCCTAATGAAACTCTTTTAAAGTCAGTAAATATATCCATTTAAAAATAATGCAGATTTTCTCCAAAATTATCATTTAATATCTTTATGATTTTTGGCAATGCATTAAGTCCCTGAATGATGTTTGTCTGAGATTTTAATAATGCTTCTGTTTTCCTTCCTTTCTTCCTCCCTCTTTCCTTCCCTCCTGTCTTCTGCCCTACCCTCCTTTCCCATTGATATAAAAATATCCATTCTGCTGCAAGTAGCTGTCTTTTTATCCACGGGTCATTTTCTAGCACTCTTTTTCTGTTCATTGCCTCATAGTCTACTTTTGCACTAGCATTATCTCAATTAATATTACTTTAAATAATCTTTGATAATTAATGGTGCTAATTATGTGATTATATGTTCGAAATAGGTAAATGATTGATGGTCAAAGGCTATGGAAATTGGAAGACAAGGGGGAAGAGCATTGGCAGGGAACATTCCAGTTGCTGTGTAATAGAAAAATGTTTACCTATTTGAAGTCTAAGCCACTTTGCTTCAGTAGCTGATCAGCCTGCCTGAGTTACTCTGTAGCCAGAAGCTGTAGTCTCGTGTTCAGAACATCATGGTTAAACAGGGGGATATTAAATAAAGTAGCTGTTGTTCTATCTCTGCAGTAACTGGGTGCTCTAACCACAGGCCTACTAGTTGAAGTCTCAGGAAGAAAAGGGGACCCTTTGAAAACTGATTTTAGCCTTTATTTCTAAGTTCTGTTCTCCAAAAGGTTTCTACAAAAGTTTTCTCTAAAATGTTCTCCAAAAAGTTCTCTTAAGGTCTCTTGTTCCCTAAAAAGTTATCCCTGCTCTCCTTTTTTTCCTAATATTGCCCTTTCTTCCTGCTCTGATATAACAATCATAATGCCCCTATTCCCAATGCCATTATGCCAATGCTATGCCTTCTAATGTAATCCTTCTTAGTCTATTTTTTAACCTTTTCTAGAATAGATTACAGGATTTATTCAAGCATCCCTTTTTTACAAAAGTTTACTAGATGTTCAAATATAAATTCAAATCATAAATTGAATAAAAAGTTTGCAACAGAGAATATCCATTCAGAGTAATTAACTGCCTAAACATTTATTACTGGGTAACTAGCTTAACAAGTTCATTGAAAGTTAAAAACCATAAATTTTGTGACTAAGTTATTAGTGAAGTTTCATATAGATAAACCCAGACAATATTTTGACTTGTCTTTGCACATATAGTAAATCATTAGTTCCTTCTTTATGATCTTTAGTTAATTGTTTGCAACCTTTTGGAATGTGCTCTAAGTTATAGATGACTGCTGCTTGTCAGAAGCAATTAATTCATGACACTTGAAGACAGGCAGAGTTCTCATAGCAATTTTGATTATCAGAGAGGACTTAAGAGCAGTCCTATTATAAAAGAGCATAATAATTACTAATATGTAATTTTAGAAATCCTTATAGAGTCATCATTAAGAATTAAGAAATCAACTATTTTCTATAAAGCATCACTACAAGACAGTATGTCTTCGTTGTTCTGCAGAATATGTTTAAAAGGATCAGCTAGTATCTAGTGATATGTATATATAATATATGCAAGAAAAGCATATTAATAACAGGAATATTTCCTATGATATAATCTCCATGGCCTTGCCTCGAAAAGCATATCCTTCACTAACTTTATAGTCCATGATAGAACTATCTCCAGAAGATTACCTACTAGTGTTTAGCTTGTTCTTGATGTCTCCTAGAAACTAGTCATTCATTTAGGCCTACACCAAAACTTCTTAATAATAATTTAATAAAGATTTTGTCCACAGTGTTTTTCATGTAATTTCACCCACATGAATTCCTAACGATATTACACTACATGTACTAGCTTAGAATATGTTCAAAGTTTCATGTTAGATATCTTCTTAAAGTAGAAATAAAATGATTTTCTACTTGATACTTATTTCATGCACATTTTCTAACAAATAAAATTGACTTGTTTGGGGAAATGTATGCAGGAAGTTGTTCAACAGAATGATGCTAGTGACTATTATCAATGCTTTTCTGATCAACAGGAAAAATATTTTGTAGCAAGTGGACTTCGAAGACAGCCACAGTGATCTTTGAGTAGGGCCATCCATAGTGAGTTTTGATGCCTCTTGGTATGGGTGAAATGATCTGAACCACTTCCAACACACAGAGTTAGGCAAGTTCACTGGAACACAACTTCCATAAGTAGGCCAGAAAGTACTATTACTTTCTCTTGTTCTTTTTGGAAGTGCAACTTACATTCCATTCAGCTCCCTGATTTAAGGTATGCAGGTCAATTGCATATTGTTTTAGTATATTGATAACATTTATGCTTGAAATTTCATTACAGTGTATTTTCAACCCCTTCAAATTCTCATGTATCTACTAGTATTAAATATACGTGTTGCCACCTTTCCTCAGTCCCAGAAGCCCAATATCTACTCTAATATGTCTGTACCACTTTATAACTTGAACAGAAATGTATGAGGACTGTTACGGATTCTATTGTTGCAATGAAATTCCATGCCCACAAAGCAAGTTGGGAAGGAAAGGGTTTATATGTCTTACATATTCTGATCATAGTCCTTCAATGGAGAAAGTCAGGACATGAATTCATTTATGGCTGGAACCTGGAGGGAGAAGCTAATGCAGAGGCCATGGAGCAGTGCTGCTTAATGGTTTGCTTCCTTTGGTTTGCTCAGCCTGCTTTCTTGTAAAACCCAGGACCACAAGCATAGGGATGATAATGGGCTGGGCCCTCCCTAGTTTATAGCTAATTGATTAAATGCCTTATAGCTGTATCTTATGGAGGCATTTCTTTCACTATGCCTCTTTATCTCAGTTGACTCTAGCTCGTGTTATGTTCACAAATATAACCAGCCAATACAGGGACTAGTTCTTCCCTATCCTTCCAACCAATTGTTTTTGTCTGTCTTCTTAGTTATGGACTACCTAAGGTAGGTGAAGTGCTATGTAACTCAGCATCTGATCTGTATTTTCTCATGACAAAATTTTGAGCATTTTTTCCGATGCTTTTTTTTTTGATCATTTATTCATCTTCCTCAGAAAGTAACTAAAGGAAACTTTCCTATACTTAGGAATGTACCTATGTTTATTTGAAACGTAGTTCTTTGGAATCTCATATTATTGAATTTTAAAGAATTCTTTACATATTCATATAATAAGTCTTTTTATCACACATTTACTTTAGTTCTATGTTTTGAGTACCAATTTACTTATGTCATATGCAAAATATGTTTTTAATTTGTTTTAGCCCAATTCATTTACATTTTCATAGGTTGTGTGGTTGATATCATATCTAAGAAAACCTTACTATGGCTATAAAGATTACTTTAAACTTGTCTTCTAGTCATCTTAGAGTTTAAACTCTTACATTAATCTTTTACTCCACTGTGAATTAGGTTTTTGCATAGGTTGTTCATAGGGTTCATATCTGTTGTTTGCATAAGATTATCTAGTTTTTCCACCACTATTAATTAAAGAAATTATTATCTCCTCATTTAGTTCTGCTTTTAACATCACAGACAGTTATTTAACCATGTGTGCAATGTTAGATTCTCTATATTGTTTCACTGATCTGCCTGTCTGTTCTTACCAGCCACACTGCTGATTGCTGTGATTTATGATGAATCTTGAAAGTGAGAAGGGTAAGTCGTTCAGTTTTTCCTGGTTTATCATTAAGTTTTAAGTATTAGTGAGATCTTTTAATTCCAAGTAAATCTTACATTAGTCTTATCCATTTCCACTTGGTGGAATTCAATGAAGACTCAATCAGGTTGGAGATTTTTGTCATTTCAACAATATTAAGTATTAAATATTTATGTGATCTATGTTCATGAGGTATATTTTCACTTATGTCTATCTTCCATAAAACTTTCCACACTGTTTTCTTGGTTTTGGTATTCAAACCTTTTGCTTCTTCTATAATTCTTATATTTTGAAAATATCTAAATGAGTTGTTTTTTAAAATTTAGTTGAGAGTTCATTTTTAGTTTATAAGCAATACCATTGATCTTTTATATTATTTTGGTCATAAAATCAAGAATAAGAGCATGCTTTTTTTAGTTCTATTAGATTTTTCAATGGATTTCTATGGATTTCTATTTGTCATTGAAAATGAATATTTTGGAGCAGTGATAGTGCACGCGTTTAATCTCAGCACTTGGGAGGCAGAGGAAGGCAGAGTTCTGAGTTCAAGGCCAGCCTTGTCTACAGAGTGAGTTCCAGGACAGCCAGGGCTATACAGAAAAACCCTGTCTGGAAAAACCAAAGAAGAAGAAGAAGAAGAAGAAGAAGAAGAAGAAGAAGAAGAAGAAGAAGAAGAAGAAGAAGAAGAAGAAGAAGAAGACGAAGAAGAAGAAGAAGAAGCCTTCAATCCCTTGAGTTAGGGGAAGGATTGAAGGCTTTTACATTTTTTTTAAAAAAAATTCTACAATACTTTCTAAATGGTGCTCAGTGTGTTTTGTAATTTAAAAATACTTTATTGTTCATACTTGGTGGGATATCATTTGCAAATTTGGGTGACTTCTTTCTCTTTTTTTTTTATTCGATATATTTTTTATTTACATTTCAAATGATTTCCCCTTTTCTAGCCCTCCACTCCCCGAAAGTCCCATAAGCCCCCTTCTCTCCCCCTATCCTCCCACCCACCCCTTCCCACTTCCCCTTTCTGGTTTTGCCCTATACTTCTTCACTGAGTCTTTCCAGAACAAGGGGCCACTCCTCCTTTCTTCTTGTACCTCATTTGATGTATGGATTATGTTTGGGGTATTCCAGTTTTTTAGGTTAATATCCACTTATTAGTGAGTGCATACCATGAGTCACCTTTTGAGTCTGGGTTACCTCACTTAGTATGATGTTTTCTAGCTCCATCCATTTGCCTAAGAATTTCATGAATTCATTGTTTCTAATGGCTGAATTGGGTAGATATACCACATTTTTTGCATCCACTCTTCTGTTGAGGGATACCTGGGTTCTTTCCAGCATCTGGCAATTATAAATAGGGCTGCTATGAACATAGTAGAGCGTGTATCCTTATTACATGGTGGGGAATCCTCTGGGTATATGCCCAGGAGTGGTATAGCAGGGTCTTCTGGAAGTGAGGTGCCCAGTTTTCGGAGGAACCGCTAGACTGATTTCCAGAGTGGTTGTACCAATTTGCAACCCCACCAGCAGTGGAGGAGTGTTCCTTTTTCTCCACATCCTCTCCAACACCTGCTGTCTCCTGAATTTTTAATCTTAGCCATTCTGACTGGGGGTTGTTTTGATTTGCATTTCCCTAATGACTAATGAAGTTGAGCATTTTTTAAGATGCTTCTCCACCATCCAAAGTTCTTCTGGTGAGAATGCCCTGTTTAACTCTGTACCCCATTTTTTAATAGGGCTGTTTGGTTTTCTGGAGTCTAACTTCTTGAGTTCTTTATATATATTGGATATTAGCCCTCTATCTGATGTAGGATTGGTGAAGATCTTTTCCCAATTTGTTGGTTGCCGATCTGTCTTCTTGATGGTGTCCTTTGCCTTACAGAAACTCTGTAACCTTATGAGGTCCCATTTGTCAATTCTTGATCTTAGAGCATACACTATTGGTGTTCTGTTCAGAAATTTTCTCCCTGTACCAATGTCCTCAAGGGTCTTCCCCAGTTTCTTTTCTATTAGCTTCAGAGTGTCTGGCTTTATGTGGAGGTCCTTGATCCATTTGGATTTGAGCTTAGTACAAGGAGACAAAGATGGATCAATTTGCATTCTTCTGCATGCTGACCTCCAGTTGAACCAGCACCATTTGTTGAAAAGGCTATCTTTTTTCCATTGGATGTTTTCAGCCCCTTTGTCGAGGATCAAGTGGCCATAGGTGTGTGGGTTCATTTCTGGATCTTCAATCCTGTTCCACTGATCTGCCTGCCTGTCACTGTACCAATACCATGCAGTTTTTTAACACTATTGCTCTGTAGTATTGCTTGAGGTCAGGGATACTGATTCCTCCAGAATTTCTTTTGTTGCTGAGAATAGTTTTAGCTATCCTGGGTTTTTTGTTATTCCAGATGAATTTGTTAATTGCTTTTTCTAACTCTGTGAAGAATTGAGTTGGGATTTTGATGGGTATTGCATTGAATCTGTATATTGCTTTTGGCAAAATGGCCATTTTAACTATATTGATTCTGCCGATCCATGAGCATGGGAGGTTTTCCCATTTTTTGAGGTCTTCTTCCATTTCCTTCTTCAGAGTCTTGAAGTTCTTGTCGTAAAGATCTTTCACATGTTTGGTAAGAGTCACCCCAAGATACTTTATACTGTTTGTGGCTATTGTGAAGGGGGTCATTTCCCTAATTTCTTTCTCAGCCTGCTTATCCTTTAAGTAAAGGAAGGCCACCACTTTCCTCAATGGACCGATCGGGAAAACAGAAACTAAACAGAGACACAGTAAAACTAATTGAAGCTTTGGACCAATTGGATTTGACTGATATTTATAGAACATTTCACCCTAAAGCAAAAGAATATACCTTTTTCTCAGCACCTCATGGTACCTTCTCCAAAATCGACCATATAATTGGACACAAGGCAGACCTCAACAAATATAAGATGATCGAACTAATCCCATGCCTCCTATCAGATCACTATGGTGTAAGAGTGATTTTCAATAGCAACAAAAACAACAGAAAGCCCACATACACATGGAGGCTGAATAATACTCTAGTCAATGACACCTTGACCAAAGAAGAAATAAAGAAAGAAATCAGAGACTTTTTAGAATTTAATGAAAATCAAGGCACAACATACCCAAATCTTTGGGACACAATGAAAGGAGTGCTAAGAGGTAAACTCATAGCCCTGAGTGCCTCCAAAAAGAAAATGGAGAGAGCATACACTAGCAGCTTAATGACACACCTGAAAGTCCTGGAACAAAAAGAAGCCAATTCACCCAGGAGGAGTAGAAGGCAGGAAATCATCAAACTCAGGGCTGAAATCAATCAATTGGAAACAAAGCGAACCGTACAAAGAATTAACGAATCCAGGAGCTGGCTCTTTGAGAAAATCAACAAGATAGATAAACCCTTAGCCAGACTGACCAAAGGGCACAGAGAAAGTATCCAAATTAACAAACTTAGAAATGAAAAGGGAGATATAACAACGGAAACTGAGGAAATCCAAAAAATCATCAGATCTTACTACAAGAGCCTGTACTCAACACAACTGGAGAATCTGGAGGAAATGGACAATTTCCTTGACAGATACCAAATACCAAAATTAAATCAGGACCAAATAGATCATCTAAACAGTCCCATAATGCCTAAAGAAATAGAAGGAGTCATAGAAAGTCTTCCAACCAAAAAAAGCACAGGACCAGATGGTTTCAGTGCAGAATTCTATCAGACCTTCAAAGAAGAGTTAACACCAATACTCTTCAAACTATTCCACAAAATAGAAACAGAAGGAACACTACCCAATTCCTTCTACGAAGCCACAATTACGCTGATACCAAAGCCACACAAAGATCCAACAAAGAAAGAGAACTTCAGACCAATTTCCCTTATGAACATCGATGCAAAAATACTCAATAAAATTCTTGCCAACCGAATCCAAGAACACATCAAAACGATCATCCACCATGATCAAGTAGGCTTTATCCCGGGAATGCAGGGTTGGTTTAATATACGGAAATCCATCAATGCAATCCACTACATAAACAAACTCAAAGGAAAAAACCACATGGTCATTTCATTGGATGCTGAAAAAGCATTTGACAAAATTCAGCATCCTTTCATGCGTAAAGTCTTGGAAAGAACAGGAATTCAAGGCCCATACCTAAACATAGTAAAAGCAATATACAGCAAACCGGTAGCCAGCATCAAACTAAATGGAGAGAAACTTGAAGCAATCCCACTAAAATCAGGGACTAGACAGGGTTGCCCCCTCTCTCCTTATCTTTTCAATATTGTACTTGAGGTACTAGCTCGGGCAATTTGACAACATAAGGAGGTCAAAGGGATACAAATTGGAAAGGAAGAAGTCAAACTATCATTATTTGCAGATGATATGATAGTCTACCTAAGTGACCCAAAAAACTCCACTAGAGAACTCCTACAGCTGATAAACAACTTCAGCAAAGTGGCAGGATATAAAATTTCTCTTTTTTTAGTAAAGGGTTAGTATCTGCCCAAGACAATTTGGAAAATGTTCCGGGAACAGTGTTTCATTTTTGGATGGTGTTAAAAATCACCCCTAAACACATGTAAGCCTTTATTTCTTCCTTTCTAGGGAATTCATAATAACTAACTTGATATTTTTACATATTATAGTTTGTTTAAGATTTTCTGAGTTTACTAAACTCAGTTTTAGGAATTATCCTTTGACTTTGTCTGTTTTATCTATCATGACTGGCAGCTCTATTCACAACATAATCATTGTGGCTCTATCTGTCCACCTATCCATCCATCTATCCATCCATCCATCCATCCATCCATCCATCCATCCATCCTTCTATCTGTCTATCTATCTATCTATCTATCTATCTATCTATCTATCTATCTATCTATCTATCTATCTATCTATCTATCTATCGATCTATCTATCTACCTACCTATCTATCTCTATCTCTCTACCTATTTATCATATATCATCTATCAATCTATCATCTATGTATCTGTACACTTCTCTCTACTAGCAATATTTTCTCTTTAATTTTTGAATTAAATAACTTAATAAAAATTTCATGTGCTTTAAAATGAGTAAGTCTAAGAAAGGAGAAAATAGAACAACTTGAAATTTATACATTTTTGTATTAACTTTCATTTTTATCCTTTGTGTATGACTATTTCACCTCTTTAGTATAGCTCTGTTTCCAATTCCTTCCTCTGTGTCACAGCTACTGATCCTGCTGGATTTCTATATATTGTAGTTATGTAAATAAAACATGTTTTTTTTTTTCATTCATCATTCTATAAAAAGTTTATCATTTTTTCAGTCCTTTGGAGAATAAGTGTTTGAATTCCATTGATGTTTTTAATCTATTATCTTTATTCATTTATTTCGATCCAAGTCCATGTTTTTCCCTGCCTATGTTTTATTTTGGGTCTTGGTTGGTCCTCTTAATTTATTGATGTTTGGATTCTTCTATTTTTCAGAAAATATCTTCACACTTCTTTTGTTGCCAAGGATGACCTGGAACTCGTGAGCACTGAACCTAGCACTCCGTAAGTATCAGGGCACTCTACCAACTGAGCTGTATCACAGGCCCCCAACTTTTTTTTCCTTAAGTGATGTTTTTATAGCTGCACATTTTCTGGTGAGTCTTCGATTTTTATTTTCTATTTATTTTTGTTTTGTTTCTTGTTTTGTTTTGTCTTTTAGCCAACGTCTCACTGAGCAGCCCTGGCTAATCTGGAAATCACAACGTAGACCAAGCTGACCTCAAACTCACAAAGATCTGCTTCCTTCTGCAACCCCAGTACTGTCATTAAAAGTGCACCCCATCATACCTTAAAAATGTGAGCACACATTTTTAAGTGCATAATTTGTTGTGTGTTTTCATCTGAAGCTATTTTTAAATTTTATTTGTTTTATGTTTTTTAGTTCATTGCTTATTCAGAAAAAAAATGGTGTTTGGTTTCCACACAACTACTTTATTTCCCAGTTATAAATTACTGCTTCCTAATTTAATCCATTAAATTATAATCATAAAATACGCTTTCTGTGATTGCTTTTCTTTTTCTTTTAATTAGAAATGCTTGGTTTTTCTTGCCTAGCATATGGTATAAGCAGATCTCATTCCATTTGTACTGTAAAAGAAAGGGTATTCTGCTACTATGAAGTGAAATAGGGCATCAGTGTCTGGGGTTTTTTTAATAGTGTTCATTTTTTCCATTTTCATGTTTGTGTTATGGCTAGTTTCCTGACCCATTATTGAAACCAGGGCATTAATCCTTCAATTAATTCAGCTTCTGGCTCTGTGTTTAATTCTGATATTCTTATCTTCCCTTCACCTTAGGGTAGTTTTGTTAAACTTTGTAAACATTAATAATGCTGATGAATAGACTTTCATCATCAAAATTTCTACTTTATATCTAAAAGTTTTTATTTTATAATTTAAGCAGTGTAAGGGCAGCCACCCTATCTATTAATTTCTCTATTTCTGATTGTGGTTTATATCTATTTTGCCCATTCTTCTCTTTTCTGTCTGTATTTTTGAGTCCCTACATGCTTTTTTTTTAAAAAATCACCCCCCTGATGGTTTTCATCTTTTACCTCAATTGTTGAATTATGATATTGATTTACAGCTGCCACTGCACCTCATATTTCCTGTGGGTTTATGTCTTCTTTACTCTTTACACATTATATCTGGTATTTTGTAGATTTAGTGTATTAATTCTTTTAATCATTCTATTGGTATCTCGATGTTATTTTCCTAAGGATTCCTCCAGCTATAAAGAGTGTACTTAAATTTCTGCAGTTGATTTCAGTTCACATGTGGTCCCAGTGATATGCAATGATGATACTTTTATATATTGCCCTCCCCCTTTTTATTCGATTATTGTTATATTTGTATTGTTGATATGTGAGAGGCAGAAATTTGTGATGTCATTTTTTCTTTAAGCAGCAACTTTAAGCAAAGAGAGCAACTATAAATTCATAGAGTTTATGATATGAGCCCTTGTACGCTCTGCCTGTCCTCATTTCTTCCGTGAATACTTAACACTTGTTTCCTTGAGGATATTGTTTCTGAGTACCTTACAGAAGGCAAACAATACAGGACAATACATTATAATACTGTAAATCACTCAAAGTTTAGAAGAAAAAATGAGCTGCTTTGTTATCTTGGCTAATGCACTGCACAGTTGCACTCAATGGGCCTTTCTGTTTTATACTGTAAATTTGAATTACAATCCCACATAATTCATTCTAATGTTTAAGAACTTCATTTCATAAAATGAGTAAGGTGCTCTGTCCTCAGTTCCTTATCTTACTTTTATCTGAGAATGTGCTTGTTTTTAAATTTCCATCTGATCTATAACAATCATGTTTATGTGTAGGGAGTCGTAAAAGATGCTTAAATTCACATATACAATGTTTCTGTGATAAGTATAGCTGCATCCCAAACATTTTCACACCTTTTAGATGGAAATAGCCAATAATCTCATTTGAATGACACATATCTAAGATAGAGGCACTGTCCAGGATGCACATGACTTCAATATAATTTCAAATTCAACTAACACACACACACACACACACACATCTTTTTTTAGTATTCACAGCACATTAGAACAGTAGTAATGTCTCTCCTGTCTATAAGATACCACATACTGACTAGCCTTTCACTGTTTGACCTGTTCCTTACCTTGCATAATCATGGTTCCCTCACCAACTTGTTTTAGTTTCATGTATAATGAGATTACATGTTGTTATCTTTCTGTGCTTGACTTAGTTCATTAATTAAAATGATTTCTTGACCCATTCATACAGTTACAAATAACAGGATTTCTTCATTTTAAAAGTTGTGCAATATTTCTTTGAATACAAATAGCAGACATTCTTTCTCCATTCATCCACTTAGGGACATATTGGTTGTTTCAGTTTTGTAGTTCTTGTGAAGACCATTGCCATAAACATAGAAGTGAAAATGTATCTTAACAAAGACTGCACTTCCTTTGGATAGATATCACATGGCAAGTTTGGTCTAATCATATGATAGTTTCATTTTTAACTTTTGAGCCCCCCCTTCCAGGCTATTGTCTTTTCTTTTCAGGGAAGATAGCTTTTCCAAATAAAAAGTTCTTTGTTGAAAGGCTTATGTGTTCAGTGTTGTGCATATCAACTTTTTCTTTCTTTCTTTCTTTCTTCTTTCTTTCTTTCTTTCTTTCTTTCTTTTAAATCTTTCTCTTTGTTTATGAGAAGTTAGCTGTTACTCTTGTTGGAGTCACTTGTGTATAATGAGTCACTTGTTTCTTACAGCCTACAAGATGTTCTTTTTTCTCCTTGGCTCTCATCTTTTTTCTGTGTGAGTGGGTGTGAATCTCTTTGCAATTATCATGTGGGAGAATTTTTAGCTTCTTGGATGTGTAGGTTAATGTGTTTCATCAAATGTCCATAGTTTTAACTGGTATTTCCTCAAATATTTTTCTGACCTTTTCTTTCTTTCTTATATCCCTGTCTCTTCTACAATGTACTTGTTGAAGAGCATTCGCCTCACATGTAAATGAGGATACTTCAACTGTTTTAATGGAAATTTTCAGAAACAAATTGCTCAGAAAGGCAGAGATTGCCTCCCTTATTATCATTCACTTATTAACCATCATCAGCTTCATGTGCTGCAGTGTCTATGGTACAATTAGCTAACCCATGCCTATGTGTCTGTATTATCAAAAGTCTACAGTCTGCTTTAGGGAGCGCTCTTGGTGCTGAACATCTAATGGAATATGGCATGCACCTACCACTGTAATTCTCATAGTCTCACTGGCCCAGGAAGTCTCTGTGCTTCCCTTGGTCACCCCTCTTAAAAACCATCTAGTCACCCATACTAACACATGACAGCACTCCACTTTCTACCATCAGTTTATACAATACCATACAATTAAAATCATGCAGCAGCAGTTCATAGTCCTTCTAGAAAGGCTACTTTTGCTTGGTGACTGGTAAAGTTTCCTCCATGTTTTTTTCATTAGTGACAGTTCGTTTTGTTATAGCACTGGATAATAGCCCAGAGTCTAGATTACCTCTTATCTATTCCTTTATAGAAGCTCACCTGAGTTATACCTTAGTTTCAGCAATTATGAACAAAACCACTGTAAGCATCTGGGTACAGGATTTTGTGTAGACACACTATTTGTGTGAATTGATTCTAGAGAATACAATTGATGGGGCACACACTGAGAATGTTTTTATTTTGTGAGAAATTATGAGAAATCCCCAACTCTGTTTCAAAGCTGCTGTGCCATTTTGTGTTCATCTCAGCTGTGAATTTATTTGAATTTGCTAATTCCACAATCTTGGTGGTGTCATTGTCTGAAATTTGGATATTTAAAAAGGTTTACAGCATTATCTCACTGTTGTCTGACTTTCTGGGGCACATGAATAAATATCATAGCAACAAAAGACCAATTAAACTGTTCTACCAAAGTGCATATTGTTCTTGCAGGACCATGATGACCCAAGGCAGCCATATCACTTGGAAATCCGGTCTTTCACTTGGAATCATGAAAGCAGCCACCCTGGCACTCCATGTGCTTCTTGCAGACTGCTCAGCTGACTGGAGAATTTTTTTCTCCTAAGCAACTGTTGCTGCTTATATAATATTGGAGAGGAGTCTTGGGAATCTCACAGCATTCTGGCTTTTCTTGGCCTGGTAAATGATAGGAGCTTCTTTTACTCATGTGGGGTGAACTGTTTCAGTTCTGAATAAATGAGTATATAATATATAATAATTTTTGTTCTTTACATTTTCAATTTATTTCTTTATGGAATGTTAAACAACTTTTGTGTGCTTATTTATCCTATGATTGTATTCTTTGTTGAAGTGTCTGTTCCTATGACAGTCTTTTGCCCATTTGCAATTTAGATTATATGGTTTCTTGTTGAGTTTTGAAAGTTCTCTATATACTTTGGGCTGTCCTCCCTGAGGTGGGTCTTGGGCAAATGCTCTGGCTGGTTTAAAACTTGTCTTCTCTCTTGACGTATTTTGTGAAGCAGAAACCTTTAGTCAGAAGAATCCAGCTTGTTAACAATTTCTTACATGCCCAATGAAGGTGAGACTACAACCACCACACTAACCTAGCATAACACTAACTATATTCTAAATATTTATCTTTATATCCACAGGCAAGTGTAGTTCTCACCCTTATCAAAGTGTGGGGAGCCAGCACGGCAGCCAGTCTAAAATGGCACCTGGGCTGGTTGCCAAGTCACATGACTCAGCAAGGCTTCCCCCATGTTCCCTTTTGAGAGTCATGTAAGCATCAGAGCGCTTGTGCCCTTTGACGTCATATCAGGCCACTCCCGGGCCATTGTCTGGATCCTATCATGAGCCTCCACGTGGCAGTCGCTGATTGGTGCAGGCTGGGATATATAACTGGGGCAACCGGCTAGGATGGGGGCTTCCTCAAGTAACGTTCCTGCATCAACCGCGTTGAGAGAATCTCCCGTGTTGTCTCCCTTATTCGGCTAGACGGATTTGGTAGTGACATCAAAGAACTTACCTTTTGCGACAGGAATAGATCATTGTAGAAAACCATAAGTGATGAAAATACAGAAAACATGAAAACATGTGTTGCTTGTTCTCAACTGATACATTTCTAACACAAGTCCTAAACCAAGAATCATTTCATAAGAGGGGCAGAAAGAACCAAAGCGCCAGAGGGACAGGAAGTTTCCTAAGACTTATATCTCATACATATGTCAAAGAAGCTGTCTTCATGAAGGATCATTGTCACAGTTGCCTAAACAAGGCCTGAGTGGTGACATCATGGACCTGATAACACAGAAGGAAGAAAGCTCACAGGACCTCAGCACTAAAGAAATCACTATGGGCAACTGGGGAACACTGGGATTCAAAAAAACGCCCTTTTCATTGAAGGACCTCCAATGGACTAATTCTAAGTATTCAGTCCTGAGATAATATGTACATAGACATTATAAGAACTGAATAGGTTGCATTTATGTATTTAAAAGTATATACATGTACATGTGCATGTGTGCATGCCTACACATGTGTGTTTGTTTGTGTGTGTATGTAAAACAAAGAAAAAGGACTCATGAATTCGAGAGAGAGCAAGAGGTACAGGAGAGATGTTCTTCATTGTTTTCTATATGTCTGTGACTTCTTGAGATGGTATTTTGATTTTATTTTTCTAGTTGGGATGAGTCAGGTGATCATATGACAGTAACGAATTCTATGTATGGATCCACAATGACAAGTTTTATATACGAATAGTCATGCTATAGACAGTCCCTGGAGAGCACTGATCATATTGGTATCAGTGATTTTCCTGAGTGGCAGTATCTCTAAGCTACTTAGCAAATCTCACATATTCTATCTCATTTTATTCAAATGCTTAAACTATAATTCAAAATACCTAGTTATTTATAATTTAAAATTTATTATATATGTATAGCTTAGTGGATTTCCACAGCTTGAACTCCATATCATGTTTAGGATTCTGTCATCTATTCTCTCCTTTGTGTGCCTTGACCAAAACAAGACAAAATGAGTAAGTATACTATTCTCTCGACTTATAGTATTACTGTTAGTTTTAGTTTTGGAATAAGTTTTATGTTTTCGTTACGTTTCAATGAACTCCATCATTTATATTCATCTATGCATGCCACTATTTGTCCATATTCATAAACGATTTAAAGAAATCATAGCTTTTCAGATAACTGATGACATCTGGACCACTGAGAAGGCAATTCTATTTTTATTTCATTTTTTTAACTTTTGATCATTAATATCTTTATAGCTCAGCTTATTTTTTGTTCCTCGGCGCTAAGCATTATAAACAGAGCTTTGTATTTGCAAGACAACTACTATACCACTGAGCTGCACACCTAGCCTCGTAATTTCACTTTAAATATCAGCTTTCATGTTCTTATTTATTAGTATGTTTCTTTTGTGTGTTTTTGTACGTGGAGTGTGTGTGTGTGTGTGTGTGTGTGGTTCATGTATATAAGGGTATGCACATTTATATGACAGATGAAGATTTATGGTGTTTTCTTTTATCATGCTCCACCTTATTGCCTCATGACAAAATCTCCCATTAAACAGGAAGCCCACTAAACAGGTCTATTTCAGTGAGATCTGTCTGTCTGCCCGTAATGCTGTCCTTTGGGCGCATATAACCGCATCCAGTTTTTACATGGGTATGAGGGGCTTTGAACTCACATTCTTGTGTTTCCAGAGGTAATGCTCTTTCTTATTCATTGTTACATCTGCTGCCCCTAAACTTGATTTCTGTATTTAAAAAGAACTGTACAGATTTCAAATAATTGTATTCATGAGGAGCTGGTTTTCTCCCCTCCTATAGGGACAGAATGAAAGTTGAGCCTCTTTAAATTTATTTCAAATTAAAATATAATTACATTGTTTCTCCCTTCACTTCTCTTTTTCAGGGCCCTCTCATGTACCCCTTTTTGAATTACATATCTCTATCATCTCTCTCATGCGTATATGATTGTGTATGCATATATGAGTATATGTGTATGTATGTATATATATGTATATGTGTATGTGTATGTGCATATATGTGTGTGTGCATATGTGTATATGTATACATATATATGGAATACTGATGGGTTTAAGTTTTAGCATCTCACAGTCAACTTGTGTTTGGCTATTTCTAATCTTTCTGGAGTTTTCAGCTGCAGAGGTGAGAGAGACAGAGGATTTTACCTACCATTGACAGAAATAAATCACTTTGATTTTCCTGTCTATATCTTCACCCTAGGGCTTTGGGATCAAGTCAAAGTTTTAGAATCTGAATTATTTCTTCTTCATAGGCCATAGAAATTTATTCTTCTCATTATCTTTTTGAAAAGGCAAAGTGACAGTTGTCATCCCACTTATACAGGTGGTTTGCTTCACTTCAAAGGCAAGAGGATGGTGCTTATAAATGCCAATACACCCAATTGCAGCTCTTCGCAGTTTTATTAGACTGATAATAGGTACTGAGTCTCTTGTCATTGACATGCAGTCATCAATGCTCTAGCATCTACCAGGTTGCCAGAAAATTTATTCAAAGGGTGATTGATGACAAGATCACACATGTATTTCCAGTTTCTGACTTCAGGAACACTAATATTCTGCTCTCTGACTTAGTACCAAATTTTCAATAAGGTGAATTCTCTCCCTTAGAAGGGTCCTCAATCATAGTGGTCATGTTAGACCCGTAATGCTATATTGGCTGCTTCTACCTGTGCAAGCAGTCAAGAGAGCAGGGGTATATTCTGCTATTGGTCCACATTCAGACAAGTATATGGCTCTTGACTATTGCTGTAGTTACCTTCACTGTTCCAATCATTCCACTATGGGAGGTGAGATCAAAATATCCAAAGACTAGCAAAATAAGGAGAAAAACCATCTGTTTATTTCATTTTAAATGGGAAACATAGCTATCATTTTTAACCACCACCAAGTTCCACCTTCCTTGGTTTAGTGTGTGCCATTTTATGAGTTTATAATGGGAAGAGTGCAAACAGGTGTGTGTGTGTGTGTGTGGGTGGGTGGGTGTGTGTGTGTAATGTTTGAAATAGGAGCTGGCTCTGTAGTTAAGAATACTTGCTGCTCTTGCAGAGGGATTGAGTTGGGTTTTAATACCCATGTTAGGCAGCTTCCAGCTCCTGCTCCAGAGAATCCAACACTCTTCCTATCTCCATGGACACTCATACACATGTGGCATGTGTCTGTGTGTGTACACACATGCATCCATGCTCTTGCATGCACATGCAGACATAAATAAATATCTGACACAGATTTTTACAAAACTCTACACTATATGTTTGACAAAAACAAGGGAAATTCTTGTCCTGAAACATATAGGTTGGTAGGAAAAATAGCTGTAATTGTTATTCATTAGAGAAAATTGGTTTATGAGAAAGCACATTGGAAACAGAGAAGCCCAACCTGCTTAATTGAATTTAAGAGTTTTATTGACAGCTCCCTTTGCAAATGCATGTGTGGGAGTGTGGGTGAACTCACACACATTTACACATATGTGCATGCATACACAGACACACTTCCTTAATCTCTGATACTTTCCATCTGTCAGTGCGAGTGAATCTTTCCAATCATTTTTAAAACCGTTCTGTTTTTGTGAAGCCTTGAGGTTTTACCCAGTGAAAGCTTGGCAGGAAGCATACGTTCCTCGCTCAAGTTCCTGAACACGACAGCTGTACTTCTCTCACACAACTTGGGAAAATGTTCCCAGCCTTAATCAACTGGCACAAGGCAGCAGAGGGGCTAAATACAGGCTGTGTCACAGAGCATCCATAAATGTGTCAATTTCTCTCATCTCCTAGATCCTCTGTACTGCCTCTGTTTTTTTTTTTAAAGTCAGTCTCTATTTTTTAAGCTGTGCCACTTTTCAATCTGAAATAGAGTCTATTCTTATCACAAGAATTGCAGTGTGTTGTCTTCATGTTCCCAGGAAACTTAGTATGAATTAGTGTCCACCTTTTCCCCATGTCATCCTCACTAAATCTACACGTTAAAAAGATTTTTTTGTAAATCTTTCCTCCCTTACCTTACACATTTTCTTTAGTGTTACTATATGAGCCACTTTTAATACAAATAATCACAGTAAGATGGTAATGATTATTTGTCAAATGTCAGACACTGTAGTAAGTTCTGTGTATTCCATATCATTGGATAAGTCATTATGCATACTAGTCCCACCATTACTTAAGTGTACAGGCATCGTGATTTTGGTGGATAATTCCGAATAAATTTAAGTGACTTGCCTTGATTACACACATAAAAATGGGAGCATCTACTGGCACTATCAAGAAGAAAGGGTAATTTTGGTTTTCAGTGTTAAAGGTTTCAATTAATTGTCACTTGGTTCAGTGATTTTGGGATTTGGTGAGGGTTGGAGGTTTTATATTCTACAACAAGTTGCTTTCTGTGGATGGTGAGATGAGATAAAGTTTCATGAAGAGACCAGTGTCACAATTCTGTTTGAATTCACTCTGACTTTGAAAAAGTCTTGAAAAAATTTTCCCTGCAAAATTCAACCTCCTAAAATTCTACTATTTCCCTATAGTCCAGGGGCAAGATCCAAGACATTGACACATGGGTCTTTATTACAGTGATAGCATACTCCCTATTCAGGCATAAGGACATTCATCAACTTGGTATGAATATAATTTTCAAAGCAATTAATGCTGTGGAGCTGGAGCTGAAGGTGACAATGTATGCCTGTATGCTAAAACTATGAAGTTTATCTACTCTACTCTTTCTTCTTTCATGGATTAGAACATGTAGCCTGGCTGTGATTGACAATACTTAGGTTTTTTTAGTGTCTTTGAAATCAGACATCATTCTTGGGCCTTTCCTTATTTGTGTGTAAAATGATTAAAATATCTGTTTTGTATAGGGTCTATAAATGTAAATGGCATAGCTATGTAGATTAATGTGTCTATTTTTATATCTCACAGTTCATTTTATGTATACTCAGATGTAAATATTTTTAATGAGAAATAGACTTATGGAAGCTTTGTACTGTTTTCATTTATATCAGATATAATTGTAAGAATTCCAGCCATGATGGGCAGCTCTCCAGGTAAGAAAACCCACAACACTAGGGCTTATTTAGGGGTTGGACATGGAAGTAGGTGACTGTTGCTCTTACAGTTTTCATCTTTGTTATCCTGCACTTCATCAAGCCATTGATGGTGACTCAGCATGGACCTGCATGGCCAGACTCCTTTAGAGGGAAATGAAAGTGAACACCTCAGAATGAGGATCACCACACACAAATAGCAGTGAGGTCCCTTCCAGCTTGGCTCCTCCTCTCATGAGCTCTTGCTATTCTTCCAGAAAGTTGTTTATATTCTTTTAAAAATATTTTTTCATCTACTATCAAGGATTTTTCAACCATTTTTGGTGTCTTACTTTAATCTGATTATGGAATCTGTGGTTATTTCCTAGGGTATAATATAGAAATCTTAATTTGAAGTTGGTATCTAGAATTAAAAATATCCTATTACCCTTATTTGAAAATATTATATGAAACTAATTTTAATCAAATTAATAAATTATATCACAAGCATCTTTTTTGGTTTGTTTGTTTGGTCTGTTTTTTTTTTTTTTTGATTTGGTTTTTTCAAGACAGGGTTTCTCTGTATAGCCCTGGCTGTCCTGGAACTCACTCTGTAGACCAGGCTGGACTCGAATTCAGAAGTCTGCCTGCCTCTGCCTCCCACAGTGCTGGGATTAAAGGTGTGTGCCACCACCACCCAGCACAAGCGTATTTTCTTAAGGTCATTCTTATTCTTGAGTTTCTGAATCTTGGACGTACATGGGATGTGTTATGTGTATAGTCTGTTGATTATGATTATCCAGTAAAAGACCAAACCTGGCCAGTAGTGAAATGATATCCTGAAGTAGTATATTTGCTCTACCAGCATTTCTGGTTCTACGGTCAGGGAAACTATGAGCCAACTGGGAGAGAGAAGGCTAGAGAATTTGATTATAAAGAATTCTGAGTTTAAAATGAAGTGTCATATTTTACCTAAATTTATTGCCCTCACATCCTGACATGTGGTTATTATGTGTCAAAGAATAAAACTTGGGAAAATATTTTGGGACCCTATTATGGGAGAAGATGCCCTATTAATTCAATTTATGTTTATATTGAATTTATGGGGATTAAAGGAAAATTTTCAGCTTAATTTCTTAAAGTCTTGTTGTATGATGTATCTTGAAAAGATATAAACAAATACCTACTATCGCAGATTGAGAACACCAGAACTCTGGATGATTGGGTAGAAGCTCCTTAAATTGGAGAATGTCCTCTTTCTAGCAATACTGACTGTTTATATAAACTTGAAAAGGGAAGTATCATGTGAATCTTGTAAGGTCCAAGGACTTCCTGAGACTTCTGAGTTGATTACTTTCCATATGTTAATAAAATTTCCTCCTAATGGAATGTTTCGGTTGGGAGAAAATTGTTCCTCACAAGCCTCCAGGAAGGCAACATGAACAAAAAGGTAAATTTGTTCAGAAAAAAACTATTTACTTCAATTTATTTTTTTTATTATTTTTTTATTTTCTAAATTCTTTGTTTACATTCCCAATGCTTTCCCCTTTCCCGGTTACCCCCTCCCCATATGTCCCATAAGTCTTCTCTCCACCCATTCTCCAATCACCTCCCTCCTTTTTCTCTGTCCTGGCACTCCCCTACAATGCTGGCCTCGAATCACAAAGGAAGTCTCTTCAAACGAATCACCACAGAAGTTTTAGGTGATTCATTTGATTACCTATAATATAATCAACCCATCCACAACCTGAGGTCTGTCTTCTCAGCATGTGATCAGGATACCAAATCATTTCCACCAGACAGACACATCTCTTAATCCTTTTCTATGAATTTAATGTATTATTATTGTTGTTGTTGTTATTATTATTATCATTATTATTGTTACTACTATTATTATTATCATCATCATTGTGTGTGGACATAAGCATGGTGCTTGTGTGTGTGTGCATGTGTGTGTATTGGCACCTACATGACACAGAGTATGTGTGGAATTCAGAGGACATTTAAGAGTTCTCTCCCACTGTGGGTTTCAGGGACTGAAAGCAGGTCATTACGCATGTGCAGCAAGTGTTCTTACTTGCAGAGCCATCCTATCAACTGCATATGTCACATTTTGCCTTACTGCTTCTCTTTTTGGCCACCTAGTCTGCAGATGTAGGGGTGTGACTCCCAGGAAACATGTGGTGATTACAAAAAGTGACATAACCATTAAAGCAGACTTCCACATCTTGCAGGCCAAATTGTTCTTACTCCTACCTTTTCTTTTGGACTTTAAAACCTTCATTTTGAGAGTGAGATTCTGGTTATTGGGCCTTTATTAAATATTATTGACCACCTACTCTGGATCAGACATTTTGCTAGGCAACATAGATCATTAAATTGTAAGCTGGAGACAATAGACAACTTTATATAACGTTCGCCAACTTCTGGCTTTGAGATAATGGTGGTTAACAAGCAATCCCTTCCATCTTGAATTGATTGGGAGACGGATGTACAGGATGAAAATGCTGTGGTTCCACAGCAGTCACCCCAACAGGAAGTGCATTTTTTTTTGCTATGGCACATGGTGAATTAGAATGAAATCACATCTTCTTTCACTTATGTTCATATATAGAGGAAAGCATATGATGTAATATAATAAAACTCTTAAAAATAATTCAATTCAGAGTTTGGAAAGATGCCTCAGCGGTCAAGACAACTTGCAGTTCTAGCAGAGGACCAGAGTTTGGTTCTCAGCATTTACATCAGGGTTCTCAACTCCCTGTAACACTCTTCTGGCCACCGCAGACACACACATTCACATGCTCACACACATGCACATGAATACATGCACACACTAACACACACAGTATATATATTAGCACAAATAAGCATATAAAGATTACACATTTTAAAATGATAATTCAATATGAAAGACAATGGTTAGTTTTTCAAATGCCCTCAAATAATTTAAAATCAAACAAATAGGTTACATTATGAAATTTCATTTGGGGGAAGTTTTGTATAGGCTGATATATTCCCATACTTAAAGCTCCCTTCTAAATGCACTGTGTTCTCCCCAGTCAGTTAATTAAACTTGTAGCAAAAAGGAAATGGAAGAAGAGAGGCAAGAGACAAGTAGATCATTAAGTAAAATGTTTAAAGAAGCATTAGCTGTATCTTAAATCTTCAGTATAATTTTAAGTCTTAAATGCTTATTTGATGGGAATGTGGGGCTGTTTGAGGCTTTCCATTTGAGCAGAATGCTGCATCAGTACTGACTTTCAGGTTACTTTTCTGTGATCATTCCATTTTGGATTGGTAGGAGAAATAGAACATTCCTCCATTTCCTAAATCTTAGAAATGGACAGTGTCAGCTTATACCTCTAACTGATTGTTCAGCATTTAGTCACATTTTATTTTCAGAGCTCCTCTAATTTTTAAGATTTTTCAGAACATGAAATTTGTTAGGATTCTAAGAGACTCTAGAAACACTAGATTCAAACCTCAATCAATCCTGTGACTCTGGAATCAGAAAAACAGGACTGATTACCTCAGTTGCAGTGAGAACTGTCAGATGGTGTTTTATATAAAATTTAGCCATATGAGCGGCTAAATTTTCTGTACTGTAGTTTCCTGTAGGTCCTTGTTACAGCTTTGGTTTGAGATTCTATCCCTGACATATTGGTTTAATGAGTATGGGCCGTGTTTCTGTATGTGACAATTAGAACTGTTTTTGATGTTCTGGATGAGGAACACATCTAGGACTCATCTACTTACTAATTTAATCAGTAACTGCTTATTCATGGTGAGTATGCGTGGAGAGGCAACTTACAGATTAAAAGTGCTCTCCGCTCTTCCAGATGACCCAGGTTTGTCTCCCAGCACCCACATGGTGGTTCACAAGCATCTGTAATTCCAGTTTCAGGGGATCTAATGTCCTCTTCCGGTCTCTGCTGTCACCAAACACATATTGCACAATACATTCAGGCAGAGAAAATAACAATACACATAAAATAATAAAATGAAATAATTTTCAAAATGCCTATTTAGCCTTTCAATACTCAAAGACCTATGACATGTTATAAGGATATTTACTGACAATTTGTACACACACACACACACACATACACACACACACACACACACACACACACACACATATATATATATATACAAACCTTCCTAATTTCATTGGATATTGAGAAAAAATTAAAGCCACAAGTATAATTTTGCATGAATCATTTTACACACTTTTAGATGTCTAACAATAGTAATTCTTGGTGAGACTATTTCTGGATATCTGTCATATTAACTATACTTTCCTAATCGACCATCAAAGTTCCTTGATATTATTGCAATTAAATACTATTCAGTTTCCCTGCTGACAGCATCTGAGTCCCTGCAGTGGTGGCTTAGTGCTCAAGTGTGTCGTTCTTTTCAAGTCATGCCTTGTTCTCTCTCCCTGCCAATCAATCCCCAAGCCACGGTTCAAACCTACTCAGTGTCATCATGTCAGTCAAACCTTTTTTGTGTGTTTCCAAATATGCTATTAATAGTTACAATAATGATGGCAAATAATTCTTTCTTGTATTGTAGGCAACAAGAATGGAACAGCTTTAGTTCATTAAAACTCCAGATAGCTATGAGATGGTGCCACTCTTTCCTATCGCTGAGGAAGAAATCCACAGAGTTCAGAGACAAGGTCAAGATTTTTGAGACTATAAATGTGAGCAGCAGACTGCAAACAAAAATATTGAAGGTGTGGACTACCTCATTGAACTCCCACTGCAGTTCCATTTTAGAGAGAAATTGAGGCTCACATATAAAATTCTTCCCACGATAGTTTTAAATTACGAAGTTCTTCTCATGTATAGTGTGTGAGTGTGTGTGTGTGTGTGTGTGTGTGTGTGTGTGTGTGTGTGTACCCTTGTGCATGTGCATTTGCATGTGTGTCTGTCTATGGTTTGTGTGTCTCTGTGTCTGTGTCAGTGGGTGTCTGCTGTGTGTGTGTTTGTGTGTCTGTGTGTCTGTGTGTGTGTGTGTGTGTGTGTGTGCAGCCACACATGTGGTAAAGACAGCCACAGGGGTCAGTGTTTGCCTCCTATCTTGTTTGAAGATAAGATTTCTTTGATATTTGCCATAGTGGTACCATCTCGTAGCTATCTGGGGTTTTAGTGAACTAAAGCTTTACCATTCTTGTTGCCTATGACACAAGATCTCTGGCTCACAAGATTCCAGGAATCCTGTCTCTGGTTCTCATATCACTGTTGGAACTAAGGTCTACCATGCTAACCTTTATGTTGGGGTCTTTACATTTTCAACACAATTTCTTTCTTTACACATTAATCTATCTTCCTCCACAGCCTCATTTCATTATTTAAATTTATTTTTTCAATCATTTTGAGAACATTGTACACAAGAACTCTATATAATTTTTATCCTTCCCTCTCTGCTCCAATAATTTTATTAAAAATAAGTTTCAAATTTTGATTACATTATAATGAGATCATTTCACTTTCTCCTTTCTCTGTCCAAGCCCTTCTGCTCTCTGTCAAATTTATCTCTTCTTTTTAATCTATGTTACATATGTCCATGCATGCAGGCCAACATGTGTGTATACATGCACAGATATGTGTGCATGCTTGTATTCCTTCAAATATAAATACAACCTGATCCATCTATGTAATATTACTTGTATGTATGTATGTATACACACTCCATGAGATGAAATCCATCTCTGACACTGCTTAGATGGCCAAAACTTGAGATTAAGTAGGCTATGAACCTAGGGAAAATAAAATGCTAGCATTCTGCTAGCGCAATGTAGCAATAAAAATGGTTCCCAGTGTCCTTTCCTAGATAAGTGCTGTCGTCAGAGAAACTTTCTCCTGCAAGAGATTTGAACAAACACACAGACCTATAACTGGACAATGTGCAGAGGATGAGAAACCTTGGACAACTTTGTCCTAAATGAGATGCCTACATCAAATCCCCTCTCTTCAAGGATCTGGGAATCCAGCAGAAGAGAAGATGAAAAGATTGTAAGACTAAGCATGGATGGGGATGCGCATCAAGCAAAGAAGGTTTTCTAAACACAGCAGGACTGACCCACGTATGAACTCACTGAGCCTGAGGCAGCATGTACAGCAGGGTCTGCACAGGTCTGGACAAGGTAAGGTCTCAGGGCTGAGAGAAGTGGACACATTCCTCCATCCTTAGCCCAGAAGATTAATTGATAACCCCACGCAATTGAAAAATTACTTTGAGCAGGGATGTGTGTGAGGACACACATAGTTTGTCCTTCTGTATTCCATTACCCAGTATAATATTTTCCAGTTTTATCATTTCACTGTTTCTTAAGATTACATTTAACTAAAAGCATTTAACTCATAGGCTTATCTTAGAGTATGCTTGGTAAATATTTGATAAATATGGTGGTATAAGTTAATTAATGACTCCATTCCTCTCTTATTCTTAGTTCAGAAGGAAAACAACTGCCTTTGTATGCCAGGGGATGATGTTGAAAGGTCTGGTGACTTATATGCATAGACATGCTGTAAAATGTCCATGGTACCAAGAGACTCTTGGCACATTGTTACAGAAAGGGTTGTAGTGAAGGCTGGATTTACATTCTCTTTTATGTAATCTTTATCAAATGCACCAACAGGATAAATTTCAAGCTCTCTGCTCAGGCTTTTATATTTGAGAGACTGTAAATCTGTCGAAGTCAGTGGCATTGAAAATGTAGCTGGGGGTTAAATATTAAACTAACCCTTGAGATCTAGTGATGAGCGCCACTCAATTACACATAGCTGAAGGAAAAGCTGCATCTCACATCTGTGAGGATTAACAGCTTCTCGGAAACGAATTGTGAGCACTCATTATTTTTGAAACTTCTACACACACACACACACACACACACACACACACACACAAACAGCCAGATGTATGAGAGAGTTAGATATTCTGTAAGAACTGAAGGATATCATAGGAAAATAACAGGAAGATCCAATCATCCAATTTTCATGAACACAGAATGGTTTGAAAGAGACATTTAAGCATTTGTGATTCACACAAATAGTCTCTTTGCTTGTCTTTCATTTAATACTTACAACAATCAGTTCTCACGTTCAAGTCAGCTATTCAACATAATAATTTGGAAGAGCGTGACTACTGCAGTCTGTGTGAAGGATATCCTGACACAAGACGCTCCGACTCCTCCCAGCTCTGTGTAGATAAAGTGTATGCCTGGATCCTATGAATATGGGTAAGATTCTCCTCAGAGTACCTTTGTTTTCTTGGCACCAGAAATCAAGCCCCAAGTCTTGTGTATTCAAAGAAAACACTAATAACACTCTTGCACATATTAAAAGCAGATGTAGTCTTATATAGCAATCATTCATGGTAGAATCATCCTTTCTCTTAGAAATATATAGCAGAGTATGATTAACTTAGAGTAAGCCTGCTGGGCAATACCATACCATGCTTCCTATGTAATGGTGACTCTACCCATCAAAGAGTTAATGAACCATGCTCCACCCTCTCACTCCTCCAGGCCTTTCTATTCTAGGTGTCCTGTGTGAAGCAAATCACACTCTGCTTGCCTTTCTGTTGCTGGCCTATTTCAATGAACACAGGGTCACCATTTTCATTTACATCGTTATGAACGAATGGGTATTTGTAGTTTCTATGGCTAACTAGTATTCTTTTCTGTATAATACTTACCACACATTGTTATGGTGATGACTTTGCATTCACCTGATTTGCAGGTTTGGGGGATGAAGGTGGGGCTTCTTTTGGCTGAAGGTCCATTTTATTTACCAGATTTGGGGGAGCTTTCTACTGCTATTTATTGGATAAACTGTTTCACTTATTTTTATTGTTTCTTTCTGGAATTCCCATGATGTAATTATTAACCTACTTGATAACACCTACAGATACTAAAGTTACCTTTGTTTTTTATTGTTTCTTTCTCCCAGCTAAACTGATGGGATCATTTCAAATGACCAACCTCTGAAGAAATGGATTGTTTTCTCTCTGACAGTGTGCAGTTTGACCTCTTTTTAGCTCTTCCATTTAGTGCATATACTTGTAGCAAGACTTTCATTGTAGTAAGACTTTATTGGCTCCTCTTGAGATTTTCTTCTGAGTGAAGTCCTCACCTCAGGAAGGAATTGGCTCCCTGTGCTCATGCCACATTTTCTTCGTACAGGGTGTTAGAAAAATCTCAGCCAGTAATTAAAACACCTCCATGTTACATGTATTGATTTTGGGGCATTCTCTCTGCTTTTTCTGAATCCTGTTTCTCTTCTTTTCTTTGATTCTGTGTTAATATTTATTCATCAGGAAAACAAAAGTAAACCATCTTTCATCATTCACAAGTTAGTATTGCACAGGAGATCCTTACTCATATTCGACAAGGTTTTGTGAAACTTTTGATAGTCCATGCTAGCCTAATGGCTGTTGGGAAAAAAGACCCTGCTACCCCAGGGCATCCTGCGGCCATCTTTCCTCTGAGGTAAGACAAATGTCAGTTCTTTTTTTTTTTTTTTTTAGTTCTATACTTCTAAGATTAGAACTATTTTTTTTAATTTATTGATATATTTATTTACATTTCAAATGATTTCCCCTTTTCTGGACCCCCACTCCCCGAAAGTCCCATCAGTCCCCTTCCCTCCCCCTGTTTTCCCACCCAACCCTTCCCACTTCCCTGTTCTGATTTTGTTCTATACTGCTTCACTGAGTCTTTCCAGAACAAGGGGCCACTCCTTCGTTCTTCTTGTACCTCATTTGATGTGTGGATTATGTTTTGGGTATTCCAGTTTTCTAAGTGAGTTTTATTAGTGAGTGCATACCATGATTCATCTTTTGAGTCTGGGTTACTTCACTTAGTATGATGTTCTCCAGCTCCATCCATTTGCCTAAGAATTTCATGAATTCATTGTTTCTAATGGCTGAATAGTACTCCATTGTGTATATATACCACATTTTTTGCATCCACTCTTCTGTTGAGGGATACCTGGGTTCTTTCCAACTTCTGGCAATTATAAATAGGGCTGCTATGAACATAGTAGAACATGTATCCTTATTACATGCTGGGGAATCTTTGGGTATATGCCCAGGAGTGGTATAGCAGGATCTTCTGGAAGTGAGGTGCCCAGTTTTCAGAGGAACCGCCAGACTGATTTCCAGAGTGGTTGTACCAATTTGCAACCCCACCAGCAGTGGAGGAGTGTTCCTCTTTCTCCACATCCTCGCCAACACCTACTGTCTCCTGAATTTTTAATCTTAGCCATTCTGACTGGTATAAGGTGAAATCTCAGGGTTGTTTTGATTTGCATTTCCCTAATGACTAATGAAGTTGAGCATTTTTTAAGATGTTTCTCCACCATCCGAAATTCTTCAGGTGAGAATTCTTTGTTTAACTCTGTACCCCATTTTTTAATAGGGTTGTTTGGTTTTTCTGGAGTCTAACTTCTTGAGTTCTTTATATTTATTGGATATTAGCCCTCTATCTGATGTAGGATTGGTGAAGATCTTTTCCCAATTTGTTGGTTGCCGATCTGTCCTGTTGACAGTGTCCTTTGCCTTACAGAAACTTTGTAATTTTATGAGGTCCCATTTGTCAATTCTTGATCTTAGAGCATACGCTATTGGTGTTCTGTTCAGAAACTTTCTCCCTGTACTGATGTCCTCAAGGGTCTTCCCCAATTTCTTTTCTATTAGCTTCAGAGTATCTGGCTTTATGTGGAGGTCCTTGATCCATTTGGATTTGAGCTTAGTACAAGGAGACAAGGATGGATCAATTCGCATTCTTCTGCATGCTGACCTCCAGTTGAACCAGCACCATTTGTTGAAAAGGCTAGCTTTTTTCCATTGGATGTTTTCAGCCTCTTTGTCGATGATCAAGTGGCCATAGGTGTGTGGGTTTATTTCTGGATCTTCAATCCTGTTCCATTGATCTGCCTGCCTGTCACTGTACCAATACCATGCAGTTTTTAACACTATTGCTCTGTAGTATTGCTTGAGGTCAGGGATACTGATTCCCCCAGAATTTCTTTTGTTGCTGAGAATAGTTTTAGCTATCCTGGGTTTCTTGTTATTCCAGATGAATTTGATAATTGCTCTTTCTAACTCTGTGAAGAATTGAGTTGGGATTTTGATGGGTATTACATTGTATCTGAAATGTCAGTTCTTTAAGTATTCACTACAAACATCAGAACATCTGTGACTTAACCTTCCTGTCCTCTGGCAGATGATGTTCTTCTTATTTGCGTTAATGTCCTCTTCTGGACCCCTACAACTGGTTTGTGAGTTAAGAGAAGAGCTGTCCTAAGTACCCAAACACTGCTTTAAATTTTCACATTTGTTCTCTGGAGCTTCTACAGGTTTACCATGTGATATCTGTGCTTTAAGACAGGAAAAATAAAAGTCCGTTCTTCAGGAGACAGTTGTGCAAGTCATAACTCCAATACAAGTCCAATTCCTGCCCTTCCTAGAGGGGGATATGAGCTAGGGTCTTTGCATAATCACTGTGCTGATATAGATCTGTGTCATGTGCCCATCCAATCTCAGAGTGTCTTGTTTGTTCTCTGTAGCCACCAGGAGTCTATCAGAGATAATTACACAACAAGACAGTTAGGTACATGTTTTAAACCTGATTAATGTCCAGGAAACCATTTCATGTACAAGCTCACCATGTTACTGAAATATTTTGTAAGCAGTATAAAAAAGTATTATGAGGCTCATCCTTATATTTCTTCTTACATAGTGAGAAAGACCAGAAACAGGAAGAAACAGAGTGTGAGGGGGAAAAAGGAGGAGGAGGAAGAGGATGAGGAAGAAGAAGATAAGGAGCAAGAGGAAAAGGTGGAAGATGATAGAATATTAGAAAGAACCTCTACTGAAGATGACTCCTTAGTCTTCTACATTTTCATATTTTCCAAAATAACCACTATTCTTCATTCTGTGGACAGTCTATTTCATATGTATGTGGCTAGTTTCAAAAGTGTGATGAGTAATACTAAATGGTCCCTGCATAGCAGCTGCCTTGCTCGCAGGGAAGCAATAGAAGAATGCGGGTTCCTGCTAGACAATCAGAGGGAACAGCGACTGTAAAATTAGTGTCAAAGTGGACTCTGGGAACCATTAAAATTTGAAACAAGGCAACAGCAGACTCTGTCATTTTCCCAGTCATGAGCTCTCACTTTGAGCTGATCAATTCCAGGGGGGTGAAAGAGGTAAAAAGGAGTATCAGAGAGGCAAGTCTAAAATTCAGCTCTTAGTGCAATTTTCTCCTACTAAATTTAATACTGAATGCATTGTGATGGAGAACACATTTACATCTGCTTTGTCCATTCAGTGGAAAGGTGAGGTCCCCTCTGTGGCCAAAGCTATGAGCATACTATACAATCAAGGGCTTTGGTGTTCTCAGCTGTGCAGCCCTTGCTGTCTTTGAAACCTGAGTATTTTTTAACTTGGCTTTTTTTACTTTCAGTTTTAAAAGAAAAAAATTTGAGAGTGCTCTTGATCCTTCATGCTGGTTTTCTGGATATTTTGAAAAAAAATCTAAGTAAAATATTCCTTTTAATTCAAGTTAGGAACTATGATGCTTTATTTTATTTTTCTTCAAACAGTACAGCTGGTTTGTGTGGAATTTTATCTTATATGCATTGGTATTTTGCCTTTGAGGATGTGAGATTCCATGAAACTGTAGTTGCAGACAGTTGAGAGATGCTTGTAGGTGCTGGGAATATGAACCTGGGTCCTCTGTAATAGCAGTCAGGGCTATTACCCACTGGGCCATCTCCCTAGCCCCTTAGCTAGACTATGATTAATGTCCTTGAGTTTCTTAAGGGCTTTCTATTTCAGTTATTGATATTTATTTTCTGTGGTAGTTGAGGTACTAACTAGCAAATTCTTGTCTATTTCTATGATACCATTTCCACTGCCTGGAGTTATTGCTTCACCTTTGTATCTGACTATTTCTTCCCTTTGACAAAGAAAGCCTCTGTCCATTTCATGTCAGTCTGAGGCTAGTTCAAAGGTTTTGGAATCTTATCATCTTAGTCCTTGTTTGCATCCTGAACTGTTCCTCTAACAGTGAATTTAATGTAGATGATGGCTATGCCACAAGTTAATCTTATTTAATCTCTGTGTTGCTACAGCTGAAGAGACAAGAAACAGCTGACTGTTCAACACTTCTGACTGCTATTTCCATCACCCTGCCCACACTGCATAATTTTATGCATCTAACGAAGAGTCATTTTTAAACGATCCTCTTTGATACACAATTTATAGTATCTATTATCACTTAAATCAGTGACTTCCAAATTGTAATTCCACAGAACCTTTACCCCACAGGTTCTCCTTTGTTATGTCAAGAAATGTGCCACCAAAGTAAATAGAGGCTAGACTGCAGCTTTCAATAACACATGCATTAGTTTATACAATCACTGCAGGCAGAAACAAAACTCTTCCTATATGATACTCAAAACCTTCCAGGAATGGCCAGAAAGACATTTTCTTTAATGGACTCAGGATATAGTTTCTAACTTTACTGAAGTTCACATACTAAAATGGATTTTTCTAAGTGACACATCATTAACAAAATATATTTTTGATAGAAATGTCAATTTATGAAAATTCTGTATGAACTAATAATGATGTATTTGGTGGTGTAAATCTATGTGCATGTGAGTTTGTGCACATGTGAGTGTATATATATATACATATATATGTATATATATATATATACATACATATGTATATGTATGTGTGTGTGTGTGTGTGTGTGTGTGTATGTGTGTGTGTGTGCGAGTAAAGTACATAAATTACATATCCTCATTAATCTCTACAGTTTATTTTTTGAGACAGAACCTGGAGCCGGCTGACTTGGTCAGGCTAACTGGCCAGTGAGCTTCAGTGACCCATCCGTTGAGGGTCGCAGACACATGGCAGCATGCAAACATCTTCATGAGTGCTGAGGAACTGAAATCACATCGCTCTGCTTGTCCCCAAGCACATGCCTGTCTGAACCATCTTCTCAGTCCCCACAATGATCTAGTTTAAGAATTTATGTTCCTGAATGTATTGCATATGTGTCATTGGTACTCAGGACTCTTGCAAGAGCAAATTTGATATAATATTAGTTTTTTTTAATTTAATTTTATTTTTTATATTTACATTGCAAATGATTTCCCCTTTTCTGGGTCCCCACTCCCTGCAAGTCCCATAAGCCCTCTTCCGTCCCCCTATTCTTCATCCACCCCTTCCCACTTCCCTGTTCTGGAATTCCCCTATACTCTTGCACTGAGTCTTTCCAGAACCAGGGGCCACTCCTCCATTCCTTTTGGACATCATTTAATTTGTGGATTATGTCCTGGGTATTCAAAGTTTCTAGGCTAATATCCACTTATCAGTGAGTGCATACCATGATTGATCTTTTGAGACTGGGTTACCTCACTTAATGTTTTCCAGCTCCATCCATTTGTCTAAGAATTTCATGAATTCATTGTTTCTAATGGCTGAATAGTACTCCATTGTGTAAATATACCACATTTTTTGTATCCATTCCTCCGTTGAAGGACACCTAGGTTCTTTCCAGCTTCTAGCTACTACAAATAGGGCTGCTATGAACATAGTTGAGCATGTGTCCTTATTGCATGCTGAAGAATCCTCTGGATATATGCCCAGTAGTGGTATAACAGGGTCCTAAGGAAGTGACATGCCCAGTTTTCTGCGGAACCCCCAGACTGATTTCCAAAATGGTTGCACCATCTTGTAATCCCACCAGCAGTGGAGGAGTGTTCCTTTTTGTCCACATCCTCGCTAACACCTGAGTTTTTGACCTTAGCCATTCTGACTGGTGTGAGGTTAAATCTCAGGGTTGTTTTGATTTGCATTTCCCTAATGATTAATGATATTGAACATTTCTTAAGGTGTTTCTCAGCTCTCCGAAGTTCTTCATGTGAAAATTCTTTGTTTAGCTCCGTACCCCATTTTTTAATGGGGTTATTTGGTTCTCTGGGTTCTACTTTCTTGAGTTCTTTGTATATATTAGATATTAGCCCTCTGTCGGATTTAGGGTTGGTGAAGATCCTTTCCCAGTCTGTTGGTTGATGTTTTGTCCTTTTGATGGTGTCCTTTGCCTTACAGAAACTTTGTAGTTTTATGAGGTCCCATTTGTCAATTCTTGATCTTAGAGCATAAGCTATTGGTGTTCTATTCAGGAACTTTTCCCCTGTGCCCATGTCCTCCAGGGTCTTCCCCAGCTTCTTTTCGATTAGTTTCAGTGTGTCAGGTTTTATGTGGAGGTCCTTGATCCATTTGGACTTGAGCTTGGTACAAGGGGATAAGAATGGATCGATGCGCATTCTTCTGCATGCTGACCTCCAGTTGAACCAGCACCACTTGTTGAAAAGGCTATCTTTTTTCCACTGGATGCTTTCAGTTCCTTTGTCGAAGACCAAGTGACCATAGGTGTGTTGGTTCATTTCTGAGTCTTCAATCCTATTCCATTGATCCGCTTGCCTGATATTGTACCAATACCATGCAGTTTTTTTTTTTTTATCACTATTGCTCTGTAGTAGTGTTTAAAGTCTGGGATCTTGAATCCCCCTGAAGTTCACACATAGAAATATGCTTTAATGCTGTCTGGGATTTCATTCTCTCACTTTTGAGGCCAGTAGGGCAATAAGACATGCCAGTGATGTCAGATAAGGAAGCCACATAAACGATGAGAAAAGAGATTCACAAGGCCACCGAACTAATGAACTTGCCAAGGCAGACACCGTCACTTCAGCTCCCTTGTGCTCCCTGCTCTGTGTGTTACCAAGCAGATGAACAAAGTGTGCATGTGCGCTGTGTGGCCCAGTCCTCCACTCACTTGCTAGGGATGCCAATTGGAGTCTGCAGCAAGGATGCGGCGGAGTTTCGGGATGCTGACAGCCACTTACTCTGCATTCTTCACTTGACACACAAAACCTAACCAGTTTTGGAGCTTTGCATTTTGCCTCAGGTTTAAGTAAATTCTAGAAGTCTTCAAAACCCTTTGTATTGTTGAAGAAACAGTTATGTTTTCCCATTTAACTCTATAATGTATTTTTACCTTCTAATATAAAATATTTCGAAATGGGGGGGAAAAAGAATTTATGTTCCTATCCTTTATTTAAAATTTACAGTTTGGCATCACTAATGCCTAATACAGTTTTGAAATGTTTAGAAAAATGTTTCAGGGGGCTTTATGAGATTATTTTGATGACAATATTGAAATTAGAAGTTAAAACCAATTAGGTGTCGACCCTTGGGGCATTTTAAATATGGTTTTTATAGGGATATATATATATATATATATATATATATATATATATATATATATGTTCTTGTAGTACAACATGCAACTGGATCATGTTTTGATCTAACATAGTCCAGAGAGAATCTGAGAAGGAGGAAGAGTGAAGCAATTCACTCATGTTCTTGCTGGCAGTCCTGGATGTGTGAATTGTACTGTTGGGCATATAAACCACCAGACTTCAGCCATAAGGTGTATGCTGTGGACAAGATGGAAAGAAAATCAGTGGAGGCTCTTAGCAGTGGAGCTCTTTACTGGATCCTGAGAGTAGAGCTCTCAGTATTCAGTGCAACAGATGTGAAGTTGAATAAGAGGAAACAATGCATTTGAGTCTTGAACTGTTTTAGTTGTTTGCACTAAAAGAGTCAAAGAAAGGCCATGTAGAGAGTAAGATCTAAGGTATACACACTAAGAAGTGGACTAGTAATATGTGAAGTCATAGGCGATTACAACAAGCATCAGATTTTCTGACTTGGAAGCGATGGTACCAGGAAAGGAACTTACTTCAGGTGTAATTGGTCAAATATCAAAACTTATTGATGAATTGTGTGAGCTTTTCTCCTCTTGATTGGATGGTGGCTAAAACCTGGAATTTAAGGGCCCTTGCAAGAAAGTAATTAATTCCCCTTACCTCACCATCCCCTAATCTGGACAGTACAAAACTTGTTTAGAAACTTCATCTTTCTATAATGAATAGAGAAAAACAGAAATGGTGGGGGATTTAGGAAAGTATATGATAGTGTGAGAAGAAACAAGCCACAGTTCCAAGGACCTAAAAGAAAAACATGCCTTATCAAAAATGGTTTCTCAAGGAAATAATAGACAACAAGAAAGACAAGAGGGCCACTTGAAGTCTATAGAAAGATTCATTTTGACCTTTGTGGGATGTGAAGGGAAGGTGTAGTGGGGGAATATGCTAAGATGAAATCAGAAGTTCAAAGGAACTGCCTGATGACATAAAAGACCGAAAAGGAGATGAACTGCAAGAATGGCTGTACTTAATGCCAAGTGCCAGGCAGTTCAAAGGCAGGCTGGCAATTCCCTGCAAAATGCAGGGGAAGGGAACAAAGACACACAACAATGCCAGATTATAAATATGGAAGAGAGAAGAGATACCACTTCAAGAGTAAAAGCATTTTGTTAAATCGCCAAATTAGGAAGTAAAGCAATAACCAACCGTAGTTCCAAGTATGATGGGGGAAACGTCTTTTCAATTAAGAAGGACTTCACCTAGGATTATTAAAAGGATTTTTTTTCTTAGAATTTTCTTCTCTTTTCCAGTTTTAATAATAAAAATTCATAATATTACATGGACTACTCTAAAAAAATTATAAAGAAGGACAGAACACATTTCAGGTTTATCCTGCTGCTAATATTCAATAAGATATTTATCCATCTCTTAAAAAAATTGAAACAAAGTATCTGGAAATCTCAGGATGGTATGTCAAAACTGAATTTCAAAAACCTCTTTATCATGCAAAGGCATTAGACAAACTCGTATTTTTAAGGAATTAAAACAATAAATGAACCCCCAAATATGTAATAATTATTTAATAAAATTTTCATCATGAATAACTCTTAAATATATTTACTAGGTTGAATATAGAGTTATAATCTTTTTTAATAAAGTTATAAAGTAAAAAATGGTTATAAATTCAGTGAGCAACTCAGAATCTCACTGATTCATCCTGTAAATTTGAATGAGGGAACTTCACCAGTATCTGAGAATGCTTCTAAGCATCTGGGGATGTGTCATCAAGTGTTATTTCATAAACTTGAATGTGCTTACTTCAAGGATAAAAGGAAATGTGCAATAAAAATGATTTTGCACCAAAAGCCAAAGATTTTCTGTTTAGCAAAAATACTGAAAACTAATCATAAAGACAAGCAGCTGTGGGGGGAAATGTTTTTGTGCAGCCTGTGAAGCACAGGTTATTTTGTAAGAAGGTCGTGCTTTTAAAAAGAAAAATTACTAGCTACAAAACAAAGAAATGAACCAAATGTGCATAAGGAGTTCATAAGAAAAGCAGTATTGATAATATCTGTAATCAACTAGGCAAGTGTTTATAAAAGAAATTATTGATCATTGCATGGTTTTGTGTCATAGATAAACTCATGGTTGTATGTTCCCTCGAATACTGAACTATGTACATTAGAGCCTTTATATGACTAATACATGCTTTATAGAAACCATCTAATAAAGATGAACACTTTATATGATTATAAAATCTGAAAGACTAATTTATAAAAATAGAGATGATATTTTTCCTGTCTTTCTCCAGTCTCATTCGAATCATTATTCTATTTCCATTTCTGTATTTTTATTTATTATTGGATGTTTTATTTTAACCCAAATTTCGACTTAATGTTGCAGGCCAGCTGAAGGTTGAATGTGGCTAACATTAATGTTTGAATCCTCGAGGCCAAGGATCTCAGCAGACTTTCCAGGATGAGTCTGCTCGTCTGATACTGCAGATGCTATTTCTCTTTTGTTTTACTCTGTCTGTTAATCTTAAACATTAATGCTATTTCTTAAGCTATTAACAAAGAAAATGCCCATTTGATGAACAATTCTGAAAGGTGAAAGAACAACATCCCACTAATCTTAGTAATGCAGACAACAGTCAGTCAGATATATGGCTGTAGCAAAGAGGATATACAATGTTTTAAGGGTGAACATTTCAAACTAGCCTTGAACTACAAAAAAGAGGATTGGGACACATCATAATCAAGAAACAAAGATTATTTGTCAGTATCAGAAGCCAATGTTCCACTAAATCCTAATCAACTTGAATCATAGCCAAGTTCAAATAACTCCTGGTTTTTGGGGTTTTTTTCGTGTGTTTTGTTCTTTGTTTTTGTTTTATTTTGTTTTGACTTGAAAAGTTAGTTGAAAAACTTATGTAGAAGAGATAAGACTAAAGATAGTCAAGATACTACGCAAATCAGTAAAATTAGGTTCTCCCCTATTGTAAACCAATACTTTGGGTAATTTTTAATTAAAACAGTGTTTGATTGGGATAACTACCAACAAACAAGAAAAATTTGCAGTAGAAACATCCATATCTATTCTAGAGAACCTAACAGAAAAAGAGATAGCATGGACAATATAACATAATATAACATAACATATAACATGCAACATGTAACTTGTAACGTGTAACGTGTAACATGTGACATGTAACATGTAACGTGTAACATGCAACATGTAACACATAACATGTGACATGTAATATGTGACATGTGCATGTAACATGTAATACATAATGCGTAATGTGTAATGCATAATGCATAATATAATGTATAATATCATATATCATATATCATATATCACATATCATATAAAATATATAATATATTATATATAGTGTATAACATATGATATATGATATATGATATATGATATATGATACATGATATATGATATAGGATATATGATAAATGATATATGATATATAATATAATATGTGATATATTATATACAATATACAATATATAATATACAATACATAATACATAATATAATATATAATATACAATACATAATATATAATATATAATATGTAATGTGTAATGTGTAATGTGTAATGTGTGATATGTGATATGTGATGTGTGATGTGTGATGTGTGATGTGTGATGTGTGATGTGTGATATGTGATATATATCGTATATAATGTGTGATATGAGATATGTTATATGTGATATGTGATGTGTGATATATGATATGTGATATATAATGTGTCATATATAATATGTAATATATAATGCATGAATATATGTGCAGTATATAATATATACATAAAATATATAAGTGTAGAATATAAAATGTGCTGAAGAATTCTATAACTAAAACCCACCAGCTAGATCTCAGTAATGTACCAACATTTCAGATGGATCAATGGACTCTGTACTAGAAGAAAACCGCAAAGCATCTAGAGGAAATCACATTCCAATAACTTTTTGATGTAGGGGAGGATTTCTTAAGATGTAGGAAATGTTTCTTAATAAAATATTTAAAATGAGCATACATGAAACTTTAAAATGCCTATACAAAAAGATATCATAAACAAATAAATACATTCCCAGTCATTGTCTACAGTACATTTGAAATGTACATACGCAATGATGACCTTCTGCTCAGCATGTGTAACATGCAAACCAGGGGTAAATCATGACACTTGACAAACAAATTCAAATTTGTGGAATATAAAACATATTTCTTACTCAAATAATCAAAAAAGTGAGCTATAGAAAAATAAGCACATTTTGTCATAATTGATTTTAATTAATTAAACTATAACAACATAACATTTGATTACAGAATAAGAATTGGCAATATCTAAAAGTAAAATGATAAACATTACATATATGTAAAAAAAAAAGCAGATCCCTACAATAGTCTCTTACTTAATAAAATTAAAAAATATACAAGTGGGTGTACCGTGTTTTAACGAATCACATGCCTTGCCAGGTATGTAAGTAAGTAGGATATTCCAGAAAAGAATCTGTCTGCTGTCCCCTTGTGCCAGTATACCAAGACTGTGACAATGTTTTCATTATGATATTTACAGACCCATAAAAGCTGTTCCCACTATTCTCTCATAAAACAGAAGAACAAGAAAACCAGATATGAAAAAACATGTCTCATAAGATACTAATAATGATAAAAGTAATTGAGAAAGCAAAATGGCACAATAACAGATTTTGTTGATATAATGAATTAATGCTACACACTTATTCACTTTAATATCCATATAAAACCTGCATGGTAAACTGTACAAGAGCGTGATTCTCTTTGCAGCCTCTTCTGAGTGTGCTCATGTATTTTGTCTCCTTTTGTCCATGGATTATGTCTATGAGTAAAGAATTTGCTTATTTTTTAGTAAATTTACATTCATAACCCTTTGCTACATCTCTGATGTGTTTGTGTGTGTGTGTGCATGTGTGTGCGTATGTAGTCATAATACAGTCCATGACTTTAAGTCTATTCATATCATCATCTGAATTTGTATCTATTACTTAAAGGCATACAAATGTGTAATTGCCTATTAATATAAAATAAACTACATATTCTATTCTTCGTGAAAGCCATGATTTTTGATATCTGCAAAGATAAAATTGTACTTCAGAATCACAATGTACACTATAAATAATTCAAAACATTCATAAGAAAAAAATGCTTCCTTAAAAAAATATTCACACTTATAGGAGCTTTGAAAAAGTAAATTTTAGATTTGAATAAGAACATGAAATAGGTGCATTTATAAAAGTCTCCTCTAAGGAAATCTAAAGGGATTCCTTTGGAGAGAGTGACATTCTGGTCGGTTGTTAAGAAAGCTGCAGTTCATGTCTCCTGGTTGGGATAATGTTATGAGTTCCACTCCACTAATTTTCTTATTTATATGTTCATTACACTAAAACTATTCTATAGAGACAATATTTCTGTCATCTATACATCTATAAACATAATCACTTACTCATGCCAATGTAAAACCCAGAGCCTGAAAAAATTCATGGCTGTCAGAGATTACTGGATCTAAGGGGTGGAAACACGGCTTCCTGGTTGGAAGATTAGTAGCGTGTGAGGACATCGGTGGGTGTGATGACCAGTCTGAACTGTCAACTTGATGAGATTTGGAATCATCCCATACATTAATCTCTTGAAATGCTTGTGAGAGATTACCTAGGTTAAATTAATTCAGGTAGGAAAGCTACACTAAATGTGGGCGGTATCTCTCCACAGACTCTCTGGGTCATATTGGAATAACAGGGAGATCCTGAGCTGAGCACAGACGCTCTTTACTATTGGCTGGTCAGGATTACCCCCTGCTGGTTCTCCACCAAAGCAGATGCATCCTCGAACTGTGAACCAAAATACTCATTTCCTCAAGTTCCTTTTATTGGATATTTTGTCACAGAAACGGGAAAATATCTATTAGATTTGTCACAACTTCCGATAACAGCCATAAATCTACCATGAAATGGACAGCTACCACCAACATGATTTGAATGTCTGAATATGTACAGTTCACAGAGCTTGCACTACTGGTTCTTCCTTTCTTGGGTGTATCAATTTTTTCAAGCCTTTTATATGCCATTTGATTTTGTTGGTATTAGAATAGCATGTGTGAGTGTGTGTATTTGTGTGTATGCATGTATGCATGTATGTATGACATGTATGTTCATGTGGGCTTGTGTATGTGTATATTTGTGTGTGTACATTGTGTATATATGTGCCTGTATACATTTGTGCTTATGTGTGCATGTGTACCTATGTGTGTGCATGTATGTGTGCCTATGTGTATCATGTCTGGTGGAAGTTTGTTTCTTTTCTCTCATTCCTCTTTCTCTTTATGCTTCCTGTTTTTCTACTTTTATGATTTACCCTTAAAACTTGTGGACACTAATCAAAAGGGAAATAGTGTCCACCCTTGAAAGGTACAGTGGAAAGGAAAGCATGGATAGGGAACTTTTCATTTGCATGTTACATTGTTAACACATTATAAAGAGCTTGCAATGTACATATTGATAATGGCTCATTTGTTCTGAGTTAACTTTTGATATGGATGATACTTTGGGTAAAATGTGGATTTCAGTGACCTTGGGAACATATGAAAGCCTGCTAGGCTATAATAAGTGCACACACGTGCATCTGGGGTACATGCTGACACACATGCACAAATTTACGTGTGTGTACACACACACACACACACATTGAGGAGAGGTTGAGGAAATAGAGCACAAATATCATAAATCTCAGAAACAAGGCCGACACCCCCACCAGATGGAAAAGAGGAAACTTTAGAATGGGTGGCTGCCTTTGGTTGACTTTACTCAGATTTCCTGTAAAGAATGATAACTGTGGGTAGGACAGGGGCATAGGATCTCTGGTGATATTAGTTCTCTGGCTTCACAAATTGCCTGCTGTCTGAATATAATGCAACTTAAATATTCAGCTCCAGTTGGTGCCCATTGGTGTTTGTGGAGATGGTGGTATGGATAAGCATTCCCTTTACATATCCAGTGTCCCACCTGAAGTGGGGTAAAGCATAGTAGTATAGGGTTCTATCAATCTTGCAACAATGTGGCTTGAACAGAAAAACAAACACAGCACAACTCCCACATTAATTTTAGAAGAGGTGCAAAGCCATGATACTCTACACATTCCCAAGTGTAGAATTGAGCTGCCAATTATATGGTTAAAAATAATTAACTAAGTATTCATAATTAGTTAAACAATAATTCATAGAAATATAACACTCCTCATGTTTCCTCTGTCCCTCCTCTTCTTCTGTTAGCTTCTGTTTCTCGTCATTTTCTTTCTTCTCCTAGTAGGCACTCAAGTTCTCTCCCCACCTTGTTTCTGAAAGTAATGCCTGTGGTGCTGAGGGGGCTAAATGATTTCCAGGACCACTCAGGTTACCACACAGATTCAAATATAACATGAGTAAAGCCTAAATACTAATTAATTCATTAAATGCTTTACTGAAAACACCAAATATATAAGTGTAAAGAAAGCAGAAATATGGAGAACTTTGTTTGCCCTTAAGATAAAGAAACTAATGAAAATAAAGCAATGTGTAATTGTGATGGGCATAAATATCATTCTACATAGCAATTAGGCAAATTATAAATAGTAGGTACCAATGACAGTAATTAGCATTGCTCTTACATAAACATGTAGTTTATAGCTTAGAAAACAAATCTTTCCTAATATGATTGCCATCAGTATTCGCTTCTCTAATACTATGTACTTATGGAAAGATCCTCTTATATTCACATATATCTCCACCCAGATGCATTATTCCAAAGACAAAGGCCCTGGGCCTGAAGAATATAACCAATAAGGCCTTACAAGTTCTATGTGTATGCTTAAATAGAGCTTTAGCAAAGCGAAGCATCCATCCCTGGATCCCGTTTGTTCATTTCTGCTTTGCTGGGGTGGTGCTAAGGAACACACTGGGCTTGCTGATTATCATGTCTGTGGTATCTTGGCACTTGTGGCATTGCAGTCACCATGTTGACATCATTTGTGCTGAAAAGGACAATGACAGCTCCCTCCATGGCTCAAAAGAAGGAATGAAGAAAGAAGTACCTTTGGTGACAATCTGTAAATTTCCTGCACACTAAGCCAGAGAATAAGCTATGCCCAACTGAAGGATGGAAAGAAACTTAGAAGTTAGAATAAAATAGTGTGACTAAATTTAATGTGCTTAATAATGATCCAAGGAATATATTGAATAAATTGAATACAATTTCCTGAGGTTCTTTCTTTGGGAGATATCTCCATGCACTAGACTCTGGCTCCAGTAACATGGAAGGCAACAATGTCCTCAGGAATGTGTCTTAAGAGGAAGAGATGAAATTGAGCATTTTTTAAGATGCTTCTCGGCCATCCGAAGTTCTTCAGGTGAAAATTCTTTGTTTAGCTCTGTACCCCATTTTTAATAGGGTTATTTGGTTTTCTGGGGTCTAACTTCTTGAGTTCTTTGTATATATTGGATATTAGCCATCTATCTGATGTAGGGTTTGTGAAGATCTTTTCCCAATTTGTTGGTTGCCGATTTGTCCTTTTGATGGTGTCCTTTGTCTTACAGAAACTTTGTAATTTTATGAGGTCCCATTTGTCAATTCTTTTTTTTTTTTTGTTTTCGTGTTACTTTTTTTTTAATTCGATATATTTTTTATTTACATTTCAAATGATTTTCCCTTTTCTAGCCCCCCACTCCCCGGAAGTCCCATAAGCCCCCTTCTCTCCCCCTGTCCTCCCACCCACCCCTTCCCACTTCCCCGTTCTGGTTTTGCCCTATACTTCTTCACTGAGTCTTTCTAGAACAAGGGGCCACTCCTCCTTTCTTCTTGTACCTCATTTGCTGTATGGATTATGTTTGGGGTATTCCAGTTTTGATATTGTTGTTCTGTTCAGGAACTTTCCCCCTGTACTGATGTCCTCAAGGGTCTTCCCCAGTTTCTTTTCTATTAGCTTCAGAGTGTCTGGCTTTATGTAGAGGTCCTTGATCCATTTGGAGTTGAGCTTAATACAAGGAGATAAGGATGGATCAATTCACATTCTTCTGCATGCTGGCCTCCAGTTGAACCAGCACCATTTGTTGAAAAGGCTATCTTTTTTCCATTGGATGTTTTCAGCCCCTTTGTCGAGGATCAAGTGGCCATAGGTGTGTGGGTTCATTTCTGGATCTTCAATCCTGTTCCATTGATTCACCTGCCTGTCACTGTACTAATACCATGCAGTTTTTAACACTATTGCTCTGTAGTATTGCTTGAGGTCAGGGATACTGATTCCCCCAGGGAAATGCAAATCAAAGCAACCCTGAGATTTCACCTTATACCAATCAGAATAACTAAGATTAAAAATTCAGGAGACAGCAGGTGTTGGTGAGGAGGTGGAGAAAGAGGAACACTCCTCCACTGCTGGTGGGGTTGCAAATTGGTACAACCACTCTGGAAATCAGCCTGGCGGTTCCTCAGAAAACTGGGCAAGACACTTCTGGAGGATCCTTCTATACCACTCCTGGGCATATACCCAGAGGATTCCCCAACATGTAATAAGGATACGTGCTCCACTCTGTTCATAGCAGCCCTATTTATAATAGCCAGAAGCTGAAAAGAACCCAGGTATCCCTCAATGGAAGAATGAATGCAAAAAAAAAAATGTGGTATATATACACAATGGAGTACTATTCAGTCATTAGAAACAATGAATTCATGAAATTCTTAGACAAATGGATGGAGCTGGAGAACATCATACTAAGTGAGGAAACCCAGTCTCAACAGATCAATCATGGTGTGCATTCACTGATAAGTGGATATTAGCCTAGAAAATTGGAATACCCAAAACATAATCTACATATCAAATGAGGTACAAGAAGAACAGAGGAGTGGCCCCTCATTCTGGAAAGACTCAGTGTAGCAGTATAGGGCAAAACCAGAACAGGGAAGTGGGAAGGTGTGGATGGGAGAACAGGGGGATGGAAGGGGGATTATGTGACTTTCGGGGAGTGGGGGGCCAGAAAAGGGGAAATCATTTGAAATGTAAATAAAAAATATATCGAATAAAAAAAATAAAATTAAATTAATAAAAGAAAAAAAAAGAGGAAGAGATGAATTTGCCTCTGTCCAAAAACTGCAAGATGAAGCAGTTGCCAACTAGATTTGCTGATAATCTTTGCTCATAAGAGCAGTTCATCTGCAATTACTTACAGTTCAGGTATATTAGCCTTAAACATGCTAATGTGCATGTTGGAAGAGGGGTGGAAAGGCCACATTATTTAGAATTCCCTTTCTATTACTTCACACTGACTGCACAGAAGTGTGATGGAAATCTATGACTAGAGTGCGTTTGCATATGTAAAATATTGATTTGTGGTTTTAAAATCAATTCCCTCCCATTTCTCACAATGTATGGAATTTCACCATGAAGAGGGTTTTGAAATTATCTTTTCCTTCTCTGTAATCTGGTTTAAGAAGCTCAAATACCTAGAAATGATCATTACACGCAGATGTTTAATTGTTTAACATTCACGTGACTTATATTGGAATCTGTCTTTTTCATGGAAGCTAATAGTACAGATAGTGCTGTCCCTAAGGATTAGTCAGATCAGAGAGAGGAAGACAGAGAGAAGAGGGTGGTAGAGAGGAGGAGGAGAGGGTAAGGGAAGGGAGAGGAAAAGGGAAATGGGGATAGATAGGTAGAGAGAGAGAGAGAGAGAGAGAGAGAGAGAGAGAGAGAGAGGTAGAAACAGAGAAAGAGAGACAGAGAATGCAGATGCTAAAGACCATCATGCTTAGTAAGTTTTCCTTAAGGCAGAATAAGAAAACGGCTCCTACGCAGAGGAAAAATTGCTGCTTTTGGATTTAACCGTGAAAGAAAACAGGCAACAGGGCTGTTTTTCTCATCAGAGCACAATGTGAAACCTCAGGTGGATTTGTGAGCACAAAGACCCAACATACTGGAACAGATATGAGCATGGTGAAGGTCAGATAAGCAAGGAAATGGAAAGAACCCAACCTTGAAATGTAGGAACAAGCCAGACAGAAACCTCCCGGAAGTGACTATTCTGGAAATTAGAGTAGCACACAACAGACCCATGAGGTAGGGAGCTGGGGATTTATAAGCCATTTCACAATAATTTCAAAAGTTACATGAACATCCATTTTAATGTTTGGTTTTGCAAATCAGTTTGCACTAATGCTTTTTGATATAATCTTCTTTACATTGCATTTATTTTGCTATCCCTGTCATAAAATTTTGATCGTTATTTGTGGCATAATATATTTCTCAGATTTTTAAGACATGATTCCAAAAAGCATCACTGATTTCACAGTGGTTTCTGAGTTGTGTGGTGCAAAGAGAACTCAATATATAAACCATACCCAGAAATGCCAGCGTGTACCACAGCACCCTTAAGAGAAAGTGTCATGTTTCTCCAGATCAGCCTGGATTTTTGCACACCTCCCTCTCTGTCACCAGTGCTCGCTGCATAGTTACACAATGCCCCAGGGACCACATGACAACAGCAATGGCACCTGCTAGGAAGACAAGCAATAGGCTGGAGGGCATCTGGTAGGCACTTTTGGGTCAGCCTTGCATTTACAAACCTATTAAACAATGACAGCCTTCTCTGCTTTTAGCAAAGGCCATTATGAAACTACTCAGATAGGAGGGGTAGTACTGCAGCTCCTCCTCTGAACAATGGTAGTCTTTAAAATAGGCTTTCTAGGAACATTTCCCTTATCAGTTCACAGACGGGGTAGAAACTCAGACAGATAGGAACACAGTCTACTATTTGTCCATGGAAGAAAGATCCGCAGTTGATTTGTCCATGGCAAGAAGAGTTCCTTTCAAGGCCTGCCTCTGCCAACACAAGAATGTCTGTCTGGTCCTGAAAAAAATGAAATATCACTCAACTAGAAGATGTTAAGGATTGCCATGTGGGATGTGGTACTTATGTTCTCAGATGAACAAGAATCTAAAACACTTTGTTAAAGCTTTACTCTTAATCCTTAAGAAGTGTAGGGATTTTGCTGCCGTAGTTCAGTAGTGGTGCTTTTTTTTCCTACCTTACATCTAGATTCTGTGATAATAAAAATGGTGGAAGTCCCTAGGGATAGGAGGCAGGAGGACTCCCTCCATCTAAAGCTCTGGAGCCCAGTCTAGCCTTGTACTTCCTTTTTCAAGGACAAGAATTTCCACAGGGACTAGCTAGCTGACTCTCCTGTTCAGGGTCATTTCATCCTGTAAATTGGAGCCTATGTTTCACTTGAGAGTTTTCACCTTCATTTTCCAAGCACTCATGAGAGCCCAGTGACTTCTCTTAGCACCTGTGTTCAGCAGGGAGTGTGCAGCACTGAAACACCATATGTGTGAGAAAATTAAAAAAAATCCCTGGGAAATGTCCATCTACTCTTTTACCTTCCTACATTTAGCTACTGGGTATAGAGACTTTACATACTAATTTCATCTCTAACTATGATTGTCTATAAGTTGAAAAATGTCATGAAATTACATAACAAAATTAAGTTGTAAGATACTCTATGCAGTATACTTTGTCACAATCATGGTTGTGAGTGTATGTGGCTGGTTGCTCTTAAACATTTTCAAGTTATGAGGACTCTTTCTGAGAGTACAGTGGGGAAGGGGTGTGTGCCTCTTGTTCTTATGATCTGTCAATCTAATTTTTGGTTGAGATTTTAGAAAATTCTTCAGATACCAGAACAGAGTCCCTACAACAGTAATAGAGTATGTGAACTGGCAAAATACCAGCCAGAAAACTCCACAACTTCTCTCCTGTGTGTGGCAAGCAGAACAGAGGGCACCCTGGCTGACTTCTCTAGGAGGGTAATACAGGCTTGGGTGCTTGCTAAGTTTGGTTGAGATTGATCAGTACTCCATTAATAAATGGAGAGACCTATTGAGCTACAGTTGTGAACGGAGGAGGTATATTTTCAGATTGTTTACCAGTGTACCAGGAAACAGAATTGTTTTCCAGACACCATTTGCATAACTTCTTTCTTAGATTAAAATGAAGAAATCTGCTAGGTGAAGGACTTCATTTTTGTCATAATACTGACTATAGACACACACACACTAGTGAAAAGAGCGGATCACCATTGAAGTACCTGTTAATTCTTGGCTTCTTGAGCATCATAGCCACAAGTATAAAAGTTCCTGCTCTGGATTTAGTACAAACTCAGACATCTGTTCTTTGTTCCCATCTCATGTAGCCTGTAATTTTTATTATGTTTTTAATCTATTTATTGATTTATATATTCTTAAATAATGATGCATCAAGCATTAAATATTTTCTAGACTAGCTGCTAGTTCATATATATCCCTCAACACGACTTTTAAAAGGAATAATGTAGGAAGTGGGCCTGACAGCACCACATCCACATACCCAGGCCTTGCTCCAGGCAAATGGTTTCAGCACAGGCTTCTTTGCCTGATGACCTCCACAGACCTCAGCCACCAGCTTCAATCTTACATGTCCAAGCCATACGCCAATAGTTCCTCTATCTACTTTCTCTGATGAGTCCCTCAAGAGCCAAGTCCACCAGTGTCATCTCTACATTCTCAGGCCTAACTCCCATCATGCAGTTCTCACATTGACCCAGCCTGAGGCAGATATCTTAAGAAAAACAATGAATGAAAGCTTCCTACCCAGGTTACACTGCAGAGACATGAACAACATGAAATGCATAGGTAATGAGCCTGTCTCCCATTCCCATTAGTCCTGGAATCATGTTCTCATGTGAGAATTACTTAATGATTCCCCTGGACACAGAACTTAAAAAGAAGGACCCATGAACTGCATCCAAGATTCCAAGGAATTTAAAAAATGTAACAGAAAAATTTAACAACTCAAGCAACGAGAATGGAAATGTTTTGAAAACTCATGAAACAAATGTGCAAGAACTATAGGATACCATAAAGAAAGCAAGTCTTTGAATTGTAGGAGAAAAATCTCAGATCAGTGTTGCAGACCAGATATTCAACAGGATCACAGGAGAAACCATCTCAGCTTTAATGTTTCTATCACTGTGATTAAAGACCATGATCAAAACAACTTGGGGAGGGAAGGAATTTGGCAGCTTACAACTCAGAGGTCACACTTTGTCCCTGAGGAAATGAGGGCAGGAACTCAAGCGGGGCAGGATCCTGAAGGTAGGAACTGAGGAGATTCCATGGAAGAGTGTAACTCAGTATTTTGTACCCTGTAGCTTGCTCACACTGCTTTCTTATAGTGTTTAGGACATCTAGTCCAGGAATGGCACTGCTCACAGTTAGCTGGGCTACCCCACAGCATTAATCAATAAAAACAACTACCACAGGATTCTTCACAGGATAATCTGCTGTGGCATATTCTCAAACTACCCTATATAAAATGACTCATGCTTAGGCCAAGTTGACATAAAATTTAGCTATCACAACTGACACCTTGTCACCTGGACAAACTCTTTACTTTTAAACCATAAACTTTTTTTTCTTCCTTATCTTCAAGATCTCATATTTATTATTTATGGTATAATATAACTATCCCAACTTTTAAAAGTTGCAAACCAGCAGTCTCAATTAACCTGGACCTCCAAGATCTCTCAGACACTGCACCACCAAGGAGGCAGCATACACCAGCTGATATGAGGCTCCCAACACATACATAGCAGAAGACTGCCAGGTCTGAGTTTAGTCAGAGAAGATGCACCTAACCCTCAAGAGACTGGAAGCCCCAAGAAGTTTAGAGGACTGGTGGGGTGGAGGGCATGTAGAACATCCTCCTGGAGATGGGGAAGGGGGTGGCAGGAGGTATATGGTATTAAACAGTTGGAAGGTGGAACAGGAGGGGAATAAAATCTGGAGTTTAAAATAAATAAATAAATAATAAAAAATTTCAAAATAAAGAATTCCAACAATTTACAAATTTAATATTTAAAATAGCAGTTCTCATTTAAAATAACCTCTTTTGGGATATTGAACAAAGGAGTTACATATCATATATCGTTCATATGAGATCCTTTTAACGTTATGATTCATAACAGTATAAAATCATAATTATGAAGTAGCAACAAAATAATTTTATGGTGAAGGGTCACCACAACTTGATGAATTCTATGAAACTGTTATAGCATTTGAGAGGTTGAAAACCACTGCTTTAAAACAACTCTTCCTCAGGAAAAAGCATACCAAGCAGCTGTTCAATACCAAATTGTCAGCCATACATACACGTAGAATTGTGCAGACTAAGCATTTATTTTATCATAATTATATACATGTATAACAATGATTAATAAAAAAGAGCCAATGGATTCAAAGTAGAGAAGGACTTTATGAAAGTCTGGGGGAAAACGAATGATAAAACTATATTATAATATCAAAAACTAAAATTAATATTTTAAAAAATGGCATTGTCTCTAAAATTTCAAAGTCTCTTAACTGAAGGGACCTGGAAAATACAAAAAGATGAGATACATACTTTCTCACTCCTTGAAGGAGTTACAGGACACAGTCACAATCAGATCAAAACAAACCTAAAATTCAAGTGGTAAATGTTTAGTGCTTGACATCTGAGACTCATGACTTCTAGGCTTCAAAGGTCTCTATTCCTCTAACTCTGCTATCTACTGTACGTCTTGTCTTCTAGACTCAGACTGTTTGTCTCCACAATTGCTACTCTCCTTTGTCATCTCATGGTACTAGGAGCACCAAAATCCTGGGATCTCTATTGAAACTAAGGGTACATCTTCACTAATGGCTTCTTGTGACCTCTCTTCAGGGACCCCAACCCTGCCACACAGTGGCAAACTTCAGCTGCTCTCCATAAGCTCTTCATGCCTTCAAAACCAGTGCCACCATTAATGGTTACATATTCTAAATTATGTTTCCAGCATGAAGTACAGCCTTTGTTTTCTCTGAACTATATCTTCTGTGTGCTGCCCCTGAAGTCATATGCCCAGATTTAACTTTAATGATGCGATATCTTAATCATTAATAATTTTTCAGTTCCAGCTGGCTAGCAACAATTGTCCCAGCAAAGCAAAGATTTTACTTTAGTGGATCTGGTATTGTGTTAACCACAGGCCATTCTTCATCTCTAGATGACCAGAATCATGAATTTTTAGTTTGGAACATCACCTAAATTATTCAAATAGTCTTTGCTTCCTTACAAAGCTTCAGAGACCAGGCCTCCATCATCCATCAAAATTGGATATTTTATATATTTACATTTCAAATGTTATCCCCTTTCCCAGTTTCCCCTACAGAACCCTCCTTTCCCATCCCCCCATTTGCCTGTTTCTATGAGGATGCTCCCCCTTCCAACTACCCACTTCCACCTCACTGCCATGGCATTCCCCTACAATAGGGAATCGAGCCTTCACAGGACCAAGAACTTCTCCTCCTATTGATGCCAGACAATTCCATCCTCTGCTACATATGCTTCTGGGGCCATGGGTCCCTCTATATATACTCTTTGGCTGTTGGTTTAGTACCTGTGAGCTCTTGGGGGGAATCTGGTTAGTGGTTATTGCTGTTCTTCCTTTGGGGTTGCAAACTTCTTTAGCTCCTTTAGTATTTTCCTAACTTCTCCATTGGGGACCAAGTACTAAGTCCAATGGTTGGCTGCAAAAGCATATGCCTCTGTATTTGTCAGGCTCTGGCAGAGCCTCTCAGGAGATAGCTATAATAGGTTCCTATCAGCAAGCACTTGTTGGCATCCTTAGTTATCAGAGAAATACAAATCTAAACAACCCTAAGATTACACCTCACCCTAGTCAAATGGCCAAGATTAGGATGTGGAGAAAGAGGAACACTTCTCCATTTTTGGGATTTCAAGCTAGTACAACCCCTCTGGAAATCAGTTTGGTGGTTCCTCAGAAAATTAGACATAGTACTACCTGAGGATCCAGCTATACCACTACTGTGTATATACCCAGAAGATGCACCAACATGTAATAAGGACACATGCACCACTATGTTCATAGCAGCCTTATTTATAATAGCCAGAAGCTGGAAAGAACCCAGATGTCTTTCAGCAGAGGAATGGATACAGAAAATGTGGTACATTAATAGCTATTAAAAACAAGGACTTCATGAAAATCTTAGGATGGAACTAGAAAATATTAACATGAGTGAGGTAACCCAGTCACAAAAAAACACACATGATTATGCACTCACTGATAAGGGGATATTAGAACAAAAGCTTAGAATAACCAAGATATAATTCATAGACCATATGAAGCTCAAGAAGAAGGAAGACCAAAATGTGGATCCTTTAGTTCTTAGAAGGAAGAACAAAATACTCAGGAGACATAGAAGGTAGGAGGGACTTGAAAGGAAAAGAGGACTGGGAAGAGAAAAAGGTGAGCAGGATCAGGTATGAAAGGAGACAGGGATGAAATACAGATGGTCAGGAATTTGAACAGAAACTCAAGACAGAACCCCAGATGCTGAACTCTTACAAAAGTTATCAAAGAATGCTGCTTACTTTGTAGCTCCTCATGCTTTGATGAATTTGTTTCTGATTATAACAACCAGTACCTTCAGCACAGGACTGGAACTGTCCACATTAATCTGGACCCTCCCACATCAATTTTCAGTAAAGCCACAGGCTTGTCTATATGGCAATCTGGTTGGGGCATTATCTTAGTTGAGGTTTCCTTATCCAAAATTATTCTGTCTTGTGTTAAGTTGACACAAAGTTCAGCAAAAGTTTTCTTGAAACAATGAAAAGGCATAACCTGAGAGATTCAAGATGCATACAACACATAGACAAGACCAAAAAAGAACTAAAACACTAAATATATAAATAATGAGAGGGTACTAAAACTGCAAAAGTAAACTCACAAAGCATATATAAAACAAACACAATCATAATTAAATCTGATTTATGAGTGGAAACTTTGAAAGTCAGAAGAGCCTGAAACAATACATTCTAAGTATAAAAGACCCTGATGACAAACCTACACTACTATACCCAGCAAAACTATCTGCCATAGTTGAAAGAGGTCAAAACAAGATTTAAACAGGCTAAAACAACTCATGTCTACCAAACTAGTAGTACTGAGCATTCTGGAAGCAATTCTTTAGAATGAAAAGAGAAATAAAGATAGGCAATAAAATATAGAAACAAAACCAAAGAAGATTGTATTCATTACATTTTCTATTGATTTGACAAAATATTACAACTAAAGCAAAAGAAAGTTTTTAATTAGGGTTACAGTTTCAGAGGGCTGGAGTCGGATATGATACAGTAAAGACATTGTGGCAGAAAAAGATGAGAGTTTATATCCTAATACAAAATTAGGATGCAGAGAGAACAGCATACTTGGAATGATGGGAGTCTTATGAAACCTCAAATATCACCTCAAGTGACATATCTTCTCCAACCATGTTTCACCTCCTATCTCCTAATCTTTCCCAAATAGCTCCACTACTGTGATTCAAGCATTCAAATATATTGCAACTATTGGGAGGAAGGGGATTCTTATTCAAACTATCACAAAGCTAAACTTAAGATAAGAATGAGAACAAAATGAAAAAATTCACACACTTTTCAATAATTTTAAATATTGATAGCATTACCATCACAGTCAAAAGACACTGATTTTTTAATAGTTTAGCTTCTAAGAAAATAGGACCAGGGAACATACATATTTCACTATACTAATATCAAACAAAATAGATTTTGAACTAAAATTAATTAAAAGAAATAAATAAGGCATTCCATTCTAATCAAGGATACAGTCACCCAAAAAGACATTATAATCCTAAACACACACACACACACACACACACACACACACATGCACACACACACACGCAAAAAAAAACTAGGGTGTACTCAATTTTGTAAAAATGTATGCATGCTACTGGAATTATAGATTATCTCCACCTCAGTAACAGCAAGTGATTTCCATATCTCACCTTCTTCTATAGTCAGGCCATCTGAGCAAAACAGTAGTCACAAAAACATCAGATTGAATGATATCATGTATCAAATATACCCAAAAGTTACCTACATAATCTTCTATATGAAGAATATATATTCTACTCAACAGCCACTGGAAGAGTATCAAAAACAGACTATGTTCTGGAACATAATCAAGTCTAACAAATTCATCAGAATTGAAATAACTGTGAATTCTATCTTGCCACAAACCAATAAGACTTAAAATCAAAAGAAAAATGAATCTTTACTAATCACCCAAACTCAATATGATTGAACAACACAGAGCTAAATTATGAAGGGCTCAAAGAAATATAATCTGTAATCATGAAAGGAATTTTAAAAACACCTTTCTGAAACTAAATGAAAATGAAAACATCACATAAAACCACTGGGAGATATTAAAGCCATTCCTAAAAGGGGCAGTTCCATCTCTAAGCACCTATATTAAAATCAGGAAAAAAGAACAACCAAATAACCAACCAAAGAACAATAACAATAACAAAAACACAAGTCAAATGACTTACTGGTGTAGCTCAAGAATTTGAAAAAATCAGTAAGAAATCAAACTGCAAACCTATTCACTGGCAAAAAATAAAATCAAATAAAAGTCAAAGTTAATGGAATGAAAACAAAACAGTAAGAAGATTTAAAGAAATCTAAGAGCTGGTTTGTTGGAAAAATTAACAAGATCACAGACCAAGAAAATGAATGAAAGAAAAAAAGCAAAGAATGAATTCAAAGTAAGTGAATCTGAAATGATCAGGGATATAGTACAATAGATGACAAAGAAATGCAAACTACTATAAAGCAATACTTTTTAAAAGTATTTATAACTTAACTTCATGAAATTAGAAAACCTGAAAGAAATGGATGCATTCCTAGGTTTATCCAAAATTAAACTAAATGAGATTATACAAATTTAAATTAAAATGAGATAAATAATTTAAACAGATTCATAAACAACAAGGAATCCAACCAGGAACAAAAAGCCTTCAGACTAAAATTATGCCCAGGCCCAGATGGATTCATGGCAGAATTCAATCAGACTTTCTTTTTTTCTTTTCTTTTTTTTTTTTTTTTGTATCTCCTTTTATTTTTCTTTATTTGATATATTCTTTATTTACATTTCAAGTGATTTTCTCTTTCCTTGACCCTCCCTCCCCAAAAGTCCCATAAGCCCTCTTTTCTCCCCCTGTTCCCCAATCCACCCCTTCCCACTTCCCTGTCCTGGGACACTGCTGCACTGAGCTTTTCCAGGACCAGGGGCCACTCCTTCCTTCTTCTTGGGCATCATTTGATATGTGCATTGTGTCTTGGATATTCCAAACTTCAGGGCTAATATCCATTTATCAGAGAGTGCATACCATGAGTGTTCTTTTGAGACTGGGTTACCTCACTTAGGATGATGTTCTCCAGTTCCATCCATTTTTCGAAAAATTTCGTGAATTCATTGTTTCTAATGGCTGATAATACACACTCCATTGTGTATATATACCACATTTTCTGTATCCATTCCTCCTTTGAGGACATCTGGGTTCTTTCCACCTTCTGGCTATTATAAATAGGGCTGCTATCAACATAGTAGAGCATATATCCTTATTACATGCTGGGGAATCCTCTTAGTATAAGTCCAGGAGTAGTATAGCAGGATCATCTGGAAGTATCATTCCTGGTTTTCTGAGGAACCACCAGACTGACTTCCAGAGTGGTAGTACCAGCTTGCAACCCCACCAGCAGTGGAGGAGTGTTCCTCTTTCTCCACATCCTCATCAGCACCTGTTTTTTCCTGACTTTTTGATCTTAGCCATTCTGACTGGTGTGAGGTAAAATCTCAGGGTTGTTTTGATGTGCATTTCCCTGATGACTGAGGATGTTGACCACTTCTTTAGGTGCTTCTCAGCCATTCAATATTCCTAAGGTGAAAATTATTTTTTTAGCTGTGTACCCCATTTTAAGGGGGATATTTGGCTCTCTGGAGTCTGCCTTCTTGAGTTCTTTGTATATCTTAGCTATAAGCCCTCTGTCGGATGTAGTGTTGGTAAAGATCTTTTCCCAATTTGTAGGTTGCCCTTTTGTCCTTTTGACAATGTCCTTTGCCTTACAGAAACTTTGTAGTTTAATGAGGTTCCATTTGTCAATTCTTGATCTTAGAGCATAAGCTATTGGTGTTCTGTTGAGGAAATTTTCCCCTGTGCCCATGTCCTCAAAGGTCTTCCCCAGTTTCTTTTCTATTAGTTTCAGTGTCTCTGGTTTTATGTGGAGGTTCTTGATCCACTTGGACTTGAGGTTAGTACAAGGAGATAAGAATGGATCAATTTGCATTCTTTTGTGTGCTGACCTCCAGTTGAACCAGCACCATTTGTTGAAGAGGCTATCGGTTTTCCACTGGATGGTTGTAGCTCCTTTATCAAAAACCAAGTGACCACAATTCTGTGGGTTCATTTCCAGATCTTCAATTCTATTCCATTGATATCCTTGCCTGTCACTGTACAAATACCATGCAGTTTTTAACAAAACTGCTCTGTAGTACTGTTTGAGGTCTGGGATACTGATTCCCCCAGAAGTTCTTTTACGGTTAAGAGTAGTTTTAGCTATCCTGGGTTTTTTGTTATTCCAGATGAATTTGAGAATTGCTCTTTCTAAGTCTATGAAGAATTGAGTTGGGATTTTGATGAGGATTGCATTGAATCTGTAGATTGCTTTTGGCAAGATGGCCATTTTTACTATATTAATCCTGCCAATCCAAGAGCAAGGAATATTTTTCTATCTTCTGAACTCTCCGATTTCTTTCTTCAAAGACTTGAAGTTCCTGTCATACAAATCTTTCACTTGTTTGGTTAGAGCCACACCAAGATAGTTTATATTGTTTGTGGCTATTGTGAAGGGTGTCATTTCCCTAATTTCTTTCTCAGTCTGCTTATCCTTTGAGTATAGAAAGACTACTGATTTGCTTGAGCTAATTTTATAACTAGCCACCTTGCTGAAGTTGTTTATCAGCTGTAGGAGTTCTCTGGTGGAGTTTTTTGGGTCACTTAAATAGACTATCATATCTTCTACAAATAGTGATACTTTGACTTCTTCCTTTCCAATTTGTATCTTTTGACCTCCTTGTGTTGTCTAATTGCTCTAGCTAGAACTTCAAGTACTATATTGAATAAATATGGAGAGAGAGGGCAGCCTTGTCTAGTCCCTGATTTTAGTGGGATTGCTTCAAGTTTCTCTCCATTTAGTTTGATGATTGCTACTGGTTTGCTGTATACTGCTTTTACTATGTTTAGGTATGGGCCTTGAATTCCTGTTCGTTCCAAGACCTTTAACATGAAAGGATGCTGGATTTTGTCAAATGCTTTTTCAGCATCTAATGAAATGACCATGTGGTTTTTTGCTTTGAGTTTGTTTATGTAGTGGATTACATTGATGGAATGCCGTATATTGAACTATCCCTGCATCCGTGGGATGAAGCCTACTTGATCGTGATCAATGATTGTTTTGATGTGTTCTTGGATTCTGTTGGCAAGAATTTTATTGAGTATTTTTGCATCGATATTCATAAGAGACATTTGTCTATGGTTCTCTCTTTTTTGTTGGATATTTGTGTGGTTTTGGTATCAGCGAAATTGTGGCTTCATAGAATGAGTTGGGTAATGTTCCTTCTGTTTCTATTTTGTGGAATAGTTTGAAGAGTATTGGCATTAGATCTCCTTTGAATGTCTGATAGAATTCTACACTAAAGCCATATGGTCCCATGCTTTTTTGGTTGGGAGACTGTCAATGACCACTTCTATTTCTTTAGGGGTTATAGGTCCATTTAGATGGTCTATCCAATCCTGATTAAATTCTGGTAATTGGTCTGTCTAGGAAATTGTCCATTTCTTCCAGATTTTCCAGTTTTGTTGAGTATAGACTTTTGTAGTAGGATATGATAATTTTTTGGATTTCCTCAGTTTCTGCTGTTATATCACCCTTTTCATTTCTGATTTTGTTAATTTGGGTACTATCTCTGTGCCTTCTGGTTAGTCTGGCTAAAGGTTTATCTATCTTGTTGATTTTCTCAAAGAACCAGCTCCTACTTTTGTTGATTCTTTGTATAGGTCTTTTGTTTCAACTTGGTTGATTTCAGCCCTGAGTTTTATGATTTCCTGCCTTGTACTCCTCTTGGGTGTATTAGCCTTTTTTTTGTTCTAGAGCTTTCAGGTGTTCTGTTAAACTGCTAGTGTATGCTCTCTCCAGCTTCTTTTTGTAGGCACTCAGAGCTATGAGTTTTCCTCTTAGCACTGCTTTCATTGTGTCCCATAAATTTGGGTATGCTGTGCCTTCATTTTCATTAAATTCTAAAAAGTCTTTGATTTCTTTCCTTATTTCTTCCTTGACCAAGGTATCATTGAGTAGAGAATTGTTCAGCTTCCATATGTACGTAGACTCTTTTTTTGTTGTTTTTCTGTTTTGTTTTGTTTTGCTTTGTTTTGTTTGCTATTGAAGACGGCCCTTATTCCATAGTGATCTGATAGGAGGCATGGAACTAGTTCTATCATCTTATATCTATTGAGATCTGTTTTGTGACAATTATATGGTCAATTTTGGAGAAGGTACCATGAAGTGCTGAGAAGAAGGTATATCCTTTTGATTTAGGATGAAATGTTCTATAGATATCTATTAAGCCCATTTGGTCCAAATCTTCTGCTAGTTTCGCTGTGACTCCATTTAGTTTGGGTTTCCCTGATCTTTCCATTGAAGAGAGTGGGGTGTTTAAGTCCCCCACAATTATTGTGTGGGGTGTGATGTATGCTTTAAGCTTTAGTAAGGTTTCCTATACGAATGCAGGTGCCCTTGTACTTGGGACATAGATGTTCAAAATTGAGAGTCCTTCCTGGTAGGTTTTTTCCTTTAATGAGCATAAAGTGGCCTTCTGTATCTTTTTTGATTATTTTGGTTGAAAGTCTATTTTATCTGATATTAGAATGGCTACTCTGGCTTGTTTCCTGTGACCATTTGCTTGGAGGACTGTTTTCCAGCCTTTTACTCTTAGGCAGTATTTGTCTTTGATAGTGAAATGCATTTCCTGTATGCAGCAATATGTTGGGTCTTGTTTAAGAATCCAGTCTATATCTTTTTATTGGGGGAATTAATTCCATTGATATTAAGAGATATTAAGGAATAGTGATTGTTTCTTCCTGATGCTTTTGATGTAATTTTTAAGTTTGTGTGGTTATCTTCTTTTGGGTTTGTTGAAAGGAGATTTCTTTCTTGCCTTTTCTTGTATGTAGTTTCCCTCCATTTGTTGGTGTTTTCCATTCATTATCCTTTGAAGGGCTGGATTTGTGGAAAGATACTGTGTAAATTTGTTTTTGTCATGAAAAACCTTGGTTTCTCCATTTATGGCAATTGAGAGATTTGCTGGATATAGCAGTTTGGTTCGGCATTTGTGTTGCTTTAGGGTGTGCATGATGTCTGCCCAGGCTCTTCTGGCTTTCATAGTCTCTAGTGAGAAATCCGGTGTAATTCTGATAGGTCTACCTTTATATGTTACTTGACCCTTTTCCCTTACTGCTTTTAATAGTCTTTCTTTGTTTAGTACATTTTGTGTTTTAATTATTATATAATGGGATGAATTTCTTTTCTGGTCAAATCTATTTGGAGTTCTGTAGGCTTCTTGTATGTTCATGGGCATCTCTTTCTTTAGGTTAGGGCAGTTCTCTTCTATAATTTTGTTGAAGACATTTACTGACCCTTTCAGTTGGAGATCTTCACTCTCTTCTATGTCTATAATCCTTAGGTTTGGTGTTCTCATTTTGTCCTGGATTTTCTGGATATTTTTGGTCAGGAGCTTTTTGCATTTTTCATTTTCTTTGACTATTTTATCAGTGCTTTCAATGGTATATTCTGCATCTGAGATTCTCTCTTCCATCTCTTGTATTCTGTTGTTGATGCTTGGATCCATGACTCCTGACTTCTTTCCTAAGTTTTCTATGTCTCAAGTTGTCTCTCTTTGTGATTTCGTTATTGTTTCTACCTCCTTCTATAGATCCTAGATGGCTTTGTTTAATTCCTTCACCTGTTTTGTTGTGTTTTCCTTTAGTTCTTCAAGGGATCTTTGCTGTTTACTTGTATTCCCTTACATTTCTTTTTTTTTTTTTTTATTTTTTTTTTATTTTTTTTTATTTGATATAATTTATTTACATTTCAAATGATTTCCCCTTTTCTAGCCCCCCCCCCACTCCCCGAAAGTCCCGTAAGCCCCCTTCTCTTCCCCTGTCCTCCCTCCCACCCCTTCCCAATTCCCCGTTCTGGTTTTGCCAAATACTGTTTCACTGAGTCTTTCCAGAACCAGGGACCACTCCTGCTTTCTTCTTGTATCTCATTTGATGTGTGGATTATGTTTTGGGTATTCCAGTTTTCTAGGTTAATAACCACTTATTAGTGAGTGCATACCATGATTCACCTTTTGAGTCTGGGTTACCTCACTTAGTATGATGTTCTCTAGCTCCATCCATTTGCCTAAGAATTTCATGAATTCATTGTTTCTAATGGCTGAATAGTACTCCATTGTGTAGATATACCACATTTTTTGTATCCACTCTTCTGTTGAGGGATACCTGGGTTCTTTCCAGCATCTGGCAATTATAAATAGGGCTGCTATGAACATAGTAGAGCATGTATCCTTATTACATGGTGGGGAATCCTCTGGGTATATGCCCAGGAGTGGTATAGCAGGATCTTCTGGAAGTGAGGTGCCCAGTTTTCGGAGGAACCGCCAGACTGCTTTCCAGAGTGGTTGTACCAATTTGCAACCCCACCAGCAGTGGAGGAGTGTTCCTCTTTCTCCGCACCCTCTCCAACACCTGCTGTCTCCTGAATTTTTAATCTTAGCCATTCTGACTGGTATAGGGCTAAGAGCAAGAATTGACAAATGGGACCTCATAAGGTTATAGAGTTTCTGTAAGGCAAAGGAAAGCAAATCAGTGGCCTTCTATACTCAAAGGATAAGCAGGCTGAGAAAGAAATTAGGGAAATGACCCCCTTCACAATAGCCACAAACAGTATAAAGTATCTTGGGGTGACTCTTACCAAACATGCGAAAGATCTGTATGACAAGAACTTCAAGACTCTGAAGAAGGAAATGGAAGAAGACCTCAAAAAATGGGAAAACCTCCCATGCTCATGGATCGGTAGAATCAATATAGTTAAAATGGCCATTTTGCCTAAAGCACTATACAGATTCAATGCAATACCCATCAAAATCCCAACTCAATTCTTCACAGAGTTAGAAAGAGCAATTATCAAATTCATCTGGAACAACAAAAAACCCAGGATAGCTAAAACTATTCTCAGCAACAAAAGAAAATCTGGGGGAATCAGTATCCCTGACCTCAAGCAATACTACAGAGCAATAGTGTTAAAAACTGCATGGTATTGGTACAGTGACAGGCAGGAGGATCAATGGAACAGGATTGAAGATCCAGAAATGAACCCACACACCTATGGCCACTTGATCCTCGACAAAGAGGCTGAAAACATCCAATGGAAAAAAGATAGCCTTTTCAACAAATGGTGCTGGTTCAACTGGAGGTCAGCATGCAGAAGAATGCGAATTGATCCATCCTTGTCTCCTTGTACTAAGCTCAAATCCAAATGGATCAAGGACCTCCACATAAAGCCAGACACTCTGAAGCTAATAGAAAAGAAACTGGGGAAGACCCTTGAGGACATCGGTACAGGGAGAAAGTTTCTGAACAGAACACCAATAGCGTATGCTCTAAGAGCAAGAATTGACAAATGGGACCTCATAAGGTTACAGAGTTTCTGTAAGGCAAAGGACACCATCAAGAGGACAGATCGGCAACCAACAAATTGGGAAAAGATCTTCACCAATCCTACATCAGATAGAGGGCTAATATCCAATATATATAAAGAACTCAAGAAGTTAGACTCCAGAAAACCGAACAACCCTATTAAAAAATGGGGTACAGAGTTAAACAAAGAATTCTCACCTGAAGAACTTCGGATGGCGGAGAAGCATCTTAAAAAATGCTCCACTTCATTAGTCATTAGGGAAATGCAAATCAAAACATCCCTTACATTTCTTTAAGGGAGTTATTTATGTCCTTCTCAAAGCCCTCCAGGATGCCCTCCATCAGCATCATGACCTGTGATTTTAAATCCAGCCAATCAGCTCTGGATGCAGGCAGTGGTGGCTGTCTCCTCCTCACTGGCTGCTGGGTGTATAGCTGGCTTCCTGCACTGCTTGGAGATGGTGTGCTGTGGCTGAGGCTGTTCCCGATCCAGAGGCAGAGACCAGAAGGCTCTTGCTAGAGGCCTCTGGACTGGATCCTCTGCTCTGCAGGACTGGACTCACCTATGCAGGCTGCCTCTTCTTAGCTGGCTCCTGGGTGTATAGCTGGCTTCCTGCACTGCTTGGAGATGGCACACTGTGGCTGTGGCTGTTCCCTATCCAGAGGCAGAGACCGGAAGGCTGTCAACTAGACTTTCAAACAAGATCTACAACTGGAACTTCTTAAATCATTGAAAGAAATGGAAATGAAAGGAATACTTCCAAAGCCAGAATTACTCAAATACCTAGATAATGACACAATCAGAACAAACAAACAAACAAAACCAAAACTACCCTTAGATAAAGCTACAGGTAGTTAGTGTCTGTTGACAGGGAAAGGCAGTCTTTTTAAGAACAAGCCTACAGATGACCCAGTTTCCAGGGCTCAGTCTTGATACATGTACATAAGGGCAACACGAAATGGATTCAGTATATTGTATTTATGTATATGTGCTTATATTATTATATATGCATATATGTTACAAGATGAATTAAAGAAAAGATTATGAGTTTGAGGGAGAGCTGTTGGGAAATGGAGGAGTTGAGAGGGGGAAAAATGGGGATGAGATGTTATGAATATAGAGCCCATGTCTGAACTTTTCAAAGCATTAAATTACAGAGAAGAGCAATGAATATGGTTTTAAGGATGTATAACCTTAAGTGGAAAACATTATGAAATTGTGTACTACTGGAGATATTATGTGTTTCATAACAAGGAAAGTGACATTTTTGTACAATCTGTGAAAGTAAGAAAGGAGAATGCTCTCTGATTTCGATGTAATATTAAGACCAAGAATGAGGAGGAGAGAAGTTACTAATGTCTCAAAAAGATGACTTGAGAATGGTACCTGAAGGGCACAGCTGGAGCACATGAATATTCATATAAAAGCTGTATCACAGAGAGAAGGAAAATACCGACAGGAAAGGTAAAGTTATTTAGAAATGGATTTGGACTGTCATGTTGAATACTATGGACAAAACCCCATGAAATAAAAATTATGAAAAATGTTGCAATTTGGAAGAAATACAACATAGATCAATGTGAAAAGATGGTGTTTATTAACCAGCTTAGTTCATGCAGTTAGGAAGAGACTATTGAGTGAACATATTCTATAAAGTATCACAACAAACAATTTTCCTATCCTCAACAATAATCTGATTGACAAGTTCCTTAACCTATGTGCTTTACAATAAATAAACTGTCACACGGCTCACAGTAAGTAGTTTAAATCCATTCATTTATTCATCTTTATTCCAATGGGTTCTTAGTGAGAAACTGTTATATGCTAAGTAGTATTTTGACCTGTGGGAATTTGGTGGTAATAAAGAGACAGAAGAGTGCCTTTCCTGAAGTAATGTTTCCCATTAAAAATTAATAAACAATAAACTACTGATATAAATACATTAAAATACAATTTAAGAAAGCACACATTTAAAGAAAAATATTGCATTAAAATGTGCATAAGAGGACTGTTTTGAATAGGGATCTGTTGAAGTCCCCTGTGAATAATTACAGTCTGGTAAAAATACTGAATGAAGGGCAGACCCTGGGAGGACTTAGGGAAGGAGACCTCACAGCACATAGAAGAATGAGTTTTTTAAAAAGGAGGTCACATGAAACTAATTTTAGAAGACTGGTTTATGGTCTAGATGTGGCAAAAGAAGGAAGGGTTTGTTGCTGTTTTATTGTGTAAGAGGACCCATCTGTTTGCTCTGTGGAGGGGAAAAGATAGAAAAGTGAGCATGTGTGGTAATCCAGGTGAGAAAAATGGTGGCCCATGACCGTGCACCTTCCTTATAAGAAAAGAGTATTGCCGTTGTATTTCAGAAGCTTGAAGTGGAAACCACAAGACTTTCCCTGGGATTGAGACAGGAAGCATGAAAGAATAAAGTGCTGTATATTTTCAAGCTAACTACGAGGTGAATGGTTTTAATATTTACTTTTATATAGGAAAGTTAGAGATGAGACATGACTAGGAGGATTGTTCTCCAGCTGGTGAGATGGCATATTTAGTAGGGACATGGACCACCAAGCCTGAGGATCCGAGTTTGAGCCCAGAACCCACATGGTGGAAGGGGAGAACTAGCTTTTGCAAGTTGTCCTTTGACTATCACATGCATGCTGTGACATATGCATGCCAGCAGGTCAAAAACATATGCACTGACACACAAAAATAGATAGATGAATAGATAGATAAATAGACAGATAGATAAATGATAGATAGATAGATACATAGATAGATAGATAGATACATAGATACATAGATATATGCATAGATACATAGATGCATAGATACATAGATGCATAGAAAGAGAGGATTGTTTTGGAAGATTAAGCTCCAAGTGAGGAGATAGCTGTGTATCGGGAGCCGTGGAAAGAAACTGGCAATAGAGGTTCTCATCTGTGAGTGACTAAAGATGCAAACCCCTATGATATTATTCAGAGAGCTAACTGGAAGAAAAAGGATTAAGAGGCAAAGGAGAAAAGTCAACATTTTTAGAAATCAGCTTTAGAAGCAGCAATCAAAAGGGAAGACATAGAAGGAATGACTAATATTGTAAGGCAACTACAGAACCAGAAACCAGGTCTTGTGAATTGAATGAGGAATTGTACTATAAGCTCATGCCATCAAATATTGTGTCCTCAGTGGATGGTGCTGTTTGGAAGCTTATATAACCTTTAGGAGGTACAGCCTCACTGAAAAATAAAATGTATCACTGGGAGGGGGAATTTCGGGGCTTATAGCATCCAGTTCTACTACTTTCTGCTTCTGTTTACAGTAGGCATGTCACCTACAGATTCCTTCCCATGCATTCTCCCTGCCATTATAGAGTCTTTTTTTTTTTTTTTTTTTTTTTTTTTTTTGGAACTGCAAGGCAAATATACTGTTTCTTCCATAAGTTGCTTTTGGTCATATTCTATTGTGGTAATCTCTTAATCATTAATGCCATATGAAAACTGAATTTTAAGAAGGAAGTTCTGTAGTATCCAGTATCTCTGAGATGCCATAGACTGCAAGTATATCTTTGGGCTTGGTCATCCAGACACAGCTAGTCATTTGACAAATTAACCTTGAATGAGATTAACAAATTCTTGAGAGAAATAATGTGTAATTGGTTAAGAGTGACTTCTGAGATAAGGAAACAGAAAAATTATATAAATCACTCTTAGAATTTTCTCTTAGGAAACTGAGATCTCCAGGTAGGAAGATGAACTTGAAAGTTTGCTTTATCTCTATAGTATATAGCCATGAGAAGTAATGCTATTGGGAAAGCAACCAGTTCCCAGGAAAATGATGAACTTGGTGATAAGAGAATAAAGAGCGGATGGATGCAGAACGAGTCCAGAAGAACTGTGGGGGTAGAGTGTCTTCCTGGAATTTGGCTATTTTTTATTTTTTGGCAATATAGAGAATACAGTCTCTGTGACAAGAGGGAAATGAAGAAAAGGGGCACATGAAAGTTGGGTTCATGGATTACAAAGTAGGAACATTTCTGTTCTCTCTCTCTCTCTCTCTCTCTCTCTCTCTCTCTCTCCCTCTCTCTCTCTCCCCTACTCTCCCCTACTCTCTCCTTTCTAATTCAATCCTTAAGCAAAGAGAGCCTGAAATGTTTGCTCTGGAGAAAGCCAAGGAAGTGAGCAGAAGTGATGTAGGCAATAGAAATTCTTCCAGCCACATGGCAGCCAGTATGAAACCCAGATACAGTTCCTGGAAAACTGCAGCAGATGGGACTAGCCTGACAAGCATCCTCCAGAGAGCACGATGGAGAGGCACTGGGGGAGCTCTTTTTAAGTAAAGGCTGATGCTGAGCCTGAGGCTCATTTGCCATCTGCCAACGGCCTGTGCTGTGACAACCGAAGAGCAGCTTTTCTAGGTCTACAGAAGGCATGGTGCTGTACCCAGAAAACATGTATGGGTGTGTAAACTGGAACCTATGGGCCCTATTTTCACCTGTGTGAAAATGTTCAAGGCAGCATAATGTAAATTAAAATAAAGCAAGGTAGACATGAAAGTTTCAGGTTCTAGTTTCTTCCTTTGAAAAATGTATATATGACTTGGTACAAAACAAAAGTGTCTTGTACTTTGGTTTAGTGTGCAAACAGATAAAACATATAGCTAGATAGACAGCTGGGTAGATGATGAATAGATAGATAGATAGATAGATAGATAGATAGATAGATAGATAGATAGATAGATAAAGATAGGTAGTATATGACACAGTGTTCCATGACATATTCAGTGAGATTACTGCTCCTTAGCCAGGAGTCCCAAGTTTTACTGCCTCCAAGTTTTGAGTTGACTTGGAGATATATATATATATATATATATATATATATATGAAATACAAGGAAATATTTCAGCACATGTATATACCACGGAAGTTTCAGGTCATAGTAATTGGCATAACATTTCTTTGTGATGGCACAGTGGAAACCTTCTCTATTGGTTATTATGAATTACACAGAAAACCATTGACCTCTTCCCATCCTACTGAACCCCTAGACCCACTAACCACTCAGTCTGTCTCTCCACCACCCTGCCCAGCCTCTAATGATCATTTTTCTATCCTCTACTTCTACCAGATCAACATTTTTAATTTCTTCCTGGGTGGGTGACGATGTGTGTCTACCACAATTCTTATCAGTCTCTAAGACAATGTATTTCAGGGTTGCTGAGCTTGCTGTAAAAATGGCAAAATTGGCTGCACAAATGGCCGTGAATGGAACAATCATTATGGAGACAATTGTGTTAAAATAGAGGGGAGAGGCACAACAAAATAAAAGTGGTCATGACTGCTTCAGGGGCAGTTTCTTGACTTGAGTATACTATACTTCTGGAATAGTCATGGAGTAGCTTCTGCAACGGAGAGACAGAAAGCTGTTGCAAGCCCTCCAGAAGAAAGCATAGAATGTCTTCCATGTTCCTTGATTTGGCACCTAGGACAGATGCTTAGGGAAAAATAAAAGTTTATCCCACACAAGTAGAGAAAGTTTCCATTTATTTCCCTCGGAGCCACACTGATACTACTAACTGGTACATTTTATGCTGACATAATATGCCCCTTCTGTTGCAAATTGCTTTAATTAAGAGAGCAAGGAGCAAAGATCGAGCATGCAGAAAAGTAGCCCTTGAAGGTCATTTGCATCCAGGAAATAATTTGCTTAAGACTTTGTCACACACATAGCATTATAGTGCTTATGCTCTATGTTGAGCCAGGATGAATCTCCTTTGTTACAGTGGAAACAGGTAGTTCAGAGGGTCAAGGCTCAAATTTCAAAGGTACAAAGGGCCCCATGCACTGTGGCTAACTTCTTTGACTCAAGCTCAGTGGACCAAGGGAATAGAAAGCAGAAACTTCTATAGCTAGAATAGGAGGGTTTTCTATTACACAAAACAAAACAACAACAAAAAACTTAATGCTTCATGTGTATTTAGAATTTCTTCTCCTCTTGTTCTATGATGTTATTTTATTTTTTAACTCTCTGTCATGAATTTCTTTTGAAGACAAATGAAGAGTTGGAGAGGAATCAATAATTTTGTGCTTACAGCACTTTATTGATCTTTCTTCTTTTTTAATTTTTATACGTCCAAAGGAGGAGAAAAACGAAGGAAATAGGTTAAAAGGGAGAAGTCATGATTTTTCTTTACAGTGCCTTTTCCCTTTCTAAAGTGGAGTTCACACAAAAAGTCTCCTGCCAAAGCAGTTAGTGGTGGTGTGAATCAAAATCTCTTCTTGCCCTGTTGGTAAAGCTGGCACCTGACTGTCTGGTCCACAGAACAGGCTTTCATTACATAGCAGGCCAGTGCTTTGTTTGCTTCAGAACACTGAGAAAGAGACAGGAATGGCAACTTGGAATCTTCCCTAGTTTTTTTTTTTTTTTTTTTTTTTTTTTTTTTACTATTTAACACTCCACAACATACAATAGAGCTTCTTAAGGAGATGGGGAGTGCAATTAATACCTTATTAAGAAGGCATTTATTAAATCTTCTGAAGATGTTTGAGAACAGAACTTTTTGAAGCAAGTTGGTAGTAATGGACTTCCTGCTTACTGAACTCTGTGCAAGCCCACCAAAACTGCCATATACAGTTTATCTTTCATGATCACAGAAAAAAAAAATCCCAGGGTTGTGACCACCATGCTCATTAGATGAAGAAAATAGTTGTTCTGCCTCTTTTTGACATATTTAAAAGAAAAATTTCAACAATTCTTAATTGGGGGTCTGCTGTATCAGTATCAAAGTCACTATTGTGGATTCTCTGTGTACAACAGTACATTCTTGAAGAAAACACGATCTCCTGTGGAGTTTACATTCTGCAAAGGAAGGCAGACAATAGTCAAACAGAATAGCTAAATGAAGGACACCAGTCTCAAGTATAGGATACCTGTACTATGTACCCATAAGGTCTTTTCAGAATATTTAAAGTATCTTCATAACATTAAACTTTTAGTTAGAAAAAAGTTAGGAACAGAAAGTAGAGCATGCATGGGTCACCCCTTTTCATATTTCTGTATTTTCTGCATCAGGGTCTGCTCTACTTCAGAAGTGCTCATTAGAGTTGCCTCAGCAATAGGCAGAGCAAAGGCACTGCCTGGAACCCCTGGTACCATATTTTCCTAGTGCAGAGCAGAGCCAGCAGGCCTACTCCATTGATGGGATGTCCCAGCTTCCTGCTCTGATGTTTTCCTGGGCCAGATCTAGTTGTTTGCTCTTTCACCCACTGTAGAGCCTCATGGGGTCTGTCTTTCTCTTCGGCGATATTGCAGGACTAATTTATTCTATTTCAGTAGGAGAAGTAGGTATTTCAAAATTACAGTGCCATATTTGAAAGAAGTTAAGAGAAACTCCTAACAGATCTGGTGACATAGCTACTCATGGGGCAAAGGCTGGAAGAGCACAAGTGCACATCTTCCTCAGCTACAGATTGGACTGCAAGCAAGACTGAGAAACTTAGTAAGACTATTTCAAAACAAAAAGTTATAAAAACATAAAATAAAATACAAGAAGAGAAAGATGTTTTCATGTAAAGAGTACAGGTTCTAGGGAAGCAAGAGTCAGAGCTCGCCAGGGAATTGAATGCAGTTAGTCAATCTATGTCTGTATAAAAGACCTAAGCTTCCACTGGCCCTGGTCTGAGGGGTGGTGGGACACTTAAATTTGCCTCTTTTTCCTCTTTCCATGCTGGCCCTCTCTATCACTGTTTTTCCTCACCCTGGAATCAGGAAGGACCTTTTTTTCAAAATCCTTTAGATTTTGGGGGTTCCTGCCCACCCTGTTGCCTTCTCCATCTCCAGTCTAGTCTAGAACATCCAGTGGTATCCAACTCTCTCACCCATCTTCACCTGTCTCTTCTTCTGAGTTTCATGATGGTATGTGTTCAAGTTAGCCATTCCCATTTCAAGGCTCTGCTTTTCTCTGATATTTCTAAGTTGGCACCTGAAATTCTGCAGGACAGAGTCTTTTGGGTGCTGGCCATTATTTCTAACTGAGCATTTCACTCACAGCCATCATTCTCCTGTCATAATATGAGAATATGCATTATACAACAGACCTTGGTTTCAACCTTTGTTCTACTTATGAAAAGAAGGGAAGAAATGATAGTCACAATAGTTTCATTTGTAATGTTGTGGGCAGTAACAGGACATTAATTGGAAAACATTTTTAATGACAAGCCCATAGGTATTTTACAGTTTTCAAGCCAAGAAGTGACAATGGAAGGTGTTATATAAGTATTTATGCAAATATTTAAAAAGTCAAAGAATATTCCTAGTCTACATACCATAATATAACAGCAAAGCATCTAGATTCATGAAACATAGCTTGGTGACCTCCTAGATGATTCATTTTATCAGACTGTCAAATAGATAAAATGTGTTAATGGAAGTAAAACTGTGATTTCAGATATGTAGAAAATATTCAACAAGTGCATCACTTTTTTTCTCTTGCAAGAACACAATTAGTCTATCAAAAGAAGAAAAATATGTGATTTTCTTTGGTTTATCACTTAAGTTCCTATTCTTGAATTCATGATGTATTGTATGTCCTGTCCAGCTTCAACAGTTTTGCCAGGGATTTTTAGTATGTGAATTTCTCCTTCTCTCCATAGACACCAAGTACTCATATTTCTTCCTTTATAAAAATAGTTCTTATGTCTCCCGAAGAACATAATGTATGTAACAGACTATATGAAGTACACTTTTCAAAATCAAAGTGTCATTGGTAACATAGTCAATCCTTATAAATGCCTGAAACACCCCTCCTACATATTGAACAGACTCAACTCCATCTCACTTAAATGCATGGAGGGCACATATATACCCTGGGTGACCTCTGCCATTGTAAAATAGTTACCATAATCTTAGGAGTGGCTGGTAACCTAGTTAGGAAGTTATCAACCAAATAGAATACATACACACAGAGATAGATGATATAAATAGATGTAGCTATGGATGTCAGGATGCACTTGTTTCTTGTCTTGTTTGCTCCTGCAATCTTTGATATCTATTTCCACATCCCTTCATGGTAGTGATTAGCCTTAAAGTTACAGTGGTCAACCTCACAATTTTCTTACAAACACTATCTTTACCAAGTATTGCTAGGTTAAAAAATACATTCAATTTCTCCACGAATCGATGAACTATTGGCAAATAGCATTCTTTGCTAAAGATACTGGATTCCTTAGAAAAACAAGTGGGAGTCACTGAGACCATCAACCTTCCAGTTTCTGTCCTTCACTATAAGAATGGTTTGTAGACTTCCAATGTCATGTGCCTTCCTCCAGGTTTATTTCTGTTTTCACTAACAAGAAAAGGATGGAAACAAAGAGGAAAGGAAAATAAACAGTTCATAAAGTCTCTGACACTCATACATTTTCAGAGAGTGATGATTGCTGTTGTGGGCATCCAGACTACCTACATTCTGCCTGTACTCTGAGATCAGACTTGCATAAGCAATGGAACTATTCATGTTTGGGGCAAATTTCCTTCAATAACATCTTCTACATTCTTCTCCATATGTGTAAAACATCTGAAAGGCTGGATTCTAGCAAATTGTCCCCTTTGCCAAGTCATTATCTTGAATGGAAAGGAGTACCTTGGTAGAAAATAAACAAAGAAATTCTCCCAAAAGCCATGATTGAGAGAGAGAGTGGCAGGTGGGTGAGCAGGAAGAGACAGAGACAGACATAGACAGAGAGACAGAGAGACAGAGAGAAGACAAAGAGACAGAGAGGAAAGAAGGTCGGAGAGACAGAGAGACAGAGAAAGACAAAGAGAGAGGAAAGCAGGACGGAAGGATGGAAGGACAGAAGGAAGGAAAGTATGGTGAGTAGGTAGGAAGGAAGGAAGGAAGAAGGAAGGAAGGAAGGAAGGAAGGAAGGAAGGAAGGAAGGAAGGAAGGAAGGAAGGAAGGAAGGAAGCATCCCTGCAACACGCAGACAAGTATTCAGGAAAGGCTGGACACTTGGAACCCTCAAGAAAAGACTTTTCCTTTCTGGGTTCTCTTCTAGACTCCTATTAAAATATCCAGATGCTGCTGAGTTACACATTATTTTGTGTACATGTTTTGTTTGGTATTCTAATAGTCTATACTTGCTTCTGAGTCACCCCAGAATACTTTGAAGTTTTAAAAGAGCTTTGAGGTTTATCTATTTTAACTTAATTTTTATTTTTAGAATTGCTTAAGGAGAGAAGATTATTATTTTCTCTGACCCTGGATTTGCACTCTCACCAGTTATAATCAGGAACAAAGGGGTTTCTTCATTAAACAGTAATTTATTTATATATACCAGACATAGTTCTTAGAGCTGAGAATACAGGTGAAAAAGTCAAGCACAGACCCAACTATCTGAAATCCTGCTTTCCAGCAGAGCCTACTTATGAGTATAAAAACTCAGTTTGTATTAATCTTTCTAAGCATCTAATGGAGAGGCAAAGAAATATCTTCGATTTCCATTCAGACTCATTCCTTCCACATTGAAAGTTCCAATACATCACAGTATCATAAATAATAATACTTCTCTGAGTCATTTACCTTTACCACAGGGCACTTGAGTAACACAACAATTCAACAATATAGCCCTTAGCAATAAGTAATCTGTATTGTAATTGGTCAGAATAAACAGAGATAAACAATACCATCTTCAATGAACTAATTGGACCATGCTAAGAGAAGTGGTTCTGGGAGGGATACTGCTTTGCAGGTTCTTTACTCGGACACTTGTGAATTTGAAGAATGAATAAGAAGCCAAAAAGACAATTCTTGATTTTGCTGCTTTTTTTTCCATTTTTTTCAACTACATTAAGAAAATAAGAGGTGGAGGAAAATAAGCCATCCCTCTTCTTCCTTTGTAAAAACCTGTGTGACCTCTCTCCCAATCACAGAAGTGTTTCCCTTGGCAACCATATCAGTCATCCTCCTTCCCAACAAAGCTCTGAAAATAACAGTTGAGACCAGCTAATAATTATCCTTTAGCAGATTATCTTCTTTGTCTCAGTCCAAATGAGATGTTGACATGGACCCTCATTTCAAAGAAATATATTTCTTACAGATCACAAACATTTGGAAAAATAAGTTGAATAATTTAAATTATGTTTACATGAGAATTCCTGGTACCCTACAATATGCTGATGTGGAGCCCCAAAGAATATCTGCCTATTGTTTTCTCATCATTTGGGTTAGATTCATCAAATATGACCTCATTCTACTCTAGACATAATGAAGGGCAAACAATGTAATCAAGCGGAATAAACATGTCCTTGTAAGTCATAGTTAAACTTGTATAACTACGGTAAATATAAACAGAACACAAAGGCAATAAATCCAATAACCTTTATATGCAGAAACCTGGTAAAGCAGTGGCTGACATCACCATGTGGCCAACAGCACAGAGTGATGCAGAATTTGAGCATCCAGCCCATTGCTTTGAGCACTATATACTGCTTGCTCCACAGCAAAGGGCATCAGAGTTATATTTAATGACACTATACTTGGCTAGTATAAAGAGCTTGTCTGTGGGGAAAGAGTAATCACCCAGCTTTTTCCACTCTTCTTCTGGAGGAACCCCGTTGGATGAGGTGTTTCTGAAGCCACCTGAAGCACTGCTGAATTGTTTTTTAACCGAGCTAGTGGAGGAAGTGATCCCCACAAGTATTTTTAGAATGCATGAACAATTTCATTTCTGCGGTTCCCCTGACTTCCTGCCCATCCAGCATTGCACCATGACAAGCAAGCCTCTGACTTCTCATAAAGCGTAACATGCAATAGTTTTTCTTTTATTTTCTTTAAAAGCGAATATATGAAAAGTTATGTGGAAAAAAATAGTTATTCTCCACACTGACTTGTTGCAAAATGAGTGTTGTCAACACATATGCATGGTGCTTACAACTGAAGCTAGAGGTATCATGCTCTAGCAAAGCTGAGGTATCATGTATGCCCTGGTCCAGGGCTACCCTCACCTCTGGAGAGACCAGTTGTGAGACAAAAACACCAGAGGTTTCCTCCAGAGCCTGCATTTCCTTGTTAGTCCATGCCCCAGAATTAGCGAACACCATGCTCTAATTCCTTACATTAGAGATTTAAATTGTTTTGGGCTGAGCTACAGTGTCCTTATTCAATTCACACCTTTCTCAACTGATTATAATGTGAGAGAGCCTTTATGATCCTCACACCTGGAGGAAAACTAAGGTGGTAGCACAGAAAACTGATAAACTTAGGTAAATTAGCAACTGTCACCACTTTGAGATGATGGGACAGAGCTTACATGGTGACTAGGTTATTCTAGTGACAAAAGGCATACCTGGAAGAGTCAGGAAAATTCTAGAAAGTCAACATCTTAAAGGTCTTTGGCTGATGTTTTCAATTCTTTGGCAAATTCCATTGGACCTTGTTTTACCAAACTTATTTCATCACAGAATCAGGTAGGTTCTAGCAGTGCTGTGATTCCAGTGTCTTTTTCATCAATCCCATTTTCTATGCTCTCCTAAAAACTTTGCTCATTCATTTAATCATCAAATATTGAGTTCTGGCCATGTGTAAGATGCAACACAGAGAATAGGGAAAATTACAGTCCACAGAGAGGATAGACCTGAGCATTGCAATTTTATATCTTAGAAAGGTAAAATATAAGAACATATTACATTATATATAAAACTATCACAGTGATTCATGGTTACAAAAGAGGTTTGCAATGGCAATTTAAAGATGTCGTTGTTAATAGACAAATACATCAATAGAAATCATAGAAACTGACCCACATAAGTAGAGGCCACTGATTTTTGGTAAAGCTGCAAAGACAATTCAATGGAGAAAAACCAATTTTAAAACAAAACAAAAAACCAGCCTCATGAAAAACAAACCTAGAGGCCCCAGAGAACATGTGTGCTAGAGAGCTGGCCTGACCTGCCAGCCATGCAGTAGTGTGGGCTCAGGAGAAATCCCTTTCCCTCTTGCCCTTCTCTGCTTGCAGTGAGTAGAGCTGGACCAGATCCCTTTCCTGGGCAGTGTGGGAAAGCTGGCCTTGGTAGTGTGGGTGCATGGAAGCTGACTCTGATGGCAAGAGCACAGGAGATCCAGTCCTGCCTCTTGCCACCCTCCACAAGTAGGAGAGCTGGCCCCACTCCTTGCCTGGCCAAAGCAGGAGAGCTCTTCCTGTTGGGGAGGGTGCAAGAGAACTGTTGAGCTGACCAGCACAGCCACCATCCACTTTTGAGTTGGCCCAGCCCAACATCTAACTCATCTATGAACTGTCGGAGTACATGAAGGAGCCAGTCCTGCATAACTAAAACTCCACGACACAGGGCAACATCGGGATATCCCAGAGGAGCCCTGAAGAAGATCCAGTGTTGATAGTGTGGCAGAAGCCAGAGGCCTCAAACCAAACCAATGAACCATTGCAGTGAACATTTATTTTCAAGTAAAGCTGTTTGGGGGAAAAGCCTATAGTATAGTATGGGACATACATAACACACTGCAGCTTCCCCAGAGAGCTCATATTTTGTTTGTTTATTTGTTTTTAGCTTCTTTTTACCTTTAGATTGCAAGGGTAGAGGGTGGGTACAGTGGGACAGTGAGATGAGTGGGATTGGCATGCATTATGTGAAATTCACAAAGAATCAATAAAGCATGAAAAAAAGAAAGAAAGGAAAACAAACCTAGACCCAGAACCTGTTCCTTTCATAAAAAATTAATGATGCTAAGGTCTGAGTGGCCCTGTCTAAGCTAAGGGATGCCTAAAGGCATGGCAAAACATGGTTTCTAGATGTAACTATGGAGAATCCTTCCAGAACAGATTAGCACTGGAAGAATCACCACAGTAAATGTTACTCACCCATTGTGTAATAGAACCCACAAGCCTATGAGCGAAGAGGCAGACTAAAGGTCTGCAGGAAGGGGGAGCATACTGTCATGCTCTCCGTGTGAGCAGGACTCTCTATCTTGTTCCCCCACACCCCTGGCATTCCCAGATCTCCGGCGTTCCCAGTTCTCTGGAAGTCTCATAGTTTCACACTACATACCAATCTAGGGCTCTGAAATAGGCCACTGGCTTCCATGCTTGGCACTTTGCAGATAGCAGACTGTAGGACTTCTCAGCCTCAATGATTTGAGGAAGTCAGTTCTTGTGATAAAACTTCATGTGTACTGTCTCCTGTACCATTTGTATTTATAGCCATCTAATCTCCTGTCTGTTTTGTTTCTGATTAAATGTCTAATATAAACTAAAGTAAATGTCCATACAAACTAGATGCAAAGCTATAAAATTCCCAGACGATATCAGGGGAGAATTTGGGTGACCTTGGCTATGGCAATGTCTTTTTATATATAACATCAAAGGTGGGATCCAGCAAAGAAATAATTGATAAGATGAACTTCATTAAAACTAAACACTTATGCTCTTTTAAGACATCACCAGGAGACTCAAAAGGCACAAACTACAGAAAATGTTTTGCAGGAGACAGGTTTGAGAAAGACATAGTTAACAAAGAACTGTCACACAAAATATACAGAGAAGTTTTAAATTTTTATATTAACTATGTGGACAACCTGTTAATAACAGGCAGAACCCAAGTGTTGTGATACCTGGCTTTGTTCCTTTTGCTCTTGTCTCCATCTGAATTTTAAGATTCCTCTAATTCTATGAAGAATATTATTGGGACTTTTGATGGGTACTGCAGAGAGTTTATGAACTGCTTTGGCTACTATGGGCATTTGACAATAACTCTTGCAACACATGGAGTTAGAAAGCTCATTCATTCATTCATTCATTCATGTCTACTGAACCTTTTTTCATCTCTCTGCCATCAGTGTTAAGTCATGTACATCATACAGGTCTTTCATTGCTGGGTTGAATTTATTCCTAGTATTATTTTTTTTAGCTACTTTGAAGTGGAATGTTTTCATAATAACTTATTTATTATCATATTAATTTATTTATGTGTAAAATGCTATTGAGGTTTTGTCTGTTTGTTTTTGGGTCCTGCAACCTTGCTGGATTGTTGTAGAGAACCATTGGATATTACACCAAGTAAAAGAAGCTGTCGCAAGTAGAAGATAAAGGTTGTATGTTCTTTCTCCCATGTGGCAGCAATATGTAGACTAGAGATTGCTAGAGTCTGAGATGACAAAGGACAAGGAGTATAAGATAGGATGCAACATGTATCAAAATAATAATCAAGAACTTAATGGGATTCTCATAGCTTAGTAGAATAAGAAGAGTTTGCAATAACCTATTGTGTATTTACAAAGATTTAGAGGCAATAAATCTGGAAAATATAAACAAATAAGGAGAGAAAATGATAATTATCCTAATTCAATCAGTATCTGTTGTATACATGTGTTAGCATATCACATTGTATCTTATTGAATTGGGTAGCAATGATATACTATTCAAAAATATAAAATAATAGGGCTGGATCTATTGTTCAGAGGTAGGTCACTTATCTAATAAATATTTCATTCGGTAATTTATTTAAATCATTAAAATAATACATCATTAAGGAAAGTAACATAAAAACAATGAGTTACTACAAACTACTTTTTGAATGGTTGAAATTCAAGATTCCAACACCAAACACTGGTGAAGATGTGGAAGAACAGCACAGCTACTCAGAATTCTGCGTGTGGGTGCCTACATCAGCTGTCTTTATAATTCCTGAAGTTTAGAGAGATTGTGGCATCCTTCTGTAGATGCATGATAAAACTCTAGTGTGGTATTCATAGTTAAAAAATTCATATAAGGACATGATAGATATCAAAGGACCTCCTTCATATTACCAATTGGAAAAGATCATCTGAAAAGACTAGCTATTCCATAGGCATCTAGCTACCTAGCATGCAGCAATGACAAAAACAAAGACAGCAATGAACTGCTCATTTGGAAGTTTAAGGGAAGAAGTAATGGAACCCAGCAGACATTCATTGTAATGAGAGCTTATCTCTGTGTTATATAAATATATGTCCATATGCATATGTTGTTAGACTATATAAAAGACAACACTAAGACTGAGCACTAGTGTAGAAATTATGGACTTTAAGTTACATTAGAGCTTCAGTATTGTTTTATCAGCTGTGACAAAAGTAACACTTTGGTGCATGATAATGGAACTAGGGGAGGCTCTAGAAAGCAGGGAAGGAGGCCCTGGCACAGCTTGTTCACAACTTGGTGGAAGCAGAGAGCTATGACATTCAAAGCTTTCTAAACCCAAGTGGCCAATTTTTATATTCTAGACATTTGGAAACAGCAAGAAACTTGAAGAGAATTTTCCTCCTTCAATTAAAAACCCAAAGCATATACCAAGTATATAGAAGAAGGCACGTCTCAAGCCACATTAAACATCTATTAATTTTCAAGAGACTAAGAAGCACATGGTTTATCTATATAATGGAATAGTGCTTGGCAATAAAAAAAAACCATGTTGTTGATAGTTGTTATGACATAAATGTATATCATACATTTCAAGTTATCAAGTTAAAAGAAAAAGAAACCTTCATTATATGACTGCATTATCCATTGTGTTTTTAAATGGGAAAATTTGTTGGAAAAAAGATGTAAATTTGGGGTTCCAGAGAACAATGGGAAGGTTCACAAGGAGAGACACTTAATGAGTATTGCACTGGAGAACATGAGTGATGTCGGAAATTAGCTAATCATTTAATCAGTTCTGTCTTACTAAACACTGACTTGTAAACTTTACAGTGTTTGTGTGTACATATATGTTCATATGAGGATGAACACATGTTTCTGGATGCAGGCACATGTCTGTGTGCATGCATGCGGGGAGCAAGAGACAACCTTAGATTTCATCCCTTAGTCAATGTCCATCACTTGGAGGAGAGGGGTGTTTCCCTACCTGGTGCTTTCCAAGTGGGCTAGGGTGCTTAGCTATTGAGATATAAGGAACTGCCAATCTGTCTTTCCCAGCACTGACATTGGGAACATGCATACCACTTTACCTGTCATCTTACTCAAGTTTATAAATTTTTCTGTAGATTTCTATCTAATGCTTTCCTTTTGTTTAAAATCTTTATTTTTTAAAATGTTATACATGAGCAGTATATATATATCACACCCACTCTTCCCTCACCTCCTCCCAATGCTTCCCATGAATACTCTCCCATATTATTGGTCTCTTCTCTAGCAATTATAGTCATACACTGAAAAAGTAGATATATTTCTGGAAAATAGGACAACGGTTAAGAGAGTTGTCTACCTTTCTGAAAAACTGAGGTTCAGTTCCTAGCAACCACACAGCAGCTCATATCTGTTTATAATTTCAGCTCCAAAGGATTTGATATCCTCATACCAATGTGCATAAAATAAAATTATATATATATATATATAATATATATGAGTTGGCACCGACCACATGTACTTCTTCATCTAGGTTGGGAACTGGTTGAGTGGTTTAAATATGCTTGGCCCAGGGAGTTTCATTTTTAGCAGGGCTTGCCTTGCCTTGAAGGAAGAATGTCACTCTGGGTTTTGAGACCCTCCCTCTAGCTGCCTGTGAGACAGTCTTTCTCCTGACTGCCTTAAAATCAAGATTCAGAACTCTTAGCTCTTTCTCTAGCACCATGTCTGCCTGGATACTGCTATGTTTCCTGCCATGGTGATAATGGATTAAACCGGTGAAATTGTAAGCCAACTCCAATTAAATATTTGCCTTTATAAGAGTTGCTTGGGTCATGGTGTCTCTTGCCAGCAGTAAAACCCTAACTAAGACAACTGGTGTCATTATGCTGGACTTGTTCTGGCAACCATATTGTTTAGAGTTTATGAGTACAGCTTCCCTGCCAAATATAGAAGATACTATCTCACAGCAGATGTCCTGGCATTCTGGGACTTGCAAATTCTCTGCTCCTCTTCCATGATTCTGAGATGTAGTTGTTGGGGTTGCAGTGGTGATCTATCAATTTAGTCTCGTTTCCTCAGTAATCACATATTCCTATTGTTTTGACTAGTTGTGGATTTCTGTAATAGTGTCCATCTTTTGCAAAAAGAAGTTTCTGTAATGAGAAGTAAAAGCTACATCTAACTGTGGGTTTAAGTATTTAGACACAATTGCTGCAGATACTATTACATAATTTGGATATAGAACTTCAAGGAATGAATCTGGAAATTCCCTGGACACCTCTTCCTTGAGGACTAGCTCTAGTGGCATTAGAAGGTTGTAGTGATAATTTTGGTTGCTCTAAAAGCATAGAAATTTTATAGGATTATCTTTTTGTTTTAATCCAAGATGTGGAATATGGGGCTGCTTTAGATTTTCCACAGCAGCCAACTGTGATTTGACTCACGCTATAGCAGGGGCATGGCTTTTGTCAGCTGCAGATAGTTTCTGTAAGTGTATACCATTCAGAAATCTGAGGACTACTGAAAAGGTATATAAATGTTAGGGCTCTGAGAGGGTCTGAAGCTCCTCCTCCTTGTCCTGTCTTCTTTTGCCTCCTCCTCCTATTGCTGCTGCTACTGCTGGTGGTGGTGGTTGGCTGGTTGGTGTTTGGATGCTATTGGTTGTTGTTGATTGTGGTTTTTCAAGAAAAAAGAAATTAAATATCCTGATGGCAAAGATCAAATGTCGCTCAAGGAATTTGACACCCCTAATGAGCAGGAAGTAGTCAAAGGATTATTTTCCCCTTTACTCTCTAATCTTCGTTCTCTTCCATATAGTGTTGTGTTTATGAGAGTGGTGCAATATGGATGGAGAAGGGTGCTAGAAAATGGAACCCGTAAAGTAGCACAAAGTTCAGGTACAGAACGTGCTGTCCAATCTGACAAGGGAAAAAGCAGTCATAGCACTGCAGGGTTGTAAAACACTGTAAAGCCCAAAAATGACTGGACAGCCAACGCATCCGCGGCGGCACATAAGTGTTGCTTTTATCTAGAAGTTTGCCAAAAGCTATATAATTAGACTAAAAGCCCACTCATGAGGAGGAGATTCATGTTTGATGTTGTAAATCTTACTATGTATCATGGCAGCTGTCATAGACCCAGGAGAAGGAATTTCAACTGTTATTTTTCTAAACCAATAGATACGACTTTGGGGTTTTCACTTTGGTTCTGAGGATAGAACTCACGCCCTCATGGCCACAAGGCAAACACTTTACTGACTAAACTATTAGCCTAGCTCTAAAGATTCATTCTATGGTTTGTTAACTAAAGCATAATAATGTTGTACTCTTGGGGGGTGAAGAGATAAACTGGCTGTTAACAGCTCCTGCTGCTCCTTCAAGTGAATCAGTTTGGTTCCCATAATGCACAATAGGAAGCTCACAACTATCTTTCACCTCCAAGGAATCCAATGGCTTCTTCTGGATTCCATGAATAACCATAGTGCATCACACACACACACACACATACACACACACACACACACGCACGTGCTTACACACACATAAGCAGTCACATGCACATATACACACATGAGTAAATAAAAGTAAATTTAAAGAGGGCTGTAGCAACATCTCAGTGATAGAGAACACTTGGGGTAGCCACCATCCTGACTTATCTGGAACAGATTTATTTCTTTAAACTCATGGATTCCTGTGTTATGATGAGCTTGAGAAAACAGGGATGTGTTGGAAGATGTGCACAGGAAGAAAGTTGGATTTAAAGAACTGGAGGGAAGAAGTGGAGAGCAAATAGCAGATACGCAGGCTGGAGGGACTGTAAATAAATTAAAGGCTGAGGGTCCTGTGAGTCAGGCTTGACCATGACTGGGGACTGAAACACAATTAGTACTATGTGCTTTTGTAGGCAAGGGTGTTTATGTATCTATCTTGTCAAATACTGCTAAGGATTAGGAGGACACAGCAGTATCTTACTGCTTCATTGAAAGGGTCAGCACTATGGCTGAGTACAACTGGGTCATTCCCTGGAGGCCAGGTATGCAGTCCATATCTTGGCTTCTGGCTTGTTGATCCATACAGAGATGCAAATACTTCTTTTACTATTTCCAGCTTCCTGCTTCTTGTTTCATTTTTCCCCCTCTTTTGTCTGTTACCTGTCAGCTGTAAAGACTAGACTCAACTTCACGGAGCTGAAAGAAGCCCAGACAGGTGCTGTTTAGGAGTGGGGACAGCAAAGGCACAGCTGTGCTCTTAGAGTAGGGAAGTGACAACCACAGCTAAGAGACTCAGGCTTTTAATTAGGTAACTTATGCCTGAAACTGGCAAGCTCTAGTTCCCTTGCTCCTCTGTCTCTCCTCCGTTAACATGTGCCTGCCTGCCTGCCTTTCGCTGCTTGTCAGGATGGTGGCACCTTGTGTTGTCAGAAGGCCAAAAGCAGCTCCCTTGTAGCAAGTGGAGCAGATCCATATGTCACTGTAAACCCAAGAGAGAAACAGATAAGAAACAGATAGGGATGGAGGAAGAGACCAGGAAAGGAACAAAAACAGAAGGAGGGAGACAGCAAAGTAAAGTAAAGTTGACAATCAAGGAAAACTGAGGAAGGGCCATCTCTGGTGAGAGACCAATGGGTAAAGGTCAGGAGTGGAAAGGTCTACAAAAACAGCCAGTAAGGATGCTTCTTACCAAAAGTATAACTCATTTTTTAAAGCCAGAAGAGCTACTCCAATCTTTGCTCCTGCTGAGATTCAAACACAGGCAGTGCACTCACTAAAATGGTGCTCATGGATTCATCAGGCTCTCTTGGAAATTACTGATGAGCCCTGCACTGAGAACAGCCCAGGGAAATTCACCCTCTTCTTCCCTTTTAAACAGTATGTTCAATACTGCTTTCTTCTTCTCAGTCCAATTATCCTATTTGCACTCAAAAAGGAGAGCTGTATTTGAAGGCATGTTAGGAAATATTTATTTAGAATGCTATTTACCACGCCTTGCCAAGGTGACAAGGCAAAGTAATAAGTAGGGGGCTCTTTCTTTAGAAAGAAGAGAAGAAAAGAAAATTTAACAGTAGCATCAAAGGCAGCGTGTCTGTTTCGAAACACAAGGAAATAACCTTATAATGAGGAGTCACAGGGAGAACTGAAGATGTGATGTGGCTGTTTCTACACATCCATCTTTAACCCCCATTGTTCCAGTTGAAAGAGAGAGTCCCTGAGATGGAAGGAGTCAGTAAATTAGAGGAAGAGAGAGAAGTATAAATAAGTTATGCTCCCTTAAAGGCACATGGGCGAGATGAAATTCATATTTTACAAAGGGCTCTGGCTCCTGTTATTAAAACTTAAAGAACTTTGCAAAGCGGCTAAATGACTTCATAGCATTTACTGTGAGCTTAGGCTTCCCCATTTCAATTTGTAGCAGGAGAATGGGCAAGGGGAGAGGGTAGCTTTCTTCTGATTTTTTGTTATTCCGCTCAGCCGGTTTCTTTTATTTGTTGTCTACTCTTGTGTGTTTGCCTTTGCCCCTCCGTTGCACCTTCTATTCGGGGAGAAATCACATTTTTCTATTATTCCTTTTATTACAAAATCTAAATAAAACTTACAAAACCTCTTTGTGAAAAGGCCCACAGCAGCTGGCTGCTCTTCTGTCTTGTTTATGGAGAGAGAGAGACGGCTATGCATCTGGCACCACACACTTGCAAGGTAAACACTATCTCAAGTAAGGATTTATAAACCATGGAGGGCTGGGGAGGGGGCTCTTCTGCAACCCCACTCAGTTCTTTGTTTCCTTATCAGGGAGTTTTACTGACAATGAATTGTCTATCAGCCTTGTCCCCGTGCTCTGCCCTTTCCTTACCAATTCTAAAAAGAGACTGTCTCCTGTAGAAGTGTGATTTTTCAGTTTGAACTTAGGAATAGCAGCATGAAGAGCTCCTAGGACTTGTGGGAAACATGGAGTTGCAATCCTTACCTTGGCCAACTGAATCTGAACTCAAGTAGCTGGACGAGTGACTGAAAATTCTTCTGTGTTCTGCTCTTTGAAGCTATTGCTGTGCAGAGTAAAATGGGAGACAGCAGACAATTTCTTTGCAATGTTTCTTCCCCTCAAACAGAATTGACATGACTGAAATAAAAAATTGCCTTTATTTGAATTTCCTTATATTTAAAAGTTTAAATCAATGTCCCACATAAAAAGCTGGGAAAATCAAATCAGTTACTGTTATTCTTAGAAACATCCTCAATTATTTTTCAATAGTGCACTCCCCCCAGAAAGGTATAGTTTGGAACAGATATATTGATTTTGTGTTTGTAAAGCCCCATGAATTTTATTTGCTGAATAGCTCTATCTTCTCTCTTTTCCAAAGATATCCAGGATATATAAACCCATTTCTGCCTTAATATATAGAATCTCTGTCATTCTTGCTTCAGTCTTTCATAGGATCTCACTGTGTACTATACTATGGTATAATTACTGCGATTTAACTGAGCTGAAACCCTCTGGTTTATTTGCAGAAAATAACAAAGGTTTTATTCCAGGTTAGCAACAAGAGCAGAAACTAGAGATTTTGGAAACGCATTTGTATTAATCAGCATTTTCTTAAGCAACATAATTGATAGAATAAATTTGTACATAAATAGAAAGGGAATTTAATAGAGTGACTCCGAGACTGTGGTCTAGCTACTCCAACAATGGCTGTCTACCAATGGAAGGTCCAAGAACCAAGTAGTTGTTCAGTCCATGGGTCGGAATGTCTCATCTGATCTTCAGTGTACACCAGAATCCTGAAAAAGTAGTCTCTAATAACAGTAAAGAAATGGACTGGCCAGGAAGCATGAGAGCAAACAGGAAAAGACAGAAAGTTTCCTTTTTCCATGTCCTTTACATGGGCTGTCATAAGATGTGGCCCAGACTAAAGGTGGATCTTCCTACTTCAAAGACATGGATTAAAAGCAGGTTTATCGGGCTGGAGAGATGGCTCAGCAGCTAAGAGCACTGAGTTCAAATCCCAGCAATCACATGGTGGCTCACAACCATCTATAATGAGATCTGGTGAGGTTCTGGTGTGTCTAAAGATAGCTTCACTGTACTTATAGATGATAAATAAATCTTTAAAAAAGAAGTGGGTTAATCTATGATTTAATAAAACATGATTTAATAGTTGATTTAATAAAACAAGACTTCCTCACAGGTGGACCCAATGCTTGGGTTTTAATTAATTCTAGATATAGTAAAGTTGACAACCAATATTAGCCATCAAAAGTCTACCCCATGTCAATTTGCCATACAATTATAGTTCCTTTTGTTTTGCCTAATTTCTGAATGAAAACAATAACAGGTCCTAATTATGCCTAATAGGATACAACTATCCCTCATATAATTATAAAAAACATCATGAATTTAGAATAGGTGACAAATTCCCTTGAGGAACATTCTGTGTGTATCTCAAACATAAAATGATAACCACTGATATCCTCTTAATTGATGCTGCATTGCATTCCATAAAAATAAAGAAATAAAACATATATATATATGTGTGTGTGTATATATATATATATATATATATATATATGAACATTTTTAAGCAAAATATGAAAAAATACTCATGCCCATTATAATCTTCATTTCTGTCTCTGGGCACATGGCATTAGCAGATGTTTATTATTACCTTTATCTACTACCCATTTTGTGTTTCATCCATGTTCAGCAAGCACTTTACAAGACGGTGGTTCTTTTCATGGAGTAGTGACCCATACCTTCATGCCTGAATGATCTGTGACCTTTGCCATCTCCCTGGATTAAGGTTTTATAGTTTCCTCTGTCTTTAATCACTGCAAGTGGTAGCACCAAGAAATGCTCTAAACAATCCCTGGCACTGCAGTCATATTCTTCCTTACATCCATTGTGAAGAAGCCATTAAGTTTCTCTTTTGAACCTGGATCAATCATCCCCTCACACACACACACACACACACACACACACACACACACACACACATTGTCACTCTTTCTTAGACTGTTGTCCCAAGGGCATCAGAAGGCCAAGTGTCAAGGGGGAGCAACTGGAATGTGTGTTGTGCCCCATAGAAGAAGTGCTCGTTTCACTGGAACCAAAACTTCTAGTCCAGCAGAACTTAAGGTCATGGGAACAGGAAGCAAAATTTTGCTATCCAGCCATATGGGTGATAGTAAGTGAAACTATTCCCTTTACCCCTTGATTTATGGGCACGTGGATCCTATTTATAAGAGAAATTGTACCACATGGTGGACTCTGATTCACATCATACATTGCTTTCTGGAGAATCCTGCCCCAGCTCTCTAGACTGCTTCTACCTAACTGGTGCTGTAACTGTGCCTTCAAAGGCCATTTCATTTTTCTGTCAAGCCGGTTGCTTCAAGATGGTGGGGAACATGATTAAACCAATGGATTCCATGATTAAGAATAATGCCTTATAAAGAAGGGTGATTCATTCCACTTACCTTCTTAGAATAAAAGATATCAAAACGACTCCTGAGGATGAACCAAGCAAATGTTAAGAAAGACAAGACTCTAGAATACTTGACTGGTTACACCCCAAGTGACACCTCACTTTCCAGCCAGTCTGTTGATAGCTGCCTACCTCTAGAGACCAAAAATCAGGTTGAATATTGGGGTAGATGTAGGGAATTGAAGGAGGAAGTCTCATTCACTCAGTAGGAAGTGTGTGTTATTTTACCGATCCTTTCGGTCGCCATCTACACCCAGTAGCTAAAGCTGCTCCACAGCCCTCTGTACACATGTCCTGCTAGGAGAGAGCTGGTCTCCAAGGAGTGATCTCACTGCCAGGCTCAGAGGTGAGATCTTCAATTTATCTCCAATAACTGTCCAACGTGGAACAGCCAGGATTGCATAGGGCATAGGAACAGTGGAGCAGATGGGACAAGATCTTTATGGTCACCATCTGCACCCAGGAGCTAAGGTTGTTCCACAGCCCTTTGTAAACAAGTCCTGCTGGAAGAAAGCTGGTCTCCCAGAATTACTGACACAGGCTTACAGGCCCACAGGAGGAACAAGTTCCAGCTAGAGATAGCAAGACCAACTAACACCAGATATAACCAGCTGGTGAAAGGCAAGCACAAGAACCTTACCAACAGAAACCAAGACTACTTGGAACCATCAGGACCCAGCAAGTCCTGGATATCCCACACACTGTAAAAGCAAGAGTTGAATTTAAAATCACATCTCATGATGCTGATAGAGGACTTTAAGAGGGACATAAATAACTCCCTTAAAGAAATACAGATGAACACAGGTAAACAGTTAGAAGCCCTTAAAGAGGAAACACAAAAAATACCTTTAAAATTTACAGGAAAACACAACCAAACAGGTGAAAGAATTGAACAAAACCATCCAAGATCTAAAAAATGGAAGTAGAAACAATAAAAAAAAATCACAAAGGGAGACAACCCTGAAGAAGAGTCATAGATGCAAGCAGCACCAACAGAATACAAGAGCTAGAACAGAGAATCTCAGGGGAAGAAGATACCATAGAAAACATTGACACAAGAGTCAAAGAAAATGCAAAATACAAAAAGCTCATAGCCCCCAAAATCCAGAAAATTCAGCACAAAATGAAAAGACCAAACCTAAGGATAATAGGTATAGAAGAGAGCAAAGATTCCTAAATTAAATGGCCAGTAAATATAATCAACAAACTAATAGAAAAAAAAAAAACTTCCCTAACCTAAAGAAAGAGATGCCCTTGAACATACAAGATGCCCACAGAACTCCATATTGATTGGATCAGAGAAGAAATCCCTCCTGTCACATAGTAATCATATTTCCTGCCTATGGGAAATATACCTCAGTGTCAAAGACAGACACTACCTCAGAGTAAAAGCCTGGAAAACAATTTTCCAAGTAAATTGTCCCAAGAAACAAGCTGGAATAGCCATTCTAATATTGAATAAAATTGAACTTCAACCTAAAGTTATCAAGAAAGAAAAGGAAGGACATGTCATACTCACCAAAGGAAAAATGTACCAAGAAAACCTTCAGTTTTGAACATCTATGCTCCAAATGCAAGGACACACATATTTATAAAAGAAACTTTACTAAAACTCAATGCACACATTGAACCTCATACAATAATTGTGGGAGACTTCAACACCCTACTCTCCGCAAAAGAAAGATCATGAAAATAGAAACTAAACAGAGACACAGTGAGATGAACAGAAGTTAAGAACCAAATGGATTAACAGATATGTCTACAACATTTTTCCTAATACAAAAGAATATTCCTTCTTCTAAGAACGTCACAGTAACTTCTCCAATACTGACCATGTATTTGGTCACAAAACAGGCATCAACAGATACAAGAAGATTTAAATAATCCCATGCATCCTATCAGATCATCCCAGATTAAGACTGATCTTCAATAACAACAAAAACAATAGAAAGCCCACATACACATAGAAGCTGAACAGCGCTCTATTCAATGATAACTTTGTCAAGAAAGAAATAAAGAAATCAAAGACCTTTTATAATTTAATGGAAATCAAGCCACTATATACCCAAATTTATGGGATACAATGACAGGAATAATAAGAAGAAAACTCACAGTTTTTGATGCCTCCATAAAGAAACTGGAGAGAGCATGCACTAGCAGCTTGACAACACATCTTAAAATCTAGAACAGAAAGACGCAAATACACCCAAATGAGTAGACATCAGGAAATAGTAAAACTCGGGGCTTAAATCAACCAAGTACAAACAAAAAGAACAATAAATAGAATCAACAAAATGAGGATCTGGTTCTTTGAGAAAATCAACAAGATATATAAACCTTTAGCCAGACTAACCAGAGAGCACAGAGAGTATCCAAATCAACAAAATCAGAAAGGAAAAGGGATACATAACAACAGAAACCAAGGAAATCCAAAAAAAATCATCAGATCCTACTACAAAAGCCTATACTCAAGAGAACTGGAAAATCTGGATAAAAGGGACAATGTTTTAGACAGATACCAGGTACCCAAGTTAAATCGGGATCAGATAAAGAATCTCAATAATCTCATAACCTCTAAAGAAATAGAAGCAGTAATTACTAGTCTCCCAACCAATAAAAAGCACAGGACCATATGAGTTTAGTGCAGAGTTCTATCAGAAATTCAAAGAAGACCTAATCCAATACTCTTCAAACTATTCCACAAAATAGAAATACAAGGAACACTACCCAATTCATTCTATAAAGCCACAATTACTCTGATACCTAAACCACACAAAGACCCTACAAAGAAAGAGAACTTCAGCCCTATTTCCCTTATGAATATCAATGCAAAAAGACTCAATAAAATTCTTACAAACTGAATCCAAGAACACATTAAAACAATCATCCATCAAGATCAAGCAGGCTTCATCCCAAGGATGTGGGAATGGTTCAATGTACGAAAATATATCAACATAATCCACTATATAAACAAACTAAAAGAAAAAACCATGTGATTATTACATTAGATGCTGAGAAAACATTTGCCAAAATCCAACACCCCTTCACGATAAAAGTCTTGGAAAGACCAGGAATTCAAGGCCCATACCTAAACATATTAAGAGCAATATACAGAAATATAGTAACCAACATCAAACTAAATGGAGAGAAACTTGAATCCAACTAAAATCAGGGACTAGACAATGCTGCCCACTCTCTCCCTACCTATTCAATATAGTACTCCAAGTCCTAGCCAGAGCAATTAGACAACAAAAGGAGTTCAAAGGGATAAAAATTGGAAAGGAAGAAGCCAAATTATCACATTTGCAGATGATAGTTTACTTAAGTGACCCCAAAAATTCCACCAGAGAACTCCTAAATGTGATAAACATCTTCAGCAATGTGGTTGGATATAAAATTAAATCAAACTAATTAGTGGCCTTCCTCTACTCAAAAGATAAACAGGCTGTGAAAAAATTAGGGAAACAACACCCTTCACCAATAGTCACAAATAATATAAAATACCTTGGTGTGACTCACTAAGCAAGCAAAAGATATCTATGACAAGAACTTCAAGTCGCTGAAGAAAGAAATCGAAGATCTCGAAAATGGAAAGATTTCTCATGCTCATGGATTAGCAGGATTAATAGAGTAAAAATAGCCATCTTGCTGAATGCAATCTACAGATGCAATGCAATCCCAATCAAAATTCCAACTCAGTTCTTCATAGAGTTGGAAAGAGCAATTTGCAAATTCATCTGGAATAACAAAAATCTCAGGATAGCTAAAAATATTCTCAACAATAAAAGAACTTCTGGGGGTATCACTATCCCTGAACTTCAGCTGTACTACAGAGCAATCATGACAAAAACTTCATGGTATTAGTATAGTAACAAGAAGGTAGGTCAATGGAATAGAATTGAAGACCCAGAAATGAACCCATACACCTATGGTCACTTGATCTTTCACAAAGGAGCTAAAACCATCTAGTGGAAAAAAGACAGCATTTTCAACAAATGGTGCTTGTTCAACTGGTGGTTAGTATGCAGAAGAATGCAAATTGATCCATTCTTATCAACTTGTACAAAACTCAAGTCCAAGTCGATCATGGACCTCCACATAAAACCAGACACACTGAAACTAATAGAAGAGAAAGAGGGAAAGAACCTCGAGCACATGGGTACAGGGAAAATTTTCCTGAACAGTACACCAACAGCTTATGCTCTAAGATCAAGAATCAACAAATGACACCTCATAAAACTGCAAAGCTTCTGTAAGGCAAAGGACATTATCAATAGGACAAAACGAGGACTAATATCCAATATATACAAAGAACTCAAAAAGTTAGAGTCTAGAGAACCAAATAACCCTATTAAAATTGGAGTCCAGAGCTAAACAAAGAATTCTCTACTGAGAAATACCAAATGGATGAGAAGCACCTAAAGAAATGTTTAACATCCTTAGTCAACAGGGAAATGCAAATCAAAACAACCCTGAGATCCCACCTCACACTAGTCAGAAAGGCTAAGATCAAAAACTCAGATGACAGAAGGTATTATTGAGGATGTGGTGAACGAGGAACAGTTCTCCATTGCTGGTGGGATTTTAAGCTGTCACAACCACTCTGGAAATCAATTTGCTGGTTCCTTAGAAAATTGGACATAGAACTACCTGAGGACCCAGATATACCACTCCTGGGCATAAACCCAGATAATACTCCAACATGTAATAAGGACACATGCTCTACTATGTTTATAACAGCCTTATTTATGATAGCCAGAATCTGTAAGGTAGCCAGATGTCTCTCAACAAAGGAATAGTTTCAGAAAATGTGGTACATTTACATAGTGGAGTACTACTCAGGTATTAAAAATAATGAATTCATGAAATTCTTAGGCAAATGGAGGGAAATAGAAAATATCCTGAGAGAGGTAACCTAATCACAAAAGAACACATAGAATATGGACTCACTGATAAGTAGGTATTATCCCAGAAACTCAAATACCCAAGACAATTCACAGGCCACATGAACCTCAAGAAGAAGGAAGACCAAAGTGTGTATACTTTGGTCATTCTTAGAAGGATAAAATACCTATGGAAGAAGATACAGAGACAAAGTGTGGAGCATATCTGGAAAGAGAGGCCATCTAGAACTGTCACAACTGGGGATCCATCCTATATACAGTTACCAAACTCAGATACTATTATGGATGTAAACAAGTGTTAGTTGACAGGAGCCTGATATAGCTGACTCCTGAGATGCCCTGCCAGTGCCTGACAAATACAGAAGTGAATCCTCTCAGCCAACCACTGGACAGAGTACAGGGTCCCCAATGGAGGAGACAGAGAATGGACCCAAGGAGCTGAGGCAGTCTGCAAACCCATAGGAGGAATAACAATATGAACCAACCAGTACCCCCAGATCTTCCAGGGGCTAAACCACAAACCAAAGATTGCACAAGAAGGGACCCATATCTCCAGCTGCATATGTAGCAGAGGATGGCCTTGGGGGACATCAATGAGAGGAGAGGCTCTTTGTCCTGTGAAGACTAGATACCCAAGAATAGGGGAATGCAGGCCATGGAAGCTTGAGTGGATGGGTTGGTGAGCATGGGGAGGGGAAATGTGGTAGGGGTTTCTTGGAGAGGACAAGGGAAACGTGGATAACCTTTGAAATGAAAATAAAATATCTAATAAAATAAAAATAAAATAAATAAAATAAAAAGAAATGTAATATCAACTAATCAGACTCCCAAGAGTCCAGAACCCGCAGAGCTCACTGGGACTAAATCACCAACCAAACGGTAAACATGAAGGGACCCATGTTTCCAGCTGCATATGTAGCAGAGGTTTGCCTTCTCTGGCATCAATCAGATGGGGAGGCCCTTGGTCTTGTGGAGGTTTGTTGCCCTAGCATAGAGGAATGTTAGAGTAGTAAGGTGGGAGTTGGTGGGTGGGTGGGTCGGAATGCTACAGCAGTGACGAGCACCTCATAGAGGCAGGGGAGGGGAATGCAGACTTGCAGAGGGAAAACTTTGAAATGTAAACAAACAAAATAATGATAATAATAATAATAAAAGTGTTATTTAACCAGTCTTCTCTGTTCCCACAAGCAGTGACTTTAGCTAGCAATGGTGTTTCATCTGTTATGGCTCAATATATGTTAGGTGCAACTTAGATATCAATTAAAATCTCTTTGGTGGTATATTTGGGGTTGCATATTATCTTATTCCATTCTATTCTATTCTATTCTTGTGTGTAAATGTTTGCTGGTATGTCTGTGTGCCACATGTGGGCAATGTTCTCAGAGTCCAGAAGGTGGTCTCAGATCTCATAGGACTAGAGTTAAATATTTTGAGCTGTCCACCTGAGAGGATGTGACTCTTGAGCCTCTAGAAGAGCAGCCAGTTAGTTCTCATAGCCACTGAGCAATCTCTCCAGACCACTTAGGTTTTTTGTTTTTTTGTTTTTTTGTTTTTTTTATACCCATGGTATATAATGGCACCATTACCTAGCTATATGATATGCTGTCTGTATATGCTTCTGGCATTTCCTGTACCTTCCCCACAAATTCTCATGCTCTATTGGCAGGAAAATATGAGGTGACAAAAATGAAGAAAGACATTCTGTTATACTAGTGTGGCAGGTTGTGTATTCTTGGAAATATAAGCAGGTATTCTTTTGTGGAATGCAAGCAAAGAAGTACAGTTGGGTACAGAGAAAATTATTCTGTGATATAGCATCATGAAGCCACTGCATCCCCTATCCATAGCTCTGGGATTTGAAATGGTCCTTCAGAGTTGTGTCTTTCTGGGGCAGAGAGAAACGGAAGTGGTTGCTAATTTGACAGTCAGTAAGTTTGGATTACCTGGAAGGAAGGGTTCTTTGAGACTTGAAGGTTTTGTTTACTTAAACAGATATAATGTTATTAGAATACTCTTAGAGAAAGGCTCTTCTTGCAATGTTCCTTGATAGCAAAAGAAAAAAAATATTCTCAATGAGTGAGTGTTCTGAGCAGCTCACCACAGCATCTGTCTGTCACAAGAATCAGCAATATAAATCCTTTCAAAGAGAAAATATGGACAGTCACCATTTTCAAGTCCACATGATCTTGAGCAAGATTCCTAAAAGAAGACCACACTGTTAAGGTGTAGTTTCCTGAGCTTAGCCACCCCAGGAACAAGTTCTACCTTGCTGGCAGGACCAACACTGAGTTCATGTTTCCAGGCCCCAGATCCCAATTCCTCCTCTGCTTCTTTGGATGTTCCCTGTTTGTTATCTAGTAAAGAATGCAAAAAGGCAAGATGCTGTTATCTTGTTTTCTAAACTAAGGCACACAAGTCCTAAATGTGCTGCTTGTCTTGACTTAATTGACTACACACAGCTTATGATCTCTTATCATTCTGAATTCTTGGTGTCCTGGTTCAATGTGCCTCTTGCCCATTCTTTGCTCCTTGATCACTCTACATTCCAGGACAGACAGAATCCACTAGGGGACCTGACTGCAAAAACTGACTCAAGGACCTTGAAACCAAGTGACCCAGATAAGGCCCATTCCCCAAAGTTAACTTCCGTGTTTAACTCCTTGTGTCAAAATATGTTTAGTTAGCCGGGCAGTGGTGGCATACGCCTGTAATCCCAGCACTCTGGGTGGCAGAGGCAGGTGAATTTCTGAGTTCAAGGCCAGCCTGGTCTACAAGAGTGAGTTCCAGGACAGCCGGGGCTATACAGAGAAACCCTGTCTCAGGAAAAAAAATCCAAAAAATATGTTTAGTTAAGGCAACAGCACACCTTGTACATCCTTGCTTTGTGTTTTACTCCTATAAAATGTTGCAGAATCGGGCCACCTCCCTGAGTACTCTGAAAATAAAGCTTTCATTATTAAGCTTTCATATCTGAAATGAGTTTTTTGGCTTCTACTCCAAACCCAACAAGTGAAACCTAGTTTATCTATAGTCCACCATCTTGAAGCCATCACCTAAAAGAATCTAGGCCTGGTCAAAAATGGTATCTATTTATTGACTTAAGCAAAACTGAACAAATTAGCTGGGTCAAAAATCTGAAATATATAAAGTATACTGAGCTAGCAGAAATTTGTGGGTTGCCTTTGAATCTGACATTCCTCTGTCATAGGTTAGATTCCTTGCACGGAAATGCCTCCACCTCAGACACGACTCAGTGTTCTTCACTGGACTGTTGATGAGTGCTATCAGAGTTCTGTTTCTCCTTATATCTCAGAATCAGCTGAAAAAAAACCCAACTGTTTTAGGAATGCTAAAGTCATATAGTTTTCATAGCAACAAGGAAAGCCAACCCTTGGTGCTCTTGTTAAATGAGAGTTAAATTACTTCCTAGAAGAAAGTGGTTATATGATGACTCTGGGAGGCTAGTGGAGGAAAGATTGTTTTAAATCAATTGACCAAGCATCCTTGTACTGTCCACTATCTCCAAATCATTATGAATAACAACTTCAGTAGATTGTTGACTTGTGACCTGTGGCAGTACCAGCAGCACTAAGAACACCACTGCTCAGCAGGAAGGTACTACTTGCGAGTCCTAGCCCCACTGCTCATTTCAAAAGCCTTAGATTGTGATGAGGCTCAACTCTTACAAAGCAGAGACCAACCTCACAGAACGACCTTGAAAATTAAATGAAAAGATATATCCAGCTTACAAAGTAATTTATGGTGATTATTAATAATCTGATACAGGTTAACTGACATTGCTGTTGTTACATAAAACGTTAGATTCATGGGAACTTTAGAAGTCATGGAAAATGACTTCTTACACACAAGTATGACTAAAAGCAAAGAAAGGAGACTTACGTTTCATCTTGAACCTCCAATTGCTAAGACTTCCAGAAACTCCCAAGAACTTATGACCACATTTTTTACTAAAAATGGAACCAGTACTTTATATACCAACAACAGCAAGCCTTAGTTAAAAAAAGCTTTCCCCCATTTTTTAGGGAAATGACTTGTTTCAAGCAACACATTTTGCTTGTTTGTTTGTTTATTGCTATTCACGTTATGAAAACAGCCCGTAGAATAAATTGCCTGAAGCGTCATTACCAATCAGAACTCCATCAGTGTCAACCACCTGCAGTGGCTATGCCTACTGACATTTTTTCTCACTCCTATACTGGCTCTTTCTTCTTTCTTGCCATACAAAGCAATAATGAGATTTCACACTTGGACCCTATTTAAAAATCTATGATTGGCAAAGTGGACAGGGGTGTACTGTCTTAACCATTTTCAAGATAATGATATGTCAAGACAGACTGTATAAAGATCAGGTTTTGATGCCCAACCAAATAATAATTCAGGCAAGGAGAAATCCCAAGCCTGCACCTCAATGCTGCTGCTTAAGAAGATGTCAGTAGAGACTTGATAAAGAATTTGGATGAAGAGCAAAAGCTGAATAAGACATATTACTAAAACCTCATTTCAATTTCTTGAATCATAATATTTGATATATTTATAAAGCACATGCAAATCATCAGAATCCTTCAATATTCAAGATTTCACTTCATAGATTATTTATGAATATCTTATTGCAGAATCTCATTTATACCGCCAATGGATGTCTAGCTAGGCAACTGTACAAGTCTCATCACATTATGTCTTACAAAATTTCACTATGTATAAGTAAGTGTATCCCTCTTTCCCATATGTCTATTGGAGACATTTTCTGCTTTAGAATTCCCTCTCAACAAAGTCACCAATGAGGGCAGATAGGGACAGAAAGAAGCTGAAAGGAAGAGTCCTAAGAAATCACAAATTTTGAACAGAAAAAAATACCTAGGAATAATAACATCCCAATGATCATGAACATTTACTGTCTATGACAGAGACTCTAAAAATAGAACAAATCAAAAATAGAACAAAACCAATGCACACTGAATGCTAGTCCCTGTGTTTGCAGAAGGACCTATTCCCAAGGATAACCATTATTTTATTATGTCTTGGAGACTGTGATGAAAATTGTTGATTGCACGTATGCATTCTATGGAAGCATGTCATTTTTCCCCACATATGGTTTATGTTTATGAGAGCCACACAGGTGGATCTTATCTGCTTCACTTAACACAAGATTTCTGACCCACATGATAGAATTAGGACATGGATTCTGTTGAGATTTCAGTAACATAACAATAATGAGGCTGGAATATATATATGTTTTTCCTTGGTTTGCTTTAGCTTTTTTCTCCTAAATTTAGACTTCGTTCAAGTAAGGAGCTAAGAGATATGATAGTTACTTGAACAGTAAAAGATGTATAACCCTAACCTTCGATGACTTTAGGCAAATACATATACCTGAGTGCATAATTTCGAAAGCACATGTTTGTAGTCTTGTGATGTGAGAAGTTCATAGTAGTTTCGAAATTGTGACTGATTTTTGGGGGGTATTCCATTGCTGTTGAAAGAGGTAAGCTGCAGAACAGACTCTATATACCACAGAACACTAGCCCAATGGAAATACATGCAAATGCAAATGATTTTTTTATACTTATAACTTATATAAACATATTTCATCCACTAATAGACGGTCACTAGCTGTTGAGACAGGAGAATTTACATCACAGTTTTCTGAGAACTGCTGCTTGCATGTTCCTCTGGCACCCTCAGAGGCTCAACCTGTCCGGCCTTGATGCCTTGCCCTTTAGGAGAAAGAGCTCACAGTCTTATTTCAATTTAGTGATCAGTTTCCTATGAATCCCTAGTGAGGTCTCACTCATTCCTATCTAATGATGGTGCTAGGCTGTGACCTAATTCTGAAACTTTGAACATCTTTCCCTGGAGAACTTGTCTCCAATATAATGTACAGCCGGGGAAATGAGACCCAGGTGGAGAGCTGACTTAGAGTCAGCAGTCTCATATCATCTCTATCAGAGAAGATAATTACCAGAAAAGTTGAAATGTTGGGTCCTGGTTCTCAGCTGATTCTGGTGCATATAACAGACATGGGTGTAGGGTGAATTTCCTGTAGTCACTGACATCAAACCATTATGTCAACTTTACAACTAACTACTAGGCCATGCAGAGATTTCTAAAACTTTTTAATACATGCTACTTTCAATCTTAGCTCTTTTAATAAATTTCATTGAGGTTGTAAGGAACCAGACAGATAAACACAGCTGACTGTTATGCTAAGGGCTGTATGATTTAGAGCCAGTCATAAAAAATACTCAGAAAACTGGGCACATCACTTCTGGAGGATCCTGCTATACCACTCCTGGGCATATACCCAGAAGATCCCCCAGCATGTAATAAGGATTTGTGCTCCACTATGTCCATAGCAGCCCTATTTATAATGGTCAGAAGCTGGAAAGAACTCAGGTATCCCTCAACGGAAGAGTGGATACAAAACATGTGTTATATTTAAAAAATGGAGTACTATTCAGCCATTAGATACAATGAATTCATGAAATTCTTAGACAAATGGATGGAGCTGGAGAAGATCATACTAAGTGAGGTAACCCAGTCTCAAAAGATCAATCATGGTATGCACTCACTAATAAGTGGATATCAACCTAGAAAATTGGAATACCCAAAACATAATCCACACATCAAATGATGTACAAGAAGAACGGAGGAGTGGCCCCTGGTTCTGGAAAGACTCAGTGTAGCAGTATAGGGCAATACCAGAACAGGGAAGTGGGAAAGGGGTGGATGGGAGAACAGGGGAAGGAAAGAGGGCTTATGGGACTTTCAGGGAGTGGGAGGCCAGAAAAGGAGAAATCATTTGAAATGTAATAAAAATATATCGAATAAAAAAAGAAAAAAATACACACTTAGATAATCACAATGAAATTTCAGAGCATGACAAATTCTATAATATAGTAGTAAGTGTGTATACATTTCTGACACTAACCTTCTCTGTCCCTTTTGCCATCGTTCTAGTTCATAGATACACTTTTTCTCTACTGTCTGGACAACCAAGTCTCAAAATTCATCCGCAGTTGATATCTCATTTTCTCCTCACTTGTCAGCTCACAGATGATCTCCCCAGCATCTCACATTTGTAATTGCTACTTTGTAAATATTATTATGAAGATTTGAGGATGTTGAGATCTCCAGAGGATGATTCCTAACTTCATACTTCATGCTTTGTATGCATGACTCTGTGTGCCAGATGCATAGTGTGTACTTAAAGTCATTTTCAGAACAAAAGGTCACACAAGGTGAAGTAGGAAGAATGCTTAGTGCCAGGTGACATCTTCAGGGAGGGCTTTAGAGAACATACTTTAGGTGCATTGTTTCAGTTTGAATAGAAATTCTTCACAAGTTTGGTCCAAGCAAGTGCCACTACTGTGAGGTGAGTGGGTAAGTGCTAAGTTCATCAGTGGGTCAATCTATTAATGATTCCATAGCCAAATGGTCTACAAAATCTAGGGCCTAGTTGGAGGAAGTAGAACTTGAAGCATGTCTTTGAAAAGTATATCTTGTCCCTGCCATCATCCCCATCTCTTATACCGGCCACTCACTTTGGTCCACCCTTATTCTGACTGTGATGTGCCTACCTCCCGGTGGGCACAGAAACAATAGTGCCAAGTTATTATGCATTAATGTCTCTAAACCACACACCCCTCTGCTTAGTAATTCATGCAAAGCAACAAGAACTGTAGAGCAGAGGGTTAAGTAACTCCTGGCAGGGCTTCACTCTACACAAAAGGCCCTTCATTATACCTTTCGCCATCTTTGAAGACATCAAAGTGAGTTTGACTCATGAAAGGCTTCTACTTGTGGACCAAATCCATTCCAATGCTTCAGGCTGCTCTCACACAGAAAAAAATTCAGTGGTGCCTCAGGAGAGCTCAGCAAAGGGCTAACAGCCTGGGTACTTCAAATGCTATTACGAAAAGCTTCATGTGTTGCTCTGGTAGCTTGGCAGACTCCTTCTGCTGAGGAACAGCCAGAGCCCTTATTGTAGCTTCTGCCTCCCTTCATTGTGAATCTTCCCAGACTCTCTAGCTGACAGATAAATCTCTTTATCACCAAACTATTTTTGCCAGTTGCATCTATAAATTATTAGATGAGTAAAAATAGCTTTGTAAACCAACTGTTGGCTACAGAATTAGATTTGATCCTACCAGAGGAACTTCCATTATTAACTTCCTTTGAGAACAAAAACAAGGCATACATCAAGGCTATTGACTTGATTCTCTCTGTCTTTAGAGACTTAATTCTTTTGAAATCTGGCTTCTGAAGAGAGGTTTTGAAGCTTTTGTTTATAGGAGTCAGATTGTGGTTACACTAACTGGGTAATGACTGCTTTTGATAATCTCAGATAATGATCTGAGTAGGGTCTACAAGGATAGGAGTATACAGGGGGCCAACAATATTACCACCACAATTCATCTCACATTAGATGGGCTCTTAGACACTCTACCATCCAGTCTTTATTCCCTCAGGTTGAGTTTCAGGATTATTTCTGAATAATCATTATTTCTAGACCAAATGGTCTAGAAAGTATTTCCACAACAGCTGAAGTCATGGGAGTTCAGATTTTACTAAGAGTATGATTTGAGACTATAGATTTGTTTCACGGGTATAGAAGTTTAACTTTTCTTTCCTTAAAACATTGTCATCCACACAATATGGTATTTTAAAGAATATTGTCTATGATTCTCAGAAATCAGCTGACCAGTGCATAAGGAGGAGAAATAAAACTTTAATTCAAATTAAGACAATTTCTCTTCCTTTCTGTATAGAACCTTCCTCTCCTTTCATTCCCAGAGAACACCTTTTTATTGCTACATAGTCATTTACATCTTAAATGAAGGAAGGCCTAGGAAATTCATTCAGGTGACAAAGTAGACAAAACGCCCATATTAGATATGGAAGAGAGAGACATTCATCTCTTATTCTACAAATTGTTAATGTTTTCTATTATGTACAGGATATGATTCCTAATAATAAGAAAATTATAATATTATATGAAAGAGAAAAATAAGGGAGATACATATTGGATGGTAGAGTGTCTGAGAACCCATCTAATGTTAGGTGAATCATGGTGATAATACTGCTGGCCCCCTGTATAGTCCTATCTGTATAGACTGCACTCACATTGTTGTCTGAAATTATCAAAAGCAGTTATTACCCAGTTAGTGTAACCACAATCAGACTCATATAAGTAAGAACACTTGACAGATTCAGGGTTATTCCTGTTATGAGTCAGTTTAGAGCCCCATGAAGCAGAGCATGGTCTCACCTAACTGGGTTGGTGGGGTGAGGTGCTGCTTGAGGGGTTGTATACCAAAGTACCAACATTTCCCATTTGTATGTCATTTGGGAGAAATCAGCTAATAAATAAATGTACAAGAGTTATGAGGTCCTTAAATCTTTGTTGTTGTTGTTGTTGTTGTTGTTGTTTAGCATGATTAAGAGGAAACATGATACAGAGGTGGGGTCTAAGGTTGCTTTTGATTCTATCTTGGTTTTCTAATTTTGAAATTGCATAAGGATAACCACATGCCAGGCTCCAAATAAATCTATACTTATTAACAGGTCTTTATTTAATAAAAATTATTTTAAGTATATAGTGGCACATATGTACTTGACTAACTTTCATCTCGGGTTTTGGAAAATATTGTCTCCATTTACCTTTTCCCAGTGGAAAGGCAGTTGCAGGTGACCTGAATAAAGATTGACAGCTATTTTCTGGTAACCAGCCTTTCTGCCTCTAGGAATAGATTTCCCCCTGAAGATTGGAAAGAGCATAGTGACATTATCTAGTTCACTGATGCTGATCCTTTCCCCATAGGGAGAATGAAATATATTATGCACCTAAACAAAATTGTTGATGCTTTCCAGGCAGTAAGAGATTCATATTCCTTATCTTCCCTTCCTATGTCTTATGAGTATTTCTAACATAATATAGACAGTCAAGATTGAGAGTCAAGAATTGCAAGCTCATTTCATCTTTGTCTTTAACAAGTTTATAGCCTTTAGGTGCTACATAATATCTCTGCAATCAGGGCCCTTTTTCTGTGTTCGTTTAGCTGGAGATTGTCCGTTGACTTGCTACTAGATTGAATTTAGATGACATGTGAGATGACACTTGGAGAAATAAAAATATCAGAACATGTATGTTTTATTATGAGACACAATATTAATATGAAGAATGATTTATAATATTACTGAAAGCACTTGGTTTAAAAAGAGAGCAGTCTGGTTGGATGTCTTCCCAGGAAAGCCACAGAAAATATGTTGAGGTCAGGAAAAAGACTGACCCCAATTTCAATTAATAAAACCACTGAGCATTTACAAAATCTGAGATGAACTTGGAGTGGAATTACTTTTAACCATTACTTCATCTTGAATGGGGGTAATCTTCATATGTTCCTAGAGAATTTGTATTCCAGTGATTCCAAGAAATCATATTCTTTTCATTATCTCAAAAAAACTGCATAGGTCTTTCCCAAGCTTCAACACATCTACTCTGAAATGTTCTAACAGAGATGGTACCAAAGACAGAATTTACTACATGGCTTTATATTTTTTTTTCCTTTCTAATTTTTAACATCAAAGAGCCACTGAAGATTGACAGATCTAGGATCTTTGTGGATATCTCTTACCTCCCTTGAGTGCTTGACAATCACTCCAGTAGCTGATCCTTCCCAGAGAGACAGGTAAGTAGTCTGCTCTTAGAATCCAGCAGGCTGTGGAACTAAAGCATTCAGAATGTTTTTTTTAAAGCCTTGGTGATTTTTGTGTACAATCTTAAACTAAAACATTCTCTAATTATTTGTAGCATCTGTAAAATATCTTAATCAGATACAGTGGACCTGAGCATTTTATTCTCTTGCATAATGTCTTCTCTTCCTTCTAGACTCACGTTTCCTTTGTGATCGTTAATATTGGTTTTCAACTTCATACATCTGGGAAAATTGTCAGATTGCCCCCATGTATTGGCCTGCAGGATTGTTTATGCGGTAATCTCAAGTTTAATGACTGATGTAGGGAGGCCCCGCCCACTGTGTCACCCCTGAGTCTATAAGAAAGTCAGTGGAAAGCTAGCACACAGGCAGCATTCCTCAGTGATCTGCTGCAGTTTCTGCTTCCAGTTCCAGCTTGGGTTTCTTCACAGACTCTACTCACTGGAAAATTGTTTCCTGAAAGAGTGAGATGAAATTAACTGTTTCTTCTCCACATTGGTTTTTTTCAGTGTCTTATCATAGCAACAGAAAACCAACTAAGATAAAGGTGAAACCTGGTTTGGGTGTATGACAAATATCCTTAAGCACTTGGTCATAGCCCTGACTGAGTTTGAAAGAGTCACTCATACTGAATGAGAATGCAGGATTCCCAGTGACATTTTTGGGCAGCAGAGACCTGACTTTATATTGTTTTCCACATTCTGTCTCATTATCATAGCCTGAAAACAACAACACAAGATCCATGGGCAGATATAGTAAGTGGAGAGACAAACAACTCAAGTAAGAAGAAAGACTTGCAATAAATAAGCCTGTTGATGTGAATCTTCTCTATAAATAGTTGCTCGTATGGATTGCTTGACAAGAGTTTAGATTACATTGAAGAGTAGAGTAGGTAAAGGGATTGGCTTAGCCATTTGTCCCGTGTGTTCTTCCTATTGACATTTTTTTGAGAACAAATGCCCAGAGGCCCATCACCAGTCTGTATGCTCCATCCATTCACCTGTAATGAGGTCTATGAATCACTTTGCTCTTAAAAGACAGTCTGATATTTTACTGCATCTGACAGCTGTCAATCATAGCACCTGTGAAGAACCCATTTGGCATTGTTTCTCTGCTATTTATCATATCCGTTTCAACAACAGTCTCCCAGGATACTGCATGTACAGATTCCAGACCTTCAGTTGTATTAGAGCATCACACAATTTGTTTGCCTTATTGCTCCAGAAAGCTTTATTGCATGAAAAGACATCAAACTGGACTATTTTTTATATATGGAGAATTGAGAACCAACACTGATTACTAAGAGGTAATGAGCTTGGCTCAAGCTATGGTCTTCTCCCAATAACCAAGAATGACATAAATCCTCATTCTACATGGGAGGTAAGACGGGGAATAGTTCCTTCTTGTGGGAGATCATTTGCCTTCTACACTGTGTAACAGGAAAAGGAGAGCCTTTGGAGTATTGAGGCTGCTGAGAAATTAAAAATTCTGCTATACTGACAAAATTTTAAGTTTTTAAGTGGAGTAATGATATTTGTATGAAATATATTTTTCTGGTTATTTCTGAGATGTGTGTAGGGTATAGCAAAATCTTTGTACCCAGCCTAAGATATAGGCATATCTAGAAGGCTATATGAAAATAAATATGCAGCCCAATGAAGAAATGCAATGATTCCAAAGCAAGGTGTGGTAGGAAGATGTTCCCAGAAGAGTCAGTGGCTCAAGGTTTTGTTTTCATTTTCCATATTCTGGACATAATAGACCTTAAAATAAAACAATCAGTTCCTATGCCTGAGGAGTATGATGTTTTTATCAAAGGGTTACTGTTTTCCCTAACTTTAATTTATTCTTCAGCATCCCTGTTTTTATGGTTTCTCCATGAAGAGACAAGGCAGGTGCAATATGAGGTACATTTCAGTTTGGTGAGAAGTCTCTTTTTATATGCAGTCCATATCCATCCTATGAAGTAGAGGAGGCATGCTCATCCTGTTCTCATTTGACATTCTAGAAACCTTAGCAAAGACAGTGTTAGCCCTTCTATTAGATGATGTAACCAGTCAACAACTAGATTGCCTATACTTAAATCTCAGTCTGTGTCAAATTTAATATCCCGGTTTATCAACTATGCAGAAACTGCAATAGCTCCAGATCACTGTGAAATCACAGAAGCAGGGCAGTTCCCCGTCCCTGAGTCCCTGGCTGGGACTCTGCTGAGCTCTTCTATAATTATGGTAGGATCAGTGACTGAATCTCTTTGTACTCTACCCAGTGTACACACTAAGGTCCCCACATACTTCTCCCTTAGGATTTTCCTTGTTTCTCAATGTGTCAGGAGCTGGATTCCACAGTTACCTTTTTGTCCTATTGTTCAACAGCTTTTATGTGTTTCTTTACTCTTTACATTCCTAATTTGAACCAATCCCAAAATATCTGATTACCCAGAATGGGCAGAATGTGACATGCTGTTTATGGCTGTAGGGTATTCAAGAGTCTGTATGAAGAGGAAAGTGCCACCAAGGTTATGCCTGCTTCCTAGTTGATACTCTGCTACAAGTAAGAATACTAAAATCTCCAGTTCTTGAATATAGGAAGAAGTGGTGGAAATCACAGGTCTTTTGAAAACATGGAGAAGGCTTATTTTTTTATTTTATGTAAATTATCACAAAGCATTTCCAAGGGAGGGATTGGGTAGACATGCTAATGTACAAGTACATGCCTTGTACCTCCCAAAATTGCCTTCTGCTTCTGAGAAGCATTTCCCCCATTTTAATGAGGATATTTAAATGGAAACTGCCATTCGTTTACTAGCTGACTGGCTCATGGGTCCTTTTAGATTTATGTAATTGGCTTGGGGATGGATGCATGATTTCTAAGACATACTTAGCCAATCTTAGCCATTCTCTATGGTTTTGAACATATGAACAATTAAAGTATGTTATGTGTCCCCATCCTCTCCCCCTCCCTTTTCTTCTCCCTCTCTCCATTCCTTCCTCACCTTAGTGTGTTGATTGCAATGACTGGTGACCATTAGAATATAAGGTTTATAAAGAAGAGAAGAAGAGGGTGATAATGAAAATAAAAATATAAAGCAAGAAGGGAAAAGGATAGAGAGAGGAAGCAGGAAGTTGGAAAGACTGAGGGGCCAGAGGGTGAGAGAGAAAACCAGCAGCAGTCAAGTGTGACATTGTGTGATCATTTGAGCTTAATTGCAGCAATCCTGTATGTTAGAAATTATTTAGCTTAAAAACTCTCCCAAATACATCACCTCTTAGGCAATTACTGATTCATTATGCTGAGCTTATAATGATCCATTTACAAGCATAGAAGGAATCTGTTCCCATTGTAGGAACTGATGCTCGGGCAGCTCTTCCTGACAGCAGGCTAAGAGAGACACACCTGTAGCCCAGAGCTTAGACAAAGAATCTATAGAGAAAAGACCAAATGCAAGTGTGAATGGAAGTAGAGAAATTATCATGACCAGGTGAATTAGGTTGGCTCTATCAATTCTAATGTAATCATTTTCTTTCCTTTGGACCTTCAGAGCTCTATCTCTCCATCTCCCTCTCCTTTTCCTTCTCTCCCTCCTTCCCTCCCTGTATCTTCCTTCTTCTCTTGCATATGGTATATGACTATGTCCTTCCCCATGTGGAGGCAAGAGGTTTATATCAGGATATCTTTTTCAAATATTTCTCCACTCTAACTTGTTTCTTGGGACAAAGTCTGTTCATGGACCTAGAGCATTCCCATTTTGTTGGGCCAGTTGGCCAGCAAACCCCTAGGATCTACTGCCTTTCCCTGCCCAGTACTGGTAGATAGAAAGAAAATGCCATTCCCCAGTTTTTCATACACTTCAGAGATCTGAACTCAAACCTTTATGTTGGCACAGAAAGTGCTTTACCCAGTGAGCCAATTTTTTCAGGTTAGACTGAAATGCATTATGTTGCCTAGGTTGGCTTGAACTCATATCGATTCTCCTGTCTTGGCATGTTTCAGGATTTATAGCAAGAGAAAGAGAGGGAGAAAGAGAGGGAGGGAGGGAGAGAGAGAGGGAGGGAGGGAGAGAGGGAGGGAGAGAGGGAGGGAGAGAGGGAGGGAGAGAGGGAGGGAGAAAGGGAGGGAGGGAGAGAGGGGGAGAGAGACAGAGAGGGCAGGAGAGAGAGGGGAAGGGAGGGAGGGAGAGGTGGAGAGAGGGAGGGAGGGAGATAGAGGGGGGGGAGAAAGACAGACTCCTCCCAGGGAAAGACTCCTCCCAGGCTGGTGAGAAAAGTCCCATATCTTCCTTTGTCCCCACTACTAGGTCATCTCACCAGCTGGCCACACACTGTTGTTAACTTTTTGATTGAAGGAGGACTGAGTCAGAATATTCTGACTAGCAGACCACAATGTCCCATGCATGCACAGCAGGTGCTTTCACATTCATTATCCCAGTAACCTGCCTGATACCCAGAGAAGAACAGCTGAGTGGGACATCACTTATGGACCCAGGGGACATGGGCAGAGGGTACCAAGGCCCTCTCCATTATAACAAGAAATGATTATGGAGTCTACTTCTGCTTCTCACCTGAATCTGCATTGTTTTCTCACTTTCTTCACTGTTTACTCCCTACCCTGAAGGACCATCTAAGAGACCAAGTGATAGTGCATCAGTTGATTGCTTCCACAGTTATACTAGCCAGTTTTAGAAAGCCTCTCAATGAATTTGAAGTATGGTAGCCACAGAGGTGGTGGAGTGTTCCTATGCTGGCACAGCTGTTGTGACTAGAAGAACAAGGCTCCTGCTTCTCTTCACCCTGTGCTCACTGGTCGCCCCTGGTGGTCCTAAGTCTAGTTCACTTGGAACTCTCTACAAGGTTTTCATTTACTCAGAGAACGATGCGAGGTGAAATAAGGGCTGAGTAGAGGCTGGCTGGGCATAGCAAACTCAAAGAAAGATGAGTCTGGGACACTTTTCAGAAATTATAGCCAGATGTGTATAAAATAAGTATCTCAACTTCTTGACTCAGCACTTCAGCTGGTGTAGAACAAATGAAGTCTTGTTTGGAGCATCGTAAGCTTTTCATACCTCTGTGACTTAAGTCTCATCAACACTTGGAAATGTCCTCTGGTGACTGGACAGTTATCTACTGGAGAAACTCATACTGACAGAGTTACATGCTACACAGATGTTTCTTTGTGTGGATGCTAAGAGGGAATGGTTAGTCACTGAGTAAAAACTTGGCCTTGAAGCCTTCTAAGTTTTTTTCTAATCCCAGCAGTCTGTATTTTTGCAGTGTTTAGGCAACATTTAACCTCAGTGGCCAGGTATGTATCTTGATCACAGGTCACAGCTTTCAAAGTCCTCTTTGATTTCAGCCAAAGTGTAAGTGCCTTTGATATGAGTGGATACAGATTAATAAACATATCATGACACTTAAGGCACAACAGAGAGTCAGAGCATACTGTATTACGCAGCATTTTCTCACTAAGAGGGGATGTGTTTTTGAAGCATCGTTTGTGGCATGTTTGACACATGGGTGTCTGGGAAAATTTAAATGCTGTGTATTTAGGAACCTTGATATAAACTACTACCTCAGAAACACAGTCATTTATCAAGGACTAAGTTGTTGTTAATAACCTTCCTCAGGGGAACTGCAGGCAAATCATTATGTACTTGGTGATATTGGGCTTTCAGTCAGGCATGTGCTGGGAAACTTAATCTTCCATTTGAGAAGAATGATAGGGTTTTGGGTGGTAGAACAACAAGGTCCGTAAAATATACGGCATTCCTCTCCTAGAGCATCAGACTGAGGTGTATTTGGGGTACACCAGAATTCTAATTTAAAACAAGCACAAGCTTGTAGAAAGAAGGTTTTGAAGAATGAACTAAGAACTCCTTCATGGAAAGGGACTGTTCCATTCAAACAGATTGCCAAACTGAAGCCTTCTTATCCAATCCTAGATTTGAACAATTGAGATCTTTTATATTGTGTGGAGAAGGAAGTGGGCCCCGAAAGCTGGTGAGGAGTTGGGTGGGGAAGTTCTGTTCTGTCCTGTATTAGAATGTGGGAGGAGCTATGGGAGGAACACCAAGACTCCATTCTGCACAGAGTGCTCAGTCTGAAGAGGGAAAGGGAGAGATGTGAAGCAGTGAAGTAGCTAGCACCTTGTAAAGGGGGAAGTGACTTGCTGGTTAGCCACAGGCAAGAATTTAAGAAATCCCTGGGCACAGATACAATGGTGTCTGATGGAAGACATGGGCGTTAGAAGTGACTTAGCAAGAGAATGGAAATTAAATTGTCAATGATTAAGCCCTGGGGCATAGCAGACATAGGACCAGGGATAAAGGTATCATTCAGGGTCTAGTATAACATAATATGCAATAAGCCTTGTCCTGTACAGGTATGGAGAGAAGAAGAGAGATCAGAGAGATTCACCATGCTGTTTTACTGCAGTGTCTCAAAGGAGAGGAAAAAAAAGTCCTGCCCTTTGGAGACTCTGGACTCTTTCATGGAGGTCACGTATCAGATACCCTGCATAACAACATATGGTTATGCTACTATTCATAACAGTAGCAAAATTACAGTTACAAATTAGCATCAAAAATAATGTTATGGTTGGGGGATGACTGTAACATAAGGAACTGTATTAAAGGGTCACTGCATTAGGAAGGTTGAGGACCATTCCTCTATAAGATAATGGAATTTGTAACTATAGTAATTATAGAACATCCTAGGGTAGGGCTTTCAAATTATATTTTCTGGCAGAGCATTTGGGGAAGGGTAAGTGAAATGTCAACTCATCTGTGACTCCCTTTTTCAAAATTTCGTATGCTTAATTAGTTTTGTACTGAGTGTGGCTTACACAGCCTCCCAGCTTCTTTTGCATACACTTTCCCTAATATACTTTGGCTTCAGAGCCAGTACCATTCCATAATCACATTTATAACTGAGAAATTTAGTGACAGTCTTCAAGAAATAATTATCAAGTTATATTAAAGGAATATGTAAAGGAGAGCCAGTGGATATTACATGTCCCATGCTCTCTAGTTGTCTCAGTCCTTACTTGTAGATCATATCTTGAGTTATTGTAATTCCCACGAGTATCTTGAGACACAGCTCGAATTGTTATTCATATTTTAAAGACGATGAAGCTTGCATACAAAGGTCAATTGTCCAAGATCATGCAGCTGGCAGTGGCAGTGATTTGGAGTCTTAAAAATATCCACATCTTGTGTTTTTCCAGAGCTCCATGCACTAGGAGAGCAGGATGAAAAAGTCTTCAAACCCCTTTAGAATTTAAATTCCTTTCTCCCCAAGCTGTCACACCAGAATGCAACTAATAAACTAATGTGAAATGACACCTGTTCAGCTGCTTAAGCTAGAACCATCAGTCATGTTTAAACCTATATCCTACTGGGGACAACGGATTCAGGTAAGTGGGATAATTGATGTATGAATGAAAGTCCTTGAGATCAGAGAAGAGGAAGCTGTCAGTTCCTGGTGAGGAACCCTGTAAATTGCCATTGAAATCCTAGGGTGTCTAGTAAAAATGTTGGAAAATCCACAGGATCCTGGAATTAATCCTGGAACTAATCGGGAATAAGGACTTTCCTGATTACAGTAAGAGCTGACTTAACTCTAAAACCATGTAATGTGAACTCATAAATTTGTCTCAGGTTCCCTAGGTTCTCTGGTATTGGAAAGGAAGAGAAGGGTAAATTTACAATGGCAGTGTAACTTTAAAACCCAAACTCCACACCGTGAAGTTTAGACTTAACACTGTAAGCCTGGAGCTGTGGCACTGTCTTAAACTGGTTAATAAGGCCATGCATGCACAGCGCAAAGGCTATTGGGCAATCCCATAGAGTATGAATAAGCCCTGATAGGAAGATCTTAAAGAGTGACAATAGCTTTCAGGTGATGCGGTCCAAAATTTATTGTGTGTTATGTAAACAGCACAGGGATGTCGTTAATGCAAATTTTCATTAAGATGATGTGGGTGGGGCTCAATATTTTAAAGTTCCCTACATCCTTGAACATTTGAGGAGCCAGTGTGTAGGTGACAGAAAGCACACAGTGAAACCAGGTACTAATAATGAAGAGGTGGAGATGTCACAGAGACATTATTGACGTAAAGGAACCCAGTCTTGACCTGTTTTACTACCTAGCTGGCTTGTTTTAGTGCTCCCTACACTTATACTTCCAAAGAGACTACTGTGTCTGAGGTATTTGAACACTTAAATAGATTTTTTCTTTAAGTGTGAGTGTATTTCCTAACTGTAGTATGACATTAAAATTCCCTAAAGGTCATAGACTATATCATAATCTCTTGTTATACTCCAGTGAGCAGATAGCAGGTGGTACTAACAAATTCTTCTTAAACTTAATATGTTTTCAGAATATTGGTGACTTTGTTAGGTTTTGGAGTTTCTTTTTCTTTCTTTCTTTCTTTCTTTCTTTCTTTCTTTCTTTCTTTCTTTCTTTCTTTCTGCCCCCCCCCCCTTCAGGGTGACACAATATATTTTTAAGACTGAGAAAGGAATGGTGATGTTTCCAAGTTCACCATGGTCTCTGGGAAGTTTGTGCCTTAGAGTATTTTGGAGTAATAATGATAATTGGGATTAATCCCATTATAAGAATGATGTACTTATAATGTAAGATTGATTTAACTTCCCTCTCGAGCCCTCTCCCAGCCTCTCCCAACACCCAATCTCCATCCCCTTTCCCCTCCAGACTCCCACTCCTACCCACTTCTCTTTTTCTGTCCACCTTGGATGACTCCCTTGTTTATCCTTCTGAGTGATAATCACATATTTTCCCTTGGGCTCTTTGCACCACTTAGTTTCTTGGGGACTGTAGATTTTTGCATGATTATACTGTACTTTGTGTATAATATCCCCTTATAAGTGAGTACTCACCATTGTGTCCTTCTGGGTCTAGCTTTCCTCACTCAGGATGATATTATTTTTAGTTCCATCCATTTGCCTACAAATTTTATGATGTATTCCATTGTGTAAAAGTACCACATTTTCTTTATCCCTTCTTCAGTTGAGGGACATCTGGATTTTTTTCTAGTTTCTGGCAATTACAAATAGAGCTTCTATGAATGTAGTCAAACTAGTAGCCTTGTGGTATAATGGGCTATATTTTGGGTATATACCCAGGTGTGGTATAGCTGGGTCTTGGGGTAAAACTATGCCCAATTTTCTGAGAAACCTATGAATTAATTTCCAAAGACTAGCTAGAGACCTATGGGGGATGCTCCCTGGAGTCTATGGAGTGAACCTAGTTGAGACTCCTAGCAACTGGGGATATGGAGACAGAAGTACCCACCTCCTGTAGCCAGACAGTGGATTCCAGTGGAGGGAGGGGGCATAAACTCACCAACAAAACCTCTGACTCAAAATTTGTCCTGCCTACAAGATGTACAGAGATAAAGATGGAGCAAAGATTGAGGGAATGGCTAACCCATGCCTGGCTACACTTGAGACCCCTTTCATGGGAGAAACTTGACACTATTAATGACACTCTGCTTTGTTTACAGACAAGAGCCTAACATACATCTCTCTATTTAACTTCCCTCTTGAGCCCTCCCCCAGTCTCTCTGAGTGAGAGACTTCACTCAGCAACAGATGGAAACATATTTAGAGACCTATAGCCAAACATTAGGCAGAACTTGGGAGCCTTGTGGAAGAAGAGTCAGGGAGCTCAAGCAAGCTGGAGGAGACAAGGACACCACAAGAAGATCTACAAAGTCAACTAATCTGGGCCCATGTGGGCTTACAGAGATGAACCACTAACCAAAGAGCTTCCAGGGACTAGACCTAGGTCATGTACATATTTGTAGCAGAAGCACAGCTTGGTCTTCATGTGGGTTCCCTAGTGTTTGGAAAGGGGGTTGTCTTTGGCTCTATTGCCTGCCATTGGGTTCTCTTCCCCTTAGCTGGACTACCTTGCTGGGCGTCAGAGGAAAAGGGTGTGCCTAATTCTGATGGGACTTGATGTTCCATGGCAGGATGGTCCCCAAGCTCTGAGCAAGAGGGGAGAAGAAATAGGAAGAGGGGCTTGTGAGAGTGGAATAGGAAGAGAGGAGGGAGAGGGTTTTGATGGTAATGTTAAGTGAATAAATAAATAAAAAGTAAATATTACAATAATCACCATTAACCTCAACTCTAAAATATGATACCAAATTTGAATATCTCTTATGTAAAGTCAATATTCTTATTTATGTGCCAGTACTTCAAAACTTTGAGCCTCCCAACCTCGGGCTTAGAATGAAAAAAAAAAAAAAAAAAAAGATGAGTCAGTATTTAGGACCACATTAAGGATAGGGCAAGTTGTGGTCCTTTGAAAGTGATAAGGTCTGGTGGTAAGGAATGGTAATAGCTGACACCTTTCTTCCTCAAGAGAATGGAAACAAATTGGTTCTAAATTCGATTGAGTTAACTTTGATTCACAGAAATTGCTTCAGATACCTAGCTGGTAGAGCCTAGACATGAACTCGGATAAAACTCTAGCAATAAAATGTCCTTTTACTCCAGTAAGCGTGGAAATGAAAGGGCTGAATGGTCCAAGGTAAAGGTCACAGATTTCAGAGATAGACAGACAGAGGCTAAAGTCCTCTAGTCCCCATCAAACACTAGAATTACTGAGACAATGTGAGTTTCACATGTGCTGGGCACTGGAATCTTCATCCACAAAAATAATGGAAGTATACTGAGGCACCCATGGGCGAGAATGCTTCTATTCATGTGATCTTTTTTTATATCATGATACCCATGATTCTTTGGATGACGCTTACTGCAAGAAAATAAATTGCTCTTTATGAAGCCAAATCCTGACTTTGGCTTCAAAAATTCTCTCCCAATGTATGAAGTGAACTTCATCATTAAGTGATCAAAGAAAACATTGTTAGTACAAAATGAGTGCTGCCTTCTTTATTTTTATTTTTCTAAATTGCAAGGTAAGTGTAAAGTTATGCTGTGTTGTTTGCCACCTATTGGTTGGTTGGATAAAATGAAATAAACCTCTTCTTGGGGATAAGGCTGAAAGAACACAAATCTATATGGATGTGGTGGGAATAAAAGGAAACCTTTTCACTTAACCCTGAACTCTTTTCTCTGGTAAAATATGGGCCATTTTCTTTATAGTTTAATACTGTACTTATTACTGGCTCAGAGTGAGTGATCTGATGGAAGTCACTCATCTTTGGGGGACATGAATAAACCAAGCACAACATGCCTATTTTCGGTATGACTCATAAATATTTTACCAGCGTTCTTACAGATCCAATAAAGAGATTCCTTCTTACAAACACTTTTGGTATTTTTATAAATTTTCTAAAAAATGTCACTTAAAATGAAAGTGTTCAGTTCATTTTCTTATATATAGCATTGTACTTTCTTTATATTGTTGCCCATTACATTTGTCTACCTGTTGTCCCCGTCCCACCACTACTCTTCTGACAGTTGATACTCTCATGGATATATCATATCATATCATATCATATCATATCATATCATATCATATCACATCATATCAGCTTGATTCTAGGTTGAGAGAAATATCCAGTGGGTATTTCTTTTCATACTGCATTAACCATTTCTTCTCTTAAACTTTTTCTCGATTAAACTATTTCAACATCCACATTGACCTCTTGTTATACCATCTGTATATTTTATACTGCGTGCATTTAAATATAAGTTACACACATGACAGAAAGTGTCATTTACCTTTCTGATTCTGGTTTCTTTCACTTAACATTCTTAAGATTTTGTGGTCTTTTGAGCTTCTAAGTAACTTTTGGAGAGGATTTTATTGATCTATTGTTTACCTTTAATATTGTGGTGCTTTCAGTAGAGAGAAATAGAATCCCACATAGATACCCACATAGAATCTTTGTTTGAGTACTTGGACCATGAAGAGTGGCACTATTAGGAAGTGTGGGATTTTTGGAAGAAATGTGTCACTGTGGGGCAGGCTTTGAGGCATCATATGCTCCAATTATGCCCATAGTGATGCAGTCTACTTCATGCTACTTGTAGATAAAGATGTAGAACTCTCAGTTCTTTCTGCAGCACCATGTCTTCCTGCATGGCTACCATGTTTCTCACCATGATGATAGTGGACTAAACCTCTAAAACTGTAATCCATCCCCAGTTAAGTGTTTTTCTTTATAAGAGTTGCCAAGGTCATGGTGTCTATTCACAGTAATGGAAACCCTCACTGAAAGGAGTAATGTGTATATATTCATGCTTCATGAGCACAGAAATGCTTTCCACCACTTAATGTTGTTTTCAAGTCCCTCTGTCCTTTCACTCTGTGTATCCATTTTTACAGTTTAAGGTGGAGGAAAGGTTCTTTTATGGCTATTATGAATAGAGTATTCCCCCTGATTACTTTTTTTTCAAGTTCATTACAGATATAGAACCTACTAAATATGTGTGTGTCGATTGTGTATGCTGTGATGTTGCTGAATGTACTTATTTGGCCTAAGAGTTTTTCTGGTCTTCTGGTTTCCATCTTGCTCAGAGCTGATCCTGTGCCACAGCACTCTTTACCCAAATACTACTGGGAGAGAGCTGGTGTCTTGGGAGTGCAGACACACCTTTGAGCACAGGTAACATCACCACTCAGCTCAAATTCTTGGCCCAAGAGGGACATGCCCAGAGCTATCAAGGCACAGGAACCAAGGAACTGACAGAGACAGAATGTTTCTAGTTTCCATCTGCACCATGGAGCTGACTCTGCCACAGCTGTCCATACCCAAATTCCTCCTGGAGAGAAATGGTCTCCCAGGAGTGCTGACACACAGGCTTGCAGAACTGAGAAGCCACAGTCAGAGACAGTTACATAAATATAAAAATCACATATGATGCTGATGATAGAGAACTTTAAGAAGGAAATAAATAACTCACTTAACAAAATACAGGAGAATACAACTAAACAGCTAGAAGCCCTTAAAGAAGAAACAAAACAAAATACCTTAAAGAATTACAAGAAAATACAACCAAACATGTGAAAGAATTGAACAAAACCATCTAGGATCTAAAAATGGAAATAGAAACAATAAAGAAAATCACAAAGGAAGACAACACTGAAGATAAAAACAGAGGGAAAAGATCAGGAGTCATAGATGCAATCATCCCCAACAGAGTACAAGAGATAGAAGAATCTCAGGTGGAGAAGATAACATAGAAAACATTGACACAACAGTCAAAGAAAATGCAGAATGCAAAGAGCTCCAAACACAAAACATCCAGGAAATCCAAGAACCTAAGGATAATAGAAGTGAGTGAAGATTTCCAAATTAAAGGTCCAGTAAAAAATATCTTCAACAAAGTTATGGAAGAAAACTTCCCTAACCCGAAGAAACAGATGCCCATGAACATACAAAAGGTCTACAGAACCCCAAATAGATTGAACCAGAAAAGAAATTCCTCCAGTCAAATAATAGTTAAAACACCAATGCACAAAGTAAAGAAAAATATTAAAAGCAGTAAGGGTAAAGAGTCATGTAACATATAAAGGCAGACCTATCAACTTTACACCAGACTTCTCACCAGAGACTATGAAAGCTAGAAAATTCTGGGCAAATGTTATACAGATACTAAGGCAACTCAAATGTCAGCCCAGTCTACTATACCCAGCAAAACTTTCAATATCATAGATGGAGAAACAAAGATATTCCATCACAAAAACAAATATACATAATATCTTTTCACAAATCCAGTGCTACAAAGGATAATAGATGGAAAACACCAACACAAGGAGAGAAACTACACCATAGGAAAAGCAAAAGAAAAAAAAATCTTTCAACAAATCCAAAAGAAGATAGCAATGCAAACATAAAAATAACATCAAAAATAACAGGAAGCAACAATCGCTATTCCATAATATCTCCTAATGTCAATGGACTCAATTCCCCAATAAGAAGGCAGAATAACAGACTGGATATGTAAACAGGACAAAACATTTTGCTGCATACAGGAAACACACCACTGTGTCAAAGACAGATGATGCCTCAAAGTAAAGGGTTGGAAAACAATTTTCCAAGCAAATGGTCCCAAGCAACAAGCTGGAGTAGCCATTCTAACATAGAACAAAAGCAAATTTCAACCTAAAGCTCTCAAAAAGGATGAGGAAGGACACTTCATACTCATCAAAGGAAAAAATCTACCATGAAGAACTCTCGATTCAGAATATCTATACTCCAAATGCAAAGACACCCACATTCATAAAAGAAACTTAAATAAAGATCAAAGCACACTTTGTACCTCAAACAATAATAGTGGGAAACGTCAACACCTCACTCGCATCAAAGGACAGATCATGGAAAAAGAAACTGAACAAAAACACATTGGCACTAACAGAAGTTCCAGACCCAATGGATTTAACAGATATCTATAGAACTTTATCCTAAAAGACTGTACCTTTATCACAGAACCTCGTGGTACCTTCCCCAAAATTAACCATATAATCAGTCACAAAACAGGCCTCAACGGATACAAGAAGATTGAAATAATCCCATGCATCCTATCAGTTCAACATGATCTAAGGCTGGTCTTCAATAGCAACAACAACAACAATAAAACAGAAATTAAAGAAAAAAACAGAAATCACACATATACATGGAAGCTGAACAATTCTCTATTCAAGGACAACTTGGCCAAAGAAGAAATAAAGACCTGCTGTCTCCTAAATTTTTAATCTTAGCCATTCTGACTGGTGTGAGGTGAAATCTCAGGGTTGTTTTGATGTGCATTTCCCTAATGACTAATGAAGTTGAGCATTTTTAAAGATGCTTCTCAGCTATTCGAAGTTCTTCAGGTGAAAATTCTTTGTTTAGCTCTATACCCCATTTTTTAATAGCGTTATTTGGCTTTCTGAGGTCTAACTTCTTGAGTTCTTTGTATATATTGGATATTAGCCCTCTATCTGATGTAGGGTTGGTGAAGATCTTTTCCCAATTTGTTGGTTGCCGATTTGCCCTTTTGATGGTGTCCTTTGCTTTACAGAAACTTTGTAACTTTATGAGGTCCCATTTGTCAATTCTTGATCTTAGAGCATATGCTATTGGTGTTCTGTTCAGAAATTATCCCCCTGTCCTCAAGGGTCTTCCCCAGTTTCTTTTCTATTAGCTTCAGAGTGTCTGGCTTTATGTGGAGGTCCTTGATCCATTTGGAGTTGAGCTTAGTACAAGGAGATAAGGATGGACCAATTCGCATTCTTCTGCATGCTGACCTCCAGGTGAACCAGCACCATTTGTTAAAAAGGCTATCTTTTTTCCCATTGGGTGTTTTCAGCTCCTTTGTCGAGAATCAAGTGGGCATAGGTGTGTGGGTTCATTTCTGGAACTTCAATCCTATTTCATTGATCTGCCTGTCTGTCACTGTACCAATATCATGCAGTTTTTAACACTCTTGCTCTGTAGTATTGCTTGAGGTCAGGGATACTGATTCCCCCAGAATTTCTTTTGTTGTTTAGAATAGTTTTATCTATTCTGGGTTTTTTGTTATTCCAGATGAATTTGAGAATTGCTCTTTCTAACTCTATGAAGAACTGAGTTGGGATTTTGATGGGTATTGCATTGAATCTGTATATTGCTTTTGGCAAAATGGCAATTTTAACTATATCAATCCTGTCAATCCATGAGCATGGGAGATTTTTCCATTTTCTGAGGTCTTCCCTTTCCTTCCTCAGAGTCTTGAAGTTCTTGTCATATAGATCTTTCACTTGTTTGGTCAGAGTCATACCAAGGTACTTTATACTGTTTGTGGCTATTGTGAAGGGTGTCATTTCCCTAATTTTTTTCTCAGCCTGCTTATCCTTTGAGTGTACGAAGGCTACTGATTTGCTTGAGTTGATTTTATAAGCCACTTTGCTGAGGTTGTTTATCATCTGTAGGAGCTCATTAGTGGAGTTTTTTGGGTCACTTAGGTAGACTATCATATCATCTGCAAATAGTGATAGTTTGACTTCTTTCTTTCCAATTTGTATCCCTTTGATTTCCCTATGTTGTCTAATTGCCCAAGCTAGTACCTCAAGTACAATATTGAAAAGATAAGGAGAGAAGGGGCAGCCTTGTCTAGTCCCTGTTTTTAGTGGGATTGCTTCAAGTTTCTCTTCATTTAGTAAATAAAGAAATTAAAGACTTTTTAGAATTTAATGAAAATGAAGCTGCAGCATACCCAAACTCATGGGACACAATGAAAGCATTACTAAGAGGAAAACTCAGCTCTGAGTACCTCAAAAAGGAAAGTGGAGAGAGCATACATTAGCAACTTAACAGAACAGCTGCAAGCTCTAGAACAAAAAGAAGCAAATATACCCAAGAGGAGTAGATGTAAGGAAATAATCAAACTCTAGTAGAAACACAAAACTATACAAAGAATCAACCAAACCAGGAGCTGGTTCTTTGAGAAAATCAACAAAATAGATAAGCCCTTCACCAGGCTAACCATAGGGCACAGAGACCATATCCAAATTAACAAAATCAGAAATGGAAAGGGAGATACAATAACAGATACTGGGGCAATCCAAAAAAAATCTTCAGACGCTACTACAAAAGTTTATATTCAACAAAACTGGAAAATCTGAATGAAATGGCTAGCCAGATACCAAATACCAAAGTTAAACCAGGCTCAGATAAATCATCTAAATACTCCCATAACCCCTAAAGAAAGAGAAGCAGTCATAAATAGTATTCCAACCAAAAAAGATAAAAATTAAAAAATCCAGGACCACATGGGTTTAGTGCAAAATTCTATCAGACCTTCAAAGAAGACCTAATACCAATACTCTTCAAAGTATTCCACAAAATAGAAACAAAAGGAACACTACCCTATTCAGTCTATGAAGCTACATTTATGCTGAGTATTCCCCCTTGGGAATGAAACAGTTTCTAATTAGGAACCTGTCACAATTTCCATTCATACTCGACTTCATAAGAAATTTATTTTCACCATGCCTACAAGACAACTTGTTTAATGTTCCAAATAAATTTTAAAAACTGGTTGGGTGCACATTACTTTTAGCTTCAGAAGATATGTATATCTAAGAGGCTTGTAACTATTATAAATTATTTTGATGACATAAAAATACCAATACTGATTTATATATTTTAAAAGAAATTTTATTAGTTTACTAAAAAAGAAAAGAAAAGAAAAAAGAACTTTTCTGATGGAATCTTTAGTGTATTTAAAATATAAGTTCATATCACATGCAAATAAGGATAATTTAATTTCTTTCTTTTCTACCTGTACCTTTCTTCCTTTCTTCTTGCTTTCTTTGTTTCTTTAGCAAAGATATGGAGCACTATATTGAATGAAAACAGAGAGGAGCCACCCATGTATCATTTCAGATCTTGACACAATTTTTGGCTATAGGTTTGTCCCATTTAACCCTTATTATATTAAGCCATGGTCCTTTGATTCCTAATCTTCAGAGCCCCTCAGAAAACAAAAGAGGGAAAACACTATCAGACTTTTCTATTAAGCTAGTATCACTCTGATATGAAAATCAGATAAAGACATTTGAAAAGGGAAACTATAAATTTCTCCAATGAAAATAGAGAGAAAATTAAATAAAATGTTTGCAAACTAGATTTTTTAGCATAATAAAAAGATTATGCACCATCATCATGCTGAATTATTTCCAGGGAAGCAAATACAGTTCAACATATGTTGTTCATTGAGTGCAATAAGGCATATAAGTGGACATGGGGACTGAAATCATTTAATGGTTGCAGTAGATGCAGAAAAGGCATTTGATAAAGTCCAGAATCACTTCATGATAAAAACACCGATTTCTTCAGTGAGTTATGCTAGATGGTATTATTCAAACGGCATGTGTTTCTGTAACTTCTGTGTTTTCTGTTGCTATGATTTTTAATTTTTTACTATGATATGATGAAATATTAGAAATTATTACTTTTCAAATTTTTTTTTAGTTTTTGAGAATTTCAGGTACACAATGAAATATTTTCACATCTGTGTCACATCTCATTCTCTAATTCCCCCCCCCCCAACCCCTATTTTCTCTAACATGTTCCCTCCCAACATCGTGTCCCTTCTATATTAACCCACTAAGCTTTATTGGTGTTTCCTATGTATGAATACATGTGGGACTATCCGTTGGAGCATGAAAAATGGCCAGTGTCCAAATCTTCACTAAAGGATATGACTGTTGCCCAGTAATCATCCACTGTACATAGCTATTTGGGGAGCAATGGGGATAGAATTTAATACCATCTACCTCAACTATACTGGACATTTGGTGCTGGCTTACTGGTTGATTGTAGGCTTTGCACTAATGACCACAGATGCTATGAGTTCCTAAGTGTGATAGTCACACCATGCCTACAAGACAACATTTCACAGCCCGTTTTCGCTATCTTTTGGTTTGTACATTCTTTCTGCTTTACAGTGTTCCTTGACCTTTGCTATTTGATGGGAAGGTTGGTGGGCTGAGTTAATATAGATGTTCTACTCTTATTCTCAGCAGTTTGATGTGTTATGCATCTTTTCACTAAATGTTTACTACTACAAAGAGATACTTCTGTGGCCAAGGTTAAGTGTAGCCACCAGATGGCAAAAATATAAATATCTAGAAGGCAATTTGATAGCATGACCATTTAGCAAATAGAATAATAGCAGGTTCTACGCTAAGGCCTGACTTTACCAGCCATGGGGAAGATGAACTAGGATTATAACACCATACTTGAAACCACCTCCTGTGGAAAGACCTCAATACAATAAGAAAATGATCAGTTACTGATAGCAATTATTAAACTACTGGAGCAGTGGGCACCTCTGCCCTACCAGGTTGATATTGTATTGTGGTATACAGGTAGTAGTGCTGAGTAAAATCTTTGATATCAATTCTCACCAAGAATACATAGATAGCACCTTCCAACAGCGTAAAAGTTAGTGAGCAGGATAGAGATTTTCTGGTCAGTTTGAGATTGGTTTCTCTATGTGCTGCAAACAAAGTGTATGTTATCTTCAGCAGAAAGTTCTTGCTAGGCAGTTATGATGGGTCACAAAAGGCAAAGTCAGTCAATAACCTGTGTTGTTATAGTAACCTCTGGCATGTCCCTGACCAATAACTCACAGGGAAGGATCTCATGCCTCAAACTATCTCATTCCTTATTCTGAAATATTCATTTGGTAATGTGTCTTTTAGGAGTGAGATTATTTACTCAGCAGTGTAATTCCTTTCTAACACTCTTTTAAATGTATGGATTGAAATAAACCTGCTAACTACTGTCTTTCCATAAGGCTTTTTCCATGTATCTTTACTTTGGTTTAACAATCCACCATTCCCTACATATAAATTTGAGGTTGTTTTCTGCTATGTCTGTTTGTAATGAGTGGCATTGGTTTTTGATAGAGGTTTCAGTAAATCTCCAGATTGTTTTTGGTGGGATTGTCATTTTTATAATATTGATAAGTTCATCATTTAATCTTCTAGTGACTTCCTCAATTTCTATCTTCTGTGGCTTAACAACTTAATTGTAGAGGCCTTTTTCCCCCTGGTTAGGTAAATTCACCTGTATTTCTCCCCTTGTGGCTAATGTGGATAGGGCTATTTCTCTTATTTCTTTTTCAGTAAAGTCATCATTGACATATAGAAAGAGTACTGATTTTTGTGTGTTTATTTTGTACCTCAAATCTACAATAAAAATACACACTCTAGGGTCTGTCTTTCTGATACTTCTAAGAAACATACTTTACCATGAAAATAGACACCAATTTAGGCTAAAGGGATGGGGAAAAAACTTATGCTGTGGAGCCAGAAAATAAGCACAATATCTAGTTTAATATCTGACAAAATAGAGCCCAAATCAAAACTAGTCAAAAAAGATAAAGTAACTTCATTCTCATTAAAATAACAGTACGCCAAGAATATATTCATTCTAAACACACAAATATATTTGTATGTAGACAGACATTAAACCTCTCTCTCTCTCTTTGTCTCTCTCTAACACACACACAAGAAAGAGAGAGATAGAAAGCAAGAGAGATATGATGTAAATCTATGTATTAATCCAAATGCATTGACATGAATAGTCAGCTATAACCAATATAATGATAATCTAGGCAGTAAAGTAACTGAGCCAGACACAATCTATCAAATGGCATTAACAAACATCTGCAAAGTATTCCACCAAAGTATAAAGAATACTTATTTTCCTAATTGTCCATGGAACTTTCTCCAAAATTATTTGAGTATTAGAAAACAAATCAAGTCTCAACAAAAACAGAATTTTTAAGTAATATCATTTTGTCTAATAACATTGAAATAAAGCTACATATAAACACCAGTGGAAAACACAGAAAGTAAATAAACTCATGAAAATTAGATAACACACTACTGAACTCAAGAAGGAAATAATAATTCCTACAATTAAAGAAAAATGCAACATACCAAACATTTATGGGTGACTATGAAGGCAATCATAAGAGATAACTTTATGATACTAAGATCCTACACCAACACATTAAGTGATCTCAAACTAATTACTTAAATGATGCACCTAAGAGACTTGGAAAAATAACAACAAATCAAACACAAAATTGTAGATGGAAAAGGATATCAAAAATCAAGAATAAAATTCATGAAAGAGAACAAACATAACACAAGAATCAATGAAATGAGGAGTTTGTTCTTTTGAAAATAAAAGAAAAATGGACAAACATTTGGCCATATTAAGCAAAAGAAGATTCAAATTAATATAATTAGGAATGAAAATTTAACCTTTATAATTGATATCAAAGAATTTTTAAAAAGGCATTCTTTGAAAACATATATATATATATATATATATATTATATATTTTGAAAACTATTTTTAAAGTGGATGAAAGTTTAAATAAATTAAATAAAAAATGAAGCACAACAGAACAAGTAATTTTAACAGGTCCATCACCAGCATCAAAACTGATGCAATAATTATAAATTTTTTTTGAAAATCTCCCAACTAATATGACCAGAACCAATAGATTCACTGTAGAATTCTATCAGAATGCAAAAGAGAAATTAGCATTAATATTACTCAAATTAATCCATGAAACTTAAAAGGGGAGAAAAGCTCCCAAACTCATGATGCCAAAAACAGATGTAAGCAAGCAAATTCAAACTAAGAAACAAACAGCAAAAAAAAAAAAAAAAAAAAAAAAAAAAAAAAAAAAAAAAAAAGAAAATTGCAAATAGACTTATTGGTGTATACAGATGAATAAAAAAAAATGACAAATAATATTGAAGACATTCATTATGACCAAAAGAGTTTTCTTCCAGAGATTCAGGGATGGTTCAATATGTATAAATCAATAAAATATGTTATTGTTTCAAACTATAAAGTTTTTTGACAAAATCCGCCATCCCTTCCTGATAAAATTCCAAGAGACTGAACATGGAGGATATTGACCTAACTTTAATAAAGCCTGAATATGACAACCATTGTGCTAAATAAAGAAAAATTCAGAGTTTCCACTAAGATCAAAGACAAGGAATGTGTCCATTCTCTCCACTCCTTTCTAATATAATATTTGAAGTCTTAGCTAGAGCAATAAGACAAGAGAAGAAAACAAAAGGGTACTCAGAAAAATAATTGAGGTATCCTTGTTTGCAAATGATAGGAAATATTTTATAGAAGAGACTCTAAATAAATCAGTTTATTTTGCCTTTGCTATAATTATGCCATCTATGATCATCCTTGTAATTTTAATATTTTTCTGGAAGTACAAAAATATAATGTTTTAATCTCATATTGAAAAGGAAGGATCATGAGTCATAGTTTAGACCTCTAGCCTGTGTGCAGCTCTTATGTGATGAGAACAAGGTTATGGAGAGTGTTATTGCTATTCTGATACACATTGATTGAATCCTACATCTGTACTCTTTACCTATATTCCTTATATTTATTCCTAAGTCTGAAAGCTTTTTTAAATGCTTTATTTTTATCATTCAATTGATAATTCTTTAGTATACAATATCAGGCAATCTAATAAAGTACAGGCTTTGATAATTCCCCAGATTAGGTTTCACAATACACAGTTCCCATCATGGACAAAGGCAAACAAAAAAATATATAGGTGATTGGAGTGTCAAGAAGAAAATAAAGTAGGGTAATGAGGAACATTTGTTGAAGGGAACAGAATTGTGGGTCAAGGAAGGTTTTGTAATGTGTGATTAATTTTCATTAATAATATAGAGAAAGTCAGAAGACTATCTTGGTAAGAGACTCTCCTGACACACTAGCAACTGAAAAGGTCCCAGTTGACAATATGGCTACCATGGAGACCACTAGTCAGCTGGGTTAGAGGATGAAGTAGGTTGTAGAATGCATCCAGATCATCCATACAAAAGGCAGTTAAAATACTTCGGCCTTGGAGACTGGAATGAGGGCATTTTCACATGCTGTGAGCCATATAGTCAGGTCTCATGGACTATTAGGCACATATGCTGTATATAGACCCTACTCCCTCTCTTTAAAGGGTAACCCTATATCTTATAATGTAAATCCCCAAAGGTAAATAATCGAGCTAGTGTGCGGGTGCATACACAATTTATTTATTTTTATTTTTATTTTTTTATTTATATTGCAAATGATTTCCCCTTTTCTGGGTCCCCACTCCCTGCAAGTCCCATAAGCCCTCTTCCATCGCGCTATCCTTCCATCCACCCTTTCCCACTTCCCTGTTCTGGAATTCCCCTATACTCTTGCACTGAGTCTTTCCAGAACCAGGGGCCACTCCTCCATTCTTTTTGGACTTCATTTAATTTGTGGATTATGTCCTGGGTATTCAAAGTTTCTAGGCTAATTCCCACTTATCAGTGGGTGCATACCATGATTGATCTTTTGAGACTGGATTACTTCACTTAGTATGATGTTCTCCAGCTCCATCCATTTGTCTAAGAATTTCATGAATTCATTGTTTCTAATGGCTGAATAGTACTCCATTGTGTACATATACCACATTTTTTGTATTCATTCCTCTGTTGAAGTACACCTAGGTTCTTTCCAGCTTCTAGCTACTACAAATAGGGCTGCTATGAACATAGTTGAGCATGTGTCCTTATTGCATGCTGAAGAATCCTCTGGATATATGCCTAGTAGTGGTATAACAGGGTCCTCAGGAAGTTACATGCCCAGTTTTCTGAGGAACCTCCAGACTGATTTCCAAAGTGGTTGCACCATCTTGCAATCCCACCAGCAGTGGAGGCGTGTTCCTCTTTCTCCACATCCTCGCCAACACCAGCTGTCTCCTGAGTTTTTGACCTTAGCCATTCTTACTGGTGTGAGGTGAAATCTTAGGGTTGTTTTGATTTGCATTTCCCTAATGATTAATGATGTTGAACATTTCTTAAGGTGTTTCTCAGCTCTCTGAAGTTCTTCATGTGAAAATTCTTTGTTTAGCTTTGTACCCCACTTTTTAATGGGGTTATTTGGTTCTCTGGGTTCTACTTTCTTGAGTTCTTTGTATATATTAGATATTAGCCCTCTGTCGGATTTAGGGTTGGTGAAGATCCTTTCCCAGTCTATTGGTTGACGTTTTGTCCTTTTGATGGTGTCCTTTGCCTTACAGAAACTTTGTAGTTTTATGAGGTCCCATTTGTCAATTCTTGATCTTAGAGCATAAGCTATTGGTGTTCTATTCAGGAACTTTTCCCCTGTGCCCATGTCCTCAAGCATCTTCCCCAGTTTCTTTTCGATTAGTTTCAGTGTGTCAGGTTTTATGTGGATGTCCTTGATCCATTTGGAGTTGAGTTTGGTACAAGGAGATTAGAATGGATCGATGCGTATTCTGCTGCATGCTGACCTCCAGTTGAACCAGCACCATTTGTTGAAAAGACTATCTTTTTTCCACTGGATGCTTTCAGCTCCTTTGTCGAAGACCAAGTGACCATAGGTGTGTTGGTTCATTTCTGGGTCTTCAATCCTATTCCATTGATCCACTTGCCTGATATTGTACCCATACTATGCAGTTTTTATCACTATTGCTCTGTAGTAGAGTTTAAAGTCTGAGATATTGAATCCCCCTGAAGTTTTTTTACTGTTGAGAATAGTTTTAGCTACCCTGGGTTTTTTGTTATTCCAGATCAATTTGAGAATTGCTCTTTCTAGCTCTATGAAGAACTGGGTTGGGATTTTTATGGGAATAGCATTGAATCTGTAGATTGCCTTTGGCAAGATGGCCATTTTAACTATATTAATCCTGCCAATCCATGAGCATGGAAGGTTTTTCCATTTTCTGAGATCTTCTTCGATTTCCTTCTTCAGAGATCTGAAGTTCTTGTCATATAGGTCTTTCACTTGTTTGGTTAGAGTCACCCCAAGATACTTTATGCTGTTCGTAGCTATTGTGAAGGGGGTCATTACCCTAATTTCTTTCTCAGTCTGTTTATCCTTTGAATATATAAAGGCTACTGATTTGCTTGCTTTGATTTTGTAGCCAGCCACTTTGCTGAAGTTGTTTATCAGCTGTAGGAGTTCTCTAGTAGAGTTTTTAGGGTCACTTAAGTATACTATCTTATCATCTGCAAATTGTGATAGTTTGACTTCTTCCTTTCCAATTTGTATCCCTTTGACTCCCTTCTGTTGTCTAATTGCTCTAGCTAGGACTTCAAGAACTATATTGAAAACAAATGGAGAGAGGGGGCACCCTTGTCTAGCCCTGATTTTAGTGAGATTGCTTCAAGTTTCTCTCCATTTAGTTTGATGTTGGCGACCAGTTTGCTGTATATTGCTGTTACTATGTTTAGATATGGGCCTTGAATTCCTGTCCTTTCCAAGACTTTTAGCATGAAAGGATGCTGAATTTTGTCAAATGCTTTTTCAGCATCTAATGAAATGATCATGTGGGTTTTTTCTTTGAGTTTGTTTATGTAGTGCATAGCATTTATGGATTTCCTTATATTGAACCATCCCTGCATCCCTGGGATGAAGCCTACTTGATCGTGGTGGATGATCATTTTGATGTGTTCTTGGATTCAGTGGGCAAGAATTTTATTTACTATTTTTGCATTGATATTCATAAGGGAAATTGGCCTGAAATTCTCTTTCTTAGTTGGATCTTTGTGTGGTTTTGGTATCAGCGTAATAGTGGCTTCGAAGAAGGAGTTGGGTAGTGTTCCTTCTGTTTCTATTTGGTGGAAAAGTTTGAAGAGTATTGGTGTTAAGTCTTCTTTGAAGGTCTGATAGAATTCTGTACTGAAACCATCTGGTGGTCCTGTGCTTTTTTTTTTTTTTTTTGTTGAAAGCCTATATATGACCCCTTCTATTTCTTTAGGGGTTATGGGTCTGTTTAGATGGTCTATTTGATCCTGGTTTAATTTTGGTAATTGGTATGTGTCTAAGAAATTGTCCATTTCCTCCAGATGCTCCAGTTGTGTTGAGAACAGGTTTTTGTAGTAGGATCTGATGATTTTTTTGAATTTTCTCAGTTTCTGTTGTAATATCTCCGTTTTCATTCCTAATTTTGTTAATTTGGATACTTTCTCTGTGCCCTTTGGTTAGTCTGGCTAAGGGTTTATCTATCTTGTTGATTTTTTTCAAAGAACCAGCTTTTGGTCTTGTTGATTCTTTGTATGGTTCTCTTGGTTTCTACTTGATTGATTTCAGCCATGAGTTTGATGATTTCCTGTCTTCTCCTCCTCCTGGGTGAATTAGCTTCTTCTTGTTCCAGGGTTTTCAGTTGTTCCATTAATCTTCTAGTGTAAGTTCTCTCGAATTTCTTTTTGGAGGCACTCAAAGCTATGAGTTTTCCTCTTAGCACTGCTTTCATTGTGTCCCATAGATTTGTGTATGTTGTGCCTTCATTTTCATTAAATTCTAAGAAATCTTTGATTTCTTTCTTTATCTCTTCCTTGACCAAGGTATCATTGAGTAGAGTATTGTTCAGTTTCCATGTGTATGTGGGCTTTCTATTGTTTTTACTGTTACTAAAGACCACTTTTACTCCATAGTGGTCTGAGAGGAGGCATGGAATTATTTCAATCTTCTTATATTTGTTGAGGTCTGTCTTGTGACCAACTATAGGATCTATTTTGGAGAAGGTACCATGAGGTGCTGAGAAAAAGGTATATTCTTTTGCTTTGGGATAAAAAGTTCTATTTATATCTGTTAACTCCAATTTGTTCAAAGCTTCAATTAGTTTCATTGTCTCCCTGTTTAGTTTCTATTTTCCTGATCGGTCCATTGGTGAAAGTGGAGTGTTGAAGTCACCCACAATTATTGTGTTAGGTGCAATGTGTACTTTGAGCTTTAGTAAAGTTTCTTTTATGAATGAGGGCGCCCTTGTATTTGGGGCATAGATGTTCAGGATTGAGAGTTCTTCTTGTTGGATTTTTCCTTTGACCATCAAATAGTGACCTTCCATGTGTCTTTTGATGACATTAGGTTGAAAGTCAATTTTATCTGAAATTAGAATGGCAACGCCGACTTGTTTCCTGGGACCATTTGCTTGTAGAATTGTCTTCCAGCCTTTTACTCTGAGGTCGTTTTTGTCTTTGACATTGAGGTGTGTTTCCTGTATGCAGCAAAATGTAGGGTCCTGTTTACGTAACCAGTCTGTTAGTCTATGTCTTTCTATTGGGGAATTGAGTCCATTGATGTTAAGAGATATCAAGGAGTAGTGGTTATTGCTTCCTAACATTTTTGATTTTAATTTTATTCATGTGTGCTTATCCTCTTTGGGTTTGATGAAAGAAGCTTAATATCCTGCTCTTTCCAGGGTATAGTTTCCCTCGTTGTAATGGTGCTTTCCCCCCTACTATCCTTTGTAGGGCTGGGTTTGTAGAAAGACATTGTGTAAATTTGGTTTTGTCATGGAATATCTTGGTTTCTCCATCTATAGTAATTGAGAGTTTCGCTGGGTATAGTAGTCTTGGCTGGCATTTGTGTTCTCTTAGAGTCTGCATGAGCTCCGCCCAGGATCTTCTAGCTTTCATGGTCTCTGGTGAGAAATCTGGTGTGATTCTGATAGGTCTTCCTTTATATGTTACTTGCCCTTTTTCTCTTACTGCCCTAAGTATTCTTTCTTTGTTTAGTACATTTGGGGTTTTGATTATTACATGACAGGAGGTATTTCTGTTCTGGTCCAGTCTGTTTGGAGTTCTGTAGGCTTCTTGTATATTCATGGGCATCTCTCTCTTGAGGTTAGGGAAGTTTTCTTCCATAATTTTGTTGAAAATATTTGCTGGCCCTTTAAGTTGTAAATCTTTACTCTCATTCAATACCTATAATCCTTAGATTTGGCTTTATCATTGTGTCCTGGATTTCCTGGATATTTTGGGTTACAAGTTTTTTGCATTTTGCATTTTCTTTAACTGTTGAGTCCATGGTTTCTATGGTATCTTCAGCATCTGAGATTCATTCTTCTATCTCTTGTATTCTGTTGTTGATATTTGTGTCTATCGTCCCTGATTTCTTCCCAGGGTTTTCTATCTCCAATGTTGTCTCCCTTTGTGCTTTCTTAGTTGTTTGTACTTCTGTTTTTAGATCCTGGAAATTTTTGCTCAGTTCTGTCATTTGCTTGTTTGTGTTTTCCTCTAATTCTTTAAGCGATTTTTGTGTTTCCTCTTTCATGACTTCTGCCTGTTGATCAAGGTTCTCCTGTATTTCTTTAAGTGATTTTTGCATTTCCTCCTTATTGGCTTTTGTATTCTCCTGAATTTCTTTCAATGAGTTTTGTGTTTCCCTTGTAAGGGCTTCTAATTTTTGATCCATTTTCTCCTGAATTTCCTTAAGAATGTCCTTCATGTGTTCCTGTACTAGCATCATGACCAGTGATTTTAAATCCAAATCTTGTTTTTCTGGTGTGTTGGGGTATCCAGGACTTGCTAATGTTGGATAATTGGGTTCAGATGCTGCCATAATGCCTTGGTTTCTGTTAGTAACGTTCCTACGTTTGCCTTTAGCCATTTGGTTCTCCCAGGAGTTAGATGGTCTTATTGTCACTGGCTGGTACTTCAACCTACTGTGGATCTTTAAGGTTATCTCTGCAACACTGGGTGACTGGGTTTCTTCTGGCACAGATTACTAATATGCTGGCTTCCTCTTTTGTGCCTTTGGAGCCCTTCTCAGTCTTGCCTCAAGCAATGCTATACTTAGGTTGTCAAGGTCAACCAGGTGTTCTCTGTCTGCTCTATTATGGAGGGAAGAAGTTGTGGTGGGGGTCACTCCCTCTGTTGATTCTCACATAGGACACAGGTCCTGCGATGGACTGGCTTGCAGATGAACTGCCTATGTTCTCAGTTCCTGAGTGCAGGCAGACCCCTGGCGGCTTGCACCACAAGAAATCTAAAGCTCAGGGTGTTACAGTACCTAGTGATCCTTTTGTGTCCCTGCAGACAGCAAATACGGCTGCGGGGCTTCTCTCCTTCCACAGCTTCTTGGGCAGGACACGGGCCCCGAGCCCAGCGGGATGGCAGACAAAAGCCTCATACACAATTTATTGATGAATCCAGGAGGTTTTTTTTTTGTTTTTTTTTTTTGTTTGTTTGTTTGTTTTTTTTTTTAATGTGGAAGGGAGACAAAGTGGAAGCTACTTCTGGGGTGGAGGCCGAGAGGCCACAGTTGGCTTGTGCAGATGCATTCCATATGCTGTGCACCTGTCCTCACCTTGGTCTCTGCCCCAGGACACTGACCTAGAAGAAAATCTTTAATATGTTCATGTGTCCTACGGGTTTAAGGTGAGTTCAGCCAAAGGAAGCTCCAACTGGAGGTGGAAGGAGGAAGGAGTCACTCCTCTGGTGCCTTTCATTAAAGTCACCTCCAAAGAAGGTGATCCTGCTTCCAGGCATCCTGCTGCCTCGCCCCTTTCTCCTCTAGGTTCTCATAACCTTGCTCTTCCCCATTCCCATTAGAACTGGAACTAACAACATGTTCTGGGACCAGCCCAGGTTTCCTGTACGACCCCTTGGGCTTTTCCTAACTCCCCACCTGCAACTTTGTGGTTAGTCTTTCTTTTTTTGTAAATAAGCTCTTCTTGTATTATCCTAATTTGACTCTGCCATCTGTTCCTATGAGGAGAGAACCTGGCACACTGTCCATCCCTGGAGGTAATTCTAGGAATGAATCAGGGCAAGATGTGCTTAGCAAATGTGATCTTAGACACAAGTCCCTTGGAATGCCCTCCATTAATCATAATAGCTATTAATTTCTTAAGGGAACAAAGAAAAGCAAAAAGGAGCCATTTTTCCTGACTCCCTTTAAAGTTAGGAAGTCATTAAGCAGCTCTTGAAGGTAGGTGTTCACAACAAATCTTGAAATATGATGTTTTCAGCTACAGCTTGAAAGGACTTTTATATTTCAAAATTGGTTATCAGATACCTTTATAGTGAGGCATCTTCAGCAAAGGCAGCTCCAGCTTGTCTTTAACTGTCTAAGAGGTCCCCTTATTTGCACACCACTGAAAGATTTCAACCTCAAGAAGGTAGCAGAGAAAAGGCACAGCCAGTTTTTCTATGATGTTGAAAAAGGAGGAATCAGAACGAGAATAGTTTAAATCAAAAATGGTTCCATAAAATGTCAGAGTGAACAAAAACCAAAACTTGGTGCTGAATGATATCCAGAATGTTTTATGAACATTCTTTGGATAATTAGGATGGTATGCTTTGTCTCAATGACTTTATAAAAACCAAATGTACTTAGACACAGTGTCCTGGGGAGAGAGAGACACAAGGAAGGGGTAGAAGGTGTTTGTTATATCAAGGAACTATACAATGGCAAGAGACATGCCCTGAAACTTTAGTCTTTAAATTGTCATGCCCCAAGCTCTTAACAGGGTACCTAGCAATCCTGCAGAGATTCATAAATGTTTATCAGGTAAATAACCAACAGATGAGGTAAACAATAACAAATTGGCCTCTGGATACATTGGGTACCATATCACCCCCTGGTCGCCACTTCTAAATGGAATTAAATTGTTGGAGAGAATTAGAACAGTTAGATTGCCTGCCATTGTGTAACCTAAACAAATGGTTGTTTCTTGGCTATTTTTCATATTCAACTTGTGTCAAATGAATAGTTTCAGTCACAAGTCATCATATTACCATGTTCTTAATGTTATAATTTGCTTCCAATCGAAAATACTGAATAAAGGTTGTTTTTTTGTTTTTGTTTGTTTTGTTTTGTTTTTGACTAACAAGGATAAAACTCATTTTATAGCCAGATTTTGGGAGAAGAATTTAACACCATTCCAAAGGAAAAATGGTTGTGCCATAAACAAATAGACAAATCAAAACTAGGCATATTAGATGCATATATAGATAGATAAATAGATAGATAGATAGATAGATAGATAGATAGATAGATAGATAGATAGATAGATAGATAACTAAAGATGCCTATTAGTCTTTATGGGCAAGCAGTGCCCAGCCTCAGCTTTGGTACTGAAGGCAATTCCCAGGCAGAGAAGTGGCAGGGAGGGTCACTGAAAGAAGAGCTGGATTTTCTCCTTATTGTTGTTGTAAATTCAGTCAGTGACTCTGGATCTCTCTCCTCAATTCACTTGTTTCCATTCACATTCCCTGTAGGATAAATAGCAGTAAGTGAGCTACTTCTCTTCAAAATATTAAAGTAGACTAATTTCTATATCAACAAATAAATTCCATACATCAGAAAAGAGTTAGCATAGAAGAACACGTGTTGTTCTTTGTTACTTAGTTTTAGACCACCATAAGAAGTGCTTGCTGACAGTGCTTGCCTGATACATCTGTCTCCTGAGAGGCTTTGCAAGAGCTTGACAAATACAAAGGGAGATGCTCACAGCCAACTGTTGGACTGATCATGGGGTCCCCAATAGAGGAGTTAGAGGGAGGACTGTAGGAGCTGAAGAGGTTTGCAACTCCATAGGAAGGACAACTAATCAGATACCCCATAACTCCCAGAGACTAAACCACCAACCAAAGAGAACACATGGAGGGACCCATGGTTCCAGCCACCTATGTAACGAAGGATGGCATTGTCTGGTATCAATGGGCAGAGAGGCCCTTGGTCGTGTGAGGGCTTGATGTACTCCATTGTAGAAGAATGCAAGGGTGGAGAGGAGGGAGAGAGTGGGTGGGTGAAGGAGCATTCTCATAGAAGCAGATGGAGAGAGGATTGGATAGGGGATTTCTGGAGGGGAGACCAGGAAAGGAGATAATATTTAAAATGTAAATAAATAAAATATCCAATGAAATAATCAATTCTAAAATGATTCTAACATGAAACAAATCCTAGAATATTGTCAATGTGCCTTTATCTTTATAAAGTAAGAAAAACCAGCAACTCATATATAATTCATCATATATGTAGGTCTATGTATATTATTTGTGTATAAATTATTATTATTATTATTATCTAATTGACTGCTTAATTTGGCTTTTAAAATAAAAATAAGTCATATAATTTAAAATTGGGAGCAACTAGTAAATCTCATTTTCCCACAAATAAAATGTTCCTAAATTATAAACCAAGTAATTACATGATTCTACAGCATAAAAATTATCTAACCTATTGCCTCCACACCCTTCTAAAAATCCAGCTTTTGTATATTTGTCTATTTGGAAACTCAGAAACTTTTCTTACCTTCTTTTTGTATCATCATAGGTACTGGATGCACTGATATATTAAGAATATCTATGTATGTAAGACCCTAAGTACATCTTCAGTGGCTAATTCAACTCTAGCCAGTGAAACAGTTTCTTTGCTCCAATTATCTGAGTAATTTAAGTACATAGAATCAATCTGAGTTTATACCCAGTGCTAATGCTGAAACCATTTTCTTCCTCCTGTCTGAATGATAAAATTTTTAAAGAAGCAGAAAAAGCATTAAATGAATATATTTTTGTGGTCGTTTGAAGGTCTGTAATGAGAGCACGAAATACATAATTGAACATAGAGTAGTACAAGGTAAGTCATCAGTGTAATAGATTGAAACACACATTCGTGTAAAGCAATAAACTGGAACACTCTCCTATGAGGTCAGGTGTGTTGCTTTGAAGTCGGACTGCAATTTGCCTTCCCTAGGACAGAGCCTTCTTATGACTGTGCATGCTCATTGATCCAGAGCTGTTTAATGAGGCAAAGAGTGACCAGCAGGCAATACCAGGAAATTTGCTCTAGTACCCAGAGGGCTAGAGAGAAGCCAGTGCCTTGAATGTTTAAAGTGAGATTTCTTTTCTTGAGTTGATTAGCAGACTGAGCTCAGACTCCATTGTGACATTTCACAGGTGCCTGAAAAGGTTCCTTGAATTTGCCTAAAAGTAGGAATAATAACAGCAAACATCATATTTCCTTCAGAACATGTCCAGGTTCTGGTCTCAGCTGCCCTGGGATTTATTAGGAGAATAAAAACCTTTTTTAGAAGGTCCAAATTCAAAATGGTCCTAATTGCAAACTTAAGTAGAAGATTCTCAGTTAGGAAGCAATTGTTTCCATCTTACTGCCCAAGATCCCGCTAATTGCATCCTTTGTCCCTGTTAGACCACACAATTCACAGTAGACCTTCTTTGCCCAAAATTTTGGGCATATAAATAATTAATATCTGCAGACAGTCCTTTCTGGGGTCCCACTCACTCTCCATCCTACCCTATTTCATGTAGGTGTTAAGAACACAAATCCTGACATAGGCCGTGTTTATCAGAATGCATGGAGAGAATAAAAAGCACTCTTCCCCTACACACAGAAATGACAGCGTTGTTAAGGACATAGGGTGGGAAGGTACTCTTTCTATCAGGTGTCTTAAGTCCAATTTAGCTAGGAAAGGCTTCCTAGAGATGTTTGATGAACTCAGCTTCCAGCTGGGCTGGTGCTGCTGCTAACATCATTTCTTAATGACTTTCAGGAAGATTTCAAAATGTTTTATCAACATTAATGAAGCCCCAGAATCTGTCTTTGAAGAAGATTTGAATGAGCAACGTTTAGCATTCTATACGCGGAGGCTGACAATTGTTAGGAACAACATAGTAATGATGCCTTTATCTGTGTTCTGTTCAGTTCTGAGCATGTTTCTGCACCTGGTGTCTTAACCCATGGCATACTTTTTCATGTTAACAAACCTCCCCAGGGAGGATCATAATTCTGACTGGCTTTCAGACTTCCCCTCCACAGCTAATTGAATTGTCCAACACATTTCTAAGGAGTACACCTAATCTATAACCAGGCAGCATTAGAACATTTGAGTCCTTGTAGTCTGGGGCTATCATTGAGTTATTTAATGGAAAAAGGTGGCAAACAAATGGAGCAGGGGGCACAATAGTCAACCACCGTAGAAAGGGACAGATACTCAAGGATAAAGAAGACATGGATTTTAAAGAGCTGTTTCATGTATAACTAAGAAGGTACTCGTTTTCCTCTTTACAATTATTATATCTAGAAACTAAAAAGCAAGCCAGCACAACACAGTACCAATACTGGTGCCAATCCGATATATATTGGATTGCCAGTTGCATTTGGAAAACACATGCTTTCTCCCAGCCTCGACCTGTTTCTCAAACTTAAAGGCAAAAGTTTCCAGATAATTGTGAGCTTATACACAAACGTCTTACTGAAGCAAAAATCTAGCTTAAGAACATAACTTTGAAAATTTGGTGCTCGATAGCAACAAACCCAAAGACTTCCAGGGCTGTCCATTCTGTTGCTATTAGCAATGAACTTTCTTTTCATAAGAAGCCAGTGGTGCTTGGCGAAAGGCAGTTATTACCCTCATTACCAGCCACTTACCATCTTAAGAAGCTGCATATGGCAACTTGACCTCACCATGACCTTTAGAAAAACACAAGTTAAGACCAGAGGAAACAAGAAAGATCAAAAATACACAGGCTGAACTTGGACCTCAATCCTCTTGGTTCAATCTAGTTAAGTTTACTTCTAATGAGGCCAAGGTTGTAGGCGACGCCCCACTGCAAGTATTGCAGTTCACCTACAACCTTAATTCTAGAATCTTCCAACATACTAGCTATACCATTTCTAAGTTGACACAGCCAGAAAAGAAAGAGATTTCCGCTCAAGTAAAAAGCATGTTTCTATGTGCCTGGTTAGGATGGGCGGAAGAGTCCTGTGCTTCTAAAGCAAGGGTAGCCACAGCTCCTCCCAGCAGCACATTCTGGGAAGTGACATGCTGCCTCCACATTGTACGCATCCTGGAATAGCAGTGGTTTCATTTTTGTTCTATCAAGTTGCTTGTCTCCCACTCTTTCCTCTGCTTTCAACCTGAACAGAGTTAACTTTTTTGATCTTCAGTAATGAGGTGTCAGGAACAGAAAATAAAAGCTGCACTGATACGATTCTATTCTGAAACATCTGGAATAAAAGGAAAAAAAAAAGCTGTGTCAATCAGACTACCCTGTCTAGACCTTCTCATTATTTAATACCATATTCTTCATTTTATATCGAATACCATAGTTTTTCCCTGATCCTTCTTAAGAGTCTCGGACCTCTCATTAGACCATTCACTGGACCATTCAATTAATACTTATTGAAAGCCAGACACCGTGCTAGACAAGGGGATAAAATAAAGTGTAAAAGTGCAAATACAAGTCCTCCACTCCTGGAACTTCAGGCCTGTTGATAGAGACAGACTTAATTAAGTGATCACACAACTAAATCTGAATCTGCCTGTGTGAGGTACATCAAAGAGAAAGCACACCATGCCTTAATCTAGGTGCATGTGATTTCCCTGCAGCTGGAGTTCAGAGTGCTTCATTTTAAAAGCTGAATCTTATTGCTGTTCTTACTACTCGAACCTGCTTGGTTCTAGCATCTTTGGAAGTTTGAATGGTAGCTACATACTATTTTCCCTATATTTCTGCAGTGGTCTCCAGGGCCAGAAAGACTTTTAAAAGTCCTATAATCAGGGTGGAGAATTGCCACAGCAGACTCTCTCCTTAAACAAGAGATCTGCCATCTATCTTGATCATGTGTTTACTCATCCTACAGCCTTACACAAGTCTCTACTTGGCTATCCCTAATTCCTCTACCTATAAAATGAGCATAATGGTTCCCATATTAGTTTTCATGTTGCTATAGCAAAATGCCTGATAGACTAATTGAAAGTAGAGTTTACTTGGCCGCTAGTGTTAAGGGCCAAGTTTCATTATGGCAGAGAAAGAATGATAGCTTTCTGGGTTCTCTGGTGAGCCAGGAAGCAGTGAGACAGGAAATAGCCATGTGTAATTTGCTCCTCCTGAACTACATCCTTCAATGAAGCACTAAGTCCTAAACTTTCTGAAACTCCAAAAGCAGCATCAACAAGCATTTAAATCACAGGAGAATGGGAGACAGTCCATGTTGCAGCCACACTGTCATTCTTCAGGTCTGTGTGTCACCCCAATGTGCACAGAAGCAGTATACACATCATGGTGTGAGAGATCAAAACAGATTAACACTGTTATAGTCACTTTTTGTAGCAGTAAGAACTAGTTAGGATAAAACAGAGCAATCCCTTGGCTTCTTTTTTTCTGGTTCTTGGTACTAGAAAGGAGCTAAGCCTTGGGCAGAAACTCATCATTTTCACCTAGGCAGATCTTGTCAGAGCCTTAGTTTGCTGGCTAGAGGGACCATAAATTTCCTCTTCCAGAATCTAGAACATATGATCTGACAATTATTTCTTTCTCAACTGATTTATGGCCTCATAAAAGCTATAATAATTGTGATATTTTAATATATAAGTGTGATATTTCAACTTAATAAGAAAAATTTAAGAGAAAATATAGTAGTGTTCTCTGAGAAATAGTATGTGCCTACCGTTACCCCACCTTAGTAAATAACATTTGTAGGTCAGGGCTGCTTCTGGTACCTGTGGCTGCAATGTAGGGTGAATAAATCTGTCCCTATGGGCCACCTTCTGAGAGGATGATCATCTAGAGTCTAAAAATATTTATTTGCCTCTTCCATGATTTAACTTCAGCTTTCTTCCTAGGTACCTCCTGCCCTTTGCTGTCACCAACCCTCTGGATTTATGCTGCAGCTGGAATCTGAAAATCCTAATCATGTCTCTGGCACTAGCATGAGTGTGACATATCCTCACATCTGTTCATAGTCTTGTTTGCATTACATTTTTAAACTACCTACTGCTAAAGCTTGTAAGTACAGGATGCTAGGCAGAGCGTCCTGTATCTACTATCCTCAGAGATTCTGTGTCTATAATCAGGAGAGCAGAATTTAAGGACACAAGTACCACCCAGATCTCCATTTTCAGCCTGAACTCGGCTGTAGTGGTACTAGGCACCAGAAGAGGGATAGCTCAAGGTCATTCTCACTGGTCTTATCAAACAATCAGAAAACAATATTGACCCTAGAGAAGCAGATGCAAAAGAATCTTCTAGAAAGGACTCTTCAAGCTTGTATTAGCTATGTGGATCTTTTATGAATCTCAGAATTATAATAGTATAACCTGTTACAGGTCAAATAACTTGAGCTTGTAAATGAGATAGAACAGATGAAAGGCAGAGCAGAACTTCAAAAACATGAAGGCAGTGAAATCCAGGCAACGGGGCTCTGAGAAACAAGACAGAGTTGAAGAGGGGAGATACCAAGATGCCTCCAATCTAGTGGTGCTTGAGCAAATTCTGTGATTCTAAAGGTGCCACTCTGCCACTCTTCACTCAGTGAAGTGCTATTGAGGGAAACAAAACTAAAGACCAGGTTAGTGAATTCACCATTTGCAAAATAAGGGATTTCTTGTGCCTGGTATAAAAGTTAAAAAGGGAATGTGAGTTCCTAGGTCTTCGGGGATTTTATGTTTATTTGGGACTTTGTTATCTTGATATGCATCTCTCTCTCTCTCTCTCTCTCTCTCTCTCTCTGTGTGTGTGTGTGTGTGTGTGTGTGTGTGTGTGTGTGTGTGTGTAGAAATAGTACAAATAGAAGTAGACTTGATTTCATTTCAGGCATCAGGAACATCTTATATGCCTTCCTGGGTGATGAGGGGTCAGTCCTCTCACTCTTGTTATCTGGCCACATATAATCCAGCTCTCCATGGGCTGCTCTGCAGCTGCCCTTCCAATCAAAACCCAGCCATTGTTTGTGGGTTTTCAGCACCTATGGCCTCTAGCTTCTAAACTCATAGATAACAGTAAATCTCTCACCCTTGTGATGTCTCCTCCTAAAGACATGATCATTCACCATCAAAATTTTCCCACACCTTGTCTCAAGATCTAGATGGTAAATTGAGGAACAGCATTAGATGTTGTCTATTAAAAGGTACAACTTGGAACCAGTGAAATAGGAAAAGGGGTAACAAAGGCATCGGCCTAAATTCCACCCAGGGGCTGCATGTGATAGAAGAGGAAGAACTTTGGAAAGTTGTCCTCTGACCTCCCCTATGGCCTCATGGGATGTGTATCCATAAGCACACATTAAATAAATTTAAATTTTTTTTAAAGACATAATTTTGGAACAAATATTGGTGAAAATTTTACTTGGCAGATGTGTTTTGCACAGCTTTTTGAAATATCAAAGACCCACTTGTTTGACTCTAAGAAACTCCATGCCAGGTAAGCACACACTTTAGAAAGACCAGATGCACAAACACGCAGGATCTGTTTATATTTTCTGGCCTGCTTAGTTAGGAATGAGGTGGGTCCACATGGCAAGGATTAGTGGAGTGGGACGCCATGCAAAGGAGGGTGACTCTGGAGGTGTGCTTAATACCTAGGGAGAAACCTCGAAAGGAGACAAAGGAGAAGAGTGGGCCCAGGAGTGGTTATTTGAGCCTGATGTAGTGTGGAAAGTGTTTCACTGGAAGACTAGCAGCAGAGAGGTTAAGGTGGGGGTGGGGGAGACATGCAAGTGAACAGTTGAGTAAATGTGACAGTGGGGTAGATAGCCATCCATGCAAAGTGCTTAGAATGCTGTCCACAGCCTCTGGGCAGGTGGTAGATGTGTCTTCAGTGGCACTTAGAATAACAGCCAGAACAATAGCTAATGATGGAGATTGCATTAAAATGCCAATTCCCTAACACTCTGGTTTCTTATTTTTTTTCTTGCTTGCTAATTTGCATAGCTACTTGTAGGTTATCACACTAATAAGCCACACCTGTTATGAGCTCTTCCTCCTTCTGGAGCATTCTAGGAGAGACAGGTGAAAAGGGTGTTAGCTGGGGCCTTGCTGTGCTCATTGTCCCCACCCTGCCTCCAGCTCCCAGCATGCTGGGAAACACTAAGCTGATTAACAATTCAGATTCATAAAAGAGGCATACACTGTGCCTTTGATGGAATAGAGGCAGCAACTCTATTTCTACACTATCAAAAACAATGTGGTGATCCCTGGGGCCCAGTTTATCTAACCTGAAGAGCTTCATTTTGGAATACCTGCAGTTTGGAGGGTTGCTTTTGAAAGGAGGGTGGGAAGGATGGGAGGTGGGATTCATCATTATCCTTTGTGACCTTTGTTGGGGAAAGCACATCTGCACTTCTTCCCCTGGAAGAATAGTTTTTATTCCCTTCTCATTTCCTGCAATTGGGAGTTAAGACTGACATTGCTTCTACTCTGTCCTCCTGCTTCCTGAAAACTCATGTCTTGAGCCTGGCGACAAAGTTTACCTTTGGCCATGTGTTTTGTGCCTTTAAATTAGCAGCTTTTTTTCTTTCCTTCTCCTGTCCTCTACTCCTCTCCCCCAGCTCTCTCCTTTCCTGGTTCCTGTCCCCTACCCTCCCTTACTTTAACATGAAGACAATATAGTACCTACTCACTGCCCTGTTCTCTGCCTTTATTAACAGTGCCCGATCAGAACTTTTATTAGATTCTCTTGCTGTTTAATGTATTGACATATAGATGTAGCTGTTGTTTTGTTGTGCCTTGTTTTTGAGCCCCAAAAGTCCACCAAGGAGCCAGCTCTCATGTAATCACACTGGGGTCTTTTCATTCACGCTCAAGCTTGGTCTCACTCACTGCTGACCCTGGTGACGTGCCCAGTCCTCAGTGGGACAAGGTTTTATAGGGAATAACAAGCAAGTGAGGGGGTTTCCAGCCCGGCAAATATCTCATTAAATGATGTTTGTAAGCAGACAGGTGGGTGCTCTGAAGGAAAGCCGTGAACAATCAAAAACTGTCTGAAAGTACATTTGAAACAATTAGACTAATCTTTATTGGCTATTGCTAGGAAGAAGCTAGGAAGTAACTCTAGGGTATGAAGCCCAGGGCAAGCCATGGGGTCCTTCCTGGTACTTAGGTGTAGCTTGGGTTCAGCTGCAGGTCATGTTCTCAGGCTCTTTTTCTTTTAAGATGGAGGCCTGACCCAAGATGGAGTAGGCTTAGCCTCTCCGTTTCTACAGGTACCTGAACAGAGATTGTTTCCATCTTTCAGTTCTGGTTAACATAAAATACTTGCCACTGGCTCTCCAGTGCAGTTTCCCAGAGGGCTTAAGTAGAAATACAGAGTGAGCTCAAGTGTTCAAATGATCCCTTATGTGTAGACAGAAATGCCAGCCACCCCAATCACTCTATTTGGTAGGACTAGATGCAGAGCTGCTAATGATGAATTAATATGCCAAATATGTCATTTCTTCCCCAGCGAAGATGGACAGAACTCTGCTTCAGGAGTATGTGTATCAGTTACAGATGACGTTTACACTAATTGCATCATTTCCTTACAAAAATCTAGCTGACAACATTTATGATAACTCCCATTATTACATGATTAATAGAACTAGATCATCCAGAGATCTCCAATCTCCTCCCCAAAATCAGCTCAAGAGCTTCTTAACCCAGCTGGATGCTCATACAACGCACATGTCCTCAGCCATACATTAATATTATATTGTGCAGTATATGTGTGTTCCGGAATATCTGCTAACAGGCAGGATGGAGGAACAATTACCATATGTTTGACTGTTCTATTACCAGATAGTCACAACTGGAATCACTGGACTATCACACATACACACACACACACACACACACACACACACACTCACACACGAACTGGATAGTGCTGATCTTAGACAAGGTGGCTTCTCCCTTCACGTTTTTCCACATGACCACAAATTTTCTCTACAAGCTCTCAGAGTAGCATACATCTACTATTTTATCTGTAAAATAGATTTAAGAAATTTTCCTTAAAAAATTATAGAATGACCAAGATGTGCTGATACACATAATTATTTACATTGGTGCCCAGAGCTTATCATTTATTGTTATAGCTATGCCATTAGAAGAAACTAAGGCTCCTAATTTTAAATATTTATCTGAGATTGAACATCTGCGACTGACTATAGCACAACCAGGTCCTAACCTAAGCTTCAGAGGAACTGGAGAGGCATTTGTGAAATATTCTTGTGTAATTACTTAGAAAATCCTGAAATTCAAACTTGCCAAGACAAACAGGAAATGTGGTCATGTAGCAGTGTGGGAGAGTAGAGTGACTGAGGCCAGTAAAAGGCTCCACCCTCTCACACAGACACAAATACAGACAGAAGCAGGTAGAAGTGAAGCGTGGTGCTGTGGGGCCTCATAATCCAGAGAAGGGCTCTGCCCGGAAATCCACAGAAGCCCAAAGAGCAAGCACCCAGGGGATAGTAGCCTTTCACTTAGGGCTTTTGTTTTATTTTATTCTTTTTTTGAAATTTCAGGTCATCAGTTTTTATATTAAGAATAATTGTTACTGTCTGAAAGAATTACAGGCATGGAAACGGAGAGGAGCCTGAGGAAAAGAAGGTCCCGTGACAGGCCCAAAGTGGGATTCAGCTCAAGGGGAGCTCCCAAGGCCTGACACTATTACTGAGGCTATGGAGAGCTCACAAAAAGGGACCTAGAATGACAACACTCAGAAGACCCAACAAGCCCCCGAAAGAGTCAAATGTAGATATTTGCACCCAACCAATGGACAGAAGCAGCTGACCCCTGTTGTTGAATTAGGGAATGCTGAAAGAAGCTGAGGAGAAGGGTGACCCTGTAGGAGGACCAGCAGTCTCAATTAATTTGGACCCCTGAGATCTCTCAAACACTGGGTCACCAAACAGGCAGCATACAATCAGCTGATATGAGGACCCTAGCATACATACAGTATAGGACTGCCAGGTCTGTGCTCATTCAGAGATGATGCACCTAACCCTCAAGAGACTGGAGGCCCCAGGGAGTTTAGAGGTCAGGTAGAGTGGGGATTGGGGACATCCTCATAGAGACAGGGTGGTGGGGAGGAGGTATGGGATTTGGAACAGTCAGAGGGTGGACATGGGTGGTAGGGTCAGGGAATAAAATATGGAGTGCAAATTAATTAATTAATTAAACAAAAGAATTCCTATACATAGTGCTTCTTTAAAATATCTTTTCTGGTTGTCCCCATAATCCACAATAATCTTGTTTCCTAGTGATAAATGAAAATTTTTTGCTCAGACCCACCACATTAGCCTTGTGGCTACTGTGTCACTTTAGAAGGCATTGATCACCTCTCTTTTCTATTTTAAATTAAGCTCCAAGTTTAGAGTTTAGGCAATAGATCATGCTGGTTTGCAGCATAAAAATGCATCAGCCTAGTACTACAGGGTCAAGGTTCATGCAGTTTTTGTCCTTGGGAAAGAGCACAGGGGCCACTGGTTAACTCAAGGCTTCTGTGAGGAGGACTAAAATAAGGGAGCGGCTGCTTTGGCCAGCTCCAGCAGCAGGTGCCTGGACCTCATTAGACTCCAGCACTCTGTCCTGTCCCTCAGCTGGATTTGAATTTTAACACAAAGAAAAAAATGCACAAAAAAATACCTTCCTCAGGCCTTTCTAAAATAAACAGACACACAAACACAGGGGCTCTCTTTTTGGCAGGAAGTCTCTATGTATTTCCAAACGAAAAGCTGTGGAGGGGAGAAAAGAGACTGTGTCCAGTGTCATATTAGATATAGGCTTTTAAAAAGACTAATGCTTCGAAAAGCGAATATATTGGTGCTATCCATAACCCTGGCATTTTGACAAATACCTCAGTGTCTTGCCTGTGTGATCAAATTGATTATCTCTATGAGTTTCTTTCAAAGCCAGCCACCTCTGTGGTACCTTCCTCATAGCCCTTGAAAACCTGAGCCCAAGAACAGTGTGCCATTTGTGTCCCTGAATGTGTTGCCATCTTCTCCTGTCATTATAATTCCCCCCAACGACAAGCAGTTCAAGGGTACAGTGGCAGCTTCCTTGAAAGTAACAAGGTAAATATGATTAACTTTCTAGTTTTGCCAGGGGAGTTCTTTCAATGGCGGAGGCTCATTTGGAGGGAGCACCAACAATTCATTTCCTTCTCTCTTGAAACTGTCATGGAACTCTGTTGCCCTACCTGGGTTTAATCTGTCAGGTGAGAGAAGGCTGCAAAAGTAATAGCTATCAGAGTGCATTGGGACACACACTGGATGTGTCACCATACGATGAAGACTCAAGTATGAAGTCCAGTTGATATTTGTTGTAGTTGTTTCTCAGGAAACAAATGTGGGGACAGGTCATTTCAGTCCTGACAGAGCCCACTGAAGAAGACAGAATAACATGATGTTCACATGACGTTCATTCACTAGTCAATGTACACTGGAACATGGCTAGGTCTCAGGCCTGATAAACACCATGGAGAGAATGGTTTCAAAGGAGACAGACACTCAGAGGACCTGACATTGGAGGATGTTTTCTAGTCTTCATTGGGAAGAGCTTACCTAGAGACAGGAAGCTTGCTTTTCAACTTTTCCTCCGAGAAATAAAGTGAAATTTGTGAGACATGTGGGGGTAGAGGAGAGGTGCAATAGATGGACATGGAAAAACCATGAAAGTCACCCAACCCATGCCTCAGTCCAGATCCTATCCAGAGTGTCATCCTTCTTGTAAGTCTGAAACAGTCCTACTTACAGAATGATGCATCTGTATTCATTCTCTCATCTGTACTGTCACTGACAGAGTTCAGAGGCCACCTTTGAATGCTATAGCCACACTATAACACTATAACACCCCTTCTTGACTCATTCCAAGACATTTTCTGTTCAGTCAGTAGTAGCATGATCTTTGTGGTACCAATATCTTCCCAGCTCAAACCTCTCCCTCTCCATTAAAATCCATGGCATGCATAGACACCAACTTGGCTCTCCATGCTGTGTGTCACATACCTACTCACAAAACCTCATGCTAAGGACTTTATGAAAATGGTGTCAACACTGACCATTTATTTCATTTATTTTCATAGACTGTCAGGATTGTTCCTGATTCCCTGCATGCCCTACTCCTTCCAGGTGCTCTATTTGTCAGTTAAACTGAATTTTTTGTTCTTTGTGTACATTTTAGCCCTATATTGTTAATAATTCTAATAGCTAATTCTAATTGGCAATATTATAACAGATTTCTGCTATTAGAATAAAAATACCTAGCCTTACCTAGTGGTGTCAGGTAAGTGGTGTAAACCTAACTACTCAGGAAGCTGAGGCAGGTTTCCTAATTCAAGACCAGCCTGGAGTAAAGAATGAGTTCAAGTCCAGACAGAGCAATTTAGTGAGTCTCTTACAAAATTTAAGAGTAAGATGAGGGCTGGGATTCCCACTCAGTGGTGCTGGCCTTGCCTAAGGTTTCAGAGAAGAAACATTGATTCACCATTACCACAGAACCAGAACCAAACTCACTCTAAGAAAGTCATCTTAGAAGAGGAAAGGAGCTTAATTTAGCTTACAGTTTCAGAGAATCTCTTCTAAGGTCACTAGACTCCATTGTTTTTGGGTTCTGTAAGGAAGAACACCACAACTAGAGTATGTGAGGGAACAGGTTACTCATCTCAGAGAAGATAGACATCTAAGAGAGAAAAAAACCAGAATCTTACCATACCCTTCAAGCGCATATCTCACCTGATTCCTTACTATCACTTTCCTATAGCACCAAACTGAGTACCAAGCCTTTAAAATATGGGCCTTAGGGGACATTCCAAAATCTACTCTCTTATCTTTGGCAAATATATTAAGGGTGTGATCACATCTGCATGTAATGCTCCTTATGCCTCTGGACCACTCTGAAGGCACAGAGATCATTGTTCTTTCAAACTTCCTGTGAGTCTTTTGTTTACAGCTGACACTCTCAGACGTGTGTGTGTGTGTGTGTGTGTGTGTGTGTGTGTGAGAGAGAGAGAGAGAGAGAGAGAGAGAGAGAGAGAGAGAGAGAGAGAGAGAGAGAGATCTGTATGAGAGAGATGTAATGAAGTCTTCTTTTCTGTGCACAGTGCCTGGAACATTACGCTTTTTTGGAGAAGTTTTAAAAACTGAAGCAAAGCAAACATATAAAACTGAAAAGGGGAAAATTTTAATTAATTATAAAGGAAACATAGGTACAAAAATATAGCAGAGACAGAAGGAAAGGCCATCCAGTGACCACCCAACTTGGGATCCAACTCATGCCCAAGCACCAAACCCTGACACCATTACTGAAGCCATGGTATGCATGCAGTCAGGAGCCTAGCATAGGCTCTCTCTCTGTCCTCTGAAAGGCTGTTCCAGCAGCTGACCAAGACAGACAGATATTCACAGGCAACCCTTGGACTGTTGGGTACCCCTATGGAAGAGTTAGGGGAAGGTTTGGAGGAGCTGAAATGAATTGCAACCCCATACAAAGAACAACAATATCAACTAACCCAGACTCCTCAGAGTTCCCAGAGGCTAAGCCAACAACCAAAGAGCATACATGGGCTGGTCCCTCATCCCAGGCACATATGTATCAGAGGACTGCTTTGTCTGGCCTCAGTGGGAGAGGATGTACCTAATCCTGTAAACACTTGATGCACCAGAGAATGGGGATGATGGTAGGTGGGGAGATGGGGTATGTGTGTGTGAGCAGCGGGAGCACACTCTCAGAAGCAAAGGGGAGGAGGGATGGGATGAAGAACTTAGGAAGGGGGAACTAAGTTAGGGAGGGCAACATTTAAATGTAGATAAATAATTTAATTAAAATTGCATTTATTAAATTAATTTTTCCAACAGATATTGGTTAATAAAATTGTCATGAATGCTGCCCAAGTAATGATTTTCTTTTCAAGACTTTTCTTCTCATGTACAGTGCTTACCTCCCTTCCAGGCCACCTTTTGTATCCCAGCTCTAATGCTCTCCAATTGCTTACCAAAGTTTATCAGTATCTCTTGATGTAGTTTATTCATTATACTCTGTGCATTATTGTTATTTATTGGCTCTTTTTTTCAAAATAAACTTGCATGATTATTCAGCATGTACAAATGCTTCTTTACATATATGCCTGCGCATCACATGTGTGTAGGACCCACAGAAGCGAGATGGAGGTTTTAAATCCTAAAGAATGGGATTTACAGTCGTAAGCCAGCGTGTGGGTCCTGTGAACCAAACTTAAGTCTTATGGAAAAGCAGCAAGAACTCTTAACTACTCAGCCTTCTCTCCAGTGCCCAGTTCATCTCCTCTTCAATGGAATGAATATATGACTAGTAGAAAGGTCTATGCTTATTGTGTAACCTTACACATTGGTCAGCTGAAACGCTCCTTTCCTATTGCTTGTTATCTCAATATATTCTGTGTTTCTATAACAGAAAACTATACAGTAGGTGTAATATAAGGGAGATTGATGTCTGCCCTATAGTTATGGACATAGGAGGAGCACTGAGACTAAAAGGTTCATACCTAGAAAAGGTTTTCTTGCTTCATCATCCTATGCCAAATGGGAGGAGGGTAAGAGAGGGAGAGTGCCAAGGAGGACCTAACCCATCTCCCCAAGAAGACTATTCTCATATAATTAACATACATGCTGGGCAGTGGTGGCACACGCCTGTAATTCCAGCACTCTGGGAGGCAGAGGCAGGCGGATTTCTGAGTTTAAGGCCAGCCTGGTCTACAGAGTGAGTTCCAGGACAGCCATAGCTATACAGAGAAACCCTGTCTCGAAAAAACCAAATCCAAAAAAACAAAACAAAAAAATTAACATACTGACACTCTAACAGTCATTTCTCATTAGGGATCTCATTCCAACATTCTTTCACTAGGGATTAAGTTCCTCACAGATAAGCTCTCAGGTTCAACAGTCTTAGGGCATATCATGTTGACAGTGAAGTAGGTAAGGTTTATTTGTCCATATTATTCTGTTTGTGATGTTGAAAGTAAGCCCTGATATCCAGATTATTTCCGCATCTCTGGGAGTGGGGGACTAGAGTTACCACGCAAGAAAAACAGAAGCCAAAAGAAAGCTCAGATGTACCCTGAGAGTTTGCTTTTTTTGTTGTTTTCTGTTTGGGAAGAGAGATAAGTATTCAGGCTTCCATCTGCTACAGAGACCAAGTTAAGCTCCCCTTCAGTAATTGAAGAAGTACCATCTAAGTGTCTCAAATCTTACCTAAAATCTTCCTCTCTGCACTTACTGACATTTAGAAGCCAAACCTCATTACCTTAAAATTGGCCAAATAAGGTCTCTCCAGTTATTTCTGCCTATAAGACAATTTTTTTCTATTTAAGAAAACTGAACACTGGACTCCATCTCTCATAATAAAGAGGCCATTAATTCTCTGCTACTGCTCATTATTCGTATTAACTATTCGCAGACTTTTTGCTAGAGGCAAAATGTATCTATTAGCACCAGCAAATAAGGATTGCTAGGATGCTGAGACCAGCGTCCTCACCCAGGATCTCAGCACAGCCAGCGACATTGGACTTCACCAGCTGGATTCTGATCGAAGCATCTGTGTTGTAGCAAGCCCAAGAGGGAAGGTGAAAGGTGTGTTGTCATAAAGGTTGGATCCTTTTATTTTTTTTTCGGATGTGTTGACTCAGAGCCCCTGTCTGAAATATACAGCAAAACAAGAATTTTAGCATACTATTTTGAATTAATAATTTGAGAATTTCACACCATTTACTTGATCACACTCTCTAACCTCCTCACTTTTGTGACTTTCCCTCCACCCCCACCACCAAAATAAAAGAAGAAATAGAGAAAAATGCACAAGTACAATTTGTGTTGCCCATATACTCACTGGAGCATGGTCAACTCCTAGTGGCCAGCCCCTTAAAGATAACTGAGTACTCCCCTCTACCCACCTGCCAAAAGCCATTAAATAAAAGCTATTCTTCAATAGATTCATGTCTGGACTGTTTCTTTTTGAGGCGGCAGGACGGAAGTAGTCACAGAATCCTTCCATGCCTCTAAATCTCAATTATGAATCTGTTCTTATCATGGATATCACTGGAAAAGAAGTCAGTGGCAGTCCAGATCATGAAGCTCCAAATGGTTTCTTGTAACAGCATGGCACACAGACATCATCCTGGCTTGCACATCCGCATGCCTTTGGCAGTAACACAGATCATGTCATGGCCGCATGGCCTCCAGTGGGAGTACGGACCCCAGATACCCACAAAGACCCTGGAGACAGTACAGACCACAGACATCAACGTGGCTCAGAGCCAGGGTGATCTTACAGTTGGGTGGCATGTTTGCCAGCAGAACCTGTGCAAGCTCCAGACTGTTGCACCTTAGTAAGCATCTCTAGTTCTGCCTCTCCCTGGAAAGTGCACTTGTAGCTCCAATCTGCTATCTTACCCACCTCTCCACTCCACCTTTGTTCATTAAAGTGACATTGCAAACTGCAACTTGTTTCACTATATTTTTTTGTGCCAACAGTTTTCCATGCAAATATTTATTGGAACTAGTCATTGGTCTGATTCAAGGTCTCTGGTTTCTGAAACACCATAGATGCTAGACTATTGTTGTTGCTCTTAGTCAAGGTGATCTTGAGCCACCTGTAATTCCAGTCCTAGGGCATCCAATGTCCTCTTGTGACCTCTCTAGGTACCCACACATGCAAACACACACAAACATGCAGATACATGAATAAATGTTTTAAAATCTTCAAAATAGAAATACAGGAATTTTTACTAGCCTTGCAGGTGATGGAATTATCACAAAAAATTTATAAAACACAGTTACTCTGTCAAGAATACCCACCTATCTAATGCATATGCCAGCAGGTCCTTCCTTTCTATTAATGGATCAAATGAATACATCCAGATGTAGATACAGCAGAATGGATATGAATACTTACCTATTTTCCAGTTATTAAAGCATTTACTTCATTTCAAGTTTCAGTTATCACTAATAACCCTGTCTTAGACATCTATGAATATCCACAAGCATGTAATTCTGTAGACATGTTCCCTTTGTGTAACCTATATAACCAGAAGTAGAGTTGTTAGATTATTATACATTTTACTTTTCACTGTTAAAGAGATTCACAGACTACTTATCCAAAGTAGTTATACTGTATTGCATCCCCACTCAACATATGAGGGTTCCTAGTTTTCTATCTTTATCAACATCTCTCTGTCTTATAATAGCCAGTCTAGTAGATGTGAAGTGATATTTTATTGTGGCTTTAATTTACATTTCTCTGATGAATAATATTTTGAGCATCTTTCCATGTACTTCTTTACCATTCGGGGCCTCTTAGGAGCAATATCTGTTATAATTTCTGCCTCCTTCATAAAATTAAGTTTCTTCTATTTCAGTAACCAAGCTGTAAGTACTCTTTGTAAACTCTTGAAGCAGTCCTTTAGCAGATTTGGGCTTGACAAACACTTTTCTTCCAACCTATTGCTTATTTTATGATTGACTCAATAGGTTTGTTTTGCAATAAAAAAGTTCCAAGTTTTAATACAACACAGTTTATCATTGTTTATACTTTCAATATTCAATCTAGAAAAAAATTAACACAAACCTTGATGATTTTTCTGTTTATAAATTGAAGACAGATTCTTTTCTCTTACAATATATCTTGATTATAGTTTCTTCTCCCTCTACTCTTGATATTACTCCCTACTTCCCCATTCCTCTCATGGTAGATCCACTTCATTTCTGTCTCATATTAGAAAGGAAAAAATCTTCTAAGAGATAATGGCCAAAAGAGTCAAAATAGGATATAAGATGAAACAAAAACGTTCATACTGAAGTCAGACACAGGAACCCAACAGGAAGAAAAAAGTCCCACAAGCACGCAAAAGAGTCAGAGACCCACTTGCTCTCATAAGAGTCATATAAAAATACTATTCTAGTAGGTGTACTATATACACAGAAACTTAGTGTAGACCCATTTAGGTTCTGTGCTTACAGTTTCAGTTTCTTTGGGGTCATATGAGCCTTGACTAGTTGATTCAGAGGGCCTTCTTCTCCTGGTATCTTCCTTCAACTCTGACTCTTACAATTTTTCTACTTCCCCTTCTGAAGGATTCCCTGAGCTCTGAGGGGAGGGATTTGATAGAAACCACCAATTTAGATTATCTCTCCACATAATGTTTTCCTATGGGTCTCTGCATCTATTTCCTTCTGCAGTTTGAGGAAATCTGTCTGATGATGACGAGATAATGCACTGATATATGAGAATAGAAGAATATCATTAAGAAATATTTTTTTATTTTAAAACAAAGTAAGACTAGTAATATTTAGTTTCATCCCGGGTCTCTGGACTATCTAGTCACTAGTTCTTGGATATTCAAGCAGTGTCTGGGGTAGGTTCATTCTCATGGAGTGAGCCTTATGTTAAACCAAACATTGGTTGGTTTCTCCCACAGGTTCTGTGTCTCTATGCCCTAGCATATTTTGTAGGTAGGACAGATTATAATTTAATGGTTTTGTGGCTTGGGTTGGTGTCCATGTTTCTCATTTGGTATCCTTCAGTGTACCTTCCCACGCCAAAGAGACTAGACCTTAGAGGTGACAGCTCTGTGTAGGCATCAGATTGATTATGCCATGTTCAATGAATTCTGTGGGTGTTGTCCCAGCAAAGGGCTCCACTGTCAGTTTTGTCTTCACAACAGCCTGGGTTGTTTGAGAATTACCATGGAACTACCTTGGCAAAAAGCTCAATCAAATATAACCCAATCTTGACACTGGTAGCCTTGACTGGTTATAAGAGACAGCCAGTTAAGACGCCATATCCCCATTACTAACAGTCCTCATTAGAATAACCTTCATAGATTCCAGGAAGTACCCACTGCACTAGGTTTCCATAGACTCACGAAAAATGCCCTCCCATTTCTAGCTTACTTTCCCAGTACTCTGCTTCTAACCCTTCTCTGATACATCTGATCCGTGATTTGCATCTCCATCTGTCCCCAGGCAACTCTAGTATTTATTCTACTTTCCACTTGTAGTGAGATCCCTATACCCATTCTCCAGACTGGGTCTGTGGATTAAAGCTTGGTTCTTATTTACTTAATAGCTAATATCCCCTTATAAGTGAATATATACCATATTTATACTTCTGGATTTAAGTTACCTCACTCAGAATGATTTTTCTAGTTCCATCCATTTGCCTGCAAGTTTCATGTCAGTTTTTGTAACAGCTGAGTAATAATCCATTGTGTAAATATACCACAATTTCTTTATTCATTCTTTTGTTGAGTGGCATCTAGATTATTTCCAGATATTATAAATATAGCAAAAGTGAACATGGTTGAACTAGTTTCCTTGTATGATGAAATGATCTTTGAGTATATACCCAAAAATTGTATAGCTGGGTCTTGCTGGAGATTGATTTCTACCTAAATTTCAAAGAATCACCATATTTATTTCCATAGCGGCTGTACATTACAATCCAACCAGCAATAGAGGAGTATTTTCTTTTTTCTACATTCTCACCAGCATGAACTGTCACTTGTAGTTTTGATCTTAGCCATTCTGACAGGTGTAAAGTTGAATATCGAAGTTTGTTTTGCATTTCCCTGATGGCTAAGGATGTGAACATTAAGTGTTTCTTGGACATTTGAGATTCTTCTATTGAGAATTCTCTGCTTAGATATGTTACTGGTTGTTGCAAAATATTTGATCACACTGTGAACTGTGAGACTGCATTAGAAGAGGAGGAGGAGGAGGAGAAGGAGGAGGAGGAGGAGGAGGAGGAGGAGGAGGAGGAGGAGGAGGAGGAGGAGGAGGAGGAGGAGGAGGAGGAGAAACAAGTTGACACTCCAGATTACCAATGCAACTGTCTTCCATACAGTGGCTTAGGACTTCAGAGCCTCTTTATCTCAACTAACCTTTGGATGTGGGGACATTTCTACTGAAGTCTCTGCTTCCAGCCTAGCCTGTTGGACAAAAGGAAAAAGGCATCTTCACGAGGGACTGGTTCTATTATGGCAGTCATGTTTTTCCCTTCCACTTGTTCTACTGGTTAGAATACCCTCACTGCAGAAATGGCAGGACATCTATACATGAAAATCAAGTATATCATCTTCAGAAGACCATTAAGGTATTCTGCTAGTTTTAAGCCCCCCCCCCAAAAAAAAAGAATTAAAGGTGTGTTCTAAGGGTATGTCTGTATTCTAACCAAAGGTTGAGCCTCACCACAACTAGAAATAGTATTTTTTTCAGTAAATAATGCCTTCTCCTCCTCCTCCTCCTCCTCCTCCTCCTCCTCCTCCTCCTCCTCCTCCTCCTCCTCTGCCTTCTCCTCCTCCTCCTCCTCCTTCTCCTCCTTCTCCTCCTCCTCTTCTTCCCCAGTTTCTTTTCTATTAGCTTCAGAGTGTCTGGCTTTATGTGTAGTTCCTTGATCCATTTGGAGTTTAGCTTAGTACAAGGAGACAAGGATGGGTCAATTCACATTCTTCTGCATGATGACCTCCAGTTGATACAGCACCATTTGTTGAACAGGCTATCTTTTTTCCATTGGATGTTTTCAGCCTCTTTTGTTGAGGATCAAGTGGCCATAGGTGTGTGGGTTCATTTCTGGATCTTCAATCCTATTCCATTGATCCACCTGCCTGTCACTGTACCAATACCATGCAGTTTTTAACAGTATTGCTCTGTAGTATTGCTTGAGGTCAGGGATACAGATTCCTCCAGAATTTCTTTTGTTGTTGAGAATAGTTTTAGCTATTCTGGGTTTTTTGTTATTCCAGATGAATTTGAGAATTGCTCTTTCTAACTCTATGAAGAATTGAGTTGAGATTTTGATGGGTATTGCATTGAATCTGTATATTGCTTTTGGCAAAATGGCCATTTTAACTATATTAATTCTGCCGATATATGTGCATGGGAGGTTTTTCCATTTTTTGAGGTCTTCTTCCATTTCCTTCTTCAGTGTCTTGAAGTTCTTGTCATACAGATCTTTCACATGTTTGGTAAGAATCACCCCAAGGTACTTTATACAGTTTGTGGCTATTGTGAAGGGTGTCATTTCCCTAATTTCTTTCACAGCCTGCTTATCCTTTGAGTATAGGAAAGTTACTGATTTGCTTGAGTTGATTTTATAACCTGCCATTTTGCTGAAGTTGTTTATCAGCTGTAGGAGTTCTCTAATGGAGTTTTTTGGGTCACTTAGGTAGACTATCATATCATCTGCAAATAATGATAGTTTGACTTCTTCCTTTCCAATTTGTATCCCTTTGACCTCCTTATGATGTCTAATTGCCCAAGCTAGTACCTCAAGTACAATATTGAAAAGAAAAGGAGAAAGGGGGAAGCCCTGTCTAGTCCCTGATTTTAGTAGGATTGCTTCAAGTTTCTCTCCATTTAGTTTGATGCTGGCTACCGGTTTGCTGGATATTGCTTTTATTATGTTTAGGTATGGACTTTGAATTCCTGTTCATTCCAAGACTTTAAGCATGAAAGGATGCTGAATTTTGTCAAATGCTTTTTCAGCATCCAATGAAATGACCATGTGGTTTTGTTTTTTGAGTTTGTTTATGTAGTGGATTGCATTGATGGATTTCCGTATATTGAAACAACTCTACATCCCTGGATAAAGCCTACTTGATCATGGTGGATGATGATTTTTATGTGTTCTTGGATTCGGTTGGCAAGAATTTTATTATGTATTTTTGCATCAATGTTCATAAGGGAAATTGGTCTGAAGTTCTCTTTCTTTGTTGGATCTTTGTTTGGTTTTGGTATCAGTGTAATTGTGGCTTCATAGAAGGAATTGGGTAGGGTTCCTTCTGTTTCTATTTTGTGGAATAGTTTGAAGAGTATTGGTGTTAGGTCTTCTTTGAAGGTCTGATAGAATTCTACACTGAAACCATCTGGTCCTCTGCTTTTTTTGATTGGAAGACTTTCTATGACCCCTTCTATTTATTTAGGGGTTATGGGATTGTTTAGATGATCTATTTGGTCCTGATTTAATTTTGATATTTGTTATCTGTCTAGGAAATTGTCCATTTCCTCCAGATTCTCCAGTTGTGTTGAGTATAGGCTTTTGTAGTAGGATCTGATGATTTTTTGAATTTCCTCAGTTTCTGTTGTTATATCCCCCTTTTCATTTCTAATTTTGTTAATTTGGATACTTTCTCTGTGCCCTTTGGTCAGTCTGGCTAAGGGTTTATCTATCTTGTTGATTTTCTCAAAGAACCAGCTCCTGGATTCTTTGATTCTTTGTATGATTCACATTGTTTCCTCTTGATTGATTTCAGCCCTGAGTTTGATGATTTCCTGTCTTCTACTCCTCCTGGGTGAATTGGCTTCTTTTTGTTCCAGGGCTTTCAGATGTGTCGTTGAGCTGCTAGTGTATGCTCTCTCCATTTTCTTTTTGGAGGCACTAAAGGCTATGAGTTTTCCTCTTAGCACTGCTTTCATAGTGTCCCAAAGGTTTGGTTATGTTGTGCCTTCATTATCATTAAATTCTAAAAAGTCTCTGATTTCTTTCTTTGTTTCTTCTTTGGCCAAGGTGTCATTAAGTAGAGTATTGTTCAGCCTCCACGTGTATGTGGGCTTTCTGTTGTTTTTGTTGCTATTGAAAACCACTCTTACTCCACAGTGATCTGACAGGAGGCATGGGATTAGTTCGATCTTATATTTGTTGAGGTCTGTCTTGTGACCAATTATATGGCCAATTTTGGAGAAGGTACCATGAGGTGCTGAGAAAAAGGTATATTCTTTTGCTTTAGGGTGAAATGTTCTATAAATATCAGTCAAATCCAATTGGTCAAAAGCTTCAATTAGTTTTACTGTGTCCCTGTTTAGTTTCTGTTTTCCTGGTCAGTCCATTGTGGAGTGCTGAAGTCACCCACAATTATTGTGTTAGGTGCAAAGTGTGCTTTGAGCTTTAGTAAAGTTTCTTTTACAAATGAGGGTGCCTTTGCATTTGTCGCATAGATGTTCAGAATTGAAATATCTTCTTGGTGGATTTTTCCTTTGACCAGCAAGAAGTATCCTTCTGTGTCTCTTTTGATGACTTTAGGTTGAAAGTCAATTTTATCTGATATTAGAATGGCTACTTTGGCTCATTTCCGGAGACCATTGGCTTGTAAAAATGTCTTCCAGCCTTTTACTCTAAGGTAGTTTTTGTCTTTGACACTGAGGTGTGTCTCCTGTATGCAGCAAAATGTAGGGTCCTGTTTCCTTATCCAGTCTGTTAGTCTATGTCTTTTTATTGGGGAATTGAGTCCATTGATGTTAAGAGATATTAAGGAATAGTGATTATTACTTCTTGTCATTTTTGATGTTATTTTTATATTTGAGTGGTTATCTTCTTCTGGGTTTGATGAAAGAAGGTAACTTGCTTTTTCCAGGGAGTAGTTTCTCTCCTTGTATTGGAGTTTTCCTCCTATTATTCTTTGTAGAGCTGAGTTTGTGGAAAGATACTGTGTAAATTTGGTTTTGTCATGGAATATTTTGGTTTCTCCATCTATGGTGATTGAGAGTTTTGCTGGGTATAGTAGTCTTGGCTGACATTTGTGTTCTCTTAGAGTCTGTTTGGAGTTCTGTAGGCTTCTTGTATATTCATGGGCATCTCTCTCTTTAAGTTGGGAAAGTTTTCTTCCATAATTTTGTTGAAGATATTTGCTGGCCCTTTCAGTTGTAAATCTTCACTCTCATCTATACCTATAATCTTTAGGTTTGGTCTTCTCCTTGTGTCCTGGATTTCCTGGATGTTCTGGGATACAAGCTTTTTACATTTTGCATTTTCTTTGACTGTTGAGTCAATGGTTTCTATGGTATCTTCAGCATCTGAGATTCTTTCTTCCATCTCTTGTATTCTATTGTTGATATTTGAATCTATGGCCCCTGATTTCTTCTCAAGGTTTTCTATCTCCAAAGTTGTCTCCTTTTGTGATTTCTTAGTTGTTTCTACTTCTGTTTGTAGATCCAGGATGTTTTTGGTCAGTTCCATCATTTGTTTGTTTGTGTTTTCCTTTAATTCTTTAAGAGATATTTGTGTTTCCTTTCATGACTTCTGCCTGTTGACTCAAGTTCTCCTGCGTTTCTTTTTTTTCTTTCTTTTTCTTTTTGTTTCTTCTTTATTGGCGTCTATCTCTTGAGCCTTATTCTCTTGAATTTTTCTTAAGTGATTTTTGTGTTTCCATTATATGGGTTTCTAGCTTATTCATGTTCCCCTGTATTTCATTAAGAGATTCATTTATGTCCTTTTTGTGTTCTTCTAGCAGCATCATGACCAGTGATTTTAACTCCAAATCTTGTTTTTCTGGTGTGTTGGATAACCAGGACTTGCTGATGTTGGAGAGTTTGGTTCAGACGCTGCCATATTGCCTAGATTTCTGTTAGTAGCGTTCCTGTGTTTGCTCTTTGCCATCTTGTTCTCTGGCGTTAGTTGGATTTGTCTCTCGCTGGTGTTTGAGCCTCCTGTGAGGCTCTAGGGCTATTTCTGCAACACTGGATGGCTGGGATTCCCCTGTCACAGATTGCTGATGTGCTGTCCTCCTCTTGGGTGCCCTTGGAGCCCTTGTGTGCCTTGCCCCAGATTGTCTCTGTGAACCAGGTGGTGCCCGTTTGTTCCTTCAGGGAGTGCTGATGGTGGATGCTGCGGGACCTTTTCAGAGTGATAATCACTCTGTTGGGCAGCCGATCTCCCAACCGGGTTGGTGCACACAAGGCTAGTCTAGCTGCTCAGGCCCCGAGTCTAGGCAAAATCCTGGCAGGCCAAGGCCCGAGCAAAGTTCCCCTTGGTCTATGAATGTTAACTCGTTCTGTCAGGTGGCCAGGATGGTGGTGTGTGCATGCTCCCTGAACATGTGGGGAGAGTCTGCTGGGCTAACAACCTCCTGGCCGGGTTGGCACACAGATGGCCCACTGAGCAGCCCAGGGCCTGGGGGCAGTCCAGAGCATATCGGGCCTAGACCCTCCCCTCCCCCATGTTAGCCTCTGGCTATGAGTGTTTGCCTGCTAGAACTCTCTGGAGTCCTGTAGCCAAAATGGTGGCACGTGCTGGGCTAGGCAAACAACCTGCTGGCCAGGTTTGCACACCGATGCCCACCCCCTCAGCAGCCCAGGGCCTGGGTGCAGCCCAACACCCAACGCCTTAGACCCCTGAGATGTTGTCCTCGGGTTATGTTTGTGTACCTCAGGCTGTCTGATCTCTCTGGCATCCGAGAACCAAGATGGAGGTGAGTCTCTTGTAACTGACTGGCGGGAGGCAGAGTTCTGATGCAGCTTCTGTGCGGTAAAAGGCACTGTAAATCCTCAGCTGCTTGCAGCCTGGCTGGCCAGTGATGGTCAGTGGTACTGGGCGCAGGACTTGCCTGGACCCTGTCACCTTGGTTCCACTGCTGATGATCCTTCCTCTGCACCAGCTGCTGCTGCTGTTGCCGTTGCTGCTGCTGCCCTGCCGGACTCCCGTGTATTTCTTTTCTTAAATTTTAGAATACCTTTTATTTCTTTCTTATTCTTATATGACCCATTTTTCATTCAGTAGCAAGATGTTCAGATTCCATGACTTTGAAAGCATTTTGTTGTTTCTGTTTTTAATGATATCCAGCTTTAATCCATAGTGATCTGTTAAGATAAAGGGGGTCATTTCCAGTTTTTTGTTTTGTACTTGGTCAATTTTAGAGAAAGGTCTATGAAATACAGAATAGAAATACGTAAGAGGAAAGTCCATTCTGTAAATATATTTTAGGTCCATTTGGTTTATACCAACTGTTAGCCCCAGTATTTCTCTGTTCAGGTTTTGTGTTGTTGTTTTTGTTTATTTGTTTTTGTTTTATTTTGCTGTTGCTTTTTTACTGGATGACCTGCCCATTACCGGCAGTCAGATATTGAAGTTATTCTCTATCAGTTTGTGAGAATTAATATGCTATTTAAGCTATAGTAGTATTTTTTTTTTTTTTATAAACTTGGGTGCCCTTGTGTTTTTGGAGACCTTGTGTTTTGGTATAGATGTTTATAATTGAAATATCATATTGATGAGTTTTCCTTTGATGAATATCAGTGTGTTTCCCCATCTCTTTTTATTAGTTTTGGTTTGAAATCTATTTTGCTATATATTTAAATGGTTACACCATTTTGCTACTTACGTCCATTTGCTTAAAATATCTTTTTCTAACCCTTCACCATGAGGTTGTGTCTGTCCATGATACTGAGGGGGTATTTCTAGCATACAGCAAAAGAATGGATCCTGTTTTTGCACCCATTTTGTTAGTCTCTCTCTTTTCGTTGGGGGGATTGAGACCACTGATATTGAGTGGTATTAATGATATGATTATTTATTACTGTTATTATGGTGGTATGGTGGTGATGGTGGTAGTAGTGGTAGTGGTGGGGAGGCTTATCTCCTTTTTAATTTATATTGCTGATGTAAGATTACTTGTTTCCTTTATTTTTTAGGTGTAGCTAAACTTCTGGGACTGGAGCTTTTCTTCTAGCAAGTTCTGTAGGGCTGGATTTGCTAGTAGATATTGTTTAAAATTGACTTTACTATAAAATATCTTATTTTCTTCATGATTTGTCTAGGGGACTTATATTTCTGTTCCAGTCTATTTGGTGTTCTGTATAGTTTCTGTAACCTTATAGGCTTCTTATTTAGGTGAGGGAAATTTTCTTCTATAATTTTGTTGAAAACATTTTCTGGGCCTTTGATCTGGATTTCTTCTTCTTCCTCTATACCTATTATTCTTAGGTTTGATCTTTTTATTGTTTCCAAGATTTTATGACTGCTTTGTATTAGGAAACTTTTAGAGTTGGCATTTTCTTTGACCAATGTATTAAGTATTTTTCCTATAGAATTTATTGTCCATTTAACTCCTGAGATTTTTTACTTCCATCTCTATATTCTGCTGGTGAAGCTTGCCTCTATAGTTCTTTTTTCAAATTCCTAAATTTTCCATTTCCAGCATTTTCTCAGGTTGTATATTCTTTATTAATTTTCTTTCCAGTTTCAGGTCCTGAATAGCTTTATTTATAAACTTTTATTGTTTGAGATTTCCTGGACTGCTTTAAGGGATTTACTTATTTCTAGTTAAGGACTGCTATCATCTTCATGAAGGACCTATTCTTGTGTTTCACCTATGTTGGAATATTCAGGGCTTGTTGTGGTAGAATTGTGAGGCTTTAGTGGAGATCTATTTACCTAGCTGATGTTGATTGTGTATGATATCCTGGCATCTGTGTATGGGATAACTAACGATCTAGGTGTTGATTCACCTTTGGTGGATGTGTGCGTTCTTCCTTAGTTTTTGTTTCTTGTCTGTATTTTCAGGGAGTATGACAGCTTTACCTATTTTCTGGGCTTGTTCAGCTGGTGTGTGAGACTAGTTAATTGGGATAGATTGGTGGAAGGAAGAGGTCTCATGATCCCTTGGAGATGGGAGTCAAAGAGAAAAGAAAGATCATAGCAGGTTTCCAGCTACAGAGCTGGGGATGAGACTGGGACTAGTGGTAGGCGATTAGATGTCAAAGTAGTAAGAGAGGAATAAATTTGTCTTCAACTTATCTGCTGCCCTGGGAAGAATGGCCCTTGGGTTGTTGTGGATGCCTGGTGGAGTTGTGGGTTGAAATATGGTTATTAGTGGTGGGAGAGAGTTTAGAAGAGGGATGACCTGTTGGATCCACAGATGTTTGCATTGGGGAGGAAAGGTTGTAGCTGGCATTCAAGTGCTGTGTTGGGGATGAAAATGCTGGATTCAGTCTTGAGGAACAAAGAAACTGGAGATCTGTTGGGAGCCTACCTGTTTTTCCAGCAAGTATGGCCTATGGTTTAATGGCGCTTTGATAATTTTTTTTTCATAATATTGCTCATAGAATATGTTTCATCTCCCAAGTCTATGACCATATAACTTTTGTGGATGATGTATGGTGAAGGTCCAAGTTCATGTTTTTCCATGTCACTATGCAGCTGGTATAGCACCATTTCATGAAAATATTGTACTTTTTTTTTAGTGAATTAATTTACTAGCAATTTTAAATCTACTGCTTGTCAAGACAATCTCTATGTTCTAAATTTAGTATTTGTAATAAACTAATAACTTAATATCACTATGATGATTTTCTAAATGAGGAGCTAACAAACAAGAAATTTTGATGTGTTTCTATGCAGCAGGGTGGCTATAACAAATATTGATGTTCAGTGTGTTTCATTATTGTAGCATTTCATTTTTGGAGCATTTGCTCCCTTGTATATAATCTTTGCTTTCAGAAACTGTATGGTATCAAGGATTATTATAAAATGTTTAACTATTATATAACATTTATAGAAGACCATTATTTTAGCATAAACTCCAACTATCATGTGAAACTTCATCTGTTTTTATCCTCACAGTGAAAGTGTTGCCTGAAGTAATTTTTAAGGATGGCCAATAAAGGTAAGTTTTAAAAAGCAATTACATGGTATGTCTGTTTATCAGACTAACAATAGAAGGTTCTCTCTGGGGCTGTGTGACCTCCTCAGCCACAGGTTTTCGGCTAGACTTACAATATCAGGCATGATGAGTTCCCTCTTGTAGAGGAGTCTTAAATACAATCAGAACACTGTTGGTAACACCCATAAATTCATATTACTGTTGCACAAATGAATATATCTTGCTGAGTTGGTTGTCATTTTTGCATCATTTCACCCTCATCAGAGAAGCTATAGCAACTCAGAACTAGTCAAATACAGAGAATGAATAACTGTAGAGTGTTCAACCCAGATAGAATATTTATAGTAGACCCTTGCAAAGACTCGGGCAATATAGCAGAAGAGGGATAGAAACATTATGGGAAATAGTGTCTTCTGTGCATGACAATGCTGTTTCTGTCATGTAGTCATGGCATCTGTGGTTGTCTATTCAAGAACTCACAAGGTCCAGTTAGCCAATATTCCAACATGGGTGAGGCAGGGGCTTAAAAGGTTATACTGCTACTAAAAGATATTGGCTCAGTTGATGGCTCAATGAGGGAGAGTCAATTTAATTCAGTGGTGTGACATCCAGTGCATTGCCCATGTTTCATCTTGTAGATGGTCCTATGCTCATTGCCAAACAGGTAGCACTAGTAGTAGTCATTTTTTAAAAGTGTATAAGAAGTTAGGAGGGTAGTTATGTAATGAGGCATCTAGAAGAAGTTAGATGAGTGTAGAGGGAGATATAATCAAATATATCATATGCATGTATGAAACATTCAAGGAATTGATAAAGATAATGTAATTAAAATAGAAAATAAGTTCTAATAGGTATTTGTTAAAAGAAGGCATAGAAATATCCAACAAATGCATAAAAATGTTTAAAATAACTAGTCACAATGGGAATCAAAAAAACAAAAGAAGATATCAGTTAATTCCTCTAATGACTACTATAAAGAGATTAATGTAACCACTGTTGACATTACTGTAGATACAGTAATGTCAAATCAGGATAATGCTTCTTCAAAGAGGTAAACATAGATTTCCCATGTGATCCAGCAATCTTATAAACAATATGTATCCAAAATAAATAAGATTAGCATGTTCAAAAAGTATCTCTGTTGTCCTGGTCATGGTATCTACCACACCTGCTATGAGTTAATGCATGCAATGCTCCCATCATTTCTGGCATATACTGTTGTGCTGCCGTTGTTACTACCTATAGCTTCTACAGTTCTTCAGCCCCTCTTCTGTGATGATTCCTAGGCCTCCAGGAAGGGGAATGTGGCACAGATGTCCGTGTAGAACTGATCGCTACACAATTTCTTATAAAAATTTATAAGCTGCTTCTGTATTAATCACTACTACAAAAAAAAAACTTCTCTAGTGAGGATTGAAAGTTTGTACTATTCTGATGGTATAAGATAAAACAGAGTTTATATCTTATGAAGTTTTTTTAAAACTGATGGACAAAGTTCATCACTATTTCTATTTAGCCAAATAATAGTAGTAGGTATCCCCTAGGGCATATGACCTAGTCATTCACAGGTTTTTGGCCCAATTAATGGTACCAAGTATGAATTTGAATTTGTGAGCTTTAACTCCTATCAGAAACTGGCTGGTTACTCTAATAACACTCCGCTACTATTGAAAAAATCAATATAACTTTGCTAACTAGTCAATATCCTAACTCTCAATGTTCACAGCTGGTTAAGATTGCTGATTACTTTTCTCCAATGGCAGTGTACAAAGAACTTTCCAGTGCTCCGAAAGCAGCTGGTAAGGAAAGAGTATTATTTTGGAAGTTTTATTATGAAGGAATGATAATTTAAACCTGATTTAAATAATATCTAAATGTATGCACATATCCAAACTTTATATTACCCTATTAGCACTTACAGTTATGTTCTTAAGTACTAGTTAAGAAAATAAAAATTATTTTTAAGATGCTTCATAACAAATTAGTTTTCTTTCTTCTATCTCTCCGACAAAAGTGACATGTTTTGTCTTTGATTCTTCTTTTTTACACACTTTCTGCCTAGAAAGCACCCTCTGCTCAGCTCATTAATGCACTTACTTCATTTTGCAGAATGAAATGTTCTCCAGTTCTGAATTGAAAATAAAGTGAATTAAGTTATTTCACTAATTTCTAGTCATTTTTTCCTTGACAGTGTAGTATTGATAAAGTGATCAAGAATTTGAGGCTTATGTTTAATAATGGCTTTATCACTGAAAAGGATGTTCATTATCTTTTACTATTAGGAAAGATAATTAAACATATCAGTCTCTGACCCCTTCTTTTAGCCATTGATAACTCAGGGCAACTAATGGGCACTTTGCTACTTCATCTATTCATACAATAAATCACCATTGAATTTCTGCTCTTGTTACCAGGTATTTATGATTTACCCCTCAGGTTTGACTCAGGGTGGTCTTCCTATCGGCTACCATTCCCATCTTGCGGCAGGCATTAGTTTGACTACAGGTTCCCAATTACCTAGTCCCTTGTTCCTTCTTCCCTGTTTCAGCAGGACAAGGCTCACAAGTCACAATGACTATAGTTTTGAAATCAACAAGAACTATAAAATAAGCACCAGGCCTGAGGCAAAAACCTGTCTCTCCAGTAGTGAAGTCTGTCTTGATTTGTTACTTCACATCTGTTCTCTTCCTTGCTTGGCTCTATTTCTTTAGTTTCTGAGAATTCTTAGTTCCTGGATATAACTTCTCTCCTGTTCTCTGTCTCTGCCTCTCTCTCTCTCTCTCTCTCTCTCTCTCTCTCTCTCTCTCTCTCTCTCTCTCTCTCTGTCTCTCTCTTACTGTGAGGTTATCTGTTATTTTGATCCTTTCCTTTATCTTGACTTGTTTAGCCTGGGTACATTTTTAAGAGCTGAGATCTGGGTAGATATTCTATACAGTCCAATCCCTTAAAGATTTAGCTCTGACCAAAAACTGGCTTGCTCTCCTGAACCTATCTTTTTGATTTATTATTTGTTTCCATTGTTATGTCTCAGGATCAAGCACCATAATTGCAGTGACGATCAGGAGTTTTTGAATTATAACATATTCATGACAATGATTTTTCACAAAGAAAGGGATTTTGGTTCACAAATTTTAAGTCTTATTCCATGACTGCTTGAACCCAAGAGGGACTAGTCAGTAAGGTTTTACCTCATGACCATGAAATAAAAGGAGTCTAAACTTCTACAATCCATTTACAGGTATGCCCTAATGACCTAAAGGCCTTCCATTTGGCCACATTGCTTAACAATTCCATAATTTCCTCAAACAAGTAAGATGATTGTGAACTCTTTACCACATGGGTCCAGGGGAGACATTCTAAATCTCAACTGTAGCAAGCATATTAGTCTGTGTTGTGTTTCAATAGCAAAATACCAGGGACTAGTGATTCTGTCAGTAAAGAAGCTTATTTGGCTCTTGATTCTTTCCTCTGAATGGTCTAAAATTTCGACACCAGTATTCTGGTGAGTTTTCTTTTACCCCTGACTTTGGACAATCCACAAAATGGCAGAGATCATAAATTTTAAAAAATGTATGCATGAAAGAGGCTAAGCACATGAGGAAGAATGACTTTATAATAAGCCATTCCTATGACATTACTTCACTTCTGTGAGATTTACTCAGCTAAAATGACCAGGATTAATACTTCATTAATTAATTATTCTCCCATAGATGACAGTCCTCCATGGTTCTACTACATTTTCAAAGTCACTGTATTGATATAATCCTCCTGAACATAACACCTTGAGTGACATATTTCAAACCAAATCCAAGCCATAGTGATTGGTCATTGACTATTAAGGGTATGGATTGTGGGCTAAGGCTGACTAGGTTGCAATTGAAGCAGTCAGCACATGATACTTAAAACAGTTCCTGATAGACATTATGTTATCAATAACTTTAGGCCTTTCCTACACTATATTCATATTTACTATCACAATCCAATCCTCTTGCCTCTTGGGTGCTTCTGTATAATCCATTGCCACACTGCCTGCAGAGTTATTTCTCTTATATTCCAAAGATAGCTTGCTGCCAGTAGTTCATGGAAAAATATGTAATTTAACCTTTGTTTAAAATATTTGTCCTCCCATTACCTCCAAATCCTACTTGTACTCAACCAGGACAATTTCTTGACAGTGATATAGTCATATTTTACCTCTATCTTTTTCCTATTTTATTTTATGGTTTTGTTTGCTGGTTGGTTTTACTGTCACATGGTGTTTATCTCTGCTCACATGTATGCTAACGATGGTGATGAGAACAACCCCTATCTTGTAGCTTTGTCTTGGCAACCTGTTGTTAGGCTTCATGTGCTGAATACTGGTTGTTTTGTTTTGTTTTTTTTTTTTCAGCAATCCTGGCCTACCTCCATAAGATAGTTCAGGGTCCTTTTAGTATGTTCCCATAGCACTTGCACTTCTTTACCAAGGAATTTACACTGTTCTCTGTAACTGCCTAAATGTCTGCCTTTCTCCTTCACTGGATTTCAAGTTCTTCAGGTCAGAGACTTACTTTGTGCTGCTCTCAGTGACATCTCAAATACCTAGCACAATGCATAGCGTGGAAGTGGCTTCCACATAGTTGAGGGGAGTCTGCAATGGTAACTTGGAAAAATGCAGTCTATGCATCAAAACTTGAGGACATTCATCACCTGTGATTAGAGATAGTATCTTATGCATTCCTGTATTCCCTGAAATAAATATGCATACATAAAAGACAGGGCTACAAATGGACTGATTAATGTAAGAAAAGGCAGTTGGAAGAAGGTTCCAGAGTGACTTATATTCTTTCATGTTTTTTTTTATAGCAATTTGTAGTTGGGGTAAAAGTATTAAATACATAGAATAAGAAAGAAGAATGTGTGTGGGGGATGAGGGGGGGGGAAACAGTACCATTGAAAGACTGGTTTCTCCTTTTGACTCCCTAGATGGTGAGGTTGCCACCTACCACAGATTCACAGATAGGTTTCATAGGATTGTCCCCATGTGCTTCATTTATCTGTCACTTTTGTTTACTCTGATCTATATACTTTACTAATTTGACCTGACATAATCAGGACATGACCATGAGAAACAAGATGACATCTTTTAAATATTTCATTTAATAAGAAAGTACTGGTTTCAGATCCCTGTTACTTCTTATTAGGCAAGAGATTGGGACTATCTACCATCACTCACAGGATTAGCATTAATTTATAATAAAATTCTCCAAGATGTGTGCAGTATCTACACTTTAACTAATGGAAATTGCTTTAGAAATATATTCATATTTAATGAGTTATAATGAACTTTCCTTTTTCATTGCTCCCAGTCAGAAAGTAGCCCTTTAAGTGCCTGGTGATCTAAGAAAAACACCCACACTATGACAACTCATAATTGTGTTTGTTCAGCCAAACAAGTTCTGGCTTTCCTACAGCTTCTTGAATGCGCCTTGTTCCTATTCAATGTGGTGTGCTCCTCTGCCACTTGCTCTCCTTTCTCATCAGGAGCATGTACAAAATGTTGAAAAACAATCTACTAATTCCAGTGATGCCTCTTTGATAGTAAATGAAGGACATATGGGTGACCTATTATGTTTATGAAGCTCATAGTTCAGTGAGGGAAAAGAAGGCTATTGATAGGCTTTTTGTATTCCATCTACCTCCCAAAGACAGAAAATTTTATAAAAACCAAGGACAACTTTTCCATATGCCTTCCACTGGTATGCAATCTGGACCTCTAAGATCTCTCAAACAATGGACCACCAAACAGGCAGCAGACACCACTGAAATGAGGCTCCCAACAGAGGACTGCTGGGTCTGTGTTCATTCAGAGATGATGTACCTAACCCTCAAGGGACTGGAGGCCCCAGGGAGTTTAGAGGTTGGGTGGGTGGGGGGTGGGGACATCCATGTGGAGTTAGGGGGTGGAGAAGAAGTATGGGATGTGGAACAGACACAGGGGAGGGAGGTATAAATTACAGAGTATAAGAAATTAATTAATTAGTTAATTAATTAAAAACATTGGAAACACATGACTTTCTTCCTTTCGTGTGTTGCCTGTGGCATTTTCTATCACCATCCACTTCAGATCAGTTGTTTCTCAGGCACCAATGGAGAAAATGTATGTCCTGTTCAGATGACAACTGAAATGGCCTGTTCTCATCTGTAGAAATATTGGGCTTCTATCTTGGCTTAATAGAAGTGCTTGATAAATTAAGCAAAGTACACATACCCAGAATATTAATAAAAATGATCCATTCTTAATTTCAGTTGTTAAAGAGAAATTGTTTGAGGGTGTTACTTTCAAATACTCACATGAATTATAAACTATAACCATCTTTGAGTGATAAAGTACTTGACAACACAAGTCATTATGTTGCTTTTTATGGTCCACAGAGTCAGCAGGCATCTCTAAGTGACTATCTGGTCAGCAGGTAGTAATGCCCATGCTATCTTAAGCACAGCTCAAATTGCTTAACTAATGATGAACAACAGATCACAGTTCTATAATTATTACTAAAACCATAGGTGGAACATTGCTTGCTTTATGAGAAAATGAATTTACTTGCTGTCTTAGTTTCTTTGGTTACTGTGATAAAACACCCCATCAAATGCAGTGCAGGGAAGAAAGGATTTATTTTAACTCCACCATTATGGTGGAGAAGTTGAGATATTGGAAATTGGTTGGTTACATCATTTATAGTCAAAAGGTAAAAACAATAAACGTTATGCTCAGCTCATTTCTCTACTCTTCCACCATCCAAGATTCCCTGTCCAGGGATTAGTTTCAGCCACAGTGAGTAGATTTTCCCACCACAATTAATATAATTAACATTTCTCCTTGAGCAGAGAGGTCTGTATCACCAATGACTCTAGCTAATGTCACACTGACTACACTAACCAGCACCCCTCTCTTTAGAGCTGATGGTGGGTCACCTCCATTCTCCTTCAGGGTGCTATCTGTAAAGCAGCAAAGAGGTTTTGGGTGTTTTTTTTTTTCCTCTAAGTTCAGGAGCCAGTTGTAAAATTTTAATCTTTTTCCTCTATCATTTTAATCTATAAATATAAAGCCCAGCCATCTGTTGATTCTTTACATTTTCAGGTGGCATAAGGAGATGTGAGACTTAACAGGGAATGGAGTTTTGCAGAACTCTCCAACTTCTTAATTGCTCCTAGGGCCAAGAAATAAAGTGTCTGAGCTTGAAAGTAAGCAAAATCCCTGCATTCTCTCAGAAGCCCTACATCCTCTCAGTGGGTCTAAGCTACCACCTATTATTGCCTTGCTGTCATAGTCTTACATTTTAACACCTAATTTAATCTAGAACATTCACCCACCTCTCACTGGTTTTAAAGAAATGGAAGGATTTCAATGATTATTCCTGAATAGTAGGTCCCTAAAAAAAAAGTATCCATTTTCTCACTCAATGAAGATTTTTAAATGGATATTCTGTCAGCCACTCCTGTGAGCTTCAGAAATCCAAAGTTCAAAAGCACCATCCTCTTCTTAGGAAGTTTAGCATTTAACAAAGACGACGCACAGAAAAAAGAAAATTAAAAAGGCTGCTTTTATCTTAGATGTCTGTATGAATTACAGTCGAAGCACAGAAAGAGAAACCCAGAAGTTTCCTTGGGGAGGGAAGCAAGGATGTATTCACAAAGGAAGGAGGTCGGGGCTAAACCCTTAGAGATTTGTGCACTCTAGTGTATAGGGTCTGGTGTACTGCAGGCCGAAGGTGTGGTATGAGCAAAGATGTGGGCTGTGGTGTGAAAGAGAAGCTTTTTGCTACACAATGTTTTAGAAGAAACCCAAGTAGTGAGTGGAAGGGTTTGTGCCTCCATCTGACTGAGCAGCTTTAGACAAGCTAGGAAACCAGTTGACATTAAGCAAAGTCCTATATAGGAACCAGGGACTATTCAATTTGTAAAAAAAATTTTACCTGATTTTAACCACAATCAAGACAAGAGTAAACCTGACTTTCATCCCAATTAGGCAGACAAGCTCTATAAGTGGTACCTTAACAAGTCCTCACTTGTTTAGAGTGAAACCTCTAAACAAGGTCTCAGGTATCTACTGCAGTTGGTCCTAGCTAGAATACTGCACCATCACTCTTTCCCTGAACCCTATGGCCAGAAGCATCTCTTGCATCTCTGGCATGAATCCAGGCATCTATCTCTGTAATCCTTGAGACTGAAACACTTGGTGGATCTGGCAAGATTTGTAAAGGGACGATGGCGATTTGGAAGTTCTGATGCTAGTGAGCCGGATGAAAATGGCTTAGAAAACAAACTTTGCCTTTGTTGAATGAGGGAAGTTCATGGATTCTTGATATACCCAGTTCATCAGCAGAAGTAGAAGGAGTTGTTTCAGAAAGAATGTTTAAAATATTATAATAGAATTGCCTTTTAGGTAGCATCAAATGAAGAGGATTTTAGAAAGAGACCCATCACCGATAGGACAGAGACGAATTTCTGACTGGGCCTTGTCTCATAAGGCAAGGACACATGTGGGATACAGTTTGCTGGACACTAAGTGCCCCCTGTTGGTTGATCCTTAAACTAACAGATTTGTGATTCCATATTGCTAAACTTTTTTACATGCAGAACACCAAAGAGCAGGCTTCCTCAAAGAGACCTGAATATTTCTTACTGTCATCCTTTGGAACTGTTCTTTAATTGTTTCATCAAGTAAAAAACAGTAACAAGGAAGAGAAGAAATTCATTACCAAGTGCAATTTTCCTTTTCTCTTTTGTAATCCATCTTCCAACAGAACCTCCTTTTTTTCCTTTATGTATAAAATTTGGAGATGCATATGTAAGACAGACCTGATGCTATTTAGTTTATCAACGTTTTATTGTTGATATTACTGATGACTTTCTCCCGAAACAAGGAATGGCACTAAGGAGCCATAAGAAAAGATGTATACAATTCCTCTGCCCTTGGAGGTGCTTCCACTCCAGAGGGCTTTGACTACAGCATGTGTGTGCTACCAACTGCCCTGTTTGACTTACTTATTTTGCCTGGGGTGGTTGGATTTGGAAGATCTTTCAAATGAAACACACAAATAAATTTAACTTGGAAAGTACATTTATGAAATAAACTGTGATAACAGTGCTAGGTCATTTACCCTGATCTCAGGCAGGTTGGAGAGGATGGGTTCCAGTGGTTGCTATGGTTTCTGAAGTGGAAGACCACATGGGTTGTAGAGCTCTTTGTGTTGTAAGGATATATGATTGATTAATGGTACAGACTGATGTAATAGTCAGGGGCCTATAGGCTCTAGAGGATGCAAACCAGAAGTCAGTTGTGCTTTATTCCTTGCTATGCTAGCAATGCATATGCAGCAAACAAGCGGGAACTGTGGATTTTATATAATATTTGAGTAGGCACGAATAGCAATATCAAATAAAGAAGAAAGTATCTGTAATAAGGCAGAATGTGTTGAGCTCTATGTTAAAAGAAAACAAAAACAACAAACAAAACCAGAGGTCAAGGGAAAGAAGGGATATTCCGGTGCTTTTGTTTGTTTTTAGAAAAGTCTTATTCTTTTGGCATAGCTAGCATCAAACTTGAAATGTTCTGTTCCCAGCATCTGGGTGCTGAAATGTAGGCATATTCTACAATGCTGATTTATAAGAATTTTTTTATTTTATATTATATATATAAGTATATGTGTGTGTATAGGTACAGGTATCCCAGCTCACATGTGGATGTCAGACAACTTTGTGGAGTCACGTCTCTCCTTCTACCTTTATGTGGGTTCCAAGACCAAATTCAGGTTTCCAGCCTTGTTTCATAAACATCTTTACCTGCTAATCCATCTTGCCAATCCATTAGAGAAGATTATTCCAAATGAGTCACTGATGAGGTAAAAATTAAGCCAAAAAAAAAAAAAAAAAAAAAAAAGAGTTGATGAGATAGTCACGAGGTTACGGAAAAAGAAAACATTCCAGCCAGCAGGAATAGCAAATACAAGTGCCCCATGCTAGACTTTCTTGAGTAATGGACAGGAGCCAATTGGAGAAGAGGATAAACAATAGAAATGAGGCTAGAGAGAGAGTGAAGAGTGTTGGGGGCAGGTTTACTCTGTTTCCACATGCCTATGTGAAAGGATGCAGAGCTTGGGGCCCTGCCTTACCATGGCCCACATTAGACCCTGCAGTGCAAGAGGGCTTTCTTGCTCTCAAGCTCTTGGGGGTTCAGACTTTTATCTAGCATCTCATGACGCATGTGGTACCAGCCATTTCTCTGATCAGATGAGTCTGTCCATTGGTACTACCACAGTATGAAAGCATCTCAAACCAGTACACTCACCTAGTTCCCCCTGTATTTTCTTTAGGAAGAAAGGAAATATCAGCAGGCTTTCTGGATGTTTTGGAAGTGATGCACAGCATAAAGTCTTTAAGGCTAGATGACTTCTGATGACACAAAACCCAGCTAACATGAAATTGTAATGTATCTATACCAATTATTTATTATAGAAAACTTACAGTTTTCCTTCTGTCTAATCACATCCCCAGGACAAAGAGTATCTGCAGACTGAACTGTTTTTATATTGTATGAATGTCAACACTAGGAAAAGAATATATTCCTGTGTAGGAGAGATCATTAAAACAAAACAACAAAATCCCCTTTTTTTTTCTTAAGTAATGAATACAGAGGCAGCATCCAGCTCATCATTTCAAACTGCTGAGTCATTTGCCACTTGAAATGAATTGAGGGCTGTTAAAGGTTTTATAGAAGAATTCATTAAATATGTATTGAGCCAGCTTAAGATGGAAATTGTTATAAAAACTGGCAACAGTTCAAAACAGCAAAACAGTTCAGTTTATGATGGAGATATCTTACTCCCTCCTGGATCCCATGTTCCATTAGTCCATGCAAACTGGCAAGGCAGGAGTCATCTCCACCCACAGGACATGCCAATTGCTGCAACTGCTCATGTAGCTGCTCTGGGAGGCAGGTAAAACATTGCTATTCCATCCAGGTGTTCCCTTGCCCAGGAGGCTCAGTGTGCCGCAAGTTCTGCATGTTCACCTAAGTGCTGACTCCTGATTGCCTGCAGGTGGGATTTGAGACTATTGGAATAAGCAAGCCTGGGAGCAAAGCTATGTGCAGGAACTGTGGACCTTGGGGAATAAGGAAGAAATGAAGAAGGAAGAACTGAGCATGCTGAGTAGAATTGAACTAAACAGAGCACGACTCTCATAGCAAGTGTGGCTATCATCACATTGTGTAAAACAGCCTGGTGATCTTACGTTTCTAGGCCATACTGAAAATAATCCTTACTTTGCGCCTGCAGTATAGGTGATGCAGGCATCTGAGCTAAGATGTCCGAATGTATTTCTGATACAATAAAAATTCTTCTCTGAAAATTAACAAGGTTAAGGAAACATGAAGTCAGTTTCAGAGTACACAAACTATACACATTTGTTTATCAGACAAGTAAAGACGCATCAACAATCTAAACAGTTAAAGTGCTAATAAATGGGACAAATAGTAAATATATGTTTCTAAAAGGAAAAATGGTAAAGGTAACTAAATCCGAAAAGGTTGATAAGAAAGGTAAAAACCCTTGAGACCAAGTCAACATGCATGAAGCTTCAGGATGCAGAATGTGATAATGACAAGCCAAATGGACATGGGCAGCACTATGCTTCCTGCAATTGTCTATGTTCATCTTAGTGTAGTCATGTTAACGTGCTGTTACCTACCAGCAGAAAATGCCATGGGTGTTTTCTGCCCCTCCTTATCTCACTGCCTTCTGTGAGTGAATTCCTCTGAATCATGAGAGACAAGCTGGTCTACACCCTCTGCTTACTGTATCCTTCTGAATGTAGTACTCAGTACAGGACTGTGAAGAATATTCAATTGTTCCCATGATGTATTATAAAGTCCTGAGTACTGTGTTTGGCTCCAATTGTCTTGTAAGTACATATTTCTTTCAGAAGATAAGTTAAGAAAAATGTTTGGAATCTTTGTGAAAAATAATATGACCCAGAATTCCAAAAGTATCAAAACTTTTTTCTACATATATTATGCCCAAATGCTTCCCCTGTCAGAAATGGTATAGATTGTAGCTCTGCAGAAGAGTCCATATTTATAACAAAGAATGTTTGTTAACTGCTACAGGGGAACAATGATGGATAAGACAGCGCATCAAATTCCCAAACTGTTATCTTGATTTCAAAGCCAAATCAGAACTCATCAAGCAACCCCACAGTTAAAAAGTACACAAAGAAAACGAGCATAGAGGGTTTTGATAAAATTCTCTATACTGGAACTCTTAAAAGAAGACATGCTCTAGTCTTGTTTAACTTTGGATATTGCAGTAGCGTTACCATAGATTATCACTTCAAATTTAATCACTTAAACTCTAGATTTAAAATTCTTATACTGATGACACTAACAATAAGAAGACATGTATGTTTTATATCAGATTATTTATGACATCATGGTGTTCTGACTGCAGGAATTGGTAAACGATGATGGGATATCTTCTTTATCCTTGTCTTAGTCAGGGTTTCTATTCCTGCACAAACATCATGACCAAGAAGCAAGTTGGGGAGGAAAGGGTTTATTCAGCTTACACTTCCGCATTGCTGTTCATCACCAAAGGAAGTCAGGACTGGAACTCAAGCAGGTCAGGAAGCAGGAGCTGATGCAGAGGCCATGGAGAGATGTTCCTTACTGGCTTGCTTCCCCTAGCTTGCTCAGCCTGCTCTCTTATAGAACCCAAGAATACCAGCCCAAAGGTGATACCATCCACAAGGGGCCCTACCCACTTGATCACTAATTGAGAAAATGCCCCACAGCTGGATCTCATAGAGGCACTTCCCCAGCTGAAGCTCCTTTCTCTGTGATAACTCCAGCCTGTGTCAAATTGACACACAAAACCAGCCAGTACAAACCTCAAACTCATTGTGGATAATTTCAGCAGTACTACCTCCTCTGTTGACAGTTATCTCTCTATACAGCAGGCCTGGAAATGTTAGGTCACCCAAACCTCTCTACATAATAACCCTTAGAGAATAAGTGTTAGTGCTATGTTTAGAGTTGGCAATCATAGTCCCCAAGTTTGGAGCACCCATTGCCCAGTTTGTTGGATGACCAAAGACAAGGATGCTCTGTGGATAACTGGAGAGCATCAAGGGTATCTTATTCTGGAGGTAGAGAGAGATAACAGAGGAACAATCTCTCAGTGAAGTCTGAAATAAAAAGTTATCCTGATAAAGAAGGATGGGATGTGGGCTCATGCTCAAGAGAACTAATGTAAGATGATACAACCAGAGATAAATAAATGGTAAATGACAAATGGCAAAATTTTCACTATTACTGAAATGTGAAGGCAAAGCAGGGAGCCTTGTGACATAGAGCCTGCCTTACAATTAATTGAAAGGAGTTTTGCTTTAATCCTTTAGCCAATAGTTTGTATCTGAAGGGTCAAATTAGATGTAAATATCTATTGAATCTGCTTCTACAGATTCAATCAAGCTTTCTCTTCTTCTCATTATTCTCAACACAGTGACATAGAATAACTCTATACAGCATTTCCATTGTATGAGGCAATTCAAGTAATCTGGCAAGTTAAGGGTATGGGAGAATATATGTGTGTATGCTGCATGTATTGATCATGTCAGTTTATATTTGGACTAAACATCCACGTGTTTCAACATCTCAAATGAGGGTGCTGAGGCCTATCTTTCACAGATGCAAAGGATGCCAGTATTAACTAGAATAAGGAACTTGGTCAGTTGATATTTTAGCACTACTACATGCTGGGTATGAGAGACTCCTTTGTTTTCTGAGGGGTGCTTTTTATAATAGGAAATTACATCTAGATACCATCACTAAGTAAGCTCTGAGATCACAGTGGTCAGCCTACCTCTTCTGGCTCTATGTATGTCCGCATCATCTTCCTCCCTATGGCTTCACTCCATTGTTTGAAGTGAAAGCCTTTTATATCTAACATAGGTATGTGGTGAGCATTGTGCCAGAAAGCATTTGTGAACCCCAAAAGACCATCAAGGAGCAGTTTCCAAAGTAATCACATTAGGTTCTCTTTATTACAAAATAAAGTTTGTCCTCGAACCCTCATTGGGATAGGGTTTTATAGGAAAATGGAAGCAAGTGAGGGGGCGGGGTCTAACATGGCAAGCATCTCATAGAATGACTATTGTAAGCTGACAGGTGCTCTGACGAAAGACCATGAACAATCACAAGCAGTCTGAAAGAACATCTGAAACAATCAGCCTAATCTTTGATTGACTGTTGCTAGGAAGTAGCTAGGGAGTAAGGCTGGGGTACTGGCTAAGGACAACCCATGGGGTTCCCATGGGTTCCTTTTTGGTGCTTGGATGTAGCTTGGGTTCAGCTGTAGTTAAAATTCTCAGGCTATTTGGTTCTTTTAAGATGGAGTCTAGTCTCAAGATGGAGTAGGTTTGGCCTCTCATTGAGAACGGTAGGATGAGGAAATGCCACAAACTTTAGTTAATTTAGGGCAGACTAGTTGTAGTGATCATCATTGTCTTCTTGAAAGAGACAGTGCTTGAAAAGTCAATGCATTAGCTGGAACAAAGTAATAATGATGCACCGCTTTATTCCCAGCACTAGGAAGGCAGAGGCAAGAGAATCTCCAAGTGCAAGGCCAGCCTTGTCTGCTGAGCTAAGTCGAGACAGCCAGGTCTACACAGAGAAACCCTTACTCCAAAACTAAAACAAAACAAACAACACAAACAACAACAAAAATGATTTTTTTTAAAAAAAGGAATGCTGATCCGAATCTGCTGGACCTGGGGCTTAGAATGTTCACACAGCCTCCATCTCCAGGATACCTCAAGACTGTTTCCACTCTATAAACACTGTTCTGTGAGGCCATCAGCATCTGTTATCTCTACAGGAATGTTTGTACTTATGCAATATTCAAAATAACTTTCTGATACACCTAGTCTGGTTGGGTCTTTAAAGTGAAAGAAATATGAGAGAGACTGGTTTCTGTTGGACAGAAATGTGTGGTGTGTATCTCTGGGGTTGTGTAAGCAATGAAGAAGGGGATGAAGTTTCAAAGAGAGAAAAACAAACCTGTGAAAGAAAGCCTTTTCGGTAACTTTACTATGAAAGTGACATTATTATTCTCAAGCAGATTCCAGCAAGGGAGAGAACTTGATCCCTTCTATTAGTTCTGCTTTGGTAACATGTTACCAGAGCCTTTTCCTGGGTCTGATCCTTAGAAGAAAGTTTCTGAGCTAGACAATATCAGCTGAACTCCCGATACAAATTGCACTCTGTCCCTCACGTGGTTGATATTTTTAGCCAATACAGTCTGTGATTTCTCTCAAGGACAACAGGAATGTTCATAAACTATGCATAGGTCGAGATGGTGCTTAATGGAGAAACAACCATTTGTTAACAGAGCATTAAATGTTTAACAGTCCATTAGCATAAAATCTTTTTTTTTTAATTTTGAGAATAGTTCCTAATAATTCTCTTTCTACTAACCATTAAAGTATTGCAGTGTTGAAATTCAGAAAGCTACCTGGTCTTTTGACCCTTGTAGAGTGGAGTAGGTTTTTCACCCCGTTCTCTGGAAATGTCAGGCTTAATCACTCTATAATTATCAGTTAAACTGTCAGCTGTATCTCCTCCCAGAGCCTTTGCATAAACATTTAGAACAATTAGAAGCAGAATCACTTTATGATCCCATTCTGAGCAGAGTTGGGATATGTTCCTTCCTTGTTAAAAAGAGCCCTCAATGGCCAAGTCTGCACAGTTTGAGATGCTTGGAAAAATGCCAAGAACTCCTAAGTTCATTGTTTATGTCTATGCTCAAAACTTCTGGCTAAGGAGTCAAGTTTTACCTCTCTATATCCCAGGGAGGGGAACTGAGAGAGAGAGTTGATAGAAACAGGAGGCCCAAAAGAGAAAGAAGTGGGTGGTGTTGCTATCCAACGCTGTGCCAATCAAGCTGAGAAGAGATGTAAGGGAGTAAGAGCCAAAAACCTCTCAGCCAAGTTCTTCCTCCTCCAGGGCCAATGGACTCAAGCAGGACTCATATTGATGCCAGGAAAAATGGAGGCAGAGTTGCTGGTCTTAGCAGCAAAGGCAGGAAGACATCACAGACTCTTTGTTTGTTTGTTTGTTTTTGTTATTTAACCATGGCATGTCCCGTCACTAGGTCCTGCCTGAAGCTGAGTTCATTACCTATTTGGAGACAAGGAACATGAAAAGTAGAATTATGTAGAAATATGACTCCCACTCAAGAGGTCAGTGTACCTCAGTCATTGGGTAGAGCTTAACCCTCCTTCCCCTGAGGCTGAGAGTAATGTATTGCAATGCTTTGACCAGAGAATGGAATAAAATATTCATTATTACAGAAACTTCTATCCATTTTGTTTTCTCATAGTACTTGTGTTTCCTTTTTATGATATTCCCAGAGGCTTTGGACAGAGTATTACTGAAAGATCAATAATAATTACAATAGTAGAGAGGAAAACAGATCAAAAGTCGGCCTTGCCTTTTAAATTAAACTACCAAGTGATAGTCATATATCACAGACATTTAGAATTTTCAGTCTGGCAGGGACATTAGAGATTGGCTAGTCTAACATTTTTGTCTTTCAGGTGAGGAGTGAGCAGAGGTCCCTGGACTTTGCCAAGGTATGAGCTCTCAGTGTCAGCAGACTGTTCTAGAAACACAGTATATAGGCACACACAGAGGAGAAGTGTTATGATTAGTCTTATTTGTTATCAATAACAATCAGAATAATAGCAATTACACTTTTCTGGCTAAACAGCTTGAGGTAATTTTGTGTTCAAAATGGAAAATGATTAGCAGAGGCTAAGATAAAAGATCCTGGTTATATATGAGATTTTTTTTTCAGTGCTGAAATGGAAAGGTTAGAGCTTGGGGGTTCGTATTAATATTTCCTGAGAAACAGGAGATGGGTTTTAATTAACACCATACACACACACACACACACACACACACACACACACATACCCAAAACTCAGCTACATGCATTTATCATATTGTTAGAATAAAGCATAAGCTACTATATGGAGGCCTGTCTGTAGTAATTATATTATTCATGTTCCTGACACATCGTGATATTTTGTATCAACTTTTATTTGTCTTTCTGCATGTCAGAGTCAAAACAACATCCCTTAACCTTATGACGAATTACAATTCAGAATATACTGATGTCAAAACATGCAAAATTCAAGATCCCAAGTCTTCTAGATTTAATAGACTTATTTATCTCCCTGAATCTTTTAAAGACCTTTTCACATTTATTAAATTCTGTGTGTTAATTTGCCAATGAAGGTCTGTTTTACAATAAATCTCTAAGGGTTGAATATTCACTTTTTAAAAATAAAATGATTTCAACAACTTAATCACATTTCTATGTAGATGACCTGTGTAGGCGTGGAGTTAATACCTTCCTGAAATGAGGTGTTGAGGGAAGGGACAGTTCACTTTATTAATGTTCACTGCAGAGCTGTATCCGGTGCTGGTTTCTTTGTCTTGCCAGTACCTTTCCTACGTCTTTTGTTCGCATCTTCCTTCAAAAGAGAGGCTTGCGGGGTCCCATTTGACCTGGCATTTGCCTACCTGTGCACCTTGCTCTGAAAACCTAATGGCAATAGCTTAAAAGAAGTTTTTCCCTACCTTCTGAGTGATGCCTAAACTGTAGAGGGCTGCCATTCATATCAAAATAGTAATATGATTCAGGTGAAACCTTGATAGAAACCTTCAATGTCTTCTCTCATTTAGTCCCATGCCTAATTAACAGAAAAGTAGTATGGTACTCATATTTGGAGGTTGTACACTTGGGGAACCAATATCTAAATTAAGAAAATGCCTGATCTGTCTTCCCACTTCTTTATACTTATCCTTGTAATACATCCTTTATGTTTTAGAAAGTGTTTTAAAATATTTTAATAAAGAAAAATCTAGAAGTCCCACAGTCAGAGATAACCCAGGAGCATATTGTCTTTGTATGCTTGCTTCTGGGTGCCATGTGTAACTGCCCAAAGTGTGGGTCATTCTCTTTAGCAGAGGGTGAGATTCTTTGTACTGGCTAGTTTTGAGTGTCAACTTGACACAGGCTGGAGCTATCACAGGCCAAGAGCTGTTTTTCAAAGGGAGAGTAGTTGTCTGCAGATGATGCTGGAGCTTTGCTCCAAAATCCCAAAGGTCTCTTCTGTGATTCACCTACAGGGGCCTGCCAGAGGCTCCAAACAGCATCTCTATCTGCCACTGACACCTCAAGTACCATTGGGTCTGCTGGATCATATGGTCCAAGTGGTAGTGCAGCCTGTACAGCAGCCTGGACCTGTTGAAGAGCCTTCTCCTGTTCTGGGCCCCACACATAAAGCCTTCTACTGCTTTGCAAATACATACTCCCAAAATGCACATTCTTCCAAACAAAAGCATGGTCAGACCTATCACAGCAAAACCCAAGTTCCTGGTACCAACTTCTGTCTTAGTCAGGGTTTTACTGTTGTGAACAGACACCATGACCAAGACATTTTTTATCTCCTGTGGCCAGACCAATGGGCATGCCTGGGTATATAAATGGTCAAACTTGCCTCCACAGTGGTTTGCAAGCAAGAATTAATAGGGGCTACAATTGCTAATGCAGTTTTCCCGCAGCACCTCTATTTATGTGTGTACCAAGCAAAATGTTTGCATATGAATATTGACTGAGTTGATTGGCATGGATCTACCCTACAGGGTTTGGAAAATATTAGACTTCTTCTTCAAAGAAAGCAGAGGTGCCAGACACAGACTGTGAAAGGAATGTATGATTAAGAGAATTAATTACATTGATTTTCAAGCTTTTCATTATAATCTCAACACCACATAGGAAAGCCTAAGAAGGTTTTTAAAGGGGAGGGGGAAGGAGGGAGGCTTGGGTGGATTATTTTAAGCCTGTTGGAAAATAGATCTTAAAAATGGCAAGTGTGACAAATGATTGTAAAGTAAGTTTTAGACCACATCTCATTCATTTATTCGTTTGTACATGTAATACATGTTTTTGATTTCTCACTGTGGCTCAGGCCCTTACTTAGACATCACAGACAGAGCTGTGAAGCAAACTATCAAAAGACTATCAGTTGACTCTCCTGGAGCTCATGCTTTTTTGAAGGGAAAATCAGTGCTAAACATGCAGTGTTAATAATTTCTAGGCCAAGTTTAGAATAATTCTTAACAATGACCAAGAAATTTATACTTCTGGTTCCATTTGCTTCCCAACCATGTAGATATATTTCCTATTCAGATGTTCATCGTTTCATTTGTCCCTGGATGAATCCAAACCATCTGCCCCTGCAAATTTGACTTGTTAAGAACTGAGTTAGGACCTTTCTCTGGCTCCAGCTCCCTGACTCTAAAGTCCGCAGAGGTTGAAGCAAGCAGACAGTGCTGCATTATTGCCTTCTGTTTGGCTTATCACCAACATGACCTCTAGATCTCTCTCAGTATTAGTTCTAAATAAATTTAAAACTTGAATCCTTGGACATCAGGCATTGAGAAGGAATGGGGAGTCTGCACTTGACCTCATATCTTTTCATTGCAATTTTATAATAGACAAAACAGATCTGAGAAATTTCTATCTCAGTCTTATAGGACTGAAGAGGACAAATCAATCCATGCAGATGAAAATGACCTTGCAGCCTTTAAGGCAGGGGAAAGCAAGGCTTGAGGGTGGACTTTGTGCTATTAGCGGTTTCGAATTGCATGTTAATGCTTAGCATGATACTAAGCACAAGGATTTTTTTTCCATTGTAAAGGTTGCTTGCATCTCTTTAATCACATAGTGGTCTTACAAGGAAAAAGGTGACAGGCTCTGCACTGTCAGACTTCTGGCCTTGACTTGGTCTCAGCAGCAGGAGAGAGTTTCTTAAAACAGGACACAAAACCGTCCGGAGTCCTTGCTCAAGGCATCAATAGTTATTATTCCTTCAAAGAGAAAAAATTTTTTGTATAAAATATCTACTTTTCTTGGACTTAAATCCTTTCTAGCCTGAAAGGCATATGGAAGAGGGTTTCTCTTATTGAAGTTTTTGATTCGTCTCTCCACTTTGCTGGAACAGTGTCTCTGCAATCTACGCAGTGCAGCCCAACAGGAGGAGCACGTAGCCGTGTGCTTGCCATTCTGCCTCTGATCTTTAACAGAGGAAATGCTGTGTCTACAGAATTGACTGACACAAGAACAATGGTTGGTGTGCAAAATGGGGAGTGTATGCACACTTGCTTCCTTTTGTCTTGGGATGTGTACTAACTGAACTGCAGGTACACTGAAACAGACTCTCAGCTCTACAGACCTTGAAGCCTGACTATCATCAGGGAACACTTCGGGAGTCAAGTTTCAGGCACTGTAAAGCAGGAAATGAAACTGCATCATTTTGGAGGCAGGGAGAAGACAGCAATCTTCTGAACATGCAGCAATTAGTTTTTTCTCCAGAGACAAACTGGGACAAGCCCAGGAAAGTTCTTGTTTAAACTGATTCTCTGTGCTTCCACACATTGCACTGACTGGATAAAGCCTCTTCATTGAACATCCACCACTCCTTGGGCCATGTGCCACAGCACAGTAGTGCTTGAGAGTAACCTATTCTTGTGGAGATTAAGCAGTCAGAGAGGAGACAGATGCTATGCAGAGAAACACACAAGTCAGGACTTGCTTTCAATTGTGTGAGGCAGTCAGAATCCTACACTGCTATGGAGACATTTGCTATGTATGGGAAGGCATCCAGGAACCAACAATAAAAAAGATGTTCAGAGCTAGTATATTTATCATTTATCAATGCAAATAGATCCATACATTTAAAGTCTTTTCCATATCTCAATAAGTAATTGCTGGATAAACTAAAATAACTTCTTAAACTCCAAGTTATTATCTGCTGTCATATAGAATTGGTCTCGTTTTTTACTGATAAGACAGACATTTTGGCCAAAAGGGCTTCTGGAAAGAAGGCAGAGATCTTGGACTATCTGTTGCCTAAAGCTCCATCAACACACTGTGTCCCTGAGAAGAACCAGTGGAAGCTCAGAGACCCATTGTGGGTAAACGCACTCTTGACCTTTCTAAGTTCCGTATGAAAAAATAGGAGTACAAGTTTTGCTCACTAGAAACCCACATGCTTTTTTGCTATGAAAGCACCCCAGTAGACTATATTACTCCTCCTTGGAAGGCCATACTACCCAGCACATACACATTTAGTTTTGATTGTTTAGGTAGGAGACTTTTTCATTGAAGAGAAAAAGACAGCAATGGTGGTAATGTAGCAGCTTCAGTTGTTCGCCAACTATATAGAACTGATTTAAAGGTGATCTTTTGAGCTCTTTTAAGTTCTCTCAGATTATAGAATGATCAGAATTGAGACACAAAGCACCCTAGTCTAAGAGGATAAAACAGAAAGAGAAAGGCAGGTTTGTCTTTGTCCCCCTAAAGGAGAGAAATTCTGAGTAAAACCTTCTAAAATAGGAAGGAATGGCGATTCTGAGAGGAATAGCATGAAATGTAAGAGACCTGTAGCCTCGGTTGTTACTTGGGTTTTACTTTGTAAATAAATTCAGAGTATAGTCTCTGAAGCTACCCCATGATCCAATCCTTACCCTTTCCCCTGTTTAGTAAATCTGTACTTGGTAATTATCTGTGTAAGCCAACATGGAAGACAGAGGTAATTAGTGCAGATTTCAACGCTGTACCAAGTCTTGAGAAGACATCATTTTGAATGGTCAATAGTGATTTTCAGATTCCTTTGGGACTTTAGCAATGTGATATTTACTTTTCCCAGATCCTCTTCCTTTACTGATGTTTAATAGACTTTTGCTTAATAATGGGGAAAAATAGCTGCATTATACTTATAATTCAGGATTAGGCCATTAAGCAATAAGACCAAACTCTGGTTTCATTTACACTCATTGGATGAATTTAGATTAACCTATGGACTGACAAGCTTAGAAATATTTGAACCAACAAAAAAAAGGAAGAAAGAAAGAAAGAAAGAAAGAAAGAAAGAAAGAAAGAAAGAAAGAAAGAAAGAAAGAAAGAAAGAAACTGTTAAAAGCAATAGCATTAGAAAACAAGCAACAATGAAGCTTATCTAATTCTACCACCCTAAACAACTTTTGAGGCCTCTATTTATAAGTTCCCAGGGTCTATCTTCATACAAACACATTTTACCAATTGTAATTTATGTATTGTTTTGCATTTTTCTTCTCTTAAGATTATATTTCAAACATCAAGAAAAAAGTTCCACTTTGGAAAGCTATAACTCAGATATTGCTCTGCTGTAGTCTGAAGAGGCATTTACTGCCTGAGGAATCCCAACAAATCATTTTAGGCTTCTGTCAGTCTCCAATGACACCATTTAGAAAGAAGTGGAAGTAAGAAATAAAAAATAATGTAACCCTGTGAGAGAAGAAGACAACAGAGTTGCCAAGTGCTGTTGTCTGACAAGACATCTCTGGAGAGGCTGAGATGAAAGCCACACCAATTACTAAAAGCCATTTAAGAAATTAGAGACCCTTCAAGTGTGGGAGAAAGGAAGACATGAAGGATAGTGCGGTCTGAAGAATTCTGTTCTTTTCCTCACGAATGCGTGGTGAAGGTGGTTAGTTAAGTGGCTTTATAGATTTTCAAACAAAAATGATCTGAGCAAAAGGGTGCGTTAATCACACTGCAGTGGGGACTGCTGGTTCACTGTGGGCTGTGGCCTGCTCTGTTAAAGGTTCCTGGGGCAGGATTCTCATTATTTCTGTTTCCATCAGCCTTGTGTCCTTGTCTTGACCTTGACAGAAAGGATCTTTACATAGTATGTGGCTCTCAGATCCTTGTTGCTTCTGAAATATATGACAAAACAGCCCAGATGCCTTGCATAGCAACATAGCAAACAGACATGGTTTCTGCATTTTTGTGTAGATGTATGCACAGTCTCCCTATAAATTTAAAGGTAACAAAGAAGACAAAACACTTACCTTTTTTATGATCTTCTTTCAGCATATAGTTTTGTTTGGGATATGACTCACAAGAAGTGGACATCTAGGTTCATGATCCAAGTTGCAACATGGAGGGACATCTCACACTAAGTCTTAGTGACTTCAGCTGCAGGAGACTAAACTCAAATATCCTAACATTTGAGAAAATGCAAAAAGAAAGCCCCTTTCTTTTCCTGGTGTTTGGTACCTTTAACTCTTCTGATTGTTTAAAGAGAAATGTTATCAAGGTGATGAGACCACTTGCAGTTTCTCAAAAGCATCCAAGAATGGTTCATTCCCATCATTTCAAGTTCATGGAATATGCTGTGTCTTTATGTGTTCTTGTTATTTCCCACTTCTTGTAGATGGGTTCTACAGATAGCATCCAAGTGTTACCTCCAGTTCCAGCATGAAAAAAATTTCTGTGATTTATTGATGGTTGGTCTAAAGGAGCAAGAACAGTATCTTACGTAGAAAGTGAATAGATAAAGGGTAAAGGAATAAAAGTCATTAAGTTTACCATTGGGTGAGTGTCATTTCAAACATGGTCTTCTGTGATTCCCCATCAATCCTTAACTATGGGACTGAAAAGACCCTGATAGCAATTTCTAAATGAAGACCTGAGCCAGGTATGGTCCACGGATTTCTAACTAACTTCTCTAGAACACAAGCTTAAGGGCCCACACCAAACTCATGCAACACCCTGGTGTCAGATTGGACAGTGGGAGCACGGCTGTGGTAAGAATGGACTGGGAGGACTTACATCATGTCACAGCCTCAGAGGGCATGGCCCACATGGAATACACCACCTGCAGTGACAACCTCTTACTGATGTTAGCTAAAAATTATTATTTCAATGACCAAGTATTGTATTTCCAGTTGTAGTCTAAGACTGATTTGTCCCACTGTTTATTATAATATTGGTTCAGAAAAAAATTGTCGGGAAGATTTAGTTATTTTGTCTCACCAAGTAACATCTCTTAGCCCCTCTAACTCACAACATATGGAGAACATATGGTAAGGGAGAAGGCTACTTGAGACCAAATTATGATTTATTTCTCTACTACATTTCTTTTTGAAATAGGTTAAATATGTGACATATTGATTTTGCAAAAGTTAAAAGAGTGTCTTCTCTTCCCTTCTCATTGTCCTCCCCCTCTTCCTCCTCTTCTTTCTGTCCGTCTTCTCCCTGTTACTCCCCCCTCTCTCTTTCTCTCTCTCTCCCTCTGTATATATGTGTGTATGTGTATATATGTGTGTGTCTGTCTGTTTCTTAATAAGACATTCACTGTTGACTCACTTTACAAATAAATCCACTCTAGTCAGTTTCCATACATGTTAGCATAATGTCACATTAAAATTTCTTTAATTTGATAAATAACCTATACATTTTCACTTCTGCTTACCATATATAAAAGGACATTTCATTTCTATAAAAATTTGGAATGCACAGCCTTCACTTAAAGGCTAATTCTAATTAGAAGAAATACATGGAACACTGTGTGGGAGGAAAAGCTAGGCATGTCATTCATTGTAACAAGCTTGCTGTACTAACCTGACAGGAGTTCTTCCTGCAGGATGAGAGGGACAAACAGCCCTTTGATATGTGCCATTGTCCCGGTTGACCTAGGCTTTCTTGATAATCAGCTCCTACTCCCCAAAGCTTATAATCTGAGCACTTTTTCTCTCATTATCCCTAGAGAATTACCAGAATGCATTTATCTTGATGACTCCAAGGTTGTGACCCACAGCTGCCACCACAGGTTCACAGCCAAGATGAGCTTCCAGAATACCATCCAATGCTGAGAGTTTTACCATTGCCCTTCCTGACTGAGGTCACTTGGTTTATAATGGTGATTTAGTGCAGATTGGATCCGTCTGGTTTATTGTTCTGCTACAACCTTCCTGATCATTTTTCCTCTTAACCGAGCTCTGTGATTATCACAAATGGCCTTAGGATTCAGGCAGTCGCTGGGGACTATGTGGGCAGGGATGTATGGTGGGTGAGCTGCTGTGATTTCTTTTTTCACCTGCAGGAGGTAGATGATGCCACCCAAGGCCATCCAGTACAAACAATGTGTGTGTGTGTGTGTGTGTGTGTGTGTGTGTGTGTGTGTGTGTGTTGGGGGGGGGAGATGGACTTACCTGCTCTGCAGAAGTATTTGTCCTTATCACCAACACTGGTCTCACTGACTTAACAGGGGAGCAGCTGGCCACAATTAGGACTCCTAATCAGCCTAAATACAGCCCAGTGGAGGTAAGCCCTTGATGCCACAGCTGGTTACTTTCTGACCACTGGCCAGCACTTGCTCTGAGGTACTTAGCCATATAACAAACCTCTCTGTCCATTAACCAAAGCCTTGGAAAGCTCTGGCTGACTTCCTGATATGCATTTAGCCTAGTCAATGGGCCTCAACTCCATTTCCAGTTCAAGACTGCTTCATTCTGAGCCTCTTAATCTCTCTCTCTCTCTCTCTCCTCTTAGCCAAGGATGATTTGAGTTCTGCCCATATTTATTTCTATTCTTTTTGTCCCAAGTGGCTCTGTATCTGACCCTTGGAAGTAACTACATATGGAAGGGTGAGTAGTCCAGCCAGTATGTGAAACATGAGACTTTTTCCATCTCTGTTAAGGCATAGAGAAGTTGTTGTTTGCACCACAGCAAGACAGAAATAGCTGAGACATGGAGTCAGATGGGAAGCCATGGTCCAGATGTGTGCATAGTTTTATGAATGTCAAAGAAGTCACACATTTCACTCCATTACATACTTCCTATCTATCATATGCAGCTAATAATACCTAATTTTTGAAGTTGTTCTTAATAATAAATGAAACAAGATCGATTATACTTCCTTATACATAGTGAGCTCCCAAAGAATATTAGCTTAAAATGTATTAGCTAATGTAATAATTTATAAACCCTGGGCTTGTGGGGTATGCTTAATCCATGTTAATGATATTTACTAATATTAATGATATTATGTGCCCTGTGATGATATTTTTATAATGAAATGATGATTAGGCCTCTGGGAACACTTAACCAGGTGACCAGCAGAGAGAGATTATATATAACATATATTACCAATACGGAAGAAAAGGCCACTGTCCACAAATTTGGGCAGACCATTTCTAAACTTAGCAGAGTGTGTTAGAGGCTAGACTATGTAGAAGGAAACATAAAGTGTACAATATTAAACCAGCCAGAAGCTGCTATTTTTAGAGAAACCATTGTACTTTTATATGATAGTCTTCTAATTTTCATATATTAAAATGAGGTTTAATGATATAAGGCCAAGATAGGAAACTGGTGCAGGTTAGACTTCAGACATCCAATCCTTAGGACTAGATAGTAGGGAAAGGAAACTCTGGGAAACACGTATTATGGTCATTGTCACCTCTGCCATGTGCCCTATACCTTCCAGATTGTGGAGGACTTTGATGCACACACTACTTTCATAATCACAGTAGTGTGATATATAGGCACTGTGTTAGTTTTCCACAGCTGTACCTGATGTATGAGAGAGAACAAATTAAAGTGTGTATTTATTTATTTTGGCTCATGGCTTCAGTCTATCATCATCCTCAACCAGGTCACTTCTGTGTCTGTGATGACACAGTATTACAGTGAAGGACACATAGGATAGAATTGATGGTGGGCTGAGAGCAGAATGAGAAGGTTTGGCCATCAGTTCTACACCTCCACGGCATGTCCCCAGGGCCTAACTCCCTCCTGTGAGGCCAGGGCTTGATTCCTCAAATTTTCAGTACCTCTCAAGGTAGTGCCACCAAAGCTCGGCACTTGAGCTTGTGATGACCTGGTTCATCTTCCAGGAGTACAGAGGTTTTATTCTTGTTTTCTGCAGATGAGCAAACAGGGCCACAGCAGCTACTCACTTGCCCCAAAGTTACACAAATGGCAAAGCTTGAGTCAAGAACTGAAGGGCACACCTCCGAGTTCAAAATCCAGCCCCTGCTGTTCAGTGTGAAGAGCGTTTTATTTGTTCAGATCTCTGTTGAAGAGTCTTACTGCTTAGTCCAGGCAAACATCAAACAAATACTCCTCCTCCTTCAGCCTTCCAGGTCTGGAGATTACATGTGTTGTATACAACTATGCCTAGCTCAGACTATCCTTTCACTTTATGTTCTCTCGCTATATTTGTAAAATCCCTAAATTCTCTCTTGGAAGAAAACAAAAAGACATGGGTGCATTCTCTTGTAATTGGCTACACATGGTAGATATGACAGAAAAGAAAGTCAGTCATTTGAAATCATTTCAGAAATAATAGCTCTTCTTCTAATTAATACTCAATTTTAATACATCATGTTATGATACTACAACAAGTCATTTGACAGACTGAAAGCACAATTTGAACTAAAAAAGGAGGAAGACAAGAAAGAAGGCACAAAATTACTTATTTTTCTGTTTTCTTCCAGTTATACTTGTCTTTGCAGGCACAGGAAGATCCCACAGCAAGCAGATGCTTTTAAAAAGAAACTTAGCATGCACTGTGAGATAAAAACCAGGAGATGTCAGACTAAGTATCAGTCACCCAGCACCCATGTAGCAGGCATTTAGCTGAGATAAGCAGAATAGGGATCCCTCCTTGCAGGGCAATAAGGCCTGATCACTCCTTGTCTGGGTCTTTGTGCATTGAAAGCCCTCCCACCAGTGACAGTGAACCTCACTTGAGATTGTAACTAATCTCAAGTCCTTACTAATAGCTTTAGTAAGTCCACATTTCATGAGTCCTGGAATAATAGTCTTTAATTCCATTTTGTTATTTATCAGATGGTTGAAAGTTATAGAAATAATTTCATATACAAATGGTTACGCATATGAAAAATGGAAGCCTATTGTCTCATCTTCTACATTCTCCTCTTTGGAATAGGTAAACACTGTATGCATATTGTGTCTCCACAGAAGAGTATCTTAGTTTGCAGCTAAATTCAGCAAGAGGCCCATATTTAAAAAAAAAAATTATTTACATTCCAAAATTTGCTTCCTTCCAGGTACCCCTCCAAGTGTTTCACTTCTCCCATGACATTCACCCCTCCCCCTGTCCTTTACTTATGAGAGGGTGCTCTCCACCCCACCACCCACCCACACTCCTTTACCCACTCTCAACACCCTCCACATCCCCCTTCACTGGGGTATCAAGTTTCTATAGGATTAAGCGCATCCTTTCCTATAGAGGCCAGACAGAGCTGTCCTCCACTATGGGCTTTGGACAAGTTCAAATTTGTGCTTTGGTTGATGGCTAAGTCTCTAGGAGTTCCCAGGAGTCTGGATTAGTTGATACTGTTGTTCTTCCTACGGGGTTGCCATACTCTTGAGCTACTTCAATTCTTCCCCTAATTCTTCCATAGAGGTTCCTGACCTCAATCCAGTAGTTGACTATAAGTATTGGCTTCTGTCTCAGCTTCTAGTATAGCCTCTCAGAAGACAACCATGCTAGTAGGCTCCAGTCTGCAAGCACAACATGGCATTGGTAATACTGTCAAGCTTTGGTGCCTGCCCATGGGATGGTTCCCAACTTAGACAGGTTATTCAATGAGCTTTCCTTCTATCTTTACTCCATTTAGAGCCTGTAAGTATGAACTAGGTCACACCTTTAGCTCGATAAAAAGGTAAACAATAGGTATGTGTGTACTCAGAGTAGGTAGTCTACAAGAGATGAACCAGAATCTTCAAGATGCCTGCCGTTTCTCTGTGGTTGGAATTTCTCCAGTTTAGGCTTAAATTCCCAGTTGTCCTTCATAACTCAATATTCAAGATCCTGTCTAACACAGAATTTACTTTTTTAATTTTCTTTTTAATCTAAATTTCCCTTTTTTAATTTTGTTTTTTGTTTGTTTGTTTGGTTGGTTGGTTAGTTGGTTTGGTTTGTGTTTTCTTTTTTGTTTTGTTTTTCAAGACAGGGATTCTATGTATACCCAGACTGACCTTGAACTCAAGAGATTCACCTGCCTCTCCCTCCTAAGTGCTTGGATTAAAAGCATGTGCCATCACTTCCCAGTAATCTACTAGATTTCAATGTCATGATTTGCTTTGCTACATTACAAATGCTTCTTTTGTTGTCCCCCTTCTTTCTTTCTCACTTCCGCTATTTTCCATGTTTTCTTCCAACATCCATATATTTTTCTTTCAGTGCTCACAGATATCCTGTCTACATTATATCACATTTATGCCATCTATAATTTCCCATCTTGCATTATACTTATGGATATACATATCATTTCTTTTACTAAATTTTTGATGCTTGGATAAAAACATGTCTGCTTTATCTTTATATAATGCATGCATAGAAAAGCAACCAGAGAGTGAAATCTGAATAAGCCATCATTTCAATGAATCTGAGCATGGCACCATTTATTTAACTCAAATTGACACTACTGCAGCGAATTTTTACTATAAGCCTGTTGTGGCAGGTGAATATGAATTTTATTGATCATTAAACAGGTTCAACCTTGAGCACATGGATCAATCCATCCTGTTGTCATTAACCACAAGGAATCTCTCCTCCAGAAATTGTAGGTCCAATGATCCCTCCACTGTGTACATCACTAAGGGTTATCTTCAACTTAGAGAAAAATTCTTACATGCAGAAGATACTTTTATTTATAGTATCACAGGAAAATATAAATAAACTTTATTTCTCTGTGATAATAGATCTTTGGCTGTGTTTTAAGCCATGGGGAATTGTTTTGGTGAGAGTTGGCATTTATTGTGTACCATTACACATCTCACTACTACTGAGTTCACAGGTTTCAGTGGAAAGTCACCTTGTCAACTCTTTTTTTTTTTTTAAATTCCTGGTAGGATAGTTTCTCTAGACTCGCTTTTTGTGTAGCTAGTCTTTCTAACCTCCAAGTTAGTTTATTTGCAAGAGTTCTCACTTCTCTTCCATATTGAATAGCATTTAGACAGGAAGTCATTAATTAACTCTCACCTTACTTAGTATTTACAGCATTGATTTCTAGTTACATAGAGCAAAAATGGTAACAGTCTTTAAGATGATTCAGAATATCTCTTTAACATACAATAGAACAAAAGTCTGGCAGGGATCTTCCTGTCTTTGTTCACTTTTAGTGTTTATATGAACTCAAAACTAACCATATTTCATAGAGTTTATAATGAAGTGAGAGCCAATGTCTTATCCATTCTAATAGCAAAGAGCTAACACTGGTACATATACCATACACAGTGTCCTTGTATTGTTCTGTATCATATAGCTTCATAAAGCATCACTAGAAAAGAATATTATTAGCATGACACTGCAGGTAGGGAAACTGAGTTTCATAAATGGTAGGTGGCTTCCTTTTTCACCTTTAGGGTTCATAGTATCTCAGTACAGTGTCTTTAGTTAAAAAATCATGGTTACTTTTTCCTTTAAAATTTTTTATTCCTACAAAACTAGAGTATTTATAGGAAGTCTGTGTGACCATCAAATAAGGTCCACTGATACAGGAAATCCTCATGCAGTCCCTGACTCATTCAGAATGTCTAATGTTACCCTGTGACAGGAGAAGCTACAGAAATCAATGGTGACAGAGTCAATAATTCAGTAAATGGTGTTAGGAATATAGGATTGGTTTATGAGGAAAACCAAATCAATTTAGATCCTCATGTACAACTAAACATCAAAATAAAACCTTGATGACTTACAGAGTCCCATTAAAAAAGCAAATAAACTGAAAATAAATATAAATGAATAACTGTCCAATCCTTAATAAGGCAAACTGGCCATGTTCAAAACTAATGGGAGACATCATAAAGCAAGAAATCAATAAACTCCACTAGACACAATTTAAAATTTCTTGTCAAAACCATAAACCACAAGTAATAAAGAGAGAAACCATCTATACCACATGTGCCATAAATGGCTAAATGCTCTCACTACATGAAACACTTATGTTGATCAATACATTCATTGAAACAGTTAAGAGAAAATAAGTGATAGAAATATGTAAAAATTATATTCAATTATTAAAGGAAAATATATCATCAAAGCAAGAAGTTCCTTTTGAAATTCAGTCTTCAATGCCTGCAAATATCCAGTGAGATAAAGGACCTTCTTTTCACTGCTATGTAAATAAATGTATAGAACTCTTTAGAAATGCATTTGAACAGCTTGCCTAACAACAGTAAAAGCCTTCATGTCCTATAACCTAATAATACTTCTCACAGGAAATTAGGTTACAAATAATTAGATAAATGAAAAAAGAAATGAATAAAATACCCAGTTGCGACCTCACTGAATATGGCACATGAGAAGAACAGACCCCAGCACAGTGTAAGAACTTCAGACTTGATGGTAAAATACATGAATTTTCATGTCTTATATAATAATGGAAGAACAGAGAACTTAGGGTCTACCCAGATACATATATTCACTAAGATAAATATTTTGAAAAATTGTACATGATAAAAAGCTATTGGTATGAAGTTGAGGCGGAAACAGGATATAAGTCTGTGCATAGAGTATAATATATGCAAATCTATATGCAAATGTGTACACACAGAGAGTGGAAAATACCAGATGGAAATGTGATAAAATGCTCACAGAGATTACTCTGTGAAGTTAGAATTCTAGATAATTGTAATTTTCTTAATAGCAGTGTTCTGTATTTTCCACATTTCACAGAAAGCACATGCTAAGTTTAATAAAACAGCATGCCAAACGCCAAACCATCTGAAAGGATTTGTGTTAGAAAGGTAATCGTGATATGGGTGAGAGGATATTTTGGCATGTTTTGTAAGTTTTCAACAATATGCTTATATTTTAACCTGAAAAGTGATTCAATAAGAAACAGAGACCATCAGCCAACAGCATGAAGAAGGACACCGTGAAATGTAGAAACTAGATGGGAGAGTCATGACAAAGATGGTGGTGTCACAAAGAGATTCTGAGTAATGGTTTTCATTAATTATCTGGACTATTCATCTTCCCACCCACTGTATTTGCCATTCAGCTTCCAGGGTCCTCTCATGAAAGATGGCTGTGAGCTTTGCAATGCAATGTACTATGCTTATGAACATAGGGAGTATGACACAGGCATAGCTTGATTGTTTGTTCACTCCAGTTCTTATCCTCTGACATCACCAGGCAATATCCACTGAAGGAAGCTTGCCTTAGTCTTCCTCATCACATCAGCTCACCCAGACAGAAGGGTGAACTCAGCTGAGTCCAGAACCACCTGGCCAGTCCAAGTGGAATTGTTGCTCCACAGATATATGCACTGAATCAATTCTCAGTGTAGGAATGTGTTGTCATAGCACAGCTTACTGCTCTGCATTATGGTGACAGCAGTATTTGATTTACAGGACTGTGGTGATTCCTTGTGAATTAACAAGGTCATTCAGAATCCCTACTTTCATTTGGGTCTACATGAAGCGTTTCTCTTGACAACCACCTTCTTTTTGTTCAAATGTCACTCTCTTCAGCATACAGATAGCACACAGAGTAGACGGATGTCACAGGGAGAACAGGTCTCTGTGAAAGACTTGAACTCTCCTGTTTCTGCAGTCATACCCAGACCTCACAAATACCAACAAAGTAGCCTCCCTTCAAATTATTAATGTATAATTTGTTTATATTAAGTTAGCCTTAAAATATCCCCCTGGTTCCAATCAAATTGATGCAATGGTGAACTGTAACTTCCAGGATGGAGAAGCAGCTGCTAGGCCCTTCCTGGAGTCTGAGCAGGATAGCTTAGCTTGCTTAGTTTTGTCTGGAACTTCCTTGCAAAGCCAAGCTGCTATGATCTTTCTATGGTTCTTTAACCTTCAACACCAAATATTAAACCAACTGTATGGATCTGAGGTATAACAAAACTTAGAGGTGGTACCCACTGCCTGGGAACTCATTGAACACCATTATGCTTCTATCCAAATACTGATACTTGGGGTAAAAGACCTTGTCAGTGTGACTGGCACATCAGGCCGTCAGAGCCTGATGTCATCATCTGTTTGAATTACAGCAGCAATGATAAAAGCTGACCATTTACTGTGGGTCTAAATGGTATCAATATTGTGTTACATTCTTTGCACACATGACATCATAATAACCTGCCAAGTAAGTGTTATTTCCTCCATTTTACAGAAAGTGTAAAACAAATGCATTAGCTGAGGTTAGGAAATGAGGTGAGATCATAGGCTGGGGCATGGCAGAGTGAGGGTTTACATCCACATGTGCAGGAATTTACAGTCATTCTCATGTGCCTAAGTCAGTCTGCTTTCCATACCCATGCCTTAGAGCAAGCAGACAGGCTGCTTTCCACTTATCTTGAAAGTTACATTTTTTCTCTTATAAGTCAGCAGGTTGGCATTGTGATTTTTAGAATAGTACAGAGTTCGTAATTAGCCCAGCTCACTGCTCTGAGGTCTCAGCTGTTTGATATGCAATGAAGACTTTTATACTTGCCTTTCAGACATATCTTATAACCTTAAAGCACTCCAAAAATATATCAATTCTCACCTGGCAATCTGTAGTTATTTTACTATGAGGACTAAAGGACAATGAATTTTCTTCACTTGATGCTTAATATACAGTGCCTTCTGATTTTATTAGTAGAATATGGTAATTACAAATGCACTTGATTTCATTATAACTTTTACCCTGCTGTTCTTGTGCTCATGAATGTAAATATAAAAGTATGATCTCCATATAGTTAATCATCTTTATTTTGCATTAGAGCAGTTCTTGGCACACGCACATGCATATCCATGGTTCCTTCCTTTCATCCCATATCCTTTCTCCCTTTGTACTGATTCCTGGGTCAGCCTTTGGACCGACAAGGTCCCCACAGCACTGCCCTGACTTCTCATTCTTCTATCACACTCTATACACAGGAACTTACCTTCTGGGAAGATTTTAATAAGATACTTTATGAAAATATTATTAATTTACAAAAGCTTTAAATCCTACTCTCTCTGGACGAGATATGCTCTAACTGGGACAGTGATAAACTTGAAATATTAAACTTTGGCAATAAAAATCTCAGCAGTGAGTGAAAGCTAATGCAGTGGAAGAGGGTTATAAGTGTATCTTTCCTCCAGTGTCCCTCAGCTCACATTGTACGGAGTTTATTTCTTTCAGCAGTGTAGCCTTTTCTTACTCAGTACCCATAGTGATAGATAATTTATAAGTAGGCTGCAAAAACTAAATGAAATAAATGTCATACTTTCCTAAAAACAAAATGAGAAAATCAAACTCCAACAAGCAGAACTTCAGGCTACATACTAGTGTTTTTCTTTATGTTTTAGCTTCTGCCACAACATTTTTATCTGAGTTAGGGAAGATCTATATCTGCCTGTTTTATGATATTCAGAGGAAAATAGAAGTGCCGATGGTCCTTGAATTAGGAAAGGTCACGTCCCAGCACACCTATTATAAGCTGAAAAATACTGGTGAGTGTAAAATACATTTACTGCACTTACCTTACAGAAGACCCTTGCTTATCACAGAGCATGGTAAACGTTCTGCTGGTTCCCCTCATGACTACATGGCTGACCGGAGCTGTGATTCACCACTACTGCCAAGTAATAGGAGAGATTATTTTACTGTTTATCACAGTTCCAGGCAAAGATCAAAATTCCCAAAGCAGTTTCTACTGAATATGAAATGTTTTCATACCATCACAGTGCTGGATTATGGGAAATTGGGGGATTGTCTATAATTATGACTTGTGGCGAAGATAATAGTACCAGCTTGAGTAAATACAAAACACTATGTCCACATGCTCATAGTTCCAACTGCATATCTGAAATAATGTTAGCTTCTTATAGGTAATTCTTTTTGAATATATGAATTTGTGAAAATTTTCTCCCATATTTTTTGCATGCATGTATTAACACAATCAGGCCCAGGATTGTATTATTTTTCTTGTTGCTAAAGAATCAAGTCTTGACTTCTTTCCCAGACTTTGTAGAATACAGGTACATAACTCAAATATCAATACTTCTAAATTTAGAAGTATTTCTGAATTAGTTCCTTAAAGGATACGTAAGAAAAGTGTATATGTGTGAAGGGGGTTAAATAGAAGCCAAGCACCCTGTCTTTTACAATTTCTGTAGTGTTTTGATCTCACTTCACTAATGCATATCTCAGTGCGCAAGTAGCTAACCCTCTACCTTCAATACCACATTCCTCAGAAGAGCCATTAGCATGTTGTTGTATAGTCATTTCCTCTGAATTGAAACATTCCCTCTTGGAGAGAAGTTGCAGGATTATAAGAACCCAGATGTTAATGAAACTCACAAGACTCGAGAAGCTCATAAAGTTCCAAGATTTACAAGAATCCTCCCCAAGGTGATAAAAGTTGTATGTAATTGCTTCTGGGGAAGTGATACTCTCTGGTGTCTCTGGTGGAACTGCCTGCAGGTTGGGCAGGGTGCTGCTCCAGAGTGGCTTTTCTGAGAAACATCACTTGTGCAGGGGTGGGTTTTTCAGACATATGGCTGCTTTTGCCTCCCTATGCTGTTTTGTGTTAGCCCAAATAAACTCAATGGTTCACTGAGAACAACTTGAGTGGAGTCCCTTTGAGCTGCCATTGGTGCCCTGCGATGGATAGATGCTTATTTGTGAGTTCCTGGGGAAACTCCAAGAACATATACAGAGACAAGATCATTTAATAATTAATCTTTCTTGACAGAATGTCCTTATGTAGGAACTGATTAAGAAGCTCCACATTGGTGGCTATGGAGGAAATGGGTTTGGTTTCGTTCTTATGCATTCTCCATGGAAGACATACACACCGAGTACTTACTAGTGGTCCCCAACACTGCTTCAGTTTCCAAGGGAAAGAAGGGGCAAAAGAGTACTTAAGATCACATGAATGTGAAACTTAGCAGAAAATGAAGAGAATAAAGAAGTAAATAAGTTTCTAAATAAGAATGCTTAGTCCTTCCACCATGCTTGAGAGGGTAGGGATCATTGAGCCAGGGAAGGTGACACAACCACTTTGAAGCATGATCAGGCCTTAGAACAGTCACTGGTGATTTTCCAGGAGTGTTTGGTGTGCATTGGCAGCATGGAGTTGTGGCACTGGGTGTTTGGAGGCCCACAGTATGGCAGAGACAGTCTAAGTGTTGCCTGCTTTTTGCTCTCTAACATCTGACTTGAATGGTGATAGCAACTGTACCTCTCTGGTTCCTTCAAAGGGGAAGTGTGGTTCTTTGGCAGTCTTCCCAGCTGAGGGTCATGCAAGAGGAAGAACAAATGACTTTAGAACTCATGGAATGCAGCCCCTAGATTACCATAGCTACATGGGTGGGTCTTGGTGTGGCATAGCCTAGAGGACTATGTGTCCTGAGGTCTTGATGCTGTTATGGAGTTCTACTTGCTGCCCTCATATTACCTCTTCATCTGAGAGTTATATGAAAACTTTAAGTAGGCTGCCACTCCCTCAGTGGGCAGTATCTGTGGCATTCACAATATTAATGTTTGATCTCTCTCAAGCAGTGCTGCTGGAGCAGATTATGATTCCATCACGGCCCTAAAGAAGAACTTAGATGTAGACGGTCAGAAATGGCCACCATCCTTAGAAAGCATTTGGAAAAGTAAAATTGTTTATGAAGCTAGATTAAGATGTTTTATTAATACTGGCTCTGGTGTAGAAAATCTTAGGGAACAACATGAAGTTGAGAAAGCACAATCTTATCAGTTAAGCTGGAGATCCTCATGGTCAGGGAAGAAGAACAGCTGAAGCACTGGCTGGCCTGACTCTCACTAAGGGTGGACTGGTGATGAGTGATTTCTTATAGCCATTTTTGCACTAAGCTTCCTGACATGATGCATGAAGAATTGCTGATGAGAAGGTATACATTTTAAGGATTTATGGTAGGTATGACTGATTTTTATATAAAAGTTTAGATTTGTGATTCTTTTAAGACTCTTACAAGATTACTTTTAAAGATAAATAATAAAATAATTACATCTTTCTTTGTAACTGCAAATTACTGCCTGCCAGTAAAAGAAACTGGCTGAGAAAATTATCATGCTTGCTCACACTTTTGTTAATCTATAACAAGTTACTTGGCTATGAGTGCATTTGGGTTTTGAGAATAATTGTTTTCTGTACCTGTCCTATGCAATGTTATTTCTTATAAAGGTATGGGAAAACACATTGTTTTTCATGATCACTCACTAGAAGAAAACAAAAATGTAATTACATTGTAATTATATACTGGTTGAAAGATTTTTATTTTTGGTATATATAAGCTGTAGACAAAAGAATAAAAATTGGGTGGCTGGAAAATTGTTTTGCTCACCTATCAACCATGGATGTAAGAATGGTGTGGCTAAACATTGTTTCTCCCACCCATCAATTATGTGTATATGTGTAAAGTTTATGTGAAAGAAGGTTTGAACATTGTTCCTTCCATCTACCAATTGTGTGTATTTATGTATATATGTGTGGGATACATGGAGCATATTTTTATGACCTTTGCTCTAACCATGCTGTGTGTGAATATATATGTGTCCATAAGTCTGTATGCATGTATATATATGTGTACGTATGTATATATGCATGTATATTTGTGTGTTTGAAGTATTTGGATACTGTCTTTTGTTTCATCTATTCAGTGTTTGTGTGTATCTGTGTGTGTATACACACACATGTGAATTCGCTCTCTTTCTTTCTCTTTGTGGTCAGCCCCAAGGTGTTAAAAGAGTTCATAGTTTTTTCTGCTGGCCACAGGGACTGCCAGACCTGTTACAGTTTAAACTTTGCTGTGGAATAACTAGGATTCTTTGGTCCAGGAAGGTACAGGTCCAGCAGAAATGACAAACTAACACCACTACAGAGGCGGTTTGAATCTGAATGTATATTTCTGGGTATCTCCTAGTCCAGTCAAGTTAATATCTCAAATTAAGCATCACATTTATCTAAAAATGGCTAGGTTTTCTCAGGGAATACAGGGTGTTTACCCAAAGTCCAGGACGCATGGAGTTAAACTTCTGCCTAGTCTGCTGGTTGCGTTCTTCTCTGTGCCATGTCCCGGGCTGCTGTAGGCCCCCCAACGCCCCCCAGCCTCCTCCCCACCCCCAACCCCCCCACCCCCACCCTCCCACAGTGATCAGTTCCCTGTAGTACCTAGTCTCAGCTCAAGGCGCTATAGGCCCCCAGGCGATCAGCAGCCTCTAGGCCTCAGCCTGGTGAACTAACTCATTACTCAGTGTCTCTCTGAGTCAAAAGTATCTATTGTCTCTCTGAGTAAAAGTATCTACTGCCTCTTGAATCACACCTGGATGAGCTAAAAATGTTGTTTTGGTCAAAGACTCCCTAGGTGGGGTCTAAAACACAAAAGCAGTTCCTCACAAACTTCCCTTGCTATCCAGGTGGACCTGGGTAGAGACAGCCTGTCTGCACAACAACAAGCTCAAGAGTTAAAGACAGAACTGGATTAACTTGTCACTTGATATCCCTGGGATATCCAATTTCAGTTGCTAGACAGAAAGCCTGGCCTCTGGGATGGGGAAGGTAGCTATGAGCTATGCATCAACTCAAATGTAAATTCTTACTACCTGGCCCAACAGCCACTTGTATTGTAAGGACCTTGTATAAAGTTCTTCATAGATAAATATCCTTAGTCTGGGCCCATTGTTTGGAATCCACCTGCCCTGAAAGGAAATTACTAAAAAGAAAAGAAAAAAAAAAAAACCTGTGACTAGAGTTCCTGGAATACTTTCTCTACCATAATAACATAAATGATTTGAGCAAAGTGTAGCAGAATTTTTTGGCTACAAGATAGATTCTTTCATATCTATACTTGCTTGGCTATACTACATCCTGGCAACTAGGAAGAAGGAGAGTTTTTAGAAGTATAGTAAATTGCCAAGTAAGATTTTCAGCTTCTGAATATATCGAGAGTTCTGCTTTTCCCAGGAGACATTTCTTGCCTCTGTCTGTAAAATATCACTTTACAGGCTTTACTGGGCCACCACCACGGCAAGACCCAGTAAATAAAGCTTTGTGACTGATGTGAGGTGGAAACACAGGGTTATTTTGATTTGCATTTCCCTGATGACTAAGGATTTTGAACATGTCTTTAAGTGTTTCTCAGCCATTTGAGATTCCTCAGGTGTGAATTCTTTGTTTAGCTCTGTACCCCAATTTTTAAAAGGGTTGTTTGGTTCTCTGGAGTCTAACTTCTTGAGTTTTTTGTATATATTGGATGTTAGCCCTCTATCAGATGTAGGGTTAGTAAAGATCTTTTCCAAATACATGGGTTGCCATTTTGTCCTATTGACAGTGTCCTTTTCCTTATAGAAAACTCAGCTGGCAAGGATATGGAGAAAGAGGAACACTCCTCCATTGTTGGTAGGATTGCAAGATGGTAGAACCACTCTGGAAATCAGTCTGGCAGTTCCTCAGAAAATCTGAGATAGCTCTACATTAGGATCATTATACCACTCCTGGGCATATTACCAAAAGATGCTCCAACATATAACAAGGACATATGCTCCACTATGTTCATAGAAGCCTTATTTATAATAGCCAGAACCTGGAAACAACTCAGATGTTCCCAACAAAGGAATGGATAAAAAATGTGGTACATGTATACAATGGAGTTCTGCTTAGCTATCAAAAACAATGACTTCATAAATTCGCATGCAAACAGATGGAACTAGAAAATATTACCCTGAGTAAGGTAACTCAGGTCACAAAAGAACATAGATGGTATTCACTCAGTGATAAGTGTATGTTATCCTAAAAGCTCAGAATACCTATGATAAAATTCACAGATGTTTTGAAGCTCAAAAAGAATGAAGAACAAAGTATGGAAGTTTCAATTCTACCCAGAAGATAGAAGAAAATAATCATGGGAGGTAGAAGAAGGGAGGGATTTAAAAGCAAGAGAGTAGGGGGAGGGGAAAGGGAGCAGGATAAGCTGTGAGAGGAGATGGAGAAATACAAAGGGTCAAAAATTTGAAAGGAGGTGTGTAGCAGTGGGGGATGGGGATCTAGTGGTATCCACTAGAGAGTCACAGATTCCAGGGACCCAAGAGGTTCCCAGGACTCAATAGGGATGATATTAGCCAAAATATCCAGCAAAAGGGAGATAGACCCTGTGTTTACCATATCCAGTGAAAAGGCACAGCCCCCCAGATGAGGGAAGGGACCACCTGCCCATCTCAAAAACATTAATCCAGAATTGCTCATGTTAAAAAGAGGACAGGGACAAAGAGTGGAGCAAAGACTGAAGGAAAGGTCAGTCAGACAGATACTGACTCACCTAGGGATCCATCCCATCTGTAAACACCAAATACAGAAACTATTGCTGATGCCAAGAAGCGCTTGGTGACAGAGCCTGGTATTCCTGTCCCTCTGCAAGAGCCTGACCAATACAGATGTGGTCATCCATCAGACGAAGCATGGGAACCCTAATAGGGGAGTTAGGGGAAGACTGAAGTAGCTGAAGGGATTTGCAACCCCATAGGAAGAACAAAAATATCAACAAACCAGACTACCCTGAGCTCCCACTGACTAAACCTCCAACCAAAGAGTACACATGGAGGGACCATGGCTCCATCTGCATATGTAGCAGAGAACTGCCTTAACTGGCAGCAATGGGAGTGTAGCCCCTTGGCCTGTGGAGGCTCAATGGCCCAACATAGGGGAATGCTAGTGTGACGAGATAGGAGTGGATGGGTGGGTGGAGGAGTACACTCATAGAAGCAGGGGAAGGGAGAGGGGATATGGGATTGTGAATGGGAAACTGGGAAAGGAGATAAGGTTTGAAATGTAAATAAATAAAATAACCAAAAATAATTAAAAATAAAGCTTTGTTCAGAAAAAAGAAAATGTCTATTGGGCAGCTTCTCTAATCACTGGCTGCCCTTGATGGCAGCCTCTGTAGATATCTAGCTCCACCCTGATCAGCAGCTCTAAGCACTGATCTTTGATGGCTGACTGTCTCAGTTTACCTACCACGTAGATGACAAAGCTAGTTATTGGCAATTTCCATTTTGTGTGTGGGCACTGTGAAAAACACATGAAAGCAAGATGTATTATGATACAGCTTCTATGAGATCTGTGTTCCCTTCCCTTGCTAACATGATCCATTGCCTTTCTTTATTTGTCTTCTAAGGAGATGCTGTATCTGGGAAGAGCCCAGAGATTCTACACAGCTAGGATGAATCTTTTCTGTCTGTTTCCTTCTAGTTCCAGGGCAGCTTTGCAAAGCAGGAGTGATTTCACCTGATAGTAGCTATGTCAGCCCAAGCTCCAGTAGCTTTATTTGGGTGTGGGATTCTCCTCAGGGCTCACAAGATCAAGAACATGGATGGGGGTGGGTAGATGAGGAAGAAGCATGTCCTTATGCAAGTGGAGCCAGCCAGGTTGGGTTAGTTGAGCTTGTGTTTATATATTGACAACCCTCAATGACTGAGATTTCTACTTGATAGTTCAGTTCATTTGGAATCCATTAGGTCAAAGTTTAATCCCAGAGTATGAGCAATGAGTTATTCTAAATTGCTTAATTGGTCCCCATGTTGCAATGCAGTTATTCCTCCATGGATCTGTATTCGAAAGCAGAGTAAAGTAACCACAAATAAATAAATAAATAAATAAATAAATAAATAAATAAATAAATAAATAAATAAATAAAGCAAAATAACCTACTAGAAAAGGAAAAAGCAAAGACATAAGTGAAATGTAAGCCTTTCCTTTGGACAAAGTGAAGGAGATCATTGTAGAGTCTCAACCAGAGGGAACTTTACTCTGACTAGTGTGCTCAGAACTACGTAGAATCCAGAGAATAAGGAGAAATGTTATATGAATATTTTAAACAAAGATAATTTGATAAAATTTAACTTACTTTCACAAGTACCTCTATAAATTAAAAAAAGGAGAAAACACTTTATTCTTAGAGCATAAATTTAAACAAACAGTATTCTTTTTTTAAAAACTAAGAGGCATTCCTAAAAAAAAAAAAAACAGGAAAATATCATAGATATTTGCCATCATTATCTCTATACAGCATTAAGTTAGAAATCATATACATTGTTGTTAGACAGAAAAGCAAACGATATAAAAAGGAAAATAAATAATTATCAGTGGAAATTATTATACTTTCCATAAAATGTTCAAGGTAATTTCAAATATATGAATAAATTTTATAGTAATTCTATAAATTCTATAAATCTATAAATTCTATAAATTCTAAAATTACTATGTAATTCTCAAAAACTGATAACATGTCTACGCATTGAAATTAACCAATAAAATCTTAACGATCTTTAAAACTACAGCCATTTCAATTTATATCAGAACTACAGGATACCAAAGAAATGATCAAACAAAGACTGTGAAAAATTTGTATGGAAAAAGTCTAAATTTTTATTGTAAGCAATAAAGTGTTATACTTTACATAATTTAAAGAATATTTATAAACAAAGACTCAAAGAATTAACCAAGTGATACACAATTTTCAACTACAAATCTGACATAATTGTTTTTAAAGTGAATATAACAAAAAAAGAACTGGGGAAAACTAAGAATTGTACACAAGAAAAAGAAATGAAATTCATTGCATTAAACTTGTGGTGAAGCTTGATTAAAAACTATAGTAGCTTAATATTGTGAACAAGATTTATAAATATTCATCCCAGTCAGTAGGACAGACTAGAAATCTAAGAATTACAGACTAGAATCTAAGCTCATATATCTTAGATTTATGTAAAAGCCATTACTATACACACTGAAGAAAAAAATTATTTAATTTTTTCTCTAGATCAATCAGCTAATTATATTAGAAAAATTCAAGTTATATTTCTGCATTGAACCAACTATGAATCAATTCTCTAGTCAGTCTAGCTCTAAACTACAAAAAACAAGTTCAGGAAAAGCATACACAGAAACATGAACATGTGTGTTTACAGTTGCAGGGGAAGAAACTGTTTCTGAAAAAGACACAAATGAAGATACAATACATAGAAAAATCACATTCAAGTAAATAAAGAAACCTATTGAAAACAGTATAAAGAATTGTAAAGCAAGCTGTCATGGAAACCAGATACTGACTTTCCATGGGGCTGGAAAATCTACATAGTCTATCCATATCAAGTTTACTAAATAAATGTGTGCCACCTGAAAGCATCAAATGCTACCAGAAATCCTCTATACACATTTTTCTGAAAGGGCCAATATGTGTGTTCAGAGAAGGTATGTGGGTAAGTGTGTGTGTGTGTGTGTGTGTACGAACGCAATCACACACGTGCACACATGTGCGTGCATGCACATGAGCACATCCTTGCCTTATACGAGTCTGATATACACACATTTTAGCCACAAAGTTAAACTATGTGAGTTCCAACAACACAGTATAGCTTTCAAGCGCTCTGTTAGATTAACTCTGACTATATGAACTACACACTGTTATCTCATAAGTTCACACGTCACACGTCATTGTGATCAGTGAACATATGCCAGCTTTCAGTCTGTATTTGATCATTACAGAGCAGTTCACAGAAACCACACTGATCATGCTCTAAATCAGGGCAATGTACATCGAAATACATTATGGTATCCTTATAAGGGTACCTATAGGTCTGTTATATTGGAATTATTTAAATATCTGAAATGTGCTTACTATGACCATGCTTCATTCATGGCCTTATATACTCTCTGTATGGACAGAGAGAAGCATGAGGAAGCGATCAAAGGGTACCCTACTCACTAATACACATCTCTTAAACTTGCCCTCATCACAAAAATCAGCTTAACGAATCCTTGGAGAAGTGATGATGAGTAGAAGAAAGTTTGCTGAAATGACGTCAATGCATGATTTTGCCATTATTTAACTATGCTGACCTACATTAAGATAAACAATTAAAAAGTACATTTGATATTTACATAGGGCCTTAAAGTTTAAAAACAACAATCAATCTGGATTTATATCAAAATATATGTAAATGGTCAAAAAAATTAGTAATTTCTGTTGAATGATCTCCAAGTTCACACCCATCATGCCCATTTTGATGCGGGCAACTCACAATAAATTTTTAAATTTTCAGACATTATATTTTCACTTACATATTTTATTTTGATTCTTTTACATTTTGCTTTTCTGCCTTAAAATACTGTTTTGCATTTATGTGAAGCATATTTAACTTTACTTCATAGAACATGGTTATAATAAGTGATTTGTAGTCCTCAATAATTCTATATTTGGGTCCTTTCAGATTGGTATCTATTGATGATATTTTCTCTTTAGAATTTCTCATTTCCATTTATTAGCATGTCCAATGTTTTAATAAATATTGCATTTAAAATTGTATCAAGAGACTGTGAGACTTGTTACAAGACCTGGAGATTGCTGCTATTCCATTTGATTAACAGGAGTAAATCTCGTTAGATGATAAATGGCCAATTTCAGATCTGTTATATGGGAAATATTTGAATATATGAAATATGTTTAGTGTGATCACTCTTGGCTCATCTACTCTCTGCTTGGACTGAGCTTCTCAGACACAGACAGGGAAAAGCACAAGGAATTCATCTAATGTGCAGATAACTGAAACTGTCCTTGTATTAGATCAAGCCACTAATGAAATCCATAGGGAATTTACCTAGATCAGCATCTCATAACAAGGAATGTTTCACCTTCTATGTATAGTAATTCAAAACGACAGCTTAGTGTTCAAAAGCCTTACTATGTTGCTTTGATTGTTCCTCATGCACATGCCATTCAGAGCCTTTTTCATTACGGGTAACACTTAACTCCTCACATTCTTCACCATCTGCTCTAGGGCTTAACCCATTAATTATGATATTAAAATAATAATAATAATAATAATAATAATAATAATAATAGCTACTGGTGGCTCTGATGGCTCACAAACAACAAATACTTGTTTCTTGTAATTTTGTAGGCTGGTGAGTGCTATCTCAAAACTCCAGCAAAGTTGGTGGGTGGAAAAAAAAAACCTGCCTTCATTTTCATATACAAGTTTCTTTCCATTTAGTCAGTCTCATAGTGAGAGAACTCTATGAAATCTCTTTCACAAGGGTACCAATCCCATTAATGAACTTTACTACCTCTTAAAAGAGCCATTTTCCTGTAACTATGCATTAAGATGAGATTTCAACATATGACCTTGATGCAAACAAATTTTCAGTCTGTAGATGTGATGGCTGGGGTGAACTGAGAATTTATACCAGTGTATACAGAGAACTTAGGTCTCTGCCTCTGCAGCTCGGTGTTCTGTTTGGATTTTACCCACAACACATGGACTCCCGAGGTTTTAATTCATATTACTCCAATGGGAAAGTACAAATTTCTTCCAAAATTTTACCCACCATTGTCATTATCCATAATACTGATGTAAATGTGGGTGGCTGGTACTACAATGAAAACTAAGAAATAAAGAGAAAAAAAGAGTTGAAAATGTGAAGATATTCATGTTAACGTTCATTGTCTATTTCAGATGATTTAGAATCACCTAATCTCTAGCTATGTCTGTGAGTATGTTTCCAGAAAGGTAGGAAGACCACACCATGAGCAGACTTGTAAGGACAAAGGAAAGAAGGAAGCTGCTCTCTCACTTTTCTGGCTTTGATCGAATATGACCAGCTACCTCACATACCAGTACCTGGCTTTCTACCACAGCTTGAAACACTTTTGAAACAGTGCCTTCCCCTCTATGATGCTTCCTGAACTATGGATGGATAAACCCTGATTTTCTTAAGATGCTTTTGTGTTGTCATATGTAGTTACAACAATGAGAAAAGTAACTATTACAGAAAATAGGTAACAAGGAGTACAGGATGAGGAGAGGGCTGGTGCTGTGACCAAGTTGACCACCTAGTTTGTAGGAAATTGGGATTGATTTTTATGTAGAATGTTGAAGAGTTCATAGTGATATGTGAGGGAAACCCTTGAGTTTTGTAAGAAGAGCTTAAAGTCCAATTTGGTGGGATTTTAGACAAACTGAAAGTCAATGGAAAGGCAGAAAGTAATATCTGAACACCAGGTTTCAGAGGAAAATAAAATTACACTGAGAATTTGGAAAGAGGCCATTTCTGCTATAGTCTGGCAATGCATCAGACTCCTTTATGTTATTTTACTGATAGTTGGAAAATAGACGAACCCCAAAGAAATAAGATAAGTTGTTTAGCAGAGGAAATTTCCCATATAGCATAGCATAGCAAAGCAAAGCATAGTTTAGTTCTCTTTTACTAAAATTCAATCCATTTTCACTATCACACCCTCTCTATCTCAAAGAGCTATACTTTCAAACTGTGAGTCAAAGTAAACCCTTTGTTCTTTAGGTTGATATGTTGGTATTTTTGTCCTAACAAGAAAAGAACCAGAGCACAACCATATATATCATTCATTCATACTCTTAAAACTCTTTTCTTCTGTTTTTCTTTGTTTCTAGTAGAGTTTTTTTGTTGACATGAGAAAGGGAGAAAGAGAGATAGAAAGAGAGGCAAGGTGGTGAGAGAGTGAGTAAGTGACAGAGAGAGAGAGAGAGAGAGAGAGAGAGAGAGAGAGAGAGAGGTTAGACATAGAAAAAATCACGTTTTCTTTTTAAAATTTTCTTTTTAAGTTTTAATTCATTGTTTTATGGTTGAAATAAATTCTATAATACTGTCTGTAAGCATAAGTATCAATGGGTGTGATAAACAATGGCCCTGAATGACAGGCAATTATGCCTCTGGCTTTTCGTTATTATTATTAACCTTTCCAAATTTAGAAAGGCCAATTATTCAGTTTATTCAATTGGAATTTTTAAGATGCAGTAAATCATAACTACAATAGTTTGACAATGAAAGTAGACATTATTTTCTTTATTTTTTCCAGTATGTGAGAAAGAGGGCAAAATGATTTTCATTTCAGTGATTTTTTTTTTCTAGCAAAGGGCTGTAACCTTATTTAGCCATTGTTAGCAGAGCTGGATCATAGCAGCCTGTTATTGTTCAGGTAGTAATCAAAGCTGGAATGCCAACCCATCTGAAGAGAAGGGCAAGGGAAGCAACATGCTTTTTGATCTTTCAAACTTTAAGTCCAATAAAACTCTAGTCTCAATTTCAATGTATAAAGAATCACCATCTTTCTTTAAAGGAAAAGAGGGACCCAATGAAAGACAAGGACTTTTCTTATATCCTGCCAGAGAACTGAACGAGTAAAGAAAACCACCATATCAGAATCTTTAGACAGGAGACCAAGGAGAAAGAGACAGGAGGATGTGCTTCTTGACTGTTGCTGCTGCTGGGAGGATGGATCAGCAAGAATATTTGAATAGGAATTATGACAGATTGTTGCAGGCTGGTTTGGACTAGAGAAAAAATTTGCTCAAGGCTGTAGTCTTTAGGGGCCTGTGAGAACCCTGTCAGAATAAGCAGGCTAGTTCCCCATGACCCAGAATGGGGACTCAGAGCTGGACTGAAACTTTGCATTCTGCCCAGGACTGCCTAGGGGAGGATAAGGCCTAAACAGAACCACCCTGCCTAGGGTGAGGCCAGAGCAGGAAGTGACTCAAAAATAAGTAAATAAATAAATAAATAAATAAATAAATAAATAAATAAATAAACAAAGCCAGGAAATACCACAGATACTTCAAGGTTGGCAGGATAGGGCCAAATGGCAGAGACAACCTCCCTTTTTGACTTGACCAATAATTTTAAATGTTGCTCAGGGTAACCAATCACAGTCGTCCAACTCAGGTGACTGCTGAACAACCCGCCAAAATGTTCATTAGAAGGGTATGCTATGTGCACTCAGGGTCTTCTCTTGCCTGCATGCTGTGGGACCCAAGTGTATATTGGAACAATAAACTTCTTGCAAATTACAGCGATTCTGGTCTCTGTGGCCTTATTGAGTGGGGATCTTCCGATGAACTCTTACAGGCCATAGCTTTGTGAACTCTAGCTCTGAAAATCCTGTTAAGTTCTTAGGTTGAAGGTCTGAGATAAAAAATGCACCTAGCTCTAGCCAAAAGAAAGGGGGAGAATTTTGAAGCACATTGTAAGCCTCCCTCATAACAAAGACCTAATGATCAGGGGAAAAAAACCTGGGAGTGCTACCCAAGCAACTCTTCTCCCTACCCTTCCTGCTTTATATAAATGCAAAAGGACGTTAAGGCCCTTATATGAATCTTTATATAAATAGCTTGTGAATACAGTTGAGAAGGGCAGACAGGAGAAGTGATCAGGGAGTGAGGAGGCAGACCAGGCATAGCACAGGAAGAACATGTCTAAGAGTCATATGTCACTGATTATGATAGCTGATCAGATGTACTGGGACACCAGCCCATCCTCAAGGCTGCAGTGCCATTTGTGGAAGAAGGTTGACAGTGCTGAAGAACACTCTCAGAGGACTGCTTAGTGGAATCTAAAGTGGAAAGGAATGAAAAAAATGCATAAACAAGGACTTTGGAGCATTTGTAATTCTCTGGCACTTAACTCCAAAAAACATTAAATGCAGTTCAACTCTGTTTTTTATTCGATATATTTTTATTTACATTTCAAATGATTTCCCCTTTTCTGGCCTCCCACTCCGCGAAAGTCCCATAAGCCCTCTTCCCTTCCCCCTTTTCTCCCATCCACCCCTTCCCACTTCCCTGTTCTGGTTTTGCTCTATACTGCTACACTGAGTCTTTCCATAACCAGGGGCCACTCCTTCATTCTTCTTGTATATCATTTGATGTGTGGATTATGTTTTGGGTATTCCAGTTTTCTAGGCTGATATCCACTTATTAGTGAGTGCATACCATGATTGATCTTTTGAGACTGGGTTACCTCACTTAGTATGATGTTCTCCAGCTCTATCCATTTGTCTAAGAATTCCATGAATTAATTGCTTCTAATGGCTGAATAGCACTCCATTGTGTATATATACTACATTTTTTGCATCCATTCTTCCATTGAGGGATACCTGGGTTCTTTCCAGCTTCTGGCTATTATAAATAGGCTTCTAATGAACATAGTGGAGCACGTATCCTTATTACCTGCTGGGGAATCCTCTGGGTATATGCCAAGGAGTGCTATGGCAGGATCCTCCAGAAGTGACGTGCCCAGTTTTCTGAGGAACGGCCAGACTGATTTCCAGGGTGGTTGTACTAATTTGCCACCCCACCAGCAGTGGAGGCTTTATCGCAGGGATACAGGGATGGTTCAATATATAGAAATCCATCCATGCAATCCACTACATGAACAAACTCAAAGAAAAGAACCACATGGTCATTTCATTGGATGCGGAAAAAGCATTTGACAAAATTCAGCATCCTTTCATGCTTAAAGTCTTGGAAAGAACAGGAATTCAAGGCCCATACCTAAACATAGTAAAAGCAATATACAGCAAACCGGTAGCGAACATCAAACTAAATGGAGAGAAACTTAAAGCAATCCCACTAAAATCAAGGACTAGACAAGGCTGCCCCCTCTCTCCTTATCTTTTCAATATTGTACTTGAGGTACTAGCTCCGGCAATTAGACAACATAAGGAGGTCAAAGGGATACAAATTGGAAAGGAAGAAGTCAAACTATTTGCAGATGATATGATAGTCTACCTAAGTGACCCAAAAAACTCGACTAGAGAGCTCCTACAGCTGATAAACAACTTCAACAAAGTAGCAGGTTATAAAATCAACTCAATGAAATCAGTAGCCTTCCTATACTCAAAGGATAAGCAGGCTGAGAAAGAAATTAGGGAAATGACACTCTTCACAATAGCCACAAACAGTATAAAGTACCTCGGGGTGACTCTGACCAAACAAGTGAAAGATATGTATGTCAAGAACTTCAAGACTCTGAAGAAGGAAATGGAAGAAGACCTCAGAAAATGGAAAAATCTCCCATGCTCGTGGATTGACAGGATTAATAAAGTTAAAATGGCCATTTTGACAAAAGCAATATACAGATTCAATGCAATACCCATCAAAATCCCAACTCAGTTCTTCATAGAGTTAGAAAGAGCAATTCTCAAATTCATCTGGAATAACAAAAAACCCAGAATAGCTAAAACTATTCTCAACAACAAAAGAAATTCTGGAGGAATCTGTATCCCTGACCTCAAGCAATACTACAGAGTAATAGTGTTAAAAACTGCATGGTATTGGTACAGTGACACGCAGGCAGATTAATGGAATAGGATTGAAGATCTAGAAATGAACCCACACACCTATGGCCACTTAATCCTTCACAAAGGAGCTGAAAACATCCAGTGGAAAAAAGATAGCCTTTTCAACAAATGGTGCTGGTTCACCTAGAGGTCAGCATACAGAAGAATGAGAATTGATCCATCCTTATCTCCTTGTACTAAGCTCAACTCCAAATGGATCAAGGACTTCCACATAAAGCCAAACACTCTGAAGCTAATGGAAAAGAAACTGGGGAAGACCCTTGAGGACATCAGTACAGGGGGAAAGTTCCTGAACAGAACACCAATAGCTTGTGCTCTAAGATCAAGAATTGTCAAATGGGACCTCATAAAATTACAAAGTTTCTGTAAGGCAAAGGACATCATCAAAAGGACAAATTGGCAACCAACAAATTGGGAAAAGATCTTCACCAATCCTACATCAGATAGAGGGCTAATATCCAATATATACAAAGAACTCAAGAAGTTAGGCCCTAGAAAACCAAATAACCCTATTAAAAAATGGGGTACAGAAGTAAACAAAGAATTTTCACCCGAAGAACTTTGGATGGCTGAGAAGTGTCTTAAAAAATGCTCAACTTCATTAGTCATTAAAGAAATGCAAATCAAAACAACCCTGAGATTTCACCTTACACCAGTCATAATGGCTAAGATTAAAAGTTCAGGAGAGGCATATACCCAGAAGACTCCCCACCATGTAATAAGGATACATGTTCTACTATGTTCATAGCAGCCCTATTTGTAATTGCCAGATGCTGGAAAGAACCCAGGTATCCCTCAACAGAAGAGTGGATGCAAAAAATGTGGTATATCTACACAATGGAGTACTATTCAGCCATTAGAAACAATGAATTTATGAAATTCTTAGGCAAATGGATGGAGCTAGAGAATATCATACTAAGTGAGATAACCCAGACTCAAAAGGTGAATCATGGTATGCACTCACTAATAAGTGGATATTAACCTAGAAAACTGGAATACCCAAATCATAATCCACACATCAAATGAGGTACAAGAAAGGAGGAGTGGCCCCTGGTTCTGGAAAGACTCAGTGAAACAGTATTCAGCAAAACCAGAACGGGGAAGTGGGAAGGGGTGGGTGGGAGGACAGGGGAAGAGAAGGGGGTTTGCGGGAGTTTCGGGGAGTGGGGGGGGCTAGAAAAGGGGAAATCATTTGAAATGTAAATAAATTATATCGAATAAAAAAAAATTAAAAAAAAAAGTTCAGGAGAGAGCAGGTGTTGGAAAGGATGTGGAGAAAGAGGAACACTCCTCTTTTTTTTTTTTAATTAATTGCTCACTTTAATAATTTGGTTGTGCCGGGCAGTGGTGGTGCATGCCTTTAATCCCAGCACTTGGGAGGCAGAGGCAGGCATATTTCTGATTTTGAGGCCAACCTGGTCTACAGAGTGAGGTCCAGGACAGCCAGGGCTACACAGAGAAACCCTGTCCTGAAAAAAGAAAAAAAAACAAATAAACAAACAAATCTGTCGTGATGATTTAGATTCCTTGTCTTTCTTTCTCTTCTCATCTTTTTGTCCCATTAATTAATTTATCTATTCTCTTTACATCCAAATCTCAGCTCCCCTCACCCCCCAATCCCTACCTCACATAGCCCCTCCCCACACCTTCCTACTGAGAAGGGGGAACCACAACCTTAACTTTGGGGTATCAATACTTCCTGGCACATCAAATATCTGCAGAATTAGGCGCATCCTTGCCCACTGAGACCAGATGAAGCACCCGATTTAGGGGAGCTGGATCCATAGGCAAGCAACAGAGTCAAGGACAACCCTGCTCCAGTGGTTTGCTGACTGAATGAAGACCAAACTGTACTTCTGCTACATGTGGGGTGAGAGTGGGGGCTAGGGCCAGCCTATATATACTTTTTGGTTGGTGGTTTAGTCCCTGGGAGCCCCCAAGGGTCCAGGTAAGTTGATTCTGTTGGTCTTCTGGAGTCTCTAGCCCTTCCCAGTCCATCAACTCTTTCCCTAACTCTTCCAGAAGACTCCTGGAACTCAAATATTTGGCTGTGGGTCTCTGCGTCTGTTTTTGTCAGCTGCTTGGTACAGCCTCTCAGAAGACAGTTATACTAGGCTTCAGTCTGCAAACATAACTATCATCAGCTCTTAACCTGAGAACAAAGCCCATACTCTGTAGGTCTATTTACCTCAGTCTAACTTCAAACCATTATTTAAATTTCAGTAGCAAACAAACAAACAAACAAACAAAACTCTACACAACATGGAAACAGTTAAGGGGGAAAATCACTCTAAATTCAAAAGGCCATAAAATCCAGTATTGGATATAATAATAGAATTAAAATTATTAGTGTTAGGTCTCAAAGAAGCCCAAAACAAATGGCTAAGGTGCCTACTTAACACACCTAAGAGGACAGTGGCCAGCTCTCTCAGGATCAGCTCTCCCCCTCAGGTTTATTCTGCTGGCCGTGTTCAGCCTGGATTATTCTTTCTGCCTGCTTTCTTCCTTGTATCTACAATAAAAAAATATACTCCATACTTTAGGAGTAGCCATGTCCTTTTAATTCCGTTTTAAAGCATTTATACTATTTATTGACACAATGTAGCCATGACTTATTCAAAAGGAATAAGAATTTATTCTGGAGACAAATATGGGAGACCATGGACCAGGAACAGTCAGGTATGGTATTTCAACACACTAACATTTACATGAGTATTAACAACAAGAGAACAAAATAAAGTCAGAAACCAAGGCACAATGAACAAAACTTAAAATCCTCATTTCTTCTGCCAGATTTTTGGTCAGTGTTATTAAGAGATTAATATTTTGAGAAAACATTGTTGCTCCTAACAGAATCAGGCAATGGTTCTACATCAGAGTATTGACGATTTTGACCTTTAATAGCCTTTAATTAATGCCAATGAAGTTGTATCAGGGCTATCTTTGGTTTTTAACTTTTATTATCTTTTTTACTTATTCTTCCCAAGTCCTAACTCGTTCAACTCTATGTTTTCTCTCATCTCTCTCCAAAAAAGAGAAAAACAAAAGCAAGCAAACTAACAAAACAAAAACAAGATCAAAAATCAACAAAATCCACTCTCTCTCTCTCTCTCTCTCTCTCTCTTCTCTTCTCTTCCTCTCCCAAATGGACCAAAACTACCTCTACTATGAAATAGCGTTCATTTGTATTCACCAGCTACACCTGTGCATGTCCCAACCCTTTGTATATTTCCCTTGCCAGTCTGATCCTCATCTGTATTCTTCCCTTTGGAACATTCCTTTAGCTTAAAAAATTAAATTACAATCTGAAAGCATTTTAATTGAAACTTCTTTTTAAAAATATGCACATGACAATTGTATTTCCTCCTTTTTATTTTATTGTTTTTTTGGGGGGGTGATTTCTACAAAACTTAAAGAAAATAACAGTTTCAATTAAAATGTAGGAGTTTATCTAAAAACAAAGGAAGATATTATAAAAAAATCCAACAGTTAACAACTACTGGCAAAACAAATCTAAATCAACTACTTGTTAAAATCTAAGTCTTATTCCAACATGAACTTTGACACTGGCCTTTCTAAGAAGGATTCCTCATATTGGCCTAGGAGGTAACTAAAAACAGCACTAGCATCTGGGACTTCTGTCTCTACCCTGTTGTGATTTCCTCTATTTAAGGGTCACCTGTTTGTTTACCTTTGTTGTAAGCAAGTAATTCAACTGGGCATCTCTACCGAAGTTACTCTAGCCCTCCAGAAAGCTGGAAGCCTTGTGATAAATTATTCTTCCAATATAGTGTGGACAGATACTGTTAAACCTAAATTATATTTGTGGTGTAATGAAGCATATTGTTATTGTTATATGTTTACATGATGCTTTAAAGCCTCAAGCAGAATAAGCAGGTAGTTACAGATTGGCTTTGAAATAATTGTCTTGTGCTTTTTTGTTTTGTTTTGCTTATCCCCATTTTTTTAAAAAAAAAAATGTAACCAAATTCCTCTCTCATAAAATGCATCCCAACCACAGTTTCCCCTCCTTTCACTCCTCCTAGTCTTCCACCCCGACTCCAAGATCAACTTCAGGACAATTTCTAATTCAGAAAAGAATAGGGCCCTAATAGAGGAGAGCCAAACAGAACAAAACAGGATGGGATGTGATAAGGCTGAAGCTCTCAAATCCAGACTGGAAAAGGCAACCCAATGGATAGAAAAGAATCTCAAGAGCAGGCAAAAGAGTCAGAAGACACATCTGTTCCTAATGTTAGGAGTCCCACAAAACCACCAAGCTCACAGTCAGAACCAATATGTAGAGGTATACTTTCTTGGGTTTGACCATGATGAGAACTTTGAAAGCTATGTTTCTCTAAAGATGCAGTGTTAGGGTGATGGGAGAGAGCACATGAGCAGGCAACTGCCCTGCATATCAGTGCTACACTGTTCAGTTCAGAAGCCATCCTAGAATGTTTTTATTCACATAGACATGAACACACACACACACACACACACACACACACCTTAAATCATGTAGACCAAGGACAATAACTATACACAATAAGTTAAACCTATGAAAATAAAGTATCCACAAGCTTTGTTATGAAGCTATTTTAAGGATTTCAGGGGCATATTGAATTTTGTTCCATGTTGGTTTAAATTCAAATGACATAACAATTATATTTATATGAAACAATTAAAAGCACATATGACTTCAAAGTCTAATTTCCAGTAACAACTAAGTAGAAAGATTCTATGTCTGTGTTTTTCAGATGGAAGAAAGGCAGAAAGGAAGCAGAAACATTGACAGGTGAAGTTTGTTCTGCAGACCTAGGTTAATATTTCCCCCTCCAACGAAAAGATAATCTAGAGAGAGTAAGAGGGTATACTTTTATAAATGTGGTCAGTAAGAGATTGGTCCTCTCTCTATGTATTACCATGAAACAGCCCGTAGCAATCCTTTTATTTTTTTTTTTTTGAAATAAAGTTTTGCTCTGCTTAATGAAAACTAAGTAAGTTGGAGAGTAAATTAGAAGAGAGCTGAGCATAGTAATATCCCTTAATTTTACTTCTAGTTTTACATGTCTTAATTACTTTTCATATGGTATTTATTTATTTTTAATCTGTCTTGTAATTTTGACACTGTTCCTAAAGAGTCTTACCATGATTGTAGATTCCCAATATTTATCATTTCATTTCTGCAGATATTTTAACTTCTCCAGTAAAGTAGGTTTTCTATGTATAATCTTCAATCCTTCTGCTTAGGACTTTAGGTTTAGCATGCAAATTAACAAACAACAAAGAGCAGTAAAAACAATTGAAGAAGAAGAAGAAATGTTCTCTACTGAGAGAAACATACCTTTTGTTAGACAGGTCTGTGTCTTCAAAGGCTTACAAACTGAATTATCATAAAGTCAAACAGGAAACCAGCTGGAGTAACAAAGGACAGTTTTGTGTTTTCCTCCAAGCATTTCCTCCTTTCCTGAATCTCCATTTTCTCCTTAAAATTGAAGTCTTCTCTATGATAGCTAGGGGATATATGAATCAGATCAAATTCATACTTCTTTTGGGAGGACTCTCCAATGAAGCCAGGATCAGCTCCTCCCACTGTTTCTTTGGCTTGTTGTGCAATTCATAGTAAGTGCATGGAGACTCAAGATACTAGATGATCAGCCCTTATGTGTACCTTTTCTGTGGAGCCAGAACCATTTAACAACCCAGGAGTAGGATATACTTAGAACTTCCCAAGAAGGTGATTACATACTGTATGATATTCCTCCTCACATTGCACCGTACAGGGCTGGAGGAAACAAGTGTCTCTTATATCTGGTATCTGAATTATTAGGACAATTATAGAATTAAACTAAAGCCACAAGAGTGCAATAAACAGGTGATATTACTGAAGAGCTTGGAGTCACATCTTAGAAGAGTGGCAGGGGCAAATAGACTAAGGGTTGTAAGTTAACAAATGTTCTAAAGCAATCAAAAATTAATTGAATTACATGAGATCAAATAAGCTGAAATCAACCAACTAAACACAAAAACAGAATATCTTTTGAAACAAAATTCTATGAAGCAAAAAGTAAAACAAACAAAAAGACAAACACAAAAGAAATTAAACAATCATCTCAGAATAAACGAAGGGACCATCGCCCAAATCAAGGAGGCGGGGGGGGGGGGGGGGGGGGAGAAGCCTGAGCTACAGAAAGAGCCCAGTGACCATGTCCAAGGAGGCAGTGCCAGATGGGTGTGTGCAAGATGGGAACTGGTACCAATCCAGGTGACTTTTACAGAGAAAGTAGATCAGAGCTGAAGCTCTATGCTGCTTGCCAAAATCTGTTAAAGCACAGCCACAAAGATAGTAAGAAATAGTTTATTCTCTAGCCAAATAAAACTATAGCTTAGAATCATGGATTCAGATCCCTACCCTCAGAATAGCATGTTTCAATGCAGTAAACATTCCGTGAACTTTTTATACTTACTTATCAATGAAAAGCTATAATCAAAGCACTTTGCAAACACATTGTTGACAACATCAAAAGTGAGTAACCGTAAAGCTGGTAACTCTCCATGATAGGTAGATTTTTTTTCTGATGACATTCTTAGCACTTGGTAGGGCTTGGTAGGAGCTAGCAACTTCTCAGTTCATTTCAAAAGGACTTACACAGACTACTACAATCATAGGGGTGGCAGGTGAGTGGCAATAGGAAAGTTAAAGATAGCGTAAAGTGATTTGGCTCTGAACTTGCATGCTTCATCTCTCTACGAAATCTTTAGTTCTAACCAGTCCATGACTAGTATAGCATGTCTAACTTGGCTGAAGCCTTTTACATGTTAACTCCAGCTTTCACTATAATCAATGTGGTAAAGATGTAAAGAAAAGAAAAACCAAACAACATAGAAAAAGAGTATAAGCAGAAAAGAGAAAAATCTGGGAAATAATTACTTCTAAAGAAAGTCTAGTCATCCAAACATTAAGTCAGTAAAAATTCCTCAGGCAGGCAGATATGATATTATTGACCAGATATTGGGATAGGAAGTGGTATAAAAATAGTTAATATTAGTAAAATGAAATATTTTCTTATTCCTACTGGATTCAAAGCATAATTAAAAGCTTAAAAGTCTTTAAAAAGCTGGGTGGTGCTGGTGAGTTGGAGGCTAGCCTGGTCTACAGGGTAAGTTCCAGGACAGCCAGCACTGTACAGAGAAGCCTTGTCCCAAAAAAACTGAAACAATAATAACAACAACAAAACAAAAAACATCAAAAACAAAACCAAAACAAAACCAATAACTCAAAAAACAAACAAACAAAAAACAACAAACAAAAATGTTGTTAAATAAACATCCCTTTGTGTACTTTCAAGTCAAGGGCATGTATGAATCAGTGCAGCAGAGAATTTGGACACCTGAAAGAGACGGTGGGGTGCCATTTGAAAGTAAAGCTAAACTAGTTAAAATCTAAATAGTAGATTCTAACTTGTCCCTGAGTTTTCTTTAAGGAGATATTTAACCAATATTATGCAGGGAATGAGATCAAATTTAAAAAATATTCAACCAAAATAAATAACCATGTGAAAGAGTGGTAATCAACACATGAGGGAGATAGGAAACACAACATTGCTATTATTTTATTCTTTTTAATAACAATTTTAAATAAAAGTGGCTTAATATACAAGGTAAAGACATATTGCTACCATGGATTGAAAATGTAAGGCATAAATGTGTTAATATGAAACTTGATTTAAATGTAAAAAGTCAGGTAGGTTAAATGTTAAAGACAGAAATATAAACCACACTAACACTTACTCCCCAAAAAATTGAAGTGTCTATTGATTTTAGAACAAAGGAGGTCATCAGAAATAAGCTATGGCATTGCATGATGATAAATCAGTTCTACAAGAAGAAAGACATTCTAAATATACATGTGTATCACAACATCAAAATGGTGCATCAAGCATTTCACAGATATGAAAAGAAATAGAAATATCTAATATCTGAGAAGAATTTTTTATTATACTCTGTCAGTGTCCAGCCAATAGAAGATCTATAAAAGAATAAGTGATCTAAATGGTACAATTACTAATGTTGATCTGATTGGTAGTCATTGACTCTTCAGCCTAACAACAATCTAACATATTATTCTCAAACTCATGTAGATGGTTTACCAAAATGACCCATACAGTTTGTGATAATTCATGTAATAAAAAAATTTAATAGAAATCATGCAAAGCATATTCTCAAAGCAAATCTGTATTAAACTAGAAATCAACAAGAGTAAGGCAGATGGACAGTCTCCAAGTATGTTGAAATTACATAACACACCTTTAATTAATACACACATCCAAAATGTTTAATAAGAATTCTAAAACCTTTTATTGAGTTGAAAATAAAATATAGCTTGCCAAGTGCTTTGGATGCAGTGACTGCTGTAGTCATTGAAGTTAGCATAAATGTGTGTTTGTGTGTGTGTGTGTATGTGTGTGTAACTATGTGTGTATTTGTCTGTGTACACATGCAAAGAAAGAATATCTAAAGTTCACTATCTAAATTCCTACCTTAGGAAGTCAAAGGAAGAAAAATAATTTAAGCATAAATTATACAGAAAGAAATGTTTAAAACTTACAGAAGAAAAACATTGAATAGCAAAATCAATAAAAAGTTGTCCCTTCGAGATTAACATAATTTAAAAAGCTTTTACAAGGTTGCGAAAAGAAAGAGCAGGGGAAAAAAGGAGAAACATGACAGTTACAAGGCTTGTGGGTGTTAAAACAGTAAATACCATGAACAACATCACAGTGAGGGAGAGTCCTTAGAAACTGATGCTAAAGGAAATGGGGAGATCAGTGAGTTTGATACCTATAACAGGAGTATTAAAGTAATTGAAGCATGCATTATTAACTTCTCAGACAAGAAGGCACCAAGCTGGATGTCATTTGACCAACAATTAAGAAATAAATTACACTTTTCTGCTCAATATTTTCTAGAGACATCTCTCCTGACTCTGGCAATTTTTTTTCAGCCATTGACATTAACACTTAACAAACAGATAGGTCATGAATGTAGACTAGAAAGTACATTAAGAAAGGAACATTGTACTAAGCTAGATACAGTAACATGAAAGATATAAAGCTTTAGAACCAAGAACATACCTTTTTTATTCATAGATATCACTAAGGAGAACTGTCTCCAAGTGGGAAAATGAGCATACCTTCTGTAACTAATAATCTATATTGGAAAGGTTAAACAATATAGGATCAGATGCATTTACATATATTAATATTGAATAATTAAATGATCTAAATTTGAAAGCAGAGTTTTTGAAGGTATGAAAAACATTCCTTACAAATCCCTTACAAATTAGATATAAATACAACAAATGAGTAGAAGATATATATTTACAAACTGAAAAATAATAAATCAATGAGCAAAATAAATAAATATTCCCATTGCATTAATTTGAATGAAATTTTTCTCTGTTTGCTATTTAATCCCATATGTATAAAATGATTCTAAAACGCATGTGAAGGCAAAAAGCTAGAACAATATAAAACAGCCAAAGAAAAATTATTGGAACATTTACTGCCTGAATTTGAAGGTTCCAGAAAATCTACAGTAGTAATGACAGCATAATGTTGTTCATGAATTGAAATGGATCAATCAATAAAAGCCAGAAACTGGCTTACTTAAATTAGTCAATTAACTTTTACATGGGAAAGGGTTTTTATGATGGAACGGACAGGATGCATTGGTACAAATGATTAAAAGAAATAATGGCAAAAGATGAGTTAAATTTGGGGAGTTACTGGAGGACAGGGTAGAAGAGAAAATATGGGAAGGGATATATATATATATATATATACATATATATATATATATATTTAAAAAGTCATATGGAAAGATAATATTGTAGAATTTCACACAGAGATGCAAACACATACACACACACAGAATGAGAGAGAGAGAGAGAGAGAGAGAGAGAGAGAGAGAAAGGGGTTACAATTTCACCAAGCAATAATTCCCCTATTACTCCCCAGAGGCTAAAAAAAAAAAAAAAAATACAAACTTCCAACTACCAAATAATACCAAACCAAACCAAACAACAGCAACAAATGGTGTCAAAAATAGGTTATTCTTTTGAAGGTTTTAACAAGTGATATATCCATAGGATAGATCCCCTGAAACATTTCAGATATTACCAAAGCTCTTGGTTACCCTCAAGAACTTGAAAGAATTACCTTATTACTACAGATAATACATTCTTTAGTCAGAGAATATGGAGAACTCAAGTTGATACTGACCAGATAGTTCATATCTACTGCCTAGCTTCAGAGAGTTAGGTGTTATGCATGCTCCTGAAGGAGAAAGGTAAACACCCATCTTAACCATCTATGAAGCCCATGATCTAAAACAATGACAAGTTGAGCAAAATAACCCACAGGTGAAATAGGATCATGAATGGCATAGGATAACCAACTACTTTATGATTGCATTTAATGACTTTTCCAGAAAGTGGAACCTATGCCTGACAGTGTTGAAGGAGCTAAGAATCTATGCCTTGACAAATCATGCGCCCTAGGATAAAGCCTATTACTATTGTTTTACTAAATAGACATAGCATTATACTTAACCTTAATGACATTATTATACATATATTAACCATAAATTAATACATTATCAACCTTCATCAGAGAAGCTACTATTTGCAGCAGATGGTGATTAACATGAGAACTCACAACTGACCACAGAACAGAAAATAAGAAACTTCTCATTTGTGAGTTCACATCATTGTGAAAGAGGTAGAACAAAGATTGTAAGAACCAGGGTTGGTGTATGATGACATGGAAACAATGTCTTCTGGGAAGCTTCACATGTGAGCTCATAGTGGGTATGAGCATGCCAAAAGCAGTAAGAATTTCAACATGGGGAGGAGAGATGGACATGAAGTCCCACCCCTAGCCATGGAGCTACTGATGATTGTTAGCTAGCTCATAGTCAGCCCAGACTACTATACCCAGCAAAACTTTCAATTACCGTAGATGGGGACAACAAGACATACCATGACAAAAACAAATTTACACAGTATCTTTCCACAAATTCAGCTCTGCAAAGGATAATGGGTGGAAAATACTAACACAAGACAGTGAGCCACACTGTAGAAAAATCAATAAGGTAATCTTTCAGCCAACCCAACAGAAGATAGCTACACAACCAGAATGTCAACTTTAACTAAGGAGATAACAGTAAGCAACAATCACTTTTCCTTAATATCAATGGTCTCAATTCCCCTATAAAAAGACATAGACTAATGGACTGGATACGTAAACAGGACCCAACGTTTTGCTGCATACAAGAAACCCACCTAAGTGACAAAGACAGGCACTATTTAAGAGTCAAAGGATGGAAAACAATTTTCCAAGTAAATTGTCCCAAGAAACAAGTTGGAGTGGCCATTCTTATATCGGATAAAATTGACTTTCAATCAAAAGTTGTCAAAAAAGATAAGGAGGGACATTTCATACTGGTCAAAGGAAAGAAAAATCTACCAAAATGAACTCTCAATTCTGAACATCTATGCTCCAAATGCAAGCGCACCCACATTCATAAAAGAAACTTTACTAAAGCTCAAAGCACACATTGCACCCCACACAATAATAGTGGGAGACTTCAGCACCCCACTGTCAAAAGTGGACAAGTCATGGTACCAGAAACTAAACAGAGATACAGTGAAACTAACTGAAGTTATGGACCAACTGGATCTAACAGATATTTATAAAACATTCCACCCTAAAACAAGAGAATACACCTTCTTCTCAGAACCTCATGGTACCTTCTCCAAAATTGACCATATAATTGATCATAAAACAGGCCTCAACATATATAGAAATATTGAAATTATTCATGTATCTTATCAGATCACCATGGACAAATGCTAGTCTTAAGCTCAAACAAAAGCAATGGAAAACACACATGCACATGGACTTTGAACAATGCTCTTCTCAATGATAGCTTGGTCAAGGAAGAAATAAAGAAAGAAATTAAAGACATTTTAGAATTCAATGAAAATGAAGACTCATCATACCAAAATTTATGGGACACAATGAATGCAGTGATAAGAGGAAAACTCATTTTCTCTAAGACTATAGCCACTGGTATGTTGACCACATTGCAGTGGAAGGCTACACATCTAAGGCTGGAAAATACCAACTGAACATGATGGAAGCAAAAACAAAAAGCCAAAAATCACAAAATTGGTGAATGTGGGTGGAGGCATGTATCTGAAAATAACTGAATGAGTGGAGATGAAAATGTTCAAAGAACATTTTGCAAAATCCTCAAAAACTAAGACAATTGTGAAGCACAAATTAATTCAGTGTATAACACACAAATTTTTTAAGCTTTATCCACAACCTATGAGCAGTATATAACTCATGGACTTCTTCAGTCCTTCCCTCCAAAATCCTCTACTTCAGAAAAAAAAAAGATCTTTAAACAGATACTATTATTCTCAAATAAAAGAACAAAGTTATAATAGTCATAGAATGAATAGAAAATGCTCTGTCACTTTAAGGTTTTTAAAGATTGTATTTTTGATTTTGTGTGTGCATATCTATATGGATGTGTTTGCATTCAGGTAATCATGTGAGGATCAGAAAACACGTTTGAGTATCAATTCTTTCCCTCTACCACACAGATCCCAGTGATTGAATTTAGCACCTTGGGTTTAGTTGTAAACACCCTTTACCCATCTCACCAGCCCATCACATTTGATAACAGGGTTTTAGATGCAAAGGCATAAGCATTACCCATAAAAAGGAATGTTCTATTTACTTTACTAAATTAAAATCTTTTGCTCTGGCAAAAACTTAAGAGATTTCAAAGGCAAGCTGAAGACTTAGTGAAAATATTTGGAAGCCTCAAAAACATGAAGCCTAACAACTCTATTAAAACATGGGCAAATGATCTGAACTGACACCTCATCAAAGAAAATATGTAGTTGCCAAATGAGTAGATGAAAAGATGTTCAATGCTCAACCTCTTTTGTCAACAGAGATGTGCAAATTAAACCACCCTGAGAAGCATCTGCAGAAAGAAATGACAACACCAGGTCTGTCTATGATGTGCGACTTCAGGAACTCACATTCATTACTAATTCTAAAAACACAAAATGGTACAGCCTGGGGAAACACTAGATGAGTCCTACAAAGTCTAACAGCATTTCTCATTCAGTCTAGAATATCTCCAAAGTATCTGCAAGTGGATATAAAAGTCTATCCATGATCATTTATGACAGAGTTATTTATAGATCTCCCAAATTCAAAACCAAGGTAATTTTTAATTGATGAATGAACAATTAAACTATTGCATTTTTGAAGGACTACTATTCAGTGAAAAGAAGTCATAAACAATACTGACTAAAATAAAGCAGACTGAAAAACTATATCCTATGATAATCAGAAATAGTCAAATATTGAGATGGTGACAAGATTAATGGTTACCAACAACTTGGTGTTGGAGAGGACTGGGTATATAGAGCATGGAATATTTCCTTAGGCTGGTGAACCTTTTGACTGGTTCTCTAGTGATGCATATGTGGCAACATGTATTTGCAACAGCATACTAAACTCTGCACTGCAAAATGAATCTTAAACATGCAAATTCAAAACTCCCCTAGCGAACTGCCAAATGCATGGCAGACTGTGACAGTACCCTTGTGTGCACCATAGATGTATAAAAAGAGAAATTCTGAAAGATTGTGATGGGTAAAGTGGATGACCAAAGTATTTTGGAAAATGAGTAAAGTTTATAAGACCCAATACTGGGGGCATGGTATATAATAGCATCTTCTAATAGTTAAGACCCAACCCCTTTCCTAAGGATGCTGGTTACAAGCTTGAAAAGTATACTAGAATCAAGCAATGTTGTAAATAGATGCAGAAGATTGAGTCCACTTTGCTTATGGTTAAAGTTGGAAGTTATAGATAAGATGTGAATAAGAAGTCCAGGATAATGCCATTATGATTAGATGTGGAGAGATGAGCATGTTATTTCATTACTTTTTTCCTTTGTTAAACACAAGAAAATCATCTTAAAAGTACAAGCTAAAAGATGGCTCAAAATTACTGTCAGCTTCTTAAATGATCAAAGTAAGAAAAGATCTCACAGTCAAGAGGAGTCTAGAGATGTTATGATTAATGTAGTGTCTCAACACAGGAAAAAACAAACATTGAGAAAAGTCAAGCAATATAGAAAACTATGGGCTGCAATACAGATGTGTTGCTATTGGCTCATTATTCGTTGACATTCACACAGTCAGGTATGATGGTATTGCACTGGAAGCTAGTAAAGGCTCTATGAGACTTCTCATTAAAAACAATATCATATCTTTCATCCATTGATTTGGGACACTAACAATAAATTTTTAATTCTCTGGATAGTTGTATATATTTGAATCTGTTGTTTTATTGGCTTTTCTACTGATGTGCTTGTAGCACATCAGGGTCATTTTGTAAAATTTGATAATCTGATAAAGCAAGGTCTTCCCAAGTATACTTGCTGTTAGGTAATTGTGAGTTTTTTTTAATTTGAATGAGTCCACATGACTAGGTTCAATATATACTTAATTACTATTTTAATATATTTCCTTTTGTGTATTGACTTAGCAAAAATATAGAATCTTCTAAATGTTGATTATAGTTATGAAAAAAGAGGAAATATATTCTACTTTATATGTTAAATGTGTAAGTACTTAATGTTTTGACTGACATTGCCCATAGTAGCTTGTTTTGTATATATTTATTACATAGTTTTATATTAAAGAATTTAATGGTATTCATTTTTTATAGTAAGACTATAACCAACCAATTCATCTTTTCTTAATTTCTAATGATTTTTCAGTTGACCCTTGTGATTTTCAGGTTTATACTAGTATTATACTGTTACTAAACTTCCTTCCCTGAGGGATACATAAACAACATCTGCCTCCTTTCTCCTGTAGTCCTAGTGACTAACTGGGGAGTACTTCGTTAAAGGTTCACTCTGGAGAACCAATAACTACATCAGGGCTACATAAAGAGCATCGTGTAAAAGGTTACAGGCAGGAGCATGGGTGACATCATTGAAGCCATTCTAGAAAGTCTCCTCCAGCATTAGTGATGACTCTACCATGCCTGTGTAGAGGGAATCTCCCTCATCCTTCCCTAGCAACAAACTCTAGCCCAATGGTTCTCAACCTATGCGGTCACGACTTCATTGAGGATTGAATGGTGCTTTCACAGCCGTCTCCTAAGATCATTGAAAAGCACAAATACTTACATTATGATTCATAATAGAAAAATTATACTTTTGTAGTAGCAATGAAATAATATTATGTTTAGGGGTCACCACATAAGGAATTGTGTTACAGGGTAGCAGCATTAGGAAGGTTAAGAACCACTGTTCTAACTTCTCACTGAGCCCCCCAAAAGGCATATGCAATTAGAACAGAATTGCACAAAATTGATTGGGAGGCTCTCCTGGATCCTCGGGTGAGGTCTTGTGAGCATCCTTCCCCTTGTAAGAGGAAATGGTAACTCTCAACAAGCCCAAATCTGGTGCTCTTTTAAGAGCAAGGACATTCCAGCTCCGAAAGATGGTGGCAGAGTGACAAAGGATGGTTGTCTACATCACTCACCGGTTCCTCTCTCCCTTTCATTCTGACCCCACTCTTCCACAAGAATCCTGGAGTCTGTCAGCAGTGACATAGATGGCTATTTTCCTCCAACTCAAGCAAGGTTCCAAACCTCTGACTTCTCGTTAACTTTGTCCTCATAGGATGGCTATTGCCATCTTTTTCTTTTCTTCTTACATAAGTGAGAAGAAGGACAAAAACCCCATAAAGCAGAAACATCCAAATAGGCACTGTAATAATAACCTATGATTGTAAACACAGATGTCAGGAAGCTCCCAGCCAACACATCATTTGACAAAGCAATGTCACTGGAGCCTCTCCCTTTCCTGCTCATGGTATTTTGTCTCAGCTCCCAGTACCAGATATGGTTTTCCTGGTGGAGAGGGACTAAAGTCCAATAAAAACTTGATTCTATAAACAAGTTCTTGCCACAGTTGTACAAACCGTCATATCTTGCATAGTACTGTGACTGTGAAGCACGCATTATCCACAGCCAAATAGGACTTTGACCTTAATTATTCTCAGCAACCTAGGCAGTAACGTTTTCTTCTGCAAAAGTTAACCACAAGGAGGGACCATTTCTGGTTACATTTATAGCCTTAATTCTCTAACTCCTGCAACAAAATCCTTCTGTCCCTTCAGCTATCCCTCACCATCTACTTCTGGTATACAGTCAACAGTTTTGAGTAGCTTCTTTCTTTCAGTAGTATGGTCTGTAAGATAGTCCTGTACAACATTCATTCTAAAGGCAACAGACAGCCCTCCATTTGATCTCTGTGATCTAGATATCCCCTTGTATAGTCTTAATTAAGGATTATCCTGTTTCATATGCCCTAAGGCCATTTCCTGGTGTAATCCTGGTATAATTTTTCCTTCTGGACTTAGGCTTTGCTCCTAGTCTTCATTGCTTTTCCATTGTTTTAAAAATATGTTTTATGATAGCTTGAGAAATGGCTCAGAAGTTAGCAACACTGACTGTTCTCTGAGAGGATCTAAGTTTGACTTCCAGTGCCCAGCATGGTGGTTCATATTCATGTGTAACTCCAGTTCTAGAGGATCCAATGTCTTCCTTTGTCCTCCTCAGATGCCAAGCATGTATGTAGTGAACAGACATACATCTAGGAAAAAAACACATGCATATAAAATAAAATAAAATAAAATAAAATAAAATAAAATAAAATAAAATAAAATAAAATAAAATAAAATAAAATAAAATAGGTCTGCGGCGGCGGCGGAGGCGGCGGCGGCAGCAGTGGCTGCTCCAGCTGAAGGGCCATCAGCAGTGGAACCAAGGCATCACAGGGACCAGTTAGGCCCTGCACCTACGACCACTGACCTTCGCTGACCAGCCGGGCAGCAAGCAGCTGCAGTTGTGCGGCGCCTTTCCTGCACAGAGGCCACTTCAGAACTTGGCCTCCCACCAGTCAGGAGAGGTGCATCCATCTTGGTTCCGGCCTCCGGGGATCGGACAGACTGAGGTACACAAACATAATCCGAGGCCAACACCGCGGTGGTCTGAGCCCGACAGGCGTTGGCCTGCACCCAGGCCCTGGGCAGGTCGGGGGGCCATCGGGGTGCCAACCCAGCCAGGAGGTTTTTTGCCCAGGCCTGTGTGCACGCCGCCGCCATTTTGCATGCAAGACCACAGAGAGCTCTGGCGGGCAGACCTGTAACAGGCATAGCCTAAGGCTAACAAAGCGGGGGTCCAGGCCCCAAAAGGCACAGGACTGACCCCAAGATCTGGGCGGCTTGGTGGGCCATCTGTGAGTCAACCCGCCCAGGTGATTGTTAGCAAAGCAGACTCTCCCGGCGCTTTCAGGGAGCGCGGGCGCGCACGCCCGCCATCCTAGTCACCTGGCGGACCCAATTAACAGTCATAGCCCTAGGGGAACTTTGCTCTGACCTTGGCCTCCCAGGCTTTTGCCTGGACTCAGAGACTGGGCGGCCAGGCTAACCTTGTGTGCGACAGCCCGGTTGGCGGATCGGCTGCCCAGCGGAGTGAGCTGAACACAGGGGAGGTCACAGTAGCATACACTGTCGGCACTCCCTGGGGGTGCACACAGGCTCCATCTGGTCCACAGACACAATCTGGGGCAAGGCCTCAGGCAGAAGCCCTCAGCTCTACTCTCTCCGCTTCTGGATCCAGATCAGTCTGGGCGGCAGCATTACATCTCCAAGTCCTGCAAGTGGCTAGCTGGGCTTCCGGGAGGCCAGCTGGGAGAAGTCAGTGTGCTCCAGTGAATCCAGCGGGCCCCAGCGGGAGCCTTCGGGTGCCTGATTTGGGATCGGAACAGCCTGGGCAGCAGCACACTGTCTACAAGCAGTGCAGGAGGTAAGCTGTGCACCAGAGGCCAACTGGGAAGGGGCAGCTTGCACTGGTGAGTCTAGCACTGACAAGATAAACTAACACCAGTGAGAACTAGATGGCAAAAGGCAAACGCAGGAACGTCACTAACAGAAATCAAGGCAATATGGCAACATCTGAACCCAATTCTCCTCTACCAACATGTCCTGGATACCCCATCACACCAGTAAAACAAGATTTGGATTTAAAATCACTGGTCATGATGCTGGTACAGGAACACATGAAGGACATACATAAAGAAATTCAGGAGAAAATGGATCAAAAGTTAGAAGCCCTTGCAAGGGAAACACAAAAATCATTGAAAGAAATCCAGGAGAATACAAAAGCCAACAAGGAGGAAATGCAAAAAACACTTAAAGAAATACAGGAGAACTTTGGTCAACAGGCTGAGGTCATGAAAGACGAAACACAAAAATCTCTTAAAGAAATACAGGAGAACTTTGGTCAACAGGCTGAGGTCATGAAAGACGAAACACAAAAATCTCTTAAAGAATTACAGGAAAACACAAACATGCAAGTGAAGGAGCTAAGCAAAACCATCCAGGATCTAAAATCAGAAGTAGAAACAACTAAGAAAACTCAAAGGGAGACAACTTTGGAGATAGAAAGCCTTGGGAAGAAATCAGGGGACAGAGATGCAAATATCAAACAACAGAATACAAGAGATAGAAGAAAGAATCTCAGATGCTGAAGATTCCATAGAAACCATGGACTCAACAGTTAAAGAAAATGCAAAATGCAAAAAGCTTGTAACCCAAAATATCCAGGAAATCCAGGACACAATGAGAAGACCAAACCTAAGGATTATAGGCATAGATGAGAGTGAAGATTTACAACTTAAAGGGCCAGCAAGCATCTTCAATAAAATTATGGAAGAAAACTTCCCTAACCTAAAGAGAGAGATGCCCATGAATATACAAGAAGCCTACAGAACTCCAAACAGACTGGACCAGAACAGAAATACTTCCCGTCACATAATAATCAAAACACCAAATGTTCTAAACAAAGAAAGAATACTAAAGGCAGTAAGAGAAAAAGGCCAAGTAACATATAAAGGAAGACCTATCAGAATCATAGCAGACTTTTCACCTGAGACTATGAAGGCTAGAAGGTCCTGGGCAGATCTCATGCAGACTCTAAGAGAACACAAATGCCAACCAAAACTACTATATCCAGCAAAACTCTCAATCACCATAGATGGAGAAACTAAGATATTTCATGACAAAACCAAGTTTACCCAATATCTATCCACAAACCCGGCCCTAAAAAGGATAATAGGAGGACAACACCAATACAAGGAGGGAAACTTCGCCCTGGAAAAAGCAAGATAGTAACCTTTCATCAAACCCAAAAGAAGTTAAGCATTCAAATTTAAAAAATAACGTCAAAAATGATAGGAAGTAACAATCACTATTCCTTAATATCTCTTAACATCAATGGACTTAATGCCCCAATAAAAAGACACAGACTAACTGAATGGATACGTAAACAGGACCCTACATTTTGCTGCTTACAGGAAACACACCTCAGGGTCAAAGACAAACACTACCTTAGAGTAAAAGGCTGGAAGACAATTTTACAAGCAAATGGTCTCAGGAAACAAGCTGGAGTAGCCATTTTAATATCAGATAAAATTGACTTTCAACCCAAAGTCATCAAAAGAGACCCTGAGGGACACTTCTTGCTGGTCAAAGGAAAAATAAAAAAGAAGAACTGTCTATCCTGAACATCTATGCCCCAAATGCAAGGGCACCCTCTTTCGTAAAAGAAACTTTATTAAAACTAAAAGCACACATTGCACCTAACACAATAATTGTGGGTGACTTCAACACTGCACTTTCCTCAATGGACCGATCAGGAAAACAGAAACTAAACAGGGACACAATGAAACTAATTGAAGCTTTGGACCAATTAGATTTAACAGATATATATAGAACATTCTATCCTAAAACAAAAGAATATACCTTTTTCTCAGCACCTCATGGTACCTTCTCCAAAATCGACCATATAATTGGTCACAAGACAGACCTCAACAAATATAAGAAGATCGAACTAATCCCATGCCTCCTATCTGATCACTATGGAGTAAAAGTGGTCTTCAATAGCAACAGAAACAACAGAAAGCCCACATACACGTGGAAACTGAGCAATACTCTACTCAATGATACCTTGGTCAAGGAAGAAATAAAGAAAGAAATTAAAGACTTTTTAGAACACAATGAAAATGAAAACACAACATACCCAAATCTATGGGACACAATGAAAGCAGTGCTAAGAGGAAAACTCATAGCCCTGAGTGCCTCCAAAAAGAAAATGGAGAGAGCATACATTACCAGCTTAATGACACACCTGAAAGCCCTAGAACAAAAAGAAGCTATTTCGCCCAGGAGGAGTAGAAGGCAGGAAATCATCAAACTCAGGGCCGAAATTAATCAAGTAGAAGCAAAGAGAACCATACAAAAAAATAAACAATACCAGGAGCTGGTTCTTTGAGAAAATCAACAAGATAGATAAACCCTTAGCCAGACTGACCAAAGGGCACAGAGAAAGTATCCAAATTAACAAACTTAGAAATGAAAAGGGAGATATAACAACGGAAACTGAGGAAATCCAAAAAATCATCAGATCCTACTACAAGAGCCTATACTCAACACAACTGGAGAATCTGGAGGAAATGGACAATTTCCTTGACAGATACCAAATACCAAAATTAAATCAGGAACAACTAGACCATCTAAACAGTCCCATAATGCCTAAAGAAATAGAAGGAGTCATAGAAAGTCTTCCAACCAAAAAAAGCACAGGACCAGATGGCTTCAGTGCAGAATTCTACCAGACCTTCAAAGAAGAGTTAACACCAATACTCTTCAAACTATTCCACAAAATAGAAACAGAAGGAACACTACCCAATTCCTTCTACGAAGCCACAATTACGCTGATACCAAAGCCACACCAAGATCCAACAAAGAAAGAGAACTTCAGACCAATTTCCCTTATGAACATCGATGCAAAAATACTCAATAAAATTCTTGCCAACCGAATCCAAGAACACATCAAAACGATCATCCACCATGATCAAGTAGGCTTTATCCCAGGAATGCAGGGTTGGTTCAATATACGGAAATCCATCAATACAATCCACTACATAAACAAACTCAAAGAACAAAACCACATGGTCATTTCATTGGATGCTGAAAAAGCATTTGACAAAATTCAGCATCCCTTCATGCTTAAAGTCTTGGAGAGAACAGGAATTCAAGGCCCATACCTAAACATAGTAAAAGCAATATACAGCAAACCGGTAGCCAGCATCAAACTAAATGGAGAGAAACTTTAAGCAATCCCACTGAAATCAGGGACCAGACAAGGCTGCCCCCTTTCTCCTTATCTTTTCAATATTGTACTTGAGGTACTAGCTTGGGCAATTCGACAACATAAGGAGGTCAAAGGGATACAAATTGGAAAGGAAGAAGTCAAACTATCATTATTTGCAGACGACATGATAGTCTACCTAAGTGACCCAAAGAACTCCACTAGAGAGCTCCTACAGCTGATAAACAACTTCAGCAAAGTGACAGGTTATAAAATCAACTCAAGCAAATCAGTGGCCTTCCTATACTCAAAGGATAAGCAGGCTGAGAAAGAAATTAGGGAAATGACCCCCTTCACAATAGCCACAAACAGTATAAAGTATCTTGGGGTGACTCTTACCAAACATGTGAAAGATCTGTATGACAAGAACTTCAAGACTCTGAAGAAGGAAATAGAAGAAGACCTCAAAAAATGGGGAAACCTCCCATGCTCATGGATCGGTAGAATCAATATAGTTAAAATGGCCATTTTGCCTAAAGCACTATACAGATTCAATGCAATACCCATCAAAATCCCAACTCAATTCTTCACAGAACTAGAAAGAGCAATTATCAAATTCATCTGGAACAACAAAAAACCCAGGATAGCTAAAACTATTCTCAGCAACAAAAGGAAATGTGGGGGAATCAGTATCCCTGACCTCAAGCAATACTACAGAGCAATAGTGTTAAAAACTGCATGGTATTGGTACAGTGACAGGCAGGAGGATCAATGGAACAGGATTGAAGATCCAGAAATGAACCCACACACCTATGGCCACTTGATCCTCGACAAAGAGGCTGAAAACATCCAATGGAAAAAAGATAGCCTTTTCAACAAATGGTGCTGGTTCAACTGGAGGTCAGCATGCAGAAGAATGCGAATTGATCCATCCTTGTCTCCTTGTACTAAGCTCAAATCCAAATGGATCAAGGACCTCCACATAAAGCCAGACACTCTGAAGCTAATAGAAAAGAAACTGGGGAAGACCCTTGAGGACATCAGTACAGGGAGAAAGTTTCTGAACAGAACACCAATAGCGTATGCTCTAAGAGCAAGAATTGACAAATGGGACCTCATAAAATTACAAAGTTTCTGTAAGGCAAGACACCATCAAGAGGACAAATCGGCAACCAACAAATTGGGAAAAGATCTTCACCAATCCTACATCAGATAGAGGGCTAATATCCAATATATATAAAGAACTCAAGAAGTTAGACTCCAGAAAACCAAACAACCCTATTAAAAAATGGGGTACAGAGTTAAACAAAGAATTCTCACCTGAAGTACTTCGGATGGCGGAGAAGCATCTTAAAAAATGCTCAACTTCATTAGCCATTAGGGAAATGCAAATCAAAACAACCCTAAGATTTCATCATACACCAGTCAGAATGGCTAAGATTAAAAATTCAGGAGACAGCAAGTGTTGGAGAGGGTGTGGAGAAAGAGGAACACTCCTCCACTGCTGGTGGGGTTGCAAATTGGTACAACCACTCTGGAAATCAGTCTGGCGGTTCCTCCGAAAACTGGACACCTTACTTCCAGAAGATCCTGCTATACCTCTCCTGGGCATATACCCAGAAGACTCCCCACCATGTAATAAGGATACATGTTCTACTATGTTCATAGCAGCCCTATTTGTAATTGCCAGATGCTGGAAAGAACCCAGGTATCCCTCAACAGAAGAGTGGATGCAAAAAATGTGGTATATCTACACAATGGAGTACTATTCAGCCACTAGAAACAATGAATTCATGAAATTCTTTGGCAAATGGATGGAGCTAGAGAATATCATACTAAGTGAGGTAACCCAGACTCAAAAGGTGAATCATGGTATGCACTCACTAATAAGTGGATATTAACCTAGAAAACTGGAATACCCAAAACATAATCCACACATCAAATGAGGTACAAGAAGAAAGGAGGAGTGGCCCCTGGTTCTAGAAAGACTCAGTGAAACAGTATTCAGCAAAACCAGAACGGGGAACTGGGAAGGGGTGGGTGGGAGGACAGGGGAAGAGAAGGGGGCTTGCGGGACTTTCGGGGAGTGGGGGGGCTAGAAAAGGGGAAATCATTTGAAATGTAAATAAATTATATCGAATAAAAAAATTAATTGTGAAAAAAAATAAAATAAAATAAAACAAAACTGTGTATCATGCTGGCTTCAGACTCACTATGTAGATAAGGATGACCTTGAATTTTAACCCTCCTGCCTCACTTCTCAAGTACTGACATCACAGACATGGATCATCAGGCACACTCTACTGACTGTGACTGTGATACATCCTGAGCAGCTACTTTCTACTTCCCATGGAATACCCAATACTTATAAAATTTCTGGTGATTGGAAGTTGTATTTTAAAGATAGAAAGCCAGGCATCAAATACTTGATATACAAGTTCAAAACCTATAGCTTGGGGAACACAGGATCCACAGCCCAAATAGTAGTTGCTACTGGAACCCGTAGACACCACTAAGTACAAGCTGTAAAGAAGATCTGAAATCCAATGAGGGCAAAACTCCAGTGGTTTAAGATATTTTCTAATAGCTCTATACAAATGCTTGCTCTTGATCACAGAGCCAAAGTTGCACTTTGGGGCCTCTCCAGTCTCCAGGAAACTTGCAAGGAGATGATCACAATGCAGAGATGAAAATACAATGCCAAGGACAAACAAAAGACAGGTAATATTAGCAGCAGCCCTGCACAGTGGGAACAGCCATGACTGCTGGGTAGCAGTATGTCCCAGTGCACACTGCTGACTCTGACAAAAGAGCCCAGAGAAACTGAATGGCCCGAAGAGAAATACTTAGAAGAAACAAATACCTGGAAAAGCAGTATGAATCCTTCTTGCCAACAGACAAACCTGGGAAAGTGACCTGCCATTCAAAAAAAATGTTTTAAATACTATTTTTTTTAATTTTAGAAGAAAAATTAAAAAAAAAAACTTATGTTCTGAGACTTGTATGTATTGAGCTGCTTAGGAAAAACCAGAGACAATTTATACTTTTTGAGACCTGGCATTTCTGGACTTCAGAATAGATGTAGTTATCAAAGCTATGTGGCACCAAGTGCATGGGGAGAACATAGCATCTGCACATCCTCTTGGCATCTTACGCTAGCTATGCTTCTTGATACAAAGAAAGGCTTCCCTTACAGTTACTTACTACATCAAGTTTTGTACAATCTAAGAGGGAAGGACAGTTTCTTCCTGTAATAGCATTGTAGGAACCAGACAAAGCATCTGAGTCCCCAGTCTTAGCATCCAGCCAGGCTAAGTCAACTGCCTTTATTGGCATGCCAATGTTGAGGGAAAACCCACTGTAGATTCTTGACCACTGCCCAGCCTCTTCCAATTGCAGGTCACATATCTATCTTTTCCAGAGTACCAAAGCTATTGGAACTGTCATCCTGAGACATGTAGGAGGATGAGAAGCATCAGGCCATAACGTGTAGTTAAATTTCATACCCTGGCAGATATAATGAGGTGTTTGAAAATAGGAGGGAAATAAAGATAGAAACACAGCAGTCTCTCACACAAAGTAGAAATTCACGATGGTGTTGTGGAGAAGGGGAGGTATTAAATTTGACATGCGAATGTAATACTAACCTTGTTGTTCAACTCAGAATACTGACAGGTACCTACTGAGAGAAGGTTTGAAGCATTTACCATCTTGGCTTTCACACAATGGTAGTGCATTTTCCTCTCCACACAAGTGACACCTACCAACAGCTGAAATAAGAAAGCATCACTTCTCTAGATCCCAGATAAAGCTGGATATAGTATCAGGTATGTAATTCCTACTTGTTAAGGCAAGACTGGAGAAGAGCAAGGGGGATTTACCCCGAAGTTCACAAGCCTACTAGCCTGACAAATGCAACAGCCAATAAGAGACCTTGTCTCAAAGAAAAAGGCAAGAAGCAACACCCAGTGTTGTCTTTCGACTGTCACACATGTGCCATGGCCCATATTTATCTACACTCTTACACAAATATGTACATGCACACACATAGAAAGATTTTGACGAAAAGCCATGTTTATAACAGTTCAAACATTTATAAAGAAAAAATAGAATGAAGGATGTCTATGAGTATAAAGAAGGATTCTAGTCCTGTTCCCTGTTACCCCTGACAAACAAAATTGAGTTTTTTATTAAAATAATCACATAGGTAATAACATACACTGATTAAAGCTCTGTGTACGCTGTATGTTATAATATGTATTATATATTGTACATAATATGTCTACATATTATGCATACAGTATAATATGAAGTGAGGCAGAGAATTTGCTTGGCATGGATACATGGGGCCTCATGCTTCTTAAAATGATTTTTAATTGATGAGCTACATTTAAACGCCAGCAACCATGTTGGTGAAAATGTATGTCTAGAGCAGTCTCTAAAATAAGCAGGATGTCATTTCCCATCACGCTCTCACTCAGACACACCAGTGATGCCCCGGAGGTGAAGTGCATCTGGAGATCACATGAATCATATTCTGTAAGACTTGCAGAAAATAGATAGTCTGAGATCTGGACACTTGAAGACGTTAAAACCTGGAATTACAAGGCTGATTTTTCTAGGGAAATTAAGAGATGTACAGAAATGGGAGGAAGTGCTTTTCTCCTGAAATAGTCCCTCTTAGGCCACTCAGATAACAGCCTCAGTATTAGAAAATAGCCTCTGTCTGCCATATTGTCTGGCTTGTGCTGCCTTTAGGTCAGCGTGATGTTACACAGTGAAATATTATACTTTGTCTTTTAAACTCACATGAGCTCTTAAGTACATGCCTTGATTGGGTATTTGCATCCTTTCTGCATTTCAATATTTCTTTGTTTCTGAATATGGAGAATGGTTCACCTAAAGAGTTTCTTTAATATAGGGATTTCTTTAGATTTTTGTGTGTTTGATTTCTTGGCTGTCATTTAAACATCAGCTGATGTTTTGAGATCAAAATGCAACAATTTCAACCGTTCCCCAGTAGATTCTGAACTACTGTGCCTGGAAGAAATTGAATGACCTGTTTAAGAAGACCTCAGACGAATTTGATAATTGCTCTTTCTAACTCTGTGAAGAATTGAGTTGGGATTTTGATGGGTATTGCATTGAATCTGTATAGTGCTTTAGGCAAAATGGCCATTTTAACTATATTGATTCTACCGATCCATGAGCATGGGAGGTTTTCCCATTTTTTGAGGTCTTCTTCCATTTCCTTCTTCAGAGTCTTGAAGTTCTTGCCATACAGATCTCTCGCATGTTTGGTAAGAGTCACCCCAAGATACTTTATACTGTTTGTGGCTATTGTGAAGGGGGTCATTTCCCTAATTTCTTTCTCAGCCTGCTTATCCTTTGAGTATAGGAAGGCCACTGATTTGCTTGAGTTGATTTTGTAACCTGCCACTTTGCTGAAGTTGTTTATCAGCTGTAGGAGCTCTCTAGTGGAGTTCTTTGGGTCACTTAGGTAGACGATCATGTCGTCTGCAAATAATGATAGTTTGACTTCCTCCTTTCCAATTTGTATCCCTTTGACCTCCTTATGTTGTCGAATTGCCCGAGCTAGTACCTCAAGTACAATATTGAAAAGATAAGGAGAAAGGGGGCAGCCTTGTCTGGTCCCTGATTTCAGTGGGATTGCTTCAAGTTTCTCTCCGTTTAGTTTGATGCTGGCTACCGGTTTGCTGTATATTGCTTTTACTATGTTTAGGTATGGGCCTTGAATTCCTGTTCTCTCCAAGACTTTAAGCATGAAAGGATGCTGAATTTTGTCAAATGCTTTTTCAGCATCCAATGAAATGACCATATGATTTTGTTCTTTGAGTTTGTTTATGTAGTGGATTGTATTGATGGATTTCCGTATATTGAACCAACCCTGCATTCCCGGGATAAAGCCTACTTGATCATGGTGGATGATCGTTTTGATGTGTTCTTGGATTCGGTTGGCAAGAATTTTGTTGAGTATTTTTGCATCGATGTTCATCTGGAACAACAAAAAACCCAGGATAGCTAAAACTATTCTCAGCAACAAAAGAAAATCTGGGGGAATCAGTATCCCTGACCTCAAGCAATACTACAGAGCAATAGTGTTAAAAACTGCATGGTATTGGTACAGTGACAGGCAGGAGGATCAATGGAACAGGATTGAAGATCCAGAAATGAACCCACACACCTATGGCCACTTGATCCTCGACAAAGAGGCTGAAAACATCCAATGGAAAAAAGATAGCCTTTTCAACAAATGGTGCTGGTTCAACTGGAGGTCAGCATGCAGAAGAATGCGAATTGATCCATCCTTGTCTCCTTGTACTAAGCTCAAATCCAAATGGATCAAGGACCTCCACATAAAGCCAGACACTCTGAAGCTAATAGAAAAGAAACTGGGGAAGACCCTTGAGGACATCGGTACAGGGAGAAAGTTTCTGAACAGAACACCAATAGCGTATGCTCTAAGAGCAAGAATTGACAAATGGGACCTCATAAGGTTACAGAGTTTCTGTAAGGCAAAGGACACCATCAAGAGGACAGATCGGCAACCAACAAATTGGGAAAAGATCTTCACCAATCCTACATCAGATAGAGGGCTAATATCCAATATATATAAAGAACTCAAGAAGTTAGACTCCAGAAAACCGAACAACCCTATTAAAAAATGGGGTACAGAGTTAAACAAAGAATTCTCACCTGAAGAACTTCGGATGGCGGAGAAGCATCTTAAAAAATGCTCCACTTCATTAGTCATTAGGGAAATGCAAATCAAAACAACCCTAAGATTTCATCTTACACCAGTCAGAATGGCTAAGATTAAAAATTCAGGAGACAGCAGGTGTTGGAGAGGGTGCGGAGAAAGAGGAACACTCCTCCACTGCTGGTGGGGTTGCAAATTGGTACAACCACTCTGGAAAGCAGTCTGGCGGTTCCTCCGAAAACTGGGCACCTCACTTCCAGAAGATCCTGCTATACCACTCCTGGGCATATACCCAGAGGATTCCCCACCATGTAATAAGGATACATGCTCTACTATGTTCATAGCAGCCCTATTTATAATTGCCAGATGCTGGAAAGAACCCAGGTATCCCTCAACAGAAGAGTGGATACAAAAAATGTGGTATATCTACACAATGGAGTACTATTCAGCCATTAGAAACAATGAATTCATGAAATTCTTAGGCAAATGGATGGAGCTAGAGAACATCATACTAAGTGAGGTAACCCAGACTCAAAAGGTGAATCATGGTATGCACTCACTAATAAGTGGTTATTAACCTAGAAAACTGGAATACCCAAAACATAATCCACACATCAAATGAGATACAAGAAGAAAGCAGGAGTGGTCCCTGGTTCTGGAAAGACTCAGTGAAACAGTATTTGGCAAAACCAGAACGGGGAACTGGGAAGGGGTGGGAGGGAGGACAGGGGAAGAGAAGGGGGCTTACGGGACTTTCGGGGAGTGGGGGGGGGCTAGAAAAGGGGAAATCATTTGAAATGTAAATAAATTATATCAAATAAAAAAAAAGACAAAAAAAAAAAAAAAAAAAAAAAAAAAAAAGAAGACCTCAGACAAGTTTGTTTCCCTACTAAATGATGTAGAGAGGTGGAGAGACATATTAATGGGTTCACAGTTAGTTTGTATTATAGCATGACTAGAATGCGGGTGTCTTCACTCACTGTAGTTGTTGTTATTGTTTTTTGTTGTTGTTGCTGCTGTTGTTGTCCCACAACACTTTGAGTACTGATCTCTGGTTATTTTTCTTCCAGCAATCAGGGAGGAGGTAAGAATATATGGTGCTTTGTGTCTCCAAGCACCATAGGGGAGAGCTCAGCCTAGTTGCACTAGTTTCTTGAAACCTAACACTTTGCTCTGATTCTTAATTCCTAACATCCCAGGCTTCTGTGCTGGGCCCTTTTGTTTGACCATTCATCAGGCATTTTCTGCTGAGAGCCAGAGACTTGGCTCACTTCTCCACCCTGCACAGAGAGCTTCATTTGCGCTGATTACCCAGCATTTCACATAAAAGTCATTAAGAATTCTGTTTCAGTGAATAAAAGAATGTAAATGAGGTAATTATGAGCTCCGCTTACCTTACTAACCCCGTGCATTGTGCAATCATTAATGCTTTCACATGATCTACTCACTGGAGAAACCAGAAAGATAGAAAGCAATATCCCTGGGAAAGAAAATAGAATTGAAGCTTATTCTGTGGCAAACTTTTGTTTATGGGGTTAGGGAGATAGTCTTTCAGTATAAACTGTTAAAAAAAAAAGACAGCATGAGAAATGGCTTTGTATTTCTGCTTCTAACCCACCACCACCACCCTCTCCTTTGCATAAATTAACTCCAAGTTACAGAGGTTGTCTTCTAACACATTTCACTCTTGTAGAGTGGCATTTATCTGAAGAACTCTTTAAGATACATCAATGTGATCCTTTTCTCTTGCTGGCCAAATACATCTTCCCACACAACATAAGTTGGCTGTTAAGCTTTAGCAAGCAGAATGAGGCTGGGCACTTACATTACTGTGGATCAGGGATAATGTGGTACCCAGAGCTGACCTTGACCAAGCCTCTCATCTCTCCTCTTGTGAAGAGCACATTATCTTTGTCATCTCAGTGTCTCTGCCTTGTACACCTTCTTCCTACATTCATGGAATATCCCTCTATCTGCAAATGTGTCCTGCTACTATCTTCATAAGAGTAGATACCAGATGGCCCAGAAGTGTCTAATCACGTATTTTCCGCCCTTGGTCAAGGGCATGACCCCAGTAATCCCCTCAGTATAAAGGAGTGGATACATTCAATACATAAGCATGTGAGACTAATGGTTTCTGTTCCTTTCTAGTTGCAAGCCATTAAGATGTACAGTGTTGCCTGTCTTTGAATCCCTTTCTCCTAACTGGGCTGCCTCGTCTAGCCTCAATGGGAGAATATGTGCCTAGTCCTATTGCAAAGCAATACGCCAAAGGGCTTGATATTCATGGAAGGTTACTCTTTTCCGGAGGCAAAAGGGAGGGTGGGAGGGGAAGGAAAGAGGGCAGGGACTGTGAGGAGAGGCAGTAGTCGAAGCTGTGATGGGAATGATGGAAAGTAAATAAATTAATTGATTAAAGAAAAAATGCAAGGGAGCAGGTAATAGAAGCCATCTTTACTGACTAGAAAGAATCCAGGAGGAAAGCATTTCCACAAATACATTTACAAAAGAGATGACAGAGGAGAAGGATAACGCCTCCCATGAACAGTCTTTGAACCTTGTATCCAACTCTATCCATCTCTGAGAAATCCTAAAGCTCTCTTTATCTTTCTCTTGTATTTTCTTCTTTTTTCTTTTCCATTCTTGAGAACCATTCTTCTTTCCGATTCCTTCTCTATCTCTGAACTACCTCTCAAATTGAATACCTTTATTATCACACACACACACACACACACACACACACACACACACACCTTAAAGTTTACTGTTTCTCATGTGTAAAAGCTCTCTGTCTGATCTAGAAGACTTAAGTTTGCAGCATATTTCCCGGGCCTCAGTCTGTTGCATCTTTCTGCCCTCTTCTAGATGTTCCATGAACTTTGGCTGTAGAGTATTATAAATAGATCAGTATACACTAGACACCCAAAGGTCAGTTTTTCTCTGTATTTTGACCAATTGTAGATTTCTGTAATAATAGTTTATTTCTGCTGTAAAAAGAAGCTGCTTGGATAGGTTTGAGAGCCACACTTACCTGTAGCTATGAAGATAGAAGTTCATATGTAGATGGGAATTATGCTAGTTTAGGAAAGTGACAGTAGTAGGTTCTCCTCTAAGTTCCATGACCTCTCCTACCAGTGGTAGGTTCTTAGGTTTCTAGTACCAGGAATGAGTTCCCTCCTATTGAATGCATCTGAAATTCAATTAGGCAGCTTTTGGTTACCCTTGAGAAATAAGTTCCACTATTGTACCCTTGGGGATCTCTTGCTGTTCTGGTCATTACTGTGGCTCATGGGCTCTACACCTGGGTAGAACTATTGGTTGTTTTCTCCCTTGACAGTTTTCAGGTACATCTAGAGCTAAGAACAAAAGCTCCGAGGTTAGTTCCAGCTTGATTTCTCCAAGTCCTGCGTCCAAAGAGTGTGGTGTCTGTAGCCATAGAGTCTTACATTTCAACTTCTGGGAGGCAACCAAAGGCAACAGCAATCGCCTATATTGCTTGGGGAGTTTCTTGAATTCCCCAGGCCAATAACTCAACAGGAGGCTTCTCATGCCTGGTACTAGGGGTTTTGTCAGATGCTCTGTGGCTCTTGGGGAGCATTATTACACTGAATGGTGCAATTTCATTTAAACTACGTACACACAAACATACACACACACACACATGTATATACATATAAGCTTTGTACATGTGCATACATGCAATCCTGATTATACAGGGTAATAAAGTTTGTTTTAAAAAAATAATTTGATAAAACTTTTTTTAAATTTTTTTATTTGATATAATTTATTTACATTTCAAATGATTTCCCCTTTTCTAGCCCCCCACTCCCCTAAAGTCCCGTAAGCCCCCTTCTCTTCCCCTGTCCTCCCACCCACCCCTTCCCACTTCCCTGTTTTGGTTTTGCTGAATACTGCTTCACTGAGTCTTTCCAGAACCAGGGTCCACTCCTTCTAAAACTTTTAAAAGTATAATCAAGAATGTTTCTGCTAATGCAGACTGGTAGTTGCAAACAAGATAGTGTAAGGAGAGAGAGCAGGTAGACACCAAGGCTATAGGAGTAGGAATCTTCCTGTCATATTCTCAGCTTGGTTTTTCCATTTTTTCTTTTGTGATAAACAAGTGAAGAAATATAAGATTTTCTCCATTTTATCTAACTTTTAGCAAATTGTACTTAGGTCATTAGGACATTGGTAAGACAACAACGAAATAAAACAAGATCCTAAGATCTGTTGTTATCTTCACCAAAGCATGAAATGTGAAGTGAAACATTGGTCTCTGTCTTTTTGAAAGAGAAGACTATGCAGCAAAGTGGGCCCTCGTCTTCATGGGTATTGACAGTGACTCCTGAATGTCAGATGAGTGTTTGCAGTCGAGTTGATATGAGGAAAAGACAGAAGAAAGAATTCCATTGATATGAATAGAACCAGATGATGGACAAGTAGGAGAGGCCCAATACAGTTAAGCAATCCCTGAACTCCAGTGTGTGTGGACTGAGAGACTTATGGGTCGCATTTTATGCAGAGCACTTCTTACTGCCAGTGAGAAGGGGAAGTGATGTCTGCCTTCAACACCCAGCTGAATCTAAGATGGAATCATTAATGGAAAGTTTTGGGGACTGGCCAAAGCGCTAAAGCCTGTTGCTGAAAAACAAAGATTATGAGAGAAAATGCTTGGCCAGACTGATGATATTGGCTGTTGACACAATGAAGCACAGGGAAAAAATAACAAGACAAAAAGAAACTTTAGTGTATTACTAGAATATTCCAACAGGCTTATTGCAGGATTTCTTCATACATCTCGTAGACAGGGATGCAAGGCTGACAGGAACCTCAGAGCTCCTCAATTACCTGCATGTACTGCTGTGAAGGACAATTGACTCTGAAAAGCCTTTAAAAGGGCAGAGCCAGAGGCACAAAACTGACAAATCATGTGTGCTTAAACTGTGTGTACACCAGCCATTCCTCTCTTTTTCATTGCTGAATCTTTGTTTTTTCAAGTATTCTGACATTTTCCAGACAGTATACAATCCAGAGGAAGCTGAATGCCCTACTGCCTCTAACAATCTGGGTCAATCATAGTAACTCATGTCACTAAGAATGATTGGTATTTGAAAACAGATTTTTTTTAAGTAGGTAGGTGAGGTTAATTATAGAAAAAATTCCTTTCTTTAAGAATGGCACAAAAAAGAGATTTTATCTACGAATTTCTGGACATGTAACATCTCTAGACTTACCTGGTTGTGATGGTTATAATTGAAACTATCTTCTAACCTGAGGATGAAACAATCATTAAGATAAGGTAGGAAAGCGAAGGCCACAGCATTTTCTACACATGAGATACTGCAACCAGGGTTTTGATATATCTGAGGATTTCTTGCTTTTCTAAGACACCCTCAAACAAGATAATCTATTACTGTTGTCCATGGTTATCTCCAAGAAGTTGAAGTTAAGTTGGTATTGCTGAAGATAACATAAACTTCAGACACAGAATTCTGAATATTTGAACTGTATCTGACTCATAAGCATCCTCTTTAAAGACTATCTTCCATAACACAAGGAGGCACTATCTGAGCAGGCAAAAAAGGAAATTATTCAGTAGCCCTATCCAGTTGGAATGTCTATGAACCACATCAATGATTAGTATGATAAAAACTCTCTCAAGGTACAGTAGTGGTACTCATATCTTGATGGTAACCAGCAGCTATCTAATTGAAGTTAAGGTACACTGAACAAGGGGGAAATCATGCTGACTCTGTAAACCTAGTCAAGCACACCTGGGTATTGAGACCCTGAATCTCAGAAGTGGTCCTGTGACTGCCATTTTCCTAAGGCAGAATAATTACCAGCTGAATTCTATATCTGTATATTTATATCTACAGATAAGTGAAGCTCTCATCCCTAATCAAAGACTCCTTTTTTTTGTAGTAGATGAAAAGTCAGAACTAGTCAAAATGCAAAGAACTACTGACTTTGATGTTTCAAAATACAATTTATACATCTATAACACAACTCTTACACATGAAGCTCAGAGAAAATCGTGGACTGAGGAGCAGAAAGACAGTAAAATACAGATAACCAAGAAATCTGCTCCAAGCCTGAGTTATCTATGTCTGACCAGGAAGCTATACCCAAGAAATATATATGGTTAAGCTGCTTATACAAGATTTAAACAATGACCTCAGTGGACATGACAGTGTAGACAGGGAAAATGACACGGGTCCCTATCCTTAGATGAAGAGCAGCTAAGAACTGCTGAGAGAGAAAAAAATTAGACTTCCTGAGAGAGAAGCACCCTATATGGTTATCAAATCTTAAGTACTTAGTCCTAAATTAAAAATACACAAACAAGCAACCCTAAATGCATTTGGCAAGTTTCATTTATATATATGTATTTGAGTAATTAAAAGATAAAAGGCCATGAATTTTAAAGGAGGAGACAGAGAAAGGATTAAGAAGATGAGAGAGAGTGCACGAAATTATGAAATTAATAAATCTTTGTATGGTTTCAAAACCTAAATTTGTGGGTCAAATGTAAGAACCCATATATTCACATAATATTGAGAAAATATGACTGTAAAGTACTTAGGTCAGAGGTCAAATATTATATACATATATATATTTTTATAAGTTTTATATAATTTTACTCATCAATAATGAGGTTTTTTTCATCCCTTGGTTTCTTAACTAAGCTACGTTTTTAAAATATTGTAGAATGTTATCTTTAAAATATTGATACTATTCTTTTGAAATCTCATGTGACATATGACAAGCAATTTGGTTAGTAGGCACAGACTGTTCCTCAAGTGTTTCTCGCATAATGAGTCCACTCCTTCCAGCTGGGTCTGGATACTCCCAGCACTCTCCATAGCAATGTTGCCAGGGCATTTGGTGCTGGGGATGATCCACTTTCATTTTTATAGCTGCAGCTCATTTGCATAAGTAAGGACATTACCATTTACACAGAATTCCAAAGTAGGAAATTCTGGTGCCCTTTTCAGCAGCACTTCTCTGTTTAACAACCTTGGTCAGCTTCCCATTGCTGACTACATTCTATTTGCCTTATGAAGTTTGCTAAGTGAGCTCCAACCTGTAATTTCAGTCTTTCCTACAGCCATCCAGAAATACTGTGTCACTGTCAAATCATGTTCTTGCCATATCAGTCTCTGTCACATTCCATCCTCTCTACCTAAAACTCTTAGCCATTTTTCTCCATCATGACAATTTCTATTTGTCACTCAGAACACTGCTCAAATGTTAGCTCTGTTGACTGCAATTCACCCTACCTTTCCAGTCATATTAGAGCCTGACTTTAATCCTTACACATATCTTCTGCATTCCATACCTCATTTATTACAATTTCTATGTCTGTCGTTCACTAACCTGTTTTCTTTAATATCTGTAGAGTTTTAAATAAATATTTTCATACATTCTGTGCCAGCTACCTCTTAAGAGAGTGTTTGTAAGAATTTGATGATTAAATTAATGAGTAAATGAATGAATGAATGAATTTAAGAATTCATGCAGTACACAGAGTGAGAAAGCAAGAGAAATCACAGACCACAAAGAAGGTAAACTGAAAATACAAAAAATGCTGATGATCCAGGAGAAAAAGAACACAGTTAAATGTTCAAGAATCTATTGTTACCATTGTTTCTAAAATAGTATTTATTGAAGCCTGTTGAGTGAAGGACATTTGTGTTTTCCCTGAAGCACTGTGTAATAACTTTTAAATTTTATTTTGATGAGCTATTAAATGATAATCTAATGAAGAACAGATGACCATGGCTCAAAAAGAGGCTAGAAAGGCAGAACTCAGCTGTAAAAATTCTTCAGAAAAGATCTAGGACCTGAGTCTACATAAAGGGCAGGTGAGATTTATATGCAATCATTGACTAAATAATATTTAAAGTGGAAAGACAACCTCCCTTTGCAAAGCAATCTCCATGATCACAGAAAACCTGTATGTCTCACATGACTATAAGTACTTGCTGTGTAAAAGAATGTGTATAATCGATTCAATGACCTTGCTTTACCATGAATATACTATCGCTCCAACTCAAAGGTGGGGTGAGAAGATTAGGTGATGTGGAGGGGAATGCCTGGGTTCCCACCACAGCTTCACCACTTACCAAGTTTCCTTGTTCTACAGCTTTTAATTGCTGTGACGAAATACAAAGGGAAAATCAGCTTAAAGAACTAAAGATTAACTTTTATCTATAGTTTCAGTCAGATCAGGATAAGTTAGCATCTTGGTTTCTGAGCTCAGCCCATCATTAGGATTACTCTTCACCTCAAGCTTCCAGAAAGCAGAAGGATATACATAATTGGTAGGAAGAAAAGAGAGAAAGAAGGAAGTGAGCAAGAGAGAAGTGGGGCTGGGGACAAGATAAGCACTTTAAAGCCATACTTCCCGCGATATCCAGCATCCTGTACTGGGAGACCTTTTCTGGGCAAACGTGGATAAATCTCTAGTCACCCAGGGAAGTCACTGGCAACTGATAAAAGCAATGATCCCTTGCAAGCCTAGATCAGTGAACCAATGTGTTTACTGGGGTTAGTTGCAGGAATGCAGGTGATTCAGAGACAGTGGCATTTGTGTTTGTCCCTTCCCAGCGTGGGTGGCAATCCACAAAAGCTATATTCCAGAGCTCCTATCAAAACTTGAAGGCAACTCTATCGAAGTGAATCCTCCTACTCTCTCTTTCCACAGCAAGTGTTTACTGCTCATAAAATCTTGGATCAGAGCTTTGTGAATTTCATAAACCTCTGACCTTCCTGGATCCTTTATATTTAGTGAATTTCTTGATCCATTCAAGTTCATTAGCTTACAAAGTCTTATGAGTCTCCTTTGCTCTCAAAGAAGAAATGTTTCAACCTCAAGGAAATGGTTCCTTGATAGCTGTGATCATTTCTATCACCTCCCCCCAAGACCATCAACTAAATCAGGAATCTGTCTATTGATGATGGAAAAAAAAAACTATTCCAGAAACTATCCAGAAGTTTCAACTGAGAATGGCAACATTGAAGAACAATATTTCACTCTCTGACAAAAAATATACTAGTGTCTCTAAATACTATATTATTTATCAATACATAGCTATAATGTTAAGCCATGGCAAGATTCAAACTACCATTCAGGTCTTCTGAGTTACAAGAATGAAAAAAAATCACTTCCTTATAAAAGAAATATTTAATTAGATTGATATAGATAGACATAAAATCATACCAACCTCTTGCTTTGATAACTGTTGTGGTGGAGCTGTAAAAGTTTGCTGAGTAGAAACTGTAGCAGTTGCACATGACTGTGGAAACATTTACCATTTCATTTTCAGGACATGTCATCCTGGTTCCATCATCCTTTACCGGCATCATCAAAGACATAGTGTCACCTGGCCTTGAACCAAGAATGGAAACTTGGCTTGAGTGGAAAGTAAAGAAAGGTAAGTTAAGTGAAACTTGGTGCAAGTCCTACAAAGCTAAGAGGTACTAGGAACCTTATTCAAGTTGCAAAGGAGTCTGGGTATTACATAACTGGCATTGTAACTACTGAGTATCTGGCATGAACCACAAGAATGAATTCCAATTTGTCAGAAGTGCAAAAATAAAAGCTAATACAGATGAAAATATAAGTCAAAAATATAGAAATAAATGCTTTATAAATTATGAAAGAGGTTTAAGAAAAAATGACATTGGGTGTGATGTAAAACTTTTACTGTACATTTGAAGGACACTAGATTTGCATAACAAACGAGATGGTCAGTACTCTATGACTTCCTGATTTTTTGAGGGAATGCATTTTAGGACTCATTAAAGACTAGCCTAGGTTAGCTGGCCATCAGAGAGCTCCCAGAAGCCAAAATGTTGATGATTTGAGCATAAATGAGACAGAAATGTGTGGTTGCAATTTCCTTTCAAATGAATGAGAAAAAGTGCTCCTGGCAAAATCCATTTTGCAATTCTACTGGACCAGAACTTCTAAAATGTACTCTGAGGCACAAATCACCTGGAGCCATGTTAGAGGAGACAGCAAGGGACTGGTAGAGAAGGGGAGGCGGAAGAAGCTGTTGTGCTAAATGTCTTTAATTCAGTTCTCTGACTCAGACACCTACTTTAATGGTAGCCATTCCTTCCCAGCTGGTGGACGAAGTGCAGCAAGGTAGAATTATTAGGTAGTTTGAAGTTCTGTAACAAAAAGGTTTTGAAGTGGGGGAGGAGTGATGGAAATTGCCAACTCTAACAGCATTATTATCATGCAATGTGAAAGGGGCATAGTTTTCATTTTGGCCTTCAGATTAATAAAATTTAGTACCAATTCAGTTCATTTTAAAATTCTGTCTCAGAAACTTGGGGAATTCTTTGTGCCATGAATGTTAGAGACTTTCTTAGAGGAATTATTAGTAATTACTTGACCTGGAAATAGAGTTTTCAAAAGGATCCTTGCCCCCACTCCCTTAGCTAAGTATGACTTGAGTTTTTCTTTGAGAGTGGAAGGTTACAACCTCATGAAGCTATAAGACCTCATCTAATTGGATTCGGACTTTACTCTGATCAAGAAGCAAGCATTTCTCCTTTTAGAAGTCTAGAGCACAGAAAATTGCAGGAGACTGAGACTACACACTTGTGATTTTCAACAGACACTGAGATTAGTATTGTGGTTAAACCTATTCTCTATACAGTATTTAAATGACTTATGTGTGGAAATCTTGTCCCAAAGGGCATCTTAATTTGCTAATAATGATAAACCACACAGAGGATCAACCCTTTCCAAAGTCACTGAAAGGATTTTGCAGGATTTGTGCAGATTTAGAAGTGGTTAAGTATCAACAAACAGATGTCATTCCCGCCCAGTTTTATTAAATGGCAAAATTAATTTCAGAAAAAGGGAGGCGGGAATGTCATTGTGATACAGTAGGGGGAGGAAGAGAGCTGAGGTGAAGGTTGCAACTGGGCAAGAAGAAAATCTGACATCTAAGATTAAATTATAATTTTAGATCTGCTATTTTGAAATTAATTTTCCTAAAGAAAAACTGGTACATTAATCTGCCCTCACATTAGCCACTTCCTAAATATTTGATGATTGTAAATTATAGTATATTTATAGAGGAAGACTTAAATGATATTACATAGAATGTTCAGGATGACTTTTGCAAATCCACTAGTATTAATTACGGTAATATTTGATGTCGTAAGCAAACATACCCAAGAAACCTAAGATGTCTGATGCTTATAGAAATGTGTTTGATTCACAGCAGGTATTTTATAATGGATGAGCAGTTTCCCCCTTGGTTGTTATTCATGGCCTCGGGCTTCTCTGAGTTTTGGGTTTTATTGAATTTTGGGTTCAATATCTCTTAAGGCCTCAGGTCCTCTATGGAATCTTCTCTCTCCAACAGCTAATAGGAGCCAAACACATTTTTTAAAAAATGTGAAAAAGTTGCACCTTCTTGGTCATCTCAACCTGTATTGCTTTAGTTCATACCTCCTCATATTCCATCAGTGTCACCACATCCCAACCAGTTGTACATCCCTGGATATGCAAAATAGTCTGAAAAATATAACCTTCAAATGTGTAGACACTCAATAATAACATGTAATCACGGTATCCTGTTCTCCCATAGTTTACTCCTTCAGACATCAGATGTGATATTCTCTCTCTGTTCCCACACAAAAGATATATAATAAAGAAAAGGGAAATGGACACCTCAATGTCCAACTTCATACTCCTAGAGGATGTCCAGCACCTCAATACCAAAACCATATATAAACAAGGACTCTGAAACCAGGAACTTATCAATCAAAATGTTATCTGTCCCTTAAATATCACCTAATACAAAGTGTGGAAGAAAAATAACAGAATGACAAAATAATGGTTTCATAAAAAAAATTATTGGGAGACAGAAGTTACTGATGCAAAGAAATGACTTACCAGAGAAAAGATAGGATAAAAGTAGAATGTCAGTGTTAATAGTGCCTACTGCTTCTCCAACAAACTCAGGCTTGGCTCCCAGCAGTTATAACTAACTCCAGTTCCACGAACTCTAACATGGCTGCTCTCCTCACTTGCACACACATGCCCCTAACTGCCACATTTAAGAAGAAAATACATCTTCCTTTGTTCTCATCTGATGCAGGCCACAAGAGCCACTCTTAAACATCACTGAAACAGAAACACAAATAGCATTCCGGACCACAATTAAGAATTCTCGACTAGGAAAAAAATCGTTGTTTAAGTCAATATTAAGACACCACACATGCATGCATTCTCGCTCCCTCCCCTTCCATACTCTGTCTCAGATACACACACATAGTATGAGAAAGACAGACTTTGAACTCTCTGGAAAAAATGATGTGTGCATTACTGTATCATGGCTATTGGTCCAACTTTTAAACCAGTCACTTGAGTGTGGCAATATAAAATTTGACCAAAATAAATAAAAAATGTAAATATGACAGACATTTAAATACATTTTTTTCTTTCCTAAACTTTTCTCTCTTCTAAGCTGAGTGCTTTCACTGGAATGATTCAGAAGCCTATAGCTAGTTGAGTACAAATAATACTATCTAGAGGCAGTTACACCCTGACTATATCTAATTCTGTGACTCAGAACTGGTGCCAAAATTCCAGAAATGCAACCGTATTTACATATCATTTCCAATTTTCCTTAGCATTCTGCAAGTATTTTATTATTCCAGAAGAGGAGAGTTGCAATGTTGAAAGATCTCAGTCATTTATTTTTGGCTTTAGGGTATAATAAATCTTCAGGTTCTCCCCTAGTTCAGGTGGTTTTAAGTAGCTTAATAGTAAAATAAATTTGCATCAATATGTTGTTTTTGTGTCAAGAAAAATAGTAGCTGAGTATTAGGATTTTGTTATAAATAATCTGTAAATTATGAACAGTGTCGTGAGATAATCAAGAATATATAACAATTCATTATTTCCTTAGTAATTATTCCATTGGGATGTGATATCTATCTATATCTATATCTATATCTATATCTATATCTATATCTATATCTATATCTATATCTATATCTATATCTATATCTATATCTATATCTATATCTATATCTATATCTATATCTATATCTATATCTATATCTATCTAATCTATATAGTGTGTATATATGTAGTATACATATAATGTATGATTATGTACTGTGTACATACTCTGTGCATATGCATGTAATGATAAATTTGGATGCAAGTTGTACATACTTGAACGTCCATTATAATCAAGTTTATATTAATAACTTTTCCAGGGGCTGGGGAGTTGGATCAGCTATTAAGAGCACTTCTGTTCTTCCTGAACATTCCATTCATAGCACTCACATGTCATCTTAGAATTCCTCTAAAGCTCCAGTGCTAGGGTGTGACATGGCCTCCTTTGGACTCTGCAGATACCAGAATCACATATAGTCCACTGACTTACATTCAAACAAAAAAAAAACCCATATATACATATATATATATATATATATATATATATATATATATATATATATATATATATATATATATATCATATACATATACATGTACATATAAGTATATATTTAAAATTAAAAATTGTCAATCACTCTCAACATTTGCATCTGCTCTTTTAATATGTTTTTTTCTTAATCTTTATTTCATGATTGAGCATTAATTGACTCAGTAACTTTTTATATTAATTTTATCTAAAAGTGCGATGAAACTCAGCAGTAAATCCAACTGGTTCTGGGGTTTTCAGTGTTATATTTTTTTGCTACTGCTTCAATCTCATTGCTCTTTTGTGCAGTGCACTTATTCGAACACAAGTCTGTGTTTATGCAGGTGTGTGCAGTTGTGTTGGGGTAAGTATAACACATAGCACATATGATGTCTCATCTTCATTGTATCTTGATTGGATTGATAAATGCCTGTGCTATTAGTGAAGGTCAATATTCTGGGCTATCTTTGAACATTCACAGAGAAGATTAAGATTCTTTTATGAAAAGGAAAAATACCTGACTAAATCAGATAACTGATATTAGGAACAGGGTCAGTCTTGAGTTTAAACCTGATCACATGGTTCTTAAGTCAATGAAACTAGTGGTGAGATGAATTTAACAAATGGAGATAAAAAAGAAAACAGTGAAAATCTTCATGCTATAAGTAGAGATGAATGAGTAATTCTGTTGGGAGCTTAGAAGTCCAGAATCCTAACAGAAGTGTAAAGAGTAAATGCACACACAGGATTTCTGATGGAAGCCAGTACTTTATCAGAGATTGAATTTGAAACCACTTACCAGCAAAGAACTTGGCTACATTTTACTAAAGATCTGTGACTTTTCAGGGAAAGACTGAGTCCAAAGATGATCGACAATCTGGTAGAAAAGGGGAGGGGAAACAGGTTGTAACCACTATGGAGAAGTTAGGGCAAGGAGTGAAGGAGCTGAAGCAGTTTGCAACCCCTTAGGAAGAACATCAACCAACCAGACCTCAACTCCAAAGTTCCCAGGGATTAAACCACCAACCAAAGAGTATATATTGGAGGAAACATGGCTCCAGCTGTTTGTGTAGCTGAGGATTATCTTATCTGGCATCAATGGGAGGGGATCCCCTTGATCCTGTAGAGGCTCAAAGACCCAGGGTAGGGAAATGCTAAGGCACTGAAGCAGGAGTGGGTGGATGAGTGTGGGTGCACCCTTATAGAAGCAGGGAAAGGAAACTGGGAAGGGGGATACATTTGAAATGTAAATAAATGAAATAACCAATAAAAACAAAAGTTAGAAAAATAAAATAATAAAGTTTCTTTATACTTTATTTTTATTATTCTTTTTTTATCATATACCTTGACTATGTTCACTATCAGATCCTTCCTGTAACCTCTCCAAGACCCACCCCCATTCATGAAATTTGTGTCTTCTTTCATTTTTTGTTAATAAAACATTGGCAACAGTCAATGCTCTTTATACTCTAGTGCAGGGGAAAATGTTCACTGAATTAAACTCAGCTAACCAGGAGCCACACATGTAAAGAAAACTGATTCTCCCTAACCCCAATGCAGTCAAGAGTCCATAACATTTCAGTTGGGAGTATGGTTTTTAAACCCTTTCCTATTTCATACTAGAATGCTGACTGATTTGATCTTCATGTCTGGAAAACATTGTATTGCTCTGGTTCTCTCAATAACTGTATCTTAAAATCTTTCTGCTCCATCTTCTGTGATGATTGTTGAATACGTTGGAAGGAGCACTGTCACATCAGATCAGATGAGAAAATTTTATTTAAACCATATATATTTATTTGCACACTGGATTAAATGTATTACAAGTTTTAAAAATAATTAATAATATGATTCTTAGTAACTTATTTTGGACATCCTTATGGTTATTTTATCTCCCTTTCTGTATTAATCTCATTTTTCCCTATTGAGAATTCTCCACTTATTCCCCTCATTTCTGATTTAGTTCTGGTACAATACTCTTTTGATAAGTGTAGCTTTGCAGTATATTATAATGTGAAAAAGTGGGAGGTACTCAGATTTATTTATTGTTCAAAATTCTTTTGATTACTCAGAGTCTACTGTGCTACCAAATGAACGTTAGGTTTTTTGTTTCTATTTCTAGAAATAAATTTTCTCAACTGAATCATCACCACAAAAGAATTAGAGTAACCCCAATAAAAAGTGTCTAAAGATCTTCTTATGAAGTTTTTGTTTTTCTTTAAAGATTTATAGAGTTTTCATTTCCATTTGAATACAAAACCAAACAGCATTTATCCATTTAAGGTATACATAGGTAGGTGCTAAGAATTATCTGGTTTAGATATAATTTTCTTATGCCTGATAGAATGTGTAGACAGAAGAATGAGATCATGAGTACAGTTGTATGTCATAGTAGTATATTCTCAGAGGTCATACATGCACACTCAGATAGCATTAGGTGTTAAATGAAGTACAGTGCTTTGCTCCTAAGGCCATGTTGAACAAAAGATAAAGAAGGAAAAAAGAAAAAAAATCAAACACAAGAGAAAATGATGCAACTGAGAAAATCTACACTGCTTTTGTAGCTCTTTCTATATATTAATAAGAGCAGTAAAAATAATAAAAAGGTATTTCCATCAATTGTTATTATAAGCAACCATGACATAGTGCTCTTAATTGTATCCTATACCTTCATAAGCCTGGTAGACACAGGATTTTACAATATCTCATGAGTAGATGGTAGAATTTTCAGCTCCACTCTATCATTCTGGACTTATCACTATACTTGTGGTTCATCTTGAATAACATCTCTTCATGATTGGTAACCTCATGTTTGAACACTCTTTTATAAACCTAAGGTTGACATGAAACTTCATTAGCAAATTTCCTTGCAGGAGAGAATCTGTACTGCTTGTCACTATAAAAGAGGTTCTGTCTTCCAACTATTGAGACTTTAACCAATGAAATTAAAGCAGAATAACTGAAAGTTTTCACTTTGGAGATATGTGGAGGTAGAATGTGTTGAATATGTAAGGTGGTGGTTCATGTTTATTATTTTCTCCAATTGGATATCTTGTAATATGGATTTCCACTCTTATGATGGGAGGCAGGATGTCTTCTCCACTTTTACCCCATGTTAATTCACTTTTAATTCCCAGTTCCTACTCAAAATTGGAGGGAAACATGCAGTGGGATTATTTCCCAATACTTATGATTTCTCTTACTGAACAATCAGTAAAATTGGAAAAATCTCTCTGTAGGTAAATGATCCCTATTTTTATTTTCTTTCTTTCTTTCCCCTTTTTTCGACATGTCTCTAACCACACTCATTTCTATCATTGATTCAAGAACAACAAAAGCTAAAAATGTTAAAAAGTGGGAATAAGAAAAAAAAATCTAACCAATTGGGAGAGAATGTAAATACAAAGCAAATGAATTATTCACAAACTCTGCAGGTTGCCTTTTTTGATTCTAAAAAAATAAAACAGAAAAATAAAAGTCTAAGGAATAAAAGTTGTCAAACATTGGATCAGCTCACAGAGGTGCCTGTAGCATCTCTTTAGGAAGCCATTATGCATGAACATATTCTCATTGCCCTTACTAAATTGCACCATGCATCTAAAGGATAAAATGGCAGCCAACTTTGGTAAAATTTTATGGTATGTTTGCCATTTCACATAAATTGTATTAATTGTGACTATGTGTAACACATGGAGCACACAGAATACACAGTGCTAGTAAAGTTCATTGTCAGGACTTACATCTAGGGTTACAACAGAGCTGTCTGTGAAATGTAATCAGGAGTCAGAAATAGGACTATAAGAGCACGTAGCAATGAAGTGCAAATTAAGAGACCTTTCCAGTCCATGGGGTAGTGAAAACCTGGAAACCAGGCAGGGTAGAGAGAAGGAGAACGTAGAGCACAAGCTACAGTAATAGCAACTTCCACAAATGAACTTTCAGCTGATGGCACATAAATAGACAGCCTTAGAAATTTCAGAGTCTCCTGGAAAGCTGTAGAACTTGTTTTGACTGCAAGGCTTGGAAACTATTCCTTTAGGAACTATGTTTTCGAAGTACTAGTATTGTTGAAGAATCTGGAAAGGAGGGAGGAAAAAATGTCAAAGATCCAGCTGGAGTGGTGAGGAGTTGTAGAAATGAATGGGAAACAAAAAATAGCTGAAAATAAGTGCATCAGAGAAATAAAACTATATATCTTTAGAAAATATGAGAAAAGACAAATGGGAAATAGAAAACATCATTGGGAATCCCATGGCTGGAGCTACCTTGACACAGCCTCAAACAGTAATGAGTCCTGGGGGACAGTGCTGAAGCATACGGATTCTTCAAGAGAAGAAGGGAAGAAAAAGCAAAGTTAGAAACTAACTGTGTAGCTCAGGAAGCCCTGGCATAATTTGTTCATTTGCTAATTCTTAGACCACAGAGATAAACCAATCTCTTTTTCTTTTTAATTTATCAGATTAGAACATATCTCATCTTGAATTGGTTGTCCAAGGTCATACAGTTGATAAATGAGAGAACCAAGATTCAAGCCCACATATTCTGATAATACTTTATACTGTTTCCTAACATAAGGATGTAAACAAATGTAGTAGAAATGCATTTTAAATGAAATTCAGAAAAGGGGAGGATTTGGCTAGAGTCCCTGCAACAGTGCCAACAGATGCTGCTAAACTCAAAGTGTGGTTCATTAAGATTTTTTAATTTGTCCAATTATAAAATGAATAAATATAATTATAGCATAAATGAAGAAAATTCATGCCCGAGTAATAACAGCTTTGGATGAGGTTTTAAGCCTGAAAACACATTGAATTCCAAGCCTCCAATATGAGACATTGTCTATTGGAAGAGAATACAAATTTCTTGTTTTTGAAGTTCATGATTAGTAGTAGTAGTAGTGGTGGTGATGGTGGTGGCAGTGGTGGTAATATTAGTACTTGTAGTGTGTGTTTATGTATTCACGTGTGCAGGCAGACAGCACACATGTCCGGAGGACAGCTTTTGGGAGCTGGTTCTTTCATTGCACCCTCACACTAATTTGGGGGTATCGAGCAAAGATCATGTGCAGTGCTTCTACATAACAAATCATTTTGCCAGGGCAGCACTGGATACTGATGCAAAGTATAATAACACAGAGTAGGGGACAGACTCCAGCACCTGGTAGGCACTGACCCACCCAACCCCACCTTGTTCTGGCACACAGGTCCACCAAGAGAAAACAAATATTAAAAATCACCCTGCATTTGTGAGTGCATAGATGCTGATGTGTGAGGTATCTATGAATTTTCAATAAAATGAAACCAAACAATAACTTGCCCCAAAGGGCTACACTAATAACAAGTACATGGGATCCTCAAGTATATCAGGAGGACAGAGTAGAAACAATGTTACATCGCAAAGTTTGTAAAAAATAAACAAAAAACATTGGACTTTTAAGTAAAATATCTAAGAATATATTTTAACATTTTCATTTTATTGGTTACATTAGCTATTATGTTAAATTACAGAGATTAGCTTTAACATAACATGTCCAAAGATACTATGTACACAAATACATTATAACTACACCTGTGTGTAACACATTCTGTTTTCAAATGTCTTAATCATTTTAATAGACTACTATCACATTTTACTTATTAAGTCATATATTTTATTGTAGAGACCATTAAGAATCCTTTTTTTTGCTTTGATACACCACTTAATTAGTCCAATTATCTAATACTTGGGAGCAAAAATAGTTTCAATGATTAAATACAAGTTTCATATAAATAAGGGGATTCTATCAAAAATTTGTTGCTATCAGGCATAGAAATGCTTTTAATCATGATAAACAGTTTCATACACAGTATTATGCTTAAGAAATGGATTAATATTCCTTTGTAAAAGTTCTCAGATTAAGCTTATAAAAGATTAGGTAAATGAATTTTCAGTAAACAAAGGATAATACGCTGGAGAGAATAGGAAATGCTTCTCCATGTATACCAAAAAAGACGGATGCTAGTTAACTAGCTAAATAGGCTATTGACTCATTGCACCTGAACCTCAGGAAATATTCTGGACTGCTGTGTGGAAAGGGTCTATAATTCTGCTTTCTTAGTAGTTGGTATCTCATGGCATATTTGTAGTGTGATGCAAAAGTTCATGATAGGTAGACATGCAATGTGTATATATAATTTAAATATATATAGCTGTTGTTTTAATTTTCTTTTATTACCTTTATAATATTTTTTGGAAATTTTATACATGTATTTTAATCATATCCCACTACTACCTTCTCCCCTATGTCCTCTAACATATTGATTACCACTCCACACTTCATGTCTCTTCTTCGTTCTTCTTCTTCTTTATTTTTCAATATTTTAGCGATTTAAATTGGATATTCTTGCATATGCATGGCTATGTAGCCATCCACTATAGTATGAGTAATCTGTGGCTGCAACTCCAAATAAAAATTAATCTTTATACCTCAATATCCATCAGCTTCCAATATATTCTCATTTAGTGATGAGGCCATATAAGCCCTTCTACATTCATGCTGGTGTTAGATTATCTAGCTATTATGCTTAAACAGATCTGCTGTGAATTCATGAATTCAATGGCTCTGTCAAGTCCTGAAGTCCCAATTTCACTGTATTGTCCACACTCTAGCTATAACTATTATACCCCCTCTTCCATGATGCTTCCAGAATCTCTGGGTAGAGATGGATTGATATAGATGCCCCACTTATGCCTGAGTACTCTTAGTCACTTATTCTTAGTTATAAGTTTCTACAATAACTCCTACTTGCAAAAGAAGTTTTTCTGACAAACGTTGAGACCACCGTAGATCTATGGGTATAAAGCATAAATGTTTAGACAACACATTGACAACAAGTCTATTTTAAAGGAAAACAATAATCACTCCTCCTGTCCTTGGGTCTATGATTTTTACCACACATGGGTTTTGGACCATGTTAACAGTATCAGGAATGAATTCTCTACTGTAGAGGAAAGCTCAAAACCATCAGAAGCTGCTTGGTTATAACATAACCACAATATAATTGCACCAAGAGCACATCTTATCTGTCTGGTTAGTACTATATCATGCAGGGTTTGTGGATGGTTAAGGCCATTGATGTAATCTACCCTAAGGGTCTACATAGTATGAACTAGCTAGCAAGGAGAAAGTTTCCTAGTCAGGTCCTAATTGACTAAAGTATGTGCTAGAGCTTGTGGTTTCTTATATAGTCATAGTAGACAATCAAAAGCAGTCTGATTGCTTTGAGGGTTTCTGCACTGAGATTTTCATTTGATAGCTTATCCCTTTGGAAAATAGTATTTGCTGGCCCTTTCTGTTGTAAATCTTCACTCTCATCTACACCTATAATCCTTAGGTTTGGTCTTCTCATTGTATCCTGGATTTCCTGGATGTTCTGGGATACAAGCTTTTTGCATTTTGCATTTTCTTTGACAGTTGAGTCAATGGTTTCTATGGTATCTTCGGCATCTGAGATTCTTTCTTCCATCTCTTGAATTCTGTTGTTTATATTTGCATCTATGGCCCCTGATTTCTTCTCAAGATTTTCTATCTCCAAAGTTGTCTCCCTTTGGGATTTCTTAGTTGTTTCTTGTGTTTCCTCTTTCATGACTTCTGCCTCTTGACTCAAGTTCTCCTGCATTTCTTTAAGTTTTTTTTTTTTTTTTTTTTTTTTTTTTTTTTTTTTTTTTTGCCTTTCTTCTTTATTGGCTTCTATCTCTTGAGCTTTATTCTCCTGCATTTCTTTAAGTGATTTTTCAGTTTCCATTATACGGATTTCTAGCTTATTCATGTTCCCCTGTATTTCTTTAAGAGATTCATTTATGTCCTTTTTGTGTTCTGCTAGCAGCATCATGATCAGTGATTTTAAATCCAAATCTTGTTTCTCTGGTGTGTTGGTATAACCAGGACTTGCTGATGTTAGAGAGTTTGGTTCAGATGCTGCCATATTGCCTAGATTTCTGTTAGTAGTGTTCCTGCGTTTGCCCTTTGCCCTCTTGTTCTCTGGAGTTAGTTGGTCTTGTCCCTGGACAAGCATGAGAAGGAGTATTTGGATTTCATGATAACTGATGTGAAAAGATATAGCTCACTGTGGGTACCACCATGTCTTAGCAAAGGATTTTACGATGCATGCATGTTAGAGAAGGCTGAGTACAAGTAAGTATGCATGCATGCATTTCTCTCTGTTGTACTTGTGTGACTAGCTCTTCTAAGATCTTGATGCTTTGACGATCCTGATATGATAGGCTATAACCCACAATTCTGATCTAATATAATATATTTCTCCCCTAAGTTGATTTTCTGTCAGGACATTTTGTCATAGCAACACAAAAGGAGATATGTGGGTTAATTTGCCTTATTATTGTGAATGGGACAACAATGGTATGGATGTGTACATATCAAGTATGGAATAGCTGGGCCATGAAGTCATTCTAATTCTAATATATGAAGAGGCCCTAAGGCTAATATTCAAACTGGATGAAGTAATTTGTACTCCCAACAATCTCTAAGAGTCAACAGTTTCCTACAATCACACCAGAACTTCTCTCATATTTATTTGTGTTCCCAAGGTTGGTCATTCTGACTGTGGAAAGATGGAGTCATAGAGTACTGTTAACCCTCATTTTTCTGATGGCTAAGGATGCTGAACAACTTTTTAATTTTTTATTTTATCTTATTTAGTTTCATTTTGTTGATTTTTTGGTTTTGTTTTGTTTGTCTTTTTCCTATGCTATCAGAATCCTGTTAAGAAAGTTCTTACCTATCCCTGTAAATTAAATCATACCCCAAAAATGCCCACTTGCAATTTCTGGTAATCACACATTATCTTGGAGGTCACTGGTATATTTAGGGTTACATTTTGGGTACAATGAGAGCTTTTGCTGCATACTGAAATCCAGGTTTCACAGTATATTTAATTGAAGATGACATATTGTGAATTTTGGAAATCTATCAAAACATGGGTATCCACAGATGTGTGGACTCATAACCAGGTACTCTGAATGATATTGACCTACATGTCTGTTTGTATGGCATTTTTATTATCATAGCTCATTAGTGTTAGAAATAAGTTTTGTTAATAACTCTATCCGTATTGTGTTTAGGGTCCCTTTGGCTATGCTTGCTCTTTTGTTCTTCCATATGAATTTGGAAGGTTTTTTTTTTTTTTATATTTGTGAAGAGTGGCTCTAGAATTTTGAATACAATTGAAACTACAGATTGGTTTTATTTTCGTTTGTATGATAGCCATTTTCAAATGTTTCTTACCCATGGCATGGGAGGTCTTTCTACTTTCTAATGTCTTTTAAATTTTTTTCTCAGTGACTTAAAAGCTTCATTGTAGAGGGTCTTTGTGTCTTTAGTTATAATTATTCTCAGGCATTAGATCTGTGTTATTGTGAATATGAGAATTCCTTGATTTCTTTTTCAGTGTGTTGATCATTGGTATATTGAAAAGGTACTGACTTTTGCATCTTAAAATTGTGTATTGCCATTTGTCAACCATATTCCTCAAAGTCAAGAAGTTTTGTGTATTGGATGTTCAGGGCCTCTTATGTATTGAATCATCTCATTTGCCAGTAGGGAAACTTTGATGTCTCTACTTAAATTTCTTCTTTTGTCTTATTACTCTAAGACATAAAACACAATATTTCAAAAAAAGAAGTGGTTACCCTTTAGTTTATTTTTAATTTTAGTGGAAATGATTTTTAAGTACTTAACATACTATTGGCTATAGGTTTATTTATTGCATGTAGCCTTTAATATGTTAAGGTACAGTCCTTCCATCTGTAGTCTCTCTATGACTTTTATTGTGAACTGATGCTGGATTTTGACAAGTGTACTTTCTATAGCTATTAAGAAGATCATGAGATTTTTGAATTTTAGTCTATTAATGTGATAAATTATCCTTTTATATTTAAATATGTGGAATCATACTTACATCTCTAGAAGAGTCAAGGTGGTAATTATAAGTGGTTTAAATTTTTTTAACAGTATTTATTTTAAAAAAAAAGATGTTCATTGTGGAGATTGATCTGTAGTTTTCATTTACAAATTGCATCTTTTTGTTGTTGGTGTTGTTGATAGTTTGTTTGGGTATCAGGGCAATACTTGCCTACAGAACCGGTACAGAAACTTCCCTCCCTTTTGTATACATGTAATAATTAAAGTAGTATTAAGCAATAAAAAGTTGCTTTTACATATTTATGTTTTTAATTTTGATATAATACATCAGTAAATCCATTTGGCCCAGGGCTTTCTTTTAGTTGGAAGAATTTTCATTGATGATTTAATCTTATTGATGGCTCTAAATGTGATTAAGTGATTTATTTCATCTTGGCTTAATTTTGTTGTATTGCATCTATCTAACTTGAAAGAACCTAACCATTCCTTTTGCATTTTCCAACTTGGTAGAATATCGGTTTTTGAGGCATGTCATCAAAATTTTATGTATTAAATTGATATATACTGTGATGTCTTCATTTTTATCTTTAACCTTATTTATTTGGGTCTTTTCCCTCTTTTGTCTTATTTAACTAAGGGTTTTGTCGATATTCTTTTTATTTTAAAATAAGCAACTTTTTTATTTTCTTTATTTTTTGTGTTGTTTTTCTTATTGTTTCTATTTTGCTAATTTGTTGCCTGATTTCAATTGTTTTTTCCCATTTACTGCTTTGGAGTTCCATTTGTTTTGATTTCTTCAAGGCTTTCAAGTGTGTATATACATGTTGATTTGAGTTCTCTCAAGTTTTTTTTATTTGTTCTTGTTTTGTTTTGTTTTGTCTTAATGCTTGCACACAGCCATGCAAATGTTCCTCAGGACCACCTTCACTGTACTCAATAGAATTTGGTGTGTTTTGTTTGTATTTTCATTCAATTCTAGGAACTTACTTTATTTCTTTCTTGACTCTTTCATTATTTATAGCATGTTGTTTAAGCTTCATGAGTTTGAATGTTTTCGGCCATTTTTATTCCTGTGGATACCTCCTAGCTTTAGTCTATTGTGGACACATAAAATACATGATACTGTTTCAGTTTTTCTTAGTTTGTTTAGACTGTCTTAGCGTTGTAATATATGGCCAATTAAAGTTCCACAGGCTGCTGAAAATAAAGCTACAATGTTTCATAGATGTCTACTGGTTATATCTATTTATGATGCTATTTAAATTTAGTATTTTTTGTTGTTCTATTCTGTTTTGTTTTGTTTTGTTTTGTTTTGTTTTGTTTTGTTTTGTTTTGTTCTGGATGGTCCTTGGTAAAGATGGTCATTGGTATGATTTTGTCAATTTGACTGTAGCTAGAATATGTTTTTAGGAAAATGAACCACAATTGAGAAAACATCTACATCATCAAATTGACCCATGGACAAATTGATGAGATTTCTTGATTAAGAATTGATGCAGCAAAGTGGCAGGTTATAAAATCAACTCAAGCAAATCAGTGACCTTCCTATACTCAAAGGATAAGCAGGCTGAGAAAGAAATTAGGGAAATGACCCCCTTCACAATAGCCACCAACAGGATAAAGTATCTTGGGGTGACTCTTACCAAACATGTGAAAGATCTGTATGACAAGAACTTCAAGACTCTGAAGAAGGAAATGGAAGAAGACCTCAAAAAATGGGAAAACCTCCCATGCTCATGGATTGGTAGAATCAATATAGTTAAAATGGCCATTTTGCCTAAAGCACTATACAGATTCAATGCAATACCCATCAAAATCCCAACTCAATTCTTCACAGAGTTAGAAAGAGCAATTATCAAATTCATCTGGAACAACAAAAAACCCAGGATAGCTAAAACTATTCTCAGCAACAAAAGAAAATCTGGGGGAATCAGTATCCCTGACCTCAAGCAATACTACAGAGCAATAGTGTTAAAAACTGCATGGTATTGGTACAGTGACAGGCAGGAGGATCAATGGAACAGGATTGAAGATCCAGAAATGAACCCACACACCTATGGCCACTTGATCCTCGACAAAGAGGCTGAAAACATCCAATGGAAAAAAGATAGCCTTTTCAACAAATGGTGCTGGTTCAACTGGAGGTCAGCATGCAGAAGAATGCGAATTGATCCATCCTTGTCTCCTTGTACTAAGCTCAAATCCAAATGGATCAAGGACCTCCACATAAAGCCAGACACTCTGAAGCTAATAGAAAAGAAACTGGGGAAGACCCTTGAGGACATCGGTACAGGGAGAAAGTTTCTGAACAGAACACCAATAGCGTATGCTCTAAGAGCAAGAATTGACAAATGGGACCTCATAAAATTACAAAGTTTCTGTAAGGCAAAGGTCACCATCAAGAGGACAAATCGGCAACCAACAAATTGGGAAAAGATCTTCACCAATCCTACATCAGATAGAGGGCTAATATCCAATATATATAAAGAACTCAAGAAGTTAGACTCCAGAAAACCAAACAACCCTATTAAAAAATGGGGTACAGAGTTAAACAAAGAATTCACACCTGAAGAACTTCGGATGGCGGAGAAGCATCTTAAAAAATGTTCAACTTCATTAGTCATTAGGGAAATGCAAATCAAAACAACCCTAAGATTTCATCTTACACCAGTCAGAATGGCTAAGATTAAAAATTCAGGAGACAGCAGGTGTTGGAGAGGGTGTGGAGAAAGAGGAACACTCCTCCACTGCTGGTGGGATTGCAAATTGGTACAGCCACTCTGGAAATCAGTCTGGCGGTTCCTCCGAAAACTGGGCACCTCACTTCCAGAAGATCCTGCTATACCACTCCTGGGCATATACCCAGAAGACTCCCCACCATGTAATAAGGATACATGTTCTACTATGTTCATAGCAGCCCTATTTATAATTGCCAGATGCTGGAAAGAACCCAGGTATCCCTCAACAGAAGAGTGGATGCAAAAAATGTGGTATATCTACACAATGGAGTACTATTCAGCCATTAGAAACAATGAATTCATGAAATTCTTAGGCAAATGGATGGAGCTAGAGAATATCATTCTAAGTGAGGTAACCCAGACTCAAAAGGTGAATCATGGTATGCACTCACTAATAAGTGGATATTAACCTAGAAAACTGGAATAACCAAAACATAATCCACACATCAAATGAGGTACAAGAAGAAAGGAGGAGTGGCCCCTGGTTCTGGAAAGACTCAGTGAAACAGTATTCAGCAAAACCAGAACGGGGAAGTGGGAAGGGGTGGGTGGGAGGACAGGGGAAGAGAAGGGGGCTTATGGGACTTTCGGGGAGTGGGGGGGGCTAGAAAAGGGGAAATCATTTGAAATGTAAATAAATTATATCGAATAAAAAAAAGAAAAGAAAAAAAAGAATTGATGTGGGAGGTCCCAACTCATTTTGCATGATGCTACCTTGGACAGCTGGTCCTGGGTTGCATTAAAAAAATAATGTGATTGAGAAATGAAGATCAAGTCAGTAAGTAGCTTGCCTGTGTGGCCTCTTCCTCATTTTCTATTTCCTGAGTTTCTGCCCTGGCTTCCCTCTGTAATAGATCACAAAGTATAAACTGAACTATATTTTCTTCTTCAGGCTGCTTTTTTGTCATGGTGTTTATCATAGCAACAGAATCCAAACTAGGACAGGATTCAAGTCACCTGTTATCACTACTTTGGAATTAGTACACTGTGGTTTTAGTTTGCTGTGGTAAGAAAATTGGGTGCCCACTTACCTGGGTTTCTGTTGCTTATGTTCTTATTCTTGCTTCCTGCCATCTGATTATCTCTAGTGTTATCTACCCTCACTATAACTGACTGAAATCCTGGGTGTGTCAGAGCTTCTAGGCATCAAGCTGCCGCTGGGTCCCTGAGATCCTGGTGTGACCAAGCTCTGGGGATTCTGGGCATGTTAGAGCACCTACAAGTGGAGCTTCCTCTGGGTGTTAACAGGACTGGCTGAAGAGTTCACCCCCAAGATAAATCAGCCCAGATGGGAAGGTATCCATGCCCACTGGTTGGACAGGGTTCCTGCATCTCTGGACCCCACTAGTCCCACTTATGACCAGTATTATTGGGACAGATGTTATATCCTCACTTCTGATCCTAACATCCTGGGCATGTTAGAGAGCCTGGAAGTGGCACTTCCTCTGAGTGTTACAGGGCTGGCTGCAGAGTTCATGCCCAAAGTAAAGCATCCCCTCTTGGAGTGTTTTAAATGAAATTGGGTTCACCTTAGTTTGGTGTATTTGAATTTAGATTTACAATATTCCCTTGATTAATTGGCCCATTAGTGTCTATGAAGTAATCTCTGAACAGTTTTAGTTTGAAGTCAATTTTTGCCATATATTATAGTAAATATTTCTATCTCTTTCTTGATGTAATTTTCTTGGAATATCTTTTTCTATTATTTTGCCCTAAATTCATGTCTATTTTTGATGCTGAGGGTTGCTTCTTGGAGACAGACAAAAATCTGGATCCAATTTTTAATTCAATCTGTTCATCTAGTCCATTTTATTGGACAATTGAAACTATTAGTATTTAGATTTATGACTAAAACATATATATTAATTTCTGTCCATTTGTTGATTTGGGGATGCTTATTTAGATGCATTTGTAATGACTCTTGCTGTTGCCTTTTTTTTTAATCCTCTGTGGAATCTTGGGTATGTTTTCTTTCTATTCAGTCTTAATTGTTTATTTCAGTGTCTACTATAGAGCTGGATTACTGGAGAAGAATATTTCTTGGTGGTTTTTATAGTGACATTTTAAGTTCATCCTTTAATTATAACACATATTTTATTGATTATATTACTATAGGTCGGCAGGTTTGATATTTCATAACTTAGAGTGCATTGTTCTAGGCCATTTGGGCTTTAAAATTTCTATCACATGATTTTATTCTGATTGGCCCAGCATTATAAGAGATTTGACAGTTGTCTCTTATAGCTTTCAATATATTTTATTCATTTTGGTAATCATTTTATCACTTTAACTATAACATACATGGAGAGGTTTTCACCTTCTAATTTTTGTGCACGTGTGTGTGTTCTCTGCATCGCTGTCCTGATGAACATCAATTAAGGTTTCGAAAAATTTTCTCAATGATTTCATTAAAAGGCTCTTACCTCCTCCTCCTTCTCCTCCTCTTCCTCCTTTGTCTCCTCTCTTTTCTTCCCCCTTTTCTCTTCCTTCTCCTCTTTTTGCTCCTCTTCCTTCTGCTCTTTCTTATTTTTTGCCTGGAACACAGTGATTTGGTTTTTTTCATGGTGTACCAAAGCTCTCATACCTTCAATTCATTTAAAAACTATTATTCACTCATACTGAGTAATCCAGTTCTTCCTCTTTGTCTTTAAGCTTTGAAAATATTTTTTTTACATGTTCTATCTTATCACTAAAACATTCCATTGATATTTCTATTTAGCTCATTGAGATCTTTATTTCTAATATCATTTTAGATTTTCCATTCTTTGGCATTGCTACCCGTTTACTAAATTATATTTGTGTATCTTGAATTTCCTTCTTTATTTCATTCAGTTCATTTTTGTACTGTAGGAGTATGTTCATGCCTTCTTTGAGCTGTTTGAGAATGTTTTACCAAGTCATTCTCTTTGAAGCCTTTACTACAGGATTAGGAACTTTTGCAGAAGGCATTCAAACATTTTTGCCACGGGATCTAGTCAAATATCACAGTTACAACAACTCTTTCTTTCTCATCCCTTAAAAATGAACACTTAGAGAATTGTACTTTCTGGTATGTTTTCTACAGTTCACTAACAGTTAATTTCATTTTTTTCTTCTTAGAATCATTGCATGCACTTTTCCATTACTTTGCACATATTATATAATGCCAAGTAATGAATATTTGTAAGGTGTACAACTTAGTCTGTTGATTCACCCACTTCTATATCTTCCATGGAATAGGGTAACTTTTAATTCTTTATCTCTTCATTGGTTTCCCTAAAGGTCTGTAGCTTGTTTTCTACTCCAAGGACTTCTCTTTAATGATCCTATGAGCATCTTACCTCCTGTCCCGGGCTGATGCTGTGAGTCCCCATATGCTATGGTTGGGACATTGCTGGGTCTCGCAAGGCCATAGAAGGGATGGTGTATATAGTTCCTGCCCCGGAGCAGAGCTTCAGAACATGGGTCTCCTGGAATGCAGAGGTAGCTGTAGGCATAAAGGGTTTTTTTTACATAATAGTTTACATATTTAGCCTCATGTTGCATTTTCAGGGAATGTTCTCCATGCCAAAGATAATGACTACATGATAATTAGAACCTGCACAATTCCAGGAAAAAAGAATATGTCTGGTGATTCTCTGCAAAATAGTGATGTTGTTTCCTTCAGGACAGTCCTTTAGGCTGTGGGAAAGAACTCTGAAAACATGAGCTCAAGGAGGGCTAATATCCAATATATATAAAGAACTCAAGAAGTTAGACTCCAGAAAACCGAACAACCCTATTAAAAAATGGGGTACAGAGTTAAACAAAGAATTCTCACCTGAAGAACTTCGGATGGCGGAGAAGCATCTTAAAAAATGCTCAACTTCATTAGTCATTAGGGAAATGCAAATCAAAACAACCCTAAGATTTCATCTTACACCAGTCAGAATGGCTAAGATTAAAAATTCAGGAGACAGCAGGTGTTGGAGAGGATGTGGAGAAAGAGGAACACTCCTCCACTGCTGGTGGGGTTGCAAATTGGTACAACCACTCTGGAAATCAGTCTGGCGGTTCCTCCGAAAACTGGGCACCTCACTTCCAGAAGATCCTGCTATACCACTCCTGGGCATATACCCAGAAGACTCCCCACCATGTAATAAGGATACATGTTCTACTATGTTCATAGCAGCCCTATTTATAATTGCCAGAATTATAAAGAACCCAGGTATCCCTCAACAGAAGAGTGGATGCAAAAAATGTGGTATATCTACACAATGGAGTACTATTCAGCCATTAGAAACAATGAATTCATGAAATTCTTAGGCAAATGGATGGAGCTAGAGAATATCATACTAAGTGAGGTAACCCAGACTCAAAAGGTGAATCATGCACTCACTAATAAGTGGATATTAACCTAGAAAACTGGAATACCCAAAACATAATCCACACATCAAATGAGGTACCAGAAGAAAGGAGGAGTGGCCCCTGGTTCTGGAAAGACTCAGTGAAACAGTATTCGGCAAAACCAGAACAGGGAAGTGGGAAGGGGTGGGTGGGAGGACAGGGGAAGAGAAGGGGGCTTACGGGACTTTCGGGGAGTGGGGGGGCTAGAAAAGGGAAATCATTTGAAATGTAAATAAATTATATCGAATAAAAAAATTAAAAAAAAAAGAAAAAGAAAATGCATATAACCAAAAAAAAAAAAAAAAAAAAAAAAAAGAATGCATGAATCGGGTACACCCAGAGGCCGGCTGGGAGCAAGCAGCTTGCTCCAGGGCCTGCAGAGCAGAGGATCCAGTCCTGAGGCCTCTGACAGGAGCCTTCAGGCCACCACTTCGGGATCAGGATCAGCCTGGGCCACTGCACGCAGTCTCCAGGCAGTGCAGGTGGTCAGCTCTGCACTTGGAGACCAACTGTGAAGATGAAGCTTGCACTGGTGAGTCCAGCATTGATAACAAGACCAACTAACACCAGTGAGAACTAGACGGCAAAAGGCAAACACAGGAATATTACTAACAGAAATCAAGGCAATATGGCAGCATCTGAACCCAGTTCTCCATTAGCAGCATGTCCTGGATACACCAACACTCCAGAGAAACAAGATATGGATTTAAAATCACTGGTCATGATGCTATTACAGGATCACATGAAGAACATAAATAAATCTCTTAAAGAAATTCAGGAGAAAATGGATCAAAAGTTAGAAGCCCTTACAAGGGAAACACAAAAATCATTGAAAGAAATTCAAGAGAATTCAGAAGGCAATAAGGAGGAAACACAAAAATCACTTAAAGAAATACAGAAGAACTTTTGGTCAACAGGCTGAAGTCATGAAAGAGGAAACACAAAAATCTCTTAAAGAATTACAGGAAAACACAAACAAGCAAGTGAAGGAGCTAAGCAAAACCATCCAGGATCTAAAATCATAAGTAGAAACAACTAAGAAATCTCAAAGGGAGACATCTTTGGAGACAGAAAACCTTGGGAAGAAATCAGGGGCCATAGATGCAAATATCAACAACAGAATACAAGAGATAGAAGAAAGAATCTCAGATGCTGCAGATACCATAGAAACCTTGGACTCAACAGTTAAAGAAAATGGAAAATGCAAAAAGCTTGTAGCCTAAAACATCCAGGAAATCCAGGACACAATGAGAAGACCAAACCTAAGGATAATAGGCATAAATGAGAGTGAAGATTTACAACGTAAAGGCCCAGCAAATATCTTCAATAAAACTATGGAAGAAAACTTCCCTAACCTAAAGAGAGAGAGATGCCCATGAATATAAAAGAAGCCTACAGAAACAGACTGGACCTACTCCAAACAGACTGGACCAGAACAGAAATACCTCCCGTCACATCATAATCAAAACCCCAAATGTTCTAAACAAAGAAAGAATATTAAAAGCAGTAAGAGAAAAAGGCCAAGTAACATATAAAGGAAGACCTATCAGAATCACACCAGACTTCTCACCAGAGATTATGAAAGCTAGACGATCCTGGGCAGATCTCATGCAGACTCTAAGAGAACACAAATACCAGCCAAAACTACTATACCCAGCAAAAGTCTCAATCACCATAGATGGATAAACCAAGATATTCCATGACAAAACCAAGTTCACCCAATACCTTACCACAAACCCAGCCCAACAAAGGATAATAGGAGGAAAACACCAATACAAGGAGGGAAACTTCACTCTGGAAAATGCAAGATAGTAAACTTCTTTCATCAAACCCCCAAAAAGATAACAAATCAAATATAAAAGATAACATCAAAAATAACAGGAAGTAATAATCACTATTCCTTAATATTTCTTAACATCAATGGACTTAATTCCCCAATAAAAATAAATAGACTAATGGACTGGATACACAAACAGGATCCTACATTTTGCTGCATACAGGAAACATAACTCAGTGTCAAAGACAAACACTACCTTAGAGTAAAAGGCTGGAAGATAATTTTACAGGCAAATGGTCTCAGGAAACAAGCTGGAGTAGCCATTCTAATATCAAATAAAATTTACTTTCAACCTAAAGTCATCCAAAGAGACCCTGAGGGACACTTTTTGTTGGTCAAAGGAAAAACACACCAAGAAGAACTCTCAATCCTGAACATCTATGCTCGAAATGCAAAGGCACCCTCACTCACAAAAGAAACTTCACTAAAGCTCAAAGCACACATTGCACCTAACATAATAATTGTAGGTGACTTCAACACTGCACTTTCCTCAATGGACCAGGAGGAAAACAGAAACTAAACAGGGACACAGTGAAACTAATTGAAGTTTTGGACCAATTAGATTTAACAGAAATATATAGAACATTTCACCCTAAAGCAAAAGAATATACCTTTTTCTCAGCACCTCATGGTACCTTCTCCAAAATCGACCATATAATTGGTCACTAGAAAGACCTCAACAAATATAAGAAGATTGACCTAATCCCATGCCTTCTATCAGATCACTATGGAGTAAAAGTGGTCTTCAATAGCAACAAAAAGAGCAGAAAGCCCACATACATATGGAAACTGAACAATACTCTATTCAATGATACCTTGGTCAAGGAAGAAACAAAGAAAGAAATCAAAGACTTTTTAGAATTTAATGAAAATGAAGACACAACATACCCAAATATATGGGACACAATGAAAGCAGTGCTAAGAAGAAAACTCATAGCCCTGAGTGCCTCCAAAAAGAAAATGGAGAGAGCATACACTAGCAGCTTAATGACACACCTGAAAGCCCTGGAGCAAAGAGAAGTGAATTCACCCAGGAGGAGTAGAAGGCAAGAAATCATCAAACTCAGGGCTGAAATCAATCAAGTAGAAACTAAGAGAACCATACAAAGAATCAACAAAACCAGGAGCTGGTTCTTTGAGAAAATCAACAATATAGATAAACCCTTAGCCAGACTAACCAAAGGACACAGAGACAGTATCCAGATTAACACAACTAGAAATGAAAAGAAAGATATAACAACAGAAACTGAGGAAATTCAGAAAATCATCAGATCTTACTGCCAAAGCCTATACTCAACACAACTGGAGAATCTGGAGGAAATGGACAATTTCCTAGACACATACCAAACACCAAAATTAAATCAGGATGAAATAGACCATCTAAACGTCCTATTAGCTCTAAAGAAATAAAACGGGTCATAAAAAGTCTCCCAACCAAAAAAAGCACGGGACCAGATGGCTTCAGTGCAGAATTCTATCAGTCCTACAGAGAAGACCTAACACCAATACTCTTCAAACTGTTCCACAAAATAGAAACAGAAGGAATACTGTCCAACTCCTATGAAGCCACAATTACTTTGATACTAAAACCACACAAAGATCCAACAAAGAAAGAGAACTTCAGGCCAATTTCCCTTATGAATATCGATGCAAAAATACTCAATAAAATTCTTGCCAACCAAATCCAAGAACACATCAAAACGATCATGCACAACGATCAAGTGGGCTTTGTCCTAGGGATGCAGAGTTGGTTCAATATACGGAAATCCATCAATGCAATCCACTACATAAACAAACTCAAAGAAAATACCATATGATCATTTCATTAGATGCAGAAAAAGCATTTGACAAAATTCAGCATCCTTTCATGCTAATAGTCTTGGAAAGAACAGGAATTCAAGGCCTATACATAAACATCGTTAAAGCAATATACAGCAAACCAGTAGCCAATATCAAATTAAATAGAGAGAAACTTGAAGCAATTCCACTAAAATCAGGGACTAGACAAGGCTGTCCTCTCTCTCCATATCTTTTCAATATAGTACTTGAAGTGCTAGTTAGAGCAATTAGACAACATAAGGAGGTCAAAGGGATACAAACTGGAAAGGAAGAAGTAAAATTATCACTATTTGCAGATGACATGATAGTATACTTAAGTGACCCAAAAACTCTACCAGAGAACTCCTACAGCTGATAAACAACTTCAGCAAAGTGGCAGGTTATAAAATCAACTCAGGCAAATCAGTTGCCTTCCTATACTCAAAGGATAGGCAGGCTGAGAAAGAAGTTAAGGAAATGACACCCTTCACAATAGCCACAAACAATATAAAGTATGACTCTAACCAAACAAGTGAAAGATCTATACAAGAACTTCAGGTCACTGAAGAAGGAAATTGAAGAAGACCTCAGAAAATGGAAAAATCTTCCATGCTCGTGGATTGGCAGGAGTAATATAGTTAAAATGGCCATCTTGCCAAAAGCAATATACAGCTTCAATGCAATCCCCATAAAAATCCCAACTCAGTTCTTCACAGATTTAGAAAAAGCAATTCTCTAATTTATCTGGAATAACAAGAAACCCAGGATAGCTAAAACTATTCTCCACAGTAAAAGAACTTCTGGGGGAATTAGTATCCCAGACCTCAAGCAATACTACAGAGCAATAGTGTTAAAAACTGCATGGTATTGGCACAGTGACAGGCAAGTGGACCAATGGGATAGAATTGAAGACCTAGAAATGAACCCACACACCTATGATCACTTGATCTTCAACAAAGGAGCTGAAAACATCCAGTGGAAAAAAGACAGCCTTTTCAAGAAATGGTGCTGGTTCAACTGGAGGTCAGCATGCAGAAGAATGCGAATTGATCCAGTCTTATCTCCTTGTACTAAGCTCAACTCCACGTGGGTCAAGGACCTCCACATAAAACCAGACACACTGAAACTAATAGAAAAGAAACTGGGGAAAACCCTTGAGGACATAGGCACAGGGGAAAAGTTCCTGAACAGATCACCAATAGCTTATGCTCTAAGATCACGAATTGACAAATGGGATCTCATAAAATTACAAAGTTTCTGTAAGGCAAAGGACACCGTCAAAGGGACAAAATGGCAACCAACAAATTGGGAAAAGATCTTCACCAATCCTACATCTGATAGAGAGCTAATATCCAATATATATAAAGAACTCAAGAAGTTAGACCCCAGGGAACCAAATAACCCTATTAAAAATGGGGTACAGCATATAATTGGTCACAAGACAGACCTCAACAAATATAAGAAGATAGAACTAATCCCATGCCTCCAATCTGATCACTATGGAATAAAAGTGGTCTTCAATAGCAACAAAAACAACAGAAAACCCACATACACGTGGAAATTGAACAATACTCTACTCAATGATACCTTGGTCAAGGAAGAAATAAAGAAAGAAATTAAAGACTTTTTAGAACACAATGAAAATGAAAACACAACATACGCAAATCTATGGGACACAATGAAAGCAGTGCTAAGAGGAAAACTCATAGCCCTGAGTGCCTCCAAAAAGAAAATGGAGAGAGCATACATTACCAACTTAATGACACACCTGAAAGCCCTAGAACAAAAAGAAGCTATTTCACCCAGGAGGAGTAGAAGGCAGGAAATCATCAAACTCAGGGCCGAAATCAATCAAGTAGAAACAAAGAGAACCATACAAAAAATCAACAAAACCAGGAGCTGGTTCTTTGAGAAAATCAACAAGATAGATAAACCCTTAGCCAGACTGACCAAAGGGCACAGAGAAAGTATCCAAATTAACAAACTTAGAAATGAAAAGGGAGACATAACAACGGAAACTGAGGAAATCCAAAAAATCATCAGATCCTACTACAAGAGCCTGTACTCAACACAACTGGAGAATCTGGAGGAAATGGACAATTTCCTTGACAGATACCAAATACCAAAATTAAATCAGGACCAACTAGACCATCTGAACAGTCCCATAAAGCCTAAAGAAATAGAAGGAGTCATAGAAAGTCTTCCAACCAAAAAAAGCACAGGACCAGATGGTTTCAGTGCAGAATTCTACCAGACCTTCAAAGAAGAGTTAACACCAATACTCTTCAAACTATTCCACAAAATAGAAACAGAAGGAACACTACCCAATTCCTTCTACGAAGCCACAATTACGCTGATACCAAAGCCACACAAAGATCCAACAAAGAAAGAGAACTTCAGACCAATTTCCCTTATGAACATCGATGCAAAAATACTCAATAAAATTCTTGCCAACCGAATCCAAGAACACATCAAAACGATCATCCACCATGATCAAGTAGGCTTTATCCCGGGAATGCAGGGTTGGTTCAATATACAGAAATCCATCAATACAATCCATTACATAAACAAACTCAAAGAACAAAACCACATGGTCATTTCATTGGATGCTGAAAAAGCATTTGACAAAATTCAGCATCCTTTCATGCTTAAAGTCTTGGAGAGAACAGGAATTCAAGGCCCATACCTAAACATAGTAAAAGCAATATACAGCAAACCGGTAGCCAGCATCAAACTAAATGGAGAGAAACTTGAAGCAATCCCACTGAAATCAGGGACCAGACAAGGCTGCCCCCTTTCTCCTTATCTTTTCAATATTGTACTTGAGGTACTAGCTCGGGCAATTCGACAATATAAGGAGGTCAAAGGGATACAAATTGGAAAGGAGGAAGTCAAACTATCATTATTTGCAGACGACATGATAGTCTACCTAAGTGACCCAAAAAACTCCACTAGAGAGCTCCTACAGCTGATAAACAACTTCAGCAAAGTGGCAGGTTATAAAATCAACTCAAGCAAATCAGTGGCCTTCCTATACTCAAAGGATAAGCAGGCTGAGAAAGAAATTAGGGAAATGACCCCCTTCACAATAGCCACAAACAGTATAAAGTATCTTGGGGTGACTCTTACCAAACATGCGAAAGATCTGTATGACAAGAACTTCAAGACTCTGAAGAAGGAAATGGAAGAAGACCTCAAAAAATGGGAAAACCTCCCATGCTCATGGATCGGTAGAATCAATATAGTTAAAATGGCCATTTTGCCTAAAGCACTATACAGATTCAATGCAATACCCATCAAAATCCCAACTCAATTCTTCACAGAGTTAGAAAGAGCAATTATCAAATTCATCTGGAACAACAAAAAACCCAGGATAGCTAAAACTATTCTCAGCAACAAAAGAAAATCTGGGGGAATCAGTATCCCTGACCTCAAGCAATACTACAGAGCAATAGTGTTAAAAACTGCATGGTATTGGTACAGTGACAGGCAGGAGGATCAATGGAACAGGATTGAAGATCCAGAAATGAACCCACACACCTATGGCCACTTGATCCTTGACAAAGAGGCTGAAAACATCCAATGGAAAAAAGATAGCCTTTTCAACAAATGGTGCTGGTTCAACTGGAGGTCAGCATGCAGAAGAATGTGAATTGATCCATCCTTGTCTCCTTGTACTAAGCTCAAATCCAAATGGATCAAGGACCTCCACATAAAGCCAGACACTTTGAAGCTAATAGAAAAGAAACTGGGGAAGACCCTTGAGGACATCGGTACAGGGAGAAAGTTTCTGAACAGAACACCAATAGCGTATGCTCTAAGAGCAAGAATTGAAAAATGGGACCTCATAAGGTTACAGAGTTTCTGTAAGGCAAAGGACACCATCAAGAGGACAGATCGACAACCAATAAATTGGGAAAAGATCTTCACCAATCCTACATCAGATAGAGGGCTAATATCCAATATATATAAAGAACTCAAGAAGTTAGACTCCAGAAAACCGAACAACCCTATTAAAAAATGGGGTACAGAGTTAAACAAAGAATTCTCACCTGAAGAACTTCGGATGGCAGAGAAGCATCTTAAAAAATGCTCAACTTCATTAGTCATTAGGATAATGCAAATCAAAACAACCCTAAGATTTCATCTTACACCAGTCAGAATGGCTAAGATTAAAAATTCAGGAGACAGCAGGTGTTGGAGAGGGTGTGGAGAAAGAGGAACACTCCTCCACTGCTGGTGGGGTTGCAAATTGGTACAACCACTCTGGAAAGCATTCTGGCGGTTCCTCCGAAAACTGGGTACCTCACTTCCAGAAGATCCTGCTATACCACTCCTGGGCATATACCCAGAGGATTCCCCACCATGTAATAAGGATACATGCTCTACTATGTTCATAGCAGCCCTATTTATAATTGCCAGATGCTGGAAAGAACCCAGGTATCCCTCAACAGAAGAGTGGATGCAAAAAATGTGGTATATCTACACAATGGAGTACTATTCAGCCATTAGAAACAATGAATTCATGAAATTCTTAGGCAAATGGATGGAGCTAGAGAACATCATACTAAGTGAGGTAACCCAGACTCAAAAGGTGAATCATGGTATGCACTCACTAATAAGTGGTTATTAACCTAGAAAACTGGAATACCCAAAACATAATCCACACATCAAATGAGATACAAGAAGAAAGCAGGAGTGGTCCCTGGTTCTGGAAAGACTCAGTGAAACAGTATTTGGCAAAATCAGAACGGGGAACTGGGAAGGGGTGGGAGGGAGGACAGGGGAAGAGAAGGAGGCTTACGGGACTTTCGGGGAGTGGGGGGGGGCTAGAAAAGGGGAAATCATTTGAAATGTAAATAAATTATATCGAATAAAAAAATAAAAAATAAAAACAAATACTTTAAAAAAAATGGGGTACAGACCTAAACAAAGAATTTTTGCCTGAAGAAATTCAGATGGCCTAGAAGCACCTTAAGAAATGCTCAACATCATTAGCCATTAGGGAAATGCAAATCAAAACAACCCTGAGATTTCACCTCACACCAGTCAGAATAGCTAAGGTTAAAAACTCAGGAGACAGCAGGTGTTGGCGAGGATGTGGAGAAAGTCGAACACTCCTTCACTGCTGGTGGCATTGTACGATGGTACAACCACTATGGAAATCAATCTGGTGTTTGCTAAGAAAACTGAACATGACACTTCCAGAGGACCCTGCTATACTTCTCTTGGGCATATACCCAGAGAATTCCTCAGTATGCAATTAGGACACATGCTCCTCTATGTTCATAGCAGCCTTATTTATAATAGCCAGAAGCTGGAAAGAACCCAGATATCCCTCAATGGATGAATGGATACAGAAAACGTGGTGTATATATATATATATATATATATATATATACACACACACAATGGAGTACTATTCAGCAATTAAAAACAATGAATTCATGAATTTTTTAGGCAAATGGTTGGAACTGGAAAATATCATCCTAAGCAAGGTAACACAATCACAAAAGAATACACATGGAATGCAATCATTGATAAGTGGATATTAATTAGCCCTGAAGCTCTGAATACTGAAGACACAATTAGCATACCAAATGATTCCCATGAAAAAGGAAGAAGGCCCTAATCCTGGAAAGGCTTGATCCAGCATTGTAAGGGAGTACCAGGACTGAGAAAAGGGAGGGGGAAAGATAGGTGAATGGATGGAGAGAAGAGGACTTATGAGATATATGGGGAGGGGGGAACTGGAAAGGGGAAATCTTTTGAATTGTAAACAAAGAATATAGAATATATATATAAAGAATGTTCTTTACAGGATTTCTCAACTATGCAACCTATACTGATCCAAAATGAATTATGTGAGGGATTATATGGACCTGAAAGAACAGAGGCAGCTGCACTAATGAGTCAGCTTATTTGTAAAGATATTAAAGGAGACCTGATTTGATCAAAAGAGGGAAAAAACCTGAATCATGAAAGAGAAAGGAATGGTTAAAAAAATTGAGGTAGACTGTTGTATAATATTAGCAGTGAAATGGTATCCTCCATAGAAGCAATGAAGAATTATATTTGATCCTGATATTCTACTCCCTAAAGGAGATAGTTATATGCTCCATACAAATAGAGGTTGGGAACAGACAAAAGTTCTGGTATCAAGAAAAATGATAATGGTTTAATGATATTCATATTTTTGAGATTACTTAATACTTTCTACTAGTAAGCCTGAGATATAAGACAAAAAATCCAATGATTATAAAAAATATATTGAAGTAACTAATAATTAAAATGACTTCAATGCTGCTTGCAGCAGCATAAATAAGAACTCACAAAATTGCAAAACAAATATAAAAAGTATTATATTTAAAGCTAACTTTCTCACATAAAAATAACCTCTATGTCTAGACTTGGCAACCACAAGCATTGTGCCCTGCGAAACTATAGGACTTGCTATGTTTAAAAAAAATGTTCTTAGTGTCTGGCTCATTTTCCTCAGATGTGCTCTGTATTTCAGTTTCTACTTCTAAGAGTCAAGGGGCTAAGGTCATGAAATGCTGATTCACGGAATAATCAAACATGAACCTTGCATAAGTGATTAAACTGATATGCAATTTCTAAGGAAGTAGGTTATGCAAGTAAAAGATTTGGCTTTGGTCTGCAAGAGAGAACTATCACAAGATGATCACAGAACTGTTAGGTTGCATCCATCACTGACTGAGTATTTTTTCAATGCTCCCATCAACCCTGTCCTCAGGACCCTCTCTTAAGATGAGGATGGACCATGGCAGGACATGACATGAGTATGTTGTTCAAAGGTTCTCCATTTTATCCCAGTCGTGAGGCAGTGAGAGACCAGAAACTTAATCCAGCTGAAGTCTGTAGAATGGGACTTTGTGAAATTTATTAGGTTGCAAAAGATCATCAGAGTGAAGTTCTAATGGTTGAATCTTGATAGATTTATGGAAAAAGGAAAGAGAAAAAAAGGTAGCAATAGGGCAAGCTCAAACTCACTGTTCTATTGCCCTGTGAGAACTTTCTTGTTGCAAGTGGACCTTTGACAGCCATGTTCCCATGACATATATCCTACAGAAACTTGCAGGAAAACAAATACCATCTATTTGCAATGCAGAGTTCTTAGGTTTTTCATCACAGTGATCTGAAAGAGACTAGAGTAACTCTTTCCTGTGGTTGATCTCTTCATGGTGTAGCTTCTTGAGGCAGAAGTTTTAAGAGATTGACTTTTAAATCTTGGATATCAGAAAGTACTTTTACATTCATTTTAACCTATTCTTAGTCTATATATAGAATGCAAGACAGAGTACATGTTTTCTTAAGCTTTGAAAAACATTCTTCTATTACCATCAACATTCTGTTGGTAGTAGAAATAAAATAGTGTATTATTTATGTTGTATTGTACATTTCAAAGTTTTGGAGCATACTGTTTTCTCCATTTTATTCTTCTTTGATTTGTTTCAGAAATAGTTATAATAATGAATTATTTGGCAATTTTTGTAGGCTTAGATTTTTAAAAACCTATTTTAGTAAGAGTTCTTAAATTCTTTAATCTCTATTTTCACGCACCATCCACCAGAGATAGTGGAAAGGAAAGGTTAATAAGGCAAATGGGAGATGTGGACCCATTAAGAAATAGTTTTTTGGGGGTAATACTAGTCCTTGTCATCTGGGTATCAGCAGTTCAGTTCACACAAATCAGCAGCTGCAGTGCAATCCACTTGCAAACACTGTTCATGAATCATGAGTGCAAGTTTGAACCAGAAGAAATCTCAATGCTCTATTAATCAGTTCCATTCCACAGACGTAGCAAGAATATCAGGAGAAGTTCTTTAATACATTTCTCTCTATCAAGTCACAACAAATGATAATCAGTGAATAAGGCAAGGTGAACCAATGCCAGTGTCATCATGGAAGACCAGTGTCAGGAAAGCCCAATGAAGATCAGCAAAGAGTGGCAAAGTGAACCAAGGCCACACAACTGTTCACTGTCTGTTGGGCTATGCTTATATCCTTTCCAAATATCACATGTCCTCTCAAACATCTGCTCTAGCAAAACATATATACCCTTTACCTAGTCAGCTTTCAGAAAAATATTACGTGTCTATTCTCAGCAAAACATCTTATGTGTCTGCTTCAGCAAAATATCCTTGCATCAGACAGTTTTCAGTAAAACACCACATGACACAACTGACTCTTCAAATAAACCAGATATTTCCACCTCAAATTTCCTCCAGTAATTTTCTTTATTCTGACTTTAGGTGATGGGAGTAGACTCCCATTAATTACATAGAGGATGTTCTGCATTTGCCATATAGTTCTATTTGTAATTCTCATGGTATTTTTCTTTGTGTTTGTGATATATGTCCATAAACATATATAATGTATGTGCAGATACATAAACTTGTATGTATGCACATGTGTCAAAGCCAGAAGTCAACATGAAATATTTTCCTTGGCTAATTCCCCAATTATACTTTGAGACTGGATCTTTTACTGGACCAGGGGATCACAGATTCAGCTGGACTGGTTGGCCAGTGAACTTTAAATATCAACCTGTGTCCGTGCCCCACTAGCACTGTGGGAGCACATGCATGCTACTGCATCTAACTTACATACATGCTATGCTTATATGGCCTCATGCTTTCATGACAGGTTCAGTACTATCTGAGCCAACTAGTTCCTCATTATATTTTTAATCAATTATATTTATTTTAAGATTTTTTCTACTTAAATATAAACCCTCTTAATGACTTTTTCAACTTTAATACACTTACTTTCAGAAGTTTATAAAACATAAAATCCAGGTCAAGTATCCTCTACAGAATATTGATATGCTTTATTTTTAATATTTACTGGTCAATACTGATTAACAATTCTTAATTATATTTTGTCTCCAAGTTTTTAAAGTGTATTCTTTATCTCTTAGTATCACTGTATTTTAATAGGGCTTCCAGGATATGGTGCTGTAATAAACTGTTTTTTTTTAATTCTTTTTGTGACAGTTTCTCTGATTCTACATGTTTTGGTAAACCTGGTAGTACTAGTGATGGCCTTGAGACATACTTTGCAAAATGACTCAGTTTGGATTGTCTGGTGTTTGTTTCCTGAAAAGACTGGAGTTGACACTACTTGAAAAAAGTTTAAACAGATGAAAATGTGGGTTTTTTTGTCCATTTTATATCAGGACCCATATGATCAATATGACTTACCACTGATGTGCTGAAAAGATCCTCTGGGTGTCCAACAAAATCAACAAAATGTTAATTTTTCTCTTTCAACACTGTACTCTTTGAAAGAAAAATTATCAAAGAAATGTGTAATTGAGGGGCAAAAATTGTTCCCCTCTTTGATAGAAGAGCATCTATACATTGTTTGGAATTCTTCGTTTTTTCTCATTTAGTTGAGTATTTAATTATTCAATCATATATGTAAGAGCTTGTGATTATTTACTTTGTACTTGAGTTAAAACCCAATACTATGCTAGTACTTATTTTTTGCTTAAATTGTCTAGCTCTGAGTATGGGGATGGGGTGGCTTTCACTTGGTTTCTGCATCTTTTAAAGATATATACATATGTCTTTGCTTGGTCTTATGTATTGTTCTGTTATCTTAGCATGTTCTCACTTTCTAATGACAAGGTCCGTGGAGTTCATCTTATAGATGCATTGTTTCCCTTGCCCAAGAATCTTCCTATTCTCCAAGGAGCCCTTATTTGTTCCATGGAGAATAATATTACTAAAGAAGGCTATGTATGGCTGTGTCTATTGCTACTGGAACATCATTATTCTGTTTGTTCCTCTAGGGAATATATATGTTTATACAGATATTTGCACAGCCATGTCTCTATCTTAAGCTATATTTGAATTCACTTGATGTCTTTGCCTCTCCATAGAATCTCACAGTCATCTCCATTTTCCCCTCTCTTTGCTCATCTGTAAAGGGCTCAGCCCAAACACCATCACACACTTTCTGTTTATAGTTTACTCATTTGTCTAACACCACTCTGTATGCATAGAAATTTAAGAAATGTAAAGCTATATTTTGTAAGAAACAAGTAGGGCACAAATTAAAATGCATATTCACAATGCCTTTTGCTTTTAGTATTAAAGTTTGCAGTTCTTTCTAAGGTTACTCAGTTCTGCAGCTCCTCTCTCTTATCCGTTCATTAAAGTTGCATCACACATTTGTGACATACTTGGATTCCTGTTGTCATGGTGTCTTCTGTATCCAGGATGTCCTCCCTCATCATTAAATTCCTTCTCAATTTGCATGCATATAGGCTCACCTTTTCTGCTGTAAAATTCTGTGAGATATTACATGATATGATATAAATAGTCTCTTAAGTAACACATTTAATTATAGGATGGGATATATGACAAAAACTATTGTAGACCACATAAAATAGCTTCATACTCACAGAAAATGCCCCTTCATATATTTAACTCCCTTCTGACTCTAAACACTTTGCTTTCTACTTTGTACACATTGTTTTTCCCACATTTTCATATAAGTATAATCACAAGGAATAATTTTATACTTACATAGAAATTTATACAAATTTCCTGTGTTAATGGTTCATTTTCTTTGACATTTGAATAAATATTGCATACCATGTCTATTCATGTATTGAAAGATATTTCTTATAATGAAGGTAGATTTTGAAGAAGGCAGCCATAATCATGAATGATCAGGGTTTTTTCATGCTTATAAATTTCAGAATGATGTGGTTAAATACTAAACAGATGATTATTAAATCACAAGTTAAGATAGTTTCATTTTGTATATACTGTCAACCTGTCTTCTACAGACAGTGTCATTCTTCACTGTCACTGGCAATATATGGAAGCCATTGCTCTGCACACATACACAACAATAATTTCTATCTGATTTTTATTTCTTAGGCTTTGGATTATTAACCACTGTAACAAGCATGTAGAGATATGTTATTGTTTTATTTCCTGTTTATTGATCTTTTTAAAAATCTCAGCCAACAAACTTTTAAAACTTGGCCAATGTCTATAAAGGAAGTGTTCATAAGGTTAAGTAAAAGATTAGTTCTACCTTACATTAGGCATTTTCTAAATACCAGCTATTCAATTACTACATAGATCAAGGTAAAGAATGTTTCAGACCCTCGAGAAATCCTCACTGAAAATCCACTCAGGCTAGCATGGAGATGTGATCAGTAGCCTGTAATCTCAGTCTTCTGGAGACTGAGGCAGGAAGATCATGACGTCAAAGCCATCCTGCCCTACACAGAAATATTTGACATTAAGAAGCAAGTGTGTAGAGCTGGAGAAATGGAACTGCAATAAATAGTACCCATTATTCTTGCAGAGGACCCAAGTTCAGTTCCCAGAACTCAAATCAGTAGGCTGATAACCAACTGTAATTACTTATAGGGGATTGGATTCTGTCTTCTGGTCTTTGTGGGCTCCTGTACTCGTATATACACATACTCATACACAACTGCAAACGTTCACCCATAATTAAAAACATAAAATCTTCTAAAAGAAGCAGCCAATAAACAAAACTCACTAAATTCATTCTCAAATGAGAAGGTAATAGTTGTTTTAATTAATATTACCACAGATTATTTTGCTCACTCTTATTTATAGAACTATAGTCATATTGTTTATACTCCTTAATATTTGGAGTCTTTCATTGACTATTATGTCTATGAGGTTCATCTCAATATCTTTCCTGAAGTAGTCCATTTTCTATATTTAATATTGTAACTAATTTTAAACAAATGCTACAAATTCATGAATTCTATAATTTAGAAACATGAGTAGCTTCAGTTTAGGATGGTCATGAAAAATGATACTATGAATAGTACTGTATTTCCTTTTAGAAAATGTATTTATGCATTTCTGTTTAGAATAAACTTAAAAGCAGTATTTCTACATGATAGGATAAGTTCTTGCTCAGATTTAGTAAATACTGCCAAACAGTTTCAGTATGATTAAAGCAATTTTTGCTTGCATGGAGTCCGTACTCCTTTCCAACATGACATTATCAGAGTGTTTTGCTAATATTCGTCATTATTGTGTGTGCATGTGAGTGTACATGTGCCTGTGGATGACTAATCACAATTTTGTCAGCTCTGATAAGTAGTAAGGCTATACACTTTTCCGGCTCTTACTGGTCATGTTGTTACCTGCCTTTGCAAAATGATTCAAATGAAGTTTGCCCAATTTTTATTCATTTTTATGAATTTTTTACTGGCTTTTAAGAAGTATATTAGCTTGATTGTATTTAACCTCATATTGATATATGTATTGTAAAATTCTCCCATTCTTGCCTTAATTTGGGGCTCCTTTCCTAGTGAATTTGAAAACCAAAAGATAGACTCCGTGGAACCTATTTTATTGATTTTTCAGAATTATGAAGGTAAACATTTCAGTCTATGAACTTGGTACTATTAGCTTTCCTGTTGACCTTAGTTACTTTTCTATTGCTGTGGTAAAACATAAAGACCAAAGCAGTTTCTGGAGGGCGAAAGATTTACAGATTACAGTCCATCACAGAGTGAACTAAGAAGCGCAAGAACATAGTCAGGAACTGAAGCAAAAAACCATAGAGGAACAATCCTTAATGGCTTTTTCCAGATTGCTTACCTTAAATTTTAGTACAATTTCCCTTAATAGGCTGATTTTTCTCTCATCAATCATTAATCAAGGAAATATCTAATTGAATTGCCTATAGACCAAATTCATGGGGTCATTGTCTCAATTGGGAATCCCTTTTTCCCAATGATTTTAAGTGTCTAAAATTGATGTACAACTATCCATAATGTTATTTAATTTCTATTTAGTTTTATGCAATTAAAGATCAAGAAGTTTCAGTCTCATTTTAATTGAAAGTCTGATTTATTCAGTGTTGATTAGTACTGCAGTATGTTTCACAATACTGGCTGTTGTGTGTGTCAGGATGCCTTCCATAGCTTCACTTCTCTTCTGTTGAATTGCTTGCATAAGTGTGTGCCAATGTTATTGATTTATTTACAGTTTTATTAATTTATTTTCAGGACATGCTCATTCAAGCTAGTCTCAAATTCCCAGTTCTCCTGACTCACCCTGAAAAATGCTATTATTAAAAGTGTGCCACCATGCACACTCCACACTGTTGTTTTTCTTGTTAGTATGTTTCAATTTCATTCCATTTCTTTAGTATATATATATATACACAATGTGTAACATAAACCTTTAGAAAGTGTTTAAATTTCCCTAAAGAAATGTTCTGTTATTTTTAATTATCAATAGTTAGACTATCTTTGAATATGCGGATAACTTTGAGGGAAAATTCGTATTTATATCATCTCTTGAAATTTATAAGCATTGTGTTACCACATTCCGTTTATTTTCTGCAACATTTTCAGTTTTATGTATAGCTTCAATCCCTCCTGTTACTAGTATTTGATGTATCATGTTCTTATAAAGAGCATGCTTTCTGTCTTATGTTCTAATTGAACTTTACTGATATGAAAAAATGGCACAATTCTTATTTTGCATTTTGACCTTGTATTTGTCATCTTTTGGAATTCATATTTTAATTATGAAGCTATCTGCAGGGTATTTCTGAATGTCTAAGGCATAGTATATTAATGCAAATAGTGACAATTTTGTTTTTGTTTTTAAAACTATACTTTTTTTTGTCCTTGTATCATATTTTACTAACTAAACCCACCATGGCAATGTGAAGGAGAACCGAGAATCTTAGATATCCCTGTCTCTATCCAATCCCAAGAGGAAACATTATTTTTTATTAAAAATAGATTTGTATTTCTCACACAAAATAACCTGATACAGTTTCCTCTCCCTCCACTCCCCCCAGCTCTTCCCTGCCTCTTGTCCTGTCTAGATTCACTCCCATTCTGTTTCTCATCAGAAAACAAGCTAGGGCATCTAAAGGATAATAATAAAATGAAAAATAGTATAACCAAACAAAACAAAAAAATCAGAATAGGACAAAACTAAGCAGAAGGACAAGAGGCCCAGAAATGCACAAGAAACAAAGACACAGAGGCCGAGCTTGTAAATGCAGGGGTCCCACAGAAACACAGAACTAGAAGGCATAGTGTAAGCATAAAGACCTGCAAGATAAAGTAAATAAATAAAATGAATGAATGAATAAATAAATAATATTAAAGACAGAGAGATTAGAGAGAAAGAAAGAAAGAAAGAAAGAAAGAAAGAAAGAAAGAAAGAGAAGAAAGAAAGCCCTTATGTGATACTATGAGACAAGAAAAATCCAAAGTTGCCTTTGAGTTCAGTTCCTGTTGACCAACTACTGCTGGGCATGGTGTTGAATTTTAGAAAAAAAGAAAGAGGGCCAAGGATATGTTTGGTAGAAGCACTGTATAGTGCAGGAGAAGGGGGTGCCTCTGTGGGCCCCTAAGGCATCCCTTCCCACTGAGGTCCCAGCCACAAGAAGGTTATAGTATGGAATATAGCTTATTTAGGGTATGGGGAGGAAAGTTGAGGTTGGTAATAGATACAGAGAAAGGAAGGGCGGAGAAAAGAAAGGATCGAGGAGCAGGGGAGGTGGAACATGAGAGCAAGAGATAATGAGATAGAGTGGGAGAGAGAATGAGAGAGAGAGAGAGAGAGAGAGAGAGAGAGAGAGAGAGAGAGAGAGAGATCACTAGGAGAGGGAGGGAGAGGGAGGAAGAGGGAGGGAAAGGGAGGGAAAGGGAGGGAAAGGGAGGGAAAGGGAGAGAGAGAGAAAGGATGGAGGGAGAGAGGGAGAAGGAGGAGAAAAGGCCATGAACAGAAGACATGGAGAGGATGTGGGAGGGGAATGGGGAGAGAAGGGACAGAAGGGGAAGAGGGTAAGGGAGCAAGAGAACATGAGGGTGAGGAAGGGACAAGCAGTCCCTTTATTGTGAAGCATACGTGGCTTTTGCCAGGTAACTGGGGCGGAGCCAAGAAGAAATGCTAACACATGTGGCCTACTCTTTTTTTTTATTCGATATATTTTTTATTGGATATATTTTTTATTTACATTTCAAATGATTTCCCCTTTTCTGGATCCCCAAAGAAAATCCCCAAAGAGCTGCATGTAGCAGTACCTACCTGTCATGCCATCGCTCAGGAGACTAAGGGAGATGGCCACAGGTTTGAGACCAGACTCTACTTCAGATGGAGACGTTCACTCAAAGAAATTTCAAATAAGGAAAAATTAAATAGATCATTTCAAATTATAATGCTAATTAGCATATGTTTTAAAGTAAGCGCCGAAAATGGAAAAATCAGCATCCTTTCATGCTAAAAGTCTTGGAAAGAACAGGAATTCATGGCCCATATCTAAACATAGTAAAAGCAATATACAGCAAACCAGTAGCCAACATCAAACTAAATGGAGAGAAACTTGAAGCAATCCCACTAAAATCAGGGACTAGACAAGGCTGCCCCTCTCTCCATATCTTTTCAATCTTTTCAATATAGTTCTTGAAGTCCTAGCTAGAACAATTAGACAACATAAGGAGGTCAAAGGGATATAAATTGGAAAGGAAGAAGTCAAACTATCACTATTTGTAGATGATATGATAGTATACTTAAGTGACCCAAAAAACTCCACCAGAGAGCTCCTACAGCTGATAAACAACTTCAGCAAAGTGGCTGGTTACAAAATCAACTCAAGCAAACCAGTAGCCTTTCTATACTCAAAAGATAAGCAGACTGAAAAAGAAATTAGGGAAATGACACCCTTCACAATAGCCACAAACTGTATAAAGTATCTTGGGGTAACTCTAACCAAACAAGTGAAAGACCTATATGACAATAACTTCAGATCTCTGAAGAAGGAAATCGAAGAAGACCTCAGAAAATGTGGCCTACTCTTAAGAGTAGTTTGTTTCCCTAGTAGGATTCTCTTGAAGGCAACCTGATTTTCATTTGCAAGTGGTTATTCAGTGGTTATTGCAGTGCCTTGTACAGCCATCATAAGAGAAGCTTCCTCCCACAACAACTACAGTGAGTCACAGTCAGATCATATATAGAGTGAAAAGCCTCAGGGCGCTCAGCCCTAAAGGAGATGTCTCCATCAAACCCTCCCCTAAGAGCTCAAGGAACCTTGTGGAAAGGGAAGTGGAGAGTGAAAAAGCAAGAGGGGATAGAGGATGCCAAGGAATCAGGACATTCTTGACAACAGGGCTAGTGCACATAAGACCACACAGAGATTGTGGCAGCATGCAGAGCGCCTGATCAGGTCTGCAACAGGTAGAGTCATATGCCTTCGTCCCTAGCACGGAAGCTATCTCCACCTGATAACCACTTGCAAGAGGAAAAAGTTTTAAAAATTAATCTGAGCATTTGTTATAGTTTTTCAAAATGTTAAGAAAGAGCGTTTTTTTTAATGATTAATTGATATTAGTCTGGGCTACGTTCTGTATTTAATAAGGTGATTACTTGGTCTTCCCTCTGCTCTCCAATAATGCCGTGAATTACAGTGACTTTTCTTTAATGTAGAAGTAACAATTTTTGGTCTCTGGAATTAATAATACTTGCTTTATGTCTTAATTTGATTTGTTAATGTTTTTCAAAGGTTTTCCAGCCATATTGATAAACTAATTTGCCTTTATTAATTTATAATTTTCTCAGTAAATTTTGATGTCCCTTAAACTCATGACATTTCTTTAAAGTGACTTTTAAAAGATTATATTGTGATTTAGTCTTCATTCTCTAGAAAACTTTATGAAAAGTGTTGTCTTCTGTTAAAGTTTGGAAATACATACCTGAAATTATTTGTTCTTTCTTTCTTCCTTCCTACCTACTTTCCTTCCTTCCTTCCTTCCTTCCTTCCTTTCTTCCTTTCTTCCTTTCTTCCTTTCTTTTCTTTCTTTTCTTTCTTTCTTTCTTCTTTCTTTCTTTCTTTCTTTCTTTCTTTCTTTCTTTCTTTCTTTCTTTCTTTCTTTCTTTCTTTCTTTCTTTCTTTCTTTCTTTCTTTCTTTCTTTCTTCTTCTCTCCTCCACTTGCTTACTTGCTCATCGTCCTCCTCTTCCTGTTCTCCTCCTCTATTTCCCCTCCTCCTTTTCTTCAGAATTGATTCTTTCAGACAATACATCCCACCCACTGCCCCCTCTCTCCTATCCTCCCAGCTCCCTCCCACACCGTCTTCCCCACATCTGATCCAGTCCATGTCCTTTTTGTTGGAGGTTCAGGATTTTGTTCTTTGTGAAGCATTGAGGTGAGGACTGTGTGAAGGAATATTCAAACATCCATTGGAGCTGCCAGTTTGTGCAAACTGTTCTGCATGGAAAATGTATTAATTTGTCCTAAATTTGAAATCCATGAAGATAAGCAAGCTCAGAGTTTCTTATTTTCTTTGTTATGTCTGTAGGAAGTTGATGATCCTGTTGATGGTTATGTGTGTCTCATCATTTCTTCTTGAACAGTCTCACTAAGAGCTTCATTATTTTATACTCTTTAAATAATTAACATACATTTCATGACATTTGAGTTTTTATGTCCTTTTAATTTCTATTTTATGATACATTGTGCTTATTTTATGCTTTATTTACTTGCTATGTGATGTTCCTCTTACTCGTTTTTAGACTTTAGTTTTTTATAATATATATCCATCTTTATATTTAGGTTGTAAACTTCTCTGTGAGTACAGCTTAATGGAATTTCAAGAGCCTTGCTATAATTTATTTTTCATCGGCACCTACTTTAAAACATATGCTAATTAGCATTATAATTTGAAATGTACTATTTAATTTTTACCTATTTGAAATTTCTTTGAGTGAAGGTCTCCATCTGAAGTAGAGTCTGGTCTCAAACCTGTGACCATCTCCCTTAGTCTCCTGAGAGATGACATGACAGGTAGGTACTGCTACATGCAGCTCTTTGGGGATTTTCTAATTAAATTTTGGTACTGACTCTTAATCTTACTGTGGTGAGACAGTATGTTCTGCATGAAAACAGTCCTTCCAAAGGTTTTCAAACTTGCTTCATAGCTTGAAATATGATGTGTTTTAGAATCACATTTTGCTTGTAGTAGAAATGTGAACAACCACGTCATCCTGCACACAGTTCAATGCATGAAAATCTCGGTAGTTTGATGAATCTTTTTCTCCTGGTCTTACTCTTTGATTCTTGAATTCATCTGCTGTTCATAAGGCGGTAAGAGAAATTTACAGCTGTGTTTTTCCCCTGTGTTTGATTGTTTTTACGCTTTCACCTTTGTGTAAGCCATTATGTGGTACATTCTTGAATACACACAATCTAAACTTGTCTAAGTTTATATAGAATTGATGTTTATCATCACAACTCATATCTATACTTAGAATGTTGTAAGTATAATTTTATATTACATTCATTTTTAAATATTGTTTGCATGAAACATTTTTTCAACATTTTATTTATGAACTTCTTGTGTGCTTTTCTTTACATTATGTCACTGTAAAGTGAACCTGATGAAATTTAGTTATATTATTCAGAATGACAATCCTTGTAGAACAATTTACTAGTTACTCTGCAACAACAATGCCATTACTGTAGTATTTTTTGTATAGTTTTTACTTTCTCAGCTCTTTTATTCCTGTTATTGCCTTATTTTGGAATTATCAACTAATTTCACTTGCCACTTTCAGTTTCCTTTCATTTTTCACACATAACCCAAAGATGATCCGGCCTATCCAACATATGCCATGTTTTATCTAATGTTATTGTTTTTCTTATTCATGGCACATATACTGTTTTCTGATAACTTTGATGATATTTTCCTATGTTATTATATATATAACATTTATGTAATATATGTATATATATTAAATGATAGAAACTTTTAAAGAAATTGTGGTGTGAAAGTTAATGACTTCTTACTTTTAGCTGAATATTCATCATTTTCTCTTGTTCATAAAGGTCATTCAACTGAATAGACCATTTTTCTATTAAAATCTTGGTTCTAGAATATATTTCTCTATAAAACACTGGTAATAAAATGTATAAGCTTTACAATTTAGGAAGCCATCCTTCATCAGTCAGCTCTTGTTTCCGGTGTTTATCTTCATTTCAGCTGGTACTTCAATGCTAGTGAGCAGCAGCACTCCACAGAGTTCTTCACTGCCTTCTGGCTGACGCCTTTCTCTAGGCTTCTCCTTTGAAGATATAATATCTTTCTCCCATGGCTGCATTTCACATTTTCTCTCTTTCTTTGGTTTTCAGACGTTCTATGGTATGCCCACATGTGTTATTCTTTGTACTTATAACTCCAGGGCTATGGACATTCTGGAATCTGTTCATTTCTATTTTTAAAACGACATTTTGAAAGATCTTTATCAGAGCTTCTTAAAATAATTCCTGTCTTCTACTCCTCCAGGGTGAATTAGCTTCTTTTTGTTCCAGAGCTTTCACGTGTGTCATTAAGATGCTAATGTATGCTCTCTCCAGTTTCTTTTTGGAGGCACGCAAGGCTATGAGTATTTCTCTTAGCACTGCTTTCATTGTGTTCCATAGATTTGGGTATGTTGTGCCTTCATTTTCATGTACTAAGCTCAGCTCCACGTGGATCAAGGACCTCCACATAAAGCCAGACACACTGAAACTAATAGAAAAGAAACTGGGGAAGACCCTTGAAGACATGGGTACAGGGGGAAAGTTCCTGAACAAAACACCAATAGTTTGTGCTCTAAGATCAAGAATTGACAAATGGGACCTCATAAAATTACAGTTTCCATGAGGCAAAGGACACCGTCAAAAGGACAAATTGGCAACCAACAAACTGGGAAAAGATCTTCACCAACTCTACATCTGACAGAGGGCTAATATCCAATATATACAAAGAACTCAAAAAGTTAGACCCCAGAAAACCAAATTTAAAAACCCTATTAAAAATGGGGTACAAAGCTAAACAAAGAATTTTCACCTGAATAACTTCAGATGACTGAGAAGTACCTTAAGAACTGCTCAGCATCATTAGTCATTAAGGAAATGCAAATCAAAACAACCCTGAGATTTCACCTCACACCAGTCAGAATGGCTAAGATTAAAAACTCAGGAGAAAACAGGTGTTGGCGAAGATGTGAAGAAAGAGGAACACTCCTCCACTGCTGATGGGATTGCAAGCTGGTACAACCACGCTAGAAATCAGTCTGGTGGCTCCTCAGAAAATTGGGCACAACACTTCCGGAGGACCCTGCTATACTACTCCTGGGCATATACCCAGAGGATTCCCAGCATGTAATAAGGATACATGTTCCACTATGTTCATTGCAGCCCCATATATAATAGCCAGAAGCTGGAAAGAACCCATATGTCCCTCAGCGGAGGAATAGATACAAAAAATGTGGTATATATACACAATGGGGTACTAATCAGCCATTAGAAACAATGAATTCATGAAATTCTTAGACAAATGGATGGAGCTGGAGAACATCATCCTAAGTGAGGTAACCCAGTCTCAAAAGAACAATCATGGTATGCACTTACTGATAAGCAGATATTAGCCTAGAAACTTGGAATACACAAGACACAATCCACATATCAAATGATGTCCAAGATGAAGGAAGGAGTGACCCCCGGTTCTGGAAAGACTCAGTGCAGCAGTATATGGCAATACCAGAACAGGAAAGTAGGAAGGGGTGGATGGGGCAACAGGGGGAGGAAAGAGGGCTTATGAGACTTTCGGGGAGGGGGGATCAAGGAAAGAGGAAATTATTTGAAATGTAAATAAAGAATATATCGAATAAAATAAAATAAAATAATTCCTCTTTCTGTGAACATTCTTCTTCCCTTCCGGTGTACAACAGGCAAATGCTAGACCATTCGTGGGAGTGACTTTGGTTCTCATCTGGTTATTCCTTTATCTACCCTTTTATTCTTTCTTATAAAATAAAATAAAACCAGATCTTATTTGTAAGAGATTTCACATATTTTTTCTGTTTTATATATTTTTATTTTCTTTGATTTATTTTCTTTGTTTTTAAAATTTTATTTCATATTTGTTTATTTTGTTCTTTTGTTCTTGCTAAAAATGTTTTATTAACTTCCTAGTGGCTTCAGTGGGTGGATGAATGATTACTCGGATGAAGGGATAGAGAAATGCTAGATACATACTTGATGATAGAAAGATGCATGTTAGATGTACAAATGTATAGATAAATACATAGTTATTTAAGAATGAGATGCTAAAATATAGATTAGGGACAAAGAGCAGAAAAACCTTAAGGATGAACTTGAAATCATGTTTGCATAGCAGACATTGTGTATCCAACAATTATTTATTTGTTTCTTTATAGATATACATTTGTTCACCAGCTCATCTATTCATGTATTTATAGTGTTGGCAGTTATAGTCATGTATATTCAGTATATGTAAGAGCTACATAGGCATTACGGATGGTTGTGAGCCACCATGAGGCTACTGGGATTTGAATTCAGGACCATGTGGTTGCTGGGATTTGAACTCAGGACCATGTGGTTGCTGGGATTTGAACTCAGGGCCTTTGGAAGAGCAGTCAGTGCTCTTACCTGATGAGCCATCTCTCCAGCCTGCTTAATGAGTTCTATATTTGCTATTTCTAGGCCCTCAGCCACTGGCTGGATTGCCCTATAGTACAAAACAGTGTGATTGTAGATGATACGTTTTTCTCTTTGCTGAAAGTAAATGGGGAGCATTGAAATTAGAAATACGTTCTATGCAATTTTTAAAATAACATGTTTTAATTCATTGAGAATTTCATACACTGTATATTGATCATATTTACCCTCCCAACTCCTCCTATATCCACACCTCCCTATCCATTCAGTTTCCTGCCTTTTAAAAAGCTTTTTTGTTATTAAATATAATTGTATCATATCCCTCTTTCCATTTCCTCCCCTAACCCAGCCCATGTACCAATACCCCATCTCTCTAAAATGCATAGCCTCTTCTCTTCTACCCCACACTCCCTCCCTCTTTTCAAAGCTCTTCAAGTTCATTTTCTATTGGCTATATGTTTTCAGGTGTGAAACCAGCCACTAGGACATCATCAGCCTACCAGGAGACACACCTTTAAAGAAAACTAACTGTCTCTTTCTCGGCAGCTATCAAATACCAATAACTTCTTACCTGGGGGTAGAACTTAATGCCACCATCATCTGTTCCTCTATGTTGCAATTTTGTCTCTCTTGAGCTCGCACAAATCTTATGCATGCTGCCACAACTGCTCTGCTGTGTAGCAAACCCATGATGTCACTGTAGTCGTCTACCACCTCAGGTTCCTACAGCTCTCATCCCCCTCACTTCTGCAATGATCCTTGAGCCTTGAGCGGAAGGCTATAATATAGATGTCCCATTTGAAGCTGAGCCCTCAACAATCTCTTATTCTCTGGAATGTGACCAGTTGTGGGTCTCTGTTCTAGTCACCCTCAACTGAAAGAAGCTTCTATGATGAAGGTTGGGGCAGAGATATAATAATCTCTGGATATAACAGTGAGTTTTCAGGAGCTAGTTTAATACTATCTTCTTTTAGCAAAATAATAGTAGGTTCTCCCCTGGGGTCTATAATCTTTCTAGCTCCTGCTTCTTGGCCACAACTATGGTGCCAGCTATAGTGTTCATCTTGTGGGGCAGGCTTTACAGCCACTCAGAAAGTGTTTGGTTACTTCTGTGACATCTGCACCACTACTCACCACCAAAGGTGCATGCTATCTTGCCAGGCCAGTTTTACTTGTAAAATGCAGATCTCAAAGAATCTCTTTTACATGGTCCCTCTAATGTAAGATTCTACAGAAACATTGATATGCTGTTGTTAGTATATGTCTTTGTAGACTCTACTCTTAGCTGTGGTCTTTCTGCATTCTGTCACATTGTGATGCTTGTATACAGAATACAGTGACAGGTGTAAAGATCCCCCAATATTTAGAACCAATGCCCTTGGAGAGAGTTGCTTTTTTTTAAATTAATGGTTGTAGGACACTGCAGGACACATTAAGGCCACTCTTTTTGTAGTCCTACACACCCAGACAATTTGCTTTTCTGGTTCCTTAAATGACTGTCCTCAGTCTTTTTCCAGACTATGTCCTAGTTTGTCCTTTTAAATGAATATTCTCAAGCTTATTAGCCTAGTGATAGCCAAAAAGTACTTGACTTAAGGTTCACTAATTAGTTACAAAACTGAACAGCCTCAATTTTCAAGAAAAGATATGAAATGTATTTGTCTGTAAAAACTGTATATACTTTTACAGAAAGTCCATTTCTTTGAACATAAGAAGGAAGTCTTGGACTTAGTTTTTTTTTTTTCCATACCCTTTTAAAATTTGCAGCTTCTCTAGTTAGAAATGTATTTCTTATAGCTTTTTAAAACTTTGTCATCTGTTCTAGTGTATATGCACAACTGGCTGTGTGTGTGGACCGGTTGTTGTAGAAGAAATGGGATTTATAACTACGCAGGGTTAAGTATTCAATCTATTTATGTATTTAAGGATTACAGGCAGATGTAAGACATTTGATCCCCTGTTGACTTACTCAATGGTAAAGCAGGCTAGAATCTTTACCATGGTGTTATTCACAGGGTATGCTTGTTTAACACAAGTTTAAGCCTGCTGTCAATAAAACAAGTATTTCTTTTCTACTAATGCTTGCCAGGCTTTGTTTTATATTTCTGTATTTGTCGCTCTAGGTGTAACCTTTCCTTCCTCTCCTTCCCTTACATGTTGGCTTGTTATGCCCCCTGTGTCCCTAGATAAAGTCATCTGCATTTCCTCCCTGTGCTCTTTACTGGACATTTTAGTTATCTACATTAGAACTCTCACCCCAACCCCCAAAACTTTGAATTTAAGTCATCCCTTCCCCATCCTAATCAGAGTCAGCACAACTTTGTTAGAGGATAGTAATGCTTCCTCTTGGAGCCCTGTGGCCAACAGTAAGCAGGTCTGGGCATTCTTGGATTGGCATGTTTTCCAGTGTTACTTTATCCTATTTTGGTGAGAAAGGTGTCAATGGGACCCTTGTGGACTTATTAGTCTGTTCCAAGTATGAATGTGTTCACTTAAGTTTATGGATACATGGGTGTTGTTAACCCCAGTTATGCCGAAGCTACTGTTCAAACTGAAGGTATTTAAGCTAGGTTCATTTGAAAGTTTCAGCCTCAGAATGTGACCTTTTGTCAGTACTGCAGATAAAAGTCGGCATGAATCAAATGACTAAGAATGTAATGTGGAAGAAGTGCCCTGCCTACCAATCTCAGCCATAGGCCATCTTGCTGGAGCGATTTATACCTGTTTATTTATCCTTGATCATAATTTGCTTATTTATGTTTATCTCTTTGAACTTAAGAACATTTTATGTAGTTGAATACACCCTATAGGTTGAGGTGACTAAAAGGTTAGCCACTCATAATCCAGACACGGAAGTTTTGTTTACTAGGAGCCTGACTTCCCAGCTCACAAGGTGTGAAAGCTTCAGTATAGAGAGAATCTTAGTAGGTTTTTTAGGTCCAGGGCCATGAAGACATGGCCAGCTTGAGTGGTTGGCAAAGGGATTGATTTAGAAGGAGAAGAAGCATGCGGTCTGAATGCTGATTCGATGAATAGTTGAGGCACGTCCTCCAAAGAGAAGAGAGAGGGGATGCTTGGAAAGATGGCTGTCAGCAAATTCTGTTTTTCTTACATGTCTCTCAGGGAAAAACATGCAATCTTCAAGCATCTTTCACGTACATTCTGTCTGGATGAAACACCTTCATTTTGATAGAGCTCCTAACATTTTTAACAGCTGTTCCCTGAAAGGGTTAGGACCAACTGCAAGTTAATGTCAGTTGTAAATGTTTCCCAAACTTCTGTTTCTTCTGAGGAAAAAATAAACCGCCCCGACCCCCTCAAAAATAAATGGATGTTTGTGATCACACACACACACACACACACACACACACAATTGATCATAATTTCCCCTTTATCTTTATACTCATTCTACCCACTGATCATTTTATCCCCAACCCATGTCTTTCTCCAACCTACAGAATTTGTTTTATTCTGTTTAATGTGTCTGTGACCCACTGTGATTAATTAGTGTTGTTTTTGTCTGTCTTGGTTTTTGTGTTTGTTCACTCATTTGTTTGTTTTGAGCCTGGGTCTTTCCCCACAGCCTTCACTGGCCTGGCACTGGCTTTGTAGATCTGGCTGATCTCACTTTCTATAAACTTCCTAGCTTCCCAAGTGCTGGGACTGGAGGTGTGCCCGCCCATGACTTGCTGCTCTTATTGTCCTTTAACACAGACACCGGCGTGAAAATGCAGGTGTCTACGAGGCTCTTTCAAACTATCAAAAGTCAGATGAACACAAATGTACACATATCAAAAGTTTTAATTACTATAACTTGTGACCAACAGGGCATGTCTATCCTACTCACTGATTGGTAGCACAAAATGAAAATCAAGCTAAGTAATGACACCATAAAATTATTTCACAGGTTCAAACTGTGCTTCCTGGTTTTGTACTACCATGCATATTTGTTGAGTGGTGGATATTGTTTGAAGAAGGGAGCACAATATATATATAGGAAGCATATACATATATGTGTGTATGTGTGTGTTTGTGTGTGTGTATGTATGTGTATATATATATGTATATGTATGTGCTTTAATTAATTAGATATTGAAAAATATTTTCCCTTAAATTTGTAAACCAAACAAGTTCTCATCCCAAACTTCTCCAAGGGAGAATACAGGGAGGTCCAGTTTCCTTAAGGTAGTCTGAATTGTCCTCTTTGTGTCCTTAAGGTGGTCTGCAGGGAGGTTGTGTTTCCTTAACATGGGATATAGTCACCATTGCTCTGGCTTTAGTTTTACTCAACAAGTCAAAGGGTAATAGAGCTATATTTTGTGATGCTTGAGTCACAAAAACTTTGTTTTCTTTAAATTTTCACTGTCAAACTGCTTTATTTTTATTTCACATAGTTCTGGTTGAAAGTAAAAAAATATTTTAATTAAACATTTTTCCAATGAATGATTAATTGCTTAAAAACAAGTGGAAAGGTGAATAGTGCATAGAAGAAATCTCATTTTTATGCTAATAAACTATAAAAAGGGTCCCTAGATAAAAGCCTTATGCTAGGTTTGAGAGTCAACAATTATATTGCCACTTAATATTAGAAACTAACTAATGGATAATCTAGTGGGGATGGCTTAGATTCACTTGCAATTATTTTTAAAATCCAAATACTTAAATTAAGAAGCAAGTTACCTTTGATATCATAGATTTTTCACTTGTCATTGACACTCCATTCCACTCTGCACTAGGGGACAAGAAGATGGAGTCTGCTGTGGGTGGGGTACCTGGGACAAGCTTCCTCACCCTGAATGCTGAAAAATCTGTAAGAATGGTTACAAATGCTAATAATTGTGTTAGAATAATATATATACACCACATATTGACCATAGTGGTGTGTTCAAATGTGTGGTCCACAATGAATCTTGGGCTTCAACTTTCACAGGTCATATCTTTGGGTAGATAATGACCTTGGGTGAGTCTCAGGTGTAACACCTGAAAACCTTTATGCCAGAGGATGGAAGAGGACAGGGCAGGGAGTTCTCTAAAAGAACAGTTCTATTTGCTAAGTCAAGGAAGTGAATAAGAGACATGCAAATCCCTGGAGTGTGCCTGGTAGATGCTCTCTAATCTCTTCCCTATTCAGACCTCATTTCCTTTCTCAACAATGCCTTCTGCAGCAATCAGGAACCATTCACAGAGCCGTTTCTTTCTTAGGTTATTTATTATTTGTGCCTATCAGCTTGATGAATAGAGGAGCAGGCTCAGGAGCAGATGCATATGACCTACTTTTTGGTGCCAGCCGCTCCTGCCTTTGCTTTCCCCTGTGGGAAGATCTGCAGTGGACCATTGATTGGGAGTAGCTTTAAGTGAGTGAAGGCAAAATTAGTTTTCATTTACCCTGTGTACCCCTATTCAGTACCAATCAGGAAAGGCAGTATGAAGTGCAAATATATTTGCCTTTTGCTGTCTCCACTAAAGGATTACAGGTTACCAAGAAACACAAAACATATTCTTTCCCTTTGCCTGCCCTGCCACCAGCCAGAGGATGCTGCCAGCATCCTTGAACTGGAGTTAATTTCTCTTAGAAAACTTTCTTTTTCCTTCTTTTATTTTTAGCTTCAGACTTGTGGTCTTTGTTGTTGACCGTGTGAATTACAGCCTCCTGAAGCAGCGGGAGCTTTTAGCCTTCTCTGAGAGTTTTTATATGCAGCTCTCACAGACATACATTCTCACTAAGCCCTGTTCCTTACATTTCGGGAGCAAGCCATGTCCATCCCTTTTCTAATACTCTCCTGCCTTCCTGGATTTATGCATTACCTGAGTTCATCACATCCTAGCCTCTGGGTGTATTTCCTAATGAAATTTTAACATAGGAAGGCCTTCCTCCCTTTCCTCCCTTGGTTAAGGAATACAATGACTTTTTGCATTTGTGGCAGTGCACCAAAGCTCTTGTGTAATGGAGGCGGTAGAGATGGATAGCAGGCCGTGGTGCTTTGTGTAGCTACAGAGGCAGCTAAGCAGTGAGTGGCCTTTAATTCAACTTTAGGTACAGTTCAGGAAAAACAAAGCAAGACTAGCTGCCATCTCAGACCATAGAGCTCAAAACTTATGTCCTCTTTGTCCCTGTAATTGGACTTACAGTGAGTGACATATAGTGGCCAAGAACTTGAATTCTGCAGCTAGATTATCCAGATTCGGGGGATTCTGACTTGGCCAAGGCACAATATGGGGCTCTAGTGTCTTGCATAATACTCTTGTTTTCTGGTCTCCTGGGGTATACTGTAGACCTTTCTTTCAGCTCTTAAGGCTCCTGAGATGAAATAAGGTGGATTTCAGCATCTAATACCGAGCATCTAGCATCTGTGAGCCTACATGAGCCTGGTTATAAGGCTAGCTGCTTTAACCCTGATATCTACAACAGTAGTCATATTTATCTCGGTGTTAGTACTTACAAGCAATCGGTAGCCTCAGATACTCCGGCATCTTATCAACCCACTGCCAAGTACATTACATGAGGTGTGTGCCTTGCAGTGTGGGTGAGGGTTGTGATTAAGCAAAACCAAATAGGGTCCCATAGTACACTGTCTCCTATGCTTGCCTGCTTCCCATGGATCATGAAGAGAATCAGCATTGCAATGAGTGAACAGGCTGATTCCACTGGAATCATGGGGAGTGGACAGGCTGATTCTACAGGAAAGACAAAAGATGCTTCTCCGGACAAAGTAGCAATTTAAGGGTTCAGCTCGGTGCCCCAAGTTTGTTCAGGCTGCCCAAAGGCGAGTCTTAGCTTTAAAGATTCCACATCTTTCCAATTAGTACCTTCATGTTATAGACAGCTAGAGTGGAAGAGAATCCAATTTGCATTATAAGTCAACTAGTCTAAGATCTTGGTTTGATGTTTCCATTAATGTTAGCCCTTCGGACACAGAGAAGAAGCAGAACATCTACCCAGATATAAAGGCTTCCTGGCCCTTCGTGCAGTGTTGAGCCAACAGTCTGAAAACCCAAGCTTTGTGGTTGATGGTTCAGTCCCCGGGGAAGTTTCAGACTGCATTGGTACCCAGGGGTTCTTCCCCCTTCTCAGAGGTAAAGGGTATGGGGAAAGAAGAGGGACTGTGTGAGGGAGACTAGAAGGAAGGGGGCTTTAACTGGGATGTAAAGCAAGAAAACAAATTTGGAAAAGTATGGGAAAATATCCTCTCGTACCCCTAAAAAGAAAAAGAAAAAAAAGAATTTACAAGTTTTTCCTTTTTCTAATTTTGTTACTAAATATCAGTAATAACAAGCTAAACTTCCAATGCCTTCTTTAGTTTGATGACAGTGTTCAAAATAATCACGTGCCCACCCTTGCTTCTTATAAGTGTTCTATTAGCAGTATCTCTGGGATAATTGGTAGTCCCGTGGCCAGACCATGCCTCAGGCGTTCAGTGCCCTTTTTTGCTTCGTGCGTGTGCTAACATTGTCTTCACATAGAACTAGATTTGAAATATCAGGAATCCCTAGAACCAATTCTGAAAATTTGTCATTAAGATTCCTACCTCGGAAGCACTGTTGATGTCCAAATCTGTTTTAGTCAGCTAAGGATGTCATAACAAAGTAGCTCACACTGGATGCCTTGAGCAAGACAAATGTACAATCTGATAGCTAGGGGTCCCACAAGTCCAATATGAAGGCCGTGGGTGTGCAGTGCTCTGGGAGGCCTGTCTTTGTGTCTCCAATCCCAGTTGGCTACCTCTTACTTTGCTGCCTCACAGACAGCAAGTTTTCTCTGTGTGTATTCCTGCATGCCTGCTTGTTCACGTGCTTTCTTGCTTGTTTTGTTTATTTGCCTCTTCCTTCCTTCCTTCCTTCCTTCCTTCCTTCCTTCCTTCCTTCCTTCCTTCCTTTCTTCCTTCCTTCTGTTGCTCCTTAAGAAAAGAACAGGTTGCCAGAGACCCTGACCGTTTACAGTGAGTCCTATTTATAAGGGGCCCTTCCTTATGACTCCATTACACTTATATCTTCTTCTAAGCCATATTTCCAAAGACAGGCACATTACAAGTAAGGACTTCCCCTATGAATTTAAGAGGATAACCTTCAGTTCAGTATGAACTGTTAAGATGGATCAGTGTATAAAATCACTTGCTGCACAAGACTGTCTTGAGTTTATCCTCTGGACTCCTTCATGACTGGAGAAGCTCCTGAAGCTTTCCTCTGCTCTCCCCTCACACATCCCTAATACGCACATGTATCACACTCAGACGCACTCACTGATAAACAATGCTTTAGTTCAATTTATAACATACCAATGTGGTGCAACTTTCTGGTGAACAACTAAAGAGATTATTGGTGTGTTGTTGTCTCTGGGAGATGCAGCCAGGCACTGATGGCTGTGAATTTAAGAAACTCCTCCTCATGGGAGCCAACTTGAATGTGGTTGAGATTTTGACTTTTGCTGCAGAAAAGTATTTTAGAATTAGTCAGTGTGCAGCAAGTTGATAGCTCTTAAGTTAAAGAGAGCGCACACTTAGGTTCAGGTGAAACATTAAGGGAATGAGGCATTTGCCTAAGGCCTTGCTATGTGATTTGGGGGGTTCTGATATGATACTGTACAAATCATATAAATTTACAGCAAGGTTCAAGGTTATACAAAGGTTAACACTTAAGTTAATGTTGGAGCTGGTTAATTTATTTGTTCTAAAGAAATTCCTTCACTAAAGGAAAATGCAGTGTAGTTGAGGAGCACTGTTCAGGTGTAGGAGTGGGGGGAGTTCTAATAAAGGCAAAACTCACCTACACCTCAGCTTTTAGAATGTTTTTTTGCTGCTTTAATACTCTTACTTGAAACATCTTCCAGGAAAGGGACTTTCCTCCATAGACATCATGATATCTATGGAGAGAGTCTTCACAGCTGTTTTAAGATTGCCAATTGTGGTCAAATTCTTGACTTTCAGCCTTTAAAAATATGAAGTGAGTTTTTCTTATTTTTTCCTTACCATCCCATCCCATTTTTCCATTCTGCTCAGGTTAAATCTTTTCAATAAATCATTAGCATGGGTCTGAGGCTTTTAATTTTGTTTTTGCAGGGAAGGAGTTGAATTTTTAAAAAATTATTTTTAATTATGTGTACATATTTTTCTCACATTTGGATATATCCATGGAAGTATAGGTGCCCAAGGAGGCCAGAGAAATCATATCATGTGGAGGTGAAGTTGCAGATGGCTGTGAGCTGTCTGGTATGACTGGTAGAAACCAAATTTGGGTTCTATGTAGGAGCAGACTCTCCAGCTTCATGGTATTTCTTTTTAAACAATTATCCCCCATCATACGTAATCAGACAACTAGTGAAACAGACATTCATAGCACACTTGCCTGACAACTGGGGAATCTTATGCCCATGGCTTGTATAGGTGTTTGTTTGTTTGTTTAATTTAAACTATATTTTTAATGTCAAACATGCCTACAGTGTATCTTGATCATATACACTCCCCATGTCTATTCTCCAACTCCCTCCATGTCCACTCATCATGCCTGTCAACCAATTTTATACCCTCCTTTTAAAGAAGTTAATTAGTTAATTTTAACACATAGAGTCCAATTAGTACTAGCCATATATGCACAGGCATGAGGTTATCCAATGATGTGTGGAGACTCTATCAGGGGCAACACTCTTAAAAGATTCTCTCTCCAAGCACCCTTAAACTGCCAAAACACCTCAACTGGGGTGGGGTCTGCGAGCCTCTCCCCACTTGGAATGTTGAAAGTTTTAAATAGCTGTTCTTGTGTAGGTATCAATAGCTACTGTGAGTTTATACCTCAGATTTCACAGTTAATTTGCTCCCCCATCTAAAATGTTCTCTGAGTCTTAAAGCAGAAAAGTGGTATAGATGTCACATTTTTAGCTCTGAAAAATGCTATGTAGGTTACTGTGAGAGAAAATGCACCCTTATCTCAATACTCTTATCTAGTACCTCACCATTCATTCTAGGATACCAGCCTGTGAGACAAAATGTGCTCACTGGTGCAATAGTGGTAAAACAGTTTATGGCATAACCAACTACCCTCGTTAGTAGATTTGAAGTCTGTTATGCAGGAAGGAATTCATGCTTGGTATTGTAAAAATTGTCAAAATCCACAGCTAGGGAAGTCATAGGCCTCAGCGAAGAACTTACTGATGTTATTTTTCTAAATTATCATGTTGTCAAACTGCCTTCACAATATTTATATTTTCGTCAATAGCTATGTGCTGCCTCTAAACACAGAGTACCTTCTTATTGCATTTGGTTGTGGTTAACATAGAAATTCATTACTACTCAAGGGATGAGTATAAGGAACTTGCAGGCTCATGCATTCCCTAGGAGTATGATTGGAGAATGCTGGATTGTCAGTGAGCCTTTATAGTCCAGGGACAAGTGAGGATGAAATGAAACACTTCACTCTTTTTGACTCCATGGTAGCTATAAGTCCACTCGCTATGCAAAATCAATCCTGATAAGTGATAAGTTGATGATGATAAGTGAGAGCTTACCTCATGCCACATCCTCTATTACATGTTCTTTATAAACTGTGAGTCTTATAATTTGCATAAAATAAAGCAGACCCGATGCTCTGACCTGCAGTCTCAGACCCTTGAGAGGCTGAACACGAGCATTAAAAGTTCAGGGCCAGCTTATTCTGCAAAGTGAGTTCAAAGCCTGAGAACCTCAGTGAGACCTAGTGTCAAAATAAATAGTAAAAAAGAAGGTGGAGGATCTGGCTCGGTGGTAAATTGCTTACCTAGCATGCTTGAGGCCCTCGCTTTCTTAAAAATAACTAAGTAAAGAATACGTGCCATACATAAAGTCATATGTAGTTAAAGAATGGATTTAATATCAAATAGCTCTCACATAGTTTGTGCAAGAAAAAAATCCAGACAGGACAAGAGCCAAGACCAGGTTATTAACTCATCAAATTCCCTGATTAGCTGAATGGATCCTTGAAAGAAACTGTATTTCCACACATTTCCATCTGAAATACAATTCACATGTTATTTATTTAGTAAGATAACTTGGAAGCGAAAGGCCTCCATTGACTGTGTGTGAATAAATTTTACACATTTAAAGAGATAGAAGTCAATCTTTGAAGAGAAACTGTTATACTTGCCTATCAATGTGCTTCTTTTTATGTAACTTCATATTTTCATGTACATCACTAAAAGGAAGCACACATTCTCTAGAAATTACTAACAGCAGTAAACTAACAGCCACCTCCTCTCCCCAGAGATAAGGTATTAACATGAATATGAGAAAATACAGAAAGTATTTCTAATCTATACTATTAACCTATATTTTATCAATTTTCTATCTTGATAATCTTTCTCTGAGTGAATTCCACATCTTTTCAATTGGGTAATATATATATATATATATATATATATATATATATTATGGTGTATGTGTGTATGTGTACACATATATGTATGTATACACACACACACACACACACACACACACACACACACACACAAATATATATTCACAGAGATCCAAAACAAGTTCTGAAACTCTGTATCACTTTTTCTTTGGAACAAGGTCTCACCTATCCTAGGCTTGCCTCAAATCTGTATGGAGTGAAAGATAGCTTGAACTTTTGATTTTCTGTGTGAGCATCCTGAGTTCTAGGGCTATGGGTGCATACCACCACACACAGTTTATGTGGTGCTGGAGACTGAACACAGGGCTTTGTGTGCACTAGAAAATATTTCCTTTCAATTGAACACTATTCCAATCATCCATTTGTTATTAAACCAAGGTGCCAAGATCCTTTGCAAAATCCTGTAGCTGATAGTTTTGGTTGATTTGACACAAACTACATTCATTTGAGACGATGGACCCTCAACAAAAATTACACCCACCAGACTGGCCTGTGGGCATTCCTGAGGGGCAATTTATTGAGTAATGGTTGATGTCAAGGGCCCAGCTCACTGTGAGTCTTACCACCTCTGGATCTGTAATTATAAATCCAGCTGTACAAGCTATGGAGGCAAGCCAAGAAGCACCGTTCCTCTGCAATTTCTGCGGTAAGCTTTTGCCTAGAGTTCCAGTCTTTACTTCTTCAAATAATGGACTGTAATCTATGAGACAACAACAAAATTTTCCCTCCTTCCAAACTGTTTCTGATCAGTGTTTTACCACACCAACAGAAAGCAAACTATGATGTTTTGCAACAGCCCACCTACTTTCTGGTCTCCTTTCCCATTTGTCTTGCAGTCCATTTTAAGTGCACAAACCAGAGTATTTATTTAAAACATACAAATCTGATCATGTGTTTAAATGTTTCCAGTAGCACTGACAACATCAATGATATTTCTTCTCTTTCAAAGTAAAGTAAATTTTCATTCATCCTTCCAAGCCTCCAGTGTCTGTCTTCTGTCTCCCTCTCTATTCCTTTCTTCTTACCTACTGCCAACTTGCTTATTATAACCACTACTCCAGCCAACTGGTGGTAGCTCCCACCCATGCTGTTCTCTGATATATCAATGCAGATCCTGCCTCATAGCCTATGACTAGACCTTGATCTAGTTTCTTCCCTCACTCACTCAGATTCTGATACAGATATCACTTTGTCAAATAGGCTGCTAATATCACCTCCTTCTGTGAAGCAGCCTGTCCTATCCAGTCAGTCAAGCTTAGGTCCTGCCCTAATCTACTTAGCAGATTTATATATTTTTCATCAAATATAATTAATCATCTCTTAGCATATATTATTGTCCATCCTTATTTTCTGTTTCATCCTGTACAGTCTTTTGGAAAGCAGAGATATTTGTCATTTTGTTCACATCTGTATCTCTGTGGCTAGAAATATCTGAGATACAGATTCTTGAAGTTGTAAAGCAGATGAATCAGTAAATTAATGAACATATTTACTAGTGAGTGACAAATTATATTATAAATTTAGCATGGAATTGGCATAATTCTTTTAAAATATAGTAATTTCATTAATTTGCTAGAATTTCATGCAATGTGTTTTGATCATAGTCATCTACTCCTCTCTTTAACTCTTCCTGGGTTCACTTACTCCACCTCCCCACGCCCTTCCACCTTCACACCCTCTTTAGTTTTTTTCACTGAGCTCAGTTTGTGCTGTTTATATAATCCGAAATATAAGGCCATCTACTAGACTCCGATTGACATACTGGGGACACGCCCTTAAAAAATGACTCTCCTGCCCCAGAAGCCATCAACTACTGTTGGCTCCTCAGATAATGAAGGAGCACCTTCACTCCCCCATGCTGGAGCACTGGAAAACTTGATCTCGTGCATACAAATGTCACAAAACCTAAGTCAAAATCCTAATATTCTATCCTTTCCATAAATGTAATAATTTATGCAGCTTGAGATATTCTAGAATACAGAGGGGTCAAGAGGACAGTGGAGAATTCCTAATCTCTTTTGTTCCCTCAGCTTGTTTTGTACAGCACTTCAATTAGGTGTTCTCTTAAAAATACTTCCTTTTTGTCTAGCTCATGAAATCTTTAAAAACACAAGAAAAGTCATGGATAATTAAAAACTCAGGTGAGTCGGGCCTTACTTCTGATGCTCTGAGTCTTATGGGGTCCTTCCACACACTCTGCAAAGTCTTACACTTGTAAACCAGATTCTTACATAGAATTTGACCCCGGGCAACTTATTTCAAGCTGAAACATTTTCTGTCCTCTCATGTTTCTGGTATCAATCTTTATCACCTGACCTTTTACCCCTGAGCTTATCCTCTTGGATAAGGTTCTGCCCTGCTGTGGTTCTTCTTCTTTTTTTTTACTCTTAGCTGTGTGTACCCCTTCACCTTCTGACTGCCCTTGCTTCCAAAGATGCTTTCTTCCTCAGTCCAGTCTACATAGACCAAGTCTCCACAGCCATCCACTTACTAACCCTAATGAGGGGAAGTGATTCTGGTAAGAATTTCTTTATTTTATAATTTAAAATATTAAAACTAAGGGGGAAACAAGAATAAAAAATGCTTAGAAAAAGACTGGTCAGTAGACCCATTATTATTTTCATTATACCGTGTATCAGAGAAACACAAGAATGTCATTTTAAACTCTAATTATGTTAATGAAGAAAAATTAACTATGTATAAGCCTGATCTTCAAGTGGTTCTTAAACTTTTCTTTCTAGTGTATAGAAGTATGTGCCAAATGGCAGAGTTTTCTGAAGTGATGGACCAGAAAGCCAGAGTTAATTAGACCCAGGAAAACCTTAACAAGCAATTTTAGTCTGTAGTGGTTCTAGATTAACAATCCTCATTCACAGTGGAAGTAAATTCAACTTTATTGCTACAAATGTAGTCTTCAAATTCTGAGCGGATGATTTACCAAGAAAGAAGCCCACAGAACATACAAGGAAACAGACCCAAGAGAGAATAATCAGAAAGAGTAGATCATGAAATCAGATCTAAAACCATTATAGGTATTTTAAGAATAGCCATAAAATATAATGCATATGTTAAAGGCAATAAGAAGACTGTTAAACTACATTGAAGAACAATGGACAATATTAAAAAGCCAGCATACTTGGTTAAGAACCAAACCTAACAACTAGAGAGGAATAAAATAATCATTGAAATAAAAATTTACTGACCTGGTTATATAGCAGATGTGGGAATTAGTACTCACAGAAAAAGTGAAAAAAATAATTTAAAATATGCCATAAAATATATTTAAAAGCAATGAACTGCATGAAGAAAAATAAGACAGAGAGACTAGAGTGTCCCGGCATTAGGAAAACAATCTAAAGAACTAGAGAGAAGCAGTTCCCAAGGAGTAAATGACCCAAAATAGTCCATAGTGAATGAGAGAGGTAGAGTTTCAGATTTACAAAGACTAATAGATCACACACCACACGATGTACTGCAATCCACCACCAGAGCCCTTAATAGGAGCGTTTAGAACAGGAAAATATATCTTGAAAACCTGAAAAGTATTTCCAAGGAAAGACAGATTCCTTCCAAAGGGCTAAGCATTTTATTGACAGATGACTCTCTGCAGGAACAATAGGGGCCGGAAAGGAGTGAAATATCTTCAAAGTGTTGAGAAGACGCAGTGACAACCCAGAAATCTATCTTTTACAGAAAAGGCAAAAGAAAGATTTTTTTCAGATTTAAAAATCAGAATATGCTTAACCAAAATAGATCTATTCAAAAACACAAAGTCAATTTCTTTGGAAAGATAAAGCAAGAATGTAGAAAGTATAGATTCATAAACAAATGGAAATTCAAAAAGATTCATAAATTAATGGTAAACACCATTCTTTACTGATGTCCAAAAGAAAAAATGAGTAAAATAACAAAGAAGCTGATTTGTGAGGGAGAACTCTGTATTTCCTTAAGGACAGCATGTTTGTTAAAATGTCTCGGATAACTCCTAAAAAGAATCAGATGTGAAATTCCTCAACTAAGTGAAAGTAAAATGAAACACAGATTTTTGCATCCTGTTCATTGCAAAACATGAGGTGACAGGGGATCAAATCATAAACAGCTGATACAAATATAAAGAATAAGATGAAGGCATAAACTATGTTAATCCATTTAGTAAATAATGCCTCTCAAGTTAAAAAGCAGCCTTTTACTGACTATATTTTAATAATAATTTCTTTTTAAAATTTATACATGTGTAAATATGTTTTGTACATACCCGCCTACACTCTTTCTCTCCAACTTATCCCTAACACATCTTCCTTCCAAACTCATTACCTTTCAAAAAAAGGTAATGTTCTGAATCCAGTTGGTGCTGCCCATCATCTGCCTATTGGTGAGTACAGCTCAAGCACATATGCAGACATAAGCCACCAAATGTACTGAGCACTAACAAAATGGGAAGGAGATGCTATAGAAAAATTCTAATAAAAAAGACTTTCTGTTACGTTAGTATCAAACAAAAGAATGTCCTCAAAAACAATCCCCCAGAAAGAGTCATCTTATATTGTTTAAAGTTGAAATTCATGGAGAAGATCTTTGTGTTATATACAACAATGTCATAGTTTTACACTTCCAAAGCAATACTTCACAGACTCGCCAGTAGAAAATCAGAAACGAACCATTCTTGAAGATAGTTTAGTATTCCTATTTCAAGAATCAATAAACCAGATGGTTTTACAGTATGAAGAGAAAGAAATATATAGGTGTAGAAGACCATACCCAATAACTACTTCCAATCATACTTTCTTATCACATAAGCTTGGGACCTTTTATCATGGAAAAATCATCATCAAGGAAATCACATTACTTAACTGCCTAAAAGTTAAGTGTGTATCTGTGAGACAGGATCTCATATAACATAAGCTGGTATGCAACTTCCTATATACCTATGAAAGGCCATCATTTCCTGATCCTCCTGTGTCTACTTCTTAAGTGTTGGCATTATAGGTATGTACTAATATGCCTAACAGATAAGTATAATTTGAAAAAAACAGAAGGAATAAATATTTGGAAACACATCATAAAATAACTTATGAATAAAGGTGATTTGGGAAATTGTAAACACTATACAAAATAATTATAAAAAACACAATTTTCTGTTAAAGTAGTAGTTCTTGATCTTTAAGTTTAAATATACATAACAAAAACAAAGAAAGTATAATGTGTTGGACAAAGGAACCAATTTAAGAAAATAGAGTTAAAAAAACAAGAGTATAAGCTAAATGTGAAGAAAATATACAGCTAAGGTTAAGAACAAAAATTAATAACAATGAAAATCAGACAAAAACTGACAAACCTTACACATCAAATTTTGGTAAGTAAATTTGCTGTAAAGTAGGTCAAGTCCAATATGAATAATTAAAGTTTAAAACAAAGACATGAATACCATAAGGATAAATATAACAGAATTAAAGAGACATAATCCAGAGACTAAGAGTCAAAAAGAGAAAAATATGGACAAAAAATTAAGATGAAAAGGGACAAATGGAAACAAATCAATGGGTTTTTAAGCTTCCTGAAGGGAGAACATTCAAATAATTCTGATCAATTTCAACTTCTTTCAAGACCAGGAAAAAGAAAAAAAAACATTCATTTTCTGAGATAAATTTATAAACCAGAAAAATATGGTATAAAAAAGAAGAAATAGAATTCTCTTACAAACCAACCTCATTGCATAACACAGACTCAAAGCATTCGACAAAACAGGACTGAGCTACACCCAGCAGTGGAAGAAATCATGAAGCTAAGGAGTGTGAATACAGCAAGTCAAGGCTTGACCAAGACAACTCAAGACACCAGTGCCTGAGAAGAAGAAAAACACACAAGGATATCAAAGGAGGATGCAAGTGCATTGGGGTAAAAATAAGCTTGTGCTCATTTTAGAAGTCATAACTGTGTCCCAGGAGGAGCATTTGAATTTGATTAAAGACACTTATGGTTCTAATGAACAAAATCCAAATTGATTGCAGGGTTGAGGGAGAGGGCAGTTGAAAGCAATTTCATGAAATGCAGGGAAATGGTCATGATGCCCAACATCAATGTTCTGTTTAAAGTCACAAATGGATTCTAATGCAGAGAGAGAAGGAGGGTGGAGGGAGGGATTTTAAAAATTAAGAATTTGAAGTATGGGGAAAATTCCCATTATTTGTAAATGGCACAACTGCCCTTGGGAAATGAAAAGCAAACAAACAAAAATTAATCTAACAGAGCTAGAGAGAGTTCAGCCGTCAAAAGCAATTGTTCTTGGGGAGGTTCCAGGTTCAGTTCCTGGTACCCCAAAGTTCACAACCCTTGGTAACTCTAGTTTCAAAAGTTCTGATGTACTTTGTTGACCTCTGCAGACTCTGAAAGGACATTGAGGTGCAAGGATTCATATAAATAAAGATAAATATTTAAAAAGCCAGTCTTTCACTGGAAATCATAGTGGTGTCCATGGCCCTTGTTGCCCATATTGACATCCTTGGACCATGCTGCTGCGAAGAGCTTGGATGGTGTCCAGGGCTGGTGTGATGCAGATGACTGTGTTCATACCTGTGGTCTGCACCTCCATCAGAAACCTTGCTGAGGTCAGTGGTGTGTGTTTACCCTGGGAACTATGTGGAAGTCCACGATCCGTACCCCTCACTTATAGTCAAGAGCAAGAAAGCTACTTTTGCAGTGGTATCTATGACTGTAGACACTGACAACCCCTTCCCATACCCCTCCACCACCATCAACGAAAGTAACAGCCTAGGCAGAAAGCTATGGAAGAGAGCTTAAAAACTGTGATAAGGATGCTGAAATGTAGCTCTCTAAAACTGATGTCTTCTGCCAGGGGTGCAGGTGGGGAAGGACTCAGTTTTCCCTAAGGAGCTGGTCAATGGGAGTTTGACTGTTCCAGTGAGTATATGGGGAACAAGAATTGAACCTCTTCCTCTTCTTCTTCCTCCTCCTCCTCCTCTTCCTCCTCCTCTTCCTCCTTATTCTTCTTGGACTAAAAGTCACAAGGGTAGGGGTGGACCTGGGTGGACAAGAAAGTGAGTGTGATTGAGATACATAATGTGAAATTCCCAAATAATCAAAACACACCCACAGAGAGAGACAGAGAGAAGGAGGGGACCAAGAAATCAAAGTAATTTAGAAATTTCATTCTATTTAGGCTCTACAGAAAAATAACGCATGTAGGATTCTATGGAAGGAAACACATTTACACAAGGCAATAAAAATAAAATAACTAACTGTTTAATTTTTTAAAAAAAAGCAAGGATTCTACAAGTAAGTATATTTGAAGTTGGTGTGACATAGAAAACCACGTCTTCCTGTCAGCCATTGAATAAGACTGGGATAAATGCCTTTATCAACACACATTCCAATGGCCTTTCCTCCATTTTCAGCAAAAGTGGGAGGGTGCAAACTGAGCATGCGTGGAGGGCTTCTGCTCAAGTGCTCACCTTACAAATGTGCTCCATGACCTTGAACTGAGCATGTTCGATAGAATTCCATATGAATACATAAAAAGCATCTGTATTTAGATATTGCCTTTATTGGCCTCTGTTTTTATTACTGTGGCATAATAGCCAACAAAAGGGTCTTAAGAAAGGAAAGGTTTCTTTTGGTTCGTGCTTTGAGGTTGTTGTGTGACAATATTCGCTGGAAAGCCTGAGGAAGCATTTATTAAAGCCTGTGAGGGAACCAATGTCGGGCTGAAAAGAAGATCCCACCGAAGTTCAGCAGTGAATGACTGAGCTTATTGGGATTAGTTATTAAGTATGGGTGCCGGGTTAATAACAGGAGCGTGGATGACTTGAGCAGCTTCATCCCGGAAAGCCCACTTTGGCAAGGGTGACCAGCCATTTGAAAGCGGGAACCTTGAAGCTCTTGGCTGGAGTGTCAGATAACCAAACAGGTTAGAGAGTGTCCTCTTTTCCGGAGTCCTTCCTGCTTATGTAGCCTATGGAAGGGAGGAGCCTTGTGTATCTTGTACATTTCAATGGCTTCCTGAGACTTGTGAACTGTTTATTTTTGTTTATTTTCTGAGTTTTAACAAACCTCCTTGTAAAAATTTCTGAGTCTTAGTGAATTTCCCACCCCCCCCACCCCCAGGATAGAATGTTTCAAATTTGGAGGAAAGTACATAGAAAAGAACATAGCACTCATGGCAAGGGGTTGGTGCCAGAGAACTGGTCAAATTACATCTTCAGTAAAGGAGCCAAGAGGTTACAAAGGCTCGCTTCCTCCATTTTATTCTTCTGGGATCCCGGCCAGTGGAAGGGTTCCACCAATGTTCAGTATTCAGTATGTGTCTTCCCTACCATACCATAAAAACAAATACAAAAAAATTATTACCATCACTATCAACAACAAAATAACTAAACAAACAAAAACCATAAAGATAGACACACATCCAGAGGTATAGTCCTGTGGCGGTTCAAAATCAATCCCATCATGCTCCACCCTCCTTAAGTAAAATGTTTGTGCTTCCCGTATCATGGAGGCTGCTGCTTTAGAAATATGACGACACCTTTGATTTATTTGCTACACTTAATACCCACTTTTCAGCTTCCTTTCTTCTTTGAGTTTTTATGGCTTTGTGTACATCATTATACATACTAATGGTGTTGGTTAGTATTAGTTAAAAATATTAAAGAATTGTAAAGTTAAGTGGACAAATGCTAAGAAAAAGATCAATATGTTAAAAAAATCAGACCACACCTTCCCTTGACTCAATATGATTTTTATTTTATTTTTTCATGTGTATGAATATATATATATATATATATATATATTTGTGTTCATGTTTAGATGCCTGTATGTGCAGATGTATAGAAGCTGGAGGTTGACAACACAGAATTTCTTTGATGGTTTTAGCTCTGTATGAGGCGGAATCTCTCACTGAACCCCTAACCTGCTTGTCTAGTCTAGCTAGCCAGCTTTCTCTGAGAATGCCTTGTCCACGCCTTCCAGAGGGCTGAGAATAAAGGTGGGCTGCTAAACCACATGGCATTTACATGCTGCTGGAAATCCCAACTTGTCTTCATGCTCAGATAACTGACTGTGCTATATTCATAACCCCATGATTCCTATAAGGTTTTCTCTTCTTAATGACATCTGAAAAAGAGATTCTAGGTTGCATTTTTTAAAATGAAATACCAACATCTAATTTTCTCTTCTATCATGAACTAATTATCCCAGAGAAGTTGACAGTGGAGCAGAAGGAACAGACTCATACTTGTGTGGAAACTAAAACTACTGAAATGGCACCGTAGAGCTTAAAACAAAGAAGACGGCCTCCAGAGATGGAACAGTTCATTATTTTCTGGAAATCTAAATGCCGTGGAGGCTTTGTTGTAAAATAGACAGCTCTAAAGTTTAGGAGAGAACTCCGGGGAGATCTTTTAATATCTCATAAAGGGAGGGCACTGGGAGCAGGTCCCAAAACACCACCATAAAAGAACATTGATGAATTTTACACCATTAAAGGAGAAACTTTGTTCATCAGAAGATATCAGAATGATTGAGAAGATATTGCCAAGCCCAGGAGAAGCTGCTCCCCATATAGGCCTGTGAGAAATGAATCATATACGGATCATAAGGACAACTTCTCAGGGTAAACTGGTTAATAGGAAAATATCCTAAGAGAAATGTAACCTAGAAACCAGGGAAGACTGCTAAAACAAATAATTCACTTGTTCATCCACATGGAACATGATCCTGGCTTCAGCAAGGTAAAGAAAAGAAGGTTAATGCTTTAATGGCATGGCGATTTAAAACCAAATATTCACCCATATTCACTCTCTGTCATTGAATATGATTTTGCAGAGAAATTTTCAATCTCTTCCCATGAAGACTTTAAGTAACTGGATACAACTATCAGAAGAGCATTATGAGGCAGTCTTAATGTATAGGGTGCATACACCTTATAATCTTTTGATCACACTAGCAGCTAATTTAGAAAACACTTTGTCTAGGAACAATAAGTAGGAATTGTAATCACAGTATTTTAAATAGAACTTTTCTAGAAAAGAAAAAATAAAATGGACTTTCATAGTACCATGAATAATTCTGGTACATTCTTGATAGAAATATTGCAGAGCACCAGAAAGGAACTACGTATATAGCAACAGTGCATTCTTCAGAACCATAGCAGGAGATAAAGGCCATGCTTAAGCTGGGTAATGTGAGTTCTGAACGGGAAAGAAAATAGAAAGTAGAGCAAATGTGGCCCAAAGGCTAACGACAGCATAGTTTCAGTCTTCTTTACAATGGAGGGGACTGAGGGTGAGCATCTTTGTTAGCACTAGAGCAGAGAGAACCCCCTCGCTGTGCTCATGGCTTCTAACCCAGGTGATCACTCCCCTGAGGAAAGCTGGCAAGAGGAGGCTGTAAGATAAATCATCCCACCTCACTCCTTTCTCCTTTCTCTCTGTTGTCTCTCCTAAATACCACAGCCTATCCTCCAGTGAGAAAAGACAAGATGCTTTCACCCTAGGGATTCTAGTGAGTGAAAGAGGTAAGATATTTGGTCAGAAGGTGAGAAAAAAGTCATGGCTCTGAAGAACAATTCCAGGATGGGAAGGTTCTGGCAGCCAAGTGAAAATGTCCATTCAGTGGGTCATCATCTATGGTCAACAGATGCCTAATTTCAAGTAGGCAAGGACTAGGGAGCACTGACCCTTATGGTCATATGTGCCATGGTCCCTGTGAGCAAGAAATCCTTTGTAGGGGTAGATGTGACTGGAGGAAACATCTGCCTGGAATACAGTGCAAAGGAAAAGAAGGGAAGTGTTGGAAGGAGGCCACAAAGACCATGCTTTTGGAGAGAGGCTCATTTACTCGGCAAAAGTGCTTGATAAGAATTGTCAAAATATGTCACAGGTTTATTTGATCCTTGTAAATCAGGTATTTCACTATTCCCTTTGTAGTTTTGTTTTTGAAGATTGGAAACCATTTCGAGCAATTCCTTTTTTCTGTTGTTATGGTTTTGTTTTAGTCAGCTATTCATTGTCTTTGCAGAGATAGATGAGACACAGTATATACATTAGGCATATTAAAAACATAAAGTTGCTAATAAATGTACTGGATAATGAGTGATTATTTTATTTTCAATGCTCTGTGCTTTGAAAATTTTCCTGCTGTATTTAAGGAATTGGTTAAAAAAAGAATTCCACAGAAGAAATGCAACATACATTGAATATAAATTAAAGATAGAATTTAGAAATGGCCCACACTGTATATCTACTGACGATACTGTATTCTTTCACCTCTGCCACATGTATGCATTCTCCGCCATGGAGCTGTGGAGCATGCAAATATTAAAGTATTCTAAAGAAATGAAACTACTAAACGTGTACTCTTTTCAATTGTGACGGAAATAAATTTTAACAATGTCAACTGGATATTGCTATCAGAGGAAAAATCATAAGGGACCTGATTAGTCATCCTAGGGAGGACCACAGTCTTATGCAAGTCACATTAATCTTTGTTTGTTCACATTTCCTGAAGTTTCCTGTAAGAGAAAAGAGTTGTCAAATGTTTGCAGCCCATGAAAAATATTAAAAACTGAAATGCAGTACTTTCTATTTTAAACATCTATATGCATTTAAACACACATATTGATGCATATACATATGAAAATGTGTGTGTGTGGATATGTATATAAATGTATAGACATAAAAACCATGTATGCCTATATGTTTACATTCCTTGGGTATATGTGAAGATGTTAATAAGTATGTGTGATGCATATCTTAGCAGTATAGCTTTCAAAATATGGTTTATTGAATCTATCCCCAGTAGGCTAATCTTTCCCCTGCCTGGATAGCAAATTGATCTTCACAAATTGTTAAAGTTCCCTGATGGATATACCTAGTACAAGACACTTGGGGTTATTCAAAGATTACTTGAGCACAGACTTCTGGTAATATAACCGCTAATAGCTAAGGTCAAACGTGAACACAAATGGTGGTTTATGTTGTTGGCTGAAAATGAAGCATTGTCAAAGGAAGGGAGAAACAGGCTCTCATGTTGGAAGAAGGGAGTTCAGTTTGTGGGGGATGAAAGAAGAAGGGGTCTTTATTTATGAAATAGACTTTAACTTGTGTCTTAAATAATTAGCATGTCTTGGTCATGTGAGTATCAGTTTCTTGGAAGAAGACATTGGACCTTGGAGCAAAAAGACGTGATTACCTGTGAGGAAGGATAAGCGGAAGCAGTATTGTAGGTTGGGGCATAGTTAACTCCTCCATGTTACTAGTTGATGAAGCTTGCCAGCTGTTATAAGCAATTTAGTGAGAGTACTCAGTCATCAGGGTGGGCTGGGGATTTAAATTTAGCTCAGGTGGTCTTCTGAAAAGAAGGAAATCCTAGGCTCAAGCCCCTAGCACTGCATATAAACAAATGTCAGGGTGCACAGTGATCCCAGAATTCAGGGGGTGGAGGCAGAGGTCAGAAGTTCGAGTTCATCCTTGGATAAGAACTCAGTGTCTCAGGTAAGTTTGTTTTAAATTAAGCACTTTTTGAGAAATTTACTCCAACTTAAGCTATTACTAATGCCAATATGGAATATGCATTGAGACAATTATATATTAGTCTATCATTGCATGTGATTTCTATAGCTGATATGCTATGTAATTTGTATGAGTAAACGGTATGTCATTTCTGAAAATCCTCCTCGCCCATATTTGCTGTCCTGAGAATCTCAGAGATGACCTCCACTGTACTTTTGGGTTTAGTATTTACAACTCGTTCACATCTGAGAAGCAGAATCCACATTGTCAGGAACACTCAGTCATCTAAGAAGCTGTGTTCGGATTCTGCATCTCTCTGTGTTCACTGACAGGAAAAATATCAGCTACCAAAACTTAGTCTCCTGTACAATCATATTCTATCTCTCCTTCCAAGATTAGTGATTTTGTTTTATTTTTCTTCAGTGAATCTGTTCTCATTTTTATTTAAATCTCCTTTTTGTTGAATAATGGAAAATTATTATTATTATTGAACAATGGAAGGACAATGTATGCATTATATATATTTATTGTCCTTGTGTTGTAGGGTATGAAATATGAGTGAGTGTCTACATGTACAGAACAGAAGTTGGCATCAGGTGTAGGTATTAGTTCTTGCCTTACACCTTGTATAAGACAGGGCCTCTTACTGTTTTCAGCAACTACACCAAGCTTGCAGGCCCACAAACAGCTGGGTATTCTCCTGTCTGAATACCCCACTACACCACAGGAGTCCTGGGATTGCAGATGTACACTGCTGCTTCTGGCATTATGAGGCTTCTGAGAATCTGAGTTCAGGTCATCATTCTTGCATGGAAAATTCTTTATCAAAAGACGATGTCATCTCCCTAACCAATATAACGTGTATTGTTTCTTCGTTTGCCTTGTTAAGGATTGAACCCAGAACCTTGTACATAGATACAAGCACTTTACCACTGAGTTACATTCCTAACCTGCCCCCCCCAACCCATGTCAGTTGTTTCCTTCTTCAAGCAAGGTCTCATTGTGTAGCTCAGGTTGGCATTGAACTTGCAATCTTCTTGCTTCAACCTCCAAAGCACTAGGAGTACAGGCACAAGGCCACCATGCTCAGACCGCCTGACTTTTGACATTCTCTGTACTCATCACCAAGTCCACTCCCCATCCAAACGCTTCCCAGATCACTGCTATTCTACATTATATGGTTATTATTATTTTGCTTGGTTTATGCTCCCAAGAAATATTTATCACTTTAAATAATGTATCGTCTCCTACTCCATGATTTTAAATTTGTCCGTACATAAGCTTGCAATGAATTCAGTTTTCTACAGCTCAGTCTTCCTGCTCGGGTTTCATATGTGTGATATATACAGGTGGTTACATGTTGCTATAATTCTGTCATTTTTCTCTCTGAAAAGAATTTTTATATAAAAAACAATTTATATTCCTACCCCGCTGTCCATACACGTTTGCATTAATTCCAGTATATCCACTAAAGCAAATAGTGCTTGCAGTGTATATTATTGAATATATTTTCTTATGCATGAGAGTTTCTCTAGGGCAGAGGCAGGGGGTGTTTCTCTAAGGAGCCAGACTTAAATATCTAAGGTTTTCAAGGCTCCACACTGTCTATGCCATATGCCCTTTGTTTCTGTTTATTTGATTTTTGTCACCATCTATAAGTGTGACAAATATCCCTAGCTATGAGTAATATAAAGACCTTCCTCAGACTGTTTTTGATGCAGGCCATCACTGGCCAACCTCTGCTCTATGGTAATAACTTTCAGTCGCTTTGGAATGATTCACACAGTAAGTTAGACACTGTAGATGGCGATTCATCTCCACACACGTGCCAAGGAATACAGAAGCATTCCACAGTATTATGTCGACACTTCTTTGTGCTGTTAGTCTTCTGTGCCTTAAGATTTTTAAGTGAATTTTATAGTCAGCTCTCAGTGGCCGACCTTCGGGGTGTTCTCAAGTGCAATCCTTAGTTATTAGGGTGGCCACACCCTCTTTATTATGTAAAGATAATGTTTCTGCAAAGTGGAATTAATCTCTCTCTCTCTCTCTCCTGAAGTGTGGGATTATTTCATACATGGGAGTCTGTCTGAATTATATACTGCAACTTTTTGCTAGAAACTATTTGATTCTGTTTTGAAAAAGAATAAAAAAGCTAGTTGTGGTGGCATATGCCTCACACAAAGGCTGCCTTGGTGGTCTTTAAGCAGACAGTTGAGTGGCATGAGCTCACTGAATTATTTTGTAATTCTCACTCGCACCCATATGCAGAACTCATCCTGGTAAACTGAAATACTGCGTAGTAACCTATAGTGATTGGCTCCCTCTCGGTCGCCGCTGGCAATCCTCCTCCTGCATTCTGTCAGTGTGCATTTGATTACTCCAGGGACCTCACACAAGTAGAGTAAGGTAGTCTAACAATTCACTTAGCATACTGTCCTTGAGGTCTATCTACCGTGCAACATGTTTTTAATTATAATTTTACTGAATTTTAATGACTGTGGCCACATTATTTTTTTCCATGTTGACACTTTCTGTGGTTTGATTTTCCCATCCATCCCTCACTCACACTGAGCCTCACTCCCCCCTTCCTTTCATCCTGTCCTTTTCTGTTTTCCTTTGATTTGTTTATGCATTTTGTATGATTTTTTTTAAGAAAACACACATTTTCACTGCAAAAAGTGTTTCTGAGATGTGAACAGTATTTTAAGGTGTTTGATAACTTGGATGAAAATGTCATGGGCCTAAGACACCTCACATTTCAACTTGAATATCTTTGAGCCTCTGCCTTCTTAAGGAGGCCAACCTGATTTCTTAACACACACAGAGAGGTCAGAGTGTTGTTCTCTTCTCTTCCCTTTCTAGCTCTCGATTGGTTCCTGGGAGACAATACTTTCAGTCCAAGAAGCTTGGAAACTAGTATGACTGAACCTTCAGAGCCACTGACCTTCACAGGACCAATTTCACATTCTTTCATTCTGTATTGATTTTTATTTAAAGATCTTTTAAAATTATAAAACATACCAGACGTCCACAAAACTAGAGTCCCTGCTCTAAGACCTTTTGTGAATTCTTTTTAATTTTCCCGTTTTCCTTAGCCCTGTTTTTTGATGCTTTGCCAGATTTATCAATTATAGGCAAATCCATATTAGCTTCTTCCTTAATTTTACTTTGTATATTCATTAAATACATACTGTATATCATTTTTAAATCAGGTTAAAAAGTATGCAAATATATGAGAACTTAGCCCTGCCTGAATCAGGCTATGGCCTTCCCTGTCAACCACCTCCCTCTCTGGATTATGAGTTAAAAAAAAAATATTGGAGCTGGTGAAAATCTTTTCCCATTCTGTAGGCTGCTGCTTTGTCCTGTTGATGGTGTCCTTTGCCTTACAGATGCTTTTAGGTTTCATGAGGTCCCATTTACTGATTACAGTTCTTAGAGCATGTGCTATCAGTGTTCTGTTCAGGAAGTTGTCCCCACGCCATTGCATTCAAGGTTGTTTCCCTCCTTCTCTTCTATTAGGTTCAGTGTACCTGGCTTTATGTTGAGGCCTTTGATACACTTGGATCTAAATTTTGCAGTTTGATAGATATGGACCCAGCTATCATCAGGTAAGCACCATGAAGCAACTGATCAGAACAGATGCAGAGACACAAAAGCTGAACATTAATTAAGGCTTGGGGAACCCTTATGAAGCGAGGGAGGAAGAATTGTAAGACCCATAGGGGTAGAGGACACAAGAACAGGACCCACAAACTCAATAGGCAGACTTCATAGTGGCTTACAGAGAGTGAAGTGACAATCAGTGACCCTGTATGGATCTGAGCTAGGCCCTCTGCCTACATTGTGTAACATGGTGTCCTTGTGGGACTCCTAAGAGTTGAAGTGGGAAATGTTTCTGATTATGTTGTCTGTGCTTGGGACCCTTTACCTGCTGTGGCTTGCTGGTCCAGCCTTGATATGAGAGTTTGTGACTAGTGTTACTGTAACTTGTTATGTCATGTTAGGTTTTTATCCCTGGGAGACTTGTCTTATTTAAAAAGGAAATGGAAGAGGAGTAGATCTGGGGGGGCAGAAGAGTGTAGGGAGGTCAAGATCGAATGTATGCAATAATAATAATAATAATAATAATAATAAATAATGCTGCCTTTGCTGTGACTTGATAGTTCTTACTTTATGATAGTTCTTAATTTATGGCTCCTCTATGTTCTGTTAAATTTACTATGATGAACTGCACCAGGGGATGGGAAGCTTCTTACCACCCCAGAAGGTTATTAAATTCAAACATTTCCTGTGTTCTAGGGCTTGGTCCCTGACTACCGAGGGCTACTGCTCTGAGATTTGAAGCAGAGATGAAGTTGTTTTCTGAAGAGGTTTCTCTGCCTTTTCTCTTATGCCATCCACCTTTCTCTTGTCTTTTCTCTCTTCTTTTGGTGAAAAGAATTCATGAAATTCACCATCAGATTTGAAGGGAACGTTCAACTTCCATGTTTGGAACTCAACATATTATACTGGTTTTGTCTAATGCTCTGCTTCCTATCCCCAGGCCCAATTGAGGCTTTGACACCTCCGGCTCTAATAAGCCCCATTCTCGAAGTAAATTCATGTTAGCTTCATTTGCAGAACACTGCTGTGTTTTGTGTCCTATATTTAACAATCTGCTCAAGCATTTATATTTCCTTTATGGTGAAACCTTTTGGAATCTACTTTTAAGCTTATTGAAATATTCAACACATAATTGTCATTTGTAATCACCTTCTTATATAATAGTATATTACAACATAATAAATTATTTTATGATTAGAACTACTAATCTGCAAACCATTATCAGATACCTATCTTCACTGTGATTTTTGTTTGAAGATTTCATATTTTCTTGCCAACTTATTTAGTCATATAAAAATATTTTATTCATCATGTGCAGTAATTTCAAATGGAATATTGGTCAGACTATCCAAACTGATGTACTGAAAGGCATAATTTAGCCCACATATATCTTGACTCAGCTAGCCGACATAAGAACTATTAAGCCCTGAACTTGCCTTCAACTGATGATTCTCAGTCATCACTCAACTCCTCAAGTATTATGGTTGGAAGTATAAATAATAAAATATCAACAATTATCACTTAAATCTTACATTTTGTTACACATTTATGCATGATTGAAGTAGGCTCCACGCTGTTGTGCAAAAAGAGTATATACACACATATTTCCCAAAGAGATGCAAGCAAACATTTAATCATCCCAGATTAGGACCATTGAGAGAGTTTGAACTTGTTGAGGTCAATGAATTTGTTAGACTGTCTCTCAGATGCCTGAGAGAATACTTAAAGGAGAGTAAGTGACCCCAAAGAGCTGTATTACCACAGAATCCATCCCATCATGAAAGCTGATGGGTGTAATGTAAGATGCATTATAGATTGCTGCTTATAATAAACTTTTTACATCCTTGATATTTTATCATCTCTCCAAGTTCATTTTCAGTTGAGGGAGATAGTAATAGATGGGCAGGGTCTTTAAATCCTCCAGGAAGGTCAGTAGTTCCTATAGACCTGTCTATTACCGTATTTTTCTGTTACAGGTAGCATGACTATGGCAGAGGGCAAAAATGGTATCTTGTTATGACCCGAGGGGAAAGTCACACATACCAATATGTGTATCTACATGTCGTCAATTATCTCATTATGATCTGATGATTATGTATTTGGAAATATACCACTTGCTAAAAAATATCTATGATATTAATCAGTCAGTACTCAATACTTACCATACTGTCTTAATTTTTTGTAGCCATATGAAGGAGTCAAAGGGTGCATTTTCTCATATACATGTTCCAAGCCAATGTTGAACATGGTAATGCTCAGCCTTATACTATTAATTCCCGTTAATCCACCTTTTTTGTTTAAAGGCACATCTTTCGCATTTCTGTGCCCTCAAGAATGGTGTTAATTAAAGCGCCATCTACTCTTTCTGAGTAGAAGAAAATGATACATCTTTGAGAGAAAACGCTGTGTCAGGTATGCTTCATTGACGTAAGCTTTGCTCAGGCTTACATGTCAACGCTATTGTTTGTGAGTTCAATAGTAATGAGCCAACAACATCATAGATCCTGAAAGAAAAAGAGGAAATTTGTGCTCAATGTATTATGGGAAAATTGGGTCCCTTTATGCTGACTGGGAGATCCTGGGAAATCTGAATTCCTTTTTGAAATTCTTGGTCTCATTAATAAAAGAATCTAAGGACAAACTCAAAGAGAAGTTCGAGGATAATTGTATTAGTGTTTAAAAGAAAACAATCCAGGGCAGGCAAAGTGCAAATTCATCCTAGCAGCTGCTTAGAGTGAGAAGATGGAGAAGAGAGGAGAGAAAACAGTCATGCCATTTGGGTTACAGGAGCATCGATGCCAGCCACATGGTGGCACACAGCCTACAGCAGGGAGAGATGCAAACATCAGAGAAAGAATGAAGACCAAAGTGCTAGGACAATCATGCTTAGAATAAAAAGAAATAAAGAAGAAAAGGAAACAGTTATGATCTTCTCAGTAATTCAGAAAAGCAGAGTGACGTACAAAACTGCATGGCTGGAGCCATGTAAGGTACTGTGCTAGGGCATGGAAACTCCAGAAGGAAAAACACATTATCTCATTAAAAGAATGATTGATTATTCCCCTGTCTCTTTAGGACAGTATAAAATAAGCCAGCCATCTAGGGGTGTTCTCACTTTCCTGAGGGGTAGCCCCATGACTATTTGATTGTCCAACACAGCTAGAATTTTAAATCTCTCTCCATGCCAGAGAGGTCGTTCTATTTACCTAATGATAATAGACTTTACTGATGCTATGCCAGTCATATTTGGGGCTACTCTGTGAAGTGTAAATTGATGTCTGTGGTGTTAGTAAAGCAATAGACAGGTTAGCATAAAGTGATTAGCGTTGTGGAAGAATAAATGGCCCTAATATATAAGGGTCAGGAGGGCACTCATATAGTGCAGGTAGTATATGTATTACTGGAAGTTATGTAGCATATCATAGAAATGAGAAATGTTTAGGTGACATATGATGCATGCAGATGAAGAATTAGAAAAAAGGAAGGAAGGAAGGAAGAGAGGAAAGAAGGAAGGAAGGAAGGAAGGAAAGAAGGAAGGAAGGAAGGAAGGAAGGAAGGGAAGGAGGGAGGAAGGAAGGGAGAATGGGAAAGAAAGAAAGGAAGGAAGGAAGGAAGGAAGGAAGGAAGGAAGGAAGGAAGGAAGAAAGAAAGGAAGAAAGGAAGGAAGGAAGGAAAGATGCTAGGGACTATAAAGGAAAGCAAGTACGTATGTAGGAAAGAAACAAACCAGACTGGCTTGCTTAACAAGGACATTGGCAAAGCCTACTACATAGTGCAAATAGTATTTCAAAGAAGGTGATTATAGGCCACAGACCTTGAATTTCTCCTGCAAGCAATAGCAAAATTTCAATGCTTGCTAGTTCTTTGCTCACTGTGACTTCATGAGATGAAACTGCTGTTGAAAATGAGAATTGACTGTAGATGCACACATGTGTGTGTACTCACACATGTTTATTGTGTGATTTCAAAATGTTTAAGCTTTCAAGTGCTTAAAATGGTAGAAAATGAAGGTTTACTCCTAGTCTCATAAGCTGTTGTTCTACCACTGCATTGATTAACTCCTCACTTCTATTTATTGTTCATTTTTACATTTATTCATTGGTTTCTTGAGACAAGCTCCTGCAATGTAGTCCTGGACTTTCTCAGCCTGCTATGTTCTAATAATTCTGGTGTATACTACCAATTCCAAGTTCACTGCTTTCTTTCCTATCACTTCCTCATGCCTTGTTTCCATTCCTTCACTCCTATTTATTAACCTCAGACTAACATTTGAAGACTTCTCATTGGCCCCTCATGTCTCTTAAGTGAATTTCTTTGTATTGTTTTGTTTTTCTCAGATAGAGTCTCACCCTGTAGCCCAGACTAGCTTTCAACTTGCATCGCGGTTCCTGCCTCATCTTCCACAGCAATGGGAATTTCTGATATGAGCTTCTATACCCATCTCTCTTCTTTATTCTTTGAGACTATCTTTTACCTCTGCATCCTAAATATTGTTTTTAGTTTCTTTTCCAAGTCATCTACAGCTTTTTCTTTAGCTGATTTGGTTGATTTTGCTTGAAGTTCTGGTATTTTATATATTTTATTGGTTATTTTCTTTATATATATATTTCAATGTTATGCCCTTTTCCAGGTTCTCCCCACCCTGAAACCCCATATCCCATCTCCCTTCCCTCTGCTTCTATGAGGTTGTTACCCTACCCATCCATCCACTCCCATCTCCCTACCCTCAAACTGGGGCCTCGAGCCTTCACAGGACCAAGAGCCTGTCCTCCCATTGATGCCCCACAAAGCCATCCTCTGCTGCATATAAGGCTGGAGCCAAGGGTTCCTCCATGTGTACTCTTTGGTTGGTGGATTAGTCCCTGGGAGCTCTGGGGGGTCTGGTTGGTTCATGTTGTTCCTTCTATGGGGCTGCAAACCCCTTCAGCTCCTTCAGTCCTTTCTCTAACTGCAGGGTTCTCCATTGGGGACCCTGCACTTAGTCCAATGGTTGGCTGCGAGCATCCACCTCCATATTTGTCAGGCTCTGACACAGCCTGTCAGGAGACACCTATATCAGACTCCTTTCAGCGAGCATTTCCTGGCATCTGCAACAGTGTCTGGGTTTGGTGACTGTTTACGGGATGGATCCCCAGGTGGGACAGTCCCTGGATGGCCTTTCCTACAGTTTCTGATCTACACATTGTCTCCTCATTTGCTCACGTGATTATTTTGATCCCCTTTCTAAGAAAAACCGAAGTCCCCACACTTTGGTCTTCCTTCTTCTTAAGCTTCATGTGGTCTGTGATATTTTATATTTTTAATGTCTTTATTTTTTTCCATTTTTCCATTATTACCTTTTATAGAAGCTTCATCCTATCTTAAAGATGTACATTATTTATTGAAATATGCTACAACACACACACACACACACACACACAGCCCATAACAACACCTATACATTGGAGAACACAGATGTGACAGTAGATGCTATATTAGAACATGTGGACAAAATTACAATCTCTTAGAACTCTTCAAATGCAGTGGAAGGTAAATTTTGCTCTGTGTTGCAAATCACTACATGCGTATATTTTACAAGATGCATATAAGTATGTAGCAAACATTCTCCTTGTTTTAAAAAAAGTCTGAAAATCACTAAAGTATATAAGATAAAAAGCAGATGGCCTCTTATTCTCTTATTTATCAGCACAATTCCCTAGAAGCAGTATTGTTTAACAGTGTATAATGGATTGTCCCAGTCATAAATCATTGTTCATTCTATCCTTGCCTTCTTTGGTTTTTAATTAATTTTCTCCCATTTTATTTTAGCATTAATCTCAAACTTTCATAAAATACTACAAGCATGGTGCAAAGAACACCTGCCTGGTAATTCAGTTTTTAACTTTATCGAGGAAGCCTCCATGATGCTTCCCAGTGTGACTGCGCTAATTCATATTCCCACCAACAACATGAAGAGTTCTGTCCTTGCCGGCACTGATTTTTTTTTTTTTTTTGTCATTTTGATAAAGGCCATTCTAGCAGGTATGAGGTGATATTTTATTGCGGTTTTGATTTGCATCACTCTAATGATTAGTGATGCTGTGCGTGTTTTCATTTAGCTTGTGGCTATTGGTATGTCTTCCTTAGAGAAATATCTGTCAGGCTCAGTGCCCATGTTTTAATCAGATTATTTGTTTTCTTGCTATTGAGCTGTTTGAATTCCTTATGCATTTTGTCCACTAATACATTCTCAGATGGATGATTTCTCAGTGTTCCCTGAATTAAGGGAATGTTTGAAAGCCATATATCTATATTCATTATTGCCATTAACTTATTTTCTTGACTTTAATATTGCTAACACAAAAACATGATAGGAGATTTTTGCCAAACAAGATTGACCATGACACAGGAATAAAGAATCATTCTACCATAAATACTACATACAGATAAATTAACAGATTCATGTGGTTCTTCTAGTTTCAGAACAAAATCCAAGATATACAAGGAACTCAAGAAGGTAGACTCCAGAGAGCCAAATAACCCTTTTAAAAAATGGGGTACAGAACTAAACAAAGAATTTTCACCTTAGGAATATCGAATGGCTGAGAAGCACCTAAAGAAATGTTCAACATCCTTAGTCATCAGGGAAATGCAAAACAACCCTGAGATTTCACCTCACACCAGTCAGAATGGCTAGGACCAAAAACTCAGGAGACAGCAGGTGCTGGTGAGGATGTGGAGAAAGAACACTCCTCCACTTCTGGTGGGATTGCAAGCTGATACAATCACTCTGGAAATCAGTTTGGTGCTTCCTCAGAAAACTGGGCATGATACTACTGGAGACCCCATTATACCACTCCTGGGCATATACCCAAAGAATTCTCCAGCATGTAATAAGGACACATGCTCCACTATGTTCATAGCAACCCTATTTATAATAGCCAGAAGCTGGAAAGAACCTAGATGTCCCTCAGTGGAGGAATAGATAAAAAAAATATGGTATATTTACACAATGCAATACTACTCAGCTATTAAAAACTATGAATTCATGAAATTATTAGGCAAATAGGTGGAACTGAAAAGTATCCTGAGTGAAGTAACCCAATCACAAAAGAACACACATGGTATGCACTCATTGTTAAGTGGATATTCTAGAAACTTGGAATATCCAGTAAACAATTCACATATCAAATAATGCCCAAGAAGAACGAAGGAGAGGCCCCTGGTCCTGGAAAGGCTCAGTGCAGCAGTGTAGGGGAATACCAGGTCAGGGAAGCAGGAGGGGGTTGATTAGATAACAGTGGGAGGGAAGAGGGGTTTGGGCGAGTCAGGATCCAGGAAAGGGAAAATCATTTGAAATGTAAATAAAGAATATATCTAATAAAATATTAGAAATTATAGAAAGAAAGAAAGAAAGAAAGAAAGAAAGAAAGAAAGAAAGAAAGAAAGAAAGAAAGAAAGAAAGAAAGAAAGAAAGAAACAAGAAAGAAAGAAAAAGGCATTTAACCAAGGTCCTTTTCAAATTTACTGGTGGGAAAATCAGGTAATCAGTTTATAACAAGTTAGAAAATAGCTGCTATGCTCCAGATCTCATCTGATGACAGTCATAACTTTTGAGTTGTCAAAAGCTAGTGGTGGTTAAAATATCCTGCGAAGGTTTTACCTGAGAGTCAGAAGAATATTAGGTCAGATGCAGATGGCCAATGATTGGGTGGTATTGTATCTGCAACATTCAAGGCTCCATCTAATAGGCCAATAGGCCTCACAAAGTCTTTAATGTAGGTATGTGGCTTTTCCCCCCTGGGAACTTAAGTTCGTGAGATTTAGCCACCCCACTTCTGGATACACAGTCAAAGGAAATAAAATCAGTATGTTCAAAATATAATTGCATGCCCTTGCTTACTATAAAATAATTAAGAAATTCAGCCAATAGATGAGTAGAATCTATGACTGACAGTGATCAGAGTCAAGTAATCAGGTAGAAAGGATGAACAGGTTTTGAAACCTATTGAAACGCCATGTGTCTACGGCCATACTACCCTGAATATGCTTGATCTCATCTGAAAAGTCATGTAACTATTGTCAATAATAATAGATATTTCAAAACAACAACTTTTAAAATTTCTACCAGAGAAATTATAGTTATACAATGTGATGGAAAAGTGTACTTTCATTTCATATTGTATACACATATCAAAATATATTATACCTATGAATGTATAGTTATAAATTGTCAATCAAAAGTAATATCAACAAGACTAATAAAAATGTTAAATAGACAGGGAAAAATATCCAAGATACATTGCTAAATTAAAAAGGCAGTTTCAAGAGACCTTATGAAATATGGCCTTATGTTAAAAAATCAATATATGTCAAAATCCATTGAACACTAGAATCTGTGCCTTGTAACCATAGCTTATATATATATATATGATGAATGAATATATGTCCTACGCACATTGGTTTGTAGTAATATGCTAGGGTTCATGAGAATACCTCAGACTAGGTAACTGAAACCACACTTAGGTTACAGCCTGTCAAAGTTAGTGTTCTATGGCTATGAAGAGACACCCTGACCAAGGCAGGGTATTAGCAACAGCATTTAACAATAGCCTTGCTTACATTTTCTGAGGGATTCTCCATGATCCTCATGACAGGAAACATAGTGGACATCAGGCAGGCATGGGACAAGAGCTGTAAGAGCTCAAGTCTGATCTGCAAGTTGCAGGCAGAGAGCATGACTTGGACCGGGCATAGGTATATACACATAACAAAAACACAATATGTGTAGACATTATAAGATCTGTAGTTTAAGCATTATTGGGGATCTTGGAACATATCCTCTCCAGATAATGGGGGATCACTATAGTTGCATTCTGTAGCCCCATATGCTAGGAGTAAGAAATTAACTACGGTTTTGAGAGGCACATTTCAGTTTAAAACACTCAGGTTCCCCAGTGTTAATATCCTGCTGCATTAATCGTATTGCTCTCTCTTCTTAAACATATTGCTGTGTTTTTTCTCACCACTGGGATGTAATTTTCAGCCATAGGTCTTCATTAATTAGTATGTCAATGAGCACATGCTAAAATAAAGAAGTGTTCCAAGAAAATGATAGCGTAACCATTAAAATCAGAAATCAATATTAAGTTAATATTGCAATCTAATTCAAAGAGCAATAAACTTTTCCATTCATCTTCAAATATCCTCAGAGATATTAATATGTATTAATATATATAAATATGAGTCTATTTAAATCCTATATGTAATGTTTAGTTGTCACATTTGTTTGGTAGCCTTCAATCTGCAAAATGTCTTCACTCTTGTGCTTGTTTTCTTGACTTGAGGCTTTTGAACAGAAGAGGAAAGAAATTCACAGAAAGTCGCCAGCATAGGATTGTATGACGGTCCTCCAGGGTTGATCTGTGCAGGACAACTCTAGCAGGATTTCCACAACCTTAGCTCTATCTCTTGGGTACCACAGAGGACACACAGTATTAATCTGTCTCCTTGGTTACATTACTAATCTACTACATGTGAATGATGGCATCTCCCAGATTTTCTACTCCAAACCAAATCAACAAGCACTGTAATACATTAACTAATTTGACCGAGGGAATAATGCATCAGGTGGTAGATATTTTCTTCCCTTATTTTTTTCATTATTTACTTAGCCAGTGTGACTCATGGATTCCTGTTCCATTTAATGGACTATAATCTGTTGCTGTCATTATTCATTTCGGAGTTCCTACCTTTTAAACAACTCCCTGTCCTTTTAGCATGTCTACATTTTTTCCAGGAACAAAACACCTTTGTAGCTTGTCCCTTTGTATATGTCAAGATCAGGGAAGGAAAAAAGGAGATAGGAAATAAGACCCCAAATCACATATGACACGAGCTTTATCTTTTCCTCACCAGATCCTGCCAGTGTTGCCTAAGACTATCAGTGGAGATCTAAAAGTGCGCCTATCATTGGCTATAAATTTTAAAACAAGACAAAACAAAAAAATAAAAAAAAACAAATTCATACAAAACACTCACCTCCACTACTGTGTTTTCTCCTAATACTTTTATTTCCACCATCATCGAAAATCTTTAGCTGTTTATTTTCTAAAAATATTTCCATTTTTCCTACACCTCTCTTTCACCCTTTACTGAAAGAGTGAAACATTACTGTTGAAATATGGTTCATACTGTGATTGGTAAATAAACTTACAGTTTTGTCTTTCCACACCATTTTTTATACTTTAAGGTGGCAAATCTTTTTGCCTCACATTCTTATAAAGAAAAACTAAAAATTATTTTCCTCTTATTTAAAAAAAATGAAATTAAGTGTATTTATCAATACTCTCGATCTCATAAATAAATCAAATGATCCATTTGAACCATTTGGAATTCCTAAATTTCTTAGGTGTTTGTCCATTTATTTGTATAGAAAGTCAGTTCCTAGTCCCTATTTTAAGAGGGTGTGTTTGTGTGTGTGTGTGTGTGTGTGTGTGTGTGTGTGTGTGTGTGTCAGTATACGTCTTGGACAAATATTTTCCTTTTATGTTGGACATACTGTTTTCACTCTGCTAGGGTTATTTTAAAAAACCTTGATAAAATAAATAAGTTATACTACCAATGTCCCATGTTCATAGAATGACACAAATGTTACAGAATGTGAAATTTCAAGTCAAAACTGTAAGAATAAATGGGTCATGTCCAAGCATCATCATCACTATCACCATCATCATTTCCTCCACAGAAGAAAAGATGAATAAAATACCCATTTGCCTCCCAGCAAATGCCATGACACATGCCAATATTTTTAGAGGGCTTCAAAGAGACACTGAGCACAGATAACAGTGAAAGATCAGGCTCTGTTGTGATAGCAATTCCTTCTAAATGATAGCTAGGGAGGGGCTCCCCAACTCATTTTTGTATCTTGCCGCAGATATTAACAACTGAGATGACTCTTTGCTGCAATGTTTGTAGCAACCAAAGGCCATGGGGTTTAGCCTGAGACAACCAATCAGTTTGAGGATTAGTACTCATGCTAATTATTACTCCTGTAATACCAGAAGGATGCTACTATTTTCCTACACACAAAAGAAATAATTTTTTTTCTCATAAGGAAAAGCATCTACTGTGTGGATAGAGTTTTGGTATTAAAATACTGTCGACATTTAAAAAATTGTATTTATTATCAAAAATTATTTCACCGGTGCATTTGGGAAGGGAGGGATGAAAATGGTTTTTATCTCATTAGTGTGTTTTCGCTGTTAACTGTTTGTAATATTGGTTCCTTTTGATCTCCCTTTGATTATAGTGTGCAAAGCTGATAGAATCTGTTATTATTTCCATTAATAACTAAGTATCTGTGGCTTGGTTGACAAGGCAATTTGTTATTATCAGGCCTCTTTTGTGCAGTGCAAAGAGGTTTACACCCGCTCTCCCACCCAGCCCTTGTAAAACAACAGGCGTTTATCTGCTTTTAGCAGCCTGGGGGTGCTGCCCTCTCTTCACAGGGACTCTGAATAGATGTCCAGGAAACACCTTGACAGAGAGAGGTGGAGAATGGCAATGGAGGGAGAGTTCAATCTGGATACAGCTTCTTCTACCTTACAGGTAAACTGGGACACTGGGTTCCTGAACCTTCTCTTGCACTTGCTTTGTTTTCTTCAGATTGCCATAAGGGCAAGGAAGGACACGAACGAAGGATGCTGAAGGTGAGCTTTCTCTAACACCAGCCAGGTGTACTTTCATCACACCTTCTGCATTTGGAGTCTCCAATCTTGAAGTTCTGGCAGATTATGAAGGTGAAAGATTCAGCAACTCAATTGGTTTTAGCATCAAGTTTCTATATTTGTCTTGGATTTGTGTGTCTCCGCCATCCTCATTCCCAGGGACTTTGAGATATTTGACACACTTGACACATACTGAGATAATTCCCTCCACTTTCAAAATGACCCCCCCCTCCAAGAATAACTCAGTATTTGCCTCATTAAAACAGAACTGACTGAGAGGAGTTGGGTTCAAGATATGACAATTTCCCATCTTTCAAATACAGTAGGCGGTCTCTAAAACACAAATGTTCCCTGGAGGGCTGAGCTGACATTCTGACTGTCATCTACAACAGATGCTTCATAACTTTTCAAAATCTATTGGTTTGCTGTGCACGCTGTATTCTTGGAAGCCTCCCTGGCTTATGGATTTAACCATACACCCTAATAATAACAGCAAAAAGAAGGCAAGGGAGTTTTCCAATGTGGCAGCTGCAGACAGCTGTTGGCAGCTGCTCCATTTCCCCAGAGGCAAGTCTTGTCTATGGTTACATGAGCTGGTGCAGACAGTCCCGGGCGATTTTTTGCATGTGGTCACGAAGTACTGTGGGCACATGTCCAAAAGATCTAAGAGAAAAGAATGCATCGGGCAAATCAAGTCACCCTGCCAGGTCCTCTGGGAGCTCTGTGGCCTCTTAGGTAGTTGAGTAGCTTTCAGATTTTTTTTTTTATCTGAAGGTTTATTAGCTTATGAGGGAGGACCCAAAGGTAGGAAGGTAAGCAGTCTTAGTAAGCCTTGAACTTACTGACTCATCCCAATAACACCAGAGCTGGATAGCACATCTTCTGTGACATCTTTACTGCTGAAGGGTTAGTTCCCAGGAACCTCTTCAACCACATATGTAGCGAGACACACATGACATGCCCCCCACATATGCTGAGAGAGGTTCATTTGGTCCTACCAGCAAGAAATAGAGAAGTGTCTCCCTCCCTTGAGCCTTATTATAGGCCTTTCCTGAATCAGGATCTTTGCACATGCCTCATGTTGGCATATTGTTCCATAGCTCAAGATTACTCTTGTACTTTTACTATTTTTTTAATGATTTATTTTGTTTATATGAGTACACTGTCTCTGTCTTCGGACATACCAGAAGAGAACATCAGATCCCATTACAGATGGTTGTGAGCCACCATGGGGTTTCTGGGAATTGAACTCAGGACCTCTGGGAGAGCAGTCAGTGCTCTGAACTGCTGAGCCATCTCTCCAGCCCTATATTTTTGCTATTTTTAAATGCTAAAGCAAGTAAGAAGGTCATTTGCCCGAGGATGTCCCTGTACCTGGAGTCTTTCCATAAGCAATGTGAAGCTAGGAGACATTTCTTGTGTCTTTTCAAAAAATGATGCTTAACTATACAGGCACTTGGTGATGTAACTAAAGGCCTCCTATGATTCCACACCCAAATAAGGCAAGTGCTTCACTGTAGCTAATTAAGGCAGTTCTTCTCAATTGCTAGTAGGAAAGTTCTGAAACCTCTAAGTTCTGAGTACTTTGTGCATGTGTTTTTCATTCAGTCTATTAGAGTGAGGGAAGCAGGAGGAGGAGAGAAAGAAAGAGAGAGAGAGAATAGCATGTAAGCAATAAGGCAAATCCTAGCCAACAGAAATCATAGGGTTTTATTCTGAATCCATTGGATGTTGACACAAGTTAGAATTACATAATATTTACATTATATATACATTGTTTATATTTCTTCTTCTAGTAAGATTTAGTAATTTCCCTCATTCAAGCAATTCCAGACCAGACATACTTGTTAGGGGATGGAGGGCAAACAGAGTTGGTTCACAACAGATGGTTCCTCCTGGTGAGATTATGATCCATCCTGGAGCAGTTTAAGTAGGAGCTGTCTCCCCAATCTTGTGTGTGAAACCATGGTCACCAGCTCTCTCTGGCACTATTTTGAGAGTGTTTAAACTTTGGGAAGCAAAGCCTCTCTGGCGGAAGGGAGTCACTGCAAGTGTATCCTTGGAGATGGAGGACAATATCTTATCACAGATCTCTCTGCTCTTTCTGCTTCTGCAGAAAGTCTGACTTAAATAAACCCCTCTACCTTCAACTTGCTATGTGGATTATAACTATGCCAAAAGAAAAAAGGAAAAGAAAAAGAAACTCGGCGTACCTTTTATTTGACTGGGTACAGAAACCATTGCCAGCCTTGGGACTCCTTCTCAAACTTTTACCACAGTACAGGAAGGCCAAACCTCTTGATTACTAAGCAATAGCATTAGGCACTAGGCAGGGACGCCATATTGCCATCTTTGCAAGGTGTGAGATTTATCTTCTGGGAATTCTGCACACAGTTCTTGTTATGACTGACTCACTTTAGTATACTAGAAATCAGTCACTATTTGCTAATTTAATTCGTTCCCTGCAAGGAAGGAGAAAGCATCTATTAATTGTGCGGTCCTAGCAGAGATTTCTCCATTCATAAACTGAAGTTTGACTGCTGATCATTCACCATAGCAGATATCATCAGGCTAATATTGATAGATGAAAATTTCCAATCACAGAAGATCAGTAATCACATCCAAGTTAGATCATTTCTGGGATGAAAACAGTTCTTGAAACTAGCACTGAAAACCTTTACACTAATAAACACACACCCATCTCTTTTCCCTGATAATTTCTTTTTGTTTTTCTTGAAAGAAGAGGCAGCCATGAAATGGGACACAAATTAGGCTCCAGGTGATTTGGAGGGCAATAAATTTTTTGACATGTAATGTCTGACTTTTATGGTTTGAGACATAATTGCTGTAGGAGGTCTGAGAATGGGAGTCAGAGCTAGGCTGACTATTAAATCTAATTATTTGGCTGCGTTGCTAGGACTACAAGTGAGAGAGAACAGTCCCTTAAATTTTTGTCAATATATACTTAGTATAAATTGATTGACATGACATTAATGTTTATCAATATAGGAGTATTCATCTTCAACTTTTCGGCATGTACTCTTTCATTTTAGAAACTGTTATATTTTGGAAATACTTCAGTCCTTGCTACCCAGTCTGCTGTGTCTACTACCTTGGAGTAGATGGTTCAGCAGATCATTTTTGGTTGACTACATCGGACCCTTAAGTCAGATACAGGCTTGCATATGCTACTTTGACCTCCCTATGCATACTTAGAATTCCCTTCAAGTTTCCATAGAAGCTCCAGCTAACAGAGAGAACAGGAGCTTTAACTGGCAGCATTACATTAAAAAAGAAGAAGAAGAAGAAAAAAGCCTAATAGCATTTTTCTGTAATAGTAATTACCCAATAAATGCTTGCTGAATTGGATGCTATCCGCAAAACAAATTTCAGTTCGCTGAACATTTTTACCATCGTTAGAAAAGTGTTCAGCTTCCCTTTACTCAACAACCAGATTACATTGGTTACAGAGTACAACTGCCTAGAGGTTTAAGAAAAGCACAAAAGCTGCAAGCATTTTTTGTGACAGCCCAGTTCTGAGAGGACAGATGTGAAGTCGTAAAACACTGAAGAATAATGTATTCTGGCTGAACTAGACCTGTGCAGCCTTCCAGGAGCTCCTGTTATTAGCCAAGCTTGTCAAGAACTAATCATTAGCTTTCAAGTTCTGGAAGGCTACTCTGAAAGTTTACTTTAACCTTAACATACACAAAAATGTTTGTATTGCTACCCACTGATAAGAAAACTATTAGCATTCATTAAGTGCAGCCATAAATCTCTCCCTCTAGAACAACAATATTGCAGCCTTCGAACTGCCATAGTGAATGCAGTGCTTAATCTCTCCTTGGGAGAGTGTCCTGGCTTCAGACTTTCTTTACACTCTTACTATGGGGGAAGCAGGGTACTCTGGGAATGGGCCTGATGCCAAAGAGGATATACCGCACCCAAATTCAACTCTAGAGTGCCTTCAAATCACTATTAGCTAAGAAGACTTCATTTTGAAGAGAAACTGGAAAGAAATATGACTTTTTTTCAGAAACAAGAGTTGACCTCTCCTGAGAATCCACTAGCTCACCCATTGCTGTGACTGGACTTGGTCTTGTCAGTAGTTCAGTTTGTCCTCGTATACACTTTCCATGCTATTGCTGTGCCAAAGGTAGGGGAGGCATGAAGGTATAAAAATGTTGAGGCCTAAAATTTAAGGTCATATGAAGCCATGCTTAGAAGTTTAAATGTAGCTATCTCTGACTCTAGAGCATGACATTGATTTGTAGCTTGTTTTGTTCCCACGACCGGTATTTTAATTCAAGGAACACCATAAAGGCCAAGATCACTGTTTCTGTTCCTATTACAGCTTCGAGAGTTAAGATTTCTGTTTACTTTGGATGGCACAGTGTTTCATGTTTTTCTTTGGAAAAAAAAATGGCTTCCCTAGGTTGCAATCTTCTTAAACATGCCCCTGCCCTGGGAGCTCTGCCTTATACAATCAAGCTCCCTGGATTGCAAACACCTGGTGCCCCATGTCATCTGCTGGAGTTGCACAGCTGTGCTATGAAACACTGGGAACCAATGGCCCAGGGACAGGGAAGTGTTTCTCTGTGGACCAATAAGAGCAAGATCCACCGTGATGTTCTACTAAATTATCAACCAGATGTAAGAAAAGCCTGTGCAGTGTATAGCTCCTTGTCTTCCTCTTCCATAAGCTTCGTGCACAGGAATCTGAATTTCCAATCTTTTAGAGCCTCTGGGTTTCTAAGGCAGATGGTAACAAATGATCGTCATTACCAAGGGGATCTCAGTTTCAGAAAATAAAGAAAGTAAAAACAGCTTTTTAAAGTCTGAACATGTCCCACAGGCAATGCCATGTATAGAACCCCTGTAGCTGGGGCCTTCCACAGGCTCTTTACACCCTGGAAGAAGATGGAACTGAGGTATTGAAATGGGAGTGCTTAGTACTAGGGTAGCAATTTGCTTATCCATGTGGGGAAGTGGAAGGTCACCTTAAGCACTGTGTTACATCTAGAACCTTACTGTATGAGTTGAACATCTGTTTTCTAAAAATACAACATCTCAAAGACTTCACAATCTGACATGTTTTAGGCAACCACATAATGCCACTGTCAAAAATACTCACTAAAAACAGTGCAGAAAGATAGATTATGGTCATAAACAAATCAAATCAATTTCATGTCTAGACATGAGTTCTACCCCTAAGAAACATAATTAGATAAATAACTACTACTAAACATGAAAAAATGTTGAAGTTTAAAGCACTTCTCACAAGTAAGTAAGTATGTATGTGTGTGTGTGTGTGTGTGTGTATGTATGTATGTGTGTGTGTATGTGCATGTATTTAGTGAGCATCTTAAGATAGGTGCTCACTACTTAGACCAAGGTGACTGCAACTTGTGGTCTTCCTGCCTCAGGCTCCCAATTGGTGGAATTGCTTGAGTGAAATATGATATCTAGATGGTTTCAGATATTTTCAGTTAGAGATTCCCAACCTTTGTACAAAACATGGTGGCTGCCTTCTGGAATAACCAGAGTGGCAAAAAACCCTGGATAAGATAGAACCGAATGGCATGGCTTATATTTCAAGAAGCTAAACTGAAATGCGCATGGGAGAAACTGCCTTACAAATTGTATTAGAAAACATGGGCCATCTGGAAGGGAGAGAGAATAGGGCCCTGATGGTGGCAAATGGTTCGTTGTGCTTATTTGGCAAAATCTATCTGCTCAGTTTTGTTTGGGTTCACTCCTCTGAGTCCATTCAGAATATTCCAATGGAATGCCAGCTTTTATCAAGCTTCCTGTTTTAGTAATTCTGTGTGTGTAGGTTGCATATGTGCACATACGTTATATATATAAGATTATGTATGTGATATATGTATTTGTTTTATATGCATTTGCAAGTGGTGAATAGACATTGTTTGTGTGCAGATAACCATGCCCATGCACGTGCGGAGGAAGCCAGAAGATATGTTCCTGCTCTGTCCATCTCACCTATATTCCATCCAGAAACAGGCTCACAGACTTTAGGATTGCTATGCTAACCAGCAATCCCCAGTGTTCTCCCATTTCTGCTCCCCAAAGCACTAGGTTTCTTAGATGCTTGAAGACATGACTAGCTTTTCTCAGGGTGTTGGAGATTCATGCTCTAGTCCTCCTGCTTCTGTAACAAATACCATTACCCTGTTACACACTGAGCTATCTTCCCAGTCACTGCTTTTGTTAAGCTTTATCTGCTCAGCTTGCCTGAATACATCTACATAAATATTCTATTCTGTGAAGAATTGAAAAGGACAAGGAGAATTCCCACTGAAAAATGAATCATAATAATTATTTCATTATATCTGCAATGTTTTTTCTCTACCTGATTTTGAGTCATATTTGTATTTTTTATTCCCTTAAGAATGAACTAATAGGACTATCCATGTATTACAAAGAGAAAAATCTGTGTATTTTTGTGTGCATCACAGAAAGACAGAAATGGAAAAAAAAATCTTCAAATGAAGTAAAAATAAAACCCGTGTGATCGTATCTGCCTAATAAACTATGGAAATGGTATTTTAGCCTCAGCAGGAGTTTAACTATTTGCATGGGTTTTTTAGTTCCCTTAAGGGGCTTCAAAAACTCCAAATAAGTAAAAGAAGACTGTTGGTTTCCCCAGTAAGAGCTGGCTGGATGTGAGCCACAGCTGAGGATGAGAGAAATCAGAAAGGTCAGAGCTTGGAAAGCAGCCAGGAACAGCTCTGATTCTGTGGCTCTTTTCGGATCCTCCACCTGGTTATGGGGTGGCCTCTCCACTCTGAGCCTTCTATTTCTGCTTCTGTAGTAATAAGAGGTATACATTAAGAAAAGTTAGATGCTGAGTCCCATCCCCTCTGCTCCCTGCCCTAGATCCTGGGAATGGTGTGGATATTCCTTATTTTCAAAAACAGTGAGTTACCTAAGCACCTGTAAAGAGTTTGCCCCAAATCCAATTAGACAATGATTTCTGGTAACGTTTGGACAGGTTGAGAAAAATCTAGATCTAGTGGTCCCTAGAAGAGTTGGGATCTTTAAATAGATGTTACCTAACAGAATACTAAGAAAAAAATATAACAAACAGTTTTGGATCAGCTAGAACTATGGAATGCTGAGGAATTTCCTAATAAGGTTTGACTTTCAGCTGATTTCCATCAGGTAGGAGTAGTCACTTGATACTTGCAAACTGGGACCTCACAAGGTCTCCAATGCAGTGGTTTAATGTCTTGTTTTATTAATCCAATCAGTTAACGATTCTGAATATAATTTATTTGGAGTATTTGCACATGCAACCAGTGAAACTGTATTGATTTGATTTTGGTTTGTTCTAACAGTTTCCTACATTCATTCATGTGTCCCAAATCACCCAGCTATATTTTCTTTATTTACAGTGTTAAATTAATCTAATGTATGAATGGTATTGGAGTTGAAGGAACGTTGCATCTCTTGGGTAATTTCTCACATTTGATGAATATTGAAAATGGCAAATTAGATCTGTGAATCGTTACAGTAACTTGATAATAGAAGAAGAAGGAAAAAAAGCAGAAGAGAAAGGCTCCCTTTCCCCCAATCACCCTGTGACCTACCAAAAACATTACCATTCTGACTTGTTTCATGTCAAGATGGCATAGATAGGGTCCTGGGGAGGGAACTGAGAGGCCATCAATTGAGAAAAAAACAAACACACAAACAAACTTCCATACAATTGGGATGTAAGCAAGTCTGGGGGGGTATTTTTCTTAACTAGTGATTGCTGGGGAAGGACCTGACCCATTGGGGGTAGAGTCATCCCTGAGAAGATGGTCCTGGGTTCTATAAAAATGTGGGCCCCGCAGGCAATGAAGAGCAAGAGAGCAAGCCAGTAATTCGCACTCTTCCATCAGATCCTGCTCCAGATTCCTGCCCTGCTTTATTTCCAGACATCATTGCTTTTGATGATGAACAGTTATATGGAACTATGTGGGAAATAAACCCTTTCCTCCCCACACTGCTTTTGGTCATGGTGTTTGTTCACAGCAATAAATAACACTAACTAAGCCAATTACAGGGAAGCCTTTAAACACCATTATTACATGTTCTTAAAAGAGCTATTAAAATGACTCACAAAGTACAGTCATTCTGTAATTCTGTATCAAAACAATATATTCAATACTTACAATTCAAATTTATTGCATTATATTTAGTCCTCAGAATTTACTGGGAACAAAATAATCTAAGCTGGTAATCTTCTCTAATTTGTACATGTACACTCATTGATTTCTTTTCTTTTTGTCTTTGTTTTATTTTCTGTGCCTTTCTCTGACTATTCTCTCCTTTCTGTTTGTAAAAGACTTGTTGAATTATAACCAGTACATGGATATTTCCTGAAGTTAAGCAACATGAGAAAACTCAGATCAGCAGCCACCAACCTGAAATCTTCCTTGAGCCAGTGTTTTCCCCTGCCTTCTCTTTTTCTCAACAGCTCCTCTCCAGACAGCCAGACCACTATTCTTCTATGACACTTCTGTTATTTTACATTAATGGTCTGACACATCATGTCCTCTTGCAGTCTATTGATTTATTTCAGAATAATGATGCATTGTTGTTATATTGCACTCTTGTTATCAATTCACATCTTGTTGGGCTACAAAATGCGTTCATATTTTATCTGTTATGCATAGATCTGACATCAATATTCATAACAAGCCTCCATTGGTCCATCTTATTTCAATTCTCTTGTATTAATACTAATACAAGAATAGCTGGATGTTGTGTTAGGCAAACACTTAACATTTTAGAAAACCAAGAAACTGTTGACCAGAGTGCTTGTTCTCTTTTCTGTTCTATCAGCTCCATGAGAACGAGACAAATCACTATTGCCAGGCTCCAGCCCTTGATATGGCCGTTGTGCTACGGCCTTGGCTATTCTAGTAAGAGTGTGGGAGTATTTTGCTGTAGTCTTAATTTACATATGTGTTTTGACTACTGAGGTTGTGCATACTTGTATTTGCTTATTTACTACCCTTATCTCTTTTTCAATAAAATGTTCATAAATTTGCCTATTTTTATTGGGTTGTTTGCTTTTTTGTTAGCAAATTTTGAAATAAAAAACTTGTCCTAATCTGATTACAAGACCTTTACTTTTTATGTGATATGCAAATACCTCTTCTCAATCTGTTGGTTTTCCTTTTATTCTCTCTGCAATCTCTTTAGAAAGTGTTCAGATTTTTATAGGAGAGGCTAATTTATAAATCTTTGTGAATTGTATATTTACTCTTTATATACAAATTTTTTGGATAGATTATAAAATCTAACACCCCCAACTTTGGTGTGTCTGTGGGTATGCAACATGGTGTGAATGTGCTTGTTACTGTGTGTGTGTGTGTGTGTGTGTGTGTGTATACACAAGTGCATGTGCATGTCTAGGCACATGCATGGGTAAAACAAAGGTTAACAGCCATTTCTTTACTTGCTCATTTTCCATCTTTAGTTTTTGAAGTAGGGCCAGCCAGTGGTCTGATGTCTGTCACTTCAAATAGACAGTGGCCAATGAGCTGCAGGATTCCAAATGTATCCATCAGCACCAGTGCTGAGGTTGCAAGAACATCTTATTTTGGCCAGATTTTACATGGATTCTGGGAATGTGAGCCCAGGTCCTTGTATGTTTATAATAGGCATTTTACTCACTGAAATATCTCTTCTTCCTAACTCCCTTTTTCTATGCATTCAAAAGAGTTTTAGGTCTGCAATTAATTTTAAATTAATTCGTTCTCAGTACAGTCACTTTAATTTGTTTATAGTGCATTATTTGATTTGATTTTAATTATGTCATTTTAATATACACTGGTAAATATAAGTGCTTTAGTATAGAAAGTGTTTGATGATAGGATTGTTATTTTGTGTTTAACAGTTCCATTATTTTCTCTAACATGCTTTTATGATTTTATATACTTTATTGAATTTTGCAATTTACCAATTACATACAATATAGTCATAGAAAATATTGCAAGATTTTATATTCTTCAGCCATGACAAATATCAATGATTGCTTTTCCACTAGTCACTATGATTTGAAATATATTGATCGTGTTTTGTGTATATATAGCTCATGGTTTTGTGTTTTTATGGGATTCTTGTGTGTACAGACATATGTCTTTATGTGTCTATGTGTTTCTTGAACTTTCTCTTTGTCTCATAGTCTTTGTTTTGTCTGACTCTAACTTTTTTTGTTTCTGATTTATCTTATTTTATTTTATTACCATTACCTACATGCCCATTTTCTTTCTTTTTTAAAAAATGAAATGATTGTCTTTATTTTCTAAAATAAAAAGAAATATACAGATTCAACAAATTAGCAAAATGTGTTTTTTTATTCATGACATGATATAAATTCAATAATGTTATTGAATTATTGAGGCACAAGATTGTGAAGATTCAAATTAGACTCCAAATTTTAAGTGGCTATTTTTCTTACATAATATGTCCTGATCACAGTTTGCTCATTCTACTCCTCCCAAGTCCTCACCATTTATTTAACTTTTATAGATCATATAAAGGTACAAATCAAATTATATTTTTGCATGTAGAATTTCATTATTTCAAAACCTTCATTTGAAAACTTACAACTCTCCAATTATATTACATTTTCATCTCATCAAAAATTAAATGTGTCAAAAGGTATTGTTTTGAACTTTTTTGTTTTGTGCTGCTTATAAGCCAATATAATCACTAGGATAGTTAATATACTAGAATCAGGTAGAGTCAGTCATTAAATATTATTCTCTTTCAGAGTTGCTTTGGAATACCACCATGCCCTTTGCATTTCTCTAATTATTTGTAATCAGCTCCTCAGCTTCCTAACATTTTAAGAACAAAAGTTAGAGAACATGTCTAGTTTTTCTTAAAGTAATATTAGTTTTCTCAAATTGAACTTTTACAACAATTTCAGGTTCAGAGCAAAATTAAACATATAATGCTAGCAATATTTGCAATGCTTACATACATTTGTCCTGCTTATTTGTTGTTTAGGGGAGGAGAAGGTTGAGATTTAATCTGGTGCCTCAAAGACACAAAGTAAGCTTCCTTCCACTGAGCTACACACCTGGCTCTCCTGTTTTCTCATAACAACAGCCCCTCCTATTATCATCATCCAGGATTGTATATTAATTAAAACCACTTGCCATCAATTTAACCTAAAATTTATAAACTTTCGCTGGGTTGCTTCTAGTGTCACGTATCAGGACAAATACACAATGACAAGTGTCTGCCACTGTAGTGTCAGAGTGAGATACCTTTGCTCTAAAACCATCCTATGATTATGAAAATCCTCTGATTATTGATTCTTTCCTCCTAAGCCCTGGTAGCCACTGAATGTTTAATGGTCTCCATAATTTTGCCATTCCCAGAGTGCTGTGCAATTTGAAATTGTGTAGTATATTTTCTTCTCAAATTGGCTGTTTATTAATGAATATGCATTTAAGAATCCATGTTTCTTCATAATTCAATAGTTTATGTCTATCTGATGCTAAAAGATACTGCATTTTATGATACATTCATTATATATAGGCAGTGGCATCTTAGCTGCTTCCAAGTTTTGACAATTTTGAGTGAAATGCCTATAAATGGTTGAATTCAGGATTTTTTTGTGCTTGTAGCAAATGTCTTATCTCTTGTTTGGTAAACAATAAGCATAATTATTCACTACCAAGAAAAGTAATAACTGGGTCTTATGGAAAGATTTGGGTTATTTAAAAGAAACATCAAAGCTCTCTTTCAAAAGTGAGCGGGAAGTTCACAGTCCTACCAGAAGCTAACTACAGTTCCCATGGTCCCCCATTCTTGCTAGCACTTCACACCAGTGTTGTGGATTTTGTACATTTTAATACATATGTGGTGATACGTCATTGCTGCTTTAATTTACAATCCCCTAATGGTATAATCTAAGCATTTTTACCTTTGCTTAGTTTTAATCTTCAATTTTTTGAATCTATTTGTTCAAATCATGACCATTTTTCTAGCCAAGAATCGTGTTGTCAAGTTGTCACTATTTAAAGGTTCATTGGATGCTTTTGGTAAGCCGTTTGTCAGAGGAGCTGCTGGGAAATACATCCTTCCCATCTCTTTACTTCATAATGTTTTTAACAGAGTATTTATTTTTAATTTTGATGGTTACATCTTATTTCTTTTATGTATTAGACCTTTTGTCTTGGTGATCTCTGATAATTTTATTGGAAACTCAAGGACTGTGGAAATGTCTTGTAAACAGTACCTGATCTCAAGAGGTTGAGGAGGAACATGAGTCTGAGGCTGTCTGGGAATACACAGAAGCCCACGGGCATCCAGAACCTCCCCCTGATTTATAGAATTTTAGTTTTCCTTTTAGGTTTAAGTCTATGAGCCATTTGGGGATTATCCCTGTGACTAGCTTAAAGTCTGTCTAAATTTGAGTTTTTATATGTGATGTTCAGTTGTTCTAGCAGAGTTTATTTATGTTTTAAATATATAGAATTTAAGCCAGGGCCTCATACATGAGAGGCAAATGTTCAGCCACCAAACTATACTCTCGGGCCTCTTTTTACCTTCATTGATTTAGTTTTAGTAAGCTTAGTTTAGACAGTTTTGTACATGTGCATAATACATTCTGTCCACTCCTACCTCCATGCTCTCTAACACCGCTTAAATCTCTATAATCCTTTTACCTAATTTCTAACATTTGGTTTTACTTTGTGATCCATTTAGTTAAACCAGAGCTATCTTTGTGACTACTGGATTGGAACTCTGGGTGGGGTCACCAGTACGCAAGCAACTGATGTCAGCATTTTTCTCTCTACCTGAATCTAAAAGTAGCAAACAGTTCAGTAGTGATGGGGTAGCATTCATGGGTCCCTCTCTCTCATTGCCTGAATCAAAACAGGTCTGATTTTGTGCATACCCAATACAGGCATCCACAGCTGCTATGCATTCTTTATTACAATGGCCATGTTATGCCCAAAAGATGGCATTTCACACTCCTTTTATTTTTCCAGCTCTTAGCAGGGATGATATAGATGTCTTCTTTAGGGGTGAACCCTCAGAAGTCACCTGTTCCCAGCAGCTTTGCAGCCATGAGTGTCTGCCTTCACCCTGTTTTTATTTTAAAACAAGAAGTCACTAACTTGACTAGGCTGGCCCTGAACTCCCTCTAAAAACCAGGCAAACCTTGAATCTAAGATTCTCCTGACATCATTTAATTAAGAGACTGGTTTTGTTCCTATCTGCTCTTTTGTCAATATTTATCAAAATATGGCTGGTCATCTGGCTCTGTCTCTCAGACCTTCCCCATTGATTTACTTATTATTTCATCAAATGTGTACTGTCTTCATTACTGTATCTTTACAGTAAAGATACAGTCTGAGACTACTGTACTTAGACCACTGTTCTGGTAAGTGTTAGACTAATATCAGTCTTGTGAGTTTATTTTTCTTTGTTATTATATTGACTATTATGACTTTCATATCACTATAAACAAATGTTGGATTCAGTTTTCAATATCTACCAAATCACTTTCTGAGTTTTGTTTTTTTTTTAAACTCAGATCACATTGAGCCCACAGATTAAGTTGAAAAGAACTAATCAATATCTTGACAATATGAAGCTTCCTAGTCATGCCCAAGGAATTTACCTCAATTGTGTTTTTTTTTAATTTGCAACTCAGAATTTTATAACATCCTTCAAAAAATGTCTGCTAGACTTATAACTCAGTGTTTACTTTTACATGCTGATTTAAATAACTTTCTAACTTCATATTTCAGTTGTTCATTACTGGTGCATTGGGAAACAAATGGCTTATGTATATCAAATCTTTCATTCTCTAAGCTTGCTATAATTGCTCATTAGTTCTGGATTTTTTTGTTGTTAATTTCTTTGGGATATTCTTTATAGACAGTCATCATCTGCAAATATATAAATTACTATTTCTTCCTTTGAATTTGAACACATTTTTATGTTTCTAAGGACTATCCAGAGAATTGTAGGTTCTAAGAAGACAAAATAATGACAATACATATGACTCACTTTAGTATTTTAATCCATTAAAGATTTCATCACAGGTGAAGATACCTCATCAATTTAAACTTAACAGTATTTTGAATCACAATCCTCCCAAAATCCTTCTCCCTTCCATATTCCCCATTTTCTTTATTCTTTCCACTATAGGAAAAAGATGGTGGATAAGGGCACACTCACCTAAACAGAAAACGGAACAATTAGAGAAGATGCAAGGGTAACTCCCTAGCCTGTGATTAAAAGAAATAACTCACTGTACCAGTAATAAATTCAGTGTTCTGATTTCATGCTGAGAAATCAGGCAGAGCCTAGATGGGGAAGTCAATTCTCTCATTTGAGATGGCTTCCCACTGCTCAGGACACAGTCATGAATCAGCCTTGAAAATATTTTTCACGACTCACACAGTGTCTTCCTATTTCCTCCCTCCCAAACCCTTTGCAGATCCCTTTGCTCATCACCACTTTAAAGCACACACTCAGCTATTCTGCCAGTGGTATAATTATACTATTAAGCATAAACAGCAATTTAATATTAGTACTAGAAGACAGGGATTATATATTACCACGTGAGAAATGAAAACTAGGTCTTATTTCTCCTGCACTTTCCCATCAATCAAAAGCTATTACTTGGAAAGTACTGATGGAAAGGTGGTAAGACCATGTCACAGTTCAATAGAAAAAAAAGCATGTCATAATTCATATCACGGATAGAGTCTAGGGGATTAGCATGATCACCGCGTATTTGCAATGTCAGATTTAATCCAGTAATTTCATTTCTCAGGAAGGAAAGATGGAGCCCAGAAGTTCAAATGAATTCTCTAAGTCTTAGGGTTATTGTTGGTGGTATTAACTCAAATCCACCTCCCTTCCTCATTTCTTAAGTACAAAACTTTTTCCCCCTGACCTACCACATCTTAAAATGCCAAAATAAAAAGCAAAAATATTAGAGTAAAAGGTTGCAGTTTACTAACATTAAAATTCAACCTATCTTGTTGTAGGCAAAGGTGGGAGTTTCCAGATTATGAACCTCAGTCTGACATGCATTTTTCTCATCAGGGTTTCGATTTCCAGAGTTGTAAATAGAGTTTATTATATACATAAATTCAAAGCAGCTTGATCAGAACCTCATGTGGCTAATACTCAGTAAGGGCTTAGACATAATTATTACTTTTATGATTGTGAAAACACATTTATTCAAGGTGATGCTTTTCAAAATGAATTTAAATCTAAAATTAATTACAATAGCCTCTCCATTCATCCTTTTTGAGGTCCTTTAATATGTGAGATGTCACAAGAAATATAAGCCCATTTGCCCCATTTAAATTTTAGAATGCTTTTACAATGAATTTATACAAAATACAGAATCATCTAAAACTGTCTAAAAATTCATATGTACTCATGTGTTTCACCTGTGCTAAGCACAAGCCATAGAATTCCATATATTTTGCTTTCAAAGAATCAGGTTCTCATTAATTGGAAACATTATTTAGCTCTATTATGTTTTATAACTTGTTCTTTGCATGTTTAGGGGGAGTCTATCCTATAGAGAAAAGGAGAGAGAGTAAGACAGAGCAAGTAGAGCACAGTCCAATGCTCCTTAACAGACAGTCTAATAGTTTGACTGCAATTCTAATAGTTTAGGATGCCCTCCTCTTTTATTGCAAGAATATTTGCAGCTTTGAGAATATTCTGGGAGTCACTGGGTGACTTCACCTGATTCCACATCTGCATAAGGTGTCGATATGGACTCTCTGGGAATGTGCTTTTATTCTAAGACTGCCCCTGTGTGCTACAGGAAATACATCTGCCCCATGAGACTTACTGTGGCAGATCTGGGGTAATTACACATAGCTGTCCAAATAACGAGAGCTTTGCTTCACAGATATCTCAGCTCCAAGGATTCTGAACACATTGGTGGTTGCATCAATTCGCATTATGCCTGAGCATCTCATGAGCACATGGCCAAATTTTGGCATGGGCAAACTGCAGGTGCTTCAAGACTGAGGGGCCTATGAAAGCCCAGTCAGTGAACAGGCAACAGCTTTGCAACAGGGTAGTGAATTTGATTTTAAAATTGTGGGAACATATGCTAACTCACCTTGGAGATACTATAAAGCCATCACTTGTATACTTAGCTTCTTCAATACTGTTTTTTAAATTTAATCATACCCTGGCTTATTGAATTATAGATCTGGCTCTTGTCTACCTTCTGATTAGAGGATGCTTGGATTGGACCACATGTTGAATAATTCTGCCAGTGCCAAATATGGCTCTGCTGAGCCAAGTTTCTAAACTGTATCTCTTTACAATCATTTGAGAGATAGGAAAACCTAGTCCTTATCTTTGTTAGAAAGTATTCCTATGGCTACTCTTAAAAGTTATTATTCATAATTTAATAATGGTATTAATTAGAGAATAGTGATTCCCAAAATCATGAGGTTTGCCAACCATTTAATGAACATATATATTCATCACAAATTTCAAGGAAGCAGTTATAAGAATCAGTTTAAGAAACATGTTTGCAAGAAAACAAGATTGTATTTTGGCCAGTGAAAGCAATCATTACACAATAATTTGTTGTAACCTTAAAGTCAGAAAATTGTGTAAAAAGCAAATGTAAAATTTTCATTGACATGCAACTTAACCTCAAACTTGGCATGAACCCTAAGTATATGCCTATGAGCTTCGGCATAAAAACATCTTGTTATGATGCATTAGACTTGGAGATTACTAACTATACACGCAATCCTGTCATACAATTTTCTCTCCTGTCCTATGAAATCTGTAGTACCAGTGTCCAGATACAAGCTACACAAATACTCTTAATGCCAGTACTTAATGTCTGTCTTCTGACTTTAAGTAGCATGTAAATTGGCTAACTTACATCTCTTAAAAGATGCTATTTTCCTTCTGTTTGTTGCATCTCTATATATAACCCATCACACATGAACGCCATAATAACCACCAAGACAAGAGGCTAGATATTACTTCTGTGAGCAACGAAAGGGCTTACTCTCCTGTGCTTGCCTTATTGCTTTTCAGGGACTGGTCCCTTACTTCATTAAGAAGAATGTGCTTTATACTGTCATTCATTTTAAGCTATTTGATTATGATTTTTAGAAGGATGCAGATTATCCTAAATAACCAAACCAACAGGTGTTTAATAAGTTCTTTCATATCTTTAATTCTGAATAATGCTCAGATGGTCTAAAACAATAGATCCAATGGCAAAATTCAAAAGAAAATTAGTCATCAAGACAAGACACCTTCTGGTTGTGAGAATTCTGGAAGAGGGAGAAGAAGAGGGAGAGAGAGAGAGAGAGAGAGAGAGAGAGAGAGAGAGAGAGAGAGAGAGAGATTGGTTTTAAACAAGAGTTGAACTGTCAAAGCTATGCAGTGTGAATCTGTTTAATTCACCCAGTGTTTTCAAGACTTGGTTACCAGATGAGTCTGTGGCTGTGTGTGCTTGGTAGTTTAGAACTATATTCTACTACTGTATGGGCTCATGAGTCATTGATAACACAATAAAACACTCTTTGAAGACTGGTGCTGCATTGTGTTTCAGGGGTGTTCTTCCAAAGACTCATATGGCCTCAGGTCTGCTATTTCTAAGGATTTGTCACTTGAATTTTTAGCATCACTTTGTTCATTGGAACTGAGGGTATGAAATTATTTCTGAAAGACCATGTTGGCCCAGGTAAGTATTTGTCTCAGTCTTTTAAATTTATAATATTATCACAGGTGTTCTTATCTATCCACAAACCCAGCCCTACAAAGGATAATAGGAGGAAAACACCAATACAAGGAGGGAAACTTCACCCTGAAAAAAGCAAGATAGTAACCTTTCATCAAACCCAAAAGAAGTTAACCAATCAAATTTAAAAAATAACGTCAAAAATGACAGGAAGTAACAATCACTATTCCTTAATATCTCTTAACATCAATGGACTTAATGCCCCAATAAAAAGACACAGACTAACTGAATGGATACATAAACAGGACCCTACATTTTGCTGCTTACAGGAAACACACCTCAGGGTCAAAGACAAACACTACCTTAGAGTAAAAGGCTGGAAGACAATTTTACAAGCAAATGGTCTCAGGAAACAAGCTGGAGTAGCCATTTTAATATCAGATAAAATTGACTTTCAACCCAAAGTCATCAAAAAAGACTCTGAGGGACACTTCTTGCTGGTCAAAGGAAAAATACAACAAGAAGAACTCTCAATCCTGAACATCTATGCTCCAAATGCAAGGGCACCCTCTTTCGTAAAAGAAACTTTATTAAACTCAAAGCACACATTGCCCCAACACAATAATTGTGGGTGACTTCAACACTGCACTTTCCTCAATGGACCGATCAGGAAAACAGAAACTAAACAGGGACACAATGAAACTAATTGAAGCTTTGGACCAATTAGATTTAACAGATATATATAGAGCATTCTATCCTAAAGCAAAAGAATATACCTTTTTCTCAGCACCTCATGGTACCTTCTCCAAAATCGACCATATAATTGGTCACAAGACAGACCTCAACAAATATAAGAAGATCGAACTAATCCCATGCCTCCTATCAGATCACTATGGAGTAAAAGTGGTCTTCAATAGCAACAAAAACAACAGAAAACCCACATACACGGGGAAACTGAACAATATTCTACTCAATGATACCTTGATCAAGGAAGAAATAAAGAAAGAAATTTAAGACTTTTTAGAACACAATGAAAATGAAGACACAACATACCCAAATCTATGAGACACAATGAAAGCAGTGCTAAGAGGAAAACTCATAGCCCTGAGTGCCTCCAAAAAGAAAATGGAGAGAGCATACATTACCAGCTTAATGACACACCTGAAATCCCTGGAACAAAAAGAAGCTATTTCACTCAGGAGGAGTAGAAGGCAGGAAATCATCAAACTCAGGGCCGAAATCAATCAAGTAGAAACAAAGAGAACCATGCAAAGAATCAACAAAACCAGGAGCTGGTCTTTGAAAAAATCAACAAGATAGATAAACCCTTAGCCAGACTGACCAAAGGGCACAGAGAAAGTATCCAAATTAACAAACTTAGAAATGAAAAGGGAGATATAACAATGGAAACCGAGGAAATCCAAAAAATCATCAGATCCTACTACAAGAGCCTGTACTCAACACAACTGGAGAATCTGGAGGAAATAGACAATTTCCTTGACAGATACCAAATACCAAAATTAAATCAGGACCAAATAGACCATCTAAACAGTCCCATAATGCCTAAAGAAATAGAAGGAGTCATAGAAATCTTCCAACCCAAAAAAGCACAGGACCAGATGGTTTCAGTGCAGAATTCTATCAGACCTTCAAAGAAGAGTTAACATAAATACTCTTCAAACTATTCCACAAAATAGAAACAGAAGGAACACTATCCAATTCCTTCTATGAAGCCACAATTACGCTGATACAAAAACCAAACAAAGATTCAACAAAGAAAGAGAACTTCAGACCAATTTCCCTTATGAATATCGATGCAAAAATACTCAATAAAATTCTTGCCAACCGAATCCAAGAACACATCAAAACGATCATCCACCATGATCAAGTAGGCTTTATCCCGGGAATGCAGGGTTGGTTCAATATACGGAAATCCATCAATGCAATCCACTACATAAACAAACTCAAAGAACAAAACCACATGGTCATGTCATTGGATGCTGAAAAAGCATTTGACAAATTTCAGCATCCTTTCATGCTTAAAGTCTTGGAGAAACCGGAATTCAAGGCCCATACCTAAACATAGTAAAAGCAATATACAGCAAACCAGTAGCCAGCATCAAACTAAATGGAGAGAAACTTGAAGCAATCCCACTGAAATCAGGGACCAGACAAGGCTGCCCCCTTTCTCCTTATCTTTTCAATATTGTACTTGAGGTACTAGTTCAGGCAATTCGACAACATAAGGAGGTCAAAGGGATACAAATTGGAAAGGAAGAAGTCAAACTATCATTATTTGCAGACGACATGATAGTCTACCTAAGTGACCCAAAAAACTCCACTAGAGAACTCCTACAGCTGATAAACAACTTCAGCAAAGTGGCAGGTTATTAAATCAACTCAAGCAAATCAGTGGCCTTCCTATACTCAAAGGATAAGCAGGCTGAGAAAGAAATTAGGGAAATTACCCCCTTCACAATAGCCACAAACAGTATAAAGTATCTTGGGGTGACTCTTACCAAACATGTGAAAGATCTGTATGACAAGAACTTCAAGACTCTGAAGAAGGAAATGGAAGAAGACCTCAAAATTGGGAAAACCTCCCATGCTCATGGATCAGTAGAATCAATATAGTTAAAATGGCCATTTTGCCAAAAGCAATATACAGATTCAATGCAATACCCATCAAAATCCCAACTCAATTCTTCACAGAGTTAGAAAGAACAATTATCAAATTCATCTGGAACAACAAAAAACCCAGGATAGCTAAAACTATTCTCAGCAACAAAAGAAAGTCTGGGGAAATCAGTATCCCTGACCTCAAGCAATACTACAGAGCAATAGTGTTAAAAACTGCATGGTATTGGTACAGTGACAGGCAGGAGGATCAGTGGAACAGGATTGAAGATCCAGAAATGAACCCACACACCTATGGCCACTTGATCCTCGACAAAGAGGCTGAAAACATCCAATGGAAAAAAGATAGCCTTTTCAACAAATGGTGCTGGTTCAACTGGAGGTCAGCATGCAGAAGAATGCGAATTGATCCATCCTTGTCTCCTTGTGCTAAGCTCAAATCCAAATGGATCAAGGACCTCCACATAAAGCCAGACACTCTGAAGCTAATAGAAAAGAAACTGGGGAAGACCCTTAAGGACATCGGTACAGGGAGAAAGTTTCTGAACAGAACACCAATAGCGTATGCTCTAAGATCAAGAATTGACAAATGGGACCTCATAAAATTACAAAGTATCTGTAAGGCAAAGGACACCATCAAGAGGACAAATCGGCAACCAACAAATTGGGAAAAGATCTTCACCAATCCTACAACAGATAGAGGGCTAATATCCAATATATATAAAGAACTCAAGAAGTTAGACTCCAGAAAACCAAACAACCCTATTAAAAAAATGGGGTACAGAGTTAAACAAAGAATTCTCACCTGAAGAAGTTCGGATGGCAGAGAAGCATCTTAAAAAATGCTCAACTTCATTAGTCATTAGGGAAATGCAAATCAAAACAATCCTGAGATTTCATCTTACACCAGTCAGAATGGCTATAATTGCCAGATGCTGGAAAGAACCCAGCTTTCCCTCAACAGAAGAGTGGATGCAAAAAATGTGGTATATCTACACAATGGAGTACTATTCAGCCATTAGAAACAATGAATTCATGAAATTCTTAGGCAAATGGATGGACCTAGAGAATATCATACTCAGTGAGGTAACCCAGACTCAAAAGGTGAATCATGGTATGCACTCACTAATAAGTGGATATTAACCTAGAAAACTGGAATACCCAAAACATAATCCACACATCAAATGAGGTACAAGAAGAAAGGAGGAGTGGCCCCTGGTTCTGGAAAGACTCAGTGAAACAGTATTCAGCAAAACCAGAACGGGGAAGTGGGAAGGGGTGGATGGGAGGACAGGGGAAGAGAAGGGGGCTTACGGGACTTTCGGGGAGTGGGGGGGCTAGAAAAGGGGAAATCATTTGAAATGTAAATAAATTATATCGAATAAAAAAAAAATTCAGGAGACAGCAGGTGTTGGAGAGGGTGTGGAGAAAGAGGAACACTCCTCCACTGCTGGTGGGGTTGCAAATTGGTACAACCACTCTGGAAATCAGTCTGGCGGTTCCTCCAAAAACTGGGCACCTCACTTCCAGAAGATCCTGCTATACCACTCCTGGGCATATACCCAGAGGATTCCCCACCATGTAATAAGGATACATGCTCTACTATGTTCATAGCAGCCTTATTTATAATTGCAAGATGCTGGAAAGAACCCAGGTATCCCTCAACAGAAGAGTGGATGCAAAAAATGTGGTATATCTACACAATAGAGTACTATTCAGCCATTAGAAACAATGAATTCATGAAATTCTTAGGCAAATGGATGGAGCTAGAGAACATCATACTAAGTGAGGTAACCCAGACTCAAAAGGTGAATCATGATATGCACTCACTAATAAGTGGATATTAACCTAGAAAACTGGAATACCCAAAACATAATCCACACATCAAATGAGGTACAAGAAGAAAGGAGGAGTGGCCCCTTGTTCTAGAAAGACTCAGTGAAGCAGTATTTGGCAAAACCAGAACGGGGAAGTGGGAAGGGGTGGGTGGGAGGACAGGGGGAGAGAAGGGGGCTTATGGGACTTTCGGGGAGTTGGGGGCTAGAAAAGGGGAAATCATTTGAAATGTAAATAAAAAATTATATCGAATAAAAAATATATATAAAGCAAGTGTTTGTGCTATTTGATGGCCTATTATATTTCTGTAACCTGAAACATATTTATTTAGATTTGAATGTGAAAGGTCCCCCATAGGTTAATGTCTTTGAACCCTTGGTCCCCTGCTGGTCGTGATAACTCTAGAGCCTCTAGAACTATGTGGAGTCTTTAGAATGTAAGGCTTAGCTGGAGACAATGGGTGGGTGGACTCTCCTTCCTGCATGCTTTTGCCCTTTGCTTCTTGTACAAACATAATAGGAAACCTGACCAAGCAAGCTCCAGCTCCTTTGCCTTGTCTGAAAGGTGGCCTGATCATTTGAAGCGAGGAGCTTAGAGAGAGTCTCGTTTCAGGTTCGGTCCACTGTTCTGTTCCAGCACGAACAGCAGCTGGTGAGATGCTTCAAGGTAACAGTGAGGGAATAATCATTCAATGGAATCCTGGCCAGTGACCAGATGAGTAACCATAAGTAAGTAGATGGTAATAGATTGCCATAATATCAGATGCCATAAGATTCTAGAAAATCTGGTGTAACAGAAAACGTGGGTGTAACAGAATTGTGATATGTGGAGCTCAACATTCAAAACTGGAGGAATTCATGTTTAAATGATTGCATTGAAAGAATTTGTAAAGCAAAGGAATTTTGATAAGAGAAATAATGATGCATTTTAGAAGATTTACTCTATTTTTAATCGACAGTAATTCTATACATATGTAGTACAATACACTGTTTTGATCTGTGTGTGCATAACAGAGTGATCAAACCAGAGTAATTAGCATCTCCATCATTTTGAAGTTGTTTCCCTGCAGGAAAATCTCTTGAAACTCTGTAGCATATTTTATTGTTGAGATATTTATTCAGGAGAATGTTTCCAATGTCTTTTACTCTATCTACAGTCTGTTGGCAAAGGCCTTACATGCATGTTATACACCAATGGCATTTTCATGCTGGAAATGTCCTCTTTCTATAATTGAACACCTGTCACAAACATATCACACACTGAGTGTGCATTCAAGTGTTCTAAAGTCGATATATTAGAAGTTATAAGAATGCATTGCTCAAAAACAACAAAAAAATTATCCAAATATCCTGTTTCAGCTTTGCTAGCAACAGCAAAGCACAGCAGACTGCAGGACTGATTAGTTACTTATTAAATAAGCACACTGGTGATGGTCTTAAAATATCAAATTAGTCTAACAGAGCTCCCTGCAAAATTGAAACTCCTGAGCACAAGGTAGCTGTGGACACGGCAGGGGGCTGCCCAGGAAAAGCAGAATAATAAGGTTCTCGCTGAGGTTGCCTTCTGCCAAACTTTTCAGACTCCTTAAAAGTTGTTCTAGTTTGTTATTTTTTCCTAGGATTCTTTTTCTTGGGCCAATTTTTCCACTTGGCCTGAGATGATACCTGGGAAACTTCAAGAAGCCCGGAGGCACTAAATGTGGCCCCCAAAACCACTCATCTCTCTGGCATCCTTTTGGCTGCTAAGAATCTGGATGAACTGAATCTTGACAGAAAGCATAACCTCTGGAATGCACCACCTATGTGACGCTTGTACTAGGAAGGCAAGGGAAAAATGGTAAAGAGAGGCAAATGTGCATTCTACTCCTGGATAGGTGAGCTGCATTCTATGAGCTAAGGTTCCATGCAGCCCCTGTCTCTTGACAGAAGAGAATGCATACCTGTAGGACCTAATGATGTGTGGTAATTCTAAATGTTGGCCTGCAGTTTAAATGGGAGAACATAGATGAGAAAGTACATAGAATCTCCTTTTCTTTTTGTTCATACCAAGAACAGAAACAATTATCATAGAGGGAAAAATATTTCTCATCCAACATATAGAAAGCTGTACAATGTTGCCAGAGTCAACTTACATATACTGCACAAATTTATACCAATTTGACGTTTACTGAATAAAACATGACATATAGGTTATTTTCCACTGCTGGTGAAATGAGTCAATTCGAACCAGATTAGATTATATTAAAAGAAGGTTTGTTTCGAAGCTGCTCTCCAGCAGGTGAGTTCACTGGTTCACTGACCCCAAGGGAGAGGGCTAGGGAAGTTATCTTAGGGAATGTGGGGGAGGAAAGAAGTGAACGAGTTCCTGCTCTGAAAGAATGAAAGGAAAAGGAGAGAGAGAGAGAGAGAGAGAGAGAGAGAGAGAGAGAGAGAGAGAGAGAGAGAGAGAGAGGAAGAGAGAGAGAGAGAGAGAGAGTCCATAACTTCTGGATTACAAAGGGAAGAGTCTCTGGGGGAAGGGCAGCCCAACACTGGGGCTGGAAAGTTCAAGGATGGGGCAGGGTATGCTGGTTAGCAAATGAGGGATGCCAGAGAACCTGGAGGCTAGACCTGTTTGATATGTAAAATATGCACCACAGTCTCTTTTCCCAGGTTCTAAAAGCAAACATTAGAGGGCAGTTGTCACTACCCTTCTAAGGGACACAGGTATTTATCCACCATCTGATAGTGTCCCGGATGTAGGAAAGTTAACAACACAATCACAACGAACAAAAGAAAGAAAAACAACAATGGCAAAAACCAAACCTGTGATGCCTAAAAATAACAAGTCTAGTTTTAGACTGTTATCTAAATCTAAAACTATAATCTAGCAAGTGACCAGAGAACTGGTTGTTGCTGACAGCTACAAACACTTTAAAAATTATATCACATATATCACATTCTCTCTCTTTCTGTCTCTCTGTCTCTCTGTCTCTGTCTCCCTCTGTGTGTGTTTGTGTGTGTGTGTGTGTGTGTGTGTGTGACAGAGAGAGAGAGAGAGAGAGAGAGAGAGAGAGAGAGAGAGAGAGAGAGCAAGTGTGTGTGCATAACATAACATGCACATGGTGTAAAGAAGAGATCTTGCTGGAGTCAGCTCCTTTCCGTGGGTCAAAGGAACTGAACTTCAGTCCTTGGGCTTGGTGGCAAGTAAGCCAATTCACTGTTGAACCAGCTTACAAGGCTGAGACAATGTGTTTTTAAGAGTATTTAATAAATCTGTTTCTCTTTAATTCCAGCATTTGGGAGGCAGAAGTATGAGGAGAATCTTTATGATTTGAGGCCAGCCTGCCTTACAGAGTTCCAAGACAGAGAACTTCCAGGCTACACAGAGAAACTCTGGGTCAAATAATCAAACCAAACAACCAACCAACCAAAGAACCAAAGAACCAAACAAGCAACCAACCAACCACCCAACCACCCACCCACCCACCCACCCAACCAACCAACCAACCAACCACTCCACCCCCCCAAAAAAACCAAAGAATGAAAAACTATGCAACCAAGCACATCTGTTTCTACAAACTACTCTGGCCATTTGGCTGTTTTCAAAGCCAAATAAATATTGTAAGACTGGAAATTTTACAAGACTTTTACCTGGCATTTAATCTTATAAATGTCCTTGAAGACAAACTAGTATACTTGACACCAGTAAATGGTCATACTTTGCACTATAATTTTTGTGGAGGGTTAGTCTGGTGCTGTTATGTATTCAAATGCCAAAACTGGTCCCCAAGATTTAGTTTAGTCCTGATGAGCACATTTTCATGTATACCAAAATATGCTGTGCAAACTTTGCTCCCCAATCTTCTCTGACTGTTTAAATAAAAGTGGCTGACTGCCAATTACTGAGGAGAACAGATGTAGGCAGGGCATCAGTTACCAGGCTAGGGACCACTAGGAGAGAGAGAAGGAGAGAAGTATAAAGAAGACAGAGAGAAAAGGAGGTCTCTATAAGATGGGATGGATCAGAAGCACATGGACAAGGGAGAAAAGTACATCCTGAGGACGTGCTGATGGGGCAGAATAACCCAGACATGACTCAAACAGCAAATAGCTTGGGGAGCATAGCTAGAAAATAGTCTGGTGTAGGAAAATTGTTTAAGGGTAATTATCCAGTAATTGTGCTACAACTGATAAAATAAATCGATAGGACTCTGACTTGATTATTAGGGGGTGGTGCTGGCAGGATCATAATAAGAACTAATAAAGTTATTAAATAGATTACAACAACAGATTTTTGGTTTTAGGAGTAGTGTGCAACTATGCAGTTTCTTCTAAATCTTAGTTCTACCCTTAGCTTAGAGCTATATTGGGTTTGATTTTTTTTCCTCTTACCACTCACAACTTTCTTTATGAGTAGTATGAAAACTCACTATCTGTTTATTGGCAGCATGGTGAATCTAATGAGTCAAGACAAGAAATAAATCTGGCAGCAAAAGAGTTACAGATAAATTGCCCAGACCACATGTTCTCTTGGTGCTATTGATAATTTCTAATGGTTATCTCTATGGTTGTATGAGGAAATCATCCATGAATCCTAGCATGCTCTGGAAGAGGTCGGATGCTTTTCCAAATTCTTTCAGCTATGTAAGGTATTCACTGTGGGATTAGATTTGGAAGATGGAAGCTGTTTATATCTCAAATTACCTTCTAGTCTGGCTTTTTCAACAACTAATTGGCATGACCTTGGGTGTATCTGCTTTTGAATATCCTTAACATCCATCTGCTATGAAGATGAATTGGTTATTTAGGTAGCAATCAGATTCCTGGCTAAATCCAAGTGTATCCATCCTTCTTCAAGCCTATTAAGCTGGGTCTGGACTCTCAAGCTAATGCACAATGCAATCACTACCATTCGAGAGATGTCAGACACCTACATATTTTCTATCCACTAATGAAAAACCCCTTTCTAAAACAAGAGGGATACAAAGAAAGAAGGGCAAGGGAGGAAAAGTCAATAAAGACCTAAAGATTCAATTAAGAGTTCAGGTATCTGCCAGCTTTTATTAGCTCCAACTTTGACTTACACTGCTAAGGTCAGCAAGTGGTCAATAGGAAATGGTGGAGTGGGAAAAGCATTGTCATTAGGATCTTAGACAGAAGAATATCCCAGTGTTCTAAATGGATAAGAAGATATAATTGGCCTTCATGACTCAAATATCACAGTTAATTACTGGGATGGAAAAATTTCTCTGCAATCATCTAACAAATATGATGTGTTTTCCTACCACTACATTGACAAGCCAGTGTATCACCATAGTCAAGGGACTATGCCCCAATCTCCATATACACACGGGCACAATCCTTAAAGACTAGAAGAGGGTAGTACCCGTCCAGACACCAAATAAGAGATAATATGAGATATTTGCATTCACATTGTATTTAGTAACATGATAATATTAAGTTCATAGATGTGATTTTATTTACCAGATAAGAAAATAATAGAGCTTATCCTTTGTCCAAGTGTCCAGACATACAGTGTGGTAGGACATCCTCAGAACAATAGCATGAGGTAAACATCATGGTGCATGCTTACGAACAAAGGAAATGGCTCTCAGTGGAGATTTTCCCTGAACTCATCCAGGTATGACAGCTTTACTCAGAAATCCTCTGATTTTTGCACCATGATGGCCATCACTATTATTTTTAGTGAGACAGGCATTCATCCAGCACCTAGCAGTTCATGTTCCAGATACATGAATTTCGCCACAACCTCTTTGTCTTTCTTTCTAACCCTTGAGGACAAATGGCAGACAGTGATTTTTAATTTGCTTGCCTATTGCTCTTTGGGATCAAGATTTCTTCTTCATTCCTGTCTATCCCATGTTCCCAGGACACTCACATTACTTTGATTTTATCCCGTTACTTATTTTTAACTAGCATGGGATAGAAGCTAGTAGATTAGTCACTGGAGATGCATATAGAAACTGGTGACAAGGGAATGGAAAGAAGGTGGATGTAGACCTCGAGAAAATCATAGTTTGATTCTGGTTTGACTGAGTAGACTGGTACACGCCTTCTCTTGAAGCACCACTACTTTTTAGTTCCATCATTTTTAGGTAACGTAAAGTAATGGATTTCATTGTTGTATTTTCATTGATGTATATCATTGTACCTTATTCTAGCTCTCCACAAAGTATCACTACTTTTAAATTAAAGGAATATAAAATATAGGCTCACCAGGGCAAAGGAAGTATGACATATATGTTTAGTAAGTACTGGGATTATATATAGGCATAGAAAAACAGTATGCTGACAGAAAAGTGACTTAGCTTGCTTAGAAAAGTTAATTTCTCAGTGTTTAGAGGCACATGTATTTTGATGGTTTTATATATATATATATATATATATAATGGTCAGTGTTGTTTCAAAGCACTTATAATGTTCAGGAGTAAAAGGGTAGCAAGATACTGGTATGACTGAGTGGGAGGATGGGTTGACAAACTGTAGCTTAATCCTGACTCTCCTCCCCATCCCATGCATCTGGTCATGTGACTTTCCTGACCTCTGTAGAATACTGGTGTTTAATTCTCTGTGTAAGATTGGCTAGAGAAAGCTTTGTTTGGGGGATACAGGATGTGCCAATGAATTCAGGCAATACTGCAATCAATTGAATTACATCACAGACTGCCTTAAAAACCCTTTGTGCTCTGCTCTATTCTCTAAATTCCTTCTGTGGTGGGTAGCTATGACATCATACTCAATAAAGGTCTACACCAGGATATTTGCTTCTAATTAATAAAATATGGTGATGTATGAATAAACGTGAGAACAGTGATGGCAGTCATTGTTATAGTTGTAGTGCCATTTCATCTTGACTCCTTATTTATTTGATTTATAAAACAGATTCTGGAAAAGCCCTTATAGATGCAAATCATGGAAGATCTATTTCTAATAACCTGTGAGGAAAGGAATTCTGCCAAATGTCAGGAGAGTAAGTTGGAAAAAGTCCTTCCCTGCCTTCCTTAGAATAGGATACCTGAAGAGTTGCAGTGTAACCCTATGTCCTAGTTTGTCCAGAACAGAAGAGTTTACAATGCATAATATTGAGGATTAAAATTGGAAACATCATGGAAAAGTTAAGATGTTTGCTCATTCTACTAATGAGAAATGTACCAGCAGAAATCCTTCTTATTCTCATCCAAGTTCCTAATCTCAAATGCTGTGAGATGACTGGTGTTATTTGAAGTGAGTGTTAGTTCTGAGGTAATTCATTATTTAGCACCAGGTAAGGAAGATAGATTCCCAGTACACCAGTAGTCAGAGGTGCACCAGCAAGACAAGCAAAATATCCAGCAAAGAAAAGAGATACTCTCTGCAGTCATGTAGCCCTTTCAAAATCATTAGGCATGGCCCAAATATTCAACAACTGAGTCTATCTCATCTATTTGCACAGAGCTTCCTAAAAGTATTACAGTGTTTCACTCTTAAGTACACTTACAATCAATATTAGAATAATACTTTAAAGAAACCTTTAATTTAAACATAAAAAGGAGATACATAGGAAGAATTAAAAGAAAATATGCAACATAGAGAGCAGACAAAAGTGTCACCATAATCACACATGCACATGCTAATAAATCCTTTAGCGATATTAGGTCTTGCATCAGAATTATTGCCCTGAAAGGAGCCATGCTAGATTAAATAAACCTGTGACAGATGATGTTTTATCATACATCTTAAAAGATAAAGACACATTTGTAGGAAACTAAATAAAAAGACAAAGTTGATCGTACAAAAATTTAAGCTAATCTGAATCTAGTAGTGATTTTCTAAAAAGCAAGAAAACAGAGAAAATTGTCAATTAAAAAATCAACTTGAAAACCTATTCAACACAGTAAATCCCATATTTCCTATAGGAAGTCATTACAAAAAATTAAAAAGAAAAGATTAAAGTAAGTTCATATCACAAAACTGTAGAATACTACACAAAGACAATAATGGGGAAAATAATTGGAGAGGAAAAAAAGTGACACCGAAACAGATTAGGACTGAGGAAAATATCAGATTTCGCAGCAGCAGCAACATAACCAGATTCCCAAACATTACAACCAAGATAGATAAGCAATGCTCCTAATGATTCTCCAAAGCAATGATTGCCAATCACAATTCTCTTTCCAGAAAAGAAAAACAAACGGGCAGAAAAGCTGGATGCATGTTTTCTGGGAAGAAGATGAGATAAATGTGAAAGAGGGTGGTGAAATGTAAACTCGAGCAGGCAGCAGTTTATCCGTGAATGTGGGAGATCGTGCAAGCAGGGTTGTGAGAGGAGGGGCAGCCTGCAGTAGAGAGCCATAGTGATAATGCCTTGAGACATTTTCCCCTGACACACACACTCGCACACTCACTCGTGTATGGTCTGATTGCTTCCCTTCCCTGGATTTAGATGTCACTCGGTAACTTCTTCGGCACTGGAATTGGAAAACAAAGCACAGCATGTGTGATTTACAGGCAGAAGCACCGAGCATTGCTGCCCAGTTCTTCATTTTCTCTTGTGTACAGTGTTAACCCCCAGAGTTTGTGTGGAGATGTCAGGACTTCATTGTTGTTCTCCAACAGGCAAGATTGAGCAGAGACCTGGGACCACAGTAACAGCAGTGGGCATGGGGCATACTAAGATGTTCATTTTGTTTGGGATATTAATGTTTTTGAGTAATTTTCAAAACATAATTTATCAAACTCCTGAATTGGATTCAATGTTTGTGTTTGATGTGAAAATGTATTTTGTATTTCATGTGATGAAATAAAACTTCATCTAGAGAGGCAAAGAAATGCCTTAGTGCCTAAGATGGCTTGATGCTCTTTCAGAGAGTTAAGTTTGGTTCCCAGCACCCACATCCAGCCACATCTGCCTATAACTCTATATGTAGGTAATCCAATTCCTTCTTCTGGCCTCCATGGGCAATTTCCCACATGTGCACATACCCATACACAGACACACATTTACATATATGCAAAATATAAAATGAATCTTAAAACATGCCTCTAAATAAGGAGCTATAGAACATTCTATACAAAAGACTTGGATCAAAGACATATGACAGGAGCAGAAGGAAAGCCTGGAGAATCACAGGTTAAGAGAGGACTTGACCTTAGTAGAACAAGATCATCCTCATCTATTGAGATGGAAAAATTGAGCTTGTGCCATACAGAAAGGGAAAGATAAAGTCAGAATATTTTCCAAATAGCCTCTGTTTCTTCGTCTGTGAAATATGGGAAGAGATATTATTTGTTGAACATTTTTGTCATTATGGGACAGGATATGATGGAACATGAATTCCTGGGTTAGATTTGATTGATAAAACAGTAATCACATTATTCAAGTACAAGAATGAAGGATGTTACATTGGGGAACGCATAGTTTATATAAATATTGTAAATACTGAGGGGAAGAAAGTCAAGTAACCAACATGAAAAATTTGAGCCTTCAGCTATAAAACCAATCCCCAAGAATTAGCATGAAAAGTAAGGAGATCTCTACTGCCTCCAGAAGACATGATAGAGTATCCTGGCACGTGTGATAAAGAGAGCAAAAACTTTTTTTAAAAAATGGTTTTCCTCTTTTTTTTTAATTGGATATTTTCTTCTGGATTTTCTTATTAGGTTATTTATTTTTATTGGATATTTATATTTCAAATGTTATCCCCTTTCTCAGTTTCCCCTCCTCCAAGAAACCTCCTATCCAATCCCCCTGTTTCTAAAAGATGCCCCTACACTGGGGCATCTATTGAGCCTTCATAGGACCAAGGACCTCTCCTCCCATTAATACCTGACAAAGCAATCCTCTGCTACATATGCATCTGGAGCCATGTGTACTCTTTGGTTGATAACCTAGTCTCTGGGAGCTCTGGGAGAACTGGTATGCACTCAATAATAAATGGATATTAGCCAGAAAACTCTAAATACTCAAGATTCACAGACCACATGAAGCTCAAGAAGAAGGAAGACCAAAGTGTGGGTGCTTTGGTTCTTCTGAGAATGGAAACAAAATACTCACAGGAGCAAATATGAAGATAAAACGTAGAGATGATACTGAAGAAAGGACCATCCAGTGACTGTCCCACCTGGGAATTCATCCCATATACAATCACCAAACACTGACACAATTGTGGATACCAAGAAATGCTTGCTGAAAGGATCCTAATATGGCTGTCTCCTGATAGGCTCAGCCAGAGCATTACAAATACAGAGGCAGATGCTTATGGCCAACCATTGGACTGAGCATGGGGTCCCCATGGAGGAGTTGGAGAAAGTACTGAAGGAGCTTATTGCAAGCCCATAAGAAGAGAGGAAACTTCTTGACATTCCTTTTTTATTTATTTTTATTTTTTATTAGATATACTCTTTATTTATATTTCAAATGATTTCCCCTTTCCTGGTTCCCCCACTCCAAAAGTCCCATAAGCCATCTCCCCTCCCTGTTCCCCAATCAACCCCCCTCCTGCTTCCCTGTCCTGGTATTCCCCTACACTGCTGCATCAAACCTTTCCAGGATAAAAATGTCCATCTTGCCAAAAGCAATATACAGATTCGATGCAATCCCCATCAAAATCTCAACTCATTTCTTCATAGAGTTAGAATTCTCAAATTCATCTGGAATAACAAAAAGCCCAGGGGGTTGGAGAGGTGGCTCAATGGTTAAGAGCACTGACTGCTTCCAAAGGTCCTGAGTAAAAGTCAAACCCCAGCAATCACATGGTGGCTCACAACCATCCATAATGAGATCTGACAACTTCCTCTGGTGTGTCTAAAGACAGCTACAGTGTACTTACATATAATAATAAATAAATATTTTTTAAAAAACAAAACAAAACAAACAAAAAACAACAACCCAGGATAGCGAAAACTATTCTTAACAGTAAAAGAACTTCTGGGGGAATCAGTATCCTGGACCTCAAGCAGTACTACAGAACAATAGTGTTAAAAACTGCATGGTATTGGTACAGTGACAGACAGGTAGATCAATGGAATAAATTGAAATCTCAGAAATGAACCCACACACCTATGGTCACTTGATGTTTGAAAAGAGCTAAAACTGTCCAGTGGAAAAAAGATAGCCTTTTCAACAAATGGTACTGGTTCAACTGGTGGCTTGGAAGAATGCAAATCGGTCCACTCTTATCTCCTTGTACTAAGCTCAAGTCCAAATGAATCAAGGACCTCCACATAAAACCAGACACACTGAAATTATTAGAAAAGTAACTGGGGAAGAGACTTGAGCACATGGGCTCAAGGGAAAATTTTCTGAATCGAACACCAATAGCTTACGTTCTAAGACCAAGAATTGACAAATGGGACCTCATGAAATTACAAAGTTTCTGTAAGGCAAAGAACACTGTCAATAGCACAAAATGGCAACCAACAAATTGGGAAAAGATCTTTACCAACCCTGCATCTGACCAAGGGCTAATATCCAATAAATACAAAGAACTCAAGAAATTAGACTCCAGAGAGCCAAATAACCCTACTAAAAATGGGGTACAGAGTTAAAGAATTTTCACCTGAGGAATATAAAATGGCTGAGAAGTACCTAAAGAAATGTTCAGCATCCTTAGTCATCAGGGAAATGCAAAGAAAAACAATCCTGAGATTTCTTCTCACACCAGTCAGAATGGCTAAGATCGAAGCATGTGCTGGCCAGGATGTGGAGAAAAAGGAACACTCCTCCACTGCTGGTGGGATTGCAAGCTGGTACAACCACTCTGGAAATCAGTCTGGTAGTTCCTCAGAAAACTTGGCATGACACTTCCAGAGGACCCTGTTATACCACTCCTGGGCATGTACTCAGAGGATTTCCCAGCATGTAATAAGGATACATGCTCCACTATGTTCATAGCAGCCCTATTTATAATAGTCAGAAGCTGGAAAGAACCCAGATGTTCCTCAACGGAAGAATGTATATAGAAAATGTAGTATATTTACACAATGGAATACCACTCAATTATTAAAAACAATGAATTCATGAAATTCTTAGGCAAATATGTGGAACTGGAAAATATCATCCTAAGTGAGGTAACCCAATCACAAAGTGCATTCTTTATCTGCAAATACTTTTAGAAAGTAATATCAACCTCAAAAAACCTATATGAATGCCCCCACTGGAAGATACCTCATAGCAGTGATGCTAAAAGGGATTCTGACAATCACAGCTTCCTATTTGACACTCAGAGGGCATCTCATAAGAGGCCATGCCCTAATGATTGCATTTTCAACAAAACAATCCAACACAAGTCTTGTGAGCATATGTGACCAGGACTCCTGTTGTAGATATACTTCATTCACTTCCAATGTCAACCACAGTGTACATCTTATTTTACTAATATAGCCTTTCTCAAAAAAAAAAAAAAAGACAGGCCCCAACTCCCTTTGTTGATAGTAAATTGATAGATATGTTAAGGTTTTCCATAAAATATACTGTAAAGAGCCTGATGTGCAACAGAGTTATCAGGGGAAAGCGGCAAGAGCAAGATGAACATCTGTTTTCTCGCACAGATAAAACAGCATAGCTCTGAGCTCAGCTGGGGTGGTATGCATCTGATGTGAAAGCCTCTGACTGCAAGAGATGCAGTAACTTTTTTTGGTGTGTGTGGCAGATTGTATGTGGGTTGGGAAGTCCCTGGAGAATTTAGTGTGATTATAGGTTGGATCCACATGATGGCACTATTGAAAAACCATGGAACTTTTGAGATTCTGCTGGGCCTAGGAGGTCTTGGGAATCATTGAAACATCACTCAGAGAAGATTGTGCTACTGCTAGCTGGCTCTCACTTTAGCCAAGGAAGAAGGTCTTCAAAACAGTGATGGACACAGACCCTCATAACACTCAAATTATAACCTAAAGTAGCCTTCCTCTATATAACTTACCCAATACAGGCACTTCATTGCAGTAATACAAAGCTGAAAATCCAATGAACTAGGCCTGCAATGTGTCTTTGGGAGTTATTCCTAAGATTTATCTAGATTCTGTTCTTCTGCTCTCTCAACAATTTCTGGGACTGTAGCTAGACTTAACAGAATCTCATCTACTTAAAGGAGACAACCTCTGTTGTTAGAAGCAAGTAACAGCAATCCAGTTTCTTTTAAAGACCATGGTGAAGGCTTTAAAAAGCTGCCTTTGGGAAGAGAAAGTGTTGGTTTAGAGTGGTAAGAGAGATAGCCCGAAGAGACATGCTAGGAGTATATATGGTTTTCCCTTACAGTCTGAACAGCTCTGATTGTAATGGGTGAAAGGTAGATATTTTGGTGAACCCAGAATTCTCTTAGTTTTACAGAAGATTTAGCAGAAGAGTTGATTCATAGTCCCATTCAAAGAAGAAATAGAAATGTAAATTAAACCACGTTTAATAAGGTCAAGATTAAGAAGAGTTTCTAGAAGTGATGGTTTCCGTTGAACAAATAATTCTTTATATTAATAACCCCAAGCCCATTTTATAGAAAAGAATCTTTCAATAACCAGTTAGCCTCTGTTGACAAATGCAAGCTGTAATATTAAGAAGAATAATATAACATATCTATCATTCAAGTTCTCTGATTGTTTAGACATTCCACACTATCTTACCAAACGTTAAATTGGGTAAGGTATCAGATTACCTACAGATAGAGTGAAAATGTCTCTGGCAATTCTACTTAAGCTAAAATTTCACCATAATTCTTATAAATTATTGTTTATAAAGATTCTGCAAAAAAAGATGTAACTATGCTGGTAGGTTACCCAACATGAGAACTGTTGCTATAGAAGAGGAAAGATAAAGAAAAATAAATGATTGCATCTCAAAATACTTTTATATTGTACATATAGTTTGAACATACCTAAAAGTTCTTGAGACAAGCATATTTTTGTATTTTAAGTATTGTGTGTATTTTGGAATGTTTATATATTAATAATGATGTATTTTGTTAATAAGACTAAGCTTAAATGCAAAATTCCCTGGTTTTTCATATAATCCTTGCTCATACATCCCAAAGATGACTTTAGATAATATTTATAGTGGACCTGAGCTTACCCTATTAACCATCCTATTAAGTCAGATGTTTTTTGATTTGTGGCATGAGATCATGGGATCTTAGATTATAGGTGTTCAACCTTAGTTCAACCTTAAGAAATTAGACTTAGCAATTAACTTTAAAATATATCTTTACATCTATTTTTCATTTCCAGTTCCACTCAATCTCTAATATCTACACATTCATAATTATAATCTGTTATATATTCCCAAGTGATAGAGTTAGAAGAATAAACAAAACAGGAAAGGTCTTTTACCCAGTGAAGAGCACTGTCCTGTGGGAGAAACTGACATTCAACCAATAATCAAATTCATAAAGCATCACAAATTGCTACTGTAGTGCAGAAGGAAAATAAAAATTAGCACATAAGAGGCATTAAATTTTGATTTGGAAAATTAAAGAGGTCTTTCAGAAAAATTTATTGATTATCTAAAACCTGAATACTGATTAGAGATTAGACACTTAAAACACAAATGACCCTTTCTTCCAAATAGATGAAACAGTAGGCCCTGAAGCAACATATAAAGTTGTACCATCCCTACTCACAAACAAATGTTATAAAACATAGCATCAGTTCTAACATGGCTGAACCCCAAGTCCTGTCACATTGGCAAATAAAGATGAACCCCACAGGGACACACAGTTCACACACTGACAGATTTCTGTACTTTACATATTTGTGATGGGTCATCTACATAGGGCATTTATAAATTTATTCTTCAGACCTTAGAGTAACTATTTGAGAAAACTGTAACCAATTACAGATGGACAACCTGCAGTGGGATCCTAGATCTGGGCAGTTAGAACAATTCATTCTCAGTATGCTCTTCTGTGTTCTTTGACACTTGTTAGTTAAGTCTTCCGGTGTCTGTAGCTTTGGTGTGAGCAGCATCCAAGCTAGTTTCTTCATTTTAGATCTTCCTGGCCTAAGATTAACCCTCTTTCTTGAGCTCCTGGATTTTCTGAAAGGGACATGTTACCATCAATGACGAAAAGGGATTTGAGAGCATCCACGGCCTTGCTTAAGACACTACCCTTCACATCTGAAACTATAAATCTACTTGCCAGGAAAAGTGCATTGGGCTTTTAGTGAATAAACCAGAGAAATAAAATACTCTATGTGACATGAGAAAAAAAGATGGTGATGCCCAAAGACCCATTATCTAATAAGCTATGACTGTTTATGCAAATGAGGAGGACAGGAGTATCTGCTGATAGATTGTAATTTTCAAAAAGGGAAACAGGAATATCACTGAATAGTCCTGGTGGAAAAGGGGTGAGTGGCGTGGGAAAAGAAAACTATAGAACAACAGCATCCAACTCAGAGAATGGTTTCGATGTGAACTGTTCATTTGTGCTTTTGGTTGTAGTAGAAATGCTAATTTTGCCATTTTAAAACTATGCAAAAGAAATACATGGAGCAAAAGCAAAACTCTGCAAGGCCAGGCTAGTGTGTGCTTTGGATGACACCCATTGGGAGGCTCATTACTTGTCTGACTCCTTTATCAACTGTCCTTGCACCTGGAGAGTTTCTCTGACTCAGATGGAGGCTTTGGAAAGTTCAGGGGGCTTGGAGTGTGCTCCCATAGGAGTCAGTGGAATCAGATAGTGACATCATACTAACACAGAGCCTTCTTTTCATTATGGCTATTTTACAATGGCCCATGTTTAGTGTAAAAATATATCCATGTATGCATGGTCCATCCTAATGTCAGCCTGAGTGTAAGATGAGGATTTTACTGAAATAGGGAGACTGAACATCCTTTAAAATAATATAAAACAGGAAAAAGAAGAAATTAAGTGCCTCTATTATGAAGTTAAAATTTTTCACCTAAACAAATATTATGTATAATGTGTAAAGTATCTAATGTAAGATGCATGTAAAAATGCAACTTTTCCTTCCAGCCTTTGAAGTAATCTGAAGGCAACAGCTTCAGATCCAAGAAAACACAGTTCCATTATAGATGACTGTATTATTTCAAGCAGCAACATTTTCCTGTCTCTCATATAAACTTCTAAGAGGGTGAAAGTAAGGGCAAACTTTCTTTGATTTACATAATAGTTTGTATTCTGGAGAAATACAGTGTGTATTAAAACCAGGCACAGGATACATTTTTTTTTTGTAAAATTGATTTACAGCCTAATCACAGATAATTACAGGTGGTTTGTTCTGCACACTCTCATCGTTCACATCTGTGATATTAGTGTCAATGTATATGCTTGGTGTATTTATATTTCCAACCTTTACCTCTGCTGTGATTGCAGCATTTATACATCCAAATTCTTACATATTTTCACTGAAAGGTATGAGTGGCATTTCAAACTTGGTGTAACTGAAATGAAATTCATGACCTACTTTCAATGCCACCACCACCCAAAAATGTTCCTTTTGCCTTTTGTTTTCCTCTTCTCAGTAAATGGCATCTCTATAGTTCTGCTCACTTGGGACTGAACTTAGAGTTCTTCTTTCTTTAGCTCTGAGTGTGTGCTTTACATTACATCCAGGCTTTACCTTCAAAAATTTCCAGACTCGGAGAGCTCCAAGTCACTACAACAAATTACCTGAGGCAGCTAAAGTATAAAGAGAAGAAAGTTATTTAGCTTGCCATTTCGGAAGCTCAAAAACATTGCACTGCCGTCAGCTCAGTTCTAAGGACAAGGTAGAATTTGCTGCATTGTGTTTGGAATGTGCGTTATAATGTGTTTATACATTAGGAAGCATGAAAAAGCTGAGACTGGGGCCCCACCATTCCTTCAGCTGGCCCATTGAACTTCTTGAAGGTCTACAGCATCCCTGGCTGTTATTGCACTGGTGACCAGGTCTTTACATAAAGATCTCTAGGAAAGCATCTCCATAATAACACGCAGTTAACACACTACTCATCCGCGTTGCCTCTGTATTTTGTCTACTGGGCACCCCTTCTTATACCTCTTTTTCTATGAAGTCTTTAGTACATAACTTAGCTAAACTTGAAGTCTCATCTCTCTTGATCTAGTCAAATCCCTCAAAATCATCCCAGTTCTGTTTCACTAAGTGTCAGATGCTCAGCTCCAGCCTCCTCTTAGCACAAAGCCCATCCCTGTGCTTTGCATCCGGAACTCCCTCTGCACAAGTCCCACTTGTCCTAGGTGTCTGGAGGTATCTTTCCTTGACTCCTTCTTCAGTTCTCAGATCAATGGTCATTTTCCATTATGCCTAGAGTGGATGGACATTGTTGGCATGGTAGTAATCCTGAAAGTCTTACAAAATGGCAGAGAAGTGAAAAAATTGAGAGCCTATGTTCTTGTTTTCTGTTTGGGCACAGGCTTAGTTAATTGAGCAGAGGGAACTACATAGGCCAGTCTATGGGTACACTTTCTTGATTAATTAGTGATGTGAAAGGACCCAGCCTTGCACACATTAAGTGGTACCATCCTTGAGGTAGTCCTGGATTGTACAAGCAGACTGAAAAAGCCACAGGAAGAAAGCTAGTAAGCAATGCTCCTTCATGGCTTCTGCTTCAATTCCTGCCTCCAGGTTCCTGCCCTAATGGGGCCCTGTCCTGACACGCCTCAATGGCGGACGAGGAACTAAGCTGAAATAAACCCACTCCTCCCCAGGTTGCTTTTGGCTAGCAGTTTGTCACAGCAATAGAAATCTAAGACAGAAGTTGAATCCTGGCTGAAGAATTCAACTTGCATTATGTAGTTGACAGAGATTTGTAGATTTTTTTTTTTTTTTTAGCAGAGAGTGAAATGATTTCAGCCTGTTTATGTGTATATAGAAAGTAGTATGAGATGGGTCACTAGGGAAAGAGATGTATATTGAACATCTAAGCATCAGTGTTATTGCTACTGTACAAATGCAAAGTGCTAAAGCACTAATACAGCAAATTTATCATTGAATGGGAGATTATCTAGAAAAGGAGGTAAGAGTGAATCTGTTCCCTGGCTCTTTATGAAATAATGCAGTGATAGGTGCTAATGCAATACCTTCTTAATGAGATGTTGTCTGAACATTCCATTGATGCACTTGATAGAAATAGAGCTAGAGATAGATAGAGATAGAGATAGGTATGGAAGGGTATAGTTTGTGTGTGTGTGTATGTGTGTGTGTGTCTGTGTGTGCATGAGCATGATGAGCATGACTGTGTTCTAATAAAACTTTATTTACAAAAGCTAATTAAGCCGACTTTATTATGGAAGACTGCCTTCACTTTGCATAATAATTTGATTTTATTCATTGCTTTACTTTTTAAAAATCATCTATTCCCCTATAAAATATAAAACCAATGAAAACAGACATGCTCATTTGGTTTGTCCATTACTCTGTCTGCAGCCATTGGGTAATCTAGAGACATGACATAACCTGAGGTTTACTATGGCATGATCAGAGTTTTGTGAAAAGAAGAGGGGAAAGAGTAAAAATGCTATAATATATATCCTTATCCTTTCTATATTTTATAGGGTATTTAAAACTAAGTATTTACTAAAATAGACATACACAGATCCCTTATTTCAAAGCTAAATATTGTCATTCCATTGCTGAGAAATTAAATTTAATCTTCTTAGCATAATACAGAAAGAGTTGTTTTAAACAGAAAGTGTTGTTTTTAAAGACCATGCTTCAGTTGGTATAGAGAAGTATCTTCTAAGAGTTACAATATCAATTATAAGTGTTGAGGAGATGCCTTTGTTGTGCCTTTGAATGCTTTCCTAGTATGCTTGAAGCCTTTGATTCAATCTCCAGAATCGCAAACACTAGGTAATAATGTATGCCTGTAATCCGTGAATTTGTGAGTTGGAGTCAGGAAGATCAGAAGTTCAAGGTCAGCCTTGGGTAAACAGTGAGTTCAAGGCTACCCTAGGCTACAAGAGTCTTTGTCACACACAAAAACATTGAGTAATGAGAACATTAAAAGAAGAATACCGAGCCAGCTGTCAACTTAGCTAGCCGAACTCTAAACGAGCCAAAAAAAGAACTGGAATTCTACCGTGCTAATTTGCATAAGTACATTTGTTAGATAGAGTTCTTTTTGTACAATATATCCCATCCATCAAATTCAAAATGTGATTGTTTTTATTCAGTGTCTCACTAATTTGCAATCAAACTAATGTGAGGACAAAAATCTTAATAAAGTTTCCTAGTGACCTTATAGTTGCTTTCAGGAGCTTGTATGTTGTTTTAAAATTAATTGTACCATTATTGTGAGTATAACAAGAAAAGGAGTTCTGAGTATCTGGATCCTCCAGACTGCCCTGATCAAAATGGTGCTTATTTTGCCTATATTACCCATTTAATTTATGCACAAAGTTTCATTGGAGAAAAAGGTTTTTTTTATATAAAATATATTCTGCTACATGTCTTAATTTGATGATAATACCAAGAAAAACTTCATTTCTGATACTCTGATAAATGCATTGGGGTCAAAGCTCCTCTAGCTCCCACTGGATTGTGTATGTAACAAGCTGCAGCTGTGTGCCTTTTTGATTCTTCTCTGCGGGTATTTCTGTCACTAAAAAAGCCACACTTAGATTGAATTTTTCAGACTCTAACATAATACCTTTAATCAGGTCACAGTCAAGTCTTAACCTTACGAAGAGTCAGACTATTTAAAATGAATTAGCGTCTCGTCTGCAATCCATTATCTGTTTATTTCCGATGCTAAGTTTCAGAGGTTAATGTTGTCTGCCTGTTTCCAAATCCTCTTTGTTCTCTTAGTTATTATCCACAGAAACTCGTCACCTCACCTTTAGCCCCTGTCTCAATGAAGCTTGCATTTGAGCTATGCTGAGTTCCTCACTTTTGCTCAACAGGAGGACCTCAGGTGCTGGTGCCTGGTCATTCTGCTTTCACTTTCCTAATACCCACGATGCCATTTACTGCCTTTGATTCTTCTCTGAGACTTGAAACCCTAACCCTTGTGGACTGAGTATACAGCACAGCTTCCTTGTATCTTTACAAAATGGCTATAGGCAATTTGTTTCTCCGCCATGTGCCTCAGTTCCTCACATTACATGGGAACACTAAATATCACAATCTTGGCAAGCTGCTGCGAGAGTAAAATCAAGTAATTTGCTCCTGACCAGCCAACAACAAGTACCCAATTAAATAAAGTTCTCATAGTTCTGCTTGTCCTTGAGTTCATTTCAAATAGGGCAGGAAAGACTGTGCTTGATAGATCAGACTACTCAGCAGCTATTTGACTGTTATTGAAGAGAAGCAAGAGGTGGTGGTGAAGTTTAAAGCAAGCGCTGAATAAAGAGAATGAAAAAGGAGGGAGGGTGAGGAAGAGAAGGAAGAGGAGAAGGAAGGGGGGAGGAGCTGGAGAAGGAGAGGGAATGGGAGGGGAGGGGAGGAGGAAGAGGAGGAGGAAGAGGAAAAGGAGGAGGAAGGGAGGAGGAAGAGGAGGAGGAAGAGGAAAAGGAGGAGGAAGGGAGGAGAAGGAAGAGAAGGAGGAGGGGGAGGAGGAGGAGGAAGAGAAGAAGGAGAGGGGGGAGGAGGAGGGGGAGGAAGAGGAGGAGGAAGAGAAGAAGGAGAAGGAGGAGGAGGAGAAGGAGGAGAAGGAGAAGGAGGAGGAGGAAAAGGAAGAGGAGGAGGAGAAGGAGGAGAAGGATAAGGAGGAGGAGAAGGAGGAGGAAGAGAAGGAGGAGGAGGAGAAGGAGGAGGAGGGGAAGGAGGAGGAGGGGAAGGAGGAGGAAGGGGGAAGGGAAAGGGGAAGGGGAAGGGGAAGGGGAAGGGGAAGGGGAAGGGGAAGGGGAAGGAGGAGGAGGAGGAGGAGGAGGAGGAGGAGGAGGAGGAGGAGGAGGAGAAGGAGAAGGAGAAGGAGAAGAAGAAGAAGAAGAAGAAGAAGAAGAAGAAGAAGAAGAAGAAGAAGAAGAAGAAGAAGAAGAAGAAGAAGAAGAAGAAGAAGAAGAAGAAAAGTAGTTCAGGTTGATATTAATCCAGCTCCTCTGGGGGAAATCTCTAAGATTTCTCTCCTGCTTTGATGTAATGAAATACAAAGGCTTGGATAAAAATATATGATTTTACTAAAATTTTATGTTAATAAACTTTGGCCAACAGAGAATGCTGTTCCCTAAGGAAAAAGGAACATGTCAGGTAAATGGAGAGGAAAATGGCACACTGCATAGACACAAGTACAAGATGAACTAAGGGACCAGGTACTAGTGATAGAGACTACATGACAGAAAAGGAATAAACTATTAATCTACACCTCACGCAGCTTAGCTGAAGCTACCTCTCCCCTGTGCCATGGCTGATAAGATTGCCAGCATCAGCATCCGCTTTGCATCTGTGCTCAGATGTATCATGTTCAGTTTGTTGCTGTAAATAAAGCTGCTGAAGGACTCGGAATCTGGCTTAGCATCTGTTATCCCAAGAATTTCTCATTCCCTAACCTACTCTAACCTAGAGGGTGTCAGACAGGCATGGCCTGTCAAACCTATGCTAACTTTAGTTTCCCAACTATGATATACATTTCTTAACTTTATAAAAAGCTTTCAGTAAACAGAAAGACAAATGCTTAGGAAATGCAGTTGCTCTCTCAGCCTTATATCATAAAATAATAAGCCATGAGTGATTCAGGGTATAGACTATGCAACAGAGACATCGTCCTACTGCTTAGACAACTAAGCAGTAACTTTCTTAGTCCAGCAACTAAGAAAGGGGACATTTTCAAGAAAATTAAATGATATAATCTCTCAGACAAACATCCAAGGTTGCCTCTCCCAAACACACCTTCTAAGTCCCAAACTCTGTCATTTTCCTACACTTAAAATTTTCTCCATTATTTCCATTGTCAGATTCAGATGAAATCTAAATTCCTCCATAAAGATTTTCTGTTACTTCAGTCTAAGATTGTCCCTTAATCTTCTGACATTCTGTAATACTGGTTATCTATCCACCCCCTACAAACGGCAAAAAGCAACAGTAGCCCTTGAGAAATCAGTTCCAATTTTTGTTCAAATCTTCTTATTTTCTAGAAGTCTCCTTTCCTCTCTTTATTTATCTAGCTTTCTCATTTGTACTTGAAATCGTAGGTTGTGATCATGAAAATATTCTTTTATTACAGAAAATTTAGAAAACAAAAATAATGAAGATAACTTTAAGAGTTTATAAGACAAAAAGAAACTGATGTTTCTGGTAGCCAGTTTCTGATATTATAATGAAGTGTTTAGTACTGACTTTAAAAAGAGAAAAAGAGTTATTTATTTATTTTATGTATGTGAGTACACTATGTAGCTGTCTTTAGACACACCAGAAGAGGGCGTCAGATCCCTTTACAGATGGTTGGGAGCCACCATGTGGCTGCTGGGAATTGAATATAGGACCTGTGGAAGAGCAGTCAGTGCTTTTAACCACTGAGCCATCTCCCTAGCCCTGGAACTGATTTATTAAAGGGAAGAGACGTTTAGGTTCAAAAAACACAGTTTGCATCTGCTTAGATCTGGGCAGGACATGTTTGGATGCACACATGGATGGCATTGTGACAGGGATGTGTGTGAAGAATAGAGAGGACATGGAATATTGGAAGCCATGAGACAGATGAGTGGTCACTCATAGCAAACTCACTGTACAGTGAATAGCCCCACTCCAAGAGTATGTGGGCTCCATAAGTTGGACTTAATATATTAATTTCTTTTTAAAACAAGATGTGATGAAAGGGTAGTAAGGAGATGGGGTGGAGATGGAAAACGTTAGGAAAAGGAGTGAGGGACTAGTATAATCAAAATTCATTGCTCAAACTTTTAAAATAATTAATAAAAATATGTTTAAAAGGAAGTGGGGCCTAACACTATAGATTCAGCTTTGGTTCCCATCAGTGAATGAATGGATAAATAAAATATGGCATGTATATATAATGTAGATTAATTCGACCTTAAAGAATTGAATTAGGTGGCTGCAAGAAAATGTGTGGAACTGGGCAGCATGATTTGAACCCAGAAAGACAGTTGTCATGCTTGTTATTTCATGTGTGGACTTACGGGAACAACAGCAAAGAGACATGGAAATAACTAGGGTTCTTTGGGGATGTAAAAGGTGGAAATGGGAAAAACAGTACTGGATGACGGGTAATAAATGTGATCCAACTACATCATATGAATGGTTGAATGTGCCATCATTATCATCTGTGCTTTTTATAATACATGGTATTTTAAAGAAAGAAAAAATTACATGAGATGAAGCTGGTCTTGTGAGAGATGAAGTCACTGAGCTGCTGCCCTCAGAAGAAACTAAAGGCATTTGAAGGAGACCAGAATTAGAGTTTTAGAGAGCCGTGTTTTATTTTAAAACAATAACAATAAGTTTGCCCAACCCTAAAAGACAATTGACTCTCTTTCTCTCAGAAGCCTTTCCACAGCTTCTCGGTTTTGGTGAGAACTCATTAACTCCCCTCTCTTTACTGGAATATTGATTGGCTAGATTTTGTGCATTTCTTGCATGGACAACCACAGGTTTTATAAGCTCATCAGTACAGTTGTCCTATTATGCCCAGAAGACACTATTTTACTCTGGAACTTTCTGATCTCTGGTTTTAGACACTTTCCATTCTCTTTTCTGCAATAGTGCCTGAGCCATGGCCAGTGTGCCTCTATTCCAGTTGGAGTAGAGGTGATAGTACAAGTCTGACCAAGAAGCCAAGGTTAGTGAGACACAATGCCCAGGGGTGAACCTTCTGTTGTTATTCTGATCAATAGTTACAATATCAAACTGTCCTCTAAACTGTTATCTCTAGATCCGTGATAGAAAAGTACAGTTCTTAGGATGGACTCATCAGAGAAGTTTCTTAGTGTAATGAATAGTGGTTGAGTCAGAAACTCACAACTGGCCAACCTGTGATAAGTGTCAGTAGAGTACTCAGCCACAAATAGGCATGCCTATTAAAAGATTATTCCATTCTCTTTACTACCACCCTGAGGATCTGGCTTTAACAAATGGAGAAACCCAGGCCATATTCAAACCAGAGCAACGCTCTTTACAAGCAAAGACAAAAATTAGTTATAATTAAATAGGTGGGGCTGTAGATATTACATGGTAAATGTAACCAAAGTAAAACTAGGTCATGAGTATTATTAGGTAGAATATATTTTAAGGTAAAGCTATTAAAAGAGACATTGAGATTCTTATTTACCAATAAAGGTATCAGAAAGATAAAAAATTGCAAATGTATATGAGCCACAGAACTGGACACTTCCTGAGGACCCTGCTATACCTGTCCTGGGCATATATCCCAAGGGTTCCCCGGCATGCAATAAGAACACATGTGCCATTATGTTCATAGCAGCCTTATTTATAATAACCAGAAGCTGGATAGAAGCCAGACGTGGAGGAATGGCTGCAGAAAATGTGGTATATTTACACAATGGAATACTACTCAGCAATTAAAAACAATGAATTCATGAAATTTTTAGGCAAATGGTTGGAACTGGAAAATATCATCCTAAGTGAGGTAACCCAATAACAAAAGAATACACATGGAATGCAATCTCTGATAAATGGATATTAATTAGCCCAGAAGCTGTGAATACCCAAGGCACAATTAGCATAACAAATGACTCCCATGAAGAAGGAGAGGGTCCTGATCCTGGAAAGGCTTGATCTAGCATTGTAAGTTGGGGAGTACCAGGACGGAGAAAAAGGAGGGATATGATTGGAGAACGGGTAGAGAGAAGGCTTATGGGACATATGGGGAGGGGGGGACTTGGAAAGGGGAAATCATTTGGAATGTAAACAAAGAATATAGAAAATAAAAAAATTATAAAAGAAAATAAATATAAAAAATAAAATAATAATAATAATAATAATAAACTATACTCAAAAATACCTGAAACTAATAAAGACAAAATTCTCAGTATTTTTTTTTTGGTATTACAATTTTTTATTTGATATATTCTTTATTTACATTTCAAATGATTTCCCCTTTCCTGGATCCCTCCTCCCTGAAAGTCCCATAAACCATCTTCCCTCTCTCTGTTCCCCAATCCACACCTTCCTGATACCTGTCCTGGTATTCTATACTGCTGCACTGAGTCTTTCTAGGACCAGGGGCTTATCCTTCTTTCTTGAACATCATTTGATATGTGAATTGTGTCTTGGGTATTCCAAGCTTCTAGGCTAATATCCACTTATCAGTGAGTGCATACCATGAGTGTTCTTTTGTGATTGGGTTACCTCACTTAGGATGATGTTCTCCAGTTCCATTCATTTGTCTAAGAATTTCATGAAATCATTGTTTTTAATGGCTGAATAGTACTCCATTGTGTAAATATACCACATTTTCTGTATCCATTCCTTCATTGATTTCCAGAGTGGTTGTACCAGCTTGCAACCCTACCAGCAGTGGAGGAGTGTTCCTCTTTCTCCACATCCTTGCCAACACCTGCTGTCTCCTCAGTATTTTGTCTTAGCCATTCTGACTGGTGTGAGGTGAAATCTCAGGGTTGTTTTGATTTGCATTTCCCTGATGACTTAGGATGTTGAACATTTCTTTAGGAACTTCTTAGCCATTCAATATTCCTCAAGTGAAGATTCTTTTTTTAGCTCTGTAAGCCACAAACCACATAAAGTCTCTTGGTGTGACTCTAACCAAACAAGTCAAAGATCTATATGACAGGAACTTCAAATCTTTGAAGAAAGAAATCAAAGAAGATCTCAGAAGATGGAAAAATCGTCTATGCTCTTGGATTGGCAAGATTAATATAGTAAAATTGGCCATCTTGCCAAAAGCAATATACAGATTCAATGCAATTCCCTTCAAAATCCCAACTCAATTCTTCATAGAGTTAGAAAAAACAATTATTAAATTCGTCTGGAATAACAAAAACCTAGGATAGCTAAAACTATTCTCAACAGTAAAAAAACTTCTGGGGCAATCAGTATCCCCTACCTCAAGAAATACTACAGAGTAATTGTGTTAAAAACTGCATGGTATTGGTACAGTGACAGGCAAGTAGATCAATGGAATAGAATTGAAGTCCTGGAAATTAACCCACACACCTATGATCTCTTGATCTTTGACAAAGGAGCTACAACCATCCAGTGGAAAAAAGATAGCCTTTTCAACAAATGGTACTGGTTCAACTCAAGGTCAGTATATTTTACAAGATTAAAATCATTCTAAAAATCTTATTTAACTGAAGTGGAGTCACTAGAGATTAACCAAAAGAAAACACTGGGTGTCCCTATATTTGGAAATTAACATATTGATAAACCATACATTTGTTTTATTTTCATTAATCATTTACTTATGTATTTACTTTATTTATCCACTCTTCCCAGTACTACCCTCTCATCCCCTTCTCCAATACACCCCTTCCCTGAGGAGAAGTGGACTCTCCCACCACTGGCACATCAAGACTTATCAGGACTAAGTAGACTCCCACTGAGGCCAGACCAGGCAGGCCAGCTAGGGGAAAGGCTCCAAAGGCAGGCAACAGAGTCAGAGTCAAAGACAGTCCCCACTCCAATTATTGTGGGACCCATATGAAGACCAGGCTTCATATCAACTACATAGGTGTAGAGAACCTAGGTTCAGTCCATAAGGCCCTTTGAGTGGTGGCCCAACCTCTGTGACCGCCCATAGGCCCAGGTTAGTTGGCTCTGTAGGTCTTCTTGTAGTGCCCTTGGCCCTTCTGGTTTCTTCAATCCCCCCTCCCTCACCGACTCTTCCACAGGACTACCCAAACTCCATCTGATGTTTGGCTGTGGTCTCTGGATCTGTTTTCATCAGTTGCTGGATAAAGCCTCCCAGCTAACAGATGTACTGGGCTCCTGTCTGCAAGCACAGCAGAATATTATTAATAGTGTCAGGGGTTGGCTCTCTCTCATAGGGTATATCTCAAGTTGGGCCAGTCATTTGTTGGCTATTCCCTCAATCTCTGCTCCAACTTTATCCCTGCATATCTTGTAGGCAGGGTACATTAAGGATCAAAGGTTTTATGGGTAGGTTGGCAACCCCTCCCTCCAAGTTCTGCCTGGCTATAATAGGTAGACACTTAGGTTCATTATCCCCCACTGCTAGTGTTACCCCATATTCTCCCAGGAGCCTCCCCTGTCCCAGTTCTCCAGCTTGTCCCAAAAATGCATCCCAACTCTAATTTTCCTTCTCTCTCCCAGACCTCTCACCCCCATTCATTGCTCTCCCCATCACTGATCCTCAGCCCCATTTAACTCCTCATCCCCTCTCCCGTCCAGTTCCCTCCATCTATTAACTTCTAGTGTCTATTTTGTTTCTTCTTGTGAGTGAGATTCAAGCATTCTCTCTTGGGTCCTCCTTGTTACTTAGCTTCTTTAGGTCTGTGGACTGTAGCAGTGGTATCCTCTACTTAATGTCTAATATCCACTTATAAGTGGGGACATACCATGAGTGTCTTGCTTCACTGTTACCTCACTCAGGATATTTTCTAGTCCCATATATTTGCCTGCAAATCTCATGATACCCATTTTTGTAATAGATTAGTAGGATTCCATTGTGTAAATACAATATATTTTCTATATCCATTCTTCAGTTAAGGGACATCTGGGTTGTTTCTAGTTTCTGTTTATTATGAATAAAGCTGCTATGAACATAGTTGAGCAGGTGTCCTTGTGGGATGGTGGAGCATCCTTTGGATATATACACAGGAGTGGTATAGCTGGGTCATGAGGGAGAATTATTCTTAAGTTTTCTGGGAAACATCCAGATTAATTTCCAAAGTAGTTGTATAAGTTTACAACCCCACCAGCAGTGGAGGAGTGCTCCCCTTGCTCTACATCCTTGCCAGCATGTGCTGTCACTTGAGGTTTTTATTGTAGTCATTCTAACAAGTGTACAGTGGAACCACAGAGTCATTTTGATTTGCATTTCCCTGATGACTCTGGACAGTGAACATCTCTTTAAGTGATTTTCATCCATTAGAGATTCCACTGTTGAGAATTCCCTGTTTAGCTCTGTGCTCCAGTTGTTAAATGAGTTATTTGTATTATTGGTATTTAATTTCTTGAGTTCTCTGTGTTCTCTGTGTAATTTGGATATTAGCCCTCTGTCAGATGTAGGGTTGGTGAAAATATTTTTCCCATTCTGTAGGCTGCCATTCTGTCCTATTGATTGTGTCCTATACCTTACAGAAGCCTTTCAGTTTCCTGAAATCTCATCTACTAATTGTAGATCTTAGTACATATATTTGTAGTGGAAGAATCAGAAGAATTCACAAGAACAATTGTAAAATATGAATGATAATGAAAACAAATATGACATGCAGAGGATTACAAAAGCTGATGCATTATTCATAATAGTCAAAACATGAAAACCACTATCAATAGCCAAATGTATAAATGTAGGAAAGTGTAGATAGTCAGCAGGGTGTGTGCTAAACCATAGAAAAATGTGAAGTTGGTATAAAGAACACACAATTGATCAATCTTGAAAATGTGCTGGATGGAATAAATCATCAATTCAAACACACAAACACACACACACACACACACACACACACGTATGCAGACACACATGTGATTTCTTTATGATTTCATTGGCATGTGATAGTCAGAATCAGTAAGTTTATATAGAGAAAAAGTGGGTTATAAATTGTCACAGTTTGGGAGAAAGGACACAGTTAACCCATTGCTTAAGAGTATATAGCTGCATTTTTAGATGATGAAAATTCTTTAGGAGCAGACAATGGTGTGCTTGCCCTTTATGACTCTTATTATGGTAGCGAGCTATGTACTTAATGTAGCTGAAATTGCATATTTTATTTTTTCAAAATACAAATAAATACCACAGAGATTTCACCACATAGCCAAAGGTTGAGAGCTCTCAAGGCCCAGAGCTGAGCACTGTTTTGAAGTGATCATTGTTTTATTTGTTAAAAAGCTGGTGAGCCAAAAGTGTAGGCAGAGGTAAATTTGTCCCAAGTTGATTTTTTTTATCTCTTGATCTTTCTGTTAACATCACCATAGCAAGAGCCTTTACATGTTGTTAGTTCTATGTGCAAAGTCTACTTAGAGACATTGATTTTCTGTGACATCTTAAGATCAAAGGAATGAAATCATGGTAGACTTACAGCATAGATAAGCCTGAAGAAGTTTATCCTAATTGAAGGAAGCCAGAGAAGTTTGTGAATAACTTTATTCCATTTGATTGGGATAGCCAGAATAGGCCACTTTGCAGAGATGAGAACGGTTGCACCTTGGCTTCCAAGTAAGTGCAAGAGGGAATGGGTGATGCATTTAACAAGTGAGAGGCTTCATGTATGAGTGTAGAAATGCTTTGGAAATAAATGATTATGCAACACTATAGAGTTAGTAAATTATATTCAGTTGCTAAATTTTAAAAGTCTATATCATGATACAATAATAAGTTCTTTTAGAAGTCAAATCAGAGGTCTTTTTTAAGGGTAAAAGGACAAGTGTCAAGTATCAACGTCTATATTTATATACAATTGCCACTGCTTTCACTTCTCCACCATTTTTCTTTTTTCTTAGACATTTATCAGTTCTAGAATGTTTTGCTTATTGGGTTTTATAACAAACATAAAATTAGATATTATGAGTTCTCTTCAATAATCGTTTTAATAGTGAGTTGACTATAAGCATGTACATTTTATATTTAGGTTTCCCTTATCTATCCCAAAATTAATCCTGTTAAAATTTTGAGTAGAAATTCATTAAAGCTACTGAAGAATTTTCATCTTATTGTCTTGAATCTTCACATTCATGCATACAGCATGCTATTTGCACGTAACATTTTCATTTCTTTTCCTACTAATTTGGAATTTTCAGCAGACATATTCAGACTCTCTCTTTTAAGGTTTACACTTAAGGAATTTTTATTGAAACAATTGAAAATGCTACCATTTTTCTTCACCTTTTTATCTCCCAATTATTTAGCGTTTATACTTAGAAATACTAATTTATAATGCCGCTTTCTGTAGTATAGCCATTCTAAATTTGTCAACTATAGTACATTTTTATTCATTTATTATTCATTATAGATTTCTTGCTGGTTTCTGCTATAAATAATTATATGTATAAAGGGGGACAGTTTTATCTTTCCCTTTGAAATCCATATACCCTTTATTCCTTTTTGTCTTATTTCTCTAGCTTGGCATTCTATGAGAAAAGTCTGAGAACAACCAAGTTGCTCTTGAAAATTCCATTTTTTTCACTATTAAATGCAGTATTTTTATAAATGCCCTTATGCTGAGGAATTGAAAATATTCACCCACATGGTGAATGCTCCTAAAGATACTATATTTCTTCAAAATTTTAGAATCTATTGACATGATACCTAATTATTTTGCATTCAATTTAATTTGTTCAGTTCAAAGGGAATGGAACTGAACTTTGTTTGAGACAGCTTTGTAGCCCATGACATGCTCTATTTGAGCATGACATAATTATTTGCCTATATTGATATATTTGGTTTACTAGCCTATTTCTTTAAAAGAATTTTCTTAGAATCACAAAAAGTTGCATACTTATTAGTGAGAGTTCCTGTGTGACTTTAATGCACTTTCCTTCCAACAGTATCATATAATCACAGCTCAATTTTCAAAGCCAGGAAAGTGGCATAGTGCAATACTATTAAACAAACTACAGACATTATTTGGAATGTCATATTTTCTATGTAATAGCATGTCAGTATAGTGCTATGAAGAGTTATCAAATACAGATTCAAGTACCACCACAATTGCCATGGCAACCTATGCTATTAACGTTAAAATTATGGCAGACCATCCCCTGTCTTGAAAATAACATTTGAAAACCCAAAAAGATACCCGAAATCCCAAAGTACCAAAATCCATAATTTAGTGCATTTTCTATTTTAATTTGCATATTAATTAAAAACTGTGTCAATGGTTGCAGTTAAAGACAGCATAACCAGTGTGAATTTTTTCTTTACTTTTTAAAATTATTTGTTTATTTTTATTTTATGTGCTTTGAAGTTTTGCTTGCATGGATGTCTGTGTGAGGGTATCAGGTCTTGGACTTACAGACAGTTGTGAGATCTCATGTAGGTGCTTAAGAATCGAAGCCAAGTGCTCTGTAAGAGCAGTCAGTACTCTTAAATGCTGAGTCGTTTCTTCAGTTCCAGGGTTGTTTTGGATTTTTTGGAGGGGTGGGGTTAGGGGGAGTTGCTGTTCTTGTTGTCATTTTCTTTACAATTTTAGAGATAAAGGATTAGTTTTAACCACAGATCTGAGTAACTTTTACATGTTTTTTTTAACCAAATAAAAATGTAATCCATTTCATTTTAAGGAAAAATCTTATGATTTCTCATTGGACTATCCAAATTTTCCAGCATCACTACATCCTGAGCCATTATTAAATGAAATAGGCGTTCCTTGAACAAAGATGCTACCACACCGAGATAGTCAATATAACTAATACAATCGCTAGGCAAGTGGTTATTGAGGCAATTGAAATGATACTAATTTACTTTAAATTTTTATTTTCTAATTATTTAATCTTAATATTTAGAAATATAGTTATTGTTTTTAGTGCTTTAATGTACAGACAGTGTATAATAGATATTTTCCAGGACATAGGAATAGTTCATATATCATATCATACTACTCAGGATCCAACACAATTTAAAATTTACCAATCTCATTTCAAGCATTTTTACCTCAATACTTTTAGTTGAATGCCTGCTACTAAAATGCTGACTGTAAATAAACCTCAGACCAACGAACGCCACCTCTCATAATTACCTCCTACCAGGGAAACCCTGTGTAGCCACCAAAACTTTTCACTGCTACCATTATTTACAGAGCACTACATCAATTGCATCCAGCATGGAGGGTGACCCCAACCTTTCCCTCCATAACTGCCCTGAGTACTACCTAAGCTGTACCTGTATCCAGACTTTCTATTTATTGCTGAGTAGCACTGAGTAACATGAACTTGTTGTTGTGAATCCAGTGAAGAACTTCTGAGCTTCAGTTGGAGGTGATTATACCTGAAACTGTTATGAACATTTATGGGAACACCATTTCTGTTTTCTTAAGTGAAACACTCAAGATTGTGGTTGTCAAGCCAAGAATTTTTATGATTGCTTTCCTAAGTACCTGAGCTACTTTTCTTTCACATCAGCAACAGGGGCACCAGTTGAGTGACATCTGCACCCAGCCCAGGTACCAGGTACTATCAGCATTTTAGGGCAGATGTTATAACTAGGGCTGTTTCATCATGGATACAAATTTAATTTCTCCAATGGTTAATAGGGTTGAATCGTGTTGAATCCTTATTTGTTATCCATACACTCTCTTTGGTTAGCTGTGTGAGGTAGGTGTGGTGTGTGTGTGTGTGTGTGTGTGTGTGTGTGTGTGTGTGTAAAATAAAAGCTTCTACCAGACTTGTCACTTATTAATACTTGTTTAGCTTTTTACCAAAACTAAATTTTTTATTTATCAAAATATTAGTTATTAGATGATGGTATGGTATCAGGCCTAAGAAATCTTTGTCTAACCATAGAACACATAGGCATTCCTTCATGTTTTCTTCATACAATGTCTTATTTGAATAAAGATTGACTAATGATCAGTTTTGAGTTCATTTTTATAAACTGTGAAGCTAGGCTTGCTTGTTTTTTGTCATGGTTTGAACTTTCTCGTCTGAAGCCTGTGGATACTTAACTGCTATCTCAGGATTTCAGAGTCCAAACCTGTGAGAGACAATCAGGTCTTGTGAGCTTAGGATACAAGTAGTTATCACAGGAGTGATTTTGTTATGAAAGTCGGGTCTTCAAAACTCTGTGCTCTCTCTGGTGATTCTGGTCTCTATGGAAGGTTTTAGGCATATGCTTCTTTTTTGTTTGTTTGTTTGTTTTTTTATTTTTTTTGGTTTTTTTGTTTTTTGTTTTTTTTTTATTTATTGATATATTTATTTACATTTCAAATGATTTCCCCTTTTCTGGACCCCCACTCCCCAAAAGTCCCATCAGTCCCCTTCCCTCCCCCTGTTTTCCCATCCAACCTTTCCCTTATAGATACAAATACAGTATCTACTGTGCTATCTTCATCATGTCCTTATTTTAGGATTTTATAATATTTTTTATTTTTATTTTCTCAATTTGTGATGTAATGTAACAGATACTTTTTATATTTTTTATATTTATATTTTTCTTTCATTAATGTATTTTATGTGTTTATCACTGCATTTAGGATTAGATAAACTTAGTTTTCTGTCATTGCAGTCCATTGTTTTTCTGAAGTTGCCCCTTGCCTCTGTCTTTAGGAACTTCAATAGCTGTTGCTCTGGGCTTATTCAGAAGCCTGGACTCCTTTAGAGACACAGAGCACCAGTGAAGAGGTGAAACTTAGCAGAAGAGAGTTAGATTATTCTGAGTGTGTTCAGGGGAATAGTGAAATTCTCATCTTGGTCTCTTCTTCTTCCTCTTTTTTTTTTCCCTTTCCTGGTTCATGATTGAGAAGCTGAGAAGATCCATTTGCCACACATTCCCATCTTGATGCCCCTGTGTAGGATCAAAAGCAATGGACCTATTGATTATGAACTGAAAACTCTGAAATTATGTGCTTAAGTCAACTTTTTTTCCTTATGAGTTGATCTTCTCAGATATCATGCTACAATATGCTCCAAAATAAAATCTTGGCAATCTTTCACCTTTCTTCCTTAGGTCTATGAGCTTATTTTAACGTTCTTCATCTTTAGTGTCTTAAATGATGAATTTCTGTTGAACCATCTTCAAATATACCAACTTGATATTCAAATTTTTCCTTGTCATTTTTATTCTGCTAAACTTATTTAATGTATTCTTTTATTTATTGTCATTTTCTAAGCTCTAACATGCTAGGTATTTTCCCTTTTGGGGCTTCTTTGTCTACATTGGAACCCTTAACTTTTATTGATTTAAAAATGTTTTTGTCGCAATTGTAAAATGCTGTGGTAATAATTGTGTTAAAGTACTTCTTTAACTGTTTTAACTTTCTAGAACATCATATAATTTTAAGAATTGGACTTATTTTCTTAATTCTCTCTGTATTTCCAAAAATGTTTACTTTTTTTGACATTGGGAAAGCTTTGTCATATGAACTCTGGGTCAGTTATAGCCTGTAAAACCTGGGGTTGCAAGTCGTATATCTACATTGGGCCGATTAGTACACATTATAGATTTCAAAAGTGTAACCTTCCAACTATGCAAACCGTCCAAAGCAATGAATCAATGAGCAGCCATGGCAATAATTCACAAACATTTCATTTACAAAAATAATAGTGTGTCAGGTTTGGCCCACAGGCTGCAGGATGCTAGCCACTACTCTGAAAATTTTTGGATTTTGTTGTAGTGATTTCAGGTTTCAGTCTATGCACTTAGACTCCACAGGAAAAAAATGTGTTTTCCATCTGTGGGCAGAAGTGCAACTCTCCAGTCAATTGTCAGAGCATTTGTTATGCTGGCTGAGAACTACATAGATCTACACACAGAATTGGGGAATCACCCATCCAGGTCTCTGCTCCTGAATTCTCTTCTATCCTTTTGTGTCTGGGATTTGTTTTCCATTTCCTCTGGCTGAAAAGGCAGGGTTGTTATTGAGGCTTTGCTGAACTCTATTTCGACATTCCCTCTATGAATTGAGCCCACCCTTGGGGCAAAACTTTGTGAAAAACAAACAAAAAATATGGATGCTTGCCCTGTTGAGGGTTCAGTTTTGACTTCACTCCCAAATCCATCTGTGTTTTTCTTTTATACTTAAGCATCCCAGCATTTACTTATGTTGTGTTTGTGTTAGAGAGTTTGTCTGTAATGAGTACAGAGAATAAGCCATATTAGGACTAAACCACTAAGGAAGATTCAGGTTCAATGCACTTACTTTTCATGTACAGAGCCTTTCTATATAGATCTTGGATACAGGGACTTCATTTGACTTGCCAGTGGTTTTTCCATGTCTGAATAAAAGGTCTAGAATTATCAGACATATTGAAATTTTCTTTAAGGTTTTGCGTCTATGTAATCGATATATGTTAAGATAAGCTTACAAGTCACCATCACTTATCAACCTGTTTGACAAGTGACATTTTGGAGATCAAATTATCCACCCACTTCTTCACAGTGAAAATGGAGATCTGAAACTATGAAGGGCACTTGTCATAAAGATTTGTGTAAGGATATGCTATCTTTCTTGGTCTGATGGTCTCTCCAGGTAACAAACAGAACAGAACAGAACAGAAGAGTTTGCCTGTGATAGACACTTAAGTGAAATGGAAGAAAATCGGAGCAAACATTTGGCTTAAAAAATGTAATGAGGCTTATGCTAGGCCATTAGTAACTCATCAATAACATAAAAGAATCCTAGCCTCCCCATACCCTGTGCTAACCATAAGCTCTATTTTTCTTTTCTAAAATTATATTCAGTTGTTTTAAATAGATGGTGAAATCCCAGGAATAGATGTGGCAGAAGACCATAATTAGAAGGAACCAAGAACTAGCAAAGAGATCAGGGATGATGAAACACAACAGATGGACCATGGATGTGTACAAAGTTAAAATAAGTACAGCAACTGACCCCGGTGTCTGGAGTGCAAGCTGTCAGTGTCTGTGGGTATATAAGGAAAGGAAACAGTTTAGAGATGAGAGAAAGAGATGCATCCTCAACCTTTCCAGTTCTTTATTCCAGTCCTACTTTGCTTGCAGATGCTTTTGTTCTTGTCAGAGGAGGAGTACATGGAGCACATATGAGGACATCATTACCTTTAAAGACCTCTATCACGAAAATAATCTGGAATACTTAGTAATTGGGACACTTGTGTTAACCTCAGACGTATCTGTGGCTAAGATACATAATAATATCTGATAGAAAATATAAATGTCATAGAAAACAGGTTTACATGATGTCAAATACTAAAACACTATGTGTATCTATGGCGTATAGCTGTTTTACTTAGGGTACTTGTGTATGGGGAGCAGGAGTGTCATTTGAGTATTACTTATGGATGTTTGCAATTTGGGACATATAAAAGAATGCATGATTTTTCTTAGTGAACATGTAACTATAAAACTAATTTCACTGAAAATGAGAATATATAATACTGTTTTGAGTGTCTGTGTCAAGCACAGTTCTCGGTGCTTTTATATATATCATCTCATTCCTCATCTCTATGGGAGAAGTGCTATCTTTACTTCCCATTTTAATGCCAAGGAAACTGAGCTATAGAGACATGGGTAATTTGTCCAAAGTCATCCAACGTATCCATCATAAAAGCAAGACACTTTTAGCCACTATCTTTTTTGCAGCAGTTCTCTATGTTCCTACATATTAGAACTATGTTCTATGCTTTAAAAAATAGCTGCAGTTAAATCATGACCCAGGCATGCATACACATACCTACCTTTAGTTTTTACAGCTCCCCCAGGGTAACTTCAATGTGCAGCCAAGGTTTACAAAGACAACTTCACTGACTGCTGTAAGAGAAGGTACAGGTAATAGAAGTGTAGATATTAGTAGAAAAAGGGAAGGCTGTTTATGTGTTAACCAAACTCACTTTCACTAGAATGGATTACAAAGGGCACTAATTACACCTGCCTACACTCTGTGAAAAACACCATTTGGAAAATAGAAGAATGTAAATGAAGATATGAAAGGGTTTTTACTTAAATAAAGGAGCTTTACTCATGGCCCAGAAACAGAGGCAAGTCAGGGCAAGCCCGAACAAGCCCTGGAATGCGGGGCCCACCCTCAAGGCTGTTAAGACATTCCAGGAACTAACAGGTCATAAAGATAAGAGGGCTACCTCCGCAGAGTCAGGGACCATCTGGACTCTTTCTCCCTCCCCTTCCCCCCCCCCTCTGTTGTAATAGATAAGCTCCCCGCTCTTCCCCTTCACCTATGCATCAACCTGCATGTACTACCTGCTGATGTAATTGTATGAATTACCCAATCTTGTTAAAGTGCGCGAAACCCCCTCGCCTTTCCTATAAAAACCCCCAGTTTCTGAGTCTCGGGGTCGGCTCCTCTGTCTTTTGCACAAAACACGTGTCGACCCGGAGCTCCGCCATTAAAACTACCTCATGTGTTTGCAGCAAGTTGGTCTCTCATGCTTCTTTGGGTGTGTGCCGATCGGAGACTTGAGTGGGGTCCCTCATTCGGGGGTCCTACAGATAGCCCAAGTAAATCGAAAAAATTGTAGCTTTACCCAATTTTTTTTTCTTTTTAGGATTAAAGGTTGAACTCTTGTTACCCTAGCAAACTTAAGTGATATAGGCATTAGTGAAGAACAGAGACAAAAAAAAAAAAAAAAAGAAAGAAAGATCTAAGGATCTCCAAGTCCACTTCTGAGTACCAACAGAGCTTTGGTTCTAAACAGAAGATAGAATTTTTGTTTGACAAAAGCAGCCCTAGTCTATGTTTGGTCCTCCCATCATTGTTGCCTTGGGTCAGGTCTGTCTTTTCAGACAGTGGTAGTTACCTAACCACTTTTCAGGTAGTCTGACATATTGTAAAATTGGGTTCAGCATTTCTGAGAGTCTGTTTCTTCCTCTGACTGGCACTGAGGCCATTCTTTTCTCTCCAACATAAAATTCCCAGAGATGTCTTTATTTTCTTAGAACGATATTCTTAATAGTATGGTAGCCAAAGGATGAGTTTCATTCAACTGCCAGGATAGATACCAAGGCAAACCTGAGCCTCTCCCGCTCTGGGGTCCTACTGTTGATGTGTTTACCCAATCTGCCTCTTTGTTACACCTTTATACAACTGAGAAAAGAGTTAAATAGACATTAGAATTCAGTGTCCCTTAGAATATGGTTATGAGAACAAGCTAGGTTCCTCAGAGAAAGCCACGGACAATAGGTCTTTATAGTCAATGATGCCTCTAAACTAGGGAGGATAGTTCCAGAGGCAAGTCAGTTCCTGGGACATCTGGCAAGAGGGGCTATAGCAGAGCTAGTTTCTGATTCTTCAAGGTCTCACCAAATGCAATGACACTAACATAGTAACCAATCAAACTTTTATTAATATCACTGCTTTGCTTTTACCAATCATATTAGAAGTTACCTAACTATCATGAACGGTCCCAGCCGGGAACTAAATCCCAGGGGGAATTCTGGAGAGCAGGAGAGGAAGAGTTTCCAGTGAGTGACAGACAGACACAACCACACACAGAGGAGGCTTGAATCTGAATATATTTTTCTGGGTATCTCCTAGTCCAATCAAGTTAAACATCACATTCATCTTCTGTCAAAGCTTTAGTTTTCTCAGGGAGTACAGGGTGTTTACCCACTTCCCAGCAATGATGGCGGCATTGCAGAGCTTGGAGAGCCACCTGGCCCATGCTGTCCTCCAAGAGCACCTCTGCCTAGTCTGCCTGCTGCATTCTTCTCTGTGCCATGCTCAGGGCTGCCTTAGGCACCCAGCAATCAGCTCCAGCTGCAGCCCCTAGTAACAGCCCAGTGAACTAACCGGAGAGTCCCTGTGTCAAACTCCCTGAGTCTAAAAATGAGTCTTTGTGAGTATTAAGTAGGAACTGTATCCTGATTCACACCTGGATAAGCTAAGAAGTCTGTTTTGGTCAAAGACGCCCTAGGTGGGGTCTGCAAAACAAAAGCAGCTCCTCACAAGCTTCCATCGAGGCAAATCACACCTAGATAAATTAAGAATGTTGTTTGGCAAAAGATTCCCTAGGTGGGGTCTGCAAGTGTCTTTAACAGACACAGGATCTTTCTATCCAGGTGAGCCTGGGTGGAGACAGCCTTTCTGCTTAACAAACAAGGTCAAGAGTTAAAGGTGGAACAGGATTAACTTGTCTCTGGAATGTCCAGGAGGTATCCAATTCAGTTGCAAATTAGCAACTCAAAAGACAGAAAGCCTGGCCTCTAGGATGGGGTAGGAAGCTTTGAGTTATGCATCAACTCAAATGTAAATTCTTTCTAATTTGCCCAACACCCACCTGTTCGGCAAGGACATAGTGTGAGGGTCAAATAACAAAAGGAACCTGTGATTTTAGAATTCCCGGAAAATTCTACTGCCTGCTAAAAATGATTTTTCTACCATATTTGCCATATTTGGAGCCATACTATATATATATATATATATATATACAGTATATATATATATACTATATATAGTATATATATATATACTGTATATATATATATATATATATATATATATATATATATATATATATATATATATATATATATATATATCCTGTTGGGAAGTAAATGTAATTACATAAACAATCGGAGCAAAGTGTTGCAGAATTTTTTGGCTACCAGATGGATTCTTTTTACATCTTAATTTGCTTGGTTTTTCTTAGTCCCAGCTACTAGGAAGGAGGAGAGTTTCAGAACTATAGTAAATTGCCAAGTGAGATTTTCGGCTTCTAAATAGAGGTGTTCTGCAAAATCCCACGAGACATTTCTTGCCTCAGCCTGTAAAATTTTGTTTTACAAGTTTCACTGGGGCCACTGAGGCACTAACCACTTATCAGTTAGTACATACCATGTGTGATCTTTTGTGATTGGGTTACCTCACTCACGCTAATATTTTCCAGTTCCATCCATTTGTCTAAGAATCTCATGAATTCATTGTTTTTAATGGCTAAATAGTATTCCATTGTGTGTATATACCACATTTCTGTATCCATTCCTCCACTGAGGGACATCTGGGTTCTTTCCAGCTTCTGGCTATCATAAATAGGGCTGCTATGAACATAGTGGAGCATGCGTCCTTATAACATGCTGGAGAACCCTCTGGATATATGCCCAGGAATGGTACCGCAGGGTCCTCTAGTAGTATTATGCTCAGTTTTCTGAGGAACCTCCAGACTGATTTCTAGAGTGGTTGTGTCAGCTTGAAATCCCACCAGCAGTGGAGAAGTGGTCTTTTTTCTCCACAACCTCTCCAACTTCTACCGTCGCCTGAGGTTTTTTAATCTTAGCCATTCTGACTGAAGTGAGAAGGTGTGAGGTGAAATCTCAGGATTGTTTTGCATTTTCCTGATGACTAAGGATGCTGAACATTTCTCTAGGTACCTCTCAGCCATTCGATATTCCTCAGGTGAAAATTCTTTGTTTTGCTCTGTACCCCATTTTTTAATAGGGTTATTTGGTTCTCTGGAGGCTAACATCTTGAGTTCTTTATATATATTAGATATTAGTCCTTTGTCAGATGTAAAGATCTGTTCCCAATTTGTTGGTTGCCACTTTGTCCTAATGATAGTGACCTTTGCCTTACAGAAGCACAGAATACCCAAGACACATTTCACATATCAAAGGATGCCCAAGACGGAGGAAGAACAAAGTATAGATACTTGAGTCCTCTGTAGAGAGGGGAACAAAATACCCACAGAAGGAAATATCAAGACAAAGGGTAGAGCAGAGTCTGATGGGAAGACCATCCAGAGACTACCCCACCCAGGGATCTATTCCATATATAGTTACAAAACCCAGACACTATTGTGGATGCCCACAATTGCTGGCTGACCAGAGCCGGATATAGCTATCACCTGGGAGGCTCTGCTAGTGCATGACAAATACTGAGGGGCACACTCTCAGCCAACCATTGAACTGAGCACAAGGTCCCCAATGGGGGAGCTAGAGAAAGGACCCAAGGAGCTGAAGGAGTTTGCAGCAAGACAGGAGGAGCAATAATATGAGTCACCCAGTACTCCAAGAGCTCCCAGGGACAAAATCATCAACCAAAGAGTACATTTGGAGTTACCATGGCTCCCTATGCATAGACAGCAGAGGATGATCTTGTTAAACACCAGAGTGAGGAGAGGCCCTTGGTCCTAGAAAGACTTGAAATCATAGTATAGAGGAATACCAGGACAGGGAAGTCAGCAGAGGATTGATTGGGGAAGGGGAGATGTCTTATGGGATTTTCAGGGGAGGGGGGAACCAGGAAAGGGGACAACATTTGAAATGTAAATAAAGAATATACCTAATAACTTTTAAATAAAGAACCTAACCCTTCTAGAAAACTTTCCTAGCCCTGTATAAAAAGGGAGCCTGTGAGGCCCTTTTTGATGAATGATTGACTCCTGCATGCTGGTTGTTTCTGCAGAATAAACAGTCTTTGCCTTTGAATACTATTTGAGTCTGGGGTTTCCTTTCAATGATTCTTGGACTCTAATAGTTGTAAGAATTAATGGTCATATGCGTGACCCAGCAAGACTTTTATTTTCTTCTTATTCTGAATGGAATATGAATGGAAACTTCATGAGAGCAAGAAACATGTCTGTCTCTTTAATTGTTTGCTTATTGCTGAGTTTAATGACCCATGGAAATGCACAGAGTGATCTTGGTATTCTTGAAACAGCAGCTATGCTTTAAGCATCTGCATTTCTCACAGCTTTAAACTCTGTGACTGGTGTAGGACCCTCGAAAGGGGAGACCCCACTCTAGTCTCGGGTCAGCGCACACCCAAAGAAACATGAGAGACCGGCTTGATGCAAGAACACGAGGCAGTTTAATGGCGGAGCTCCGTGCCAAGACATGTCTCATGCAAGAGACAGAGAAGTTGACCCTGAAGCTCAAAAGCTAAGGGTTTATGTGGGAAAAGGCAAGGGGGGGTTGCGCGCTTTTACATGATTGGTCAATTTATACATTGGGGGAGGAATTGGCACACAATTACATCAGCGGATAGTATGTACAGAATGGTGCATCAGCAATGTAGGAGAGCAGGAGGCTTATCTTTTGTTAGCAGAGGGCCTGGTTAACATTAAACTACACAAGAGAAGAGAGGGTGAGGGAAGGAAGTCCAGATGGCCCATGACTCAGCGAAGGTTGTTTAGGCTACTTTTTTATCTTTATGGCCAGCTAGTTTCTGGAATGTCTTAATGACCTTGGGTGGATCATCCTGCTATTCTAACAACCTTGAGAAGGCCCCAGCTTGCCTGGGCTTGTCTGGGCTTGCCCCTGGCCTGACTTATGCCTGGGCTGTGGATTCTGTGAGGTCTTAATTTCATTTTGTTTCTAACTTCCATCACTGGCTTAGACTGTTCACCAGTTTTCTGAATTTTGAATTTGACCAAATTAAAAAAAAAATTAAATTGTACTGATGTTCAGCATCTCTTTACCACCTGGCTAACTGGCCCTTCCTGTTTCCATGGATAACTGAGACAGGAATTGTAGTAAACATTTTAATAGTTCAACCTGACCTCAGCCATCTATCCCTCATATTATGTGCAAGATCCAGCCTTTGCTTTTCATGAGGTTGTATGATTACTTACATAGAGTCAGAATTTCTCAGCATGGCTTTTATGCAGTTTCTAGCTCCACCCCAACCAAAAGGAGCTGCCTAGGAGATAAAGATTATGTTTATAAGGATTTCAGGTTGATCAAGTAAGTGCTTGCAGGTAGAAGTCTGATAGAGCTGTCTCCTGAGAGGCTCTGCTAGAACCTGACAAACACAGAGACGGAAGCTCACAGCCAACCATTGGACTGAGCTCCAGGGCCCATGATGGAGGAGTTGGAGAAGGGACTGAAGAAGCTGAGGGAGTTTTTAGCCCCATGGAGGAAGCAACAGTGTCAATAGGCCAGACTCCCCAGAGCTCCCAGGTACTGGACTACCAACCAAAGAATACACATGGAAGGGCCCATGGTGCTGGCCACATATGTGGCAGAGGATGGCCTTGTTGTACATCAGTGGAAGAAGAGGCCCTTGCGGTGACACTGTTCAATTCCCAGTGTAGGAGAATGCCAGTGCAAGAGGACAGGAGTGGGTGGGTGGATGGGAGAGCACCCTCATAGAAGCAGGAGGAGTGGGGATGGTATGGGGGGATTCCAGATTTCCAGGGGAGACCTGGAAAGCAGAACATATTTGAAATGTAAATAAAGAACATATCCAATCCAAAAAAAGAATAATAACATATAGGTTGAGATATTTCAGTTTTTACTTTCTTCTTCTTTTGGTACTGTCTGGGCTAGTTAATCCTTCTGCTCACATTGAATTGATTCTCCAACAAGTTCAGCAGCCAGCTTCATTAGTAAATAACAAAGGGCATCCTTGATGTGTATTTGCAGCTTCCAACCAGTTAGTCTGAGATCCAGCTGTTTGTTTTAAGCATTTGCTCAGAGTCATTTTAGTGACTTAAAGTCTATGATTAAAAGCTTGCACTGTGAGGACCTGAGAAATATTGAGAGAAAATTAGGATCATCACAGGGAGGGGAGGATGTGGTTCAAGGCACAGCACAGCTCTTTAACAGAATCATAGTCTCCAGCAACTCATAAGGCTTTGCTCTATGCTTTCAGGATGGAGAACAAAGTCCCCTGGAGCACAGTAAACAGGTAAAATAAGCAAGCTGCTATATAATCTCCCTGGTCTCCAAATACAAGAGAAGGCAGGGTAAATATGCCCAACACCATGTGCAGAATCTGAGAAGATCTCAGGGAAACTTTCTAGCTGATGCAGATGGACATGAATACCCTTCATGCTAGAATGTAAAGTGATTACTTGTACCATCTCTAAATCATTCAGGAGGCACAAGTCTAAATCTAACAGTTGCTGTCTGGTAGACCTAAGTGTCTTGGTCTCAATCACAGGAACAAATAGAAGTGATTTCTTTCTTCTACCCAGCTGAGTATGTATAAAAAGCCACTTCTCTGAATACTTCAAAGCAATTCCCTGCATCCTATCTGCAAAGTTGAATAGGCAAAGGTCATTGTTGGCGTCTGGTTTTCCCAATGAAGAGCTTGGTAGAAGAACTGGAGCTATGACTGTTCCTAACAAGGCAATGCTGGAGACATCACTGTACAATAATGCAGCAGCTTAGCATCTTAAAATAAAGACGGTGGCTCTTTATCTATTTTCAAAGCATCTTGCTTCCACCTCACCCTACTTCTTCCTTCTGTTCTAGAAACATCCACAGGATAAATAACTTGAAGCCTCTTTATGAAAATATCTTAAGGCAAGTGCTCCTTGACCAGCTATTAGTAATTTTCCTGAACTTAAGAAAGAATTCCAGGGTTTTTAAATTTGAATAGAGTCAAGCAAAGTGCAACATGTCCTGTTTTGTTTTGTTTAGTTTTGTTTTTCCACTGACTACTTTCTACTTCCCATATCCCTCTAGTCTTCCAAGACTCTGTCTCATCCTCTAGGAAACACCCCAGAGAGGAAAAGGCCCCACTGCAAGCCTCTGATTATAAATTACTTTCCTTAGCAGGAGCCTTATCACATGGTAGAATAGAAGACATTAAGGAGATAAACATGTCCAGATAAGAAATGCAAGGCTGGAGATTTGCCCCGGGGACACAGAAGTTCCAGCTTGACATCTACTTTGTGGAAAACAGTTTTGTTGCTGTGTGGTGCTTGCCCTGCCCCCACACCCCAAGGAAGCAGTTACCTCAGTGAGCAACCTGCTAGACAATTCTATGTGCACTGAATAAGATCAGAGGCTGGGTAAACATGTGACAGGATAGCTGGATTTGTTTGCTTGTTCTTTGGCTTTGCTTTGTTTTCTGTTTATGCTTAAATGTCATCTCTTGCCAGATGTTTTGCCAACTACCTAGGTTCTAAGTACTTGAGGCTTACCTACCTCATTCCTAGAGGGGCCATGTTATCCAGTGTTCTAGCCTGAAGAATATTAACTATTAAACAGCAAGACCAACAATTTCATCACATTATGAGGATTCTGAAACCCGGAGAATTATGGTTTCAAGCATTTTCTACTCCACTGCTAAGGGTTATGGGAAAGTGGTCCCCCATTCCCTCTTTGCTTGAGTACATTTTTTTTCCTGTAAAAGATGTTGTAATTAGAGCATGTAGGGTATTGGTGGTAGATGCTAAGGGTGAAGGAAGAAGAGGGGGTACCATTCTGAGATTCTATATATTTCATATCTTAGCTATCCTAATCTCTCCTTGCAATAATAATTTGATTCACCACAAAATTCCTTCTGTGTCTAGGTCTTTAGTAATATGTATGCATACAAAAATACATATTACAAATATCTGAATATATGTATGCATGTATACATGTGTTAAGTATGTATATGTTCATGTGAGATAAATATGTGCACATACAATTCTCTTATTACAATAGTGCAAAATTATTATAGAAACTTGATAGCCAACATATTGGTCCTTCTAGCATTCCATTTTCTTAAGTATCCAAACACTGAGCTTGTTGAAAGTGATGCAAGATATTTTCTTCCTCAGGTAGCAAGGCTTGCACATAAAGTTGAAGGAACAGGAATCTCTTACAAACCCAGTTTGAATATAGGCCTCTCAAGGTGGAGCTCTCTCTGTGGTTGAATGTCTTTCCTCCTTGAGATAAGCTACTCCTCCCACTTTCACCACAGACTCTATAAAGGTAAGACCCGAGCAAGTTTCTACCTCTCAAGCACTTCACAACACAGAAAACACAGAAGGGCACATCATAAAATTCTCAGAGGAAATGACTCAGAGTATCCCATGTCTAACTGATTTAAGGTAAAGCTTTGAAAACTTGCCACATCTTCTCCATCAATGCTACCAATCTCTCTCACACAGACACCTTTACCATAACCTGTGCAGGAGAACTACTGAAGAGTAGTACACCTGGTACAAAATAGCATTGGATAGGTATAAGATGTGGCAGGATATGGTAAGTGTATTAATAAATCCCTTTGAATAAGGACCTCTCTTTCTCCTCTTGACCTAGTAAACATCTTTCCTTATTCACCCATTTGGTCTCAGTATCCTGGTCTAATTTTGAAATATGGAATAATGGTTCAGCTCACAACAGAATAAAATGCAGAGGATAAAGCACGGAGCTCAATGAGTTTGCAGACATGATGGCTGCTCCAGTGCCTTGCATTAAGGATGTCAGCTATGGCATCTCCCTGTCATTCTTAAGCAGATATCCTCTTCTTTCAGCCCTTATAGGCAGCAGTGATAGCTTTAACCATCACAACCAGCATCCTAGGTTCCTCAGTGATCAAGCACATCTTAAAACTGTCCTTCATTAGCTGGGTTTAATGTTTGGCTGATTACCTCTCAGTCCCCTGATATTTCCTTAATTCTCCAGAAGATTAACTTCATGGACATGCCACCGTGGCCCTGAAGAAAAGGACTCATGCTAGAATTAATGATGAAGTCATCACGATGGGCACAGTCAACATCCTTATATCATTATTTTCATGGAAAATGTGTTTTGTAAGCAAAATATAGGTATCTATCTCTAATGGGGTTACATCCTTATAAACGTGTCATAAATTAAAAATTCATGCACCATATGACATACCAAAGATTATTCCATATACACAGCACACTAACAAGTGTTATTTTCCCTGACGACCACTAAAGATCATATCATGAGAGTTTGGCACAGCTACCCCAAGCTCAGAAGAAGAGCCATGTACAAAATTTGAAGGATGGTTTCTGCTGAAAAAAGTTGCTTTTGCACTATCCCAAGACAATAGAACCTGAGTGTCCACCATAAGTTGGAGGGTCAGGGTATGTGCGACAGTGGTCCATGAACAGAATGCCTTGTTTCAGCTCCTACCAGCTGCCTTCAGTCTTTAAGAGTTAGTGTCTTAGTTTTCTCTAATTATTGTTATTGGCCTTGGTCATGCTGTCCCTATACCAGTTTCATGACCCCTTCCGTATTCTGATCTCTGAGTTCTGAGTTGAGGAACTGTACCGGCTAGTTTTGTGTGTCAACTTGACACAGGCTGGAGTTATCACAGAGAAAGGAGCTTCAGTGGGGAAGTGCCTCCATGAGATCCAGCTGTGGGGCATTTTCCCAATTAGTGATCAAGTGGGGAGGGCCCCTTATGGGTGGTTCCACCTTTGGGCTGGTGCTCTTGGGTTCTATAAGAGTGCAGGCTGAGCAAGCCAGGGGAAGCAAGCCAGTAAGAAACATCCCTCCATGGCCTCTGTACCAGCTCCTGCTTCCTGACCTGCTTGAGTTCCAGTCCTGAATTCCTTTTGTGATGAACTGCAACATGGAAGTGTAAGCTCAATAAACCCTTTCTTCCCCAATTTGCTTCTTGGTCATGATGTTTGTGCAGGAATAGAAACCCTGACTAAGACAGGAACCCTCTATAGGTCTTTCTTCTATACTTGGGGCCTCTGGGCAGGTCTAGTTGTCAGTTTGGTGATGCACCATGTGCTAAATAAAGCCTTACTAAAGCTCCTGGAATTCTAAAGAAAAAAAGAGCAAAACAAAATGGTGGTTATCCTTGCCCTGGAATATCATCGCCATAGAGCACTTGATAATTGTCTTAAGAGACTATAGTATTTCATACAAAACTGATTTCACTCAAGATGATTCTAGTACAAAGGTCAGTTCTATGTGTATTGACTCCTTGCTAGAAAAGGAAAGACTGAATTTTTATTTTAACCTGGCCTTGTATTATCCAATCAGCTTTCTTCACACCATTCCTAAAGTAATTCTGTTTTCCATAGTTCATATTGCCATGTGTGTTGGAAAACACTGACCCTGACTGATACTGCATGAGCAGGTTTCATTTGGGATTTATTTTACCCATATTTAAGAGTATTAGCATTGACTCTGGCACACTGATGATCACAGGGACCACAGGGATTGAAGAGCAAATCTGTTGAGAAGTTTTGAGGATTTTTTTCCTTAAAATGCAACCATAGGAGAAGAAAGACCTTTGTCTCCTCTTGGCTGTTATTAAGCTCACATCATATGCTTGGACCTGAGGCAGCCACAGTGACTATAGATAGAGGACAAAGTGATCTGGGAAGACAGACCTGTGTGATGCAAAGAAGCTGAATGTGGAGAATGACTGAACTCCTTCCACACTTGGACCACTGACATCTAAGGCATCCTGCTTAGGGGACTCTTTTGTTTATAGCAACTCATAAAACCCCACTCTCCTCTGACTTTTTATTTCTGCACTGTCATCTGTAATCTTTTGTTTTTTCCCCCTTCTGAAAGCTCAAGTAAGCTTATGAAAAAATTATAAAAGGCACAGATGCATATATTTTGTTTCAACTATGAATAATTGGGAGCCTCAGACCTAGGAAACGCCAGACATTCATTTTTTTAAAAATCATGGATTTTTTTTATATGCCTTTACTTCTTATTCACAGAAACCAATGTAAAACATAAACCAAATGTTTGATGTTTGTTTGTATACCTTTCACTGAAAGGAATCCCAAAAGGAAAGAACAGGAGCAATCCTGGCTAAACATGTAAACGGTATCTTGTTGGAAGTCCTATGCATGGGCAGAGGCTGTTTGAGAGTGAGCACTCCATATTATATGCAATATTTGCCATCTCTGCTTCTCCTTTGTAAAAGACAGAATAGAATGGTTATAGTATTAAATAAGCATTGTTGTAGAGTGATATGGCTTGGGCTCTTGCAAAAACATAAACACCATCATTCACAGAGACAAGTTGATAAAGGTAGAAAGATAGAGATATGCAGATATAAATATATAGATATTAAATATGTGGATGTATAATAAATTGTGACTTTGGAGAATGGGAATGTGCATTCTTTTCCATCATATACATTGAGAATAACTCATCAAATTCTTAGAATATATAAAATGTTTAGAATCTTCTTTGTTTCTAGATACAAACAATGGATACAAAAAAGTTTTGAACAGAACCAGTAGATTTGTTTAGTAGTGCCACAAGGTATGAGATTCAGCAGGTTGCCATTACTATTACTGAATGCTTATTTAACATCTGCTTTATTCCAGACACTTTTCTAGGTTCTGGAAATATCCTTAAAAGTAATACTGATATGGTCTCTGAACTCAAGAAACTTATAATCTATCCACATTATATTATTACATTATATATATTTTATTTTCATTCAACAAAGAAATGATGAAGACAATCCAATCTCAAATTTATATAGTGATAAAATCAAGAATGCATGTTTAGGAATATCTATATGCTAGTGAGAATCATCCTCGAAGTGCCAAGTGATTGAAGAAAGATCCAGAAAAATCCGGGTTGGAACAGAATACAAAGTAAGGCTCTAGACATGAGAAATGCTAGAGACCACCCTTGATTTGGGACAAAAGGTGAATGGGACAAAATCCCACCATGATTTGGGAATATGGTGTTGAGGACAACAGTAATGTCATCTAATTTGGAATATGATTTATCTAAAGTAATAGCAGAAGCTTCAAACACATTCCTGGATCTGGCTTCAATAGCTTTCATCAGTGCTGCTCTAATGGCTTCATGTTTTCTGAATATGCTTTGGGAAGCTTTGTGAGAAAGAAATCAGGATCACTCAGCTATCACCATGGCATTGCAACTCAAGGTGGCTGAGTCAAATTCTTACAATGGCTAAAGCAAGAGACAAAGGAGGTGAAGAAGAAGAACAATAAAACTCTAAGTTTTCCTGAAGGATGAAGACAGTGGTGATCTGTATGGATGCACAAGTCACCAACTGTGGTGGCCAAAAGAGAGCCACAAGCATTTGTGTGCCAAGACATGGCAACTTCAGAGTAAATGTAAGATGAGAGGGACGATGGCAGAGTGCCAGATTCAGATGGGTAGAGAGTGTTAGAGGTTAATAGAAGAGGTCCCAGATAAGATGGTATGCCTTGAGGAAAACAGAAATAATTGTTTGAAGATATGGATGAGTGAGAAGTACCACAACCCTTCTAAGAATCATCAGGTCATTGTTTGTTTCTTTAACCATGGATATAGCAATTATAGGTTAAAAACCTTCATGAAAGGACAAGAGAAAAAGAACACATTTGACATTGACAATGGAGTCATTTGATTGGAATTGGGCCTAGATTAATAATCGTAACTCTGGGTGTGTTTATGGGGTATTTCCAGAGAGCATCAACTAAGGAGAAAGAGCCCCTCCCCCAAAAGTTGGTTGCACTTCCTATAACCTGCAGATTCTTACAGAAAACAGGGGGTGAAACAAACCAACTTAGTGCAGGGAATGTTCCTCATGGTGCACTGACACTTCTGGAACTGAGGTAAAGTAAATCATCTCTCCTTTATGTTGGATTTCTGTTTTGGATTTGCCTCTGGTATTTCAGATCTATCAGTGGCAAGATAAGTAACTAAAATGAATTCTAAAAGGGAATTCGGAAGCTTCTAAATGTATAGTTCTAGATTGTTTGTCTATAGCTATTGTCCATGAAGACTGACATCCACTGCTTTCTGATGTGTGCAATTAGGTGTCTTACTTCTGAACAGAGCATCTAGAGTGGAGTTATGTCTAGGGAGATCTGGAGAGGAGAAATACCCTGGCTCAAACTTTCTACTCATAGATAAGTCTACATATGACTTGAATTTATCTGTGATGTGTTGAAAAGCAGAGATATTAAGTGTGTCTCCTGATAATAGACAGGAATTCAGAAATGTGAGGTCCAATCTGTCACATTTCACTAAGTACCTGTATATCCTCAGATATGTTCTATAACTTCCCATCTGCAGAAATAGCAAATTAAACTAAAGGAGTCTAGAGTCTGCCTTTGTAAGGAACACAGTTGGGGAATTGGTTAACATGAGCTCCCGAGTATATATTTTCCATTCTATTCATTTATTTTTCCTGAAAAGCAAATATTCATGATTTTTGATTTAACAATGAAGCCAAGTTGTATTTTTATTCCATCTATAAATATTGGTCACATGAACTGAATACTTTCCTTTTTCTAACATAGTTTCTCAAGTGGAAAATGAGATAACAGCTACTATAAGATAGTTATTGTGAACATTAAATAGCACAGGGCCTGAGAGACAGTGAGCATTCAACACACCGCAGCTGTTTATTATTAAATGGGAGAAGGACTTCTAATTTACTCACTAAGGTTTTCTCAAGTGTGTGATATCTCCCTGTGCTGTACTATTTGGAGTCACTAAAGCCCCAGAGAGTACTGATGCAGTACATCGTCTCTGGTGCTTAATGTGCTCTTTGGGTGAAAGGAAAATCTCATCTGAAACAGGCTGAGAGACCTCAACCATATGTCAATGTAGTGACTGAAGCTAAGCTTCTGCTTTACATGGTTTTACTTTGGCAACTTAATAGCATTGATTAGAAATGTGAAAATTACCAATTTTCCACGACTAAGCAAATATATTATTTTCCTGTAATTTGTAAATCAAATCCAATATGTTACTTCCTTGAATTATAGCCTCCATGGCTCAAGATACAGTATACTTTTTACAACTTAAACCAAAGATGGAGGTCCAAAGGGGATCAGCAGACATTTATTTTCTTTTGGGCCTTTACCATCTACAGATAAATAACTATGGATGAATAAACTAGGCAGAATGACAAGAAACGGAGATAATTAATGTATCAAACAGCACTAGTAAGACTGTATAATGATAATACCAGTTGATATGACAACTCAGATGAAACAAATCTCAAAAGGTCTCATTTAGAGATAAAGTGCCACAAGTAATTGACAGCTACATAGAGGAGGAGTCTTGAGCAGGGACAAGATCCCTGATTGGTTATTCAATTCAAGTTACCTTTAAATGTATATACATACAAACAACACTAAATGAATCCATCAAATTGCGCACACACACACACACACACACTCACACACATGTGAGGTCAGTAATTTTATAGGGAATAGTGAGGCTCATAGAGAGTTTGGGGGAGGGACAGATGACAATAATGTAAACACAGTAGTTATGTACAAAATTCTCAAAAATTAAATAAAATATACAAACAAAATGCTGTGGAGCTGTGAATTCTCTTTCCACTTACTCTTTCCAGCACACTCATACTCAGCTAGGAAATCTTGTCTTTCTATCATATAAACTATACGTGTTGTGTTGATGTTTTTCTGAAGAAGAATGATTGCTTTCCAACCAGATCTCCCTACCCTCCAAAAAAGAAAAAAAATACCATTGCTATCCCAGACATCCTGACTCCCACTCCTGTTCTGCAAAGTATTCCTGAAGGGAAAGCTTCATATCAGCAAATAATATGATAAGATCGGGATATGACCAAACTGAATGTTAACTTTTTACTATATTGAGTCATGTACAGAAACCTCAAAAAAAATCTGCTCAGTGGATGCAACATCAGGAATTACTGTGGTTCCACATAGGCAGCATGGTGATCAACAATACAGACATGGTCCCTGTTTTACCATACTACAAACTTGTTAAGGTATATGGTTATTATTTAATTTTTTTGAGACAATGTTTCACCCTGGGATCCAGACTGGCCTCAAATTCGTGGTATTGATTTTAGCCTTATCTACCAACTGCTAGAATTATAGACAGGTGACATCATACTTAAAAATATTTTAATTTTAGAAATTATATGCTCAACTATCCCAGGGGGACCTCCATATCTCCATTCTTCTCCCATCTCTTGACCCACCTTCAACAGATCTGTGGGATCTGAACCCTAAAGGTAAGTTTCCCTTTCTCTACCCATCTTCCCATCTTACTGACAGCATCCAAGCTGCCCTGAGCAGCCTGCTTTCTCATCGGGACTTCCATTCTCCCCCCACCTCTCCACTAGCTGCCTTAGACCTGTGGATCCTGAACCATACAGATGAGCTTCTTTTCCTCATCCATCTTCCCTGCCTGCTGAGTTCTCTGGAGTAGGCCAAGCTGCCCTAATCAGTCTGCTATCTTAGAGGGACCGCCATTCTCCTCCAACCTCTCTACCCACATTCATCAGACATGCTGAGCCTGAACAGGTAAGCTTCCCTTCCCATATCCATTATCCCTTGTTCACTGAGTCCACCGGACACTCCAAGCTGCCCTGAGCAGACATCAAGCTCAGGCAGACTTCCATTATCCCACCACCTCTCTGTTCTGTCCACCTTCTATGGTTCCTGAACCATACAGACCTGTGGATCATGAATGGTACAGACCTGCAGATCCAGGATAATACAGGGCAAAATTACTGAACACAGACCAAGGATACCAAACACAAGCCTGCCACACCAGGAAAATCGAGGTTAACCCCTTTCCCAATACCTAGTACAACAGAAATATCCAGGGACCAAACGTATCCACACAGCTAAAGGCCCTAGTAAGAACACTACCAAAAAGAACCATAGTAATATGACACTTTCAGAATGCAGCTGAGTAAACTAACACAACTGAAGCACAAGAAAATGACATTAAGTCTAATCTTAAAAAGATGATAAAGGCCTATAAAGAGGAAATAAATGAGTCCTATAAAGAAATACAGAAAAAATGCAATCAAACAGTTAGAGTTCTTTAGATAGAAAACAAATAAATCCCTTAAAGATACACAGGAAAATACAAATAAACAGGTGAAGGAAATAAATCAAACTGTGCAAGACATGAAAATGGAAATAGAAGCAAAAAAGAAAACACAATCTGAGAGAATCCTAGAGATGGAAAAACCTAGAGAAGAGAACATGAATAACAGATGCGAGTATCACTAACAGAATACAGGAGAAGGAGAAAGAATCTCTGGAGTAGAAAATACAGTAGAAGAAATTGGAAGAACAGTCAATGAAAATGTTAAGTCCAAAATTTTCCTGACATGAAACATCCAGGAAATCTGGGATACCATGGAAAAACATAACCTAAGAATAATAGGAATAGAAGAAAGTGAAGACTCCCAATTCCAAGTCCTAGAAAATATTTTCAATGAAATCATAGCAGAAAACATTCCCAACCTAAAGAAAGAGATGCCTATAAATGTATAAAAAGCTTATAGAACACAAATTAAACTGAACCAGAAAAGAAAATCCCTCACCATATAATAATCAAAACACAAAATATACAGAACAAAGAAAGAATATTACAAGCAGCAAGGGGTAAAAAGGATTTGTAATGTACAAAGGCAGACCTATCAGAATTATACCTAACTTCTTAACAGAGATTCAAAAAACTAGAAAGTCATGGACAGATATCTTACAACCTCTAAAAACAACAACAGCAACAACAACAACAACAACAAAATGTGCCAAACTAGAATACTATACCCAGCAAAACTCTCAATAGCCACAGATGGAGAAAACAAGATGTATCAAGAAAAATCCAAATTCATCTATCCACAAATACAGCATACAAAAAGCACTAGGAAAAAAAACCCAACCCAAAGAGAATAACAACATGCAAGAAAATTCAAAAAAATAAATAATTCCACACCATCAAAATCAAGAAACACACACACACATCACCACCACCACCACCAACAACAACAACAACAACAGCAAAACATAAAATAACAAACACTAGTCATTATTAATATCTCTCAGCATCAATGGACTCAATTCCCCCCAAAAAAGACATGGGCTACCAGAATGGGTGTGGACTCAGGATCCATCATTCTGCTACATACAAGAAACACACGTTAACCATAAAGTAAACATTATGTCAGTGTAAAGGTCTGGAAGAAATTCTTCCAAGAAAATAGATCCAAGAAGCAAATTAGAGTAGCCATTCTAACATTGAATAAAATTAACTTTCAACCAAATTTAATCCAAAGAGACAGGAAAGGACAGTCCATTTCATACTCATCAAATAAAAATCTACCAAGATGACATCTGAATTCTGAACATCTATGCTCCAAACACAAGGGCATCCCAATTTGTCAAAGAAACATTGCTAAACCTTAAATAGTACATTGAACCCAACACATAAATAGTGGGAGACTTTAACACCCCACTTTCACCAACTAATAAATCATCTAGACAAAAACTAAACAGAGAAATTAGAAGACAAATAGACATTTTGAAACACATGACCCTAACAGACATCTATAGACTATTTCACCCAAACATTTCATGATCCTTCTCTATTATTGGCAGTGTAATCAGTCACAAATCAAGCTTCATCAGATACAAGAAAATTGAAATGTCTTACATTTTATCAGATTATCAGATCACTCTGGATTAAACCTGGACTTCAACAACAGGAATACCAGAAGCCTATCTCTTAAGAAATTGAACAACTCTCCACACAATGATCTTTAAGTCAGGGAAGAAAGAAAGAAAGAAACAAAAAAGCTTTCTAGAATTCAATAAACATGAGCTGAGCAGTGGTGGTGCACGCTTGTAATCCCAGCACTTGGGAGGCAGAGGCAGGAGGATTTCTGAGTTTGAGGCCAGCCTGGTCTACAGAGTGAGTTGCAGGACAGCCAGGACTACACAGAGAAACCCTGTCTGGAAAAACCAAAAAACAAAACAAAACAAAACAAAACAAAACAGCCCTAGCTGTCCTGGAACTCACTCAGGCTGCCTTCAAACTCAGAAATCCACCTGCCTCTGCTTCTCAAGTGCTGGGATGTAGCATGTAGCACCACTAAATTTTAATGAAATGGACAATTTTCTAAACAGATACTACTTACCAAAGTTAAATCAAGATCAAGTAAACTATTCAAACAGCCCTATAATCCCAAAAGAAATTGAAGTAGTCATTAAAAGTATCCCAACCAAAAACAAGAGCCCAGGGCCAGATGGTTTTAGTACAGAATTCAAGCAGACTTCCAAAGAAGAGCTAGTATCAATGCTCCTCAAACCATACAGCATAGCTGACACAGAAGAAACACTCCAAAACTCGAAGACTCAACAAATAAAGAGAACTCCAGACTGTTTCCTCTTATAAACATTGATGAAAAAATATTGAATAAAATACTCAGAAACCAAATTCAGGAACACATCAAACACATCATCCATCATGATCAATTAGGCTTCATTCCAAGGATTCGGGGACGGTTCATTATACAAATATCCATCAACATAATCCACCAAATAAACAAACTGGAAGAAAATAAAGCACATGATCATCTCATTAGAAGCTGAAGAAGCCTTTGACAAAATCCAATATCTCTCCATGTTCAAATTATTAGAGATAAGGCATACAAGGTAACATAATCAAAGAAATATACAGCAAGTCAATAGCCAATATCAAGCTAAATGCTAAGAAACTTAAAGTAGTTCCACTAAACTCAGGGACAAGTTAGGGCTGCTCACTCTCTTCCTTCCTATTCAATATATTACTCAAATTTCTAGACAGAGCAATAAGACAACTAAAGGAGATCAAGGGGATACAAATTGGAAAAGGAGACATAAAAGTATCACTATTTTCAGATGATAGAATAGATTATATATAAGCAACCAAAAAAATTCTACCAGAGAACTCCTACAGCAGATAAACAGCTTCAGTAAAGTGACTGAATACAAAATTAACTAAAAGAAATCAGTAGCCCTCCTTTATACAAATAATAATTCATTAGAGAAAGGAATTCTGGAAAAATACCCTTTATAATAGCCACAAATAATATAAAATAATAATGATAAATAATATAAAATATCAAACTGAACATGTGAAAGATCTGTATGACATGAACTTCAAGTCCCTGAAGAAAGAAATTGAAGAAGATATCAGAGGATGGAAAGATCTCCCATGCTCATTGACAGATAGGATTAACAGTGAAAATGGCCATGTTACCAAAAGCAGTCTACAGGTTAAATGCAATCCTCATTAAAATCCCAACACATTTTGTATAGACCTTGAAAGAACAATTTTCAACTTCATATGGAAAAATTAAAAACCCAGAATAGGCAAAACAATTCTGAACAACAACAGTATTTCAGGAGAAATCATGATCCCTGACCTCAGGTACTATAGAGCAATAGTAATAAAAACTACATGCTATTGGTACAGACATAGACATGTTAATCAACGGAAGCAAAGACCAAGAAATAAACCACATGCCTATATACACTTGGTTTTTAATAAAGAAACCAAAACAATACAATAAAAAAACGAAAGCATCTTCAAAAAATGATGTTGGTCTAACTCGATGTCTACATGGAGGAGAATGTAAAAAGATCCATATTTGTCACCGTGCACCAAAGTGTAGTCCAAACGGATAGTCTGAAGGTGATAGGAACTCCACAGGAAGACAGAGTCAATAGTCCTGGACCTTCGGGCCTCTCAGAGACTGAACTGCCAACCAAAGAACATACATGGGCTGGAACTAGGCCTCCTGAACATATGTAGATGTGCAGCTTGGTCTTCATGTGGGTCCTGAACAAGTGGAGCAGGATCTATCCCTGTACATGGGGTATGTTCTCCCAGCTGGGCTGCTTTGTCTGGCCTCAGTGGGAGGGGACACGCCTAGCCTCACAGAGACTTGATGTGCCAGGGTGGGGGGGGGACACCCACCCAGTCAGAGGAGAAGGGGAATGGCATAGGAGAAGTTTTATGGAAGAAAGTGACCATGAATGGGACAGTAAAGGGAATGTAAAATAAATAAGCAAAATTAATTAATTAATTAATTAATAATTTTAGAAAAAGAAATTGATCTCTATTGTGTGTATATATAAATATATGTATATACACACATTTATAATCTTCCAGCTAGCTAGCTTTGTGTATGTATGTATGTATGTATGTATGTATGTATGTATGTATATATGTATGTATGTGTGTGTGCACACACACACAAACATAAGTGGAAAATTGCATAGGAAATTAAGAAAGCCAGGATCTGAGTCTCAGCTGTAATATAGACTAGCTGTATAAGTTAGAGTGACAGCTACCCCCCTCTGATTCATCTAACCAACAGAGTGGAGAAAAGGGAGAGTATCTGATGCATTAGATACCCTTTAGAGTTCATAAAATTCCATGTCTTTGATGACTGCAATTTCCTGAATAGTCCCCTGGATACATCCCTACTGTAGCTCTTCTGGGTGCCTCTACTCTGCCTTGGAAGCCAGGAGATCTTCTAAATATTCATAAGGAGAAGGATGGGTGACAGGGTTTGGAAAAGAAGAGTTAGCCAAAAGCAGCCTCAGAAAATAACCATTTCTGGTGCCTGTTAAAACTCATGTTTAATTCCCAACCCCAAAGAAAGCGAACAATTCTGCTGAGCACAGTTGACATACAATCTAAGAACAAAGTCAGAGTCATTGATAATAGACTGTAAAACATCAACGATGGCCATATTTAAATAAAAATTTTTAATGTGATGTTACATCCATCAAGTCTCTCAATATCTAATCCAAACTTATTACTTATTACTTATCACAAAATGTGAGAAGAAGGGAGACCTGAGAGATGAAGAAACAATATAGGGACATGATTTTAAAACCAATTTTTTATAGCACTCATTCTATTTGTGTTTGTGTGTGAGAGAGAGTGGGGAGAGAGAGAGAGAGAGAGAGAGAGAGAGAGAGAGAGAGAGAGAGAGAGAGAGAGAGAGAGAGAGAGAGGTCATAACCCCAGGCTTACCATGCATTTCCAAGTCTTCTTGAACATGCAAAGAGGCCCAGTGTGCACAGCTTGGGTGAGAAGAAGAAGAGTAGCAGAAAGTGGGTTAAAATCACTGCCCTTGTAGGCTGGACAGTTTGTCTTAAAAACAAAACCATACCAAAAGCACTGCTTAGCACTAATGCTATCTAACCTACAAATAAACTTGGAGCTTATCTAGACCCAATGGCTGCCAGGTAAGTAGGTCTTTAAAAATAGAATCTGACTCAGAAGCTCTGGGATAGGAACTAAGATTTTGCCTTCTAACTAGGTACTATCTGGTGCCATGACCTAGCAGGGTAAAGAATCCTATAGATCATGTGTGCAGGCAACTTTAAGTTGCTTTAAGTCACTCTCACTGTGTTTTATGGAATTCCATTTTTTTCCTTTATAAAACAAAGCATGTTTTCCCTGTTTCTTACAGGATATCATAAAAGTCATAGAAGGAATATTTGAGTCTCATACTGCAGTTCCTATTATCCCCTATCCTTCTTGGTGACAAACAACTGGTTATCTTTGCCACTTCAGCTTAGACTGGAGATTTATGTCACAGTACTACCTGTCACTTCCAGAACAAAAGGTTTATATATGCTGTGTCATTTTATTTTCTTTTCCTTTCCTTTTCTTCAGATCAGTCTATCCCCAAATAAATACAGAGTTGTTTCCAGGTTGCATTCCCTTTAACATTCCTGAACAGGTAGTGGTTTTAAAATTTGTTTATTCTGTTTATATCATCCACCACTACAGAAAAAATGTTTGCCTGACATTAAAATAAATATCCAAGCTTAAGCACTATCATACTAAGACAGAAGCATGAGAATGTAGTTTTCCTTCTCTGTTGAGGGCCTTCAGAAAATGTCAGTTTAGAAATGTGCCTCAGTGGCATCTCTGGATGCTGAGAACTCTTCTTGCTTTGGGGCCACTGCTGGGTGTTTTCTATTCTACATATCATAGAACCTGAAGGAAATCTTGAGTTTCCTAAGCATGAAAGATGCAAAGATGTAGATTGAAAGTCCCAGGTGATATAAGTCTAGGTTGACTGACTGTGACAGTACTGGTGACATTCATTTCCTGCCTGCAGCCAGTGCTGAAGCCACAGTTAGACAGAAAAGAGGAAGTTAATTGCCTCAGAGAAAAGGTCCCAGCATTAATTGTCACGTTAAAGTTCACATTGCATTAAAGCTTCTCACACAGGTTTATCCAGCAGCTGGCCCAGAGGAGCCAAGGAATCCACGTCTGTTCTTAATGACTCTCCTCTGGAGGAATTTTCCACTTCCATGGAGACTGAAATGGGATAACATTTAGCTTAAACTATAGTTTGAAAAGCTCAGCAGGTCTAAGAACTCTGGAAGTCGGGGAAACTTGATTTTTGTCAGAAATCAGAGATGTTTGAGGAAGAGCAGTCCCTACGGAGGCAAGAGCCCCAGGACATAGGCATTCAGGATGCTAAACCTGCAGTTTCCAGACTGTTAAAGAAGGTCTCAGGCTATGTGGAATAGTTTCATGTACTGCCACTGAGTGCAGTGACAAAACTTATAGAAACAATGGCAAAAGTCAACATTTTATTGGTGGAGCACAGGTAACAATTTCTGGGTCAGAGCTGCTGATCAGATCCATAACCTAGGTCCTCATTTATAATTCCTCTTCCTTTGGTGAGGTCATATAGGCTATTAATGTCAATCCCACCTTTGCCCTACCTCAGTCCTTCCTTCTTCCTTCCTTCATGATACACATGCAAGGCTAATTTATCAAGTGAGGTCACTGACATGTTGCTAAAGTAACTGACTCTATGACCCATAGAAGCCTATGTGACTCAAAAGCCACTAACAGTTTTGAAATCTGCTCCAATTTGCTTCAAGTTTCACCTGTTTTCATTCATTCCTCCTAGGTACTCCTAACTTGAAGGTGTTCAGTTGTACCCTTTTTGAAGTTGTAAAGTCTGACCTTAGAGTGTGTGAGGTTTGCTTATCAAAAGTAAAAGTTTGGTTCCCAAGGAAGAAGAATGTGAGAAACTTCAGTTCTAAAGAAAGATGAAGAACAGGAGGAGGAAGAAGAGGAGGAAGGAGAAAAGAGGAAGGAGAGGAGGAGGAGGAGGTTTATTTCACCTTCTAATGCTCAGGTCACAGTCTATCAGAAAGAGAAACCAGGGCAAGGACTCAAGGCAAGGAACTGGAAAAGCCACTAAGGAAGGCTACTCCAACCTCAGCCTGCTTTCTTATACAACTCAGGAATACCTCCCCGAGGGGGGCTTTCCCATATCAATCCCTAGTTAAGAAAATGCATTATAGTCTTGCCTACAGGAAATCTGATGAAAGCATTTTTTTCACTTAGGGTTTTATCATTTTAGTCATACATAGGTTTGTGTCAAGTTGACAAATGACAGAAAGTATTCGGAATTGAACCCAGGGCCTCTACAAGAACAAGCACCGCTTAACCACTGAATTGTTTCTCCAATGGAGAATATTTTATCGTCTATTCCTTTATATTTCCCTAATTTTCTTGTTCATTTGAGTTTAGTTTATGTTCATCCAGCTCCAGTGTGTTCCACTGTCAGGTGACCTGCTGTGCATGTCTATGAACAGGGAATGGAGATTGTCATGCAGTAGACCTCTGCAATTTATTATAAAACTGTCTTGTTATAAAGAAGACTCAAATAAAGAGTATAGAAATGATGAAATCAGAATATGGATTAATTAATTATCCAGAGGAGTCATGAGGAGATGAGCATTAGAAGATGAAATAAACACTTTCTTTTTCAATTATTTTTCTTCCTCTTCTTTCTTCCTCTGTTGTCTTCTTGTTCTTGTTCTTGTTCTTCTTCTTGTTCTTGTTCTTCTTGTTCTTCTTGTTCTTGTTCTTCTTCTTGTTCTTCTTGTTGTTGTTGTTGTTGTTCTTCTTCTTCTTCTTCTTCTTCTTGTCTTGTTCTTGTTCTTCTTGTTCTTGTTCTTGTTCTTGTTCTTGTTCTTCTTCTTCTTCTTGTTCTTCTTGTTCTTGTTCTTGTTCTTCTTCTTCTTCTTCTTCTTCTTCTTCTTCTTCTTCTTCTTCTTCTTCTTCTTCTTCTTCTCCTTCTCCTTCTCCTTCTCCTTCTCCTTCTCCTTCTCCTTCTCCTTCTCCTTCTCCACCTCCTCCTCCTCCTCCTCCTCCTCCTCCTCCTCCTCCTCCTCCTCCTCCTCCTCCTCCTTCTCCTCCTCCTCCTCCTTCTCCTTAACCTTCTCCTTCTTCTCCTCCTCCCTCTTTCTCCTCCCCTTCTCCTTCTTTCTCCTTCATCATCTTCCTCCTTGAGAATTGTATTTCCACATTATTTTTTCTTGAGAGTTAAACTTTTATATTTGATAAGCAAACCTAATACACTCTAAGGAAATAATACAAAATCTCAGAAAGGTCAAGGGATTAGGCAGGATCTTGAAGAAGGTGGACTTATGCTAAGCATTAAAAGAAAGAGTGTATTTTCAACCTCCTGTCCTTCTGAACTTTAAAAGATAATCAAGCATAGTTCTTTGAATCACACTGAGTTTTTGATGATCAAGGATGAACCCAAACTAAAGAACTAATCCGTGCATTATCATCTTATAGAAAGTGTACTTATTGCTGAGACAAGGCTTATGTTATCAGGCAAGACACTCAATATTGCAGCATAGTCTCTTGCCTTTAGACTATATATGCACTTAGCTATGGCTTAAATTTATGCCCTCTGAAAACCATATTGAAATTTAGTTGACATTGAAATGGTACTAAGAGGCAAATATTTAGGATCTGATTTAGCCCCGTGGCATACCCCTCCAAATGGAGAATGTGTGTCACACCATAAAAGGGTGAGTTTAGTTCCCTCTTGACCTGTTATCTTCTACCACAGGTAAGGCAGATAGAAGGCCAGAGACAAGTGCTAGCAACTTGGTATGAGGTGTCTTAGACTCCAGAACAATGAGCCAATAATTTCTGCTTGTTAGAAATTACCAGGTCACACAGAATGAGCTTCAACACACTTGCTTTCAATATTTCCCATTTTGATTCAGACAGCAATGCCATGCCCTTGGTGGGCAGTTGCTTTCTGTGCTGGTCAGTCCCATCCCTAAAGAGTATCAGATCTCTTTTTAAAATGCAGGCATCATGACCTCCTTCTTGAAAAATACGCTCTACATTCTACTTTTTTTTTTAACTGCTGTTGTTGTAGTACTGGGGACTGAGCCAGGATCTTACCTATAAAATCATGTACTCTACCACTCAGCTATAACATCCTCTATCCTTATTACTATTTTTAATGTATTTTATAGGATTTCTTATTTTTTCCATATGTCTTGTAAGTAGAAGTGTGAAGCACTGGCCATTGAGTATAAGGGATGATGCAACCAGAATATATAACAAACTCTGAATACCTAAGACACAATTCAGATATCAAATCATTCCCAAGAAGAGGGAAGGAGAGGGCCCTGGTCCTGGAAAATCTTGATGCAGCATTGTAGGGGATTACCAGGACAGAGACGCAGGAGGGGTTGATTGGCAGAGGGAAGAGGGCTTATGGGACTTATGGAGAGGAGGGAACCGGGAAAGGGGAAATCATACGAAATATAAACAAAGAATATAGAAAATAAAAATAATTAAAAAAAAACATGTTCTTAGCTCAATGTACTCAATGTACTTATAGGTCCATCCAAACATAATGAGATACAATAAGCTTTGGTAAATACATGGCCTGTTAGAGTTTACTCAGTTGGTTTAAGTTAGATGCTGTGTCATGGAGAAAATTAAGTAATTATGGTTGAGTGTTGGTGTTAAAGCAATCTAGGAGAGAGAGAGAGAGAGAGAGAGAGAGAGAGAGAGAGAGAGAGAGAGAGAGAGAGAGAGAGAGAGAGAGAGAGAGACTTGAATTGTCTTCAGATCCCTGAACTGTCCAGATAGACCTTCTCTGGGTGTCATGGTCTTGGGCCATCTACATGGGAGCTGTCTGGGAACATTGTGCTTCCTCTCTACAGAATGTGTTCCTGCTGGTTTAAATGTGTTTAACCTTTACAAGAGAGCAATATGATATTCAAGCATCTAATGAGACTCTTCACCTTAGAGCTCTGAAGTTCCAGGCACCTGAGTGGTTTCCCTTAAGCCAGTAAAAATGGCACTGAGTTGTTAGTTTAATATCACCTTTTGTCTTGTTAGGAAACCAGGAACCAAGAGTGTCATGCAGCTGTGACCATGTACAGCCTTTGTTATATAAAAGCACAGATGTGTTGCTGCTTAGGTCCAATTGTGGAGTTCCCTGGGTTAAAACCACTGATTCTGACAGTGGCCTTTAATAACCTGAAAAAAACTGATTGGCAGAGGGAAATAGGTTATCTCTCCTCAGAGGTGGAAAGTTCCAGATTCATTATGGTACTTTCAGGAGTAGGACAATCCAAACAAGAAATGGACTCATTTCTAAATAGCTATCTAGGATAATGGCTAGAGTTTGGGGCAACAGCTAAAGGAAAACTCAATGTACCCTGGGGTTTGAGATGCCAAAGGATTTCAATGCTATTGATTTATTTCAAAGCCTTATGGGGTCATGCCATCCATTTGGGTTTTTTCTTCCTGTAAGAAGAGATGCCAAACATCTCCTCTCCATTATGTGATATAAAGAATGTGCAAAGCCTTTGAACAAAAAAAATGTATTAGGAGAAAATCACTTTTCTTTTTCAGATTAAGATCTGCTGGGCTGAATTACGTATATCTGTTCTTGCTTTCTCCCTTTAGTGTTGAGCATGCCATGTTTGAATAAAGGATTCAGAGGTTATATGCTGTTTATAAAATCATTAGCTTCACAATTCCAGATCCCTATCTGGAAGGGGGAACTGAATCTAAGACAATTTTAGTAGCTGTATACCTGACAACTATGCTCAAGGGTATGATTAAGATTAAAGAGAGTGAAAGAGGAGGGCATACTATATCTACCCTTGTTATTAGCTAAAAATCTGAGACATAATCATCTTTAAGATAGAGAATAAGCCCCATGAATCCAGAATTAAGTATGATGTTAGAGGCTAGGATACTTGTAGAAGAGTAATGAAAAGTAAGTGTTCTATGTTTTCAATAGAACATGTGCAAAGCCACATATCCATATATCCTAACACTAACATTGAAAAAGTGAGCATGACACTTGATTCTCATCAGGACCTGTTTTGAGAGGGGTGGGGAACCCTAGTCAATGTATAAGTGAGGACTAGAAATTCATGGGTCTAGTTCCAGGAATCCATAGGGATTTTTTTGACTTAGTAAATGGGGTTGCTCTGTCATCTAGTTAAGGTACGTTCAAGCCATAAACATCCAAGCAGGACTTTAATATCATAGAAGCAAGATTCTGTGACTGTCATTCTGATATCTGTATTCTTGCTCTGAGTATTATAATACTCAGAGACCGTAACTGGATCTGGTTCTTTCACACAAATAAATTAAGAAGATTTAAGTACATAATTTAAAGAAGGGTAACTGGATGTGCTGGGGTGATAGCTCAGTCAAAAAGGTGACTAACAAATGGCTCTAAGCTTTGGAGTTAGGCTGAATGTACAGTCAAAGCATAGATATCCTCACATTGTATCTTAAATTATCTATTTCTCTGTTTCTCCATTGCCTTCGTTTGCCAAACATCACATCTTTCTGATGATGTGGTGAGGATGAGAATGAAGCCCAGGATACACAGTGGCACAATTAAGCTGTTTTGAGTTACACCTCACTCCTCTTTCAGACACTCTGTAATAGACACGCAACGGGTACCTTATGAACTGAGAAGAAGCTACATGTAGAGTTGTGCAGGTACATAAGAAAATGTCATTTGTAATTCATAAAATAGTTGTTTGGACTATTCCTAAAGGAGCAGAAACTGAGATTCTCTGAACTCGCATAATATATTATTAAGGAACTTTTGAAAAGTCATAACTTTTATTCTGTATTTTGTGTGCCTTGTGGATTGTTTGTTTGCTACTTTCCTAGCTCCTAGGATAAAGATCTTTTTCACATTATTATTTAGAAAACTATATTTACAGTAATAGCAAATAGCTCCCAAACCTCTCAGTCACTGGGGGTATTTCACAGAGTTGCATATTTAATCAGCTTCAAATTCTTTTAGGAGAAACTTGAGAATAAACAGTCAAGGCAAATGCTCAACCTGAGAGATGCATTCTGTCTTTCTCCCATAATTCTTTCCATCTGTAAAGGGAGGCAATGAAGATGCTCAACAGAACACATGTCCTCTGTGCTTCCTGGCAAAAGGAACATTTCCGAGTGTGGGTACATCTCAAAGCGAGTCTTTCTCATGATGGCTCCTCTCTTTTAGCTCAGGACTGACATTGTAGGCTTTTGCTTCCTGATGATTCCAAATGTGATGCAAACCAATGAAGTACTGCCTTCCTCTCCACTTTATGGATGATCAAATTCCCAGGGCTTAAATGGAACACCTACTCATAGAAAGCCTGGGGTCTCTCCCCTCTGTAAGGTCTAAGGTCTCTGTCAATCCTCAGGTGACACTGCAAAAGAAATATGAAAATCTTGCTCTAGGGCACAAATGATTTACATACCTAAATTAATGAGGTAATGGAGACAAGGGTTTCTATCTAGGTCAAATTTAGATTAGATTTGAATTCTTTTCTTGCCATTTAATGGTTAGGTAGCTTTGGGCATCATTTAAGTCTCTGAAACTTGGTTTCTTATTTAATTTCTAGCAGGTAAATGGAATCTGTGATGTAAGGAGTGTGTGTGTGTGTGTGTGTGTGTGTGTGTGTGTGTATGTGTGTGTGTGTGTGTTGGCATTGTAGTAAGCCTTTCAAACTAAATTTACCTTTGTTTTCTTCTATTCAATTTAATAGTGTTATTATATGTAAGTGTGAGTGGCCAACAGATGGAATGGAGGATGAAAGTTCAGCAGCCCATGGGGGGAGTAGATGAAAGGAAAACAGACTGCAAGAATAGTGAGTCTCCAAAACCCACACGGTCTCCAGGATTGAGGACATGATTATAGGTGGTCATTCTGACCCAGAGGATGCTCATAACTGAGGATTCAAGGACCAATATTGTATAAACAAAAAAAGGACAGTAAATTTACAGTTTGGGAAGTCCTTTAAAGACAATGTGCAGCAGGATTTTGAATGACTAAGAGTGAAGTGAAATGGTATAGAAAGTTCACTGTGGCTTTTGTTTCCGTATTAAGATTGATCTTTATTTTCATATGTTTGTGTGCAGGTGTGAGTGTAAGTACATCGAGTTATCTGTGCATCTATGTGTTTGCCATTTGTGAGGAGATGCTCCCAGGGACCAAAAGACTGCATCAGAACCCCTAGAGCTGAAGTTATAGATGATGGTGACTCTCTCAACATGGGCACTGGAAACTGACCTCACCAGATCCTCTGCTAGAGCAGCAATAACTCTTTAATGTAATAGGGGGTAAGAATGGGTTTATTTAAACTTAGGCTGAGAGTGCATCATAAGCCTTAGTCAGGGTAGGAACTCAAGACAGGAACTGGGAGGCATGAGCTGAAGGAGGGACCCTGATTACTGACTGCAGCAAGCATTGCATTCTTAGCTGCTAGGTGTCTCCAGCCCCCAACTTGGCTTTTCACAATTCCTGCTGAATGGTTTCTAAAAGCCTCTGGCTGTGCATATCAGTTCTGAGTCCTCTCTCAGGAGCTGGTTCAGGAGGGGAGAGGAAAGGCAAGTAGAAAGCAGAGTCCAGGACCCTCACTGAAGAACTATCAATACTGAAGCCTGATGTAGATGTGTATGTGTATGTGTATGTGCATGTATGTGTGTATGTGTGTGCATGTATGTGTACCTGTACATGTGTGTGTATGTGTGTATGTATGTGTGTGTATTGTATATGTATGTGTATGCATATGCATATGTATATGTGTATGTATATGTATTAACATTTTTTTCAGTACAAACATGTAGCCTTATGGGTCATGAAAGGTCCTCAGACTACCATGAGAAGTAGACAGCTAGGTATTCATACATAGTTTTTAATAAATATTCATGAGTTGATAGGAAGACATAATTGGATTCACAGTCCAGATGCAGCTCTGTGACCTTACACAAACATATTAAATTGTTCATGGAACCATTTGTCTCACTACCACACAGGCATACTAAGAAACAATACACTGGGTTTTGAGATGCAACAAAATACTTTTAAGATTTTTCTAGAGTCTTACACTTAATAGAGAGTAGCTATTGTAGTTATTCTATGCTGCTTCATTTGTTTTGTTTTGTTTTTTGACTGGATTTGTCAAGGAACCATCCTGATTTAGAGACTAGATTCATTAAAGAGAAACAAAGATTACAAGTTCTGATGGAGAAGATGGAAAAGGAGAAAAATGAAAAGAAAGAAGGAGAAGGAAGAGGAGGAGCAGAAGGAGAAGAAAAGAAGTAGGAGGAGAATGAGGAGAAGAAAGCCTAAACTATTGAGGAGGTGGTATGGTAGCAAGGGGTTAAACTATGCTATGCTTGGTGGGAAATAGAGGAGCCAGGATTGAGAACTCAATAAATGAGAAATGTGCTTAAGCAACAAAGAAGATGCTCTTAGTGTTTCCTACCTTTCTAGACTCTGTGGGATTGAAAGAATTAATGAACTAATATCTGTAAAGTACTTAGAGACTGTAAAAGAACTATAGTAATCCCAAGCAGCAATATGATTTTATTAAACATTTATTGAACGTGGTACAGAATATATAGAAGCTATGCCTTCCACTCAGACGGTTTAGGGTCTAATGGCAACATTGTTATTAATCATCTTGAGGGAAGACAGAATTCTAGATAAACAGTATGTTTAACACATCTCAGAAGAATTCAAATAGTTGTTGCACTTGATCAATATAATTTGTTGCATGAATTTCTGAAGCATAATTGCCTGCTGTCATAATGCAATCTAATACTTACTCTGATTATGATGATAATCTGATAATAAAAACTAGGGAAGGAACATGCCAGACAATCTAGGAGATAGTCTCTGCATATTTTCTTCAATCCTAAAAGCAAAGTCTGTGGGATGACAGTAATACCTCCACCATAAGCATGAGTTAATTGAAGATTAGCAAAATGAGGGAAGATTACGTAGATAGGAAGTGATGCTGCGAGTAGAGGCCAGTCTTCATGGTTTAGCCATGATCATTTGAGAGTGTTTGATGGTATAGAGTATAAAATGCCTGTTTAAATTAAAACCCCTTAATATAACTAGCTCTCAGAGACCTCTCAAGTGTTTCTGGAACTCTTTGGAAATTTTTGTATATGTGCTGGCATGTGATAAATTTATGTGTTCTCCTAGGAAAGAATTGCTTTAGAAGCTTTATAAGTGTTATGTTTTTGTTCAATTGTTTTGTTCAATTGTTCAGTAGCCCAAGGTGACCACAAACTCACTAGAAGCTGATGATGCCATGGAACCCCTGCCATTGCTGCCTCTATCTCCTGCATGCAAGGATTTCAAGCATGTGACACCATCCCATGCATCATAGGAAAGGAGTTGACAATCTGAATATGAAAACCAGGCCCTTTTTGGCAAACAGTTATGTATTGGAAAGTGTCTAGAAATAGGCCCACATGAGTCTGTTCCTTTTCTAGCTCATGGAGACACTCAGAAAGGAAGGATCTTTGCCTCAGTTCCAGAGTCTAGGTTCTTGCAGATTTCCTAAATCTCTTCACTCTGTTTTTCAGTCTTTTCTTATGAACCATAGGTATTGGAGCAACTACCAAGGACCACTATGATCTAGACCCACATCCACCTTAAATTCTGTTTCTTTCATCTAATGGTCCCAAATACTCAAAAAGGGAGATTATACCCCAATTTGTGGACATATTAATGTAAAACCCTATAGAGTGCACAAGGCCAAACTGCAATTATATTTGTATTCATTCTTTGCTCACAGTTTGTAGTTCCTAGGGATAGAATCCTAGCACATTCATCTTATATCCCATATGTATAGCACAGTGCCTAGAATATAGCAGGCAGTTGGAGAGATAGACACAATGACCCATGAATACATTTATCACCATGTGGAAAGCTGAGACCTTAAAGGGCATATATGAGGACATAAGATCTCACTGGGCTTATACTTCATCCAAACTTAGGCTGATGAACTTGTTTTTCTTTTTCATTAGGTATTTTCTTTATTTACATTTCAAATGTTATCTCCTTTCTAGTTTCCCCTCCAAATATACCCTATCCCATCCCTCCCTTCCCCCTGCTCTCCAACTCACCCATACCCACTTCCCTGTCCTGTTATTCCCCTATACTGAGGCATCAAGCTTTCTCAGGGCCAAGGGCTTCTTCTCCCTCTGATGTCCAACAAGACCATCCTCTGGTACATATGCAGCTGGAGGCATGGGTCCCTCAATGTTCTGGGGATACTGGTTGGCTCATAATGTTGTTCTTCCTATGGGACTGTAAGCTCCTTCAGCTCCTTTCTCTAGTCCCTCCATTGGGGACCTTGTGCTCAGTCCAATGGTTGGCTGGAAGCACCCACCTCTGTATTTGTCAGACACTGGCAGAGCCTCTCAGGAGACAGATATATCAGGTTCCTGTCAGCAAGCACTTGTTGGCATCCACATAGTGTCTGGGTTTGGTTGCTGCTGAACTTGTTATTACCATGGGTAGGGAAAACCTACTACACTTAAATTGGTGCTTCCCTTATAATAAGATATTTTCAAGAGTGACTTTGGTGTGATAGAAGTTTGCAAAGCTTTTAACTTGTGTATTTAGGAGAATAGAGTTGGATGGCTCTGCTGGAAAAACAGTTTAGTTTTGTAACTTTCTGCAGAAGACACATTGTCATTGAGTTTCTTACTCTTGCTTTATGCAATTTGGCTTATTAGAGAATGAAGAGTTTTCATGCTCACAAAATATTAGCAACTCAGTAATGTATTCAAGTTGCCACCTACCCATATGGCCTACAGATCCTTGGAGGAGCCTAATAGCACAGGAAAATTCCTGCTATGTTAGAGCACCTTTGGCAGTCAAGAGGATAATAATTTTAAACAATCTCTTAGGCTTATATTTTGTGAAAATTCCTGGCTTGTTAGCCTGGCTAATCTTTGATTCATCTCTATTTGAAGAGCAACTGCTGTTATCTCTTATCCCATCTATCCCTATGGTGAGCAGTGGGGACTAAGCTTACCCCTGGAGCCATGTCCTGATGAGTCCTCATCACCATGGGAACAGTGTCCTTTTGCAGAGATGAGAGTAAAATGTAGCCTAAAAAAATCCCAACATCTCTCCCGAAGCATTATCCGAGTTTTCCAGTGGGATTCAGAGATGGCATGAGGGGGACATGAAACAATACACATATTCATTCTTTACTGAAATCCAGATGAAGCCTTATCTTCAAATAGAGACAACGAAACGAGAGAAATCCTGCTTTGAAAACGTGTTCAGGTGTTTGTCCAGTGGGATAATCTGTATTTTTTAGTTTCCTGGTGTGCACTAAGATATCCAGCCTCCATCTGATTTGTCATCTGAACTCAAGTTCTCTCTAAGAACAGAGAAACACTCAACATGCTGTCTGGTTACACATCCTTGATGTCTTCCAACCATAAGACTGTGTTGTGCATCTCTTTAGATGCACATTCTTCCCCATTTGCTCAGTCTGGATTATAGGGAGACAGTTTTGAGGCCATTATGTAAACAAGTGACATGAAAAATGCCACTTGATTCCTAAAAGTACAGAGTACACATTCTTTGAATCCAATGGCCTCTAGGGAAAGCATTGTGTGTTGACATGCAGAATACAGAGGAAGGCATGTGTTTGTAGACACCACTCTGTCCCTAAAGCATCATTCCTGCAGGAAAACTATTTTCCCTGTATTGCTCTGATGGCAAAAATCCATTGGGATATTAATATACAAACACTGTATTTATTCTCGTCCCAAAAAATTTCCGGGCTGGAGGTCACAACAGTCTGGGACTGTGCAGATTCATTTGAAGCGTCCAACTGATAGATGCACTGAGGAAGCTGAGAAGGTGAATGGGGGTGAGCCTCCACTTTTGAGGGTTTGATATTCCTGACACAGGGTTGGGCATATAGGAAAAATCTGGCAGTTAAGCAGTTATGGACTCTTGACATAGAAGTTGCCATTCATTCTCATGCCTGGGACAAATATCTGCTGAGCATAGGCTCAGAGAAGAAGAATAACTTCCTGAAATGTCAAACTCCATGGCATTGGACCTGAACTGATCTACACTCTGAGATCCACATTGTTATAACATTTCAGCCCAGATTTAGTAAAAGGACTCAAAGCTGTTCAGAACTGTGCTCAGAGTCCAAGTGCGTATGAGTCTACTCTGTGGGCATTCACTGAATCTCCTTTATGCTTTCTTTAGTACTTTGTCATGTGTCATGCCTTCATCTCTACAAAAGATGTGGCAACATCAATAAAACAAGAGGCCATCATTGGTTTGCTATCATTATTATCAAGAGACAATATAGACCAACACAATTGTATCGAACAAAGAAAACCTTGACTATTATTTAACTTCAATGCTGAATTCATATCAGTCTTTGAAACCAACTATGTTGAGGAAGCTTTTGATAGTTTTCACTTACATGAAGAATATAGGGAATTAAATTAAGAGGCTCTTCATTTTCTGCTATCTGGAATATAGATCAGGCTGACTGCTGACTTATGTTGGCAAAGTTATTTGGGCAATTCATTCACGACCTGCCTGTTGCTGTCAGCACAGAGGTTAGAACTCATCACTGCTTTGACATCATTGATTTAGTGTTCAAGTGCTCAAGAATTTTGGGAAATATGGCAATTTCCACTGCATAGGCTTGCTAGAAAGGAATCATTCTGCTTGCTGACAATTTGCTTTTGTTCTTTGGAGCTGTGTCTATTCACATCATTATAAGTGCACATGTACATGCACATGTGCATACACATGTGTGTAGGAAATATATATATATATGTATATAAAGCAGGTTTTATATATATATATACATATAAAAACCTGTTTTATATACATATATATATATATAAAACCTGTTATATATTTACAAATATATATATATGTATGTATATATATATTTCCTTTTAATGTGTATGTGTACCCTCACTGGATCTGGAGGTGTCCAAAGTAACTTGGCTAACTTGGCTGCTGTCTAGCCATGTTCAGGAGTCCTTCTTTCTCTACTTTTCCAGCTCTAGGATTATAAGGGCAGAACACATGGAAGATCCAAGGATCCAAACTCAAGTACTTTACCTTGTCATTGTTCTTGCTTCTTGGATTTTTAAAAAGTATTTTTGAGTTATTTTTATAGTCTGGATATTAACTCTCTGTCATGTCCATGAATAATCTCTCCCATTTTGTTGGTTGTGTCTGTCCACTGTTTACTTTCCTGTGCAAAAACGTGATATAAGCCAGGCCCTTACCCAAATTTTCTGTTGTTTCCTGTATAGGATCCTATACATAACAAAATTTTTTTATAGCAAATACATCATGAAAGTTTAACATAATTAATGATTGAGAAAATATATATTAAAACCACAATGAGATACTAGTGTGTGTGTGTGTGTGTGTGTGTGTGTGTGTGTGTGTGTGTTTGTCAGGTCACCAATGTGGAGGTCAGAAAACAACCTTTAAATGTTGGTACTCTCATTATACCAGGATTAAACTCATATTTTCAGGCTTGGTGGCTAGCACATATACCAGAAAAGCCAACTCACTGCCCCTAGAATTCTTATTATTAACTTTTCAAAAAAGTAGCAAATGATGGCAAAGACAAGGAGAAAAAGAAAGTTATTCACTATTAGAAGGCATGTAAATTAGCATATTGTTTGTACAGAGTATGATGAAATTTTTCCAAAAATTAAGTGATCTAAAATGATAGATCACTTATTAATAATACAGCCGTCCTACTCCCTAGCACATTTATCCAAAGATACAAAATTAACATAACAAAACCAGAAATGTGTGTCCATGTTTATTGGTATAGTATTTAAAATAGTTATGATATGGAATTGTCCTAGGGGCATCTGTTCTAGTTTCATTTCTATTGCTGTGATAAAACAGTATCATGAAACAACTTGGGGAAGAAAGCATTCATTTCATTTTACATTTATAGTCCATCATTCAGCGAAGCCAAGTCAAGGTCTTGAGGAGGGAGGAACTAAAGCAGAGACCCTGAGGAATGCTGCTTACTGACTTATCCCAGACACCCAGTGAATTACCTTTCTTAGACCTGCCAGGGGTGACTCCACCCAGAGTGGGCTGGGCCCTTACCCATAAATCAGTAATTAAGAAAATGCCATACACACCCCACCCCAGAGCAATATGATGTAAGAAATCCCTTAATCAAGATCCCTTTTCACCAGGTGTGTCAAGTTGACAACCAAGATTACTAACCATACCATATTAGATCTATCATAGGATGTTAGATTAAAAAATTTTTGATTTCTGTGTACATGTATAGATATTTGCATTCAATAATAGGAAATTCTAAGTTCTGACATTTGTAGTTAAACATATAGAATGAGAGGGCACTATGTAAAGTGAAATAAGACAGAAACAGAAAGGCCAGTACCATATATTCTGTCATAATGGGAAGCTAAAAAATACTATTGATTTAAAATTCACTCTTTGTAAGGTGCAGGAGACATTGGAAAGATTGGTTGGTTGGTTTTTTTATTAGTGTATATTGCATGCCTGTTAAAATTATCATACAGAACATATTGATTAGCATTAATACATAAAGTCAAAATACATTAATAAACAATTTTAAGTAAAGAGATCCTTTCAGAAGGGTCACTATTCCTGTCCTGCACTAATAACACCCTTTAGTGACTTCCCTTTTTGTTAGTAAAACATCAAACTCACTCTGAGTGTGAATCTGGCTCTACTGATTCACTCTTCCTTCTACATAGAAAACAACTTATTCTTCAAATAATATTGCTTTGCAGATGTTACACTGTCCAGGTAAAACCTCACTGTGCTCATCTGATTCCAAGACCAGCCACTCCAGGAAGACTTCTCTCTGTTACCCTTAGCCTAACAGTCAATGTCCCTACCTCATTACTGGTTTTATATGCAACATTCGTTATTACCAATTGTGATCCATGGTTTTCTTATGTATACCTCTATGATTCCAAAAGCCCTTGATAGCCATCACTGTTTTCTATGCAATTAATATATATTTTAACTACTTAGTACAGTTAGTACTAAGAAAATAAATGTGCAGTACATGCTTATATATCAGAAGCAAATTGAGAATGCAAAATGATTTGTTTGACTCATTTGGTATAATCTTAAAATATATAATTGTATTCATGTGTTCTGAAGCTAAGGTGCATTCCCACACAAACAATTTTTTTAATCTCAAATTTTGAACCTTAAGAAAATCTATGTACCATGAAAAAAATTCACATTTACCCTGGGCACATTGTGTGACTCTTGAAATTTGTAAAGCTGACATTTGTGGTTTAGTTCAAGTGCAAAGAGAATTCCCAGATGCGGAGATATGGCAAGGATAAAGGTGAATACAAAAAGAAGGGCAGCTGAATGCAGGCTCTGGAAGGAAGCATGTAAAATTCAGAAGGTTTCGGAAGGTGAGCTGATTGGTGGGGACTGATATCCAGTCCTGGAAGCCACTTCAGATTCAGAACCAGCATGTCACTGAATAAGAAAGGAAGCCACACTGTTTGTGGAGAAAGTCCCTACAGAAGAAATGTCCACGGAGACAGAGATTGAACAGGATGTTGAAATGTTCAAGAAAGTCATAGCTAATTTTTCACTTCCAAAAATTAATTATTTTCTTCCATAAATCAGTTCCTCCCCTAGACTTTACCAAATTTCTCAAAGACTACCATTCTCCCTGAAAAATATAAAGTTGACATGGATTTTTTCATACTTTTTTATTTCCAGCCATGAATAATGAGCCATTGTTCATTTATATTCAATATGTCATAGATACTTTGGGGTATTAACCAATTGAAGATATACAACAGTCCATTTGAAGTTGATAATCACATTTTTAAAATGGGAACACTGAAGCAATGAGGCAATAAATAATTTTCCAACGATCACACACAGCCAGTGTTTATACCCGGGCAGTCTACTTAATGAGCTCTTACTCATAAGTAACACAGTACACTGCTGTCAATCCTTAGTCATCTTAATGTTGAACTAGAGGACATTTCTTAGCACAAGTTGATATTCACTCATACCAGTTTTGCTGTAACTCTGTTCCTGAATTCCTAGATCATCCTAGTAAGAAACAAGCATGCACCATCTTCTCTATCACCTGCCCATCAGATTCTTTTTCATGTAAAGAATAAATCTCTTTATGTCTAATGAGACTCTAGGATCTATAATATCTTAACCAAGTCAAATAGGCACGATTTTTTGGTATCATGTTATATGAGATTATTAAATTATTTTTTGAAAATTACTCTTAATTTTACTCCATCTCATAATTTTTATTTCAAAGTTTTCACTATGAAAGACACGTTATTAAATTCTGTTTAGTAATTCTGTGAGCATAGTAGTATGTTCTGTACCTTCAGCATTGCTAAACATCTTTCTGAATTTCATAAGATCAACAAAGGGCAGAAATGAAAGTGTATGTGATTCGTGTAGAGGACAGAGAACACATGGTAGATATGCCTTCAACAGAGAAGTGAGGACTACATAACAAAAGAGCTCCTTGCAAAACCACGAAGCTTGTGGATGTGAAGAATACAGGATGAAGGTAAGGTTGGAACAATTGAAATGCAGAGAAGCGCAGGAATGAGTAGGAGTTGCCTCAAGACTAGCAAATCTGGCAGTAGAGTGTCAGTTACTTTTCCTATTGCTGTGACAAGATACCTGACCAGAAGTAAACTTGAGGAAGGGAGGGTTTATTTGGCTCAGAGTTCACAGTTAGAGTCATTCATGGCAGGAAGATCGCAGCAGTAGAATCTTAAGGCTGCTAGTTACACTGTACCTAGAATCAACATGGAGAGAGTGATGACTCCTTGCCCACAGTTCACTTTCTCCTTTTTATATAATCCAAAGTCCCAGCTTTGTGAATGGTGCAAGGAATCACTTTTCCCACATCACTTGATCCATTCAAAACAATCTACCACAGACATACCCAGAGGCCCATCTCCCAGGAAACTTTAGATCTTATCACATTGACAGTAGAGGTTAAATCAAACACAGACACATGCAAATGCACATGAGCACTCACATGCTCACACTCCAGTGTATGCACATGTGCACACACACACAAACACATGCACACGCGCACACATACATGCACATGTAAGTGCACATATTCAAGTTATTCATAGAATTGGATATAAAGAGTATGCTAGTTTATTTGGGAACTAGAGATGCCACATCTTATCTTACAAACACATTGCTTCTCTGGTTAAAAAGGAAAAACAAACAAATATGACTTGGAGTCAGAGTGACGATGTTAAAGGTGAGAGTAAAGGGGTGGAGAGTGGGTAGGAAGTATTACTATTATTGTTATTGCTATTATTGTTATTTTGGAGACAGGTTCTCTCAGTGTAGACTGGGCTGGCCTTGAATTCTTACTGCTTCTACTTCCCAAGTGTGGTTATTAAAGGTTTGCACCACTAGGCCTTCCTCTCTGAAAGAAACTTAACAAAAGCAAGCTTAGAATGGTGCTTGTTTTCCTCTCCACATACAATATGTATCATCTTTTAAATTATACTGGAATATCTCATTGGGAAAAAAGGTCCATCCTGAAAAGAGCTTAGAGAAGTAACAAAGCGAAACAAATGAAATTAATTGTATAAAGAATGATTGGGAAAACAGAAAGAAGAAAGAAATCATTTGTTTTTGTTTCTACTCCAGCATGTAGACATTTCTTTTCCATCTTATCAAGTGAAAAGTTAAAAAACTACAAGAAGTTTTCAAAGCTTCATTTGTCTTCATCACTCAAACTGATATTTCAAAAGAGCAGAGAGATAGGCAACCAGGGAAGGCTATAACATTCTGGAGCAAAATGCACCTGAGAAAAGTTCAGGAACCAGTAACAGGCAGGGAAATCTGAACTAAAATATGAGATGATGTGAATTCAGTATGGACAAATTGGAGAACTAAAATCTCCAGCAGACAATTAGCCACTGAAGACAATACAGTATATACTGTATTTTGTGTCCATGAACTTGACTTCAGTAAAAGCTGGCATAAATTTTCTTGAGAGCCCTTCTGAAATACATCAAAGCTTCCTCTGCTCTGAGCAAGATCTGCCATGAGGGGAAACTTTGTAGCCAGAACCCAAAGTCAATTCCTAACTGACTCGGAACTTCCTAATTCTGACTCTTTTTAGCCCACCACCCATGGCAAAGTGGGCTGAAAGGGTCCATGAAGCTTGTAGCCTAGGAGAAGAGACTCACCAGAAGACAGAGACTCAACCACAGGGCCATAGATGCTCCCTGTCTCCCTACATCTCACCACCATACCAATGGTCTATTTAGAATCACTCTCTTTACCAAGTACATCACACCCACTTTTCAACAACAGCATAACTACAGAGACTACTCAAAGAGTGGATGAAAAAGGAGAACAAACATCAAACACAGCATAGTGTATGACAGAAAAGTTAACATTTTCATGCCAAAAATCTTTAAAATACCGTATGACCATTATACTAAGTGTTTTCATATAAAAAGTAAAATATACACAATGACAGATGGATCATTTAAGCAGTGGGATAAAAATTGGAAGAAAGGGTAAAAAAAAAAAGCAATGCTAAAGAGTTTTTTAAAGCCTACTGTAAAAAAATGAATCAGTGATGGGATCATTATAGACCAAATACAAGCTCAAATGAAAAAGACTGAGCAGAGACTATTTCCATAGACACCTTTAAGACTAAGAGGCAATGCAAATATGGCCAGAGAGAAAAGGACATAGAGAAGAATATCCAAGAACTGTGATGAAACTATATAAGGCATAGTATATATTATGACAATATCAGAAAGAGGAGAGGGAATTATAAATATTAGAAACAGATGATTGAAAAATTGTGCAATTTTCAGACCCCAGATGACCGATAGAACAAAGAGACAACAGACAAAGAAAAGTAAAATTATGGAAATGCCTCCGAACACTATCCACAAAAACAGATTATGCAAAATACATAAAATCAAAGACATAGGGCAGGGTTAATAAGAGCAACTCCTCAGCTGTACTGGAACAAATATAAAACTTATTATACCCCATGTGTCCCTAGAAGCCTCATAAGCAAAAGAAATTAAAAGAAAGTGGAATTAAGTACTTTATGTATCAAGAGAAGAGAAAGGCCAACCTGGAACTCCCTATCCTTAAGAGAAAAAACAATCTTTTTTTTTTTTTAAGATAGAATTTCTCAGACACAAATTAGTGGATTTTGCTTTAAGTAAACCTGAGCTGCAATCAATGCCAAAGGAGTTCTTCATAAAGTAAGAAATGATATTTGCTAGAAATCCAATGACATATTTAGAAGGAAAAAAGTTATGATAAAGAATAAAAAAGGTGGTTTCTCCGAGTATCGAGGCTATCACAGTTTCTTACCCCGGCCATCTGTCGCCATCCAGGCCCACAGAGGCTGTTGCAGGTTTTAGAAGATAGCAAAGTTCATGACACCTGTAATCCAGGACAACCCCTCAGGCTGGGGTCCCTGTGCGGTTCCTGAGCGGTTTCGGGATATGCCCTACCCGCTATTCAGCAAAGGAGATCAGCTGGGGAAAGTTGCAGCCTGGAGAGAGTCCACATAACACGAAAAAAAACTGAGTGTTCCTCTCAGTTCAGTGGGGGAAGTCAGTATATGTATTTCCATGAAGAGGATGAGACGAGCTTAGAGCTGGAGGACAGGGCACATACGCTGCCTATCAGCGGAACCGGACCAGATTCGTACAGCCGAACTTCTGCAGAGACAAAGATCGGAGGAACCCGATGCAGTCCAACCTACAGACACTGCCCAAGAGGGCCAAGCAGAAAGAGAGAACGAATTCGCTTGCAGAAAAAAAAATTCCTGAAGCAGTTTGGAGTGGGAAACAGAAGTCACAGAAACGCCAAGACGCCTCAGTTGAAGTTCGCGGTGACTGGGAGGTAAAGGAAGAGATGGACTTCCCTCATCTGACTGAAGATGCACTACTTGGAAGTGTCAGTTTCAAGACATTGAGTGCTGTGAAGCACTGGAGTATTATGATAAAGCCTTTGACCGCAACACCAGGAGGAGTGAGGCGTCAGAAGCCTCTGTGGAGCATCAAGTGCGTCTTTCACACCGCCATCACCACAGTGGACCCTGTTATCGGAAAGCTGGCAAAAACGCAGGGCAATGTGTATGTCACTGACACCATCCTGGCCACACTGATGATATGCTACACCTGGTCTGTGTACTCCTGGGACAGCGTCGTCCAGAGAGTCGGAGCTAAACTCTTCCTTGACAAGAGGGACAACTCTGACTTTGACCTCCTGACTGTGAGGGTGACAACCAACGAGTCCCCTCAAGATGAAAGCAATTCCTTCAACTCTCCCCGGAACCTAGCCATGGAGGCCACCTGCATCAGCCACAACTTCTCCCAGCAGTACCTGAGAATGGGGAGAGAAAGATACAAATTTCCCTATTCCTAACCCACTTGTGAAGGACGATATGGATAAGAATGAGATCGCATCTGTCGCTTACTGTCACCGCACGTGGAAGCTTGAAAATGACATTGTCCGCTGTGAACGTGATGGCGTCATGACTGGGGCCAATAGGGAAGTGTCCTTCGTCAATATCAAGATGCTCAATGAATGGGACTCCAAGCATTGTAATGGTTTCTGACTAGCGTCAGAAGCTGGACTCTCAGCGCTGGGCTGTCATCGCCACTGAACTGAAGAACAAGTTACAAGTTGGCACGGTGGACCTGCTGTGCTTTGCTGGCTGGATCTGAGTACTTGAAGCTCAGGTATGAATGTATCCCAGTACCGCTTAAAGGTCTCCTCCTCACACCGTGTCATCTGAGGCACCCAGCAGTTGAAGCCCAATAAGTTTGCTATCCAGATACACCTGAGCATGGAGAATGCCTGGGGCATCCTGCACCGTGCCATTGATATCTGCGTGAAACTGGAGGATGGCAAGTACCTCATCCTCAAGGACCCCAACAAGCAGGCCATAGAGTCTACAGCTTGCCTGATGGCACCTTCAGCTCTGAGGAGGAAGAAGATGATGAGGAGGAAGAAGAGGAGGAAGAGGAAGAGGAAGAAACTTAAACGAGTTGGCATGGTGCCTGCATGTGTTCCACCCAGCTGTGCTTGGGCAGCGTGTGTCCAACTCCTGTTCTCTAGTCAACGAAATAAAATTTAAGTCCTTTTGGTTTCAAAAAAAAAGAGAATGAAACAGATAAAATTCTACTTTATGTTTTCTTGTTCTTTTAAAAAAAGATGAATTTATATTATTAATATGTGTATAATGCCTTGTCTACATGCTCATATGTGCACCATGTGTGTGTCTGGTGCCTGTGGAAGCTGGAGGAGGGTGTTGTATCCTATGAAACTGGAACTATAGATGGTTGTGAAGTGTCATATGGGTTACAAAAGCGTCAAGTGTTATTAACCACAGAGACACCTTTTCAGCCTTAAATTTCTTTTTGTTTTTAATCTAGCTAATAGCTTTTTGCTTATAATATTAATAGCAGCAGCACACCTGATTATGAATGAATGTGCATTCACATATGTATGTGCACATATACCTGCATCTCCATATACACCTATATGCTTTGCTTATTTATGCTTAAATATGCTTATATATAAGTAAATGAAATGTCAGATATGACATAAGGAAAAAACTTAAGAACTGTGATTATAATATTATTATAAAGTAGTATCTATGATGGGCTATGGTATTATCTGAAAGTAGTCTTGGACTTATTGTAAATTTATATTGCAAACTACAGAATGACTGTTTTTAAAAGCAAATGGAGTTTTGAGGAAAAGTTTGATGATTAAGAGCATTCAATATTCTTCTGGTGGATCCTTTTTCAGTTTCAACAGTAAAATCAGGAGGCTCAAAACTGGCTGTAACTTCAACTCTAGGGAATCTAAAATCTCTGGCCTCTGAGAGGATCCCATACATGTACACATAACCAAACAGTGACATATAATTTTTTAATAGAGAGGAATGTCTCAATTGTGTGTTGTCTACAATAAAAGACATATGTACATTGTAGGAATTGGGATGCAATGTCAACCAAATGGTAATGAGACAAGAGGATGAGTAGTTATTAGTATTATTAGCATTTATTAGTATTTGTTATTCAGATCAAGATCATTTGTCAGAATTCAGAGGAACACAATGGAAATAAATACTGTGGGCATTAAAGAGATTAACAAAGAAGTCAGTACTTTAAGAAGACAGTAAAGGTCACTAATGCATATGGAAATAACATCAGAATATTCAAATGTGTAACTCAACACACTAACAAATCCTTAAGTTGAGTTAGATGAATATATCATTGGAACCAGAGAACATCACAGTCATCATAATTGGGCAGATGTAGCAGATAAGAAATCATTAAGGATATGGGCAAATACAAAGGACTATCCATCAACTGGATATCACTGACATCTGCAAAGGTAGCCATCCACCTAACAAATGCTTGTTAGGATCACATGGAATGCCCATCCAAATGGGTCATAGTCTCAGCCACAGAACACACCTAAAGAAATATAAAAGAATAGAAATGACAAAATATTTACCTTTAGACTACCAACTACATTAGAAATCAATATCAAAATGATGGTAGAACAAAAACCAAGCTGCATAGAGATTAAACAGTATACATCCAGACTAGAGGTTAGTTAATCCAGAAATTTCACCAGGAGTTAAAGAACAAATTGAACTAAATGAAGATGCCAGTTATGAAATTTTGTGACATGCATCAGAAGAAGTACCTTCAGGGAAACTTGTAGGATCAAATGTACATCTGTACAAATAAATGTTTTTTTTCAGTTTTTAAAAATTTTTTTTGTTCTTCTCCCATATATGACAGTCTCTCCTTCCCTTCCACTAGCCTCTCCCCTTGTCTACCCTCTCTCTTAGATACACTTCCCTTCTCCTTCCCTAAGAGAAGAGCAGGTCTCTCCGGAATATCAACCAAACACAGTATAAGAAGCCACAATAAGACCAAGTACATGCTACCACATCAGTGCTAGATATGGCAAACCAGTAGGAGGAAAAGTGTCCCACAAGTAGGCAAAAGAGACAAGGGCAGTTCCAACTCCAACTGCTAGAATCTCCACTACCATCTTCATTTAGTAAAGATAAAGATAAAGATTTTCTTTAACTCCTGGTGAAATTTCTATATTGACCAACCTCTTGTCTGGATGTGTATTGTTTAATCTCTTTGCAGTTTGGTTTTGTTCTACCATCATTTTGATATTGATTTCTAATGTAGCTGGTCGTCTGGAAGGACACTAAGCTAGTCAGCCATGACTTACATACAGAGGACCTAGGTCAGACTCCCAGAGGCTCCCTGATCTCTGCAGGTTTCCATGAGACCAGGCCAGTTGATTGTGTGGGTCATGCTGTTCTGATGTGTCTCTGACCTTTCTAGTGTCTCTGAACCTTCTTTCCTCTTCTCTGCAGGACTCCTCAAGCTCAAACATTTGGCTGGGATACTCTGCTTCTGCTGCCTTCAGCTGCTGGATGAAGTCTCTGGTCTCTTTGATGAAGATTGTGCTAGGCTCTGGTCCAAGCACACCCTGCACCCAGGACAATCTGTAGGTTGAAGGTTTTGTGGCTGGGTTTTTATCCCAAAAATGGAAATCTTAAGGTAATGTTTTAATTTTATAACTTCAGAAAATACAAGAAAAATGGATTCTAAAGTGAACATAAGACACATGATATTAGAAGATAAATTAATTTAATAAAATTCTAAAACTGAAATCAATAGAGAAAAATCAATAAAAACCAAAGCTGATTCTTCATAAGGATAAAGATAGATTGAGAAGGTAAACTTTTAACTAGACTAGAAACAAAACAGGGAAAATACAAGATACTAACATAAGAAATGAGGGAAGACACCATTGCAAATTTCAGAGATATTAAACTTATAAAGATGTATTATGAAAATATTGATGATGTGGATGAAATATAATTCTTTGAAATACAGAGTCCTTCCAATGTCATGTAAGAAAAACACCTCAATCTGAGCAGACAGAAGGCATTCCATATTCCTTACCTGAATAAATAGAAGGGCAACTGTTTTTTTATTTTTGATGACACAATCCAATATCATCAAGAAGTTCCTTCTTTCTAAGTCAATTTATAAATGTAATGTAAATCTAATTTTAAAAGTGAGTTTCTAAGGAGATAGTCAAGTTGTTAATAAAGCACAAATTAAAAGCAACATGAAAAATTATGTTATTTTAAGAACGTAAGAAATGTGGGCTAGGGAGAAAGTGAACATCACTGCAATAGAAACATGTGCAATTGGCTTCTGGAAACATGGTCACAACAAACAAATAGGACAAGAATCTAGCAACAAACACTGCACTTAATTCTAACACATGGCAATACTAGTGTCTGAGTCACTGAACAGAGACTCTAAAGAAAAAGGTATTGGGAGAGCTACAGATGCCTTTGAATGATGGTAAAATATATCTACCTCTCACACATAAAATGCAAATGAAATATATATATATATAATAAACACATATAAATAATTGAGCCTGACTTAATTTGTTATAAGATAAAGCTGTATAGAAATTATGAAAAATATTTGAATGACTAAAAGACAAAATCTATAGTTTTTAAAATAGTTTAAAAATTTGTAGTAACCAATTAGCAAATGTCAATAGTTTTGTCACATAGATTGGAAACATAAGGCCTGTATTATTAGTATGTAAGGATACTATAACATGAAGAATAACTCTATGTAAGTACAGGTCAGGGAAGAAGGATAAAGACTGTAAGAGCCAGTGTCAGGGTAGAAGAGTAAAAGACTCTAAGAACTAGTGTCAGGGAAGAAGTTTGGAAAATTCTTACAGCCAGAGGTCAGGGAAGAATAGGGAGGTGCAACAGTTCCTTCTAGACCAGACTGGACCACTGCACCACTTAACTCAAAGCAATTGTGGTTGCCCGCACAAGACCCAGACAAGGTCAAGCCAATTACCATTGTAGCATGGAAAGAGAAGTGGTTGGTAAGAGCCCACCACTGAGGGGTTAGAGATAGGTGATGGCTTCTGAAGAAGGGAGATGAGTTTTAATTAAGACCACCCGGAAGCTTATGGAAAACATAAATTATATGCTATGGGTTATTTTTCAGAACAGAACATGAAGTTGATAAAGGGAGATTGTCTTAAATTATGAGAGGAGTTAGGACGAGGGTAGGTGTGAATATAATAGCAATATGTGTGAAATTTTCAAAAAATAATAAAATACATGAAAACTTTAAGTATATCCCACATACCTTAACAATATGAAAAATATTGAGGGAAACTCAGAATTTGAAACCTATGCATTAAAAGTAGGCAGCATATCATGGCTCGTATGTTAGAATAAAAATGATTTAACATCATACTTTGATTGTTAGGGTCTCTAATAGGCTGTCAAAACTAGATACACAAATACCACCACCATCATCATCATGATCTGCTGAGGACAGGATTTCTTCATACCTAAGACAATAAAAATGTGTTTATTGTTTTGTAATAAATAGCCATATTTTACAATCTGTAGCATTGAATTTTGCAAGACACTCAAGTTTATCCATTGAAGTGTTGCTTTATAACTACAAAATAATTAGAAATCGCTTAGATACTCAGGCATATAGACTTGAGTAAACTAGCATTTGTGTAGCTTGTGACATGTTTGTAACTTTAGAAAAGTAAAAGGGCATTCTGTATAAGATAAAAGAATATATTGTTAAATAGAAATATCAAGTGCATGCTTTTGGAGAAATAAACGCTAATAATGAATGCATATATGGGAAAATAGCTAGTTTTATCTTTCACAGCTCTGATAATACACCCAAGAAAATCAACTTAAAGGACAGAATTATTTGACACATTGTTGTGTATTTGTCAGGGTTCTCTAGAGTCACATAATGTATGGGTAGTCTCTATATAGTAAGGGGATTTCTTGATGACTTACAGTGTGCAGTCCAATACCTCAACAATGGTCAGCAGCAGCTGTGAATGGAAGTCCAAGTATCCAGCAGTTGCTCAGTGCCACAAGGCAATCAGGTGAAGAAGAGAGAGACTCTTCCTTCTTCCAATGTCCTTATTTAGGTCTCCAGAAAAGGGTATGGCCCAGATTAATGGCATGTGCCACCATGTCTTTAATCTCAGATGACCTTGAACTCAAATATCTCCCTGTCTTAATCTTCTGGAATTCATAGCCACTATGCCTCAAGATCTTCATGCCAAGATCCAGGTCAGAAACTTGTATCTCTCAGCCTCCACATTAGGATCACAGGTGAGCCTTCAAATTCTGGATTGTAGTTCATTCCAGATATAGTCAAGTTGACAACCAGGGATAGTCACTACAGCTGGTGAGCCTTGGTTCTGTTATGGTGGGTCTGGTGTGAGGCAGAGCATCACAGCAGAAGCCTTTAGTGAAGTAAACCAGATCACTTCATGGTGGCCAGGGAGTAGCAAAGAAAAATTAAAGATGTTTGGGTCCCAAGGTACCTTCAAAGTCACAGCCACCAGGACTACTTCCTTAGTCTAGACATCCAATATTCACCATCTCCCCCAAAAGATCATAAGCTGGGGACCAATTTTTTCATCACCTAAGCTCTTGGTCCATTCAAAATCAAAATTATAACAAACTGGTTACCCATGGACAGCATGGGGTGGGGGACAGGACGGAGAGGGGGAAGAAGAATACCTGTCACACTTTCCTGAATGTAACTTTTCACATAGTTTCCACCTTTTTGTCAACAGTAGTGTTTTATTGCAAATTAGTGACACAACAAATAAAATACATCCAATGGCCACTGCTGCAGCCATTCTGAACTGATCATGAAGTGCAGAAACAGTTAAACACTAATAGACAATTGTTGATAAAAAAGCCAGGTTATCTCTATATATAGCCTTCTTCCCAAATGAAGAAAGTTGCACATAGGGGAGGGGACACTGAGGAAGTGTGAATTGGGATTATCATCAGAAGTTTTGATGTACTCATAGCCAAGGACATCATGTTTTGAGATATTTTCACTTGAATGGTACTTATTTAAATATATGATTAATATATAATCATGCCTCATTCCCAAGTATTCCCATTCCATGTCTTTTGTCCACCATGCTCTGGACGACTATGAATTTTCTTTTTAAATATGATTCCTTTAGGAACAAAGGTGAAACATTTTGCTGAATTGGTGGCATTCACCCATAGTCTTAACACTTCAAGACACAGAGGCAGGAGAATCATAAGTTTGAAACCAGCATTTACTACACAGTACCCATCCTAAAACTAAAAGGTAAGCTTTAGGCATTCTCTATTTAGAGTCTGTCACAGGTGAAGTGGCACGTGGCCTTGGCTCATTGAGGCTGTATCTGATCTTGTTGAGATCGTCTTTTCTGTTTTTTAGTCTCCAGCTTGATAAAAAACCTTGAGACTATGGTCTCACCGCCCTGAACTGGATCTATCATTTGTCCCTGAGCCAGCAATCACAGGAAGGCAAAGAAATAGCTTTAGAATTTATATGCTGGGATTGGTTAAAATCTAATGCTCATCATTAACTTATTACAGACTTGTTTTTCTCAGATGTCAAGTGAAGATTCATAATTAGATTGTGTCTTTTCTATGATTAAACAAATATTATAAAATAGCAAAAATAGTAAACTGCACCCAATAAGGACTATTACTTTTATTGTTGTTACTAAAGTGTTTGGGGTTTCTTAGCTTGAATCTCTGATTTTCACTAGTAACTCATTATAGATCAGCCAACTAGAGGTTTATTTAAACTAAGAACCTATGTAATACACTTTTACTTCTTAACATAACATGTGCCATAATGTTCATTATCTTCTGTGCAACATGACATTTCCTTCAAGTCTTTTAACTTACCCAAGAACCAGGAGTCCTCACATTTCTACAACCCTAATATTTTGTACATAAACTTCTTTTGATTTAACTTAATTTTTATAGATGCTAATCATATCCATTCATACTTAACCATTGTTCTAGTAAAAAGCTTTTTTTTTTTCTTCAAAATCAGGGCTGCTTTAAGGTAAGTTTGAACCTGTGATGAGATGTATAGACCTGATGGATGATGTTGGTCACTGAAAGAGGAGCATCTCCAAGACATATTTTTATGTTTTCAATTATTGGAGCCTCTGAAATGGGCCTGAAGGTCTAGATGTACTTGGTCTTGAACTGATTAGCATGGCTTTACATATTAATTGTGTTTCACAACCTTACCCATAACTACCCTTTTAAGGAGAATGGAGATATATGAGCATTTATTTTAATGTATGTATATCTTTTTAATTCTGTTAGCCTGTTGAGCCTCAGGAAGATCATTGTATAAATATAAAAATATTGTGCAAATGTACCATATTTTCTGTATACATTCCTCTGTTGAGGGACATCTGCATTCTTTCCAGCTTCTGGCTATTATAAATAAGGTTGCTATGAACATACTGGAGCATGTGTCCCTATTACATGTTGGAGAATCTTCTGGGTATATGCCCTGGAGTTATATAGATGGGTCCTCCAGTACTACTATGTCCAGTTTTCTGAGGAACTGTTAAACTGATTTCCACAGTAGTTATATCAGCTTGCAATCCCACCAGAAGTGGAGCAGTGTTCCTCTTTCTCCATATCCTCGCTAGCACCTGCTGTCACCTGAGTTTTTGATCTTAGCCATTCTGACTGGCATAAGGTGGAATCTGAGGGTTGTTTTGATTTACATTTCCCTGATGACTAAGATTGTTGAACATTTCTTTAGATGCTTCTAAGCCATTCAGTATTCCTCAGTTAAGAATTTTTTGTTTAGCTCTGTACCCCATTTTTAATAGGGTTATTTGGTTCTGTGGAGTGTAACTTCTTGAGTTCTTTGTATATATTGGATATTAGCCCTCTGTCAGATGTAGGGTTGGTAAAGATCTTTTCCCAATTTGTTGGATGCCATTTTGTTCTATTGACAGTGTCCTTTGCCTTATAGAATCTTTGTAATTTTATGAGATTCCATTTGTCAACTCTTGATCTTAGAGCATAAGCTACATAGTGGAATACTACCCAGCTATTAAAAACAATGAATTCATGAAATTCTAAAACAAATGGGTGGAACTAGAAAATATAATCCTGAGTGAAGTAATCCAAACACAAAAGAACACACATGGTATTCACTCATTGATAAGTGGATATTAGCCCAGAAGCAAGTGAAGCTTAAGAATAAGGAAGACCGAAGTATGGATACTTTGGTCCTTCTTAAAAGGTGGAACAACATACTCATGGGAGCAGATACAGAGACAAAGTGTGGAGCAGAGACTGAAGGAAAGACCATCCAGAGACTGCCCTACCTGGGGGTCCATCCCATATATAGTCACCAAACCCAAATACTATTGTGGATGCCAACAAGTGCTTGGTGACAGGGGCCTGATATAGCTCCTGAGAGGTTCTGCCAGGACCTGTCAAATACAGAGGTGTGTGCTCTCAGACAGCCATTGGACTGAGCACAAGGCCCCCAATGGAGGAACTATAGAAAGGACCACAGGAGCTGATGGATCTTGCAGCCTCATAGGAGGAACAATACAAACCAACCAGTACCCCCGGAACTCCCAGGGACTAAACTACCAACCAAAGAGTACACATGGAAGGACCCATGGCTCCAGCTGCATATGTAGCAGAGGATGGCTTGGTTGGACATCAGAGGGAGGAGAGGACCTTGGCCCTGAGAAGGCTCGATGCCCCAGTATAGGGGAATACCAGGATAGGGAATAGGGAGTGGGTGGGTTGGTCAGCAGAGGGAGGGGAGGATGGCATAGGGCATCTTCTGAGGTGAAACCAGGAAAGAGGATAACATTTGAAATATAAAGAAAGAAAATATCTAATAAAAATAGTTACAAAATGTAAGTCTGTGCTACCACAAAGATGGATAAGCACAGTGGCAGTTTCAGCCGCATGACTTTGCTGTGCAAGATAAGAGAGAAGTGGGACTTGAGATTTGTGTCTTGTTGGATGGAAAGTCTAATTGTCTTGACTGAACAAAGATATTTAAAAGATGGAAAACAAGACACTAAGGGCTACAGGTGGTGTGGAAGTTTAGGGAAATAATTAGGATTAGAAGAAAAATTGGGCATACCTCAATAATATTCTGGACATGAAAAAACTTAAATTGAAGTATGTGGCTGTGAATATTTGTGCACTGTTTATCAAATGTGTGTGTCTGTGTGTCTGTCTGCGTGTCTGTGTGTCTGTCTGTGTGTCTGTGTGTCTGTGTGTGCAAGGTTTGTTCATACACATAGATATGTCAAATTTTTATCAGGAGAGAGTATAATTGAAAAAGGGATGCCATATCCAATCCCTTTTCAGCACCAACATTATTTTTTAACATTTAGAGGTGTTTTCCAGTATTAGTTTTAAAATATGCAGGAAAAAAAAACCTTTAACCATCCATCTTCTAAGCATTTAAGAAAATGCTTAATCTTTTCTAGGGATTTCTAGTGATGGCTCAGCTTTGTAGTTTACAACAATGCAATTGTGTTTTCTTGTTGATTGCTAAACATGTATGTGCCAGCAAAGACTCTTAGGTACTCTGAAAGCCCCTATTCTCACAGATTTTGCTATAACATTTTATTGTTTTAGTTAAAATACAGTTGTTGGTCTTCAAAGATGACTCAGCAAAGGAGAAGGTGACGAGCACTTGCTACTCTTGCAGAGGACTGGATTTAATTCCCAGCACACATGGCTGCTCACAACCATCTATAACTCCAGTTCTGACACATCTGACATCCTCTTCTCTCTTCCACAGATACCAGAAACACACATGGTACACACACCCAGACAAAAGAGCTCATACATATAAAGTAAAAACAAAATATTTCTTAAAAACATCTTAAAACAATTGGTAAATTTTATGTACTTTTGAGCTACAAGATGTTACATTTAACTTTCCTTTTGGAAATAAGCTGTATTTGTATTTGTATTTCCTTTCCTGAACGTTATTTGGTTACGTGTGTTTTGAAATAGGGTCTTATTGTGCAAGCTAGTCTCTCCTCTAATTTGTTCCTCTTGTCTCGATCTCCTCAGTGCTGAAAATGACAACTGTGTGTCACCATATCCAAATTAGAACCTTTTTTATTACCCCTGATGTTGATAACTAAATAAACCCCCTCCCTCTCCAACTCCCTTAGTTCCCTGGGAACCTAACATTTATTTGCATCTAAACACTTTGCAGTATAACCCCCTTCTCAGTATCATAAATTCTGCCTTTGGGGATATTCATCTGGGAGACTTTTCTCTTCCTGAGTTGGATCTGGTATTTGTCAAGCTCACTTTGCAACTGTTTCTCCAGATTGTGGAACATCAAAGGGGAGTATTCTTTATCTCCTACAGTGAATTCTTGGGGTATAGTTTCCTGTTACTCTTGACCATTATTTCATTCTTTGCAGTAACTTCTTGCAAACCATGCCCAGTAGGTGGATTACTGTGTAGTCACATTTCTGAACATGCAATTTCTCTTCATAGTTATTTTATAGGTTAGCTGAAGACAATTCTAGGTTGAAGGCTGAGAAGATGGCTCAGCAGGCAAAGTGCTTCCTGTACAACCATCAGGATCTGAGTCCAAAGACCCCAACATCCACATTGAAGCTGAGTATGGTGTCTGCATCTAGAACCGCGGTGCTGCAAGGGAGGTCAGAGATGTTTATTTGAGGAGCTTGGTGGCCATGCAATGTAGCCAAAATGGCAAGCTTAAGATTCAGTGTGAGGTCCTGTCTCAGGGAAGATAAGATGATGAATGGTGCTAGGCAGTGGTGGCGCACGCCTTTAATCCCCACACTTGGGAGTCAAAGTCAGGTGGATTTCTGAGTTCGAGGCCAGCCTGATCTACAGAGTGAGTTCCAGGACATCCAGGGCTACACAGAGAAACCCTGTCTCAAAAATAATCAAACAAACAAAAAGATGCTGAGTGGTAGAAAATTGCACCCAAAATCAAACTCTGGCCTCCACATGTTCACACACAGGAAAGAACACTTGCACACACATGCACACATATATACACATACAACACATACATATAAATAAATGAGCCAATTCTAGGTTGTGAACACTATTTGTTTGGCGCTGTGAATTTACTGCTGTGGGTTCATATGTCTTCTAATGTTTGTGTTGAGAAATATAATTTCTGATACTATGTCTGTCGGGTTTTTTCTTCATTTTTTGGTTTGTTTCTTTGCTCATTTGTTTGTTTCTTCCTAGAACCTACCAGAAGAGCCCTTTATGCAAAACTTTGGAAACTCGTGCTTAGATATGTAACCTGTTTTTTTTTTCTGTCATTATGGAAATATACTCTGACTAAAAACATCTTAGGTAAGAAAGGGGCTTATTTTAGTCCTTAATTCCACAGTCCATATAGTCTATAACTCAGGGAAGGCCCAATGACTAGAGCTTAAAACAACTGGTCCTACCCACAGGCAAATGCACAGGGAGACTATGTGTATGTGTGCTTAGTATTCAACTAGCTTCCCCTACTCTATACACTCCTAAGCAGGGAATCATGTCGCCTACTTTCAAGCTGTGTCTTCTTACATCTATTAGGGTAATAGCGATTGTTTTCCAGAGTTGTTGGAGAGCTACCTAAACCATTAGGAAAGCTTGCAGCTCTTCCAGAAGCCTGAATCTAGCTCCTAGCACTCATGCCAGGAAATTCATAACTACCTATAACTCCCAATCCGTGGTTTGAAGAGCCCCTTTCTAGTTTCCAGGGGTACCCACACATATGTGACATACTTCCATGCACTCATGGGAACAAGAATACATATTTTGAAGCATTTTTAAAATTGAATTTATATGCATGAATCTTTTTTTTTTGCATGTATGTCTGTGTTCCCCCTGTGTGCCTGGTGCCCTCATAGGTCAGAATTGAGTTCAGATCCTCTACAACGAAGCTATGCATGGTTGTGAGCCACAATATAAGTACTTGGAACTAAACAAACACATGTTCTTTGAAAGAGCAACAAGTGCTCCTAATCACTGAGCTGTCTCTCCAAATGCAAAATAAGAAGTTGGGAATTAAAACAAACACAACATGGTTTCTTTGGTTTTATCTGTTTAGTTTTTTTGTTTTCACTTAGGGTCCTTATCCCTGGTGTTTAGTGTATCCATTTAATCAAGAACTTTGACTTCCTTAATTCTAGGAATTTAACTTAAGTTTTCATTTTATTCATTTCTTTTACTATTCTCTCATCCCTTCCACTTTTTGGCTATCTCACAGGACATGTGTGGGTTTTTAAAAAAATAATTTCTCATATTTTTCATAACTTTATTTTGTACTCTTTGGAATATATCTTTAGATTTAATCTACAAGAATGAGATGAATTCTTTATATCTGTTCTCATACTTTTAATTTCCAGGCACTCATGGTTTCAGAAGCTTTTTTTTCCCACTTCATCACCTTAATATTCTAAGGATCAATAAATTGAGTCTCATGCCCACGAAGACAGGGCATTTCTTAAGATTCCTCTGATCCTTTCATTGCCTCTCTCCCTTTCAATTTCCCTTTTTAATATTTTTGTTTTGATCTTTGTCCTTTGCATGAAAAGTTTCCTTTACTACCTTAGCCTTTTCTTAGCTGATGGTTAATATCTAAAAAAATGAGTTATTAAAAAACTCTTGAAAATGCTGTGTACCCTAGAGGAGTTTCTTAGTGGGTAGAGGTTTTTTTCTTGGCTAATGCCTTGATTGAATGGGCCCAGAGTATACCCAGGACACCTTCATAGGCTAACTTCCAAGAATGGTTAGCTTCCCATATGGAAAATAGACTGGGTGTAGTGGGGAGTGGGTTTTCACATAAAGGGCTGCTCGAAGCCCGATGAATGGTTCTGGGCCACGTCTTCCAGGAAAAAGTCTCTAGCATATCTGAAAAAGACAGTGTCAATAGGATGCTGGGGACTAGAGGGAATCTATAATCAAGTTGACAGAAAAAAGTATTAGCTACTCGATTACATTCATTCAAAGTAAATAATGAGCTTGCTAATGTAAGTTCCAAGTAGTATTGGACATGGGCATTTTGTGTGTTAAGCCTATTAACCTTAATTGATAATAAGTACAATTTTTTTTAAAGACAACAGTGTTGATATCATTACTCCTGCTTTCTATATTATTGTTGCTTTCTGGGCCATCTGTTCTTAACACCTTTTTCATTTACCTTACAGGAGTCCTGTTCTCACCATCAGAGAGAGGCCACCTATCTTATAAGGTCATATTAACTAGTAGTTTTCAGAGTATGAAATGGTGTCCTTTAATTTTCTCTGTGCTTGAGTGTTTCTACTTTAAAAATAAACAAGCAAGCAAAATTTTCTACAGTTCTGTATCATGGAGCTTTCCTGTATTTTGAAAGAACTATTCTGTACCCTCATTTCTAAATATATGAATGAATAATAGCTACTAATAAAGATCCTAATGCAGCTTACTGTAAGGCTTAACATACAGAAAGTTAACCATATGCACTTATTTTCTTTTTCTCTCCAAAACCTACTAAAAATGATTCCCAAAGGATTCTAAGAGTAACTCTTATACTAGGGAAAGTCACAGCTGTCTGGTTTTGAAAACAGAACATATTAACTAACTAGTTTGAGCCCAGTCCCAAGCAAAAGGCTTACAACAGCTCAGCTCCTATAAAAGGGGAACGGCAGAAAAGAAGCAGCATTTCTGCAGCCTACCCTGGATCTGGCACATCAACAGCAATTCCAGGTGTCTCAACAGCAGAAGTGATGGGGCTAAGCTGACCTCAAACTCTGGAGTTTAAAGTCCCAGTATTGGGAAACCCATCAGTTGCCCTCCCAAGAGCTGAGCAGTGGGCTAACTCTCCTGAAGCCCCCCCCCCACTCCAATGCAGTGATGATTATTCTCTGGATAAATAGAATAGAATGGCCTGTTATGGGCATCAATACAGAAGATATTAAGAATGACATTTGAAACCTCAAAGATTGAGATTAATTGAAAAAATACCTTCAGAAATGACCTCCAGACCTTCCTTCATTTTAGTTCCAGAATTCTGCCAGGCATATATCTTTCTACCTAATCCATATCTCTCATATAAGGATTTAAGACACTCTGCAGAATAGCCCTGGGCAACACTCTTCCTTTATACACTGATATGGCACCCCCTGCCCCACCTTAATAAAAAGAACAACTCATCACTTCATTGCTTTTCAGTGCTGCCCAGAATTCAAGAATGTGCACATACATGCACAGGCATTCCTGCCAGTCTTTGGAACCATTTTGTTTAATGCAAACAGGCTTTGACATTAAATGTATTGATTATCAGACTCCAGATTTTTTATGAAAACTAAAAATTGGAAGATTTTTGAAAAGATTTTAAAAGAAGCTTTAAAAAATAATGACACAGATTGAATGCAAGAACACACCCTAAAATATTATGACTAACATTTCTGGAGAATAGGAAGATAACTGAGGGTGCTCTACTGACATTCACATCAGAAAAGCAAAACACTAAGAGATGGGTTGAGACTGTCTTGGTCAATCTGGATCAAGACATCAGAAAATCCAACAAAGTATTCCCCAAAAATTTAGATACAATATAATTTGGTGGAATAAAAGTTCCCTGCTATAATATATTCTCCGGTCTACAAGGAAGCATAATTTAATGGAAATTTGACAAAGAATACATGTCATTTCCTCCAAGATGATTGGATCTAGAGAAAGCCTACCTGTATTAGCTTACAGGCCTAAGGAAGGGTCTGAACTAGAGAATATCATACTAAGTGAGGTAACCCAGACTCAAAAGGTGAATCATAGTGTGCACTCACTAATAAGTGGATATTAACCTAGAAAACTGGAATACCCAAAACATAATCCACACATCAAATGAGGTACAAGAAGAAAGGAGGAGTGGCCCCTGGTTCTGGAAAGACTCAGTGAAACAGTATTCGGCAAAACCAGAACGGGAAGTGGGAAGGGGTGGGTGGGAGGACAGGGGAAGAGAAGGGGGCTTACGGGACTTTCGGGGAGTGGGGGGGGGGCTAGAAAATGGAAATCATTTGAAATGTAAATAAATTATATCGAATAAAAAAAGGAAAAAAAAGAAAAAAAAAGAAAAGAAAATGTTAACTGGTGTTTTTCTTCTGCCTGGGACATTGGATATGAGCATTATCTTCAAGATTCTGAGGGAAAATGTTTTCTAAGCTTTGAATCCTGCTTGTTTAAATGAAGATTATCATTCAGAGGGATGCAGGTGGGGCTACAGTTCTGACAAACTCCCAGGTGATTGGAACACTGATGTACAACAGATGACACTGGGAATATCAAAGCTTCAGAAGAGAGGAAAGGTTACAGAGTCGAATCAGGTAAGAAAATGACAGATTATGTTGGAAACAAATAAACATACGAGTGTGTCCAAGAGAGCCTGAGATCACAATATGCAGAGAGACTAGAGAACAGGCAATTCTACTGCCTGAGGCAGAGAGACAAATGAAGGTATTCAGACATGAAGAGACAGTCATTTCAAAGATTTTGGAAGGGGATCTTTCAAGTATCAGAGCACATAGGTGAAGGAGCATACTTGGGTTGGAGAGATGGCTCTGTGGTTAAAAGACTTGCCACTCTTTCATAGGACGGGGTTTCTATGACCAGTATTCATATCAGGTGGTTCATAACCATCTATAACACCTGCTGCCTGGAGTTCATATGGCTTCTTCAGGAACCCATAAGCATGGTTACATGCACACACATGCACATGCACACATGCCCATTTACACACATACACAAACACACACATAAACACACATATACACACACACTTAAAAACACAAGGCAATTGTTAACCCTTAGCTAGAAAAATGCTTGCAAAACAAATAGTGCACATTCACAGAATAAGTGGTGCAATATTGAACTGTCAGTCATTATTTCAACAAATATGCTCTTTGGGGGGGGGTCAGGATTCTAAAGTATGTGTTGGTGGTAACTAAAAAATGAGAAGAAATAATAGAAGATTCAATAATTAATCAAAACTGTTATTGGTTAAACATAAAACATATCAAAAACAAAATAAAATGAACCAGCAATTATAACTGAAAAATAATTAATTGTGTAAAGGTAGGGTGTGAAGAGATAGGGCAGAGGACTTCGGGCTTTCATATGAGCCTGTCAGAACTCTCTGCTTTAACTCCTTTCATGGGTTACTTTAGTAAAACTTGAATATGCATGTATGATATTCTATGGTGACCATAGGAAAAATGGTCACCTTTATTTTTACTTATTCTTCTGCATTGTGGCACTGTGAATAATTCTGCATGAAACCACAAAAGTATAGATTCCTGTCCCATATGCATATTAGATTCCTGTCCCATATGCATACACAGGCCTATTAATCATTTATAAAACTAGGTGGGAATTCTAGATCAAGAAAGACTGCGAGCATTTAGCTAGCAACCTCTTCTGAGGATGTTCTTGGATTCTCCAGCCAGAACCACTCCATGTCAAGTACTACCAATCATTTTCATTATACACAGAGAGTCATGAAGAAATGCAGTGAAATGGAAAATCCCAAGTATCTCGTTCACAGGTAAAAAGGATGGAAATAAATGGCAGAACTGAGAGAAAGGAGTCCTACAGACAGCTTAAGTCCTGTTTCCTTTCTGTTCATCAGAAAAGCTGTCATAAATCCGTGACTCCAGCTTTTATGACAAAACCTCAGTTTTAAAGAGAATGTCTTATCCCTGGGGCTGCAAGAATGTCTCAATGGACACCCATGACACCAGGCAGGGACCTTGAGCAGTATGGTGGTTTAAGTAAAACTGGCCCCCATAGGCACATATGTTTGAATGCCTGCTCCTCACATAGATTAGTAGAACCACTAGGGAAAGCTTAGAGGATGTGGCATTGTAGGAGCAGTTATAGCCTTATTGGAGGAGGTGTGTCCCTGGGGTGAGTTTTGAGGTTTCAAAGGCCCAGGCCAGGCTCAGTCTTCTTACCCCTACGCTGGCCTGAATCTTGCAGATCAGATCTGAGCTCTCAGCTAATGCTTCAGTGTCATACCTGCCTGTCAGCCACCAAACTCCCCACCATGATGGTCATAGATTAACCCTTTGAAACTGTTAGCAAGCCTCCAGTTAAACTTTTTTCTAAAAGTTGCCTTGGTCATGGTGTTTCAGTACAGCAATAGAACAGTAACTAAGAAAAGCAGTCTCAGGAGCTTGACCAGAGGGAACCAAACAAAAATGGCGGTTCTTTGTAGCTGTGCCTCTTTGCAGAATAGCCCTTAATGATGAAGTTCCATTGAGGCTGGTGACAGTTTTTTCACATCCTCCCCTCCCTCACACCCCACCCCATTACCACATATGCACATGCACTAGCAGGAACAATCTGCAACCTCAGAAGGTCTGATGTTATAATCTGCTACTCCCACAGTAGACCCCTTCTTGTGGGATTTCCTAGGGAAGCACAGGAAGAAGTTCTCTAAAAGAGAAGGTTCTTCACTTTAATTTGGAAAGTAAAACATTTACCCAGTCCCATGACTGTGTCACTCAGATCATAAATATTCATTAAAAAAAGCTAAAAATCCATAGCCCAGTAGCCATTGGGCTGTCCCTTTCTCAGCTTCTAGGCAGTCCACTCCTGTGTCACTTCCGAATGCATCTTGTGCTTTGCTAAATGTGAATAAGAAATATGCTTAAAGTGTGACCTTAAAGGAATTCTTTCCATTGACAACAAGGGGAGGGAGGCAGAGACTAAGGGAGAGAGGGAGAGGAAGAGGGGGAGAAAGAGAGAGCTCATAAAGCTATTACCATAACTTCGAAATAATCATTCAAGTTTTGTTTTTTTAATGTATTTATTTTTCTCGAAGGGTCTTAGTCTAATTGCATAATATTGGTCTGGATATTTTTTGAATGTCCTGAATTATACTCCCCCCACCACACACACACACACACACACACACACACACACACACACTTCCTAGCAATCAGGGACCTTCATGGTCACCCCGAGGGACCTGAGGACCTGTCATCACCTAGCTGCTCAGGGAAGAGATGTTCCCGTTGCCCCCTCCTGCTCATGCATCACATCCCTGATAAAAGGCTACTCTCCTCCACCTCTGCAGCCTTTCATCTTCACTTCCTCCTCCTAGAGGCAGCCTCTACCCCTACCCCTCTTTTAATAAACCTGTTGCCTGGTGTGATTTTTGCCTCTTACATTCAATACCACCCATCCACCCATCCACCCAACTCCGCCCCCCCCCCACCCCTGTTCTCATGTAGGTAATATCTTGGGAATAAATACAATCAACAACACTGGAAGTAGGAAAGAAGAAAAACTAGCCTCGGGTTAATCTTTTTGTAAGTAATCCACGCACCTGAAATTAATATCCAGCCATACAATCTCGGCAGCCTTGAAAAAGAGGTAACTTCAAAAGACTGAACCTCAACTGAAATAACAGTTTCAACAGCTTGAAAGCCTTAGTATTAGTTAAAAGACAAGAAGTTTTTGTGATGCGCTCATTTCTCCATTCTTTCCCTCATTCATCTGTCAGTTCGTCCTGTGGAGGGTCGGTATTCATTCATTCAGCAGAATTCATGGCGAGCATTGCTGTATCCAAGGATCCGGGCAGAGTGCAGAGAAAATGAGAAAGCAACACACCAGTCGTCCTGCCTTCCTGAAGCAGCATGGCTCACCTGGTGAGCTTGTTAAAACGAGGCTTCTGGGCTGTGGATCAAGGTTGGAACATAGAAGTGCACTCTAATAAGCGTCTTGGAGAGTGTAAAAGAAAAGAGCTCCCAGACTTGTCTTTGAGCATGTGTTGGGACAGAACCATCCTAAATATAAGCATAGAAGAGAATAAGGGTATACATGACACCGGGAAAGGCATCCTTCGCATTGATGTCCTTATATCTAATGTTTGGCCATCAAGGCTAGAGGTGGTCCTGATGCAGGGGCTTCAGCTCTAGCAGGAAGGTTCTCTAGGTCCCAAGGAATGTGTTGGTAATGAACTCAAGTAAGTTACAGCTGTGAGGAATATGCATCACAAGGATTGTGCATCACAAGGCCACCAGCTACACACTAATAGCATAAGCTGCTATCGTAGAGATCGCAGCTACAGATAAGCAAACAAACCAGATGCCCAGATGGTGCTACCATTTGAAATGCACCTCCCACCCACTCATTGAATGCTCACTGTGGAGCAACCACCAGAAACGCATTGAAGGGATCAATGGTCCCAGAGTTCAGCAGGTAATCAGTCATCTACATAGCTTGTTAAATCTGCTTTCAGGTCCTTGTGTTGGCATTCCTTGTAGGCTCTGCCCAACAGTTGCCTGGCAACAAGCCAGGTAGACCTGGCTTCCTATAAAAGGTACTGTTTGGCCCCTCCTTTCTCTCTTACACTCTCTGACCCTTCTCTCTCCAACTCTCTTCTCTCCCTTACCCACTTCTCCCTCTGTCCCCTTTCCCCTTGCTTTCCAAGAGTTCCTTGCTGGCCTTTCTTCTCCCCTCCCCTCCCTTCCCCTCCCCTTCTTGTCCCTTCCCTTCCTTTGTCCCTCTTTCTCTGTCTCTCTGTCTCTCTGTCTCTCCCTGTCTCTGTCTCTGTCTCCCCCCTCCCCCCCCATCTATGTCCTTCTCATCTCCCCTTCTCATGCTCTAAATAAACTCTTTTCATACTGTTTAGGGAAAGGGATGACTCAGCAAGAGCCCACCTAGGCATTCCTCCCACCTCCCCATTCCTGACTCTACAAAACACATCCTGGGCCTCTTCCCCCCACCCCCCCCCCAGAAAGCATCTCACCAAATGGGTCTGTGAAGGGATCTGGAAGCTATGTTCCTAACCAGTCCCCAAGTGGCCCTCCCTGCTGTCTGAGAACCAAAGATGGAGAATCTTTGAACTACTGTTCCTAGGAAGTGATCCACTTAAACAAAGCTGACCTCAAGGGATTCCTGTCCCATGCTGTCTGTAGAAATGATCCCAGCCTCCAACACAAAAGACATCCAATCTGGAACCACCACTTGCAAATAAAATAAAAATTGCTTTCTCTCTGCAAAAATGGAATTGCTGTTTTCAGCAAGGACAGACAGTGGAAAAATTATAAAACCAACAGTTCTTCCATTTATTTTCCCCTTTTCAGGAGGAAATCTTACAGATTGGGAACTATTTTATCAACACGTGGGGCTCCGTGAAGTAAACTATTAAATTTGTCTGCTTCCTTAAGTGTTTCTCCCAGTTTTCCGTTAAAAAGCAAAACAATCATAAAAACCTAATATTGACTAACTTTATTGCAACTAAATATTTGTAATCCCCACTTATAAAACTAACATATGCACATTCTAATTAGAAATATGTAAAAAGCCACCAATGAGCTGTGGTTTTAAGTATTTGATATTTCAAGGGTATTCCCTGAATATAGCATTGTATTTTAAGAACTTTCTCTCTGGTCATTAAAATATTTCTGGTAGAGAAAAAAATCTATGCAAAAGATGAACAATAAAGGAAAGATGAAACTGGCTTTAAAAAAAAATAGCTGTATGTGAGAATGGGAGACCAGGTGAAGTTGTAGAGGGAAATTAGCTTTTATTTAATCAAGTTCTACAACAAGGAATGCAGAGATGGAAACACAGGGTGTAATTTCCAAAAGGAGAGTCGCCCTAAGCTCTCTCCGAAGCATGAACAATTACACTTTCTCCAGCTACAACTCCCAGGTGAATTAATAAATGAATCTCTCTACTCCAGGCTAATGTTGCCTGCTCTGAAAGTGTGTAAATACTGCATAGCTGCCCTTTTCTACCCCGAAGTTATCTTTTTAACCCTATTTCTCTACCCAGCAAATACAGAGCATCTTAATGCCAAGCGCAGCCTTTCCCACCCAGTGGGAAGCCAGGAGCCAAACTATGACTGAAGCAGACAAAATATCTCACTGACATTAACCAGAAGTATGTTTAGGAGTGGTTCTCAACTTGGACTGAAGTAAAGAAACACAAGAGAGGGGGTGCAGGTGGGGCTAAAGCCAGGGACAAGAAACATTGCTTTAAATATTATAGGGATTTCAAAAACTCCCTGTATTCATAACATAGGTCTCAGAAATTTGGCTCAAATAAACAGTCTCAAACTCCATGATCAATTTGGTACAAGTATACAGGCTGAAACTCCATGATCAATGAACCAGAAAGCTTTGGGGGAGACACACACAGCTGTCTATGTTCAACAGTGTTACAGGTAAATGTGATACCTACTAGGATTTGAGGACTGTGACTCAGATCATCAAAACATTAAGATTCATAAACAGGCTGAAGTATTTACTCCCCTCCATAAAATAAGCACTGACTGGTTACTAGCACTCACTTTGCACTGGAACTGTGCTAAATGCTTTGTATGATTTTGTGTTAGTGATGTCAGTAATCCCCAGAAAATATTCTAATATTGGCAGAATAAATGTACAGGAGTAAGGCCATCTGCCCTGAAAGAAAGAGCTGTTAAGTGATAGATTTAGGATTTCAGTGAAAGCTGTCTAATTCTTAGGTTATAAACTTGATGCTGCTATAGAAAGAACTCTAAATATTTGACATTTTCTTTTTTAAAAAAGTGATCAGGTGACTACTAAAATGTCAAAATATTAACTCTGATTTAAACATGCAACAGTTTAGTATCCTCCATCAGGAAATTTGACAGGACTTGTTAGCAAGGGTCTCTCTGTTAGTAGTTAGTTTTGAATTGTTATAACAAACCTGACAAACCAAATTAAAGAGGAGTGAGGCATACTTCAGCTCACAGTTGTGAGAGTGCTGTTCACATGGCTTGTCATGATTGGAAAAGATCAAAACTGAGAATAAAGGGAAAGAAAATCAGAATGAGGGGAAGGGGAGGTACAGAAAAATTGGAAAGGAAAAGGAGATGGGGAGAGGGAGGGGGAAGGAGGGAAGGAGGGAGGGAGGGATAAATTGATTGATTGAGAGAGATTGAAAGAATGGAGTCTTGTTACCAGGTTTTTGGACCCTTAAAGCTTCTAACAAGTGCAGTTTGGCTTCTCAATAGCCAATGGAGCACAAAAGTTGTAGCGAAAAGCAAGAAAAGGAGATTTACTTAGTATGGTGACAATGGAAAGAAGCCCCCTGGGTCCATCTCTGGGATCCTAACTTGAGGTTTTATATTTAGAGAGCAAGGCATATGTGTAACTAAACTGTTCTGTAAAGACGTGGTCCTGCCTATGACCAACCCATCATTCACTCTCATTTGTCTCAGTCTCCAGTCCCTCCTTCAAGGTGGTCCCCTGAGCAGACAATGTGTGTAATCACTTTCTGGGAGGGAAGCTCCCACTCTTAAAGGCTTCAGCCTTTTCTTTGATCCAACAGGAAATTCTTAGTGAAATCCTAACTTCCTAGCATCTGCTCTCTCAGTCCTCTGAGAAGTAGGATGAAGGGCACAGGTTTGTCTTCAGGGAATCATTACTGTCTAGACAGTGACAATCCCAGGATCTCCTATAAGAGCATCCCTCAGGTCACCTAAGACCTCCTACTCAGACTCACCCACTGACATTTCTCCCTGCTAATAGTGACAAACTGAGTACACTTCTAGAGTACACTTTTAGGGTACACTTTTAGGGTAGCAGTCATCATAGAGGCAAATTGTGAAAAGAAAATGCTCCAAAACTCGGATGCGATAGTCTATCACAAAGTTCACACCCACTGCTGGCAATATCAACAAAGGTCTCAAACTCAGAAGCTTTTCGTCCATTTTTCCTGCTTCTCACAGCATGATCGCAGAAGAAATCTTGCCTTCTGAACTTGAACTTGGACCTCTGGCTCCTAAGTTGAAGTTGTGTTGTGCTAAATAGCTCCCTGAGATCCGGATGGGGTTCCTTCTCAGGCCATAATTTATGTGAAAGTGCCCTGTGAACAGCTAGGCTTCCTACATCTCTAAGGCATTACTGTCAAGACCACTGGGGCAGACTTGAGCAATTAGGAAAAAAAGGAGGCCAGTTTATTTAAAGAAAGACAGATTATAAAATAATTTCAGATAAGATGGACTCTTTCCATCTCTTCCTTGGCAAGAAACTAGACACTGGGGAAATCACAGTGTATGTCTAGGTCCCAGTGCAACTTCTGATTCTGATGTTAACTAGTTTTCATAACTAGACCTGACAAGTCTCTCTTCTTCCTCCAATTCTTGCACCACTCTCCACTGAAAACAAACAAACAAACAACCCCATCTTTTTGGTTCTCTAACTTCAATCTAATTCCAAAAGGAAGTCCCTCAGTAGGTTTTTCTCTATCACTATTTCTGTCTTTTCTATGAGCTGAGAGCTCATTCTCTGCCTCACTAACCCTGGACACCCATCTTTGCTCCCCTTGCAACCTTATTAGTTGCTTCTGGCCCCACATTCCTGTGTCTTGCTGTGCTCTTGATTATTCTGACCTGGCTCACCTGGAACTCTCAATGAGGCAGTGGTTTTCTTACTTTCGGGACATTTGGTGTTCAGCCCAGTGAATTGCTTTCCAACAATTCATCTGGAAACAAATCCTTAAAGAAGAAGATGAAAAAAATACATATACATCATATACGTCAAATACATACACATATACACATATATATATACATGGAGAGAGAATGAATAAAAGTATAGATTATAGATATGATAAATCAAGAACAGAAAAACAAATTGCCAAGATTATTTAATGCCAAGTCGGGAAACATCCAGACATGTCTACTCAGAGAAAATTAAGACTCAGTTCTCCATGATATTTTGTTGACAGAATCTCTATGTCTAGTTGTGATTATCTTGACTTTTAAATTTAAGCTTATTTTTATTATAGCATAGCAGCTTTCTTATTCTCTGAGCCATGCTAGATCCCTGAACAGACTAAAAGAAAATCATTAGCATATTGCTTATACTAAATAATATACTCTAAGAAAATGCCATGATAACTGATATACCAGATGTGAAAAGAATTAAACAAAACAATGCCTCTCTGACTTTGCAAAACCATCCTATTCTTGGGAGGTCAAGGCTTGTTCAAATGTATCCTATATTCTTCCTTAGGCATATCTGATCCTCAGGTAGGTACATGATTGTACATAGGTGTCAGTGACCAAGTGGTAGGCTGCTTGTTTGTATATATAACAGAAATCATAGAGAACATTTTTTAACTGTAAAATACCTGCATGATTTTGACAAATAGAAAACTTGTAGATCTAAAGTAGCTACTTGAAAGTATTTGTTCTCATGTACAGATCTTCCTTAAAGAAGCTGCAGAGTGAGATTTACATCCTGTTCTGCAACTTTGTGTTTTAGAAGGAAAATAGATGGGCTAAGTAGAAAAGAATGCCTTCTTATAATCATAACACTCTATCTTTAAATTCAATTGCATCTGTGAATTTGAAAATACATTCATTCATTATTTATGATAACAGAAAGAGAAATGCCTTTGACCAAAAACCCATCATCAGCTGTGGCCTACATGCTCTATTTTACATAGTTCTCAGAACATGCCAGACCACTTTGCAGACTAGACTAGAGCTGATATAATCATGCATCATTGATGAATGGGATCAAACCTTGAGCAAGAATGCTTGTTTATACCTAATTCTTTACCACCATTACCAACCTTCTGGTCAGCTGAACCGTACATCAGCATAGCGAGGGTGGGCTACTAGTTGGGAATTGGTTCTAATGCTCTGTCTTATTATTTTGGCTCCAGAAAATTGTGCTTCCAGACAGAAGGGTCACTGTCTCCCCTGGTTTCCACTGATAATAAAGAATTGCCATAAAGTCATTGGCTGGGCAGGGAGACAGGGTGGGACAGATTGTGTGTGTGGGAGAGAGAGAGAGAGAGAGAGAGAGAGAGAGAGAGAGAGAGAGAGAAGAGAGAAGAGAGAGCAGAGAGGAGAGAAGAAAGAAGAGAGAAGAGAGAGAGAGCAACAGAGACAGAGAAGAGAGACAGAGAGAGGAGAATCACCGTGACTCGGAGTGAGAAGGATCAGATTTAAGTACTGCAGGAGAGAAAGAATCCAGCAAGTGTAGGTAGAAAGGGAATGAGAATCTATGGGTAGGGGAGCTTCCCAAAAGGTAACATGGCAGCAAAGATAAAAAATTGATTCAGAGCATGGTAAACCAGGAATACTGGAGGGAAGTGTGTGCTGGCCCTGTAGAGGTATAGAAGTGCCCAACCATTGAGCTAGGCAAGGCATATCAAATTGAGCTGGTGTGTGTGTGTGTGTGTGTGTGTGTGTTTCATTTGTGAATCCCCAGGCATTGGGGATGGTGCATAGGAGGGTGCAGTCAGTGCTAGAGGGACCCACTGGGGACAAATCGGTTTAACTAATTCACCACTGCACTACTGAGGTCACAGCTCCCTCTCTTTGTTTCTTTTCCAGGTGCTTCCACATTGAATAAATCTCCCTTTTCTGTTTTTCACTGTTACCTCTTTATTTGGTCTGGGGTATTGAGGATGGGTGGTGGTACCTGGCTTTTTTAGGACTGCTAGAGTCCTGGCTTTTACCTCCAGAAGTACAGGAAAGATGAAACAACAAGTTTACCTAGACTGAAAACTCAGTTCTTAGAGGGAATGTTAGAGCCGTGAACCTGAGTTTAGAGGGGCACATTGTTTCTTAGGCCCAAGAATTGAATCAGAGACATGCAGATAGTAATAGAAAATGCCAGAGAGTACAGGCAAGATTAAGATTCAATATCCCCATGCCCAGAGCATGACTGTTTACAGGTCCTTTATGTAGTCCTGCCTTCCCCAATAGATGCACAGCCTTGGTTTCTTCTACTGTGCTGTGTGTTGTCACATGCAGAGGTGTTGCTTTCCAGTCTTTCTGCCAGCTGGATTGATCTGTGTCGATCTTGATGCCTCTTTCCCAATGCCCTATTCTCTTGTCATGTAGGATGATAGAAACTCTAGACAATGGGAAGACATAGGTCTATGTGTTTGTGAAGAAGCATCTATAAGGTCTAATGACACTCCTTCTATGTATCTTAGCTCTTCAGAATGTACTTTAGGAACTCTCTTCTATTCCTTTGAAAACATAACATCAACTTCTGACATAGCTGCCAGAAAAATCATGGCCTTCCTAAGTTTTTGTTTGGAATAAAGCATAGCCCTGGATTGGGAGATATACTGGGCAGCTTATGAAGCTTCTATACTGAACAAAAAATTGTTTTTGATCATATCTAAAGATCACATGAGATGAATACCCAAAGCCCTGCATAAAAGTTGGGTTGAAAAATGCAGCAATTTTTTTTCACAAAGAACTGAAATAATAGCAGTTGGTTAGTGGACTCTGAGAGACTCCTGATCATGGTGAAGATTTCACCAACCATAGTTACTTGGAAATAAGTCAAAATATGTTCACAGACATAGCCAATAAAACAACATAACCAAAATCCTAACGCAAGAGGTGATCTTTCTTGTTGACAATGTTATCTGCAAAATGAATCACTTCCAGGAGACAAATAACTGGTGTTTCTAGTTTAGAGCTCATGGTTGCCAGTATAAGAAAATACCTTCTTACTAGACCTTTGATTAAATGAGACAGCAATGTGTCTAGGCAACCTACAGAACCTAAAACCAGAGAAATGGTGGAATTTCTCAGTCTGCAGCATGATTAGATGATTAATCTAGGAAAAGTACCTATAGGAGGAACAGCTCTGGCCACAAAGACATCTCTTGCACCTAAGAGACGAAGAGTTGCTGATGCAAATGGTGCCAGCCAATCAGGAACTACTGTTTAAAAGAGATGCTTTCTTGAGACCAATAGGGCTTGAGTGGAGGGTAGTAAAGGAGCCTGCAGTAGTTTTCAGATGAGCTTGCTGGAGCGTTTCTCACCTGTTCCCAGAGTCTGTGTTGACTCCATGCCACCCCATCTTTAACCCGCAAGGGCAGGTAGGGTCAGCAGCAAGTAGCTGAGGACACAGGTAGCAAGTACCTTTACTTGTTTGCATCCCACCTGAAGAGTCGCTAGATTACTTGTATTGTGACATAATAAGCGTTCATTCATCGTCTGTAAATGGAATTCCCAATAAATTCCCTGACCATAACCCTAATTTTACTATGCGTATGCTAAAAGGTCAATAACCCCGATATGATATTTTCCCTTAAGCATTTTCCAAGTCATTATTTAATAAGATGATTAGGTTGGTTGCATGTTTCAGCTTTCAGTTATCTTCCTTCCAAACTAGAAATGATACCCCAATCTCTCTTTTTTTTCTATCAAAGTTCTATGGAGGCTGTAAAGCAACTCTGGATAGTGTAATAACAATGAGATAAGCATCACCCTCGTACTTGGCAAGAGGTTCAAACATCACTTCTTCATATGTAAGTATACTTATATCTCTGAGACCATGCCCTTCCATACTTAGCCCCGTCCCACAAAATTCAGACATTCTTAACTACTTGCCTCATTGGAAGAGAATCATAAATTTAAAAAGACTACATAATCCACACATCAAATGAGGTACAAGAAGAAAGGAGGAGTGGCCCCTGATTCTGGAAAGACTCAGTGAAGCAGTATTTGGCAAAACCAGAACGGGGAAGTGGGAAGGGGTGGGTGGGAGGACAGGGGAAGAGAAGGGGGCTTACAGGACTTTTGGGGAGTGGGGGGCTAGAAAAGGGGAAATCATTTGAAATGTAAATAAATTATATCAAATAAAAAAAATTAAAAAAAAAAGACTAGCAAAGACGGGAGATAATTGAGTCTTATATTTCGTGAACGCAAATGTGACAGGTGGTTTCATCCCAGTCTCTCCTTGGCATATTAGATCAGATAACGCTATCCTTAGTTCTGCCCCTGAGGCAGAAGACCCAGTGTTCAGAAAGCCCATGGAGAAGCCAGCACCCACAAAGGATGCAACTCAATTAGCTCAGAACAGTTCCAGTTTTACAGCCTGGATGGAAAGAGAGAGCAAAAATGGGAAAGGCAGATCCCAGGAGGCACCACAGCCAGGGAACCAGGCTCTGCACAATGATGCAGGAAGCCCGAAATTTACAGGGTCACTTTTTGATTACTGTTTAGTCCGGGGTGCAAATAGTTTTGAGAGAATGGCACCCCAGAGGACAGTTACTGTGAGTGGGATGATCGCTCCCCTGTGACACTGGTTGGTTCATGATGCACGAGGGTCATTGCCACGATGTTGCTCATTCCCTGGGGAAATTTGTCAAGAAGTAGTTGAAGGAAAGCTTCCGAGTTTCCTTCTTTCCAACATGGCCAATGCAGAATTAAAAATACAAATACTTGAAGACTGAAAGCCACCACCGTCCCTTTTAAAGAAATTATATCATTGGGGCTGTGTTGGGAGCCTTTTCAATTCATGAGGGAGAACTTTCTTGCAGAACCCTTAGCAGTAGCTACACATTCCATGGAAATAATTAGGCAGTCGGTGGCATGGCATATATGAAAATAAAAGGAAACAATGACAGAATGTTTGACTATGAATTGTCACTGTTTTTTGTCCAGTAACTTTTAAGTGCAATCTTTTGATGGCTTCATTTTTCAGACATTATTACACCTCTCTTAATCCACTATGTAGCATAGGTCTTTACATGTCATGTATATTCAAAAGCTCTTAAATCGGTATGTGAGCAAATGGTAACTCCTGTGGGGAAGCATAAAATGTCTCAAGGAGAAACATGAAGAAGGGTATTGGGGAGAAAAGTAAAATAGTCTACTTAGGAGCTGACAATGGTCCAGCAGAGTATTTTAATACTGCTGCCATTACAGAAGTAGCTTTAGTGAGATATAGATCAAACTACATAGATCAAGCAATCCATCTATTTAAATTAAGCACTGGTGTATTTTCTATATATACACAGGAGTTAAAAAACCAATTGATCATTCCAAAAGAAGCCCTTTACATTCTATTCTCCCTACTGAAATCCCAGTTCATCTACTGACCTACTTATTGTTGCTATAGATTGTCCACTCTCTATTATACAAATTCTATTTATCATGTGTGATGAAACTAGAGTCACCTGGAAAGAGGGAAACTCAACTGAGATATTACTTTTATAAAATTCAACTATTGCACATCTGTGAACCATTTTCTTGATTGCTAATTGATGGAAGAGGGCCCAGCTGTGGGTAGTGTCATTCCTAAGCAGGTGGAACTGGTTGTACAAAAATACAGCCATCAAGCCATGAAAAGCACTTTAGCAATAAAATGTTTTTCTATGGTTTCTGCTATAGTTCCTGCCTCCAGGTCCCTGCCTCATATTCTCACACTGACTTCCCTCAGGTTACATTGTTCACCTGATGAACTGTAACCTATAAGCTGAAATAAACTCTTTCTGCCACAAGTTGATTTTGGTCAACATTTTCGCACAACAGTAGAGATGCAATTAAACCAGAAATTGGCACTGGAAGTGATATGTTGTTGGTTGAGTGTATACAGTGTATAAGCATTTGAAACTTAGGGATGGACGTGCTCAGAGCTTAGTGAGTAGTTGTGGGAACGTGGAAGACAGTGTTAAAAGAAGTGCAGCATGATGGGAGCCTGGCTCATGAAACCTCAGAATACACCAAATATTTTGATACGGGCTGTTAATGTTCTGTTTTGGATTAAGAATTGGTGAAAGTAAAATTTTGCTTTTCTTGAATGGTACAATCAATTCTGGTTGGCTGGACTGAAGAATCACCTGTGATTCCTGTGAGACCGTCGTGGTTGAGATGAAGACACATGTCTTCAGGGCAGGTCACAGATGTTTTCATCCAAAGGGGGGGGTCACACCTACATCTTAACCTGGCAGCAGAAATTGGTCATGTGTAAGTATCCACCATGGGCATTGGTTTTGGCAGCGTGATTGAAGTGTTATGGAGAGGCTTGGGCACTATAAAGCTGAGGATTGGTACCATGTGGCAGAACTTGAGTCCTAGCAAAGGGCAGGAGGCTATTGATGAAAATGCAGCCTCATCTGCAGTAGTGACCCTAGCATGCAGGAGATACAAATATCATTGGATAAACACTAAAAACAGCAGTACATGCAGAGTAGATCTGGCTTAAACCTAGGAAATAATCTGTGTGTCCTGCAGGTTGAAGAGCCAGAGAAGTGGGGCTTTTCATGTCCCTTGGAGCCTAGAAGATCATAAATGTATTCCAGATGCCAAACACTGAGTGATTTATTCTGTAGAATTGGGAATTTCTTAATTTGATTGAGACTGTGCTCTAGTTCTTCCTTCTCAGAACAAGAAAATATATAGCTTACATTGTGTTTTATGGGACTATAACTTACTTTGTGTTTTATAGGATTCCACAGTTAAGAGACTGATATTTTAAAAAGAAGTTGGGCCTTTAAAGATTAGATTTTAAAAAAAAACTGCTGTGGTCTTAAATTTGGACTGTTTGATACAACTAAAATAACCTGGAAGGAGAGAACCTCAGTTGAGAAATCAAATTGGCCTTCATCATATTGGTCAGTGGCCATATCTGGGGAGCATTTTCTTGATAGCTGGTTAATGGAAGAGGGTCTACCCAGTTGTTAAAAGTACCATCCTGAGAAGTTGATTCTAGCTTTTAAAAGAAAAGTAGCCATGATAAGCAATTCAGTAAACAGCATTTGTCTATACTTTTAGCTTCAGATCCTATCTCCAGTTTCCTGTCTTGAGTTCCTGCCCTGATTTCCCTCAGTGACTAAATATAACTTGCAATTTGAAATGAACCTTTTCTTCTCCAAGTTAGTTTTGGCCAATGTTTTATTACATCAACAAAAAGCAAACAAGAATGTCATGTTTTTAAAATCTGTGCCTGTTGTATATAATGGTATGTAATTCCATTTTTTATAGCCATATAACTTTCCTTGTGCATCCTAAAGTTTTACCTACATACTCATTCTCTATTTATCCCATTAGGATTGCTGCTATGAATATTTGTATTGAACTTTGTGTAGATATGTTTGCTATATGCTTGGACATATACCAAAAAATACAATGATTGGGCACTATATTGACTCTCCTTATATCTGAAAGACTCCCACAATTCTTTAATAAAATGACTGCCATTTTTTATATTTTCATGAATAACATTTGGACATGTCAATTCATCTGAATTCTTGCTACTGCTTGCTATGGCTAATCTTTTTTATTACAGTCAAAAAAGGTTTATGGGTTTGTAGTTATATTTACATATGACTTCTATTTGCATTTTTTCAATGTCAAATTACAAAATAATATTATCATATGTTTATTGGCCATGTTTAGTACTTCTTTGGAAAATTACCAATTATAATTCTTCTTACACTTTGCCTGGATCATTTTTCTTTCTATTATAGAGTTGTGCATGCTCTTTTTATTTAGGGAATGGATCAATTCTTTATTAGATATAATATATATATATGTAAATATACATACACACTTATATATATATACATATATTATATATTTGTATATTATATATATTATACTACATTATATATAATATGTTATATATAATGTAGTATAATATATATTATATATTTGTATATATATATATAAAACTTTAAGCACCCTCCTCCCTCTTCTTTCTAAAATTTCCATTTGTTCCTTGAGTTTACATAAAAAAATTTATAATCATTTAGACAACTTTTAAAAAATGTCATCTGGAATTTTCGTACTGAACATGTTAAGTTCATAGACCAATTTAGCAACAGGCTAAGAACTGAACTGAATTGGCTATAAACAGCAATGATATGAGTCAAACAGGAGTTTCATAAAATATAAGGATCAATAGAAATATTAAGTAGGTGAACAAACACAACAACAAAGACAGTTCCTAGAATCAGTGTCAGTGCCCACCAAAATGTAGATTATAATATAAATATGCAAAGATCTGTCTGCAATGAATTAAAATTTCTGAAAATTGTAAAGGAATTTTAATCCATGGAAGATGATGATGATAATCATAACAATAACAATAATGACAATGATGATAATAGCAGTGTGAATTTTTCTGAAATATGACTAAGTAACATCTTTCCATGTATTTCTATTTATTTAGATCTTCCTTCACTATCTTCAATAATGTCCGTAGCTTTTATGAAATCTTGTACTTTTGTTAAATTAAAACATAAATATTTTAATTATACTTTAAAATTGGTATCTCTTAATTATTTTCTATAAGAGTATCTACCTGATGTAATTTTTGTCTTGAAGGTTGACTGCTGAATGTGTTCATTCTTTCTAGTTCTTTCTGAACTCTGACTGGCTGGTTCAGCTCAGCTATTCTGGCTCCAATGCCTCTTCACACTGACTGACTCAATTTGGCTTCTTTCAGCTTCTCACTGAACTGCTCTGTAGGGCCTCAAACTAACTCTGACAAGTGTTCTAAATCTTCGTATTCTCTAGTTTCAACTGCCTTTGAACAAACTCAGGAACAAACTCAACTCACTGCACTGCACTGAACTGTACTCATTCCTCTGGACTGCACTGAACTGACTGAAATGAATTGCCCCAAACTGCTCTGACTGAACTCAACAAACTGAATCCACTGACCTGCCATTCACACTAACTTTCAAAACATTGCTGGGGAACTAATTTTACCTTAATGGTGTGTACTAAGGACATGTCTGCATTCCAGCTGGACCATCTAGACCTAGGTCTTTAGATGTGATCCCTTTCCAGAGCAGCCATGAGACTGGATTAAAATTCTTTTAAAGTTTTCAGAATGTTTAATTCATTGCTGAAATCTTTGCATATTTGTATTATAAGCTATAATTTGGTGGGCATTGATACTGATTCTAGGAACTGTCTTTGTTGTTGTGGGTTTTTTGTTGTTGTTGTTTTTGTTCCTCCTACTTACTATTGCTATTGATTCTGATGTTCTATGAAACTCCTTTTTTTTTTCCTTTTTTTTATTATTTGTTTTTTTTAATTTTATTCGATATATTTTTATTTACATTTCAAATGATTTCCCCTTTTCTGGTTCCCCACTCCCCGAAAGTCACATAAGCCCCCTTCCCTCCCTCTGTTCTCCCACCCATCCCTTCCCACTTCCATGTTCTGGTTTTGTCTTATACTGCTACACTGGGTCTTTCCAGAACTAGGGGCCACTCCTCTGTTCTTCTTGTACTTCATTTGAAGTGTGGTTTATGTTTTTGCATATTACAGTTTTCCAAGCTAATATCCACTTATTTGAAACTCCTGTTTGACTCATATCATGCCTGTTTGTATCCAATTCAGTTCAGTTCTTTTCCTGTTGCTAAATATTTTATGCATTCAGCCAGTTTTATTATACAGAATACAAAATTGTGAACATATATAACTTAAAATAATAACAGCAGTTTATGTACTGTGTAATCAAGCTCCTTGTTAGGTAGAATTTTCATTTTCTTTTGTTTTTCCTTGATATGAGCAACAGTTCTTACAATTACCATTACAATGGTATGTATCAACTTCCTTGACTTGTGCATCAATTCTTATTTTTATCCATCACACATTTTATATGTGAAGTCAGTAAAGTATAAAAGAAATGATGATACTGTCATATTGCAATTAAAATAGTTTTTTTCTATAAAAGGATTTCTGTGATCTATAGATTCCATGATCTACACATGTCAACTCCTGTAGCATAACACTGGGACATGGAAAAATAAAACTCAGATTCCCTATTATGAGAGAAATCATAAAAGAACAGATAGAAATAAACAATGTACACTTAAAAAAGATAGAACCTGGCTAGGTACAAGTTATATCTATTATTTTTATTGCATTTTATTTCTATCATGAGAAAATGTATATCTGAGTTGGGATAGGCGTATCATGGAGCATGAGTGGAAGATGTAGAACACCTTGCAGTTTTCAGGCCTTTTCCTTCACCGTGTAGGTCCCGGCTATCGAATTCAGGTCTTCTCATTTGGCAAGAAACCTCTTAACTGTTGAACCATCCCACTAACTCAGAAGTCATTTATTACAAATCATCTCAAAAGAAAAAGATAATAAAGGCATTATAATGAATATTATTTGTCAGTTTGATTAGAATAAGAAACAGTGTATTAATAAGGCAGGCATGCCTTTGTGTCTTCACAGCAGGCTTACCAAAAGAGAGAAGAGTCACCCCAAATGTGAACATATATTTTATTGACAAAATGGCTCTGCCATATTTAAAGAAATAAAATGTGCAATCTTCTTCCCTAGAGGAATATTTATTCATATGTCAGATATCCTCATATTGTCCAACACTGTGGACTGGATCTGAGGCTTTGAAGCTTTCAAAACGCTCTTACTCCTTTTTGTGGCACAGTTGTAACTGGCACTGTTTAGATACACGAAGCCTCCATAGAAGCACTAATATGGGCTCTGGAAAAAGAAAAGAGGGTGCACATTTGAATTCCTACACATTTAAGAGCTAGGAAGGATTAAATTTGCAACAGTTCATCCATCAACTATAGCTTTTCTCATCAAAAGAACTAGTATATGAGAGCCCATGATTATGATAGAGATTGACATAACAGCCAACAACACAGAATTGAGGCATCAGTTCCAGATATGATGCAGAATCTCTGAGTTTATGCTTCTTCAAAGCTTTGGCACCTAAATAATGAGTATGAAGCAACTGACACATTTATCCTGAAAATCTGTTATATAAGAACAAAAGACAAAGTAGGTGAATGAATGGTCAGGTAAACTAATAATTGCAAAATCTGTATTGTGAGCAATTTGTACGGGAGAATTGCAAGCTTTCATAATGCCTATTTTAACTTCCTGGTAAAATGTATAGGTAAACAGAAGTTTCCCTGTGGAATTCAGCAACAACTCTTATACCATTCCTTCCCACTATCCTTATGCACCTATTGATGTGGACATTACACAGGATTTGCTAGCCAGGACAGTCCTAAACCATGTACATGTTCAACTGTATATCTAGTGAAATACCATCCCAAGAAAATGCAGCAAGACCTACGTGAAAATCCAGCTAGCAGATTAAAAAGGCAAAATGTCTCAAATCCTTATATGATTACTGAGGGCCCTAAGAGTCACTCTGAGAAGAGTAACAATAGTAACAGACACTGCACATGAAGTGCATGATTCAAAGCCTGTGCAGATTAGTCAACTAGACCATCATCAAGATGAAATGTCTTGAGAGTTCTGACAAAACCTTTCCAGAAGACTGACTGGAGCATCTCCTCAATGAGATTCAAAAGAGGAGGCTGCCATTAACAAAGATAATCTGACTCTGTACTCAGAACTGAACTATATCCCAGTCAGCATGTACCATGAACCATCTGTGAAAATCCACACTGTAAGCTGATGCAGATAAAGAAAAGCATGTAAACTATTAACTGTTCATCATTCTTCTTTAGGAATGAAAGCTTCTTGCATTCTGAGATGTCACCTTTCTTAAGTGTTACCATCGCCCAGTGACTAATATACTATTTGTGATATATCAAGTATATTTCTTTAAAGAAGGATCTGACAACATTAATCAATCATGCTATTAATAAAGTGCCATGATTGATGTGGTCCCTGGAGGATTATTAATGTGGACACTGCAGTTTACCCTTCTTGGTGTCACATAGACTGAACATTTTAACAACACTAGCTAATACTCAGATACTCATGTAAAGTGTAACTACCATCAGCCAAAAGAAGAAAGTCAAATCAAACTAAGCTCACCATCAGATTTATACTTTTCTCAGGGAATTTCATTCAGTTTTTCATAAGTGTAGTTATGGAGAAAGGGGAGGCTATGTTGAAACTGGGAATCTGCTTGTCATCCTGGCTCCTGTGATCTATTATTTTCTCTGGCTCATTATGTGAGCATAATCTTTCTACTCTTCAGCACTCAATTTCCAACTTTGCAAATTGGGACTAGACAAATCTTCATTATATCCAAGTTAAAAGTGGTGGCAAAACATATCTCCACAGAGTGGATAGTGATGTCTGAGATTTGCATTTATACTAAGTTCATCCTTGCAAAGGTGGAGGAAGGAAAGACATTCTTAACTTACCACTTTCAATTGTGCATGCAACCATATACTAGGAGTTCCATATATCAGAACATATACAATGGGAGAACTTATTCAGACAATATGTAAGGAAGATGCACATTACTGAGGTAATGGTCTTTTAAGTCTCTCCTTTGCCTTTATGTTGTTTCTTATATTTTTATTTATCTCAGAAGAATATGGAGGCAAGAATGAGATTCCATAGTGTATATGTGGAGTTCAGAGAGCAACCTGAACAGCTAGTTGCTTGTTGTTTATTTTGTTTTGCTTTGTTTTGTTTTTCTTCCACAGCACAGATTCCAAGGCTTTAGCTCAGGTCATTACACTTGGCAACAGTTGACTTTACCCACTGAACCATCTCATTGGCCCCAAACAGAGATTTTAATCAGTCTCTGATAGCCTAAACAATATTCTTTGGTTCTCTGAATAAAAAATAAAAAATGTCCCAGAGAGGTTAATGATATCAGGGATTGCCAGTAATGAGATACTTAGTGGCTAAGCCAGTGTCTATGTACTGAAGGGGAGACCTGGAGGAGGAAAAGTAGAAGCAGCCATGAATTCATACGTCTTTAATTGACATATTACTCAGATGAAAACCTGCATTGCTCAGAACCTTTTCTCTGAGTCCATCACCCACTAAAATGCAAGTGGTGGGTGATTGATATTCCTGTCATGCTAGTTTAGCTTATTTTAATACAGTCCACATTATTTTTACTGCTAACAATTATTACTGCTGATAGATTTTAAATTGTGTTTCTAAATTCCCATTGTTGATTTAAGAGAGAACAAATGACATTATACCTAGTTTCCAGGATGTGCACAGTGCCTCCAGCATGTGTGGCTCAAACCTAATTTGTACATTTGCAGGAGGCTAAAGCTAAGACTCTCGTCAGGCCCTTGACCTAAACAAGATTTCAGACAGGAGAATCTCACTTGTGCAATTCAACAGGCAACCTTTGTGCTATTACACCTTTATTTTTTTTTAAGCTTCAGATTTTTACAAGACGGTCTCTCCTTTCTACTTCATCTTGTGTCTAGTGGCTTCCCTTTTCCTTTTCCCAGAGCACATGTATATTTAGACCAGCACACTCCAGTGTGAAGGTATGCCTGCAATGACTGCAGCCAAGATAATAACTGCTAGTTGTGGATTATTCAATTATGACTTATCTTATTTCTCAATGGATTACTTAGGACTCTTCTTGGCCACGCTTTGGTTCTTTGTGCAATCATTGCAGGCAAGAGGGCAAAATGGCAATGCATTAAAATTTTTTTAATAAAATAGAAATGAAACACAATCCCTATAGCTTCATTTCCAAAAGAGAATAGAGGGGTGAACTTTTAATAGCCAAAGAAAGCTCAATAGTCAGGCAACTAATAGCTTGATGGTAATACTAGGTAAAGCTACGGCACAGACCCTCAGAAAATACCAGAATAGCTTCTGCACCAATAGGAACTCCTGGGAATGGAAAAGGACACTATGATTCCCCAGGCTGATACATTTTACAGTGTTTAATGCTACATTAGTGGGGTTATTTCGATAATTCTGGTGGTCAACAAGAATGGAAAAATGATACAAGGAAAATACAGTTCTGACAAATTAGAGAATGAATTATAAAGTTATCTATGTTCATTTTCTATTCCATATGAGTCCCATTCCCACTGTGCAATATGGGAATGATAGCCATCCTGCCATCTTGCAAGGTTGACACTGTGGGCAAGTAGGATTGTCTATCACTGCACTCTTTCCACACACATTCATGCATAGCATTCAATCTCATAGCTCCTGTTTGCTGGTGTGTTTCCTCAGATACCTTCTATTGCAGACTGCATAATCCTCAAGTGCAACGGGGAGGAGGAGAGGGTCACTGTGGCCTGTACAGGGAGGAAAATGAGCTTATGACAGCATGGAAAAATCAGTGTTGGCAATGATTGAATCAAGCTGAGAAAAGCAAGTAAGAACTAGAATGCTAAATAAATATCTATAAATGTGCACTCTTCTCCACTGATCAAATGAACAACTGTGGCAATAAAACCAAGAGGAAAATACAGCATCCTTCATTAGGAGAAAATAAGAAGCTGTGGTAATGTTAATTGGTATTAAATGGACTATAGGTCATTGCTACGATGAGTCTTCTACTGAGTCTTCTATGATCAGACTTCTACTGAGTCTTGTCTGAATCATGAAAGGTAAACATCTCAGTGGGCTGCAAGCTGTTTGAACTGTGCCTTGACTGGGCATCTTTTAAGGAGTCTGACATAGGAGGTAAGAATTTCAGAATAGTGACTTAAATAGACTTCTAAGAAGGAGGTGTTTTACAGGTAATGAGAAAATATAAAAAGAGCTCAATACGCATGCTTTTTATTCTTTTGACCAGGTCTTGCTAAGCTGTATTTCAGGCTGATGTCATGTTTGTGATCCTCCAGCCTCAGCCTTCTAAGTACCAGGGTGTTGCAGGAAATATTGAAAAAGTGAACCCACCATCTCTCCTGCCCCACCAGCCCTCAGCACCATGTCCTGGCAGGGTCCCACTCAGTGCCAAGCTATTTTCTCCCAGCTAGCTCCCACAGCATCTCAGCTGTGCTCTCTCTCCACCATAAACCCCTGTAGTTGGTGGATCCACATTCCACTAACCAAGTAAATCAAAACTCTTAAAGATTAATTAATTAATTAGATTTAAGTATAAATAATATTACAATTTACAAGATGCCAACATAATAATTTAAGAGCCAATTGACAATGATAAAAGCTTTATCCCAATATTTCTAGCCTTATAAAACGTTAGCTATTTGTGGCTAGGAAATACCACATAGGTCCACATCTGAAGCCTTCTCCTCCTCTGATCTCTTTCCCCCACAACTCCTAGCTCCCACTCCCTTTTCCTGTCCAATCACAGGCCTTCCACTGTCCTAATGTGGTTGGACATGGAAAATCCTGCAACACCGGGGTGACAGATTCACTTTGCATTTAGAGCTACAAAGTCACGGAATTTGTTTTATGCAGAGCAACAGGGAAGAGGCCAGGATATGCAGATCTAGAATTTAAAATACTGTTGCTTAAATAACCAAATTTCTCTACCCAGAATGCTATACATTCAAAAGTTTTATTTTACCGCTTTGTGGCCCCTTTGCTTAATAAAATGGTTCACACTTAAGACTGGTTTCTCCATCATTGAAATGGGAATCAATGAACCAGTTTTATTTGTTGTTTTCATATAGTGGGTTTTAAAATACATGAAAGCAAATGGAATAATGTGTACATGCCAAGAATTAATTAACACTGGTCTCTGCAGTGTTTCCCTAAATGAACTGTGGACAGCCGTGAGTTACAGCTCCACAGAAGTGGCAGGAAAGAAGGGACATGGTGAGAAGGGGCAGGACACCCTTCGGGCACATTGCCACTCTTCAATTATGTATGTGCTTTAAAAACTCTGTCTTACAGAGAATTCTCTCTAGTGTTCTGCTAGGTGAAGCTTACAGAGAATAATATGGAAGATGGGAAAGGAAGTTTGTGCTTAAGGGAGTCCTCTGACCTTCCCATAGACCTGTGGTATTAAAACAGGCAGTTTGCTTAGCTAATAATAACTGTGTTCAGGACTTGTCATCTACAAAGAACTTTAATTAATCCTCATAATACCCTGGTGGGGTACAGAAGGTAAGTGTTATTATGTGCATTTCATATGAGGCAAAAAGCACTCAGAAACACAGAGAGGAAATCGCTTACCTGGAATTGCAAGTATAAAGTTAAATTTAGCTCCGAGGAATACCTTTTAAGACCACATACCTCGCTCTAGAGAAGTCCTTCTTAGTAATGTATCTGGGCCAGAACATGTGGGGCCGTTGTTAAGAGATATAGAAGGCACAGGTGGAAAACACAGCCAGACTAAAATATCTTACTGGATACATATGGAATAGGGAGAAGATGAAAAAACAAAAGCAGAGGAAATTCAGCTGGGTGGGACAGGGAGTTTCATTTCAATGACAGGGACAAAGTGATACCCCCTCCCTGTGTTGTTTTGAGTAGGCAAATATTCATTTCTGAAGCATAAGATCTTAAAGTAAAACAAAGCAGTAAAACACAACCCTAGCCTGCCCTCAAGATTTCTCTGTGTATGCTTACAGGGATGGAAGAGGACATCTATGTACTGAGCTGTCAATAGAAAGGTTGATGGATGGACGGATGGATGGATGGATGAATGGATGGATGACTAGTAGATACATAGAGACTGGATACATTGATAGATGGGTATTTTCTTGATTTTTCTTCTAAATCACTGCTTTCCTCTAGTGTCTGCCTAACAATGTTGGCCTCCATAATTTCAGCAAAAGACATTCAAAATTCATTGAACACCTGCCCGGTTCTCCTGCATTTGTTTTCTTTTAGTAGAAACTGGTTTAGCTTAGTATTATGGTGGTTATTACCCAACCTACTTCTGCAGTCTTAGTATCAGAGCTTTCAGAGACCTAAAGAGCATTGAGACATGTCTTCTTCTATAGCAAAGCATAAAGAAAACTCTTGGGTTATGTTGTGATTCAAAGTTACATCTGGACTAAAATACAAGGAATTTGTTTTCTGTGATTGTTCCTATTGGAGGGCATTCTGGTGACTACATGTATAATAACCACACTAAGAGCCTATACAAGGAAGGCTGGAGGAGCTATTATATATCTAGACTCTAAGTAGAAGAGAGGTAGACTCATGGCTGAGACTTACCCCTTGTTTTGAATTTACTGGTACCAGTTTCAAGGTACCCAACAACTAAAGCTAGGTTTTATTTTCTATATGGGTAAAGCCACTCAGAAAGAAAAAATGATGGGGGTAGATTTTTCCTGCCATTTTCAGGTTTTCAGATTTCTCTGAAGCAATAAATTTAACAGATACTGTACTGCAAGATGAGAAAGAAAGTTGAATTATGGGTATATTTCCTTTGTGATTTCTCTGAAATAGAATAAACCATGTTAGGAGAATCTCTCAAGATCATCCTTTCCTTTCTATAGTTCTAAAAATAATATATTAAAAAGGTAAAGAGATAATATCAGAGAAGATCAATCCTCTACTAAGGATGAGATTGGGACCTGAAATGGGATGTGGGACCTATCCAATGGCTCAGGGCACTGAGATAACTTGTCCTAAACTCCTTTGAGATGATTTGATATGAGCTGTGTGAGCTAAAGCAAGAGGCAAAAACTATAGAAATTTTATGTTTCAACAGATCTGAGTTCCAGGGGAAAATGAAACCTCCTTATTTCTCAGGAGTCCTAGGAAGAATGGCCACAGACACCAAAGGAAGAGCTTAAAGACTGAAGGCACATGTTAGAAACTGAGTGAAGAAAAACTGACATATACAGGATGTGTCTATGTCTGAGTGAGTAGGGCAGTTTGCTGTGAGAATAGTGTTAGTCTGACTTGCTGGTTGTTTTACACCCACATCTGGGTTTTATAATGGGAAGTCAGTACCTGGCTCTGTTAATGAGCATATGACGTAAACATCATTCCTTTGCTTCCCAGTCCTCACATAAAATATTAACCAGAAAAATCATATCATGTCACAAGAGGATTGATACAAGCAGACTTCAGAAGTGGCTCTTGGAGAGTGTAAGTCAACTGATCACTTGTGTGCCAGTATGTAGCAAGCACATGCAGATAAGGAACAATTCCTGCCTAAGTAATTGCCATAAGAGTCCATTCTCCCTTCTACCAGTACTCATCAATGCTTAGTATGCTTTGCCTGTTAGATTAGACTAGTGATAGGAAGATTCAGTTGACAGCTTTGATAATTCCCCAGTCTCGCTATTGCATGAAGAAATATCTCTTTAGAAAACTGTAGATTTCTTAGATAAAATATGCATGATCAGCCTTCCCAAACTGGCATTCCTCTTGGCTAAAATAATTAAAATGAATCATAATTTGTGTGAAAGTTCATAGGGTTGGACTGAATCAGAGGTACATTAACTTCCTGTCCATATTTCCTATCCTGAGATGCTTCAGTTTGGATGGACAGAGTATTTATTCTTCTTGTGTTGTTTACTGAGCTAGAAAAGTCATGTTATTAACAGCCAGTGTCACATCTTGTCCACTTCCATACTATTTTGGCCAGTTTCTCTTATCCTTCAAAGTACTAGCTAGTCCTCTTTATTGTCTCTAAGTGATTTAATGACTCCCCTTTCTGTCTTCCCATAATGCTTTGTTGACAAAAGTACCATCCATACCAATTAAATAAATCAACAAGTTGATGAATGACAATATGTTCTGATTAAGTAGTAACAAGTTTGAAATCACAAGAACATGCCTTTAAATTCTAACTTCACCCCCAGGACTGTCTTGTCCCAAGTGTGTGCTTTACCCATCAAAGCCCATGCTCCCCATCTGTACAATGGGAATAACAGTATTCCCTGCAGAGTGGTTGTGAGATTTAGGTATCATGCATTTAATACACTCGGCACTGTGCACTTAAAGAGGGACTCAATAAATGTTGGCTATTATTAGCTGACTGTATTACAGTTAATTGTGCATGCAATTTTATCTTATAGGCAATGAGGAACCATTAAAGCTTATTAAGCAGGGAAGTACCATTAGAAAGGTGGTTTAGAATTCAAACTAGGAAAGGAAGAAGGAAATGAAGACCTGATTGGTGTTCTAGATGAGAAATAAGGAAGATTAAAAAATCATCCAGTTGGTTGTAATTACCTCTGCAAGCTGAGCAGAGGTTAAGTGGAAATGCCCTGACATTGGCAGAGTTCGTAGAATGTGTGCCATTTCATCTGCTACTGTCCCATCCCACTGATGGTCCTTATATGCTAAACATCTACTTCTCCTCCCTGCATCTGACCACAAGTCTCAATATCATCACCTTACTTGAGCTGAAGTCCTATTCTCTCTCAAGAAAGCAGCAAAGTCATAAATCAAGACTAGAATTCTCCCTAATATTATTTTTTGTAGTACAAGAAAAATAAAACAAAAAATTTTGAGGATGTGTTTTGGTGTTAGTTTATGTTATAGGTTTTTTTTTTTGACAAAGTTACAAGTTGCTTATTATAATTATAATTATTATCATTATTATTATTATCATTATTATTAATGTTCTACCACATCTCACGCAACTTTGTAACTTCTTGGTGTACCTTAAGCTTTATGTAGACTAACCTGGACTTGTATTCATAGTTCACTTGCCTGTGCTTCCCAAGTGCTAGAATGAAAGGTATGGCCAGTCATTCCCTCCATGGCAATCTTTTTCTAGGGAACTAGAAGATACATTTGAATAAGTGCAGTGATTGAAGCATTGCTTTACTACCCCTCAGGAGTAAAGAGGTCCACTAGAGATTTCAAATGAGAGATTTGTGATAAACATGATGGGGAATGCCTAATGTCCTAAAGGGTAAAAGAAAGCTTCATCCCTCAGCCATGGAAGGCCAGTATAAGTGATGTTACTGTATTATTCTGAGGGACCCTCGACAGCTCTGCTCTCTTATGTGAGCTGAGAATAGAAGCTAAATTTGCATGGCAGGGGAAGCCTCTCTTACTATCCTCTAACCCTCCCTTGGACTCTGGTAATGCAGAGAGATATCAGCAGGAGTTGTAGGTGGGATTACCACTGATAATATGCTGACACCACTTAAATAAAACCCATATGCCCAACTAGACTCCATTACTTTGACTCCAACATCTCAGTGACCTTTGTTAAAAATGGGATGTGGATCACAGGGAGTTGAATTAACCCAATAACTCAGGCATCTTAACCATTTTAGGAGAGTTGAAATCCATTCAACCTCCTATGTAATGGCTGCAGAATCTGTCTGAGAGAGAAAGAAATTGGTTTTAACTTACACCACTTGGGCTTTAGAGAGAACTAAAAGCTCAAAAGGAGAAGACAGAATTGTTGAGCGTCTCTCATATGTACCTTTTGTGACTCCAATCTCCAATAGTCCTGGCATGGAATGAATCTAATCTCATTCATCACCACCCAGTGATAAATAGAGCGAAGAAGAAAGGCATTATAAGACTATAAACTTAGAGATAGAAGCTGGAAATAAAAGCCCAGCAAAAGATTATGAAGTTAGCTGTTCCGATGTTGAACAAAGAAGAGTTACAGGGAGTGAGCCTGTCCTGAATAAGACCAGCAGGCACGTAGTGTTGACAGGGTCCTTAGTGACAAATGCTATAGTCCTGGAGGCAGCCTGCTGTGTTTCTATAGCTGAGAAAAGGCTACAAGGAACTCAGCAGAGAGCTTTGGGCTAAAACTACTTCTAGTTGCAACCTGCAAAATCCAACCAGATCCCCTAGAGCTTCCAGGGACTAAACCACCAACCACAGAGTACACATGGAGGAACCCATGGCTCCAGCCTCATATGCAGAAGAGGATGGCCTTATCTGGCATCGATGGGAGGAGAGGTTCTTGGTCCTGTGAAGGCTTGATGCCCCAGTGTAAGGGAATGCTAGGGCAGTAAGGTGGGAGTGAGTAGGTGGGTAGGGGAGCACACTCATTGAAGCATGGAGAGGTGGATGGGTTAGAGGGTTTGCAGAGGGGAAACCGGGAAAGGGGATAACATTTGAAATGTAAATAAAGAAAATATTTTTTATTTTTTTAAATAAAGGACTACGAGGTAGATTGAGAGATGGTTGTCATATCCTGCCAAATTTTAGCCTAACTTCATGATGCCCCTTGTGATGCTGTGACTGCTTCTTAATCTCTACCCGTGGGCTTCAGTGTCATATTGATGCCTGGTTCCAATCCTGCCCTTGATTAGAGTAGGTGAAAAATATACGGCAGATAGATATCAGCATGAGATAGTTAAATGTAGTTCACTGGAACCATTTGCTCCTAGAAGTCTCATCCTAGATCAACCATTCACGATTATCTACTACATCCTATGCAATACACACTGACATATAATGGTGATATATCTTTGTTTAAACATTAGAATATAGTTGAGATACTCATAAGTAGAAATTTTGGATAACATTCTTACTTCACACACAAAAACACTGAAGTAGAAGTTTGTATTTTATGGAAGCTGAAGAGACAAGATTTACGTGTTTTAGACTCAACTATATTCAGCTATGGCTTCCAAAGTTAAGAGCTGGGCAATATCAACCCCTCACCCTGAGTTCTCCTCCCCTCCTTTCTCCATATCTTCCTTCTCTGTATCGTTCCTCTTCCTGTTCTTGTGTCTTTCCTTCTCTTTATCTTTCTTCTTATCCCTTTCACCTATGTATAGAATTATGAAGGAATCTTCACCATATAATTTTACGATAACCCCTTCCTAAGACAGAAAGTGATATTTCCAGTGAGGTTTCAAATCACTGAAGTTTTCAATTTTTCATATTAAAATAATAATTATTAAGACTAATACTATGTATAGAACATAATTTTTGCTAAGCACTCTGTAAACTCTAGCTCCCAAATTAAAGAATCAATTAGCAAATATTAATTATGAAATTTCAAAATGGAAAAGCCATTGAATTGGCTCAGTTTGGAGGGAAAAGCCCGCTCTCCTTGGAGTCTCCCTCCGTGACAGAAACCATCTTGGGTAATTTCATTACCTGAAAAAGGATGGAGGACTTTGACACCTCCAAGTGTTAGGATCAGATCCTGCTGGAGCATTAGCAATCGCCCACATTAAGGGCCTGCTACATATTCATAGCCTTGCAGAGCTCAGATAAAAATATGACTTTTTGAAATTTTGATTTGTGATCATTTCTGAATCCATATGTACTCATTAAATGCCATTGAATAAATTTTTAATAATGAGCAAGAATTTGACAAATGACCTGCCTGTGCTGAACAAAGAGATTTAACCGGTAGTTCTCATACAGAGGAGAAAATACCTGGAGAGTGTTAAAATCCCATTTGTTTAAGTGTATTGTATTAGGTCCAAACTGTCCATTTAAAGACTGGCTGCTTATAATAATTATTAACAAGATGCTGTAGAGTCCTATGTCAGTAGCCAAAGAAAAATTTACTCCATATCTTCAAAATAAATAGGTTTTGTGTGCACACAACCCTGACAGTACTTTTACAGGAAGAAGAAAATATTCTTACTGCCATGTTAAATTTCATCAAAGAATAAGCCTTCCCTCTGTGTGTGTGTATGTGGGGTGGGGGGTGGGGTGTGTGCGGGCATGCATGTGTGTATGCATGCCTGTACTTCTTTCCTTTTGCAACTTACCATCTATTTACTCTCTAAGAACTGACATCAAGAGACAAGGCTCTAAGAAATGGTTATCATGTAAGTTATAGAAAACAAACAAAGCAACCTTTGGTTCATATGATCAAGAGTTAAAATAAAAGAAAGCCAATAGTAAGGTTTGTTATTGCTGTATTGAGCTGGTGTGTGTGTATGTGTGTGTGTGTGTGTGTGTGCACTGTCACAGAATATTTACACTGAAGCTCCTTAAGTCAAAGTTGGCCAAATAGCTGAGTTTATTTAATTAAGGTCCCATCTTTGGTGGATCCATTTGTTCCTTGCTGCTTTCATTGTTGGTGGTCATTATTCATTGCTTGATCACTGGGAAACCAGAGGCAACTGTTCCTCTGCTTCCATTAGCAAATGCAGTATTATTCATCTCTGGCCTCCCGACAGATAGTTACCAAGAGAATGCAAAGTCTGTTTATTTTTTTCAATGTTCAGTTTATAATGTAATTAAGAAGGTACATTTGCAAAATAAATAATATTAAAGTGTGGTCCAAATCTGAGGATAAATGGCTTTTTTATTACCCAATGTTTGAATTATCATCAGTGGTGCTAAGCTCCATTAGGGTGGCTAACTGAGAGTTATCTTTATAGATTACTGTGTTTCCTACAATTTTGTCTTTGGGGAAATAGAAGAAAAACCACACAGATCCCAGTTATTCGAAGTCCCTTTTTTGGTAAATAGCAAATGTAATTCCAAAATAATTGAAAACTGGTAAAATACAGAATGTAATGTGGTAAATATGAATATAAAGAAATAGGATCATAGATTTGGGTAGATACACAAGGCTCCTTGAGTCTAGCTTACATTATAGGATATGCATCATGTTATGTGACCTACACAAATTCACGCAACAAGAAATATAGGCATTTTTAATGTTTTCTCTTGGGTTTATAATTGATAACCCTTTCCTTATTTCACTAAACCCTACACTGGATACCTAGCTGCTTTATTCTCTCTCTCTCTCTCTCTCTCTCTCTCTCTCTCTCTCTCTCTCTCTCTCTCTCTCTCTTCTCATATTTTTGCAGGCCAACTGTCAAATACAAAATAAATGCGGTTACAGTAGGCCAAAGTGTGACTGATTTCTGTGTGTGTGTGTGTGTGTGTGTGTGTGTGTGTGTGTGTATGTGTGTGTGTGTGTGTGTGTGCATAAATCATTGAGTACTTCAGTGTGATGTTTCTTCCATTTCTCAAAAATCATTTGATTCCTTGTTAGATTCAGTTTATTTCTGACAGAAATAGTGTGTAGATAACCTTTCGTTTTTTTGTTTTGTTTTGTTTTAATTTTTTTATTCGATATAATTTATTTACATTTCAAATGATTTCCCCTTTTCTAGCCCCCAACTCCCCGAAAGTCCTGTAAGCCCCCTTCTCTTCCCCTGTCCTCCAACCCACCCCTTCCCACTTCCTAGTTCTGGTTTTGCCGAATACTGCTTCACTGAGTCTTTGCAGAACAAGGGGCCACTCCTCCTTTCTTCTTGTACCTCATTTGATGTGTGGATTATGTTTTGGGTATTCCAGTTTTCTAGGTTAATATCCACTTATTAGTGAGTGCATACCATGATTCACCTTTTGAGTCTGGGTTACCTCACTTAGTATGATGTTCTCTAGCTCCATCCATTTGCCTAAGAATTTCATGAATTCATTGTTTCTAATGGCTGAATAGTACTCCATTGTGTAAATATACCACATTTTTTGCATCCACTCTTCTGTAGAGGGATACCTGGGTTCTTTCCAGCATCTGGCAATTATAAATATGGCTGCTATGAAAATAATAGAGCATGTATCCTTATTACATGGTGGGGAATCCTCTGGGTATATGCCCAGGAGTGGTATAGCAGGATCTTCTGGAAGTGAGGTGCCCAGTTTTCGGAGGAACCGCCAGACTGATTTCCAGAGTGGTTGTACCAATTTGCAACCCCACCAGCAGTGGAGGAGTGTTCCTCTTTCTCCACACCCTCTCCAACACCTGCTGTCTCCTGAATTTTTAATCTTAGCCATTCTGACTGGTGTAAGATGAAATCTCAGGGTTGTTTTGATTTGCATTTCCCGAATGACTAATGAAGTTGAGCATTTTTTAAGATGCTTCTCCTCCATCCGAAGTTCTTCAGGTGAGAATTCTTTGTTTAACTCTGTACCCCATTTTTTAATAGGGCTGTTCGGTTTTCTGGAGTCTAACTTCTTGAGTTCTTTATATATCTTGGATATTAGCCCTCTATCTGATGTAGGATTGGTGAAGATCTTTTCCCAATTTGTTGGTTACCGATTTGTCCTCTTGATGGTGTCCTTTGCCTTACAGAAACTTTGTAATTTTATGAGGTCCCATTTGTCACTTCTTGATCTTAGAGCATACGATATTGGTGATCTGTTCAGAAACTTTCTCCCTGTACCGATGTCCTCAAGGGTCTTCCCCAGTTTCTTTTCTATTAGCTTCAGAGTGTCTGGCTTTATGTGGAGGTCCTTGATCCATTTGGATTTGAGCTTAGTACGAGAAGACAAGGATGGATCAATTTGCATTCTTCTGCATGCTGACCTCCAGTTGAACCAGCACCATTTGTTGAAAAGGCTATCTTTTTTCCATTGGATGTTTTCAGCCTCTTTGTCGAGGATCAAGTGGCCATAGGTGTGTGGGTTCATTTCTGGATCTTCAATCCTGTTCCATTGATCCTCCTGCCTGTCACTGTACCAATACCATGCAGATTTTAACTCTATTGCTCTGTAGTATTGCTTGAGGTCAGGGATACTAATTCCCCCAGACTTTCTTTTGTTGCTGAGAATAGTTTTAGCTATCCTGGGTTTTTTGTTGTTCCAGATGAATTTGATAATTGCTCTTTCTAACTCTGTGAAGAATTGAGTTGGGATTTTGATGGGTATTACATTGAATCTGTATATTGCTTTTGGTAAAATGGCCATTTTAACTATATTGATTCTACCGATCCATGAGCATGGGAGGTTTTCCCATTTTTTGAGGTCTTCTTCCATTTCCTTCTTCAGAGTCTTGAAGTTCTTGTCATACAGATCTTTCACATGTTTGGTAAGAGTCACCCCAAGATACTTTATCCTGTTTGTGGCTATTGTGAAGGGGGTCATTTCCCTAATTTCTTTCTCAGCCTGCTTATCCTTTGAGTATAGGAAGGCCACTGATTTGCTTGAGTTGATTTTATAACCTGCCACTTTGCTGAAGTTGTTTATCAGCTGTAGGAGCTCTCTAGTGGAGTTTTTTGGGTCACTTAGGTAGACTATCATGTCATCTGCAAATAATGATAGTTTGACTTCTTCCTTTCCAATTTGTATCCCTTTGACCTCCTTATGTTGTCGAATTGCCCGAGCTAGTACCTCAAGTACAATATTGAAAAGATAAGGAGAAAGGGGGCAGCCTTGTCTGGTCCGTGATTTCAGTGGGATTGCTTCAAGTTTCTCTCCATTTAGTTTGATGCTGGCTACCAGTTTGCTGTGTATTGCTTTTACTATGTTTAGGTCTGGGCCTTGAATTCCTGTTCTCTCTAAGACTTTAAGCATGAAAGGATGCTGAATTTTGTCAAATGCTTTTTCAGCATCCAATGAAATAACCATGTGGTTTTTTTCTTTGTTTATGTAGTGGATTGCATTGATGGATTTCCATATATTGAACCAACCCTGCATTCCCAGGATAAAGCCTACTTGATCATGGTGGATGATCGTTTTGATGTGTTCTTGGATTCGGTTGGCAAGAATTTTATTGAGTATTTTTGCATCAATGTTCATAAGAAAAATTGGTCTGAAGTTCTCTTTCTTTGTTGGATTTTTGTGTGGTTTGGTATCAGCGTAATTGTGGCTTCATAGAAGGAATTGGGCAGTGTTCCTTCTGTTTCTATTTTGTGGAATAGTTTGAAGAGTATTGGTGTTAAGTCTTCTTTGAATGTCTGATAGAATTCTGCACTGAAACCATCTGGTCCTGTGCTTTTTTTGGTTGGAAGACTTTCTATGACTCCTTCTATTTCTTTAGGCATTATGGGACTGTTTAGATGGTTTAGTTGGTCCTAATTTAATTTTGGTATTTGGTATCTGTCAAGGAAATTGTCCATTTCCTCCAGATTCTCCACTTGTGTTGAGTACAGTCTCTTGTAGTAGGATCTGATGATTTTTTGGATTTCCTCAGTTTCCGTTGTTATATCTCCCTTTTCATTTCTAAGTTTGTTAATTTGGATACTTTCTCTGTGCCCTTTGGTCAGTCTGGCTAAGGGTTTATCTATCTTGTTGATTTCCTCAAAGAACCAGCTCCTGGTTTTGTTGATTTTTTGTATGGTCCTCTTTGTTTCTACTTGATTGATTTCGGCCCTGAGTTTGATGATTTCCTGCCTTCTACTCCTCCTGGGTGAAATAGCTTCTTTTTGTTCCAGGGCTTTCAGGTGTGTCATTAAGCTGGTAATGTATGCTCTCTCCATTTTCTTTTTGGAGGCACTCAGAGCTATGAGTTTTCCTCTTAGCACTACTTTCATCGTGTCCCATAGATTTGGGTATGTTGTGTTTTCATTTTCATTGTGTTCTAAAAAGTCTTTAATTTCTTTCTTTATTTCTTCCTTGACCAAGGTATCATTGAGTAGAATATTGTTCAGTTTCCACGTGTATGTGGGTTTTCTGTTGTTTTTGTTGCTATTGAAGACCACTTTTACTCCATAGTGATCTGATAGGAGGCATGAGATTAGTTCAATCTTCTTATTTTTGTTGAGGTCTTTCTTGTGACCAATTATATGTTCTATTTTGGAGAAGGTACCATGAGGTGCTGAGAAAAAGGTATATTCTTTTGTTTTAGGATAGAATGTTCTATATATATCTGTTAAATCTAATTGGTCCAAAGCTTCAATTAGTTTCATTGTGTCCCTGTTTAGTTTCTGTTTTCCTGATCGGTCCATTGAGGAAAGTGCAGTGTTGAAGTCACCCACAATTATTGTGTTAGGTGCAATGTGTGCTTTGAGCTTTAATAAAGTTTCTTTTACGAAAGAGGGTGCCCTTGCATTTGAAGCATAGTTCAGGATTGAGAGTGCTTCTTGTTGTATTTTTCCTTTGACCAGAAAGAAGTGTCCCTCAGAATCTCTTTTGATGACTTTGGGTTGAAAGTCAATTTTATCTGATATTAAAATGGCTACTCCAGCTTGTTTCCTGAGACCATTTGCTTGTAAAATTGTCTTCCAGCCTTTTACTCTAAGGTAGTGTTTGTCTTTGACCCTGAGGTGTGTTTCCTGTAAGCAGCAAAATGTAGGGTCCTGTTTACATATCCAGTCAGTTAGTCTGTCATTTTATTGGGGCATTAAGTCCATTGATGTTAAGAGATATTAAGGAATAGTGATTGTTACTTCCTATCATTTTTGACGTTATTTTTTAAATTTGATTGCTTAACTTCTTTTGGGTTTGATGAAATGTTACTATCTTGCTTTTTCCAGGGTGAAGTTTCCCTCCTTGTATTGGTGTTTTCCTCCTATTATCCTTTGTAGGGCTGGGTTTGTGGATAGATATTGGGTAAACTTGGTTTTGTCATGAAATATCTTAGTTTCTCCATCTACGGTGATTGAGAGTTTTGCTGGATATAGTAGTTTTGGTTGGATTTGTGTTCTCTTAGAGTCTGCATGACATCTGCCCAGGACCTTCTAGCCTTCGTAGTCTCAGGTGAAAAGTCTGCTGTGATTCTGATAGGTCTTCCTTTATATGTTACTTGGTCTTTTTCTCTTACTGCCTTTAATATTCTTTCTTTGTTTAGAACATTTGGTGTTTTTATTATTATGTGACGGGAAGTATTTCTGTTCTGGTCCAGTCTGTTTGGAGTTCTGTAGGCTTCTTGTATATTCATAGGCATCTCTCTCTTTAGGTTAGGGAAGTTTTTTTCCATAAATTTATTGAATATATTTGCTGGCCCTTTAAGTTGTAAATCTTCACTCTCATATATGCCTATAATCCTTAGGCTTGGTCTTCTCATTGTGTCCTGGATTTCCTGAATATTTTGGGTTACAAGCTTTTTGCATTTTGCATTTTCTTTAACTGTTGAGTCCATGGTTTCTATGGAATCTTCAGCATCTGAGATTCTTTCTTCTATCTCTTGTATTCTGTTGTTGATATTTGCATCTCTCTCCCCTGATTTCTTCCCAAGGCTTTCTATCTCCAAAGTTGTCTCCATTTGAGTTTTCTTAGTTGTTTCTACTTCTGATTTTAGATCCTGGATGGTTTTGCTTAGCTCCTTCACTTGCTTGTTTGTGCTTTCCTGTAATTCTTTAAGAGATTTTTGTGTTTCCTCTTTCATGACCTCAGCCTGTTGACCAAAGTTCTCCTGTATTTCTTTAAGTGTTTTTTGCGTTTCCTCATTATTGGCTTTTGTATTCTCCTAGATTTCTTTCAATGATTTTTGTGTTTCCCTTGCAAGGGCTTCTAACTTTTGATCCATTTTCTCCTGAATTTCTTTAAGTATGTCCTTCATGTGTTCCTGTACCAGCATCATGACCAGTGATTTTAAATCTGAATCTTGTTTTACTTGTGTGATGGGGTATCCAGGACATGCTGGTAGAGGAGAATTGGGTTCAGATGTTGCCATATTGCCTTGATTTCTGTTAGTGACGTTCCTGCGTTTGCCTTTTGCCATCTAGTTCTCACTGGTGTTAGTTGGTCTTGTCAGTGCTGGACTCACCAGTGCAAGCTGCCCCTTCCCAGTTGGCCTCTGGTGCACAGCTTACCTCCTGTACTACCTGTAGACAGGGTGCTGCTGCCCAGGCTGTTCAGATCCCGAAGCAGGCACCCAAAAGCTCCTGCTGGGGCCCGCTGGATTCACCAGAGCACACCGACTTCTCCCTGCTGGCCACCCGGAAGCCCCTCTAGCCTGTTGCAGGACCTGGAGATGTGGTGTTGCCGCCCAGGCTGATCTGGATCCGGAAGTGGAGAGAGTTGAGCTGAGGGCTCCTGCCAGAGGCCTCAGGACTGGGACCCAAGTGCTGCGAGCTCCCACACTGCCTCTGGGTGTACACTGGGTCTCCTACACTTCCTGGAGACTAAGCGCTGTGGCCCTGGCCGTTCAGATCCCAAAGCAAGCACCCGAAGGCTCCCGCTGGGGCCCGCTGGATTCACCGGAGCAGACGGACTTCTCCCCACTGGCCGCCTGGAAGCCCCGCTAGCCTCTTGCAGCACCTTTGTTTTTTTTTTTTAAAGGGTATTCATAGATGTCTAGTTTCTGCATTGCTTCCTGAAACAAACAAGTAAAACATTTATATGTCAGTGGCAGCAGCATTCATCCAGGTTACTCTGTCCTGAAGACTTTGGTTCCTTTTCCACAACGGAAAACACCTGGTCTTTCGTGACTCATTACTTTGGTCTAATAGATCTGAATGGATTTTCCTGTACTCTTCAGATATTCAGTGCTCAGAGTCCTACTGTTCCTTGTTGAGAAGAAATCCCTTTCACATGTAACACTTAAATCCTCCAATACCATCAACTTCTCACTATGCCAAGCCTAACTCCTGTCTTCACCTTCCACTATGTCCAGCATAGTTTTCACAGGCCAACATTAGATACAGTCATACATTTACCAACTCTCTTCCCATTCTCACTCATAATTCAGGGCTTCACTCCTGCTCTTAATCAACAGTCCTTCATCTGTTCCTTAAGTTAAATACTACACAGAAAATAACATGATTGCTAACTAGACTGACTATAAATTTACCATTACACAATTATAATGGGTGCTATATATTTCTATAAACATGACTTTGGTTGATATCAATTTTTTTGTTTCATGCATTATATTTTATATTCTCTTCACAGACTCTACAACACTCATCCTGTCAACCAGAATGTGATGCCTACATTCAGAGTGGACTTTTCTGCATCAAGCAAAGCAATTGAGACAGTTCTTCTCTTGAGACTTCAAATTCAGGGGATTCTGGCTTGTGACAAATTGACAAATTGGCATTGAAAGCAACCATCCCACCCACTAGTGGGAGTTCTTTCTTATCTTTCCTTAGAGCATTTACCATTCTCTTTACCCTTCCTCTGCCTCACCACAGATGTACCTTTGCTAAAAGGGAGTTCCACTCATGGGACCCTTTTCTCCACTTATTCAACCAATCAACATACATTTGATATTTGGAAAATGTAATGAAAATGTCTTCCATCTCATGGAGAAAACTAAAAGGCACAACATCTACAACTTGACAGAATATCATTTGTAAGATATGTGCAAGAAGAAAAGAAATAATAGACTGGGCAGAACAAAAAGAATTCAAACATCTCTTGTAGGTCAAGAGCAATAATAAAATGCATAATTTGATAATCTGCATTTTGTTTCATGAGTGAATTTCAATATGATATTGTGATCCAGGTTAAGAAAATAAGCTATTGAAAGAATGAAACTAATAAGCTATTTAAAAAATGGTACTTGGTCAATGATGGCATTGGAGGGAAGTATTCAAGTTTGGAAAAAAAATTGCTTGATTTTTCATTATTACTCTGTGTGTGTGTGAGTTTGAGTGTGTGTGTATATGTGTGTGTGTGTGTGCACATATGTGTGCATGTGCACATATGTGCACACTTTGGTATATGAAGGAGGTCAGAGAACAACTTTCAGGAGTTCTTCTCCCTTGTGGGTTCCAGGGATATCACTGAGGTACTTGGTTTTGTTAACAAGCACCTTTTCCTGCTAAGCCATCTCATTGTCCTTCATGTGTTTAGAGATTTTTCAGTAGTTTCCTGGCAGTGAGGATACAATGCTATGTGGAAATATGCAGAGTTAGAAATGAGGTACTGTAATCTTCTAACTTAGATGCATTGCAGGGGCTTCTAGTCAACAAACAAATAAGAAAGAAGCCCTGATCTCCAGGTACAAGATCACCTGGATTCCTCCAGGGACCCATTCTCAGTGAATGGTGCATTGTCATCCATAGGTTTACTAAGTCATAAAACTAAATGGCCAATTCAGCATTTTTATTTCTATTAACACAGTTTAAACCCAACTATTATGACATCCCATAATTAGCCATGTTTATACAGTAGCCAAAATGGATTTAAAATGCAGGAGAGATAACGATCATGTTCTGCTTAAGAGTAAGTATCCAGTGGCTTCCTACTTTACCACAATACTTAGATTAAATCTAAAAATTTTACTATGGCTTTCATATTTCTGCCAAATTTGCCACCTTATTTTACACACACACACACACACACACACACACACACACACACACACACACACACAGACCTCTTTCCCACTGCCCTCTATTCTTTATTCACACTGGCCTCCTGTCAGTTCCCAGCACGTGGTCCCCCTTGCTTTAAAATAATAGTTATTACTCTTCTGCTGATTATATCATTTGGTTCTTATCCACCAGCTTTCAATTTCAATGTGATGTCCTCTAACAGATTTAAGTGACTGATTGTATCTAAGAAAGGTCCTGAATGTTACTTAACATGCCTCCTTTGCCCTCCTTACTTCTTTTGAAAATCAAATTCAAATAAAGTATTAAAGCTTTGGGGGGAAGCTCTACCTCAACCCAGTGAGGAAGACAGGAAAAGGAAGTGAGGAAGGGAACAATGGGGTACAAAACAAAGCAGAGTGTTCTCATGCAAACCACCTCTTCATTGCTTCAGGCTAGCAGAGGCATTGCACCTTTTCAGCACAGGGACAGTGTCTCAGATTGGACTCTAGGTATAATGACTAGGTTTCCTCTTCGTTTTCTGCCATCCCCTCTCTCCAGTGGATCAATATTTTCTCAATGGGAAGTTAATCCCTTACATTTCTGTCTTTTGACACCAATTCAAGAATCCAAGACTGAAGTGGAAGTTTCTGATTTTATCATGCGATGCTGACTTACATGGCGTTTTGCTGAGACAGATTCACTCATGAGATATTTAGCTGGGGAAAGACCAGTAGGAGGACATGTGATGTTTAGACAGAGTATAGACAAGATTCAAGAGACAGTACTGGGGACTGGGCAGCTTTTCTTTGGTCTCACATCATAGCTGATTTTCACTTTAAAAGAGACAAGGCAGAGAAGTCCTGGCATTCCAGCTAGTTTTGGCTGCTCCCTCTAACTAGTGCCAATTTGGCGGAAGCCTGGCAGTTTCTGCTGGATCATGCTGCTCAGTGTTGAGGTTCCTGTTTGTTGGTACTTTTGAATTGGACTACTGATATCCTGACACTACTGAACTTGACTACTGGTATCCTGAAAAACAGAGATTGGAATTGCCCCCCAAGTTGCTTCTCCTCAGTGGAATTGCCCCCAAAGAACTACAACTAAGTAAGTCCACATTCCCTTGTCTTATTTACCATTTTTCCCCTACCTTTGTACTGTGGGATAAAAGGAGGGATGAAGAATTGGTGAAACCTTATTAAAGTAGGTTTTGAAAAATCTAAGCCTACACAAGCTCTGCATTCTGTCTCATAGAATTGTACCTTTGTACTCTTGAGAAGAGCCAGAATCTAGATATGACAGAAGATACACCTTCACAGCCTACCATAGAATCAGTGATCTGGGACATTCTGTAACTGTGAGGCACGTGATAGACATGTGAGAGCAAAAGAGTGAGAAGAGATACTTCAGACACAGCATAGATGCACCTTATAGGTTATTTCTGCTATGTATCACAAGCTGTTAACAGTTGTGCGGTGATTGCTACCTTCCCATGTTTTGCTAAAGAAAGGAAAAGAGCAAGGATCTCAAAAAGAAATGTCAGTGTACAGATCTAGGAAGACTGGAAAACTCTAACCACTCTTCATTCAAAAAAAATGTAGAGTGAAAGGTGGGCAGGGGTGCTTTGCTTCTCTATGAGCAACTTCAGGAAGAAGTTCTCAATACCCTTGCGAATTTCAAGTGAGAAAGCAATTATTTTGACTTTCACTTTTAGTGGTTTCACTATCCTGGCATCACAGTGTGTGCATGGAACAGAGTTATTTAGGTTTCAGCAGTCAGGAAGCAAAGGCAGATGTAACAAAATAAAGATATTGTCCCCAAGAATGCACCCCAATAACCTAATTCCGTGAACAAGACCATAACCTCCCCAATTCCTCCAACTTCAAATAGCGAATTGAATTCTGGACCCATCAGTAGATTAAAGCATTTATTTAGTCAAATCTCTAAAGATATCATCAACCCTGGGAATTTACTCACATAAACACCCCCAGTTCTGTTGTTCTAATCTTCTATGTGTTTCTTTCTCAAACCAATTGAGTTGATGGTTAACCATTGAAGAAGGGAGCAGAGCTTCCAAAACCTACAGAAAGCTGAAGTTATGGCAAGTCATCTACAAATTGTAGGTTCTGGCCTCTAGACTCTAGACTCTAGAGAAACCATAGTAACAAAAACTTAGGAAAGAAAGAAAGTAATGGAAGAGGAGGTGATGGATACCTTCTTAGCAATAATCAGTGTATCAAATGCAAGAAGATACTAGACAATAAGGAAGCTTAGACAGCTTTATGATGGTTGCTGTCCCAGGACCGAACAGAAACTAGAAAGAGTAGAAAAGGAGAACTTGCAATGGAATCCTGAAATCATCAGCATGGGAAAAGGGGCTTTAGCCTGTACGTAGACACTTGAGAGATTAAGAAATGAAGCAGCACTCTACCTTTCAAATATCTGCATTGCACTCAGTGGTTGCTTGTCTTTTATTTCTGTTTAGATGTTCCAACCCATCTAGAATCAATGTTTTCTGCATGGTCTGAAATGGACCACCTTTTGCTTAAGATTACAGTTTTCACAAGAACTAAAGAGGCTGTCATTTTCTCATTCTTCTGCAATGCTAGCTCATTTGTGTATTTGATTATTGTACTTAAGTGTATCTCTTTAGGTTCTCCATTCTGTCCATTGGAGAATGTTTCTAATTCTATATTTTCTTAATTGAATTAGTTTTAAAAGAATTCTTGATATTAGGGTTGGGGATGCTTTGTTTGACTCTTTATTCATTTATATTAATTAAATTATAATTTTTCAATGCTTTGAAAATAATTCTTAAAAAATATCTTGCATCATAATAGCAGCTTGAGGAAAATTGACATTACTAATTTTTATATAGTGAACAATGTCAGTGTTTCTATTTGTATAGCTTTGTAAATTCCACTGCATTCTTAATAGTGATTCCAATAAAGTCTTATACATCTTTGGGAAACAATTTTCCCTTGGAAACTTATATTTCACATTTTTTTATTCAAGATATATATTTTATACAATATGTATCCTGATTAAAGTTTCCTCTCCCTCAACTCCTCCCAGTTCCTACCTACCTCCCCTCCCCATAAATTTCATTTTCTATCTCTCCTTAAAAAGCAAACACCCAAGAGATAATAATAAAATAATAAAAAAACAATAAATCAGAATAGAACAAAACACAAAAAGAAAGAAAAAGCTAAAGAAAAGGTATTAGAAACAGATATAGATGCAAAAACCCACTCATTTGAACACTTATGAATCCCATAAAATACAAAAACCACAAGATATAATATATTTACAAGTTGACTTAAATAAAATAGAATAAAACAAAATAAGGAAAATAGAAATAATTTTTTAAAAGCCCCCTAAGGGCATTATGAGGCAAGAAACCTTCAAAGCTCCCATGTTGTTTTCTGCTGGCTATCTGCTGACTGGGAATGCAATCTGCCTTTAAGAATAGTTTGTTTTTCCAGTGAGACTTCTTGGAGAAAACTAATTTTTCATTCTCAAGTGGATATCAATTGGTGATTTCTTCAGGTTATGGCTGGGGCATGTGTCGACTTCTCCTTGCAGCTCTAGGACCCCCATCTCGTGCAGACCCTTGCAGGCCCTGTGCATGTTGCCTCAGTCTCTGTGAGTTTATATATCATCAGTACTACTGGGTTTAAAATTTTATTTCCTCTGTGACCTCTATCTTCTCTGTTCTTACACTCTTTATGTTTCTCTCACAGAGTTCCATGAGTCCTAAGGGTCAGGAAGAATTTGATAGACACACCCCATTTAGAAATGTGTGTTTCTAGGTTTCTTACTCTCTGCACATTGTCTGACAGTGGATTTCTATATTTCTTTCCATCTGCTGCAAGAGGAAGGTTCTCTGAAGTGGTTGAGCAAGTCACTAATCTATGAGTATAACAGAATATCATTAGGAGTTACAGCTTTCTTAGAGCAGTAGTATTTCATTTTCCCCTAGCACCCTAGGAAATGTGGTCTGAGGTTCTTGTCTACCAAAGCAGTGTTATGTTTGGGTTTCATCCCAAAAAATGAGATATGGGTTGGTTATACCCACAGCTTTGTACCACCATTGAATCAGCATATCTTGCAGAGAAAACACCATTGTAGATGAAAGGGTTTGTAGCAGGATTGGTGTTTACAGTTTTCCTTTGGCAGTATGCAGAATACTTTCTGGAAACCTGAACACTAGCCAATAGTGGTGAGGGCTATTGAAAGCACCAATTCAACTTCTCCACGTTCAGTGAGCTGGGTAGGTGTTGATTTCAGCAATAGGTTAACACCATTTGTTTGTGGGTTGCAACCTATAGCCTTTGCAAGAACTTGGGTTATTTGGGGATTTGGGTTATTTTGCCAACAACTCTGTTGGGCCCCACTAGTCTAGGTCAGGGTCTGCTATTGTCCAGATAGCCTTCTGAGCTTGGCAGAAAATGGGGGACTCCCTTTCTAAGCAGGGTTTCTCCTTCTCTGACATTGTCTGGGGAGTTCAAAACTCACAGTCTACCTTCTGAATGTTACACGGCCTTGGTGAGATTACAAATTCAGCTTCCTCTTCCTACCTTCCTTTTCCCCATTAAGAACCTACCAAGCAAGTACATTGGAATCCTAGAATGTCTCCCCATGCAAAGGAGTCATTCATAGAACTTAACCTCTAGCCAATAATTTTCATTTATTCTGATAACTCCTTTTTACTCTTGAAGGTCCATACATACACCTATTTCACTCTGAAAAAAATGTATACATTCACACCTACCCCAAATAAAATTATGTGGACAAGCTAAGATCATCTCAGAGAGCAATTTCTTTGGATATTGTTGGAGAATTCCTTCTGTAACACTAAGATCTTTGGAGAAGGCCCTCTTCCTCCTCCCCCGCCTTCTCATTCCTGGCATTCACTTCCAGCCGAACCAGGATCATGTAGAATGCTACCTGTTTCCAATTCTGCTTCACCCTTTCAGCACCGTATGCAGTGGCTTCTGGAAACCCTGAGAGGGAGGTAGTGGAGGACATGGAATCACAGCCAGACCTCAAAATGCAATATATAGCCAGTTCCTAGAATGTAGAATACAGCCAGCCAATGCTTACCAGAGCTTGTGCCCAATAAAAAGGTGTGAGTGTCCCCTGACCCAGAGTGTCCACTGTCCTGGCCTTTGGAATCAGCCCAAAGCGCCAAGCGTCTACACTCTGAAGGCAGGCAACTTCTCTCCTTTCCAAATTGTTTTTTGTAGGAATCATCCTATGGATTTAGATTAATTCAGGAAGTTCACTTCTGAAGAATACATATTCTTATTGTTGGCCTGTGAATGTTGACCTTGTAAAACCAAATAATGGGAAACATTTTATTGTTTTTAATTAGGCTGCATATAGATTGATTTGGGGTCTTACTTAGACTTTCTTGCTTGATTATCTGCTTCTTCCATGCAAAGCATTCTCATATGATTTCCTCTTTATATTGTACCATGTAGATCCTCAAATATGATATTGATTGGATTATGTGACTGTAACTTTTTTTTATTTTGAGAGTTTCTCTATATAGTCCTTACTGTTCTAGCACCATTCTTATCTGTTTCCTGTCATGATGATAACATACTAAACATCTAAAACTGTAAATAAGCCCTCAATTAACCAGGAATTTTTTTCTAAGACTTGCCTTGGTCATATCATCTCTTCATAGCAATAGAACAGTGACTAAGACAGAATTAAACACAAAGAGGATGGCAGTTATAAGGAGAATGAGAGAGGAGAGGAGGGAGGGGAAAGGGAAAGGGACATGGAGACAGAAACAGACACAGAGAGACAGAGAGATTGAGGGCTGTTGCTTCTCATCTATAGACTGAGAAGGAGAAGGATTACAGTGCCTAAACAAGTTCTATCCTTTCTGGAGTTTGCAGTGATTTGTGGGAGAAAGGTGAGTGATCATGAAAAGATGAGGCAGAGAAGAAAGAAAAAGAGTATCTGAAGAAACAAGGCCCAAGGTCTACTGTTTTGTTTCTATTTTCTCTTCATCAGTTATTTTTTTCTAAATTTCTAAAAGACAATTTTTCTTTCTTTCTTTCTTTCTTTTTCCTTTTTTTATTTGATATATTCTTTATTTACATTTCAAATTATTTCCCATTTCCTGGATCTCAGCCTCCCTGAAAGTCCCATAAGCCCTCTTCCCTCCACTTCTCCCCAATCCACCCCTTCCCACTTCCCTGTCGTGGTATTCCCCTAAACTGCTGCACTGAGCCTTTCCAGGACCAGGGATCATACCTTCCTTCTTCTTGGGCATCATTTGATATGTGGATTGTGTCTTGGGTATTCCAAGCTTCTAGGCTAAAAGCTGCTTATCAGTGAATGAATACCATGACTGGGCCACCTCACTTAGGATGATATTCTCCAGTTTCATCCATTTGTCTAAGAATTTCATGAATTTATTGCTTTTATTGGCTGAATAGTACTCCATTGTGTATATATACCACATTTTCTGTATCCATTCCTCTGTTGAAGGACATCTGGGTTCTTTCCAGCCTCTGGCAATTATAAATAGGGCTGCTATAAACATAGTGGAGCATGTATTCTTATTACATGCTGGGGAATCCTCTGGGTATATGTCCAGGAGTGGTATAGTGGAGTACCCCAGAAATACCATGCCGTGTTTTCTGAGGAACTGCCAGACTTATTTCCAGAGTGGGTGTATTACCTTGCAACACCACCAACAGTTGGAGGAGTGTTACTCTTTCTCCACATCCTCTCCAATACCTGTTTTCTCCTGAATTTTTTCTCTTAGCCATTCTGACAGGTATGAGGTGAAATCTCAGAGTTATTTTGATTTGCATTTCCCTAATGACTAAGGATGTTGAACATTTCTTTAATTGCTTCTCAGCCATTCGATAGTCCTCAGGTAAAGATTCTTTGTTTAGCTCTGTACTCCATTTTTAATGGGGTTATTTGGCTCTCTGGAGTATACCTTCTGGAGTTCTTTGTATATCTTAGATATAAGCCCTCTATCAGATATAGTGTTGGTAAAGATATTTTCCCAATTTATTGGTTGGTGTCTTGTCCTTTTGACAATGTCCTTTGCCTTAATATGACTTAAATAAGTTATATTTTAAAATTTCTGTTTTAAATGAAGTTTTTCTTTCTTGCATCAACTGTTCCTGTTCTTCACTTGTGTGACTTGGAAACCTCCAGGAAAGTTCTGTCTTAGAATGAGAAGAATCATTGCATTATGCTACCACACAATCAAGGAACTCCCACCTTTGGCTCAAAAAAAAAATACTTCCATAAGCCAAAATTATATTCAGCATTTCAACCACTAAATGTTCACACTATGAGAATTTCCTAGGTAGCCAGAACTTAATACTTTAAATACATCAAAATATATAAAGGTTTTTGATGGAAATCTTTCTAAAATGCACTGCAAACTTCTTTTCCTTACTAAATAGAATATTCTTGACATAAGTTAATCTTTTTCCTGATGACTCAGGGCCATTGGTATGGCTCAAATAGAGTGATGCCCTCAGGGGTGGTTTGCTACTAAGGACTATGTGTCCAACACTTACTGGACGTTGGCTGCTAGGCATTTCCAGTTAGTGTATCTTCTTTCTCCTCTTTCTGACATCTGTCACATTTCAGTGTGCTTCCTTCTAACAGCCTCGGCATCGCTGCTACTAATTTATTATCTGCTGTAACCTTTGAAGAACCTGTGGTTGCCAGTGGAAACCAGGAAAATCAAGACTATGAAATCAGTACCTTGAATATCTCCAGCTCCAGCCTGAGGAGAGTTTCACCCTTGCATGAGAAGACTGGTATAAGACAATTGTCTTCCACAAGGCTCATAGGTCTAGATAGGGTATTTGGGAGGTCATTGCTTTGAAACTATGAATGGAAGAAAACCTTACTATAAAAGGCTGGATGTCTTTGAATTATCTGTCAGAGAAAACAAATTAGGAACCTTTCCTAGATGAAATATTGGTGAGTCTTACTTTCTTTTGTATAGATTACATACAAAGTAGGTGAGAATACATAGTAGTTGGTTGTATTAGCCTGTGATGCAAAAAGATGGAAAAAGTACTGGAGATTTATTTTAACTCCCAGTTCCAGGAGGTGGGACAAGGTTATTTAGTCCATGGAAACAGGAAGCTGTGGTAGAGGATGTTGCTCTGTGTTTAGACTGAAGACCTGGAAACAAACAAGGTGGAACAAGAAGCAAAGACCAATATAACCTTCAAAATCCCACCCCGACAGACCTAGTTCTGCTGTTCCAGACTCACATCTTTAAAGTTCCATACTCTCCCAACAAACGACCAACTAGTGAACCAGTGTCCAAAAAGTGAGCCCGTGAGGGACATTTCAGGCATATAATAATTACAGTTAGCAAAATGGGCTGACCATGGGCAATTACTCTGTGCTCTAAGGTAGTTTTTAATCAGTACTAAACCAGATCAGGGACTTCTTCATGTCAAGCCAGTGTTTGTGAATTGTTTGTAGAAATAACAGTTCATTTCAACAGTTACTTTTCTTGGTTGTTTGGAAATCTTAAGAAAATGTGAATGAGTGCCTTGAATCATTGTTGTCAATAGAATTTAAGGCTGAAGAATAATCTCAAAGTTCATTCTTTGATTGATTAAATTAAATTTTATACATATCTAAATGTGTTGTTAACCTTAATATATTAATGTGAGTGTTTTTCTCTTAATTCAAAAGTGCACAAAAATGGACCTCTGAAAAATTGACAAATAAACACAAAAATAAATAGAATGTAGTTGTAGAGTTATTCTTCATCAACTTCGTTCTTTTTTAAATTAATTTATTTTTTATTTTATTCAATATATTTTTTATTTACATTTCAAGTGATTTTCCCTTCCTGGCTCTCCACTCCCCGAAAGTCCCATAAGCCCTCTTCCCTCCCCCTGTGTCCCCATCCTCCCCTTCCCACTTCTGTGTTCTGGTATTTCCCTATACTGCTGCACTGAGCCTTTCCAGAACGAGGACCACTCCTCCGTTCTCCTTGGACATCATTTTATATGTGGATTATGACTTGTGTAATCCAAGTTTCTGGACTAATATCCACTTATCAGTGAGTGTATACCATGACTGATCTTTTGAGACTGGGATACCTCACTTAGTATGATGTTCTCCAGTTCTATCCATTTGTCTAAGAATTTCATGAATTCGTTGTTTCTAATGGCTGAATATTCAGTACTCCAATGTATACATATACCACATTTTTTTTTTTATCCATTCCTCTGTTGAGGGACACCTGGGTCCTTTCCAGCTTCTGGCTATTATAAATAGGGCTGCTATGAACATAGTGGAGCATGTATCCTTATTACATGCTGGAGAATCCTCTGGGTATAAGCCCAGGAGAGGTATAGCAGGGTCCTCCGGAAGTGATGAGCCCAGTTTTCTGAGGAACTGCCAGACTGATTTCCAGAGTGGTTGTACCAATTTGAAACCCTATGAGCAGTGGAGGAGTATTCCTCTTTCTCCACATCCTCACCAGCACCTGTTTTCTCCTGAGTTTTTGATCTTGGCAATTCTGATTGGTATGAGATGAAATTTCAGGGTTGTTTTGATTTGCATTTCCCTAATGACTAATGATGTTGAACATTTTTTAAGATTCTTCTCAGTCATTCAAATTTCTTCAGGTGAAAATTCTTGGTTTATCTCTGTACTCCATTTTTAATAGGGTTATTTGATTTTCTGGGGTCTAACTTCTTGAGTTCTTTTTATATATTGGATATTAGCCTTCTGTCAGATGTAGGGTTGGTGAAGATCTTTTCCCAATTTGTTGGTTGATGATTTGTCCTTTTGATGGTGTCCTTTGCCTTACAGAAACTTTGTAATTTTATGAGGTCCAATTTGTCAGTTCTTGATCTTAGAGAATAAGCTATTGGTGTTCTGTTCAGGAACTTTCCCCCTGTGCTCGTACCCTCAAGGGCCTTTCCCAGTTTCTTTTCTATGAGTTTCAGTATGTCTGGTTTTATGTGGAGGTCCTTGATCCAATTGGAGTTGAACTTAGTACAAGGAGATAAAATGAGTCAATTCGCATTTCTCTGCATGCTGCCCTCCAGTAGAAGCAACAACATTTGTAGAAAATGCTATCTTTTTTCCACTGGATGTTTTCAGTTCCTTTGTCGAAGATCAAGTGGCCATAGGTGTGTCTGTTCATTTCTGGATCTTCAATCCTATTCCATTGATCTGCCTGCCTGTCACAGTATGAATACCATACAGTTTTTAACACTATTGCTCTGTAGTATTGCTTGAGGTCCAGGATACTGATTCCCCAGAATTTCTTTTGTTGTTGAGAATAGTTTTAGCTATTCTGGGTTTTTTGTTATTCCAGATGAATTTGAGAATTGCTTTCTAACTCTATGAAGAACTGAATTGGGATTTTGATGGGTATTGCATTGAATCTATATATTGCTTTTGGCAAGATTGCCATTTTAACTATATTAATCCTACCAATCCATGAGTACGGAAGATTTATCCATTTTCTGAGGTCTTCTTCAATTTCCTTCTTCAGAGACTTGAAGTTGTTGTCATACAGATCTTTCACTTGTTTGGTCAGAGTCACACCAAGGTATATTATATTGTTTGTGGCTTTTGTGCAGGGTGTCATTTCCCTAATTTCTTTCTCAGCCTGCTTATCATTTGAGTATAGAAAGGCTACTGATTTGCTTGAGTTGATTTTATAACCAGCCACTTTGTTGAAGTTGTTTATCAGCTATAGGAGTTCTCAGGTGGAGTTTTTTGGGTCACTTAAGTATACTATCATATCATCTGCAAATAGTGATAGTTTGACTTCTTCCTTTCCAATTTGTATCCCCTTGACCTCTTTATGTTGTCTAATTGCCCTAGCTAGTACCTCAAGTACTATATTGAAAAGATATGGAGAGGGAGCAGCCTTGTCTAGTTCCTGATTTTAGTGGGATTGCTTCAAGTTTCTCTCCATTTAGATTGATGTTGGCTACCGGTTTGCTGTATATTGCTTTTACTATGTTTAGGTATGAGCCTTGAATTACTTACTGTTCTTTCCAAGACTTTTAGCATGAAAGGATGCTGAATTTTGTCAAATGCTTTTTCAGCATGACCATGTTTTTTTTTTTCTTTGAGTTTGTTTATGTAGTGGATTGCATTGCTGGATTTCCATATATTGAACCATCCCTGCATCCCTGGGATGAAGCCTACTTGATCATGGTGGATGATCGTTTTGATATGTTCTTGGATTCAGTTGCAAGAATTTTATTTAGTATTTTTGCATACATTTTCATAAAGGAAATTGGCCTGAAGTTCTCTTTCTTTGTTGGATCTTTGTGTGGTTTTTGGTACCAGTGTAATTGTGGCTTCTTAGAACGAGCTGGGTAGTGTTTCTTTCGTTTCTATTTTGTGGACTAGTTTGAAGAGTATTGGTGTTAGGTCTTCTTTGAAAGTCTGATACAATTCTGCACTGAAACCATCTAGTCCTGTGCTTTTTTTGGTTGGAAGACTTTCTATGACACCTTCTATTTCTTTAGGGGTTATGGGGTGGTTTAGATAATTTATTTGATCCTGATTTAATTTTGGTATTTGGTATCTGTCTAGGAAATTGTCCATTTTCTCCAGATTCTCCAGTTGTGTTGAGTATAGGCTTTTATAGTAGGATCTGATGATTTTTTAATTTCTTCAGTTTCTGTTGTTATCTCTCTCTTTTCATTTCTAATTTTGTTAATTTGGACACTGTCCCTGTGCTCTCTGGTTTTTCTGGCTAAGGGTTTATCTATATTCTCAATTTTCTCAAAGAGCCAGTTCCTGGTTTTATTGATTCTTTGTATGGTTCTCTTTGTTTGCACTTGATTGATTTCAGCCCTGAGTTTCATGATTTCCTGTCTTCTACTCCTCTTGGGTGAATTAGCTTCTTTTTGTTCCAGAGTTTTCACGGGTGCCCTTAAGCTGCTAGTGTATGCTCTCTCCCATTTCTTTTTGAAGGCACTCAGGGCTATGAGATTTTCTCATAGCACTGCTTTCATTGTGTCCCATAGATTTGAGTATGTTGTGCCTTCATTTTCATTAAATTCTAAAAAGTCTTTCATTTCTTTCTTTATTTCTTCTTTGGCCCAGGTATCATTGAGTAGAGTATTGTTCAGCTTCCATGTGTACTTGGGATTTCTGTTGTTTTTGTTGCTACTGAAGACCACTCTTACTCCATAGTGCTCTGATAGGAAGCATGGGACTAGTTTAGTCTTCTTGTATTTGTTGAGGTCTGTCATGTGACCAATTATATGGTCAGTTTTGGAGAAAGTACCATGAGGTGCTGAGGAAAAGGTATATTCTTTTGCTTTAGGACAAAATGTTCTATAAATATCTGTTAAATCTAATTGGTCCAAAGCTTCAATTAGTTTCACTGTACCTCTGTTTAGTTTCTGTTTTCCTGATCAGTCCATTGAGGATAGTGCACTGTTGAATTTACCCACAATTATTGTGTTAGGTGCAGTGTGTGCTTTGAGCTTTAGTAAAGTTTCTTTTACAAATGAGGGTGCCCTTGGAGCCTAGATCTTCAGAATTGAGAGTTTTTCATGGTGAATTTTTCCTTTGACCAGCAAGAAGTGTCCTTCTGTGTCTCTTTAGATGACTTTAGGTTGAAAGTCAATTTTATCTGATATTAAAATATCTACTGAGGCTTGTTTCCTGAGACCATTTGCTTGTAAAATTGTCTTCCAGCCTTTTACTCTAAGGTAGTGTCTGTCTTTGGCACAAAGGTGTGTTTTCTGTATGCAGCAAAATGTAGGGTCTTATTTACGTATCCAGTCTGTTAGTCTATGTCTTTTTATTGGGGAATTGAGTCCATTGATGTTAAGAGATGTTAAGGAATAGTGATTATTGCTTCCTGCCATTTTTTATGTTATTTTTATATTTGAGTGGTTATCTTCTTTTGGGTTTGATGAAAGAAGGTTACTATCTTGCTTTTTCCAGGGTATAGTTTCCCTCTTTGTATTGGTGTTTTCCCCATATTATCCTTTGTAGAGCTGAGTTTGTGGAAAGATATTATGTAAATTTGGTTTTGTCATGGAATATCATGGTTTCTCCATCTATGATGATTGAGAGTTTTGCTCAGTATAGTAGTCTTGGCTGATATTTGTGTTCTCTTAGAGTCTGAATGAGATCTGCAGAATCTTCTAGCTTTCATGGTCTCTGGTGAGAAGTCTGGTGTAATTCTGATAGGTCTTCCTTTATATGTTACTTGGTCTTTTTATCTTACTGCCTTTAATATTCTTTCTTTGTTTAGTACATTTTGGGTTTTGATTATTATGTGACAGGATGTATTTCTGCTCTGGTCCAGTCTGTTTGGAGTTCTGTAGACTTCTTGTATATTCATGGGCATCTCTCTTTAAGTTAGGGAAGTTTTCTTCCATAATTTTGTTGAAGATATTTGTTGGCCCTCTCAGTTGTAAATCTTCTCTGTCATCTATACCTATAATCCTTAGGTTTGGTCTTCTCATTATATCCTGGTTTTCTTGGATGTTTTGGGTTACAAGCTTTTTGCTTTTTGCATTTTCTTTGACTGTTGAGTCAATGGTTTCTATGGTATCTTCGGCATCTGAGATTCTTTCTTCCATTTCTTGTATTGTGTTGTTGATATTTGCATCTATGGCCCCTGATTTCTTCCCAAGGTTTTCTATCTCTAAAGTTGTCTCCCTTTGTGATTTCTTAGTTGTTTCTACTTCTGTTTTTAGATCCTGAATGTTTTTGCTCAGTTCCTTCATTTGTTTGTTTGTGTTTTCCTTTAATTCTTTAAGAGATTTTTGTGTTTCCTCTTTCATAACTTCTTCCTGTTAACTCAATTTATCCTGCATTTCTTTAAGTGATTTTTGCATTTCCTCTTTATTGGCTTCTATCTGTTGACCCCTATTCTCCTGAATTTCTTTAAGTGATTTTTGTGTTACCATTGTAAGGACTTCTAACTTTTTCATGTTTTCCTGTATTTCTTTAAGAGATTTATTTATGTCCTTTTTGTGTTCCCTTAGCAGCATCCTTACCAGTGATTTTTAAATCCAAATCTTGTTTTTCTGGTATTTTGGGGTGTCCAGTACTTGCTGTTGTTGGAGAATTGGGTCCAGACGCTGCCATATTGCCTATATTTCTGTTAGTAACGTTCCTATGTTTGCTTTTTGCTATCTTGTTATCTCTGGTGTGAGTTGCCCTTGTTGTCACTGGCTGGTGTTTGAAATCTTCTATGAGCCTGTAAGACTATTTCAGCACCTCTGGATGACTGGGTTTCACCTGGCACAGATTGCTGATGTGCTGCCCTCCTCTTGGATGCCCTTGGAGCCCTAATGTGACCTGTGCCAAGTTGTCTCTGTGAACCTAGTGTTGCCTGTTTGCTCCTTCAGATGATGTCAGATGCTGCAACCTTTTCTGAGTTCTGATACCTCTACAGGGCAAAAGATCTCCCAGCCAGGTTGGTGCACAAATGGCCCATCTAGCTGCCCAGGCCTTGAGTCCAGGTAAAAGCCTGACAGGCTTAGGCCTGAGCGATGTTAGCCTGGGACTATGTCTGCATACCTGGCTCTGTCAGTTCTCTCTGGTGTCTGGGAGCCAAGATGGTGGAGCGTCTCTCATAACTGGCTGGCAGGAGGAAGAGTTCTAATGGGGCTTCAGTGTGGTAAAAAGCACTGCAACTCCTCTGCAAACAGCCTGGCTGGCCAGCAGTGGCCAGTGGTAGTGGGCACAGGACCTGCCTGGTCCCTGTTGCCTTGGTTCCTCTGGTGGTGGCCCTCGTCAACTTCATTCTTATTCATTCTTCCTTTTAACTCTACTTCTTTATTTTTTTAACTGATTTTTTTCTTTATTTCAACAAAGATCGATGACAGGGGACTGGTTATAAGACTCAGACATTGAAACTTAAAATGACAACATAATCTATTAGGTACTGTGTGGCTAATCTTGGTTGTCCACCTCTCTGCATCTAAATCAGTGAAAGCATCAGCTTCTGGACACCCCTGTAAGGGACTGACTTTTTTGATCACATGATCCTGAATTCCCATCCTAAATCTGTGCCACACCTGGTCACAGGCCAGGAAAAAACACCTATCAAGAGAGAAAATTTTTCTTTTTGCCTACTCACCCATATTCTTGTTGCCAAGCTTGTTTTCCTTTCCTTTGTAGAACTTAGAACCAGTTTCTCTGGGCTTCCAAGGTAGACTGAATAGTGGTAGCAACCATGTGGTTCCCAGGAACTCCTGGCCTCAGAGACATAGTGAGACTTCTGATATGCATAACCTCACAGACAGAGCAATTAATGTATTCGTGAGTCTCTAGTGTAAGGCAATCCATGTTGGACACTCAGACCATGTCTTGGAAGTCAAGTTATGAAATCTCATATATATTCTATTAGTTTTGTTTCTTTGGAGAGCCCTAACTCATACAGTTAATTTTGATCTTGAACAACAAATATGGAGAGACTGGTGGGAAACTGACTCAGTTCTGCATTGAGGCTAGGGGAACAGGAACTCCTGCCACCTCAGGCTAAGGTGAGCTTGACAAAAGAAAGAGGATGGGATAGTGCAAAAGGCACTTTATAAAAAAGGAGAAGTCTACAAAGGGCTTATTGGAGGCAGGTGAGCATTAGGAAATTTACCAGTAACCTCTGTTTCTATCTTAAGTAAAGATGGAAGTTAATACTGGAATATCGTCCATATAAGACCATTGTTACTCAACTCTCTCTCTCTCTCTCTCTCTCTCTCTCTCTCTCTCTCTCTCTCTCTCTCTCACACACACACACACACACACACACACACACACACACACACACAAACACACACTTACCACCCCAGTAAATGGTGGGCCAGGCATTTTGCAGATTTTTTTTCTGACCATGGGCAGGCAACTATTTTTAGAAGTATAGTGCAAGTTTGGTTAAGTAGCACACTGGGTATGTCTCTATGTGACCTAGGTTACACCCTCCTTCACCATCTACTGTCTCACAAGATGATCACTTGTATGTAACAAGCTATATCAAGCTTGTTAAGCTGCTGTTTGGTTGCTTACAAATTTCAGTTGATTTTATGGGTGCCTGGGAGATCATAAAGTGAAAAAAAGAGTAAAATCAGGCTAGTGAGTCTGTTAGATTCTGCCTTTGTGATGTGATGTAACTCTACTGCTATGCCTGTCTGGTAGCCCTCTGTATTGGGATTGTCCCTAGGACAATCTCACTTTGTATCATTGTATTATGGAAAGCTACTTTGAACTCTTTCTTTCCTTACACAGTTCTTTGTCCTGATTATCAGACAAGCTAAAAAATAAGAAAGCACCTTATAAAACCCAAGGTACTATACACATGGTGGTTCTTATAATTGTTAATCTGCTGGATTCTTCACTTTTCCCACACCGTATGCAATACTTGCCATATTCTATCCAGCAAAACACAATTTTTGACAAATACCTTTTTAAAGGGAGGATTTAATTACAAATGAGCTTGAGTAATACTACATCTTAAGGTATGTGGGGATTCATAATGAATGCACCTGCAGACACTTGGAGCTTTGATAATTGCATTGGTGTTTTTAAATCCATCTTTGCTCTATTTAGCACTTTCCAACCTAGAAAGCCCCTGTGATCAGCAGCTTATAATTTAATAGAACTAGTAGTTCAAGGGAGCATACTGGTAAACTCCATTACCTAGATATTTTTCCATGTTCTTCATATCTTTAGCTCCCCTCTATGGCAGCCTAACTTCTATGGAATGCTACAAATACATTAATGAAGTGATTCTCAGCCTTCCTAATACTGTGACTCTTTAATACAATTACTCATGCTGTGGTGACCCACAACCATAAAATTACTTCTGTTGCTACTTTATTACTGTAATTTTGCTACTGTTATGAATTTTAATATAAACATTTGTGTTTTTCAATGGTCTGAGGAGACCCCTGTGAAAGGGTCTTAAGCCCCTAAAGGGGTCACGACCCACAGGTTGAAAACCACTGTATTAATGAGTCAATTTTTTTCTACCCAAAAATACACTGAAAATATGCACATATATTTGTTATTCATATGAACTCATTGATTATCCAAATGTCAATGACTTTTTCCCCTAGAACTTCAATAGAATGTAAAGTGTTTTTACAATTGCTCAGAATCAGCACAACTAATCAGGAACAGATGGGGAAAAAATAGCTAAGTGTATATACAATAAGCATGTACTGGATTATGGTGAATTTACCAGGTACTAATCAGAGTAAAATTTTTTAACATTCTTTCAAATGAGTAGATATTCTACCCATACAGATTTAACAGAAACCCATTTGATTCATTTAAATTTTCCATCAAGACAGAGACTTTATACTAACAAAGTATTTGCTGGTTGCCCTTGAATTAATTCTCAACAGACATAATTGGAGAACAGCTGTGGTTAAGCAGGCATCTCCCTACTTATATATAGGAAACTCAAGATTATGTTCTCCAAAAGACACTTGCTATGAAGTAGGTGAGCATACCTGGGTCAAAGTGGAGCTTGTTTCAGAAGATGTATTATTTGTTACAAGTGAGCATTTGAGTTCTCAATAATCCTTGCTCAAGGTGCTTCGGTTTCAATTGTTCCCATTGTTCCTGGATTCCTCAGCAGTACCTTGGTATTGCGATTTGAAGAGAGCAATGAGATTTGAGGTTTGAGAGGGAACAAAAAGAAAGAGTGTATATTTAAGCTAGAAAGAGAAATGTCAGCAATTCTCAATCCTTTCATTTTCCCCTTGACACGAGATCAACTCTCCACAAATTTTTAAGTGTACATCTGACTAGCTCTGAGCAATCAGTATAATCTTATACAATATAACCCCCAAATACTTTTATACTCCACTAAGTCTTTTATTTCTATTCATTGCCAACCCATCCTGCTACCAGATCTCTTGCCCTGTTACTTGGAACACACTGAAAACAGGTTAACTGACTGATGGCAAAACTGGTTCTACAATGATCAAATAATGACCTGGATTTCTGGGAATAACATCAAAATCAGAGTCAATAGATAGAGGTGTGTGTGTGTGTGTGTGTGTGTGTGTGTGTGTTGGAATTCCCATGGTGCAAAGAATATCCTTACTTCCTGCATGCTGCAATGAACTGTGAAGGCCAATCATTGGAGTTTTCCAAATGAGGATGTGTGGTCATCATGGCTGTTTTGTTCCTCCTAACACTTGCTCATCCTTAAGAAACAGTATCACAGGGTGAGTTTTCCAGAAGAAACAGGCACATGACAAACAGTTTGGATCCTTTTTTTATGGCTGTGTTTCTGACAGTATTTTTTTCAAGGCTCAGATGTAGTCCAGTCTAATGTAGGGTTCTCACAGAGTGTTTTTCTGGGCAAACCACCTTTTAAAGAAAGCCCTGCCAAATGCTTCAGCCTAAAGCTGGTACATTAATTTGGAATAAAAAAGACAGTGCCCACCTCAAGGGCAGAAGACTGAAGAGTTCTTTGATCTTGCTGTGTCTCTGAGTAAGTGAAGTAGGAATAAATCGCCTCTGATTTGCTGTTAATTAAGGGAAGTGACAAGTTCTGTTTATCGGTAATAGACATAAAGGGCCTTATGAATTCCAAAGAAGGCAAAGACCTGCTTGTCTGGGGAACATCGGTGTATCTTAAAGCAAAGCCTTGTTCCTGGGCAGGTCTGGTGGAAAAGATTAAACTGGTTTTACATTTATTTTGTCTGACAAAATTAAAGCCTGCAAAGGAACATGGAGTCTTGTGACCTCAGCATCATTTGAAGGCAGTGAGGAATGCTCCTCTCTCCCTTTGTCTCTCTCTCTCTCTAATAGTGACTCATTCCTGATGGTGTGACTCACCTTAGGATAGGACACCAAACACCTAAACTTCCTGAAAATTGAATAAGAATAAAGTTTAAGTCTTGAGCAATTCTATCTTTGCTGACTCCTACAGACTATTGGACTGGAACACAGACATTTTGCTTACATAGGCACCACAGAAACAGCACCTCTAGGTGAAACTGTCACTCCCAGGTGATTATCATTTCAACTTAAAATTAACCAAATAATCATGCTAATGTTTTCTCTTTATACCTCTCCTCTTCCTCCTTCTTCAACTTACTTTCTTTCTCTTATTACACCACGAACTCAGCTTATTCTTACTGGCTATTAAATATATTCATTGAGTTCAATCTATTTAAGACTAACAAAATCAAACATTGCTGATCAAAAGTGGTTTAAATAAATGCATCTGTTCTCTTTAAATGTTTCTAGAGCTCCCTCTAATTTGTACATCATATCTATATCTATTTATGCACACACACATATGCAGATGCATACAAGTACACACATATGCACATATACACACATATACTCATGCACACAGCACAATACATACACATGTGCATGCACACATACATAATTCATGCACACATGCACACAAACACGCACACACATATGCACACATACATCTAATATCTCCTCAAAGCATTTCATTTTGAAATAGTACATGAAATCCTACTAATTCTAAATTAGTTCTAGAGAACTAATTCTAAAAGAAGTTTTTCTCCGAACTGGAGAAAACAGAGTCTAAGTAACCCAGAGATTCCCTCTGATAGCCCATGAAGTTTTTTATGGGTGTTAAACTGTAACACGTGGGATCATTTTCTCACTTTCAATGCAATGTCCTCATAGAGGGGTACACTTGGTCTAACCCCTACCATCTCTATACCCTTTTGTCCTTTTTGACTGAGACTTGGAAAGTGGCTTAATCTAATAGATGAACATGGGAGAAATAAGTTAAGTACACTATACACAGTTGCACCCTTTTATTTTGGGGAAACCCAGCAGTCACATTGTGTCCAAAGACAGGAGTCCTTCCCTGAGCCTGATCTCTCCAGCGAAGGAGCACTTTGTCAAGTCCATTCCCAGTTTTATGCATTAAGCCCTTAAGCCATGTATTTCACCTAACACTATACAATGGATTTTAGTGCTCATTCTGTGAACCATGACAAAATGTTAATTCTCTTGGGACTAAGGGGGCTGGACGGGGTTCATGCCCCGTGTCCTGTTCACTGCTGTTTGTCCTACATTCCACATGAGTAGCACTGTTTTCTAAATGTCCCCTAAGAGCTGGAACAAAAAAAAATTTCAGAAAATAAAATTATTGTCAATAAAGGTGACATTTTAACTTATTTTTTCCATACCAATCTATGTCTTAATTCTCCAAAATAAGTAAATGCCTGCAATTTGTTCAGCTGCCTAAGAGCTAGACATATTAGTTGTTACATGATAATTTGTATGTACCTTTCCATCCATCCTACAGTGATTTATTTCCAAACATCTCTCTGAGATCTACTTGGATAGCATAGTCTTGAATATCACCCAAAGGCTCATGGTTAATGATTTAAGCAGCTCAGTGAGATTTGGAGGTGATCAAACCATTAAGATGTGTGACTAGAACCTTCCTCTCTCTTTCCCTCCCTGTTCTTGGGGGTCACTGGATTTTTCTAAGTTACCCAGTGCAGTGTGCTGACTAAGTACAGGCCTACAAGCAGAATAGAGTTGACCAAGATAACCCAAAACTTTTACAGCCAAGAGTCAAGATAACCTTTCTATCACAAATTAACATATCAGATATTTCTTATAGGAACAGAAAGCTGAAGAGCACAGCACATAGAAGATAGCCAGTCTTTTAGCTTCCTAAGAGAAGATGCTTTACAGGACTATCTGTGTCTAGTTTCTCCTCCCTGAGGCTGATCCTTCATTTTCTCCAGATTTCATTTACATGTTCTTAAGAATTCCTTTCTAGCATCCAATGCCTTCTTAACTCTTTTGCCTCCCTTCTTTCTTCTTTCCTTTGCCCCATGCCACATTTTCTATACATGATGCTTAGACTCACAAAATTCCTGTGTTGTTGTAATAATTGGCATTTTCAGCAAATAGATGGAGCTGTGGAGTCAGATGGGATTATTTTGAATATTACAACAGTTCACTTGACCTTGTTCCAAATGTTTAAACCTCCAACGTTCCATCAGTCATATGGGCATGTTAAAGATGGCTCCTTCTCTGGGGTATGAAGATTAAATGGGATAAAATATGCATGCAGAATACTTAATATGGTATGTATTCTGTAAAACTGTCTGCTCTGAAGAATAAAACATGCAAGAAGTTTAAAACTTAGAAATCCTAAATCTAGATGATATCTACTATATTACTTTAAAAATATATTGTCATCTGAATATGCTGTAAATGATTAGAAGTCATAGATAGAATTAAACATAAAATTATTGTCATGTTCTTTGTGTGCTCTGTCATTAAAAAAAAAGAATGGGAAGTTGACAGAAAAATTGCATGAACAGGCAAAAAGATTCCAGTTCACCAGTCTGAAATTGTTAAGTGTAAAGGAAAACAACATTCAATATGTCAATCATTTCTGATGGTGTCACCCGCTTACAGAAGGCTAGAAAGATTCATGTTGATAATCTTGTTCATGAATCATAAAGAAAATGTCACTATATGCCATCTGAGGGAAAGGAGGTTGATAAAACATTTTAAGACCATCTCTAGCAAAATAGTTGCAGAATTTCAAGCAACTCAAAGGGAGACTTGCTTTATATGCAAACTATTCTGTATGAAATATCACTTCACTAACAATGTCAAATAAAGGAGATAAGGTTTACCATACTTTGTAGTGTGCAGAGCATTTTATGTCTTACACTCATCTTGATTTCATAAACATATTTTGATCTCAAAACAAATTTAAATGTATTTGAATGGATTAAGATCATTATATCAAAAAAAGGAAATATGAAGGGAGAAAGCTAGGAAAGAAATTTAAATAGAAATCCTGAAAAGAGATGTCATCAAGGAAAAGAGAACCCCTATTCTTCTCTTAGCAATGCTAAAATATTTATTCAAAAGGTTTTTATTCTAATGAAAAGTATTTTGCTGACATCATTTGAGTGTTTTTACTTTATTTTACAGTAGGATTTTATGTTTAGAGAGTTTTAAAAACTTTTATTTATTTTTGTTTTGTTTGACATAATATCTGTGTACTTGTGAGGTACAATATGTTTTGATTCATATATAAACTAAGGGTAATTCACACATCCATTATCTTAAATTTTACATTTCAAAATAGAAGAGAGGATTTCAAATATTTCTATTACAGAAAACAACCTAGTTCATCTTATTGTCACTTCTTGAAGGCATATAATTAATGTCATGTAATGGCTCTACCTTAGCCTGTCTGCCTCTCCTGATAATTCCACAAGAAGGGTACTATTACCCTTATTTTCTATAGTAGGGAAACACAAAAACATGAAGTCATGATCCTGCAACTTCCAAGTCGGCATTATTTCTCTTCTCACACTTTATCTTCCAGAATGAGTCTCTGGAGTAGCTATCAGAGATGACCCAAAGTCTGAGAAGCAAAGAATATTGAATATATCTATAAATATCCTCGGCTCACTGTCAAGAAAATGTGAACTCAAAAGGAAGCACAATAATGGGAGAGCCCTACAAATGCTGTCAAATTTGGAAAGTATTTCAGATTTTCTGAGAGCTCCATTCAGTACACAGAAGAATCTTCAAGAGCCAGAGACTGGGAACTCCATTAGGCCCCAGGAATCCCACCAACAGTCTCAGCCAAGTTAAGGGATATTTTCTGAGTTTTCAGACACTCATAAACTGCACCACCATCAATCCCACCATCCTCAGCCATAACTTTTAAAGAGTCTGTGCTGAAGTGCCGTTCATCACAGGGTGGTTAGCACAGAAAAACATAAAAAGCGATGAAGAACAGGTCAGGTCAAGATAAAGGGCAAACCCCAACTGGCTGCCTTATTTCTCCTCCTTTCAAGGGCATAAATTTCCCGGAAGCAGTCCCTGAGAATCACTGCTACAGCATGCTCTGTAGTTCACAGAGAACCAGAGACCTTTTGCTCACACTCTGCCTCTGGAGTCACCAAGGATCCACATTTTCTAGCTTGACTTACACACTCAGAAGGCAAGTTTATATCAGGTACTGCCTTACTATGCACGTTTAATAAAGGGTTAGATATACTTCAAGAAGGGAGGACATGTCAAAACTGAAAATGAGTCTGTCTAGATGTCTTTGCTACTTCAATGGAAAACATTGCCTTTTGCTGTTACTGATTAAAGGAATAAATGCTCAGGGTCTGACTCCAGGTACACTCCGCTCATTTGGTCAACAGCTGATGCTTCAATCTTCTAAGCAATAAGAGGGAGATGAAAGGAAACCTACATAGAGACTTTGCCCTAAGTAGATTTGACAAACTTGCCAGATAGGCAAAGCTGACATCAATGAAGGCATCAGTTTCAGCACTGATGATGCAGAGTGAAACTTCTCTTTTTCAGGAAATCACAACTAGAATTGAACAAACAATAGACTATGGGAAATAATGGGGGCAGGTGCCTAGTGGTGCCCCGAGCACCAGTATCCTGGAGTGTCTTGTGTTATGAGAGTTCTGAGTCACCTGCAGACACTGACATGATTTAGATATGTTACTGTCTTCTGGAGCAATTGGCTGTTCCAAAGGAGAAAGTGGAATGAATGCCAGGCTGTAAGTCCCTGCTCCAGTGACCTTGACTTAGCTGATAATGGTGGGTGTGTTTGCTTGTCCTTTCTCATTTTTTGATGGGAGAGCCTAAGCAACCTACCATAAAAAGGAGTGCTGATATCCTAAATCTAAAAACGTTAGGTGTGGCACTGTCCCCTGCTTGGATTTTGAGAAAAGTGCTGGCTGTGCCTATCTGGAGCAGGTGCAAAGATGTCTTCCTGCCAGATTCTCTCACTACAGATTATGTCTTTTTCTTCTGTGAGCCTCAATACTTCATATAGCCTAAGGATAAACCTGGCACCATTTACTATCTAAGATCCAATTAGCACAGAAGGGAGCTGCTTGACTTCCAACAACACACAAACACTCTCTGATATGAGCCCCACAGAGAAAAGCCAACACTTATAGACACTCTGTTTGTATCTCCTCCTACCTATTTTTCCTGCTATGTTAGAGTGAAGACCTAGGAAAGCTTGTTAGCTGTCCACAGTTTTCACCAACATCTGGAATGTACAGAAGGAATCATGGGAGATCTTTCTGTTGGTTTAAGTTCTCTCAGCATCACCCATAACCTAGATTTTTCTATCAATCATTTGTAGAGTTTTGGGGGAGGAAGACTAGTTATTCTCCTTAAAGCAGGACATAAGGAAAATGATAATTTTAGTTGACAATCCCCCAGGATATTTATTTATACATTGAACTTACAAAAAATGTAGGCATAATTTCTAAGTCCTTAAACCTAAAAAATTCTATCTTCCATACATACACTACCTCAATGTAGAAGGTAGTGAGACCCATGGACCTCTTTTTTTTTTTAAACAAAGACTTGAGTTTACAATTGTGGTAGATCAATTATTTAAAGATAGTTTGTTAAAGAATATTTGTTACAGAATGGATTCTGTGCAAAGATGGACAGGATTGACCCCTGCTCTCTGGGGGTGTGTTTATAAAACATCATTACTCATAAATCCTTTTGTAATTTGTTGGCATGGGTTGATAAATGAAAAAGGGCAACCTCCAGGCAATGTCTCTCAAAAGGGAAAAAATTTCTAATCCAAAATGTAGAAGCAGCCCTATCATTGAGGGGGACTACATAAATATTCACGGGCCACAAGACAGTTGCCTTAGTCTATGTCCCTTGTCCATTCTTTCAGGCTGCAATGCATATTACCCATGTTGATGGCATAATCATCCAGCTCTGGGGAATCAATGCAGGAATAGCCACGGAACACCTTTAGTGGCTTTCTATGCTAAGGTATGGTTTTCATTCCTACCCTGGTTTTTTTTTTAGGATGATGTAAGTTTGATCTAGATACTTGATATTACCATATGGTGAAGGTTTTGTTTCCAGCCAGAGGCACTACTAGGAAATGCTTGACTCATCAAGAAGTTGGGAGATCTCTAGATTATTGAAGGGGTTAGGGCACACTCGCCCATTTGTCTTCCTTTTTCTCACTTCTCAGCTGCCAGAGATGAGCACACTTTTTTTTTTTAACCATGATATTCTACTTCATCCTTAGCAGAAAGGAAAACCACCAAACAACCCCAGAGCAAAGTTTCTGCAATGTGAGTCAAAGTGATCTTTTCTTCCTGAAGGTTGATCATCTCAATTCTTTTGTCCCAGTGATAACAAAAAGCTCACCAATACATGGTGTTGATTCTTATCATCTCTGGGATCCAGGCTAAGTGATGCCCTATGTCTGGGGCACTGACAACCATGACACAGAAGTAGATGTGGTGGTGTCAGAAAGATAACTCTTCAAATTCTGCTCGAAATGAGGCACCCTAGTGCTCCTCACATTCCATCCATCAAAGCAAATTGCATGACCAGTGAAGGGTGACACCAGGGGAGCACAAAGGTCTATCAATCCTTGCTCAGGGAGAAAAGCAAATATTTTCAGCAACACCACAATTTACTTCGGGGGAAGTGGAATGGAAAATGAGGGTTGTGGTATGATAATGCTTCTCCAAATGGATCAAGCAATAAGCTCCATAGTCTGCTATTGACACCATGCTGTTTAACTCTGCCCTTGTGCTTCAGCAGACAACAGAAAAGCGCTGAAAACCAAAAGTCAGACTAACTTTGTCTAACACAAAAAATGTATTTCCAGTTTTAAAAGTATCCCATGCCTAGAGTATGATTCTGAGCATGTCTTCTTGCAAAGGGAACGTTGGTATATACCTGCACAAATCCCTGTATCCTGTTTCCTCCTAAAGAGCAGTGGCTTTTCTCTGACTCAGTGTAGTTTTAGGTTTAAAGCTCCTATTCTCTAAATTTGTGCTTTCTCATGAACAATGTGCCTAATTTCAACACAGTTGATCCACAAGTGGCCCTTATATCAGAGTGGGTTTTCTTCCAAGCATCAAGATCGGAGTTTCTATTAGTATTTGAAGATTTTTTTATGTTCAAAGCAACTACATTTGAGACACAGTTGTCCATACTTGGCACCTGAGCCCTCTCTTACTTGGTTTCTGCATTGATATCACATTCATTTAATTCCATTAATTCGACTACCATTTTGTCAAGCATGTAGTCATACATGTTTGTACTGGTTTCGCTATTTGTTTTATTATCCCTTCACTCAATTGGAGACACATAGCTACGACTTATAACTAAGTATTCACATTTCTTCTATCATTCTTATTCAGCAACACCTAAAGAATTTCTTTTCCAAATGGTAAGGTACTCTACTTACAGGAAGCATAATAGTTAAATCACTTTCAAGGAAAAACTTATGGATCTTTAAAAAATAGCTCTGAGCTTGTTTCTAAACGTTATTAATATTGGTTTTTTAATTAAAAATTTAATAGTCTCATTTTAAAACATTGGCAATATGATACCCAATAATATAGCTACTAGATTGATTCTGCAGTCACTATATTGCACATTGGCAAGGCTAAATGGACACATTCAATTAGCATAATTGATGACATCACTAATACTTTTTGCACAATAGAATTTGAGTAGGGAAAGTTACATGTTCTCCTGAAGTAGGAGCTGAGTTTCTAAATTGGAACCCTCAAAAATCATTCGTGACAAAAAAAAAGTGGTTAGCAATATGTAGATGTCATTTTGACAAGCTTTGTGCTTAAATTGTTAGTTTCTGCAGACTCACCATTATTAAAAATATCTAATTAAATAGCATGTATCATATATGCTGGCTTATAGGGTTTTTTTTTATATTCTTTTATTGTGTAGGTTAAATATGATTTCTTGTGGCTACCATTGTGAAATGTGGCTTTTGACTTCTGCTTGTGAGCTTTTATTGGCATTAACACTGAAATTCTGATTTGACAACATCTTACAAGACATGAAGAATTTAAAATGGAATTTTCTTTAAAATGATTCATAGGGTGTATTAAATATGAACTTAATATTTTATTACTATGAATACTAAAGTAATAAGGACATCAATCAAATTTAGATTTAAAGTGCATCCAGAATCTATTAATTGGCTTTGGATTATGTCCTTGCAATGTTGTGCCTAATGTTTGGCTCAGGAAATTGATGTGCATGATAGCATTGAAAGTATTTGATTAAAAGAAAATCTTTTATGCTCATAGTTATCCATTTTATATAATATACATATGATGTTCTATTGAGATTTTGATTATTTTTATTTCAATGTGTATAAGTGTTTTGACTGCCCATATGTTCTCAGAAGTTAGAAAAGGGACATTGTTATGAACTGCCTTATGGGTGCTGGAAAGTAATCCCAGGTCCTCTGGAAGAGCTGTTAGGACCTTCAACTACTTAGTCATCTTCCAAGACCACTCCCATTTATTTATAACTTACCTGTTCTTAATTATAAGTGAAGTCAGTAGTTGGTGTGATCTTATGGTCTTTAATCATCTTTGTTGATCTTTACGTGAGTTGGATGCCCTCCTACAAGTTATAAATGTCTCTGCCTCATTTTTGTATCTGTTAAATATCTCACATTTTTGGTATATTTGTCTGCATGAGGCAAAATTCTCTATGGGATAAGGGTGACAAGTCTTGGTGGCATATGCCAGGTTTGCATTCTCTTTACAAAGATTGTCACAATCTAATATCCCTAATGTATTACTGAGAGATCTGGAGTTCCAGACTAATAGAAGGATCACTTATGATAATTGTTAAAAATGGATTCAAAATAGGTCCTAAAGACTATGAGATCTATTGAGGTTCAAAGACAAGGATCTGTTCTATGAACTTGGAACAATAAGGCAAAGTTGAATGGAGCAGGAGATACACCTACACACAGTATTGCAAACAGCATTGAAGAAGTTCTTGCTTGATTTCAAGGTGTTCTTGCACCACAAATATTCCTGAGTAGTATGCTCATTTTCCTGATACAGCTTGAAATATACTCAAGAAAATCCCTTTAAACTCTTCTTTCAGTATCATGTATAGTACTTGCTAAAATCTGATGGTTGAGTTAAATGTAAAGAAATTTCTCAGACTTTTAATAGACTCAGCTGGGTTTCAAATGTCATCATGAAGGTGAACAAGATAATACCTCATTTAACTACTATGTAAATTTAGATATAAAATTATCATAAAATTTATTTAGGAGCACACATCTTTGTGACACGAACCTGAGTATAATATCCAATTAACAGTAAATATCCAATTAACAGTAAATATCCAATAAATACATATGGAGGAGAAATGTAGACCTGAGTGGACGTGGCAAAACAGAGCAGTGAGTTAAATATTTGCAAAAAGAAAAACCAACAGGGTCTAGTAAGATGGTTCAGTGGGTAAAGATGCTTGCCACCAACACTGCCATCCTGAGGCAACTCCTAGACTTACAAGATAGAAGGAGAGGACCAACTCTTATAAATTTTCTTCTGACCCTCATAAGTATGCCCTGGCATACGTGAATGCACATATACTAATTCAAATAAATAAATATAATATCATTTTGATTCCAACACACTCAAAATTTTAATATTTTGACTTTCCATTCTGTATTCTTTCCTAGACTTGAAATTTAATTTGTCTGTATACTGACTACTGTGTTTAAAAGTTATAAAAATTTTGGAAATAGTCCCTTCAAATGATTTTTCCCACTCTGTGCCCTGTATTCTTGTTTCTTAAATGGTCTTTTGATGAGCAGTAACTTTGATTTAATGAATGACATACAGTCAGTCATTTTTATCATAGTGTTATGAAAAGTCATTTCCATATCCAAGATTTATAACCTATACTTTTTCCTGGGTTTACTATTTTTGTCTTTTATTCATCACCCAATCTGAGTTGGCTTTGTGAATGATGTAAACTCAAAATTAAAAAGTATATGCTAAATTCACTTTCTCTCTTGTAATGGGATTTTAATCTAGGAACATGCCTATCCTGGCTGCAATATAGACTTTGCTCAGTATATACCTTTACTCCCAAAAAATAAAGGTAAAGTTAGTTTGTAGAAGAACGCGCCTATGTTTGAAAGTGATGTCTAATTGAGAGGCAGAAAAAGTGACAAATCAGAGAAAAACTGAACAAAATAAAATATGTCCAACTCTCAAAAGAACAGAGAGAAGAAAAAAGGCTACTTAAGCGAAAGTAGCATTGAGAGGAAAAGGAGAGAGGGCAATTTTGCTAGGACAGTTGTACAGAGACAGATTGGAAAGAACCAGCAAATCACAGGTGAAGACAGGATGAGCCAGAGAATGAGAAGGAGCCTGAAGATTAAAACAGATTGTCAGAGTTAGTATGCGGCCAAGCAAAGCATTGAAGTGAGAAACTGAAGGAAGCCAGATTGAATCCATTAGCATGGAAGGGAGTTTGAGACAGAACAGCTGAGTTGGTGACTCAGCCAGAGTTCAGAAAGAACTAAAAGTGGTCAACTTATTCAGGAGTAAATCTCAGAGGCTGAAAACATTCTAAGCCTAGGTAAGATTATACAGAGGCTAGACGCTTACAGGAATAGGCCTAAGTTAGTAGATGGAGGCAATATGCCTTGAAGCCAATTATATCAGAGAACAATTGCATCAAAGAAAAGATACTTTTATACTCTCTCACCTACTCGATGCAGTTAGTGCACAGTTAGTGCCCAGAACTCTTTCTTCAAATGTGCATCCTTATTCCATTGTATTACATTTGCTATCTTCTCTAAGATCTTGCTAAGATCAAGCTAATGCATTTATTTGACTTATTTCTGGAATATCTATTCTGTTTAATGAACCAACCTTTTATTAGTAGTAGTAGAATTAGCATATTGAGTGACAGGTCTTAAAGCACTCACCTCCACTACCCTTCTCTCTATCACCTGCTCCTTCCCTTAGTACCATTTCTCCCTCTGATTTCACCCTTCCATTTTCAAATTGTGAAATCTCCTTCCTTCCCAACTCCAACTTCCTTAAACCTTCTTTTCCTCCTCTCATAGAACCTTATTCAAATGGTATGACCTCTACCCACACCCATTTAACATAAATGAGGATGAGATATCCACATATGAGAGAGAACCTGCAATAATTTTCTGCTAAACTTGGGTAATGTCGTTTAAAATATTCTCAAATTTGATTCATTTTTTGCAAATTTCGTATTTCTAAATGGCTAAATAAATTTTACTATACTTTTATATAAAATATCATCATTTATATATATATATATACATATATATATATATATATATATATATATATATATATATAACATACATATTTCCACTCAGGGTTGAAGGGTTGATAGATAATAGGATGGTTGCATTTTATTGCTATTATACAATACAATAGCAACAAGAACTTGTGGGTGAGTATCTTAGATGTACAAACATCTAATTTCTCTATCCACATCCCAATATGATATGGAGTATTAGGTATGATTAGCAGTATCATAACTAGATCTTTTAATTGTACTATCTTTACTGTTTTAAGAAACCTCCTCACTGATTTCCACAACTGCTGCCTCTATTAATAGTAAATTAAGTTTCTCTTCCCCCTGTTCCTTTGCCAGCACTTATTATTTGCTTTCTTGATGGTAGACTTTTTGAGTGGGATGACGTGGAATCTCAAACTAGTTTTAACTTGCATCTCTCTGATGGTTAAGAATGCTAAAAATATTTGATTACTCGTCATGTTTCTGCTTTTGAGACTTATATGTTCAATTCATTGACTCATATATTAGTTACAAAGGGTATTTTTGCATTTAAACTTTATTTTAGAATGTCTTTATGTAGTCTAGATAGTAACCCACTTGTCTGAAGTATAGCTGGCAAAGACTGTTTCCCACTCTGAGGCTGTCTGTACACTCCGATGATAGTTTCCTTTGCTGTAGAAAAGCTTTGAATTTTCATGTAATCCAATTTATCATTTCTTAGGGACAGGTCCTGTGTTGTAGGGATTCTGCTCAGAAAGTCCATGTTTGTACCTTGAAGTGTTTCCCTCTATTATTTGCAGCTTTTTATTTGGATTTTAAATTAAGGTCTTTGGTCTACTTTGAATTGAGTTTTTACAGGGTGACAGATATGAATATAATTTCATTTTCCTGCAGGGAAATATCCAGTTTTGCTAGCATCATTTATTGAATATATTGAATAGCCTGTCCTTTTCCAATATATATTGGATATTATTGTCAAAAATTAGATGTTTCTAGCTAAGTGTGTTTTACTTCTGGGTCCTATGTTATGTTTCATTGATTTGCCTTTCTGTTTTCATTATAGTTTCTTGATACAAAATCATACTATGTAACCCAGACTGGCCTTGAACTTGAGCTCATTCTTCTTTATCCTCCTGAATGGCAGCTGGTTTACATTTTATTGCTTTGATAATCCACTACATCTTGATTATAGTAGTCTTATAATACATGCTGAACCCAATGTCTTAAAACTGTGTTCTGTAGCCTTCTGTTGGGTATTCTGAGCTTTTTCTTTCTGTGTATGCAATTTACATTCAATTTATACACACACACACACACACACACACACACACACACACACACACACGCACGCACACACACTCCACAATTCAGTGGAGTTCTGAGTGAATTCCCATTGAATGTATAGATCAAATTTGAGTTACTTATTTCTTAAAAATGTTGGCTCTTCCTTTTCATGAATATAAAATATCTCTTGATAGTAAATACATTGATTTATTTTAGTACGGTTTGGTAAATTTTACTGCAAAATTCTTGAGCCTCCTTTATAAGAGTCATCTTAAGTATTTTTGAAATTGACAAAATGAAGGACCCTTTATTTTAAACTTTGAAACTGATTCTTTCACTACTTGCATATTGGAGCATTGAAAGGAGTTGTAAGATGAACTGAGTTGCATTGTTTCTGATCTTAGTGGAAAGCATCTCCGTTCTCACCATTAAATATAGTGCCAACTGAAAACTTCCTGTAGATTTTATTTTTATCAAGTAAAAGCATTTACGTTATATCTTAGTTGGGGTTTCTACAACATGATAAAACAACATGACCAAAAATAACTTGTTGAGGAAAGCAATTATATATTTGGCTTACACTTCAAAACCATTATTCATCATTGGAGAAGGTCACAAAAGGACATTTGGGCAGGAACTCAAGGCAGAAACTTTGAGACAGAAACTGAAGCAGAGGCCAAGGAGGAACATTTCTTACTGGCTTGATACTCATAGTTTCTTAGTCTAATTTCATAAACAACATAGGACTACCTGTCCAGGGGTGACACCAAAACACTTGGCCTGGGCTTGTCCACTTCTAGATTTCCCTAGAGCAAATAAAGATGAAAGTACATTTAATTAAGGAAAGAAGTATTATCTCAATTAAAGTCCCTCCTAGACAATTGTAACTTATATTCAAATTGGCTTACAATGAGCCAGGACAATTGATCCTCTGCCAAATTGACACACAAACGCATCCCTATTAAATGATAACCTTTCCTTTCTTGTTGTCCCCAAGATGCCATGTTAATATTGATATGGCAGTGTAAAACATTATAATCTTTAGAGTCACTTAATCTATAAAAATCCCAACACTTTAGAAGTTCAGTCTTTTTAAAATATCCAAAGTCTCTCTGAAACCCTGAAGACTCTAATCCATCAAAGTCTGTATAAAACGCCAAAGTCTACCCAAACTGCCAAATTGTTTCTAAAAATTCAAAACATTTCAAGTGTGGTCTCCCATAAAAATTTAGAAATTAGTACAAATACTTTCTTAATTCAAGAGGGAAGAACCAGGACATAGTCAGACTATTAACAGAGTGACAACCAAACCCCAGCAGTACAAATAACTCAGTATCCAGTGTCTGTGACTCACAATCTCCTAGGCTCCAATGGGCTCTAAGTAGCTCCCACTGGAACTCTACCATCCATAGCACATATATCTCCTTCTACAGAGTCAAGCTAGCTTCACTCTAGACCTGCTGTTGTCTTTGTGGCCATTCCATGAGCTCCAAAATGTTGGAATTTTCACTGAAACTTTGCTGTACCTTCATTGGTAACCTCTCTCAGGATCTCTTCCGGCACTCTGACCCTGCCACAAGGTACTATGCTTAAATCCTCTCTGGTCCACAGTTTATGTGTTCTGGCCCCAAGGAAATGTTTCCATAAAAGTGTGCCTCAATAATGCTGGTTCTTTAATCATAGCTGATTCCTCAGTCCCGATGACCAGCATTAATTATGCAAGAAGAGTAAAAGTTTCACTTCAAAATATCACAGAAATGGCCTTGATATCTTTGCTTTTTTTTTTCCTGAAACTTCCTTAAACAGGCCATAATTTCTGCACTTGCTCTCAGCATTATCTTCTTATATTTCCACAAAATAGTTCATTAAGCTCAGAACACTGAATGACTCTTCTAACCCAAAGTCCATTCACAATCCTCCCCCAGATACAGGAAGGTTTGTCACATCATTATCAGACTCCTTGTACCACTAAAGTATGTTAGGGCAGGAACTCAAGGCAGGAATATGAAGGCAAAAATCAAAGACAAGACTTTGGAGAAACATTGTTTATTGGCTTGTGCCCTGTGCCATGATCATCCTACTTTCTTATACACTCCTGAACCACCTGTCCAGGAATGGCAATGACCTCAATGACCCTGCCTTATCAATCACTAATGTAGAAAATCTCCCTCAGTCTTGCATGTAGGCCAATCTTATGAAGGAATTCTCTTAATTATGGTTCTATTTTCCCAGATAATTAGTTTAGTGTCAAGCTGACAAAAAAATACACTTCTATTCCCTACTTTACAAGTTTTATTTTTTATAAAAAAGAGGACAAATAAAGTATTATTAAATATTTTACTTCATTCTTTGTGCATTAAGATCATATATTTGCCTTCCTCATCTCATCAGTAATTGTGTTTCAAAGGTTGAACTAGGATCTGTGATAAATTCCATTTGATGATGAAGCATAATTCGTTTTGTACATTTATTGGATTTCATTTGCTAGTATTTTGTTAAGAATCTGCATCAATGTTCCTGAGAGATATTTAGCTATAGTTTTATTAGATCTTTAAGGTAATATTGGCCTCATAAAAAGAGTTAGAAAATGTTTCTTCTACTTATATCTTCTGAAGAAGAATAAAACTCATAAAATTTCTTTTCGGCCTATTTGGTAGAAATCACCAATGGATTCTTTTGGGCTAAGTTTTTTTTGTGGTATATATGCTAATTATTAGCTCAATTTAGCTAATAAAGACATGTTTATGCCATTTCTTTTCAGTAAGTTTTTGCAAATTGTGTATTTAAAAAATTGATTTTGGGGTTCCAAACTTGTTAGACTTAGAGCTTTTCAAATAATTCTTTTATTTTTCTTTTGTGTTAGGGGTTGCTCTAACAATTTTCTGGTATTAGTAACTCTATCCCTCCTTTTCTTAGCATGGCAAAAGCCGTATTTTATTAATCATTTCATAAACCAGGCTCTCGGTTTCATTGATTTTTCTCTATTGATCCACAGTTTTCAAATTCATTGCTTCCTTCTCTAATTTTTATTTCTTTTCTTTTGCACCCTGTGGATTTGATTTTTCTCTCCTTTATTTAGTTTACTAAAGTGGAAATTGGGATGATTTAATGGAGATCTTTCTCCTTCTCTGATACATACATTCGGGGTTAAGAATTTTCCTAATGCACTGTTTTCACTACATGCCACAACCTGAGAAATTTTTCACTGTCAGTTATATAATAATAGGTTAACTCATATTTAATTAGTATGGTAGTCATAATGAATGAATTTTTCACTTTTCTTTCTGTTATTGATTTTTGTTTTAATTCCTTTGTGATCTGAAAAAAAAGACAGTACAACTTTCAATCTATTAAAGTAGGTTTTATGGCCTGGGATATGAAAATCCTGATTATTTAACCTGGACTAGAGATAAATGTATACTCTGTTGTCATCAGGTGAAGGAGAAAACAGATATCAATTATTTCAGGTGCTTTGTATTATTACCTAATATAGTGGTCTTAACTGTATATTGTACACACTGCTATGTCTATATCTGAGAGTCTATAAGCAAGTCTCTAATTAAAGTTTATATATTTCTCCTTGTATTTCCTGTGTCCCATTGACATCCAATCATTAGGCAATAATGGTAACATTAAGGATGGCTATTTATTTTCAGAAAACTGATCATCTCATAATTAGACAATACCATTATTTATCTCTGATAGCTTTCCTTGCTGTGAAATCTTCTCTAGGTGAACTTTCTTAACTATTCCTAGTTTTTAAAAATTTAGCATTTTCATGTTATATTCGTCTCCACTCCTATTTTTGAATCTATTGTCTTTATACTTAGTGTAATTTCTTCTGGACATATGCATGTAGACAGAGTAATAAGCAGACACTTGTTAAATCAATGAGAGCTATTATGAAGGTTTTTTTCATTTACTGTCAAAATTTTTGTTAATATTCTTTTAAACTTTTAAAAATAAATGTTGGTAGCTCAGCCAATCTCTCAGCCACAAATTTCACTCACTTTATTTTTCTGAAGTCTTTGGGTTTTTTTTTTTTTTGTTTTTTTTTTTTTTTTTTTTGTGAATTTTGGTGGACTATTTTAAAGGGTGGAGAATTCTAGGTTGTATCTTTGATTCTCTGAATATTTTAAACATCTTATTACATTCCTTTCTGTTTTTTACAGTTTTGGGGCAAGTTATGAGTGATTGCAATATTTATCTCTGTATAAGCAACTTCGCCAACACAGACACACACACATTTGAAAGCAAATGCTTTTATCAAGTTTTTTACTTTACGAAAATTAACTTTGATTTTTGTGTAGTTTGAAAGTGATATTCCTGGGTATGGTTTCTGAATTTTTAATTTTTGTTTGTATTTCCTCAATCTTTAGATTGATGTTTGGCATTAATTGAGAGAAATTCTTAGTCTTTGCGTCTTGTGCATCTTCTGTCCCTCTCTCTTGTCTTCTTGCCTGTACTCCTATGATGCATGTATCACATTCATTGTAGCTTACTATACTCTCTCAGCCTTTTTTCCTTAACTTTTTGTACTTTTTGTTTGTTTTCAGCATTGTGGATTTCAATTGCCTCAGAGATTTTTCCTCAAGTTATTTCCTTAAGGTATGTTAATCTTAACAATAATTTTACCAAAGACATTCTCCATGGCCCCTACAGCTTTTGATCTCCAACATTTTGATTTTCTTTTCGGCATTTCTATTTACTTACAATGCCATTTGCTCTCTTATGTTAATTTATTTATTAGAGTTCTTGATAGATTAATTCATCCTATTAGCTCATGTGACTGATGCTCGGTTCCCAGGAAGTAACTGTGTCTTTGGCTATGGTAGAAGCCAACAGGTGGGTATAACTAGAAAAAAATAAGTTAGTAGAGACCATAACTTTGAAGTTTATGTCTTATTCTCTTCTGCTTTCTTCTATTGTCATGAGGTCAGTAGCCTCTGTCATACGCTTATACCACCATGGTATCTGCCTCATGTTGAGGTCAGAATCAATGAAGTCAATAGCTATAGACTAAAATTTCTGAAACTGTGAGCCAAAATAAATCTTTAGTTGCGAGTTATTTATCAGATCAATGAAAATTGTGATGCACGATGCACACATAGTCACTGGCGTTATTGGTTATTGCTATTTAAATTCTCTGTCTGGAATGTCCAATATCATTGCTATTAGATTTCATTAATACTTTATCTGGTTCTTAAAACTTCAGGATGCTCATTTGTTTTACTTATTTGGTGATTTCTTTTCCTGAGTAGACATGAACAAATATCTACTCACCCAACAGAGCTCTGATGACAGGTCAGACAAAGAACAGCACTTATTCAAGTCTAGCTTAGTGAAACAATAAATTTATTGGAGTTACTTCTTGAGTATGGATATGTGGTTATTTATAGGAGTATCCATATTGCAATGGCAGCTGCATTGTGTGAAAACCCACTTCAGCATGAGTGATGACTTACAGATGTCATCCTGAAACTCCTGATGTGTTCCTGAAACTCCTGGAGCAATTTTCAAATAGCAAGAGCTGGGAAGAGAATGTCTTCTCCACTGCAACTGGTACAATTTAGAGGAGGATTGAATTTTGTAAGTTTCAGGAACCTCTTAAGCATGGTACATTTCGGCTGAGTCCCAAGCCTTATAAATTTCATTTACTTCCTGAATCTTATGAGCCCCCCCCCCTCTTCCTTCCAGGAAGAGAAGTCTAAATTCAGATGAAACAATTATATGACCCCTATTAGATGACTTCTAATTATTCCAATTATTTCTGTGTAGATAGAAGCAAAATGGTTAAACTGACCTACAATAAATGGGCCCCTATCAATGTGTGAAAAGGTGGGGGTGGTGAACAGGTCTTTATAATCCTATCAAGGATTATAAAGTGTACCTCTCAGTTTTTCAGTGACCCTATAACTCTAGAAATGTTTTTTTGTTCTAGAATAGCCTGGAGCACTACCATTCCCAAGATTGGTGAGGTTCTTGTTAAATTATTATTTTTGAACAGAGGCCATATTGAGAATAGTGACCTAACATATTTAGAAGTAGTTTTTCTTCTTATTTCTTACAGGAAGAATAAGATATTAGCTACCTAGTAGAATCTCATAATGGGTAAGTTGACAGAAGGACTGAGACTCTAGAACTGGGAAATATTAGACTTGTCCACACTAGACCTTCAGTAATTCTTCATTAACAACTTAGGTTTTCCAGTCAAGATGTTGTTTTCCATAGTGATTTCCATCCAAAAATCTGCCCTAGAAAGCATGAAGGCCTGTATGGGCCCATCTGTCTATATCACTAACCTTCCAGTCATTGACCTATCTTGGCCATCTGTTTTACTGTGGCTTCAACAAGGGCTCTTCTTTCACAACATTCAGCTCTACTTATTTGGATGTAGTAGCACTTTCCGAGATCCAGCAACTAGCATTTAGAAAACCCAAGGGTTTTAGATATTTGTATGATTCCATAGTAGTAGATATATCACATGTGTGCATTTATCAAACATTATAGAACTTTTGGTAGTGTGGTAATTAGTTAATTGTGACAGTCAAATTGACAGTATCTACAATTCCCTAAAGGGACAAGCTTCTAGGCATTTATGTGATGTATTATTTAAACTAGATTAATTGAAGTGAGAAGTTATACCTTAAAGTGACCAGTACTCTTCCATGTTCTAGGTCCCAGAATGTATAAAAAGCAGAAAGCTAGCTGATTCCCAGCATTCAATTCTCTCAGCTTCCTGATTGAATACAGGGTGAGCTGTTGTCACCACCTCCTGCCCTGACTCCTTCTTTGAACTCAATAGGTTTAAAAGTGGGCCCTAAATATGCAACTTCACTTTTCCCAATATGAAACTCTCCTACCCTATGTAGAGTTTCTTACCAAATGCAAAGCTACTTTCCATTCAATGCAGAGCTCCCTCTTGGGCTGTAAACTCAAGCCCCAAGGACAGAGGAGCCAGAGAGCTGTCACAAACCCAGATGTTGGATGAAAACCCCAAGCCCTGAGCCACAAGAGCAGCAGATGGCAGGCAGCAAATTGGCCATAACATCAGGAAAGCAAAAACTTTTGACAGCTCTTACCTAATTGGTTCTATGTTCTTATCTTATTTGCATAACTATGTTCAGCCAATCAGTACACAGATGTTCTCTCCAAAGATTAGAGGAGACTCCAGGCTTCAATACACAACTGAGACAAGAGCTTCAAGGGGAAGGAAGTCAAGGGACACCTGAGAGTCAGACTCATAGCTCCTGGTAGGACCCAGCTGCTTGGTGCCCTGTTCTATTTGGAGCACTAGAAACATGAAGACTTCAAAGTCAAACTCTCGGGTGACTTGCCTATCCAAGGCTTCATGGGGACATTTGTATTTCAAGTAGTAAGTTCACCAGAGATGGATTGTGAAAATTCTCCACATAAGCTTTCTGTGCTGAGTAGGGAATTTAATGCAGCCAGCATCAAGTGTTCTACCAGAGGCTCTAGGCAGAGGCTTAACCACTAAAGATATGCAATTCAAGCTTTGGAGAACCGCTGGGTGCAGAAAACTTGTTCTTGCTGCCCAAGTCAGTGACCTGCAGACTTGCTTTACATAGAACTGATTTGGATTGGAACCTCAAAGCCACCTAAAGTTTATGAACTGTAACATGATCTCTCACTTGGCATTTTAAAACTCCCAAAAGCATAGGATTTAACATATGAAACTTCTTGGTTAAGGACCATGGAGTCTCCTAAGGAACTTAGCACTGGAGCACTATGATACTCTTTTGGTTGGCATCCTGTTGCTGTAGAGGATCTCAAAGTTCTTACATTTGGCAAATACATTACCCTTCTTTTTCCACTGCTGTCTTTCCATTCCAGTCTTAAAGGGAAAATGGACAAGAACCTAGGTGCAAAAAGGAGACTATCTAAGAAGAACTTTATCATCCTTCAGAGTATAAGATAATATAATATAAAAATAAACCCTTCATCCTGTTTTAGTTTCCATTCCATTCTCAACTTGACACAACCTGAGAAGGGGGAACTTCAGTTTAGAAATTGTTTACATCACATTGGCTCCAGCCATGTCTGTTGGGGCATTTTCTTAACTGCTAATTGATTTAAGAAGGACCAAGACACCATGGGTGTTCCTCCATTATAATAATAAAATGTGAACATGCAAGAGAAAGCAAGTCACTAACCACAATTTCTCTGTAGTCTATTTCAGTGCCTTTCTCCAGATTTCCACATTAGCTTTTCACCATGATATATTATTAGAAAACCTTTCTTCCCAAGTTGCTCTTGGTCATAGTATTTTTTTTGGGGGGGGCGAGGGGGGCAGTTCTCCATCTGGGTTAGCTAATTAGTGATGATAGCCGCAATCTGTAATGTTTTTTTTTAATTTATTGATATATTTATTTACATTGCAAATGATTTCCCCTTTTCTGGACCCCCACTCCCAGAAAGTCCCATCAGTCCCCTTCCCTCCCCCTGTTTTCCCACCCAACCCTTCCCACATACCTGTTCTGATTTTGCTCTATACTGCTTCACTGAGTCTTCTCATAACAAGGGGCCACTCCTCCGTTCTTCTTGTACCTCATTTGATGTGTGGGTTATGTTTTGGGTATTCCAGTTTTCTAGGTTAATATCCACTTATTAGTGAGTGCATACCATGATTCACCTTTTGAGTCTGGGTTACCTCACTTAGTATGATGTTCTCTAGCTCCATCCATTTGCCTAAGAATTTCATGAATTCATTGTATCTAATGGCTGAATAGTACTCCATTGTGTAGATATACCACATTTTTTGCATCCACTCTTCTGTTGAGGGATACCTGGGTTCTTTCCAGCATCTGGCAATTATAAATAGGGCTGCTATGAACATAGTAGAGCATGTATCCTTATTACATGGTGGGGAATCCTCTGGGTATATGCCCAGGAGTGGTATAGCAGGATCTTCTGGAAGTGAGGTGCCCAGTTTTTGGAGGAACTGCCAGACTGATTTCCAGAGTGGTTGTACCAAACTGCAACCCCACCAACAGTGGAGGAGTGTTCCTCTTTCTCCACATCCTAGCCAACACCTGCTGTCTCCTGAATTTTTAATCTTAGCCATTCTGACTGGTGTAAGGTGAAATCTCAGGGTTGTTTTGATTTGCATTTCCCTAATGACTAATGAAGTTGAGCATTTTTAAGGTGTTTCTCTGCCATCCGAAGTTCTTCAGGTGAGAATTCTTTGTTTAACTCTGTACCCCATTTTTTAATAGGGTTCTTTGGTTTTCTGGAGTCTAACTTCTTGAGTTCTTTATATATATTGGATATTAGCCCTCTATCTGATGTAGGATTGGTGAAGATCTTTTCCCAATTTGTTGGTTGCCGATTTGTCCTCTTGATGGTGTCCTTTGCCATACAGAAACTTTGTAATTTTATGAGGTCCCATTTGAAAATTCTTGCTCTTAGAGCATATGCTATTGGTGTTGTGTTCAGAAACTTTCTTCCTATACCGATGTCCTCAAGGGTCTTCCCCAGTTTCTTTTCTATTAGCTTCAGAGTGTCTGGCTTTATGTGGAGGTCCTTGATCCATTTGGATTTGAGCTTAGTACAAGGAGACAAGGATGGATCAATTTGCATTCTTCTGCATGCTGATCTCCAGTTGAACCAGCACCATTTGTTGAAAAGGCTATCTTTTTTCCATTGGATGTTTTCAGCCCCTTTGTCGAGGATCAAGTGGCCATAGGTATGTGGGTTCATTTCTGGATCTTCAGTCCTGTTCCATTGATCTGCCTGCCTGTCACTGTACCAATACCATGCAGTTTTTAACACTATTGCTCTGTAGTATTGCTTGAGGTCAGGGATACTGATTCCCCCAGAATTTCTTTTGTTGCTGAGAATAGTTTTAGCTATCCTGGGTTTTTTTGTTATTCCAGATGAATTTGATAATTGCTCTTTCTAACTCTGTGAAGAACTGAGTTGGGATTTTGATGGGTATTGCATTGAATCTGTATATTGCTTTTGGCAAAATGGCCATTTTAACTATATTGATCCTCCCGATCCATGAGCATGGGAGGTTTTCCCATTTTTTGAGGTGTACTTCAATTACCTTCTTCAGAGTCTTGAAGTTCTTGTCATACAGATCTTTCACATCTTTGGTAAGAGTCACCCCAAGGTACTTTATACTGTTTGTGGCTATTGTGAAGGGGGTCATTTCCCTAATTTCTTTCTCAGCCTGCTTATCCTTTGAGTATAGGAAGGCCACTGATTTGCTTGAGTTGATTTTATAACCTGCTACTTTGCTGAAGTTGTTTATCAGCTGTAGGAGTTCTCTAGTGGAGTTTTTTTGGGTCACTTAGGTAGACTAGCATGTCATCTGCAAATAATGATAGTTTGACTTCTTCCTTTCCAATTTGTATCCCTTTGACCTCCTTATGTTGTCTAATTGCCCTAGCTAGCAGCTCAAGTACAATATTGAAAAGATAAGGAGAAAGGGGGCAGCCCTGTCTAGTCCCTGATTTTAGTGGGATTGCTTCAAGTTTCTTTCCATTTAGTTTGATGCTGGCTACTGGTTTGCTGTATATTTCTTTAACAATGTTTACATATGGGCCTTGAATTCCTGTTCTTTCCAAGACTTTAAGCATGAAAGGATGCTGAATTTTGTCAAATGCTTTTTCAGCATCCAATGAAATGACCATGTGGTTTTTTTCTTTGAGTTTGTTTATGTAGTGGATTGCATTGATGGATTTCCGTATATTGAACCAACCCTGCATCCCTGGGATAAAGCCTACTTGATCATGGTAGATGATCGTTTTGATGTGTTCTTGGATTCGGTTGGCAAGTATTTTATTGAGCATTTTTGCATCGATGTTCATAAGGTTTGATGAACCTTATGATGGTCTGAAGTTTTCTTTCTTTGTTGGATCTTTGTGTGGTTTTGGTATCAGCGTAATTGTGGCTTTGTAGAAGGAATTGGGTAGGGTTCCTTCTGTTTCTATTTTGTGGAATAGTTTGAAGAGTATTGGAGTTAGGTCTTCTTTGAAGGTCTGATAGAATTCTGCACTGAAACCATCTGTCCTGTTGTTTTTTTTTTTTTGGTTGGAAGACTTTCTATGACCCCTTTTATTTCTTTAGGGGTTATGGGACTGTTTAGATGATCTATTTGGTCCTGATTTAATTTTGGTATTTGGAATCTGTCTAGAAAATTGTCCATTTCCTCCAGATTCTCCAGTTGTGTTGAGTATAGGCTTTTGTAGTAGGATCTGATGATTTTTTGGATTTCCTCAGTTTCTGTTGTAATATATCCCTTTTCATTTCTAATTTTGTTAATTTGGATACTTTCTCTGTGCCCTTTGGTCAGTCTGGCTAAGGGTTTACCTATCTTGTTGATTTTCTCAAAGAACCAGCTCCTGGACTCGTTGGTTCTTTGTATGGTTCTCTTTGTTTCCATTTGATTGATTTCAGCCCTGAGTTTGAAGATTTCCTGTCTTCTACTCCTCCTGGGTGAAATAGCTTCTTTTTGTTCCAAGGCTTTCAGGTGTGTCATTAAGCTGCTGGTATATGCTCTCTCAATTTTCTTTTTGGAGGCACTCAGGGCTATGAGTTTTCCTCTTAGTACTGCTTTCATTGTGTCCCATAGATTTTGGTATGTTGTGCCTTCATTTTCATTAATTTCTAAAAAGTCTCTGATTTCTTTCTTTATTTCTTCTTTGGCCAAGGTGTCATTGAGTAGAGTATTGTTCAGCCTCCATGTGTGTGTGGGCTTTCTGTTGTTTTTGTTGCTATTGAAAACCACTCTTACACCATAGTCATCTGATAGGAGGCATGGGAGTAGTTCGATCTTCTTGTATTTGTTGAGGTCTGTCTTGTGACCAAGTATATGGTCGATTTTGGAGAAGGTACCATGAGGTGCTGAGAAAAAGGTATATTCTTTTGCTTTAGGGTGAAATGTTCTATAGATATCAGTCAAATCCAATTGGTCCAAAGCTTCAATTAGTTTTACTGTATCCCTGTTTAGTTTCTGTTTTCCTGATCAGTCCATTGAGGAGAGTGGAGTCTTGAAGTCCCCCACAATTATTGTGTTAGGTGCAATGTGTGCTTTGAGCTTTAGTAAAGTACTTTTATGAATGCAGGTGCCCTTGCATTTGGCGCATAGATGTTCAGAATTGAAAGTTCTTCTTGGTGGATTTTTCCATTGACCAGCAAGAAGTGTCCCTCAGCATCTGTTTTGATAACTTTAGGTTAAAAGTCAATTTTATCTGATATTAGAATGGCTATTCTGGCTCGTTTCCCAGGACCATTGGCTTGTAAAGTTGTCTTCCAGCCTTTTACTCTAAGGTAGTTTTTGTCTTTGACATTTAGGTGTGTTTCCTGTATGCAGCAAAATGTAGGGCCTTGTTTCCTTATCCAGTCTGTTGGTCTATGTCTTTTTATTGGGGAATTGTGTCCATTGATGTTAAGAGATATTAAGGAATAGAGATTATTACTTCCTGTCATTTTTTATGTTTTTTTATATTTGAGTGATTATCTTCTTTTGGGTTTGATGAAGGAAGGTTACTATCTTACTTTTTCCAGGGTGTAGTTTCCCTCCTTATATTGGAGTTTTCCTCCTATTATTCTTTGTAGAGCTGGGTTTGTGGAAAGATATTGTGTAAATTTGGTTTTGTCATGGAATGTCTTGGTGTCTCCATCTATTGTGATTGAGAGTTTTGCTGACATTTGTGTTCTCTTAGAGTCTGCATGAGATCTGCCCAGGATCTTCTAGCTTTCATGTTCTCTGGTGAGAAGTCTGGTGCGATTCTGTTAGGTCTTCCTTTATATGTTACTTGGCCTTTTTCTTTTACTGCCTTTAATATTCTTTCTTTGTTTAATGTATTTGGGCTTTTAATTATTATGTGGTGAGAGTTATTTCTGCTCAGAGCCAGTCTGTTTGGAGTTCTGTAGGCTTCTTGTATATTCATAGGCATCTCTCTCTTTAAGTTGGGAAAGTTTTCTTCCATTATTTTGTTAAAGATATTTGCTGGCCCTTTCAGTTGTAAATCTTCACTCTCATCTATACCTATAATCCTTAGGTTTGGTCTTCTCATTGTATCCTGGATTTCCTGGATGTTCTGGGATACAAGCTTTTTGCATTTTGCATTTTCTTTGACTGTTGAGTCAATGGTTTCTATGGCATCTTCGGCATCTGAAATTCTCTCTTCCATCTCTTGTAGTCTGTTGTTTATATTTGCATCTATGGCCCCGGATTTCTTCTCAAGGTTTTCTATCTCCAAAGTTGTCTCCCTTTGTGATTTCTTAGTTGTTTCTACTTCTGTTTTTAGATCCAGGATGGTTTTGCTCAGTTCCATCATTTGTTTGTTTGTGTTTTCCTGTAATTCTTTAAGAGATTTTTGTGTTACCTCTTTCATGACTTCTGCCTCTTGACTCAAGTTCTCCTGCATTTCTTTAAGTTGTTTTTTTTTTTTTTTTTTTTTTTTTTTTTTTTTTTTTTTTTTTTTTTTTTTTTGCCTTTCTTCTTTATTGGCTTCTATCTCTTGAGCCTTATTTTCCTGCATTTCTTTAAGTAATTTTTCTGTTTCCATTATACAGGTTTCTAGCTTATTCATGTTCCCCTGTATTTCTTTAAGAGATTCATTTATGTCCTTTTTGTGTTCTTCTAGCAGCATCATGATCAGTGATTTTAAATCCAAATCTTGTTTCTCTGGTGTGTTGGTATAACCAGGACTTGCTGATGTTGGAGAGTTTGGTTCAGATGCTGCCATATTGCCTAGATTTCTGTTAGTAGCATTCCTGCATTTGCCCTTTGCCATCTTGTTCTCTGGATTTAGCTGGTCTTGTCTCTGGCTGGTGTTTGGGCCTCCTGAGGGGCTCTGGGGCTATTACTGCAACACTATATGGCTGGGTTTCCCCTGTAGCACATTGCTGCTGTGCTGTCCTCCTCTTGGGTGCCCTTGCAGGTCTAGTGTGCTTTGCCCCAGATTTTGTCTGTGGACCAGATGGAGCCCGTGTGCACCCCCAGGGAGCGCCGACAGTGTATGCTGCCGGGACCTCCCCTGCGTGCTGATCACTCTGCTGGGCAGCCGATCCCCCAACAGGGCTGGCGCACACAAAGTTAGCCTGGCCGCCCAGGCCCTGGGTCCATGCAAAAGCCTGGGAGGCCAAGGTCCGAGCAAAGTTCCCCTCGGGCTATGACCGTCAACTGGGTCAGCCAGGTGACCAGGATGGCGGGCATGCGTGCTCATGCTCCCCGAAAGCAAAAGTGCCGGGAGAGTCTGTTGTGCCAACAACCTCCCGGGCGGGTTGAAACACAGAAGGCCCAACAAGCCGCCCAGTTCTTGGGGTCAGTCCATGGCCTGTTGGGGCCTAGACCCCCCCCCCCCCGCTTTGTTAGCCTCAGGCTATGCCTGTTAGCCGGCTCTGCCCATCAGAGCTCTCTGGCGTCCTGTAGGCAAAATGGCGGCGCGCGCACCGGCCCGGGCAAAAAGCCTCCTGGCTGGGTTGGCACCCCGATGGCCCCCCGAATAGCCCAGGGCCTGGGTGCAGGCCAATGCCCGTCGGGCTCAGACCCCCGTGGTGTTGGCCTCTGGTTATGTTTCTGTACCTCAGTCTGTCCGATCTCTCTGGTGTCCGAAACCAAGATGGAGGTGAGCCTCTCCTGACTGGCGGGAGGCCGAGTTCTGAAGTGGCTTCCATGCAGCAGCGAAAGGGACCGCAAATCCATAGCTGCTTGCAGCCCGGCTGGTCAGCGAAGGTCAGTGGTCGTGGGCGCAGGGCCTAATTGGACTCTGTGTCGCCTTGGTTCCACTGCTGATGGCCCTTCATCTGGACCAGCCATTGCTGCACTGCCGCCACCACAGCTGCCACCCAAGAAAGTGAGTCTGGTCATAGTATTAATCACAGCCATAGAGAGCAAGCTAGAACAGTCTCTCAAGTTACTTATTGCCAGAAATTTTATCAGAGCAGTTATAAAAGTAACAAATAAGGCATGAATAGCTATCTTAATATATGAAAATATTAAACTGTCACTGAAGAATTTGGTTTGGATCTTGGTGAAATAACAAATGGGGAAAATGATCAAACTGCATTCCAACACTTCCAAAGGCATCTTGACTTAAAGAACTTTATAAAGAGTGTAACCTTTTACATTAATGGCCAAAGGAACATACATAACAACCATATAATTCTCCATAGCTTCCATCAGCAGTGTGTCAGAAACTATAACATAAGTTTTCTGGAAGTCAAAAAGTAAGTATATGGTAGAAGAAGAAAGATATGTTTATAAATATTGGAGACAGAGATATTACATAGGTAAAGAAAGTGTTAGAGTGATCTGTATATCTACACATCTACAAATAATACAGTTATATGCATAAATATTTAAAGAATATGTATATGTTTAAAAATGGCAATATATATCCTACTGTGGTATCTGAAGGGATTTATAAATAATTACATCCCATCAGATTTTGTAGAATCAAACATATATAGCATCAAAAATTTGATTTCTAGTATTACTTTCTGAGGAAAAAACAGAGGAATCCTTTGAGGAATGAGTGATTCTGAAACTGGTTAGCCTGGAGCCTCTTGTACCAGAAAATGCAACAACATGTAAGAATCTAAAGAAGCTGATGCTACAAACCAGATACAAAAACACAAATGCTACCAGATCTCACTTGTATGTGGAATCTCATATAAGAAAACTGGAACACTAATTACGAGGAGTTGGGCTGAGATAGAAAAGAAAGACAGGTAGAATCTTTGATCAAAGAAAACACAGATTCAGATGGACAGAAAGACTACCTGCAGTTCTATTATTCTGCAGAATGTATATAGTAGATAAAAGTATGCTGTTTATTTTAAAAAAGAAAGTGGAAAAGTAAATTCTAAATACCTCACAATTAAAATCATAGGTGAAAAGAATTATGTTATTTGGCTTTAATTAATTATATAACATTTACATATATAAAACAGTGCTTTGTACTCCACAACTGTAGACAATTATGATTTTTCAATCAAAATTAATATTGATAGATGAGAATAATTTTGATAAATTGGTATAAATCACAAAATCCATCATACAGCAATTTAAAAACTATAATAATGAGGCTATGTTAAACAGCTTTGCTAAAATCCAAAGCTGAAACAATTTAATCAATAAAATAAACACAGTAATGGATTACAAATCAAAATAAAATACATAAATAATACAGAGACTGATGGTTCTCACATGTGGAAGAATTCTAATTTACATAGTTACTTTCCTCTTATGGAGAATTTTTTCACTCCTCACATGTTGAACTGTGCAAAATAACTTCTTTCATAAAAGTTCAGTCCAAAACTAAATTGGGCAGAAATTTACCTTAAATAAACTTGAACCACACTTGCTAAAGCCATATGATCAAAGGTGAGACTAACAGGCTAACAGGGGTCAGCACAGGTACTTGATATGACATATTGAGAATGTTATTCTTTCTTTGTGGTCCTCCTTGATCCAATTCACAACTGTAGGTGACTATAGAAGAAACACTAGATAAATCCCAATGGAGTGACTCTCTGCAAATCATGTAGCCAGCCTTGTTTAAAACTGTCAGTCCTAAAATCAATATTCTATAAAACTTCTATAACCAAGACAAGTCTAAAAGGATAGAACTGAATATTGTAATGTGGTATCTTGGATAGAATTCTAGGATCAAAGAAATGACGTTAGATATAACTGAAAATATTTGCATAACTATAGAATGTTAGTCAACAAAATAATGATGATGGTAATGTATCACTCTTTTCTTCATTATGAAAAATGCAAGATGCTAGCTTTAGATGAAACTTGTACAGGATGCACAAGCTCTTGGTACTGTCTCTTAACTACTTTTGCCAAATCTAAACTGTTCTTAAGCATTCAATTTAAAAATTATGAAAAATAGACTATAAGATTCAATAAACAAAATATTTTGTTTTTCAAAAAAGATCTCTTCTTAGGGTTTCTATTGCTGTGATGAAACAGCATAACAAAAAATTTCAACTAGGGAGAAAAGGGTTTATTTGGCTTATGCTTCCAGGTCTTATTCTGTCATTGGAAGTAATCATGGCAGGATTTCAAGCAGCATCTTGGAGACAGGAGTTGATTCAGAGGCCATAGAGTAGTGCTGTATACTTCCCTGCTTCTTTAAGCAACTCAGGACCCCAAACCCAGAGATGAAACCACCCACAATGGGTTGGGCTCTCCCCATCAATAACTAATTAAAGAAATGCCTTACAGCTGGATCTTATACATCTCATTTAAGGTTCCCTCGTTTCATGTAAGGCTAGTTCATGTCAAGTTGACATAAGACTGGCCAACATAATTATTAAAGGAAATGATGAGACATTTAAAAGATTGCTAAAATACATAGAGGAACTACTGAGGAAATAATAGCCAGCAAAAGAAGAGAAACCATCTCAAACCTCCATAAGAAAGACACAAGAGGTCGCTGCCGCTTGCCATCGGATGTAGGAAACCTGCACCAATTCGGGCACGGAGAGGATACCACTTCCTGATGCTCTCTAGAGAACCATCACAGAGCCCCTATGCTCAGGAACTCACTACCCAGCAACCTCCAGCTTGCCTATCCCCTTCTGCCCCTTTTACCTCTCCTTCTTCCCCCATCGCCGCCCCTTGCCATCGAATGTGGGAGACCTGCTCCAATTCTGGTACGGAGAGGACACTGCTTCCTGATGCTCTCTAGAGAACCAATAGGAGCAAGGTATTAGTTCAACTATTCTCTTCCACTCCTTCTACTCCTTCCTCCTCCCCTGTCACTGCCACTTTCCATCAGATGTGGGAGACCTGCACCACTTCTGGCACAGAGAGGACACTACTTCCTGATGCTCTCTAGACAACCTACAGGAGCAGGGTATTAGAGAACTTACAGGAGCAGGGCATTCAAGACTCGGTGTAGCAGAATAGGGCAAAAGCAGAACAGGGAAGTGGGAAGGGGTGAATGGGAGAACAGGGGGAGGGAAGGGGACTTATGTGACTTTTGGGGAGTGGGGGGACAGAAAAGGTGAAATCATTTGAAATGTAAATAAAAAATATATTGAATAAAAAAAAGGAAAAAAAAAAGAATTGGGGCAGGATAGAGAAGATAGTGTCAGCAAGACCAGCTAACACCAGAAATAATGAGATGGCCAAAGACAAAGGCAAGATCATTACCACTAGAAACCAAGGCAACATGGCACCATCAGAACCCAGCTCTCCCACAACAGTAAATCCTGCATACTCCATCACATCAGAAAAGCAAGAACCAGATTTGAAATGACATCTCATATCACTGATGGAGGACTTCAAGAAGGACATAAATAACTCCCTTAAAGAAATACAAGAAAACATTGGTCAACAGGTAGAAGCACAAAAATCCCTTAAAGAAAGACTAGAGAATATGGATCAAAAGGTAGAAGCCCTTAAAGGGGAAACACAAAAATCTCTTAAAGAATATGGGATAATATGGATCAACAGGTTGAAGCCCTTAAAGAGGCAATACAAAAATTCCATAGGGAATTAGGGGAGAACATGGGTCAACATGCAGAAACCCAAAAAGAGGAATCACAAAAATCCCTAAAAGAAACACAGGAGAACATGGATCAACAAGTAGAAGCCCTTAAAAAGGTAACACAAAAATTCCTTAAAGAATTGCAGGAAAAAACAAACAACTGAAGGAACTGAACAAAACTATCCAGGATCTAAACCTGGAAATAGAATCAACAAAGAAATCACAAAGTGAGACATCTCTGAAAATAGAAAACCTTGGAAAGAAATCAGGAGTCATAGATGTAAGCATCAATAACAGAATACAAAAGATAGAAGAAAGAATCTCCGATGCTGAAGATTCCACACAAATCATTGACTCAACAGTCAAAGAAAATGCAAAATGAAAAAAGCTTGTAACCCAAAACATCCAAGAATTCCAGGACACAATGAAAAGACCAAACCTAAGGATTATAGGAATAGAAGAAACCGAGGATTTGCATTTTAAAGGCCTAATAAATATCTTCAACAAAATTATAAAAGAAAACTTCCCTAACCTAAAGAAAGAGATGCCCATGAACATACAGGAAACCTACAGAACTCCAAACAGATTGAACCAGAGCAGAAACTCTTCCTGTCACATAATAATCAAAACACCAAATACACTAAACAAAGAAAGAATATTGAAAGCAGTGAGAAAAAAAGGTCAAGTAACATATAAAGACAGAGACCTATCAGAATTACACCAGCCTTCTCACCAGAGACTATGAAAGCCAGAAGAGCCTGGACAGATATCATACAGACCCTAAGAGAACATAAATGTCAGCCCAGTCTACTATACTTTCAGCAAAACTTTCAATTACCATAGATGGTGAAAACAAGACATTCCATGACAAAAGCAAATTTACACAGTATCTTGCCACAAATCCAGCTCTGCAAAGGATAATGGGTGGAAAATACCAACACAAGAAAGCGAACCAGACTGTAGAAAAATCAATAAGGTAATTGTTCATCAAACCCAATAGAAGATAGCTACACAACCAGAATGTCAACTTTAAAAGAAGATAACAGTAAGCAACAATCACTTTTCATTAATATCTCTTAATATCAATGGTCTCAGTTCCCCCATAAAAAGACATAAACTAATGGACTCTATACTTAAACAGGACCCAACATTTTGCTGAATACAAGAAACCCACCTCAGTGATAAAGACAGGCTCTATTTAAGAGTCAAAGGATGGAAAACAATTTTCCAAGCAAATGGTCCCAAGAAACAAGCTGGAGTGGCCATTCTTATATCGGAAAAAATTGACTTTCAACCAAAAGTTGTCAAAAAACATAAGGAGGGGACACTTCATACTGGTCAAAGGAAAGTCTACCAAGATGAACTCTCAATTCTGAACATCTATGCTCCAAATGCAAAGGCACCCACATTCATAAAAGAAACTTTACTAAAACTCAAAGCACACATTGCACCCCACACAATAATAGTGGGAGACTTCAACACCACACTATGAAAAATGGACAAGTCATGTAATCAGAAACTAAACAGAGATGCAGTGAAACTAAGTTATAGACCAACTGGATCTAACATATTTATAGAACATTCGACCCTAAAGCAAGAGAATATACCTTCTTCTCAGCACCCCATCGTATCTTCTCCAAAACTGACCATATAATTGGTCACAAAACCGGCCTAAATAGATATAGAAATATTGAAATTATTCCATGTATCTTATCAGATCACCACAGCCTAAGGCTGGTCTTGAGCTCAAACAAAAGCAATGGAAAACACACATACACATGGACTTTAAAAAATGTTCTTTTTAATGATAGCTTGGTCAAGGAAGAAATAAAGAAAGAAATTAAAGACTTTAGAATTCAATGAAAATGAAGACACATCATACCAAAATTTATGGGACACAATGAAAGTAGTGCTAAGAGGAAAACTCATAGCTATGTGTGCCTCCAAAAAGAGAATGGAGAAAGCTTACACTAACAGCTTGACAGTGCACTTAAAGGCTCTAGAACAAAAGGAAGCAAAAACCCCCAAGAGGAGTAGATGACAGGAAATAATCAAACTTAGAACCAAAATCAACCAAGCAGAAACAAAAAAAGCTATACAAAGAATCAACAAAACAAGGAGCTGGTTCTTTGAAAAAAAAAATCAACAAGATAGATAAACCCTTACCTAGACTAACTAGGGGGCATAGAAACAGTATCCAAATTAATAAAATCAGAAATGAAAAGGGAGACATAACAATGGAAACTGTGGAAATTCAAAAAATCATCAGATCGTACTGTAAGAGTTTATATTCAACAACTGGATGAAATGGACAACTTTCTAAATATATACTGGGTGACAATGTTAAAATAGGATCGGATAAACCATCTAAATAGTCCCATAAACCATGAGGAAATAGAAGCAGTCATTAATAGTCTCCCTTCAAAAAAAAAAAAAAAAAAAAAAAAAAGCCCAGGACCAGATGAGTTTAGCGGGGAATTCTATCAGAAGAAGAGTTAATACCAATACTCTTCAAACTTTTCCATGAAATAGAGACTCAAGGAACACTACCCAACTCATTCTATGAAGCCACAATCACACTTATACCTAAACCAAACAAAGACCAAACAAGGAAGGAGAACTTCAGACCAATCTCCCTCATGAACATTGATGCAAAAATACTGAACAAAATTCTAGCCAACCAAATCCAAGAGTGCATCAGAACTATAATTCACCATGATCAGGTAGGCTTCATCCCAGGGATGCAGGGATGGTTCAACATACGGAAATCCGTAAATGTAATTCACTACATAAACAAACTAAAGGGGAAAAAACCCCACATGGTCATTTCATTAGATGCTGAAAACACTTTCGACAAAATTCAGCATCCCTTCATGATAAAAGTCTTGGAGAGATGGGGATTCCAAGGCCCATACCTAAACATAGTGAAAGCAATATACTGCAAAGAGGTAGCCAACATCAAACTAAATGGAGAGCAACTTGAGGCAATCCCACTAAAATCGGGGACCAGACAAAGCTGCCCATTCTCTCCCTATCTATTCAATATAGTACTTGAACTCCTAGCCAGAGCAATCAGGCAGCAAAAAGAGGTCAAAGGAATACAAATGGGAAATGAAGAAGTCAAACTATCACTATTTGCAGATGACATGATAGTATACTTAAGCGACCCCAAGACTTCCACCAAAGAACTCCTAAAGCTGATAAACAACTTCAGCAAAGTGGCTGGATATAAAATTAACTCAAGCAAATCAGTAGCCTTCCTCTACTCACAGGATAAACAAGATGAGAAAGAAATTAGGGAAATGACACCCTTCAAAATAGTCCCAAATAATATTTCATACCTAGGTGTGACCCTGACAAAGCGTGTGAAGGGTCTATATGATAAGAACTTTAAGCCTCTGAAGAAAGAAATCTAAGAAAGTCTCAGAAGATGAAAAGATCTCCCATGTTTATGGATTGTCAGAATCAATATAGTAAAAATGGTCATCTTGCCAAAAGCAATCTACATATTCAATGCAATCCCTATCAAAATTCCAAATCAATTCTTTATAGATCTAGAAAGAGCAATTCTCCAATTCATCTGGAATAACAAAAAACCCAGGATAGCAAAATCTATTCTCCACAACAAAAGATATTCTAGAGGAATCACCATCCCTGACCTCAACCTCTACTACAGAGCGATAGTGATAAAAACTGTTTGGTATTGGTATGAAAACAGGCAGGAAGATCAATGGAATAGAATTGAAGACCCAGAAAAAAACCTACACATGTACGGGATCACTTGGTATTTGACAAAGGAGTTAAAAAAAAATCCAGTGGAAAAAAGACAGCATTTTTAACAAATGGTGCTGGATCAACTGGAGGTCTGCATGCAGAAAAATGCAAATCGACCCATTCTTATCTCCTTGTACAAAGCTCAAGTCCAAGTGGATCAAAGATCTACACATAAGATCAGACACACTGAAGCTTATAGAGGAGAAAGTGGGGACAAACCTTGAATACAGGGGCACAGGAGAAAAGTTTCTGAACAGAACACCAATGACTTATGCTCTAAGAACAAGAATCGACAAATGGGACCTCATAAAACCGCAAAGCTTCTCTAAGGCAAAGGACATACTCAATAGGACAAAACGGCAACCAACAAATTGGGAAAAGATCTTTACTAACCCTACATCCAATAGAGGGCTAATATCCAATGTATACAAAGAACTCATGAAGTTAGTCTCCAGAGAATTAAATAACCCTATTAAAAATGGAGTACAGAGTTAAACAGGGAATTCTCAACTGAGGAAACTCAAATGGCTCTAAAGCACCTAAAGAAATGTTCAGCATCCTTAGTTATCAGAGAAATGCAAATCAAAACAACACTGAGAGTCCACCTTACACTAGTCAGAATGGCTAAGATGGAAAACTCAGGGGATAACAGATGTTGGAGAGGATGTGGGGAAAGATGAACACTTCTCCATTGTTGGTAGGATTGCAAGCTAGTAAAACCACTCTTGAAGTCAGTTTGGCAATTCCTCAGAAAATTAGACATAGTACTACCTGTGGACCCAGCTATACCACTCCTGGGCATATACCCAGAATGTGCTCCTACATGTAATAAGGACACATGCTCCACTATGTTCATAGCTGCCTTATTTATAATAGCCAGAAGCTGGAAAGAACCAAGATGTCCCTCAACAGAGGAATGGATACAGAAACTGTGGTATATATACACACTGGAGCACTATTCAGCTATTAAAAACAATGAATTCATGAAATTCTTAGGCAAATGGATGGAACTAGAAAGTGTCACCCTGAGCGAGGTAACCCAGTCATAAAAGAACGCACATGGTATGTAGTCACTAATAAGCCGATGCTAGTTCAAAAGCTCAAAATAAATAAGTTACAATTCACCCAGCACAGGAAGCTCAAGAAGAATGAGGACTTAAGTGAAGGTGCTATGGTTCCTCTGAGAAAGGGAACAAAATGTTCACAGGAGCAACAAGGGCGATGATGTATAGAGCAGAGTCTGAAGTAAAGGCCACCCAGCAAGTGCCCTCCCTGGGGATTCATCCTATAAATAGTCAGCAAACCCTGACACTACGACACTACGACGAGAAGCATATACCAAAAGGAGCATGCCATGGCTCTCTCCAGAGGGGCCCTGCCAGAGCCTTACAAATTCAGTGGCAGAAACTAGCAACCACCTATTGGACTGAGCTTGGGGTCCCCAACGGAGGATCTGGAGGATGGTCCAGAGGAGCTGAAGGGTTATATAGCCCCATGGGAAGAACAATGACTTCGGACACTCAGACACCCCAAGACTCCCAGGGACTGAACCATCAACCAAGGGGTACACATAGTTCCAGCCAAAAATGTGGCAGAGGAATGCCTTGTTGTACATCAGTGGGAGGAATAGTCTTTGGTCAGGTAAAGGCTCAATAAAGGCCCCAACAAAGGGAAACGGACGGGGCAGGGGAAGTTGGGGTGGAGGTGGTAGTGTGTAGGGTAGAGGGGCATATACATGGAGGCAGGGGGTGGGAGAAGGGGTAGGGAGGGGAGGGGGGCTTTTGGGAGGGGAGAAATTGGGAAAGGTTTTACCATTGGAAATGTAAATGAAGACGATACTCAATAAAAAAAAAAGATTAAAAAAAAAGACACAAGATGAAGCTAGTTGAAAAGTCCACTGTGGGGACCCTATTCATCACTGATGCATTGCTGGCCATTGATGGCTGCCAGGGGAAAGAGATTAACTTTTCCTTAGGGCTGTGGCCCCTCGTAGGGTCTTCATGATGCATTGGACAACCTCATCCTTATGCACATATTAGCATCACTAATTGGATTTAGTGAGTTTAAACAATTCAATAGAAAAATTAATGAGAATGAAATGAAGTTGGGAGGGAGATGGAAAGCATAGAGGGTTCTGATGAGAGTCTGAGGTTGGCAGATATATGTGATATTTTGATAGATTTAAAACAAACAAGTCCCCATATTTCCTTCAGTTTGGAGTCAGGTGAGAAACATGAAAATAATTTCACATGACAACTTGCGAACATCAATTCTAGGCTTCGTGGAAACCGATTTTGAAGTGCCAATATTACTACTATTGCTAGTACATTATTCTCATCACCATGATGATAACAACAACAATAATGATATAAAAAACAATGACAGAATAGTAAAGGCATTAATTAGGAAGAGTAACAGTCTGGATTGTCCATATCAGTATCATTATATATGTTGATCTTTACTTCAGTTACTTTTCTATTACTATACTAAACCACTGTGACCAAAGCAATTAATAGAAGAAAGTTTAAGAAAATGCATTGCAGCTGAATCTTATGGTAGCATTTTCTCATTTAAGGTTTCCTCCTTTCTGATAACTCTATCTCAAGTCAAGTTGACATAAGACTAGCCAACACGATTATTTAGGGTTTACCATTTCTGAGGCTTTTCTGAGTTTGTGGTATGCTAGTGGGGAGCCTGGCAATAGGCAGACAGGTTGGCGCTGAAGCAGGAGCTGAGAGATCACATCACCAGACAACCACAAGTCAGAGGGAGATTGATTAGGAATAGTCTGAATGATATGAGTCTTGTAAAACATCAAAGATTGACCCCAGTGATACAACTTCCCTGACAAGGCCACATTTCCTACTCCTTCCCAAACAGATCCACCAACTGAAAACCAAGTATTCACACATATGAGTCTTTGGGAGCCATTCTCATTCAAACCACAAAAGGAAACAATTTTAACTTTCCTGAGATTCCCTGGTGACAGAGGACATGACAGGGATCTCTCTAACAGGTTCCCTCTGATAATTGGGTACAGGGGCCCCTGCTTCATCCCTCTGCCTTCCAATGACTTCTGCCCTTTTATCCATGATCCTTCCCTCATGCTAGCAGAAAGCCTTGGTCTCAAATCTACAAAGTTATAGAATATATTATTAGAAGATGATAAAGCAGGAAATCAAAAATAAGTTTCAATTATGGAAAGAAAATACTTCTGTTCTGTTTCCAGCTATTGGCCCAGTTCTAAATTGGAAATAATCAGCTATTATACAAAATGATTTGAGGATTAAATGAAATAATGCATGTAAGGTGGCAAGCAGAATACCAACCAAATGGTAGCATTATTCTATTATTGTGAAGCTGTTATTTTCCATCATTACCATCAAACCTCTGTGCAGAAAAATTGCTTCTTTACCTCCCCTAATCATTTTATTTCCTGCTTCCCCTCCATAGGCCCGTTCACTACCATCTCACTCCCATGTTAATTTGAGTATTAATGCCACTTAAGATGTCTACTTAAGAGGATTATTATATAACTTTTCCTTTACCTTTTTAGAGAAAAACACACAGGAGAGAAATAAAAGCAGCAAGATGTGTGTATACAATCAAACTAAAATGTATGCACGAAATAAGCTTTAGGGGGTTCCTTTTCCATACCTGAAATGCTGACCTTTTACAGACTGTTAGACAAAAACAGACAGATAAGGTTCACCTGCCTTGCCCAAATAGGCCAATTCCAAAGCTACAGATCTGGGAGCTTCACGTCTGCATTAGATCCATAAGAGAGCATCCAGTTGAGTCTAATGCACCAGCCCTGCCCCTGACTTATGATCCTCAAACTGGCTAAGTTGAGAAGTAGTTTTCTGCAGCTGGAAGAGACCATAGGAAGCTGTAGGGACACAGCCCTTAGAGTGAGAGGGGTACCTCATTACTCCTAAAAGAGTAATCATATACAAAGGACATAGGGTAAGTCAGAATGCCAGATGTGCAAAGAAGCATCTGGGCTCCCAGCCACTCAGTTGCTCTGGCTGGGTGTGTGGGAGTTCATGTGGTTCTTGGGGGCATGTTAAGCTCAAGAGCACTTGATTGTAGTAATTACCTGGAAGCCATCTGATTAATGCTCACGCCTAACATGTGGTGCTGGAGACATTATTTCTAGGGAGTGATAAATGGCAACTGCTTAATTGTTTGGAGAAAAAGGTGATGCCAGTTTCTATTTGGCCAGCTTCCCAACCTATAACCATGAGAGCCTTTCCAAACAGCATCAATAATAGCATTCTCTAGATAGCAGGACCCTATTCCAGATGTATTTCTTATAGGCATTATGTCTTAAGAATATTCTCAGGGAAGGCAAGTATAATATGCCTAATCTATTTTTCCCATTAGAGAAAATTAGACATTCGAATGCATTGGAAAATGTTCAGAGTTGTACAACGGATGTCAACGCTGGGGGCAAAAATGACCCCGGGTGGCCACAACGTTAGTAAACTAGATTATGTGAGGATGAATACATTAGATTTATAGTGGATGATGATTTCTTCCTAAGGAAAATAAGACTGACCAAAAAATGGTGTCCATATTTACAAGGGCCTACTACTGAGGTCACACTATGGTCACACGGAGACCTACTACAGAGGCTTGTACACAAGGTCAAGGAAACAAAGACTCTCCATTCTGCGTCTATCCTAAGTCTTTGACTTCTTTAATGTCTCATCTCTAGAAAAAAATATTTTATTCTCATATCAATCCTTCATTGGGACTTTCTAATCATTAAAGAATTTTTTCCCTTTCTACCTCCTGCCTGCTTCCCCTGTATTCACCTCCTACCCACTTTCAAGGTGTTGACAAGAGATGGTGTCAGCTAAACAGTTAATTAATCCAAACCAACAGATGGGGACTCTACAGCAGAGAATAGAGGGGACAGCGCCTTCCTTTGTCCCTTAGCCTTTGGGAAACTTGAGAAAAGAGAGGAAACATCACTCCCATGGGTTAGTGTTTGATTTCTCACAACTCCACGTTCCTCTTTTTCTTCCCTGGCCCCACCACCTGCCTGCCGCTGACCTCCTAGAGTTAAGGTGATCCTGACTGGAAGTGCTGAAAGGATGTCGACAGAAGTGTTCGATGGTTGAACATGCTGCGCTCACAGCCAGGGTTTTCTCACACACCTGTCCAATTAAGAATCTGGGCCCATCCTGAATAAATTACATTGCAGCTTTTACTCTGAAGTGAACCGAGATCTCCTGCTGCCTCAGGACTCCTCTGGGGACTGTGGCGAGTGCACCTGGACCAACATCCCAGCACAGGGTGGTGTTCATCTGCTCCATCCAGGTGTGGGAAGGGCACCATGGCTCTCCTCCCACATGGCACATAGCATGCTTCCTGCAGGGAGCCAAGTGCCCAGCACATTTTGTATGCTAAGAAATTTGTCTTCAGTGATTATGTATCTGTGTTCATCTAGATGAAAGTGGGAGAGACACAACAGGCTGGTTCAAGTTTGTACCTGCTTTCAATTTTGTTTTTATGTTCTTTAAGCAAGGATATGTTTTCTGGCCCAGTTTCAGTAAATTTTAGAATGTTAAAAAGAGGCATTAATATTAGTGATGTCCCACATTTTCTGAACTATTCTGTTAGGATCATATCCCAGGCTATGTGCTCCCCATTTTTCTAAACATGTGTTTCCTGCTAGTTGCCATCAAAGATAACAAGAGTCAGTTCTCCAAAACTGTGAAATTTCTGTAATATACTTGGGGTGAACAAAGATGCAGCTCAAACACAAGCTGTGTTTGCAACCAGCATCCTAATTTTGGCTCCTGGACCAAACAAGGAAGCATTCATCAGAAAGGACCAAGAGTCAAATACATAGTTTTTGTCTGAAGACAATGCTTGAGATAGCATCAGGGAGCTAGAGAAGCTTCGCAAAATATCTGCTTCCCTGACTTATTCATTGCTGTAGCCTCCATTAACTTAAAGTAAGCAGCTGCAGGTAAGATAGTGTAAGAGCTAATTAACTGAACTGTGAGAATCGAGTAGACAGAATCCTCCCTCTATCTCTGGTACCTGTTTGATTGAATGAAACACAGAAGCAAAAAAAAAAAAAAGTCATCTCCATTCATCACCTTGCTCCATCTTCAAGGCGTGCACTCATCATCAGTGTTCCTCCATCCCAAGCAATGATCATTACTGAAGGCAGAAATGATGGTGTCGAGAATGTGTGTGTGTGTGTGTGTGTGTGTGTGTGTGTGTGTGTGTGAAGGTCACAGGCGGTAGGACAGGGACACTGTGGAGTTATGTGGCAGCAATATCCTTGATGTGACATTTCATACTAACATAGTCCCTTAGGATGATGAGATACCCCAGGGAAGCCAGATGAGTGACAGCATCCCCACCACAGGAAGAATGGAGCATGACAGATGTCACTTGGAACTTGTGACACAGACTAGGAATTAGCAGGCAGAACTACAGGTGTTCCCAAACAGCAGAGGGGGAATCAAGTCATAAAGCATTGCACTTTCTACCTATTTATCCCGGGTATTCCTGGAAAAATAGCATTAGTCATGAAATAAAGTAACTCAAACTATCTAGCTAACTAACAAAAACCCATGTCTAATATTGGACTAGATAGATGATAGGTAGGTAGGTAGGTAGGTAGGTAGGTAGGTAGGTAGGTAGATAGATAGATAGATAGATAGATAGATATTGATGGATAGATAGATAGATATGCCAGAATATAGCTCATTTCTTTGTGTACTAACTTTAAAAAAAAGAAAAGCAAAACAAACAAACAAGTCACATGAAGAGATGTTTACAAGATTTCAAAGTGAAAAGCAATGGGTCACATGGGCCATATGGAAGAATTTGCAGGAGATGGGGGGAATAAATTGCTCCTGTGACTCCCAGACAATAAACTCTCTAATGGGGCGGGGGAGGGGAAACTATTCAAAAGTAGCATGTAAGTCTCTCCAGTCTTAAAGGCATGACATTGCCTCATTTTTAAACTTGGCTCTTTGCCTTAGTTTACCTTGATCATACTATTTTAATGACAATAAGGTGGTCACAAGTAAAGTACTCAAATGTTTATTATATGAGTGTATCTCTTATGCAAGATCAAATAAAGTTTTATTCAAATTTATCTTAAAGCAATTTGGAAGCCATAATTTCAAGTCAGCAAGCCACAGTGAGAAAATACAAGCTGAATGTACTAGGTCCTATTGTGTCATTGAAACAAAGCACCTGATGTAAATATCAAATAGAAGGAAGGATTGATTTGGGCTCATGGTTTCAGAGAAGTAGGTCCACAGTTGGTTTGGCCTCTGGTTCTCAAGAAAAGCTTGAGTATGGTGGAAACATGTGACCAAGAAGAGCTGTTCAAAAAGCGAAGAAAGTCAAAAAGCAAAGAAAATGAAACTCAAGAAGGTGCTGGGACAAAATAGAGCCTCACAGACACAGACTTGCTTCTTCTAATAACCTCATCTCCTACCTTTATCCCCTCCCAATAATAAATACTATGAATGTATGAAAACTGGATCCATCAATTAGGCCAGATCCTTCATTATCTTATTGACTCTGGAAACACTACCTATAACACAGACACACCTATATATCTGCTTTGATAAGCTCTTAGTTATTTCTTCATTTATCCAGTTTGACAATCAGGATAACCACTATAGCAGAAACTTTGAAAGATATGTCATATAACATGGTGCACATGTAAAGGTGATTGTCAGTTAATACCAAAGAATAATACCTAAGAAATAGGTCAAAGCAAATCAGAACTATTGAGTTTACTTAACAACATCAAGAGAGTGGGATAAGCTTCAAGGATGTCAGTTTGAATTGATATCATCTAAAATATTTTCAAAACTATTTCAGCAGAGATAGGAAATAATTAAAATTTATAATGCCTGAGTTAATGTGCTCAAGCTAAACTTTAGTTAAAACCATGTTTCCATTACTTACACCAACCTAAAATGGTTTGCAACACTACTTTGCAATACAGAGCATCCCTGAGTCAGGTTAGTGCCAAGCAGGGTCAATTCTTCCTCAGAAGAGCCCACTTAGCTTTCTTTTGAAATACTTTTATTTACCAGCTAATATATACTTGCCCCTACAAAGATATCTGGCAATGCACAGTTGCTTGATCAATTCCCAACCATGAGAAAATGAGACATGGCATATCTTGATAGGAGGGAATGGCACATGGCAAAGAGAAAGCAAGAGACAGCAGGTCTGAAAAGGGTTCTTAGGGTAAGTCAGGGTTAAGGAGATTTGAAATAGTGAACAGACTTTGCACACCAGTGAAGACAAGTGAATACAAGGAAGCAAGAGCAAGCAAGCACCCTGCAGAAAAATTTCATAACTCAATGTGGCTAGACACAACACCAGGAAGGACCTGAGTAATGTTTGTAAGAGTAGGCAGGGTGCCATGTATTGGTATGGTCATGTATTCCGGTAATCCTAGTCCTAGTGAGGTTTTGGCCGTAGGATCAGAAATTTGAAGCCAACCTAGGATCGATGGGAAGTTTAAAGTTATCATGAGTTACACAGTGAAACCTTTCCTCAAAAATAAACAAAGAAACAAATAAACACATAATCAAGCAAACAAATCAATACATAATCAAGGGGCTGGAGTAATGGCCCAGCTGTTACTAGCTCTTGCTGCAGAGATGAGCAGCTTGATTTCCAGAACCAACACAGTGGCTCATAACTGTATGTAATCAAATTTCGTAACATAATACAATCCAAAAAATGCACAAATCTGACACTTCTATGCTGAAGAATGACACAGGAAAGTATTGAAAGTGTTTGTTTTCTATGATTAAATCACTATAACTTTGTAAGAGTAGGAAACCTTTTTGTATGTTCAGTAAGTAAGAAGACTCTAATTCCTAGCATACAATTGCCTTGAACAGAAACTGAGTTGTTCCAGGCAGTGTTTGTTGGTGTTGAACAGTGAACATGCACAGTGCAGAATGGGTATGTTGGGCACTGAAGAACCAAGGGGTAGTAATGTCGAACAACATGGGCAAACATTAACAGAAAGACCCTGGACTAATTGTTCATTTGATGTGGAATTGTGTTTTGGTGATTTCATATTCAGAAACCTATCACCATAGCCAACATTCTTGAAACCCTAACAGTGAACTTCACTCCTTGTAAGGGCTATAAGCAACTCCCTACTAAAGGGTTATTGTACTCGTAAGGAAATTGGGCCCAAAATGCTTGTATAATACGTCCAAGGTTACAAAGCTTTCATCTACAGTGCCTTGTTTTATCTAAGCACTATGGCTTCACGATGGTTGCACTGAATATCTCTACATTACTAAACTAAAAATTTATACTGAGTTAAGTAACTCAGGTCCAGCAAGACAAGTACCTCTTGTTTCTTGTTTCAAATACTTTATTTTGTGTATATAACTTGTAGTACATGTAGAAGCCTGGGAATCAGAAAAGACCATGGTGAAGTGCCAGGTGACAGAGAGGAGTGACAGAATATAAATGTAATCATAGGAAAGGGGGGCAATAAGGTGCTGTCGGAGTTAAAATGGTGGCCTGAGTTTGGTCAGGGCTTGGACTGCTGGGTGGCTGAGGCCGAGGATGTCACAGAAGAGCTGAGAACAGAGTAGGGGCCTTTGGTCTGGCTCTAACCTGGGGCTGAAGGGAAAAGGACAGGAGGAAAGCTCTGGCCAGGTCCCATGAGGACAAGAGTCCTTGGTTGGCTTGATGGAAATTGAAAGTGCAGAGAGGTTTCCTGTGGGAGAATACAAGCCCAGCTCTTTAGAAGAAGACCTGCTCCTTCACTCCAGCATGGTGGGCCCAGATGAAAAGAGGCAGTCCATGATCATAAAATGTTTATTGTTAGCGGAGAGTTGTAATGAGTGAAACCATACCCCACTTTCTCAGGGCAGGCCTGAGGTTAGTAGAGGCAGGGAAAGGCAGAAAGAAGGGGAGAGTAGAGAAGTAGAGGCTAGCCATGTGGAGAGAGTGGGTAAGGGAGAAGAGTCAAAGAGGGCAAGAAAGAAGCAAGCAGGAAGCAGGAATAAGAGAGTAAAAGAGGCAAGAGAGTAAGAAAGAGACAAGGGTGGGGCAAGCAGCCCCTTTTATAGTGAGCCAGGCCTACCTGGCTATTGCCAGGTAATTGTGGGGAGGAACATACCTGGCTATTGCCAGGTAACTGTAAGGGTGGAGTCCAGACAGAATACCAGGGGCTTAGGGCGTTGCCCTACATGAAGGATGGTCACAGAATTATGGAGCTGAGGCCTCATGTCAGGAACCTAGTGTCTGGGAGCATGGCAAACTTTCTTCTGTTCCTTCCAAGGTCGTCTTCTGGGTCTCCAGGGCTTAAACGTAGCTCAACCAGAACACAGGATGCCTTTCAGGGTCCCACAGTAGTAGAGTGACAGGGATGGGGGAATGGGAACGCCGGGGACAGGTTAAGTAAAATAAGTCATGTCAACATGAGGGAAGAGGACTTATGGGACTTATGGGGAGGGGGGATCACGAAAGGGAAAATCATTTGGAATGTAAAAAAAAAAATATAGAAAATAATAATAAAAAAAGAAAAAAGAGAAAACCTAAATTTACTAAAAAAAATTGTGACATTGCAAGCCACATTAAAAATATAATAAGAATGGATAGTAGTACACGGGCTGCATAAAAGAATGGGAGAAACTGGAATTCCAACTGCTAATGTTTTAAGCAAAAGAAGAGGCAGGAAGTAAGGCAAGGCAGGGATCAGGGTGCACTAATCAAAAGATCCCTTTAACTTTGTTTTGAGGGACCAAACGTACTCCATCATAGGACCAGCCTCCATCTGAAAGAAAAGAAAAAAGTCTGAGAACTTGATCTACAGCAGAACCCAAGCTGCACCCATATACCAGGGAGGTCCCTATCATGGCTTGTCCTTGGCCAGAGTTACTCCCTAGCTACTTCAATGACTCTGATTGTTTCCGATGTCGGCTTATAGTCATTCTATTAGATGCTCATCGGACGGGGCACCCACTCTTACTTGCTCCTATTTTCCAATGAAAACTTGTCCTGCTAAGGGTTTTAGGCTGCTCCTCCTACCCTTCCCATCCTGCTGTGTCAGGGCTGGGTTGGAGGTGAGCCCAAAGCCCAAGTTTGTAATACAGAGACCATATTGCTATTACATGGGAAAAGGCTCCTTAGTGGTTTCTTGCGATTAACGAATGGTTCCTGGAACAACACTTCCATTTGTTTATTTGTTTGTTTGTTTGTTTGTTTATTATTTAATTTTTAGGTGTACGAGTATTTTCCATGCATGTATGTCTGTGCATGCCTGTAGCCAGCAGAGGTCAGAAGATGATATCAGATTCTCTGGGATCCAGGTCTTTCTGGCAGTGTTTTCTTCTGCCTATGTCACATTGTACAACACATATTCTTGAGGGCCCAACACAACCACTTTGCACTGTGCAAGCTAGTTACACAGTGCCTACAAATGCTGCCTGTAACAGCTCAATTTCTGTTTAAGACAACGGTGTGCTAGGAATTGGAGTGTTGGTACTGCACACACAAAAGGGTTTACTACTCTTGCAAAGCCACAGTGATTTAATCATGGAAAACAAACACTTTCAATACCTTCCTGGATCAGTCCTCAGCATGGAAGCATCAGATTCATGTATCTTTGGATTGTATGATGTTACAAAATTTGATTTTTTTAAAAAAAAATGAATGTTGAGTCACCGACTTCAGTTTTATTCAATGAATTCAGCAAATATTGACTTGAGATTAGGGCAGACTTTCCAATAGTTTCTGAAACATCCATAAATAAATTTCTGCCATTTCATACCACATGTGGAACAATGTTGTCAGCACAGGCTGAAAGAGGTTGAAGATGTTCTGTCATTAACCATGGAATACACAAAGCAACGCATCTCTTTATTTCAAAGTGAATAGCACATCCACATAGCCATCACATTGGTATGCATTTTTCTTCCACAGTTAATCAATGTTAAAATTTTGTGTACACCAAAATACTGCTCTAAATTTTTTGTGACTTCAGACAACTAATTTGTCTACTTTGTATATAAAGAGTCACATAAGAATTTCCCTATAGGAAATTTCCCAAGTGGAGGCAATATAACAAGTCCTCATTTACAGGCTTGAGTGTGTACATGCCCATGCTCAAAACTGGGTATGATACACTGAAAGGGTTCAGTGCACACAAGCTCTTTCTGTTAACACAACCTTGTTCTCACTGGAGACATGAGCTTCCTTGAGAAGAAACAAGAAGAAAACATCAATTCTGACCTTTAAACTTGAGGAAGGGTCAGAGCCAACAGCATTCTACAGGCATGCCCAACCTCTTCAACCTTGTGACATGAACTTGTCACCTGCAAAGTTTAAGTGCAAGACCCTAGTAAACGAGTTACCAGAACAATAGCTCCTAGTGTTTTAAATAGGCCTACAAATTTCTGATGGGCAACATTTTTAGCAGTCTGTGGCCCACAGGCCTAAAACTGTTAAGCACTTGTGACTCTGAAAACAGCAACATATTTGAAGAGGGGTTTTACTACAGGCTTACCATGTTTACTAAGACAAACTAAATTTATTTCACATTTACTTCGAAAACACTCACTCTGTTTGGCATTTTTTAGAGGATTATATTATGTAGCCCAGGTTGCCCTACCTCATACCCTGGACTGTCTGCCTTGACCTCTCCATGGCTAATATTACAGAAGTATCCTATTAAGTCTAGGTGAGTAGAGCTTTGGTTTTGTTTGTTTTTAGACGAAATAAATAGATGAGAATGTACATGCAGTGTAATTCTAATGGAAGCATAGGTTATAAAGAGTAGCTTGAAAATTGCATGTAACTATTTTTTAATGAAAGAACATTTTGGAAATTTCATTTTAAACAGAATGATTTTGTCTTTTAAAAATAGTAAATGGTTCATGGATATATAATTATCAGATACAACTATATTGATGGGAATTTAGGCTGTGTTTATTGCTTTTCTTTATATAAAGTCATGTGCTTTATCCACTAGAACATACACTATTTGATATGCCATTGGTATTTCAAGGATAGGATTTGTAATAAGAATTACAAGATTGCCCTTCTAATTCATAGCTGTAGTATTATGTTTCAAAAATTCCAAGAAGACAAAGTGAATGTCAATTATGTTATTTGTATTTAATTAATACATCATTCAGTCTAAACTCATGAAACACTACAGTTCTCTTTTATGAAGGGTTTATATGTATTTTGACAGAACCCCTGAAAAATGAAATACATATGTATATTTAAAAGAAAACTGGGAATATACTTTTACTATTTATTCCAATAGGAACTTTTATAGTAGTTACTTTGCTTTTTCTATAGGCTGGCCTAGTAGTGACTCATCTGGTGCTGAGTTCTTTCTCTTGAACACAAACTCAAATCTCACCTGTCTACTGTAATATTTGAACATCTGGATCCTGGCATAAAATCTTTTAGAGATTTCTTAGATCCTCCCAAAGCATGCTTGGTAAAAATGACAACAACAACAATAACAACAACAACACAACAGCAACAATAACCACAAAATGCATCAATCTCAATTCAGCAAGGTGTCAAGGTACCACACGTGCATTGCGCCCTGCATGTTCTAAGAACTGTGGTCCCATGAGTAGCACACATGTTGCCTCTAGCTTTTAGTGGAACTGACTCTGATCCAGTCTACTTTGATCCTTTCTCATGACTAAGGGAAAACTCACAAGCATAAATTTCAGAGAAAAGCACAAGAGCTTATGATTGTATTCGGGTCTTTGTTCTGCATTTACTATGCCACTTAACCCTCCTTTCCAGTTCTGTGAAGGAATAAAGTACTAGCTTGTGTAACTAGGCTTCCTGTAATGATTACAAGAATTAACACTTGCAAGCTCCTGTTCTCTAATTATGATCTTTCACTTCGCATCTTTTCCAGTCACAGAACATATGCTCTAGTGTCAGCAACTGACTTTGAAGTACTCCAGCTCAGAAGAGGGGTCCCCAGACCACACTCTGCAGACCAAACGAGATCTATCTGGAGATGGCCCATGCCTGCAAGCTGAAAATCATTTTTCACATTTTCTTCATTAAATATTAATTCATCTTATCTACATATGTATGTTTCTGAGTCTTATGAATATACAATGGCTACAAGAAATCACCTTTTCATAAGGAGGTTGAAAATTTCAGATTTGAATATTAGGAAAGAGGGATTTGTGAACTTTAATGTCAGAGAGAGCTCATCCTCTTGATGTAAATTAAATTCTGTAGTGAGCAAAGTTTCTATTTCATTTATTCTCTCATTCAGGAGGTATACAAAGGGCTTGCCTGTGCATAGAAAGGAAGGCACAGATGCAGAAGTATTATTCTAGGTATAAATCACATTTGGGAACAACAAACAAACAAACTTATTTTGTGCACCAACAGAATTGAACTATGGCAAGGTGTCTTTTTGAATCACAGTCTCAGAATCTGAAACCGTTCTGGATAAAATACTGAAGAAGATGTGGGACAATGCCTCACAAAGTCATTGGAAGTGATTATTGTCCTGAGTGACCTCTGTGTTGATTTTTTTTCCAACTCAAACTAGAGTTGCTTGGGAAAAGGAAACAGCATGCAAATCCCTGTGAGCATTTTCTTGATTAATGACTGGTGTGGGAGGGTCCAGCCAGTTGTAAGTAGCTCCACACCTTGGCTGGTATTCCTAAAGTGTTATCAAAAACAAGTTGAGCAAGCCATGGAAACCAAGGCAGTAAACAGCATTCCTCCATTGCCTCTGCACCAGTTCTGCTTCCAAGCACCTGTCTTGAGCACCTGTCCTGGACTCACTCCATGATGAGATTAAATAAACCCTTTCCTCTCCAAGATGCTTTTAGTCAATTTTTTCTTAATCAAACAGAAAGAAACTAGAAAGATTATTTTACATAGAACAATAACACCATGTGGGTACACAGCACATCATTAATGTTTTTTTCTCTTTTTTAATATTACCATTTTCAGAATTTAATGCAATATATTTTGATTATATACCCCAATCAGCCTAACTCTGTCCGAATGCAATCCCTATTTTCAACCTACCTCTTTGCCATCTTTTGAAAGGCCCGTTAAATTCAAAATATGCTGTCCATGCACTCTTGAATGTAAGGCCTTCCACTGGAATGTTGTTGATATACCAGGAGTGGGACTTTGTCCCTCACCTTTTTTTTAACATGCTGGGATTTTGTCTGACTTGAGCTTGTGGGGTGCTTGTGCATGGTATAACAACTGCTGTGACTTTATAAGTAAAACTATTCTGCTGTGTCTGGAAAAAGATCTTTCCTAGTAGTCATCGGAAACCTTTGGTTCTTATAATTTTTCTACCTTCTTTTCCTCAATGACTCCTGAGCCTCAGGAGGGGTGGATAAAATATGGAGGTCCCAAGTAAGACTGAGTTTTCTGAAGGCTCTTAATCTATGAATTTTGATCAGCTGTGCTGACTAGGATAATCAACATCTACCACATATAGAAGCTTCTTTGATGAGGATTAAAAGATGGCACTAATTTATGTGTACAACAATATATTATTAGTAATAGTTTTAAATCTATGGTCATTTAGAAGATTCATACTATCATATTCTCTCTTAGAGCCTAACAATTGTTAAGACATAGATCTGGGGCTGTGATAATGCAGGCATTCATGAGTTTCAACTTGTGGAGTTGGCCTTAAATCTAATTTAAAAGTGGTTGGTTACAACCATGAGTGTGTCACTGTTACACCAATGGGTATGTCTTATAACACAAGTTTTTATTGCAGCTTTCTGGGATCACAGACTGTGGTCAGTTTTCCCCTCTGATAGCCTACACAGTATCTTCCAGCAGCATGAAAGCATACATAGCATGATCATCTGTGGTGATCTGATAGGATACATATGATTTTTTCAATTTTCTCATATCGGTTGAGGCTTGTTTTGTGACCTCACAAATTATGGTCAATTTTGGAGAAGGTATCATGAGATGTTGGCCTATTTTCCATTGTTCCAGCACAGTGGCTTTAGATGGAAGGAGCGACGGCCTGTGATTTTAAAGCTTTATTGCAGAAAGTTAGAGGGAAAGAGGAAAGGTAGAGGAGTAGAAGCCAGCCAGGACTTCTGAAGAGAGAGGAAGAGAATGGGGAAAGAAAGGCCCAAGAGGGCAAGAAAGAGAGGAAGAGACGAGAAGAGAAGAGAAGAGAAGAGAAGAGAAGAGAAGAGAAGACAAGAGAAGACAAGAGAAGACAAGAGAAGACAAGAGAAGACAAGAGAAGACAAGAGAAGACAAGAGAGGAGAAGAGAGAGAGGAGAGGAGAGGAGAGGAGAGGAGAGGAGAGGAGAGGAGGGGAGGGGAGGGGAGGGGAGGGGAGGGAAGGGGAGGGGAGGGGAGAAGAGGGGAGAGGAGGGGAGGGGAGGGGAGGGAGAGGGGCAGGGAGGAAGGAAGGGGAGGAAAGGGAGGGAGGGAGGCAGGGAAGGGAAGGGAGGGAGGGAAGGGAAGGGAAGGGAGGAAGGGAAGGGAAGGGAAGGGAGGAAGAGAAGAGAAGGGAGGGAGGGAAGGGGAGGGAGGGAAGGGAAGGGATGGGAGGGAAGAGGAGGGAAGGGAAGGGAGGGAAGGAAAGGGAAGGGAAGGGGAGGGAGGGAGGAAGGGAAGGGAAGGGAAGGAAAGGAAAGGGAAGGGAAGGAAAGGAAAGGGAAGGGTTGGAGGGAAAGGAAGAGAAGGGAAGAAAAGAGGGTAAGAGAGGGAGGAGAGGCCACATAGCCATTTTTATAGTTGGTCAGGCTGCCTGGCTGTTGCCAGGTAATTGTGGGGTGGGGCATACCTGGCTGTAGCCAGGTAACTATGGGGCTGGGGTTCAGCCAGACTATTTGGAGCTTGGGACAGGTATTGCCTTACGTGACTGATGGTCACAGTGTTATATCTGACAATGAGGTGCTGAGAAGAAGGTATATTCTTTTGTCTGAACATAAAATGTTCTATCAACATCTGTATCTGTTAAATCCATTGAGACCATAACCTCTGTTAGTTTCAATGTTTCTCTGTGTAGTTTGTGTTTCTGTAATCTGTCCATTGATGAGAGTAGGGTGTTGAATTCCCCACCTACTATTATGTGAGGTGCAACAGGTGCTTTGAACTTTAGTAAAATTTCTTTTAGGACTGTAGATGGCCTTGAATTTTAGAGCATAGATGTTCAGAATAGAGAGTTCTTCTTGGGAGATTTTTCCTTTGATGAGTATGAAATGCCCTTCTTTATATTTTTTGATAACTATTGTTTGAAAGTTGATTTTATTCAATATTAGAATGACTACTCCAACTTGCTTCTTGGGACCATTTACTTAGAAAATTGTTTTCTAGCTGTTTACTCTGAGGTAGTATCTATCTTTGACACTATGATGCATTTCCTATACAAAATGCTGGGTACTGTTTATATATCCAGGCTTTTTTTCTAAGTCTTTTTTATTGGAGAATTGAATTCACTGATGTTAAAAGATATTAGGGAATAGTGATTGTTTCTTCCTGTTATTTTTGATGTTATTTTTATGTTTGTATAGATATCTTTTGGGTTTGTTGAAAGATTACTTTCCTGCTTTTTCTACAATGTAGTTTCACTCCTTGTGTTGGCATTTTTAATCTATTAGCTAGATTTGAGGAAGATATTGTGTAAGTTTGTTTTTGTCATGGAATATCTTGGTTTCCTCATCTATGGTAATTGAGAATTTTACTGGGTAAAGTAGCCTGGGCTGTTCTCTTAGGGTCTGTATAACATCTGCCCAGGATCTTCTAGCTTTCATATTCTCTGGTGAGAAGTCTGGTATAATTCTGATAGGCCTGCCTTTATATATTACTGTACCTTTTTTCCTTACTGCTTTTAATATGCTTTCTTTTTTTCGTGCATTTGGTATTTTAATTATTATGTGCTGGGAGGACTTTCTCATGTGGTCCAGTCTGTTTGGAGTTCTGTAGGCTTCTTGTATGATCATGGGCATCTCTTCTTTAGGTTAGGAATTTTTTTTCTTTAATTTTGTTGAAGATATTTACTGGCCCTTTTAAGTTGGAAATCTTCACTCTCTTCTATACCTATAATCTTTAGGTTTGGTCTTCTCATTGTGTCCTGGATTTCCTGGATGTTTTGGGTCAGGAGCTTTTTGCATTTTGCATTTTCTTTGACTGTTGTGTCAATGGTTTCTGTGGTATCTTTCACACCTGAGATTCTCTCTTCTATCTCTTATATACTGTTGGTAATGCTTGCATCTATGACTGCTGATTCTTTTCCAAGGTTTTCTATCTCTGGAGTTTTCTCCTTTTATGATTTCTTTATTGTTTGTTTTAGCCTAGAAGGTTTTGTTCAATTCTTTTATCTGTTTGATTGTGTTTTCATGTAATTCTTTAAGGAATTTTTGTGTTTACTCTTTAGTGCTTCCATCTGTTTACCTGTGTTCTCTTGTATTTCTTTAATGGTGCTATGTATGTCCTTCTTAAAGTCTCCTATCATCATTATGATATGTGATTTTATATCTGAGTCTTGCTTTTCTGGTGTGTTGGAGTACCCAGGGCTTGCTGTGGTAGAAGAACTGGTTTCTGATGATGCCAAGTAGCCTTGGTTTCTGTTGCTTATGTTCTTACCCTTGCCTCTCTCCATCTGGTTATCTCTGGTGTTAGCTGATCTTGCTGCCTCTGACTGTGGCTTGTCCCTCCTGCAAGTCTATGATTCAGTACTCCTGGGAGACCAGTTCTCTCTCAGAGGAATTTTGATATGAAGCGCTATGTCACAGGGTCAGTTTTGAGGTGCAGACGGAAACCAGAAGGATCCTGTCTCCATCTATTCCTTGGTTCCTGTTTCCTGATGGCTCTGAACAAGTCCCTCTGAGGCCAGGAATTTGAGCAAAAGTGGTGGTCTTACCTGTGCTCTCCTGTGTGTCAGCTCCTGGGAAACAGCTCTATTCAGACAGTATTTAGGTGTGGAGCACTCTAGTACAGGATCTGCTCCCAATGATGCAGAATAGATTTTTCTATATTCTATAATTCAAAAATGTGGAGCCTTCAGCAATAAGATGTTACTTTCAAGTTCAACAGGACAACAAAGAGCATTGCTAAAAGCTTGTAGTAATTGGAGAAACCTCACTGGCTAAGAACTCCAATAGAGGTAACCTATTTCTGAAACTGGGCTTTTAATTTTTTACCTTGTGATGTCTAGTAGGTACAATGTTGTCTCATAAAACAACTCTATTTCAACTATTTTTATGTATCATATAGTTATATTTTAAAAAGATTCTATAGTATGTGTTTTTATGATTTTTTGATAAGGTTCTTTAGTGTTATTCTATCCCTTCCTGATTTTTGCTTGATATTCTGCCCACACATTCACCACCTCATTCAACACTTCTTGGTCCAATATTCCCCATTCAACCCTTTGTTCTACTGTTCTAACTCTCCTCTCTTTATATTCTCCCTGCACCATAGTACATTGCTAATTTATAGTCCTTTATATGTACACCAAATGTATTTGTGTGTGTGTATACACACACACACACACACACACACACACACGCACACACACACGCACGTTTAGGGAATGTGGGAATGTACTGCTTATCTTTCTGTTTCTGGTTACCTCTCTAAAATGGTTGCTTTGAGATCCAACCATTTACTTTCAAATTTCATTTTTCTTCACAGCTGAATGATATTCTTCAGCACAAATATACTATCCCTTAATGATCTGTTCATTAATTGTTGGACATCTAGACAGTTTCTCTTTCCTGGCTATTTGTGACTTGAGTATCAATTGCAAAATATGGCCGACCTACGAAAAGCAATCTATAGATTCAACACAGTCTCCAGCAAAATTCCAAAATAATTCTTCACAAAAAATTAATTCTTATATTTTATATGGAAATACTAAAGATCCATAAGGGCCAGAACTATCCTGAAGAATAAAAATATTTGCTAAAGATATCACTATCCCATTTTTCAAATTATATCACAGCTATATAGTAATAAAAATATCATGATATGGTCATTTAAAAAGAACCGTTGATCAATATAATAAAATTGAGAACTTAACTGTAAGACAGAACACCCAGAACCACTTAATATTTTTTCTTTTTTCTTTTTTAATTTTTTTTTTTGATGCAGGGTTTCTCTGAGTAGTGCTGGCTTCCTGGAACTCATTCTATAGGCCAAATGGTCTAAAACTGAGAAATCCACCTGCCTCTGACTCCCCAGCTCCACTTGAGGGTTGTGTGTGTGTGTGTGTGTGTGTGTGTGAATGTTTTGTTTTTATCTCTTTTTTTGGATATTTTTTTATTTACATTTCGAATGTCCTCTTTTACAGTTTACTCCCCCCCCAGTAAATGCCCTATCTTATCCCCCTCCCCCTACTTCTATGAGGATGTTCCCCTACACACCCACTCTCAACTCCCTGTCCTCGCATTTCACTACAAGGGCCTCTCCTCGCACTGATGCCTAACAAGGCCATTCTCTGCTACCTATGTAGCCAAAGCCATGTGTACTCCAGGTTTAGTCCCTGGGAGCTCTGGGGGTCTGGTTGGCTGATATTATTGTTCTTTCTATGGGGTTGCAAACCCCTTCAGCTCCTTCAGTCTTTTTTTCTAACCCCTCCATTGGGGACCCCATGCTTAGTCTAATGGTTGACTGTGTGCATTCACTTTTGTATTTTTCAGGCTCTGGCAGAGCCTCTCAGAGAGAGCTATATCAGGCTTCTGTCAGCATACACTTCTTGGCATCCACAATAGTGTCTGGGTTTGGTGACTGTATATGGGATGAATCCCCAATGGGGCAGTCTTTGGATGGCCTTTCCTTCAGATTCTGCTCCACACATTAAATCTGTATTTGCTTCCATGAGTATTTTGTTCACCTTTCTAAGAAGGACTATATCACACACTCTTTTGTCTTCCTTCTTCTTGAGCTTCATGTGGTCTGTGAACTGTATCTTGGGTATTCTAAGCTTCTGAGCTAATATCCACTTATCAGTGCATGCTACCATGTGTGTTATTTTGTGATTGGGTTACCTCACTCAGGATGATATTTTCCAGTTCCATCCATTTACCTAAGAATTTCATGAATTCATTGTTTTTAATAGCTTAGTCTGTCGTGTAACTGTATAATATTTTCTATATCCATTCCTCTTTTGGAGGACATCTGGGTACTTTCCAGCTTCTGGCTGTTATAAATAAGGCTTCTATGAACATATTGGAGCATGTGTTCTAGTTATATGTTGATGCATCTTTTGGGTATATGCCCAGGAGTGTTATAGCTGCGTCCTCAGGTAATACTATGTCCAATTTTCTGAGGAACTATCAGACTGATTTCTAGAGTGGTTCCACAAGCTTGCAATGGAGGAGTGTTGCTCTTTCTACACATCCTTGCCATCTTCTTCTGTCACCTGAGTTTTTTATCTTGGCCATTCTGACTAGTGTGAGGTGGAAATTCAGGGTTGTTTTGATTTGCATTTCCCTGATGTCTAAGGATGTTGAACATTTCTTTAGGTGCTTCTCAGCCACTCAGTATTCCTCAGCTGAGAATTCTTTGTTTATTTCTGTACACCATTTTAATAGGGCTATTTGATTCTCAGGAGTCTAACTTCTTAAGTTCTTTGTATACATTGGATATTAACTCTCTATTGGATGTGGGATTGATAAACATCTTTTTCCAATCTGTTGGTTGCCATTTTGTCCTATTGACAGTGTCCTTTGCCTTACAGAAGCTTTGCAATTCTATGAGGTCCACTTGATTATTTTTACATAGGCCAAGATATTGGAAAAAACGAAATAATTTTCAACAAATGATGCTTAACATGCTGGCTAGTAATTTGTAGATGAATAAATCTTCATTCTCACCTCTCACATTGCACAGCTCTAAGTGGATCAAGGTCTTAAACATAAGATCTGATAGCTTAATCTAACACAGGAGAAAGTAGAGAATATGCTTGAACTTATTAGCAGAGAAAAGGGCTTTAGAACAGAACCAAGGTAAGGCACACAATAAATGGGACCTCGTGAAACTATAAAGTTTCTATACAACAAAGGACACCACTATTGAGTAAAGAGACAGACTACAGAATAGAGGGAAATGCTCAAAAGATAAACACCTGACATAATTAAAATATAAAATACACAAGGGATTCAAAAATCTAAACATCAAGAATACAACAAACCCAGTTAAATCATGGGCATGAAACTAGGGCTCTCAAAAGTTGAAACACAAATCACAGAGAAAAACATTTTTTAAAAAATGTTCAACATCCTTATCTATCATGGAAATGCAAATTAAAACTTACTTTGAGATTACATCTTTCCCCATTCAGAATGTCAAGAAGTAAATAAATAAATAGCAAATGTTGGTTTTTGATTTTGAGAAAGGGGAATATTTATTTATGAATGGTGGGAATGCAAGCTGGTGCAGCCACCATGGAAATTAATGTGAAGCTTACTCAGAAAGATAGAAATAGATTCATCAAACAATCTATATGACTCTTTGACCCCATACCCAAAGGATTCTACATCCTACTATAGAGATGCCTATTACTGTACATTGTCAAATGTTAACATGATTGTTGAGAGTGTTTGCAACTGCTCTCCAATGTAATTATTGAATCTATTCATATCTATATTGTAAGGTGACCGAAAACCTCAAGTAAAAAATAGTACGTCATGACATGGAAAAATATGCAAAGTTCACATGATATTTTCCTCAAATTGAAAACCAGAACACTGTAGTTTCTGTTCCTTATTTGCTGTGTGTTTTATGTAATTGTTTCATGACTAGACAGAAGGACAATGTATCCTAAAAAGACTTATCAAATAAAGCTTTACCCAAGCTTTACTCCTTAGTTACACAGTGTCAGTAATGTGTATGTGAATTTCCATACTCAGTGGTAATATAATGTATGTGAATTAGGTAATGTGTTTCTATAGTTTCAATAGCAAATCATGGTATGATTTACCTACTACACCACTAGGAAACTCCCAAGGCTTCTTTGTTAACAGGTCTCATGCCACCATAGACACACACACACACACACAAATCTGTCTTTTCAAAGCTTTTAACTTAAACAAACCTTTTATTCCCTTTTAAGTGGGTCCCTCGAAAGGATACAAAATGTACTTAGATTACAAAATAAAAGTTTCATGAATTTGTCTGTGCCTCTCCCCCAATGGATGTTTGCTTACTTAACAGATACATAGGTGAAAAGCAAAATGCGAAAAGTCAACATTATACCGTATTAGTAGTGAGATTTTTACCAATGGAATTAACTCAGGCCCCCTCATTATTACAATTTCTAAGAACAAACAATTACACCTAACCAGACCAACAGGCAGTTCATCAAATTTTCTTGATTCTTTGTCGCCAGAGTTAATGAACACCCCATAAAATAATAACTGAATATTTATCCATAGTTGTAAAAAATAGTCACAATAATGTGTTCTCATTTTTGTAAAAGAACAACCTGAAATATCATAAAAGCTGTATTTATTTTTGTCCTTCTAGATAGTAAAAACAGAGAACACTGGCATACCCATAAGCTTGTATGCATCAAAGGATCTTCAATAGGAATCCTTAATGATTGGATGAAGAACAGGAAAAGCAGGAAATGATGGGACCTGGTAGGCGACTGTTCCACACAGGAGAAAATTAGCTGTGTAGCAGGACCAGCCTTTAAATTTCTTAACTTTTCTTGCTCTTCTTTGCTTGTTCCTTTCCTGAGGTTCTTACATGAACACTTGTTTTTATGTTCTCTTACGTGTGGAAAATCTTCTCTCACTTATCTGAAATGGATATCATAAGTAAGTTAGTTTGATCAACCCTAAAATTAGCCCTTTTGTGTTTATTCCTTCACTGAACCAATGGACATTTGTTTTCTGTTCATCAGTACTGGATAATTTTCAAGAAAATAAAAATATCCCCCAATTCTACATTAGTATAAGGCCAAGTAGCTTATTAAAATGTCTCATAGTCTAATACATTTAGTTTGCCTTTGTACAACCCAGAATGCCCAGAACTCTCTCCAGCCTGTATGAGGAAACATTAATAGAGATAACTCATATTCTGCAGAGTAGTGTCCTACCAATGTAGTTAGGTATGTCAAGTTTGCCCGTCTCTAGAGCAATTATTTCTAGAGTTGTTCAGAAGTGTCGTGTATATATAATGGCAAAAATCAAAATTACTTAATCTCTTCATTTTACTAGTGTCTGCTATCCATAAAGTTGTTTCAAGATGGAGGTTCATTCTATCATGGATCTTCCCTTTCTGGGATGTAGGTTCCCATGACATCATGTCCTGAAGGTAGTCTTTTTTCAGACAAACTAAATGGCACTCCTACATCCTCTCCCATGCTTTGACCTCCTTGCTGTGGAGTCATTCTTACTGCCTTGGCAAAAAAGGAATGCAGATGATCATACTCCATCACCCCATTGCCCTTAGCATTGTCTTGCATCTCACTAAACTTTTTAAGAAAATGATTGTGAGCCGGGGGGTGGTGGCACACACCTGTAATCCCAGCACTCTGGGAGGCAGAGGCAGGAGGATTTCTGAGTTCGAGGCCAGCCTGGTCTACAGAGTGAGTTCCAGGACAGCCAGGGCTATACAGAGAAACCCTGTCTCAAAAAAAAAAAAAACCAAATTCAAAAAAACCAAAAGAAAATGATTGTGTAAACCACAACTACAGCATCCTTTTTCCCTGATAGCTCAAACATTGTAAGTGGAACTGAGATAGGTATGAACTAGTCACTCCTCTGTTGATGGGACCTGGTAGGGGACTGTTTCACACAGGAGAGACATGCATTCTATGTCTCTCTAGTCACACATAGCTGTAGATGCCTAAATTTCTATGCAATGGTCTCTCAAGCCTTGTAAACTTAGCTGAGCAAACAGAATTCTGGGATTGAGGGGCAGATCCACTTAGTTTGTCATATTCTTTAAGGACAGATGCTGTAAGCACATTTACATGGCATAAGAAATCTAGTAACTAAATCACACAGCTTTGAGCACACATTATTACGCAGCTGCAGGCATTCGTGTCCATCTTGATTCCCTCTGAATGTGTTACTTCTGAGCGTCTGTCTCCAAGCCTTTGCCACCTGGATTTTCATCTCATAATCCAGTTGAAAAGTCAAATAGGGTAAACACTGTCCTTATAATCTCCCACCCAATTGCAAATGTCTTCAGCCAGTCTACTACTGATTATAACTCCACTCCAAAAATCCAGTTTAGCCATAAAGTAATATCATATCCTCTTCATTCCATTCATCCTATATAGTGACTCAGAGACACATAATTGGCAGGGACCATTTTGCCCCTGTTCTGCCATCTGAGGCTTGGAGAAGAAATATTCCGCAAAGTGTTTCTTAAACAAAGAGACCAGGTGCCAGGCACTAAGCAATATTAGTTGTATGTGTTCTTTTTGGAAAGTCCAGAAGTCCTGAAATATTCAGAAGAGCTTTTCCCAGTGCCCTAACTATAAATACTGCCATGCTCCTAGTCAAAGAGAGTGATGTTCAGCTTTTTGGGTATGTATAAATACACATACACACACACACACACACACACACACACACACACACACACACATGCATCCATGAGTGCATGTGCGTTCGCATACACATACTTCTGTTTAGGAGGTATAAATATAGAAGAATACAGTGTATAATAACCACGGACAGGTTATTACATTCTTATTTTAGTTGAGCCAAAATATCCTACCACAAAATGTACAGAACCCAAGCTGGCAGGCAAACTAAAGGAAATGTATTTTGCCTTGTTTTCTTTTGTGTAAAATTGCAATATATGAGGGTTTCTCAACATCATTGTGCTGGTGTAGTATAAGAATCTATTCTCAGAACAATGTTATGTAAATGTATACAGCAAAAGACATAGAGTACAAAGGAAACTATATTAAAACATTCTCTTCAAGTTTAAACGAGTCTTTACATGTGCGTTTTTTGTCAACAGACTAAAAAACAAAATCAAACAGAATGAGAAAGCAGTGATGGGAATACCAACTGGAAAATGCCAGAGGAATGAGGAGATGACTCAGGCTGTGAGTCTGTCACTCAAGCATGAGAATCAGAGTTCAGATCACCAGAACCTACATAAAAAGCCACAGGATGCACAGCACTCCTGTAAACCCTGCACTGGGGCAGTGATGGGGAACAGGAACATCCCTGAACACCATTGGCCAGCAAACTGAGCCAAGTCAATGAAGGGCAGTTTCAGTAAGAGACCCTGTTTCAAAACAAGAGAAATAGATAACAATAAAGGAAAGATACCCAAGATGCCTAGTGCTGGCCCCAAACTTCCACATAGAAACACACACATATGTGCACTTGCTACTACACAGAAATTCATGCAAACCAGAAAGTATACATACAACAATCACCTCTACCCTGAATGACTAAAAAAGAGAGAGACAGAGACAGCTAGACCGAGACAGCACAGAGACAGAAACAGAGACAGAAAGGCAGAGAGAGATAGGCATAGAGACAGAGAGAACCGAATGGCGAAGCTATACTGACAAAGTATCATTTGTTGTCATCTTATTAGTCAGAAAAAATTATTAAGTTCCAATTAGAATTAAATAAAAGTACAGTCTATATTATGTTCACTAAAGTTCACCTATCTTCTGGATTCTCTCATCTTTTGGGAAGTCTCTGGGTTCTCAGAATCCCTGCAATGCACTGACAGTGGACTGTGACTGTGGGTAATGGCCATGTCTGGGTATTTTTTTGTTTTTCTGGGAGGGGAGATTAAATATAGTTAGTGTCCAGCAGATGTCCTCTCCTCTGAGATCTGTCTTTTCCCAGGTTACTGCCACCCAGCTGCTTCCCTATTAGGATCCCAGTCACATCATCCCTCTCTGTGTGTCTTTGGTCGTAATGTTTAAAAATCATTCCTTCATATCTGTCTCCTCTGGCTTAGCTGAAACATGATCAGCATCTTGAAATGTATCTCCAGAAGCAATCAACATACTGTTTGGGAGCTTTCAAGAACATGGCTGTTGTCCTTGAACTGTTTCTTCCTGAATGTGAATGAGCACTTAGTGATGGTCTCTGCTGATGCCCTCTGGGGAAGCAAAATGATTGTATGCAAACCCGGTGAGTTGGAACTACACAGAATCCAAGGAAGGATCAGCAGGACGAGCCTTGGAGTTTAGTAACTGGGCTGGGGCTGGGGAAACCCACACCCAGAACTCAAAGGAAACCTAGAGAAAAGTGAACCATCACAAGGTTAGCAACTTAACCTCTATACAGATCTATCATACAGACTACTAGCAAGCCATGAGCCAGGTCCAAGCCCTCTAAGAAGTAGGACCTGAAGCATTTCTTCTTCCTGATGAACAGCATTCCCAAAGTCAATAAAGGAGTCATGGGTTAGACTGCCTGTGCTTCAATGCTGTTTCCAGAAAATTACTTAACAGACACATCCAATAACTATCTAAGGAATTACACAAAGACCATCTTTTCTGTTTACAGCTAATTAAGTTCCAAGACTGCAAAGTAAAGTGTTAATATGTATATTTATATTTATGTTTTGAAAGAATACAAATGATTTCCATTCCACTCAAAAAAAAATTTTAGTGGTTGTGCTTTTAATATTTCTTCAGGTATTTAATAGTTTTATTTCTAATATTCTTACAACATCTTTCTTTTTTCCTTTTGTATGTTTTCTCCTTTATTCTTATTTTGGTGCGAGGGAGTGAATTCAGGGCTTTATGTGTTTGCTAAGGCTGTGTTCTCCTACTGAGCAACATCTCTCTTACATGTTTAAGAGTCTATAAACCCCAGTTGTCTGTCTTACCACCTTACTCAGTTCCTCATCACCTGCCGACCATTCCTTCTAACTTTTAGAAAGGGTCAGGACTCCATTTGTTTGAATGGAGTGATTCTTTAGGAATATGATCCTTAGTGACTTACTTGCCACAATCCCCAAAGCCTTTATTAGCTGATATGATGGCTTGGTCCAGATGCTGATTCTATACTCTATGGATTCCTCTAGAGGTGAATGATTTCAGGAGGTTCATATTGAGAAGAAGTGTAGGGAAAATGGCTGTGTGTTCACACTTTGCACTTGTGAGTGGGAAACTTGAGAGTGTATCCTGGGGAGCCAGTGAAAAGGCAAATTTTTGAGCCATGTCCCCAGGGTATCTAATCTAAGTTAGGGTGGAGGCATGAATTTGCATTTCTTACAAATCTGTAGGTGTGGCTGATGCAGCTTACTTTGGTGTAAGTGTACTCCTCAGATTCAGGTGTTGCTCAAATCCTTATATAATGAAGTATTTTATTTGACATAGTATCAACAAAGAAAGAGGTTTTATGTTTGGTCTTTTATTCTCTGTAAGTGTTCCTTCTGTTTCTATTTTGTGGAATAGTTTGAAGAGTATTGGTGTTAGGTCTTCTTTAAAGGTGTGATAGAATTCTGCACTGAAGCCATCTGGTCCTGGGCTTTTTTTGGTTGGAAGGCTTTCTATGACCCCTTCTATTTCTTTAGGGGTTATGGGACTGTTTAGATGATCTATTTGGTCCTGATTTAATTTTGGTATTTGGTATCTCCATTTCTTCTGCATGCTGACCTCCAGTTGAAGCAGCACTATTTGTTGAAAAGGCTATTTTTCCCCCCACTGGATGGTTGTAGCTCCTTTGTCAAAGATCAAGTGACCATAGGTGTGTGGCTTCCTTTCTGAGTCTTCAATTCTATTCCATTGATCTACCTGCTTGTCACTGTACAAATACCATGCAGCTTTTAACACTATTGCTCTGTAGTACTGCTTGAGGTTGGGGATACTGATTCCCCCAAAAGCTCTTTTACTGTTTTTTTTTCTTTTACTGTTGAGAACAGTTTTAGTTTTGTTATTCCAGATGAATTGGAGACTTGCTCTTTCTAACTCCATGAAGAATTGAGTTGGGATTTTGATGGGGATTGCATTAAATCTATATATTGCTTTTGGCAAGATGGCCATTTTTACTACATTAATCCTGCCAATACATGAACATGGAAGATTTCTCCATCTTCTGAGGTCTTCTTCGATTGTGGACCAAGGACCTCCATATAAAACCAGAAACACTGAACCTTATAGAAAAGAAACTGGGGAAGAGCCTTGGGCATATGGACACGGGAAAATTTCTTGAACAGAACACCAATAGCTTATGCTCGAAGATCAAGAATTGACAAATGGGACCTCACAAAATTACAAAGTTTCTGTAAGGCAAAGGACACTATCAATAGGACAAAACAACAACCAACAAATTGGGAAAAGATTTTTACCAACCCTACATCCAAAAAAGGGCTAATATCCAAGATATACATAGAACCCAAGAACTTAGATGCCAGAGAGCCAAATAACCCTAATAATAAATGGGATACAGACCTAAACAAAGAATTTTTACCTGAGGAATATCAAATGGCTGAGAAGCACTTAAAGAAATCTTCAACATCCTTAGTCATCAGGGAAATGAAAAATCAAAAAACCCTTGAGATTTTACCTCACACCAGTCAGAATGGCTAAGATCAAAAACTCAGGAGACAGCAGGATGTGGAGAAAGAGGAACACTCCTCCACTGCTATTGGGATTACAAGCTGGTACAAACACTCTGCAAATCAGTCTGGCAGTTCCTCAGAAAACTGGGCATGATACTACTGGAGGACCCCATTATACCACTCCTGGGCATATACCCAGAGGATTCCCCAGGATGTAATAAGGACACATGCTCTACTATGTTCATAGCAGCCTTATTTATAATAGCCAGAAGCAGGAAAGAACCCAGATGTCCCTCAATGAAGGAATAGATACAGAAAATGTGGCATATTTACACTATGGAATACTACTCAGCTATTAAAAACAATGAATTCATGAAATTCTTAGGCAAGTGGGTGGAACTAAAAAATATCATCCTAAGTGAAGTAACCTAATCACAAAAGAACACACATGGCATGCACTCACTGCTAAGTGAATATTAGCCCAGAATCTCAGAATACCCAAGAAGCAATTCACATATCAAATGATGCCCCAGAAGAAGGAAGGAGAGGTCACTGGTCCTGGAAGAGCTCAATGAAGCAGTGTGGGGGAATACCAGGACAGGGAAGTGGGAGGGGGTTGATTGGGGAACGGGAGGAGGGAAGAGGGCTATGGGACTTTTGGGGACGGGGTATCCAGGAAAGGGGAAATCATTTGAAATGTAAATAAAGACTATATCTAGTAAAAAATAAATTTAAAAAAAGAAACTCCATTTCTCCTGGGGACTTCTCTTTTAGCTAGACTTAACACATGTTCTTTGCTTTATAATCTGTTGTGATTCTTTCCTCTGGTTCTTTTATACCCCATGGACAACAATGATCCAAGGCAAATTTTGCTTTGTGTATGTCCAAGACTGGGTCTTCTGTCCCTGACAATTGTGTACAGACTTTCAGGGTGTTGGACATCTCTGTGAATGCCACCTAATGATTGGCTTCTGGTAAGTTTACTTGTTGCCTGATGGATCACAGCTGTGGAGGCCAAGGACTACCTCCTCCTAGAATTCATGGAGCATTGTAAAGTTCCTCACAAAAGCAGAACGTCCCTCCATCAATTTTATATCATCTCCATTTCTGTCTTCCTTCTCTCTTTCTTTCTTCCTCCCTTCCTTCCTTCACTCATTCTTTTCTACCTTTTCAATTACATCCCAATTGTAGGCCTCTTTATTCTCTCTTCCCAGTCCCACCCTTACAAGTTATTACTCCCATCCCTTCTCTTAGAGAAGGTGGGATGCTCCACCTCTATGCCTGCTCAACTTATAGACAGGACAAATTTGGGGTAGAAAGTTTTGTGGGTGGATTGATGTCACCCTGGGACATCTGGTCCCAGTAGGACTAAGCACCTCCTCTCACACTGGCCCACCTAGGTAGTCCAGGAAGGTGAAGAGGGTCCAACAGCTGGTAACTGAATCAGAGACAGCCCTTGTTCCAATTCTTAGGGGACCCACAATAAAACAGTTCCTTCTAGATACTCTTCGGTTAAGTGAAAACATGTTCCCTGGTCTCATTCCTCCTAAATGTGTTTACCTGCTGCATGAGGAATTAAAAAGCAGCAACTTCTTTAAAGGGAAACAGACCTGAGTTTGAATGTTGGCTGTATAGGATTAGGATCTATTCTGGAAGTTTTATATACCTCATTTGGATGCATGAACTACTTGGGTGTAAATATACCCATTTGGGAAGAGTGCTGTGAATCTAGTCTCAGCAACAGAACATGACTGTGCTTGGTGTACCCCCAAACTAGCATGCTTTACTCAATAGCTGTTATTGTATATGTTCATTTATGTCTGCATTCCTGTGTGTATATAGTTAGTTATTTGTTATAAATTAATAGGCTGCTTCACAAAGAATGAGCATATAGCATGAATTGTTTCACATACTAAATAACACATTTATGAATGACCAGAGACCATGCCCCTGTTTTCAAACTTATTTATCTATTTATTTATTTATTTATTTATTTATTTATTTATTTATTTATTTATTTACACAAACCATGGATGTTAACCATGGACTAAGCAGGAATCACTAGTGATTCACACATAGACCACACAGACAGAGATAAACACTTTCCTGGAGGCTTTACAGAGGATGAAGCGGACACCCAATGGCTGTTATGCATTTTTGTTTCTGTTTTGATTTTTGAATCCCCACATCCGGATTATGTTTAAGCAGAAAAAATTAAATAGAACTTGCTGCTTTGCTGGTTTTGATTTCCAAGAATGTTTACAACAAATTTACCCAGACTCTCCACCCCTCTAAAAAAAAATCCTGTTCAATTTCCCCAGTCTGCAATTATTCATGAATAATATCAAACTGAGAAACAAAGGCTTCTCTTTAGCTAAAAAATAATAATAAAGAAGAAAAAAGAAATTAATGGTGGTTTTCAACCTCAACAACATCAAATACTGCTTCACAGAGACCCTGGCACGTTCAAGAGAGAGGACTGTGATTCTAGAAATTTGCTAAGGAAACCCTCCTTTCCTGGTGTGGTTTTGTGTTAATAATTTAAAGCTCAGCAATTTCTAAATCAAATCTTTCTCTGCTCATAAGGCTATGTCCAGGTATCTGGGATGTCAAGCGGTGATTCCAAATCCTTCAGCTAAACCATGGGTGACTCGAAGCCTGAAATTTAATGGTAGCCAAATAATAAAGTAAGAAATATAAACAGTTCACTGGGTTTCTTCTGAATATTGGTGTTTGGGTTTCATCATTCAAAGAAAATAAAAGGGTCATTGTGGAGGTATAAAATTGTAAGGAAAAGATAATTTAGCATTTATTATTGCTATCGTTTACCTCAACAAAGATATAGTATATTTTAATAACATAGCATTAATATTTACTGTTTAAATATTAATACTTTTGTGAACTAAAAGAAGCATTTTTAAATATTTTTATTCCTAAGCTTTTCACATAAGTATTCATTGGCATTTCTAAGCTTAACTTGATAGGTGGATAATTAGTCAGCAGCAATGGGTTTAGTTAGGGACTGCTTTTAGCACTCTGGGACTACACATTCTCGCATTATGATAGCCTACACTGAGAGCACATGCTATCCAAGAGCCTAAGTATGCATTCTGGATAGGATGGTAAGAGGCCAACATGCATTCAGCTTACTAAAAGTTAGAGAACTGAATTAAATAATACAGTAAAAAGAAGATTGTATGGAGAATGTTTCTTAAAGCAAACCCCCTACATGGATGGATGTACCGTGGATCAAAGATGGTTCGAATAGATTGGGATGATTCTGGAAGGAACTGGACAAGACATTCCCATTCACTCTGTTAAAGTTTGAGAATAAATTAGAACAGATCCAGTAAAAGTTACATATCTTATTGCAGTCATGTTTATGGTAATAAAATTCATTCTATATTTACAATTAGTCTAAAAGGGATACACATGTCCAGAATACATGTTTGAAGAAAATGAACATCTTTATTAAAGTTGGCAATCATTAAAAGCTTAAAAAAAATAAAAAAGAGTTTGTCTGTTCTCAGAACATTAACTAGAAATAATTTAGGATGAAACGTATGCAACAATTTCCTTTCATGACCCTACGCACCAAAATAATGGGACTCACAGATTCTGAGATCTGAACTTGAACTGACTTGCCAAAGACCAAGAGGGACAGCTCATTAGTGAGAAAGCAGAGGTGATTCTGACCAGGCATCCCACTGCCAAGGAGAGGTCAGTTTTGAATATAGCTCATCATCTGTCTCAGTTTTGTTAGGTGAAGCAGAATTTTAAAATTAAAAAAAAAAACGTAGTATTCAAAGACTAAACAGAATTAGTAGTTTGTCCAGATTGTAGCCAGTAGCTGAGAGAAGTTTTATTTTTTTTCAGTGAGCAGTGGCCATTAAAGTTCACAAGAATACATTTCCCTAGGGTTTCTTGGGTCTCTGTCCTATTATTTTTCTGTTCTTTTTTCTTTCTTTCTTTCTTTCTTTCTTTCTTTCTTTCTTTCTTTCTTTCTTTCTTTCTTTATTTATTTATTTATTTATTTCTAATGAGTGTCTTCTTCATTTACATTGCCAATGGTAAATTCTTTCCCCCCTTTCCCCCCTCTCCAAATCCCCCTCCCCAAAGAGTCCCTACCCCTCCTTCCACCCCCTGCCTCCATGTATATGCCCCTCTACCCACACTCCCACCTCTCCCCATTCCCCCCCTGCCCTGTCTGTTTCCCTTTGTTGGGGCCTCTATTGAGCCTTTATCTGACCAAAGCCCACTCCTCCCACTGGTGCCCATCAAGGCATTCCTCTGCAACATTTTTGGCTGGAACCATGTATACCCCTTGGTTGATGGTTCAGTCCTGGGAGTCTTGGGGTATCTGGGTGTCTGAAGCCATTGTTCTTCCCATGGGGCTATAAACCCCTTCAGCTCCTCCGGACCATCCTCCAGATCTTCCATTGGGAACCCCAAGCCCAGTCCAATGTCCCTCAACAGAGGAATGGATACAGAAACTGTGGTATGTGTGTGTGTGTATATATATATATATATATATATATATATATATATATATATATATATATATATACACAATGGAGTATATGTATATATATATATATATATATATATATACAATGGAGTACTATTCAGCTATTAAAAACAATGAATTCATGAAATTCTTAGGCAAATGGATGGAACTAGAAAGTGTCATAACCCAGTCCCAAAAGAACTCATGCACATGGTATGAACTCACTAATAAGCAGATGCTAGTCCAAAAGCTCAAAATAACCAATTTACAATTCACCCCAGCATAGGAAGCTCAAGAAGAAGGAGGACTTAAGTGAGGGTGCTATGGTTCCTCTGAGAAATGGAACTTAATACTCACAGGAAAAATAAGGGAGACAATGTGTGGAGCAGAGTCTGAAGTAAAGGCCACACAGCATCTGCCCTCCCTGGGGATTCATCCTATAAACAGTCACCAAACCCCGACACTATGACAAGAAGCGTGTATCAAAAGGAGCATGCCATGACTATCTCCAGAAGGGCCCTGCTGGAGCCTTATTTTTCTGTTCTTAACCAGAGCAGAAGTGAAGCTCAATGGGTACAGAAGCCATTTATTCTGAGGAGGCATTGGTATTAAAATGACAGGGCCCGAGGTGACACTACACAGTCTCTAAGTTGCAAATCTTGGTCTCTTTAACTGTAAAATCATAGGTATTAGCAGTACCTACCTCAGTCAATGAACAAATTATTACAAAAAAAAATTCTCTGCATGAAAGAGGGATCCTTGGAGAGAAGTTAACATTTTTACATTGAACAAGTTAGATAATCAAATCCCCAATTTAGGGGAAAATACTAAGATGATTTCATTCTTATAATTGTAAGAGATTAATTCTTGTGTGGTAAATGTCATTCTTTACTAAAACTGAAGGAGGAGGACTCCATATGCTGTGTCAGAGTTCACACACATCTCGAGAAGAAAATCTATTTTGAAGGTGTTTGATAAAGAAATCTGGGGTGTATACTATAACAAGGCCAAGCCATTGCTGCCTTAGCCACCATCTCACCTGACATAACATCTTCCATGTGTAGTTGGCAGCTCATAGACCATGATGCACTGGGAAGTAAATGAAGGACTAAAGATAGACTTCTGAAAAATCAGCATCTTTCGTTACCAAGTGTTGTTACATCATCTTCTAAGAGAAAAACAGGAATTTCTTCAGAACTTCAAACAGTCGTGAGACCCTGTTAAACTTTATCCTGAAAGATTTTAGTATTTGTGAGTCAGCAAAATTCTGAAACTTTAGGCTCTGTGGCCCATAGTCAGTGGCCCCCCTTGAGGAGGATGCTGCACAGGAAGAAGTGGACATGACTGTTTCTAAGAAATGGACTTTGAAATGTAAATGTCATTGAATCCTTATGTTGCAAAATATCATTTTTCTTTCCATTTCTCGAAACTCTAAAGCTGTAATAGCCACTGTTTGTGTAATGGAGGTTATCAGTGTGTATTGAACCCTAGACAAGAGTAGTTTCTGAATCCCTGGCTAATTTTGAGGGCAGCTTACCAGTGCTTCTCAACCTTCCTAATGCTGCACTTCTTTAATACACTTCCATCTTCTGGTAACCCTCGACCATGAAACTGTTGTCATTGCTACTTCATAACTGTAATTTTGCTGCCTTTCTGAATTGTACTGTAAATATCTATATCTGTGTTCTCTTATGGTCTTTTTTATGTTTCATTTTTTATTCGATATATTTTTATTTACATTTCAAATTGTTTCCCCTTTTCAGGCCCCCACTCCCTGAAAGTCACATAAATCCCCTTTCCTCCCCCTGTTCTATCTACCCCTTCCCACTTCCCTGTTCTGGTTTTGCCCTATACTGCTGCACTGAGTCTTTCCAGAACCAGGGGCCACTCCTCCATTCTTCTTGTACCTCATTTGATGTGTGGATTATGTTTTGGGTATTCCAATTTTCTAGGCTAATATCTACTTATTAGTGAGTGCATATCATGATTGATCTTTTGAGACTGGGTTATCTCACTTAGTATGATAGTTTTCAACTCCATCCATTTGTCTAAGAATTCCATGAATTCATTGTTTCTAATGGCTTAAAAAAATGCTCAACTTCATTAGTCATTAGGGAAATGCAAATCAAAACAACCCTGAGATTTCACCTCACACCAGTCAGAATGACTAAGGTTAAAAACTCAGGAGACAGCAGGTGTTGGCGAGGATGTGGAGAAAGAGGAACACTCCTCCACTGCAGATAGGGTTGCAAACTGGTACAACCACTCTGGAAATCAGTCTGGTGATTCTTCAGAAAACTGGGCACATCACTTCCGGAGGATCCTGCTATACCACTCCTGGGCATATACCCAGAGGATTCCCCAGCATGTAATAAGGATACGTGCTCCACTATGTTCATAGCAGCCCTATTTATAATAGCCAGAAGCTGGAAAGAACCCAGGTATCCCACAATGGAAGAATGGATGCAAAAAATGTGGTATATATACACAATGGAGTACTATTCAGCCATTAGAAACAATGAATTCTCTTATGGTCTTAAGTGACCCCCTTGGAAAGGTTATTCAGCCTCTATGGGATTGTGTCCCACAGGTTGAGAACCACTGGCTAACAAGCAGACATTCCTTTTTGGATTCATGCCTGGATTCTCTGGAATGGTCTGCTCTTGGGTCCACACACAGGCAATCTACCCTCTAACACTGATCTCTTTGCATAGTTTATGTGTGATCTTACTCACATGGTAGATATCGCAGCTTCCCCTTTTACTGATAACTCAGCCAAGTCATGATTTATCTTCATGCTCTCTAATATCCCACTAGTTCTTCCTCTCTCCTTTCTGTTGTCTCCTGCCACCTTTGATCACAAAGACCTATTCAAGCAGATTATAGACTCTAACTCTCATGAGAATTCTCAGGGAAGAAGACACATTTATTGCAGTTCTTTGTCAGTGTAGGTCAATAGGACACAGCCCAGGACCTTCCAGCATTGTGGCTGACAGTGGCAGTCCTTGAGTAGTCCTCAGAGACAGACTATGATAGAGCAATTAGAATCCATCACAAGAGAGCAGGTAATAATCTGTTCACGCCGAAGTGCTTACCTGACTAAGAATGGAAGTTCTCTCTCTCTGTCTTTGTCTGTCTCTCTCTTTGTCTCTGTTTCTGTCTCGGTCTCTCTCTCTCTCTCTCTCTCTTCCTTCCTCCCTCCCTCCCTCCACACCTACACACACTGGATCAGGATGTAGCTCTCAACTACCTCTTCAGCACCATGCCTGCTGTGCCTGTCACCATGCTCCCTACTATGATGATAATGGACTAAACTTCTGAGAGTGTAAGTTAGCCACCAATTAAATGTTTTCCCACATAAGAGTTGCCATGGTCATGATTTTTCTTCACAGCAATAGAACAGTGACAAAGAAAGTATTTGAATCTTGGATCAATAATGCTCAGTGTTAGGATGGGGAATCTGCTCAATTTTCCTTTTTTTCATGTGTGTGTGTGTGTGTGTGTGTGTGTGTGTGTGTGTGTGTGTGTGTGTGTAAGCTATCACCCTGATACACATATAAGCCTTCTCTTTTTCCGGTCAAGAACAGAAATCTCTAATGTGAAAACTACATACCTGTGAGAAAGCACCTGTCTTACCACCCTCTTAGCAAACACCCACAGACACTCATATTCTTTTAAATATATTCATATCTGGTCTGCATTCAGAAGTACAAAAAAGACTTGGTTTTATTCAAGACGCTAACCTGAAATTCTCAACTGTTAATCTGTATAAAAATGCAGCGGCCAATGTTGGCAAAGTCCTCCCCTATCCTCTGGCAGAAACATAGCCCAGATGTTCATCATGCACAGCTGGTAGCTAGTTTTAGATGCTGCATTTACTGACTCCACAGCATGCTTGCTTTGGAGATGTCCATCTCCTCTGGAACGAGGGTGCTGAACTCAGTTCCAGTAATCACTGGATCTTGTTATTGTGGCTGCACATCTTCAAAAGACAGTAGAAACCCTGATGTGGTGATAGGGCTTTAAAAGAGGAATCAATTTTCTAATTTGGCTGGCTGAAACTAGATGTACAAATTCCAAAAAGAATACTATCTTGGGACACGGGGATTCTGTATTCTGTTCTGGTCTTTTCTGTTTGGGTTTGATTTTGTTATTAAGTTCTTGTCTGTTTTTCACTTGCTTTCAGTTTACTGTTACACCCAATGATAGTTTACAGAAAGATCATTCTGATTGGATTTCTGGTATGTCCAGTCATGTCAGATCTGTTTCTTAATTTCCTTATTCTTAAAATGGGAATTATTATAGTATATCTTGATTCATTTAGCATTTATTTGCAAATGACAAAAATATCTACCTACCTATAACTATAAGATGGTGTATCAACTTGTACATCTTTATGAAGAGAAGTAGGAGCTGCTCTGTACACAGTCGGTAAAGTGCTTAATTAGTGTGAATGAATGTCTATGGTTGGTCACCAACACCACATCAACTAGAAAAGGTAGAATTTGGATTTAATACTAGCACTTACTTTTGAGATAAAGTTAGGAGGACCAGAAGTTCAAAGTTGTCACTAGTTACACAGCAAGTTCAAGTCCAGGCTGGGTTAAACTTATTTCAACAAACAAATGAACCAGAGCTGAAATAGGAAATATGGTAAAGATTAAGTCACTCAGTGGTTCAGTGACTTAAAGGTTTCCCAAACAAGGCTGGAGAGGTGGTTGTGTGGTCTAGAACATATACTGCTCTTCTATAGGACCCTAATTCATTTCCCAGCACCTACATCTGACAGTTCACAACTGCTTGCAACTCCAGTAACAGAAGATCAAATGTTCTTTCTCTTCTGCCCTCTGTAGATATGATAGGTACAGTCACACACAGAAACACACACACACACACACACACACACACACAGAGAGAGAGAGAGAGAGAGAGAGAGAGAGAGAGAGAGAGGGAGAGGGAGAGGGAGAGGGAGAGGGAGAGGGAGAGGGAGAGGGAGAGGGAGGGAGAGAGACAGAAACAGAGACAGACAAACAAACACACACAAACATGGGGAATGATACACATAAAATATAAAATGAATATAAAAATGTCTCTCCAAATCTCATGTGTTGAAGGGTTGATCTACAGAACACCAGTAATCAGATGTGTGACCTTGGAGGAAATGATTAGATCAGTAGGGCTCCAACCTCATCCCTGAATTAAACTGGTGCTACATTCTCAGAGCTCAGTGGAGTTATTCAGAAGTGGAGGAAGCATTAATAACTGGGACATAATAAATAATGTAGAGTATTAGGCTCACAAAGGGGATATTGTGTTTATATTTTTCTTTCTTCCTCTATCTTTCTCTCCTTCCCTTCTGACAACTCTCTCCCTCATTCTCTTTCACAACTGTTTCTTCCTGCTATGAGACAGCCAATCCTGAAGGGGCGTGAAGGCTTACAAAAACCGTGATACTCTTAAGAAACAAAGAAGACTTGGGAAGCTCCTGTAACTTAAGAGAATCTCAGGGCCCTTTCCTGTAATTATATAATCTTTGGTATAGTCAGTGTATATCCTTCGTTCAGGGATCTATACTGAGGCAGCTTTTATGAATCAGCATCCTTGCCAGATAGGTTCTTCAGTGATCAAGAGGCCCTTTTGTTATCTTTCCTGTGAGGACCACACCAGTTCACCAGGATGCATATAGATGGAATTCTTTCTTTCTTCTGCCATTATTCTTTCCGTCTGCCCTGAATATAAATAAACTTCCCAGAAAACAATCAGACCACACTGTGCTCCCCAGCCATCATGAGACAAGTGTCTTTGCTTTCTTATGTACTTTCTGACAGTCCATGGTCTTCTGCCTCATTATAGATCCAGAAATAATAGAGCCCAGTGACCATGGACCAAAAATCTTTAAGACCATAAGTCAAGGTGAATCTTTTGTCCTCTAAGTTGATTTTATTTGGAATTTTGTCCTAGTGACAGAAAGCTGACTAATATAGTCATCAGGATCTAATTCCTTGTGTTTTCTACTGTGGCATTTTATGCCAAGTCTAGATATCTTTATAGTGATAAAATAAAAAACAAAATCTTATATCCCCAAGTTGCAAGTTATAATCAAAGTCTGTCTCTGTCTCTGACTCTCTCTCTCTCTCTCTCTCTCTCTGTGTGTGTGTGTGTGTGTGTGTGAGTGTGTGTCTTAGATATTTAAAATAATGTTTGTTGTATTCTGAGTTAACATCACATTTTCTATAGTCAAATTTAATCTTGAATTTCTAATCCCCCTGCCTGCCTCTAATGCCCAAGTACTGGGATGATTGTGTTGACCATGGACATGGGTTACTATGCCCAGTTTTTATAGTCCTGGGACTAGAAAGAGTGGCTCCATGCATATTATATAAGTATCCAACTGAGTTATATCTCTAGCCTGTAGAATCTCTATGGATGATTCATTTGACAACTACCCACAGATGAGGAAAACCATGATGATAGAGTGTGGTCATGTGCTGAGGAGGACCGTAGGGACTGACTTCGGACCTAGACCTGAAATAAGAATTATAATAATGGAGACAAGGATGCACACTCCTATAATCATCATATATGTTTAAGTCAAAGAGGTTTAATGACTTAGAAGCTAACTTCATTATAGTCTTGTTCCAAGAGCTCTCCTAAGCTATGGTTCGAAATCCCAAATTTTTACAATCTTGTGGCATCTCATCTTGTAGTTGCCAGAATGCCCCTTATTCTGCTTGGTATGTGCAAAAAAAAAAAAAAAAAAGAAAGAACAAGAGCTTCGGTAATTTTTATTTACTTTCCATTTATGAGAAATGGTCAAAGGCAAATTCAAATATGAGAGTTTGAGAAATGTGCATTCGACTATGGATATTTGTGGGCAGTAACAGTTTACTTATTATCCTTTATTATTTACCATTATCCTTTCTTTACCAACTTATCATGAGATATAAGTAATAAGATCCATTTCCTGAATCAAACACAGTACCATGCACCTTAATGCCAGTTCTAAGTATGGTTCCTTCTGCATCACCAACCTGTCTAACTTGTAGGCATAGTTGTTTGTTCATTTCTCCACATACATTCCATGGTCAAAGGCAGTGGTTACACCAAATGTTCTCGCTCAGAATAACGAGGATGAACACTCACTAGATCTTAGCTGTTACTTCCATTCTGACATCTGTTTTCTTTTGGTTGCCTGGTTGTTTGAACTTGCTTTGTAGTCAGGCTGGCCTTAATTGCATCTCATTACTCCCGCTTCAGCTCCTTCAGTTGCTGGGATTATGACATCATCCATCACCACGAACACCTCTGCATTCTGCAACCTTAAGGTTCTGGACACATGGACTCTAAGCACTCAGACGGGGTGCAGGTTTTCTCACTGGGGAGTGGCTCTCCCTGTTGACAGGATGGATTGGTTCTTCTCTGTGAGGCCAAATCTCATCCACATTGGTCAGTGCAGGGCCACCTTTTATGAGAACTCTGTGTCTCAGGGCCAGAACGTTGGTTGTGAACAATTCAGGGCCTTGGAGGCTTTATTAAATTCAAAATCAAACCCTCTCTTGTCCAAGCCTTCTATTTGTTATTTGTTTTCCTAATACAATTTTCTTAAAAAAAAAAAAATACTGGGCCTCAGATCTGTTTGCTTCTGTTCAGTTCCCTGGGCAGGAACCTTAGGAAATTATTTTTCAGATATAATTTTAGAATCGAGCTGATTTTTGTTTCTTTAATGCCCCTTTTCAATTTAAGAGCTACTTCCCTGAGGTGACATGGTAGAGAAGATGAGAAGGCTGGACTCTTAATCTGATGTTTGCCTTGAGTTATTTTTTTCTCCGCTGAGAACTTGTGCTTTGAATCATTTCAATCAACTATGACGTTTCTGAGGGTCTTAATTTTTCAATGTCTGTTTGAAAAGCAAATCTTAATTTTCTGGGATTAGAAACTTGAAAAAAATTCAATCAAACAAGGATCTGAATTTCTATGCTGTTTATTCCTGTTATTTTGTCTGAAAGCCATCCAATTATGATTTAATGTTCCACACACTATTACTAGTCTGATTTCCAGTGTCTTCACAAGAATTATAAAGTCACTGAGTATGGGCTTTCTGTCTAGATAGAACAGAAGTGCCATTTTACTCTCTCTTGTTATAACATAACATCTGAACACATTTACAGACTTTAAATGATAATTTGATACAAGCATACAATGTAGAAGGATGGAATCAGGGTGAAGACTAATTCCCTCGCGTTGGTTCATGAATGTGTATTGGGATTTTCATAATCTTCCGGCAGCTTCGAAGTTTATCATACATTGTGGGAAAGCCAGACAAAGTCTTCCTCTCTGTGATTTGGGTGTCTCTTCTAATGCCTTTACCATTCTCTGATGGTCACTGTGATGCTCTGTTGTTCCAAGAGACTGAATTTCCTACTTCCATAAGTGAAAGAACATGTTGTGTTTGCCTCTCTCTGTGCCTAGTTTATCTCAGTTAAGTTCCCAGGTTTGGCTCAGCTCTGCTCAGTATTTTTTTCTTTTCAACATTGCTTTCTGACTCATTCAGATGCCATATGGTTTAGGAGTTTTGTTATTGTTATGATAAAAGACTTTGCTTAGTATAAATTTTACTATGATTTAAGATAGCATAGACTTTGTCATAATAATTGGAAGCCAAACACAAATAATTTACATCTTACTCAGCTCAACCTAGGCTTCCCAGCCTTCTCTAAGCCCATATTTAGACCCTGGCGTCCTTCAGCATCGTAGCTCTGAATTTAAGGCAACTTTGCTTCCTTCAGGCAGCTGAGAAAAGAAGGTAGACAGATATGAATCATGGGCTCACATTAACTGCAGATGCTTTTACTGAGCATGCAGGAGGCTGGCTCTGTCCAGTAATCTGTCATGGATAGAGCAGAGGCACTTTTGGCCCTCCCTCTCACCTCTGAAGGAGTGATCCCTAAAAGGGGCCTAGCATGACTGAACTCAGAAAAACCCAACAAGCAGCTGAAAGAGTCAGATGCAGATATTTGCACCCAACCAATGAACAGAAGTTCCTGATCCCTATGGGTGAATTAAGGGAAAGCTGGAAGAAAGTGAGGGGGAGAGGGACCCTGCAGCAGGACCAGCAGACTCAGTTAACCTGGGTCCCCAAGATCTTTCAGATACTGGAACACCAACCAGGCACATACATACACCAACTGATATGAGGCCCTCAACATGCATAGAGCAGAGGACTGCTGGGTCTGGGTTCAGTCAGAGAAGATGCACATAACCTTCAAGAGAATGGAGGCCCCAGAGAGTTTAGAGCTCTGGTGGGGTTGGGGATAGGGGGTGGAGACATCCTTATAGAGACAGGGGGGCAGGGAGGAGGTATCAGATATGGAACAGTAGGAAGGTGGACCAGGAGGGGAATAAAATTTGAACTTTTAAATAAATAAATGAATAAATAAATAAATAAATAAATAAATAAATAATAAAAATAGACTCTGGGATATGGGGAACATTGTTTTCAATTGTTCATAGGCAGCTTTACCCATCAGGCTTCAAACCTGTGAGCACACAGGAGGTCCTGAATAAATTTAGTGAGTCACAATGCAAAATGAATAGGAATATGAAAGGAATTTGGGGGGAAGAAGGTGGTAGATGGGGAGGTATGAGAGGGTAAGAGATGAGAGTGGTCAATACATGAACATGTGTAAAACTGTGAAAAAATAATGGAGGAGTGGGCCCTGGTTCTGGAAATACTCAGTGCAAGAGTATAGGGGAATTCCAGAACAGGGAAGTGGGAAGGGGTAGATGGAAGAATAGGGGGACGGAAGAGGGCTTATGGGACTTGCGGGGAGTGGGGACCCAGAAAAGGGGAAATCATTTGCAATGTAAATTTAAAAAAAAAAAAGAAAGAAATGGATATGGTGAGGCCACACCAAGTACTTAAACCAAGGCTGTTTAAATGGTTTCCGCCTGAAATCTTCTTTTGGCAAGAAATTTTTTATAACCTACTACAAAAGATATGTGTGAAATAGATATATAAATAAAATATATTCTGATAATGAACCATAAAGAAATTCATTTAAAAATAAATATTTGGATCTGGAAAAATGGCTCAGTGGGGGTAAAAACACTTGCCACAAGGTGAGATTATATGATAGGAGTTCCAGTGAATTCCATCAGTAGAATCCATATGGTAAGATCAAAACAACATCTTGTCCTTTGACCTACTGGCCTCCACAAGTGTCTGTGTAGCACCTGTTCACTCATATAATGTGTATATATATATGGTAAAAACTTATTAAACTCATTCATATATATCACTTATTAAGATGAAAATCAATTTTCATACTAACCAGTAGATAAGGTTATTTATTTTTGGATAAAGAACTAAATCTTGATTAAATATTTGTTACTGCAAGACATACCACATTTTCTATGATTTTTCAGAATTGATGGCTATACTGATTTTATAATTGACATTGTTGAGAAAATTGCTTCTCATAAATATGTATCATAAAGTGGCAGAAGTGTGTCTAGGACAATTTCAGTTGGAAATTTGAAAGTGCATTGAATGATATTTGCTAAACTCATGTCAAAAATCCACTTGTAAAACAAAATGTTGATGTTTATATTATTATAAGGTAGCAGAATTTATCTTTCAAAATTAAGTCCTTATGTTTCTATGAGAATAGAAGCCTTTGTATGTGCAGTAGGAACACTACAACTTAGGAGTTCTGAATTTGAGCCAAGACATTTTAGGCGCAGTTCACTGACATAGTGTGGTGTCATGGCATGCATAGTACAAAGCTTACACATTGTGTGTTCAAAACCAAGACTGCAAAGAAGTCACATGGTACAACAGGCCCATGGTTTCTGATGTTTTGGTCTATGGTCATTTGTCTTCATCTTTTCTGCGTGATTGTGAGCAGACATTGTAGAGATAGCATATGGCAAAGTGGTAGCTGAGAGAGAGAGGGGGGGAGAAGGAGGAGGGGGAGGGGAAAGAGGAGGAGGAGATAATTCAATATCCAAGATTATATCCTCAAAGACCAACTCTTTTCAATTATGTTCTACCTCTTTAGATTTTATCATCTCCCAGTTCCATCACATTATAACCCATCACCCATGATCACTTCCCAAAGTCCAGAAGCCCAGCAGCCATGATTTTAGCACTTGGGCTTTAGGAAATTATTTATATCCAAACCATAACAGAGACTGAGAAATTAGAGTATGGTACTAATCATTTTCATTAGAGGATTACATAGATATTATCAGAGGCAAGAAGTGTCTCCTGCAGTCACCTCAACTATAATGGTGTTTTGTTTTTTTTCTTTTTTTTAAAAAAAAAAGAGTACAAATTCTATCTAAAAGGAAGGGACTATTAGAATCAAACAACTGTAACAATTTCACTGGGTTGTTGAGAGATTAAAGACATAATTAATGCCAAATCTTTAATGGAGCACCTGCCATATTAGTGCTTTGTAAACCATATTGGTGCTTATGTTTTCTATTACTACTACTTTATAGAAAATTGATGTTGGTATAGGAATTCATGTTCTGGTAGGTTTATTCTAGTCCAAGCATTTTATGTTTCTAGTTTTCTCATTTTGCTGCATAAACACATCTAGGGGAGAACATTTTCTTAGGAAGATTTTCAATTTCTACAAAAATGTTCTACTTTATGGCTTTTATTAGTAATTTCTCTGACATCTACACTCTGGTTTTTTTCTCATAAAAATGATTCTTTAAAGAAAAAGAATCAAAACAACATTGATATTGTGAAAATAAATTTAACCAAGAATGTCTCCTCTCTTGACAAATCCCAAGAGGGTATGTTTGGTCTGATTTCTATTTCCTGATGGTGTCATTCAAACATACAATATAAAACAGATACATGTCTCTGAAGGGTCAGGGTGAAAACCAAGGCTATGGGTAGCCTAGAAACCAGGATCGTACAAGGGTAAAGTGCAAACCCATTGATGTCGGCTATGTTTTCAATGTGTCCCTCCTCTGAGTTTCCAGGTGTACAAAAGCAAAGAAGAAAAACTCAGTCTTTCTTTACAAAGAGCTCCTTACCCTTTAAGTCAGACAATGGGAAGAAACAGAAGTAGATTAATTTTCACCGGTGTCAGAGAAACTACCTCCAGTGAAGAGCTCAAGCACATGCTGTGTGGAAGCAGAAAGGAAATAAACTAATCTTTTAAATAAATAAATAAATAGGAATATCCAAGCAACCATATGTAGGAGGAAGGTACCAGTTCAGAATGGTGTGAGGTCAGAAAAGCAGAGGGAGTTGTGCATGGGGTTTTGATGAAGGTGCCCCTAAATACAAGAGGAGGGTGGTCGTGAGCAGCAGACAACAGTGTAGCTGTCTATAAATGTCATTCCTATGTGTTCCCCAAAGAACAGAGACATCCAGAGGAAACAGAAGTCTTACATAATGGGGACTTGAAGAATGAAAATGAGTCTTTTGCCCTCAAGCATTTTTGTTTGCACTTAATACATTGTCCATTATTGAAAATATTTTATAAATGAAAAGGGATAACTAACAACCCAGCCAAATTACAATGAGCAGCTACTTGAATTAAACAAACAAAATAATGTAGCTGGAACACAAACATGCAAGGCACAAACAAGATCCCTGCCCACAGTATGGAGACTCTGGAAACCTGTGCTAGGCTTAAAGCTTCTCTCTATAACTCCTGTCAAAAAGAAGATATTTGAATCTGGGGAGATTGCTCAGTGGTTAAGAATGCTGACTGATGATCTCTGATCAAGTCCCAGCACCTTACCACTCTCTGGAACTCCAATTCCAGGGGACTCAATGCCCTCCATGGGCATTGCGGACATGTTGTGCACAGGTATGCATGCATGCAGAACACCCATATATATGGGATAGACATAAAATAAATCTTCCTTAAGAGATGGTGTTCACACTGCACATCTGAATACCAAAAGAAGGTTCTAATCTCTGAGAACACTGGATTCACAGCTGAGGATTTAGAGCTGCATAATTTTAGCAAATGCAAATGGCATTGTTTCTAAAGGAAGAATAAAAGGCAAACTGGAAGGAAGGAAGAGATTTCCCTTGGAGATTTAGTGTAAGAGGAGATTTTACAACCGACCAACACAAACAGCATGTTGTTGGGTTTGCGTATCCTTCTCTGCCACAAACCAAATGAAAATTCAGTAAGGAGAATCCACTTGGCCATGGTATTCACAGGAAGCACTGAAGAACCAAACAGAGCAGAGCTAAAAATAGTAAGAATCACCTGTCCTGAGTTCATCCTCTCCAACCCCAATTCCAAATCTGAGACAAAGACATAAAACAGTACTGCAAACCAAGTTAAATATTTCCAAGCAAACATTCAGGAACAGGAGAAAAAAATTTGAATTAGAAATTCATAAATTCAAGGCAAGCTGTGTGTGGTGGCTCTTGCCTGTAAATCCAGTCCTAGGGAAGCAGTGGGGGAAGGTTACAAGACTAAGGCAAGCCTGGGCTACATAGCAAGTTCTAGACTAACCTGATGTACATAATGATAGACAGAAATCAACAATAAAATTCCAGAAAGAATTTAGGGGACAAAATAAGGGGGAAAGTAACTAGGACATGAAGAATAATTTGCAAAATGGAAATTTAGTCGGAGTCTCTGTAGACGGCTAGGAGAATAACAAAGAATATTGAAGAAAGATTAGAAACAAGCAAAGTCAGAGATACATGGGGCAGAAATGGAGGCTGGCAAAGGAGGGACCATATATCTGGGACCCTGAAGAAGTCAAATATGGCAATATTTAAAATTATAATCTGAGAAAACATTGCAGAAATAAAACAAAATCTAAATCTATGCATTAAAGCAGAGAATTTAGCTCCTGAAGAAAATTGCTAGTTAAAAAAAGAGAGAGAAATATTTCTGAGACCTTTGATAGTTAATAAATAATAAATAAAATTCAAAAACTGAAATAAAACCAAATCTCAAAGCAAAAGTATCAAATAACTCATAAGACAAAATAATTCATTGCACTGTTTTAGGACTAGTAACCTTGAAGAACATGCATATAACAGCTGAAGGCATGTCTAATGGCAGAGATATTGTTTACAGCATGTACTGCTCTGGACTGTACACCCGGTACCATAAAGATATATCAGGCCCTCTCTGAAAAATGACTGTTTCCAGCAAGAAATGTCAGCAGCTACTAAGTAAAACTATAATGAAAATCAGATTATCAGTACAGCTAATAGTCTAAGAGGTAACATGTTCATGATTTTATCAATTGCAGAACTTAGAACAAGAATTAAAATAAAAAACTTGCTGACCTCACTCCTAACACAGCTGGTATAGTGATACTCCTTCAGTGGGGAAGAAAAAACACAGCAGCCTTCAGATTTTAGCAAATGAGAGCCACACAACATCCTGGGGTGGCATTCTTGTCCCAAATAAATAACATGCACATTGGCAGCCTGAACTGAGGCACAATATCCATCTAGTAACCAACTACAGTCCCATCATTGTCTATTGGCACTCTGGAGGCTGAGGGAGGAGGACCTGGAGACTGAAATAGCCTATGCTTACAGGAGACTCATTGTCAATAAACACAAAAGACAAAACCAAACCAATATTTTATGGAGTGAAATTATATAGAGTGTATATTATAAATTATATATATATATGTATATACATATATATCTACCACCATGACAATTGTTAATTAGAATGAGACTTTTAAAAGAGATAAGTCTTATGAATAATATTTTACTGACTGATTGACACATAATTATAACATTGACTTGTAAAGGACACAATTTTGACTTTAGAAAATACAAGTGTAACTTTAGAGGTAAAAGATAATCATTTAAATAACTAAGAAAGTCTTCAAATATATGCACTTTGTTTGTATATTATATATGTATGCATATACAGAATCATTCCTATACATGTAAGTAGCCATATGTGTATATACATGTATATATACATTATATGTATATAAAAACACAGTTTTTCTTATGTGTCCATATACAAGCATGTATTGAGAGAATCAATCATGATACATGATAAGTATACAGAGACTGAGTAAAAAACAGACTGAAATGTTCAAGCTACTTCCACAAATATTATTGAAAAAAATCATTAAAAAATAAACTAATAGGAAAACTAAACCTGAAATGTAAATGTGCTGGTGTGCTTTGTGGTGCTATAACAAAACCACTGAGACTTGGTCACTTATTAACTACTTTGTCTCCTAGTTCTAAATGACAGATAAGTCCAAGATCAAGTCCCTGGAAATTGTGAATGCCTCATTGCATCATCCCACAGAAAGGAAGGAGAATACAAGAAAACAAGAGATCTACTTCTCAGTGCTAAACTGCAAGATGAATGAATATCAATCCATTCATGAAGGTTGAGGCCTCCTGTCCTAAAGACCTCCCATGAGACTTTGCCCCACCCCTATTCCCAATATGGCCGCAGTGGAATTAAAATTTCCCCAGTTTTCAAACTACAACTGGAGGGAGTCTTTTTTTATAAGCAACAGTTTTGTACCATACAGAGTGAGCTACTAACAAGTTCTCATCCCGGGTACTCAGAAATACTTCCTTGACAAAATTCATAAGTAAAATTGGTTGATTGTCAGATGTCTGGTTTCCTGTTCCATCTGATCCAAGTTTAATAAACATATTCAATCACACTCAGAAAGATTCACACACTGAGCATGAAGTGACCACAAATAGGTTTTGTATTTATTTATTTTTAAAACAAGTTGAAATGTCACCACACTCTGCAGTGTGCCATTTGTCAGTACCATCCTGTTTTCAGCCAATATCGTTTTGTGAAAGCAAAGTTGGGGGAACGATACCCATTTCAGATGGAAAGACCTGATGGTTTGCCAAGAAAAAAAAAAATCCGTTGCAGAGCTAGGAACGATTTTATTTGGTTTAAAGTCACTGCAAATCTCCAGTAAGTAAACTTGCCTCCTTACCTTCAACAGGGCTGAGTCCCATTTGGGAACTGGCCTATGCACCTGCATTTGGGATCTTCCCAGCATTGCTGTTAGATGATAGAAGCCTAGAGCAGAAAGCTGTACTTGGAGATGAAAAGCACAAGCCATGCAACCCTTGGTTTCCCATCACCTAACTTCTTGACTTTTACCAGGTCCCTTTGCTTCCCTAAGCCTCAATTGAAATGCATATAACTCTCATGCATAGCTGTTGACCATTAGGAGTAATATGTGCATATTCCTCCAGCCCTACCACCCTATTTCTATGAATATTTCCATCGTAGATCTCTTAAAAGTATAACGTTGAATTCATTTATGAACCATCTTAGAAATTTTGTTAAGTTAAAAGAGCCCCATAGCTGCATGTAGGACTTAGTGTGCATGTTTGATGGGTTGGTTAACATGACAGATATGGCTGTGACTTCATGAGTTAGGTGTGAATAGACACTGGATAGTTCCCCACACTACTGAAAAGCCACTGCATTAATAACAATAAAACCCAACTTCATCCACTCTTCACTGTACTCTAGCATGCAGTGGTTTCTCTACATTTGTATTTATACTCCAAGTGGTGCTAGTTATGTGTTTTTAGCAACTGTACTCCTTTTCTCTTGCTACTAAGGAAAAAAAGCAAAGCAAGTGTAATGCTTTAAGTGCCATCCAGCTCTGAAGATCTGAAGTGTTTCTGGGCTAACCTGGGGGGCGGGGGTCTCCAACTCACCTGCCCCTCCTTCTGGAGGCTTTGGGGAACAGCCTATCCCATGTGCTGGCCAGCTGCCAAGCACTGCCCCCTTCCTTATTTCATGGTCCTTTTCTCAGCCTTAAGAACTGGCTATGGAGGCTAGAGTCTTCACCAGAATCTTTCTACATATGCTGACCCTGTGGTTGGCTTGAATAGATTTCTGTGACTACATCAGACCCCCCAACACACACACATACACACACACACACACACACACACACACACACAGACACATACACACACACACACACACACACACACACACACACACCCCAAATGAATGGTAATCCTCTCATCTCAAGATCCTATACTAAAGCACCTGCAAAATCCAGTTTTACTGTATTGAGATCGCATGCACACAGGAGCTGAATGGTAATATCTCTTGTGCTATTTGTTCTAACCACACACCCTTGAGAGATATCAGATAAACATGACACCCCTTGTATCTGGTAAGAAGGAAGAACGGTTACGCTGAGGTGGTGTGGCCATTCAGTGAGTTGACATGGAGAAATCTATTACACCTTTTTTGCATTCACTTCTTCCTTGTCTCAGTTAACAGTGAAAACACATCATGTTTGCTTCTTCCTCAGTTCTGTGTCGCAGGTCTCATGCTGAATAAGATTCCCAAGAGGCTTGCTGGTTTATATTCACTTCCAAGCAGCTCACCTGCTGAAGAGAATCAGGCTTTTTGAAATCTGGGGAGACTCAGGGTGGGCATAGATAATATTGAAATGATGCATTATCCAGGTGTTTTTATTATTCGTATTTAATACTGCCACAAAGCCTTTTAAGATACTTGAATTCTTTGTGTTTCTATTTATTGTTTTCACACCTGGAGGCACTTTTACGAAGAATGTAGCTTTAAAGTTGTGAAGAAAATCAAATTAAGTGGAAGCATATTTGTGGGTCATATAGATGTGCCTCCCCTCCTACCTGCAGGCAGAACCCTTGTTAAATGAGTTGTTTGCTATGTGTTGAATGCACACAAGAAATAATATAATAAATATGGCAAGCAGATTATTTCAGCAGAAAACAAAACATAATAAGATTGTATTTAAAAATAAATAAATAATAATAAAACACCTTTCGCAGCCTAGGCTCACCCCTGCAAAATAGTCAGGTTTTAGTATCTAATGCATTCACTGAAGGGAGCCAGAACCAGGGCATTCATTAACTAAAGGCTCAAAGGTGTGTAATTTGCTCTGCCACATCACTTCATATGTGTGTCCCATATTATTTTGTATCCTGGAGAGACAAGGGATGTGTTTTCTCCTTTGGTCATGTAAAACAACTCAACAGCCTGGAACAATATCAAACCTGTACCTTTCTGTCACTTTGGGTTTATAAATGATCAAAAATCAGGGGGTTAGCCGTTCTAAAGTCAAACACAGCTGCAGCTGTGTGGAGATCACCATGTATTTGTCTGTTCATGTAACTGAGCAATAGCTTACATATTTTTCTATTAAGCACCATCATAGACACTCAAAGGGATGGTTAGTAAGGCAAGCCCTTTCCTCCATAACAGGGGTTCTTACACTGTCTGTCCAAATCTGCCTTAAAGGATATGTTTTATAAGGAGACCTACATACAAGCACCCTTTAAAGAGAAACAAATGTGCACACAATGATGACTTTAATGTGTTTAATGCACTCTAGGTTTGTTTTGTATGAGGTCTCTTGCTTATGTACCTCAGTCTGACTTGGAATTCACTGGTCTTCCTCAGGTCCCCAGCACTGTGATTATAGCCATGATGTGTGGGTGGGTCTCTTTTGTTCTCCATTCTCCTGCTATTTGCCCCTACTTAAAACTATGTTGGCCAAAATCCATGTAATCCATTTATTGACTGTTGTGTGACAGACATTTTAGGGTACACAAAAAGCATGTCTATTCACCACAGCAAAGGACCCCATTAGGGATCAGGTTAAGGATTGCATCGATGTCCAATTTGAAGAAGAAAACGGAATAGGAGGAAGAGCAGGTGGAGGAGCAGGAGGAGGAGGAGGAACTCCAAAATCAGCTGTCCAATGGCTGGACCATAACATGGACAACATTCTTAAAAACCGACCATATGCCAGGACACTATGTTGTTTGCAGGCAGCTTGAAGGCGGATTAACAGTCCAAATAGTTCATTCTCTCTGCAGCTTGGCTGGACAGAGCCTCTACCACAGCCAGCAACTCTTCACTCACTTTTACACATGGGCTAAGGGCCCTCAAGAATCTTTGGTTCACTCATAGAAGTGAACTTTTACCATTTAAGGGTGCTGAAGGAATGTTTCAATTTTGAGGAAATGCTGAGATTCCGCTGAGCATGCAAGATAACACTGCTAATCCCAGGGAGTGACTGGCCCTGGGAAGACTACTGCCCCAGGAGCATGGTACTCTTGGGAGAGTGTTAGGGTAATGTAACCATAATCATCTTTCATGAGAGTTTTTAGAACTGCAGAATCCCAACTTCTCCCATACTTGTATGATGCATCCTGAATGACTTGGACCTGGAAGCCAGATTAGGGAATGAAAAATGTAACAGAGACACTTAAACAGGGATTCTAGGATTAAGTAGGCTGTGCTCACTCTCACAGAAAGGCGCCTACTATGCATACAAGCCACCCAGAATCCTAGTGCTGTTGTGATGTACAGCACAGGGAACAAGAGTTAGTTAGTCATGGGAGGTCTCTGAAGGAGAACAGCCTCAGGCTGAAAACATCAAGTGGAGGAAAGTGTAGCTCTTGCTTTTTGTATACTTTGTTGGCATTCACACATGAACCAGAACAAGGCTTTGACAAGTCCCATGGATCTGAGGCACAGACATAGTCTGTGTCAGTAAAACAAATTCTCTGGGGCTTCCTCCACATCCCACCTCTGTATATATGGATTTAGAACCTGCCATTTAACAAGAATACCAAATAATTCATATGCATTAAATATGGAGAACTGTCCTAGAACAAATTCCAAATGTGGAAGCCTTCCCAAGTAGAACATTGAGTAGAAAATTAATATTGTAAAAAAATAAATGTAAAAAAGAAAATGAATATTGTTCATTCCATGATTCAAAGAAAAACATTTAAAAGTATTATTAGACAAAGTTGGCCATATGCAGGATGGTATGGCTATGGTTATATATTATTAATTAAAATTATTCTCTATTTAAAGATCACCTCTTCAGGAAAATAAGTCAATGCTTTTCTGATAATCAAGATTCAAAGAAATTATTTTCTTTCTTGATTTCATGATTTCAATCATTATCTTTAAGGGATTAATCTTATTTTACTAGTTTTGTACCATATAACCTTCCCTTTTTCACTGTTTGAGAAGTTTTTGCTAGCTATAAAGACATGCCTGTAAGCTCACATCAACTTGCGAAAGCTTTCTTCTGTAGAAAATGATGTTGCACTTGCCCAAGTATAATTTATACCAATAGCATACTATCTAAGAAACAAGGCTTCCTTTTGGGGATGGAATTTGTCCATAGCCCAGAAGAGGGATACAGGTTTAAGTCAAAAACCCATTTCAAATTATACCTTCCTCACATAGGGTGTTGCTTAACAATGAGATGAAAAACCATCAGGGCTGCCCATGTTCTCCTTGTCTTTTCAATATTGTACTTGAGGTACTAGCTAGGGCAATTCGACAACATAAGGAGGTCAAAGGGATACAAATTGGAAAGGAAGAAGTCAAACTATCATTATTTGCAGATGATATGATAGTCTACCTAAGTGACCCAAAAAATTCCACTAGAGAACTCCTACAGTTGATAAACAACTTCAGCAAAGTGTCAGGTTATAAAATCAACTCAAGCAAATCAGTAGCCTTTCTATACTCAAAGGATAAGCAGGCTGAGAAAGAAATTAGGGAACTGACACCCTCACAATAGCCACAAACAGTATAAAGTACCTTGGGGTGACTCTTACCAAACATGTGAAAGATCTGTATGACAAGAACTTCAAGACTCTGAAGAAGTAAATAGAGGAAGACCTCAAAAAATGGAAAAACCTCCCAGGCTCATGGATTGGCAGGATTAATATAGTTAGAATGGCCATTTTGCCAAAAGCAATATACAGATTCAACACAATACCCATCAAAATCCCAACTCAATTCTTCATAGAGTTAGAAAGAGCAATTCTCAAATTCATCTGGAATAACAAAAAACCCAGAATAGCTAAAAGTATTCTCAACAACAAAAGAAATTCTGGGGGAATCAGTATCCCTGACCTCAAGCAATACTACAGAGCAATAGTGTTAAAAACTGCATGGTATTGGTACAGCAACAGGCAGGCAGATCAATGGAACAGGATTGAAGCTCCAGAAATGAACCCACACACCTATGGCCACTTGATCCTCAACAAAGGGGCTGAAAACATCCAATGGAAAAAAGATAGCCTTTTCAACAAATGGTGCTGGTTCAACTGGAGGTCAGCATGCAGAAGAATGCGAAGTGATCCATCCTAGTCTCCTTGTACTAAGCTCAACTCCAAATGGATCAAGGACCTCCACATAAAGCCAGACACTCTGAAGCTAATAGAAAAGAAACTGGGGAAGACTCTTGAGGACATCGGTACAGGGGGAAAGTTCCTGAACAGAACACCAATAGCTTATGCTCTAAGATCAAGAATTGACAAATGGGACCTCATAAAATTACAAAGGTTCTGTAAAGCAAAGGACACCATCAAAAGGACAAATCGGCAACCAACAAATTGGAAAAAGATCTTCACCAACCCTACATCAGATAAAGGGCTAATATCCAATATATACAAAGAAGTTAGACCCCAGAAAACCAAATAACCCTATTAAAAAATGGGGTACAGAGTTAAACAAAGAATTCTCACCTGAAGAACTTCGGATGGCAGAGAAACATCTTAAAAAATGCTCAACTTCACTAGTCATCAGGGAAATGCAAATCAAAACAACCCTGAAATTTCACCTTACACCAGTCAGAATGGCTAAGATTAAAAACTCAGGAGACAGCAGGTGTTGACGAGGATGTGGAGAAAGAGGAACACTCCTCCACTGCTGGTGGGGTTGCAAATTAGTACAACCACTCTGGAAATCAGTCTGGCGGTTCCTCAGGAAACTGGGCATCTCACTTCCGAAAGATCCTGCTACCACTCCTGGGCATATACCCAGAGGATATATGCTCCACTATGTTCATAGCAGCCCTATTTATAATAGCCAGAAGCTGGAAAGAACCCAGGTATCCGTCAACAGAAGAATGGATGCAAAAAAATGTGGTATATCTACACAATGGAGTACTATTCAGCCATTAGAAACAATGAATTCATGAAATTCTTAGGCAAATGGATGGAGCTGGAGAACATCATACTAAGTGAGGTAACCCAGTCTCAAAAGATCAATCATGGTATGCACTCACTAATAAGTGGATATTAGCCTAGAAAACTGGAATACCCAAAACATAATCCACACATCAAATGAGGTACAAGAAGAATGGAGGAGTGGCCCCTGGTTCTGGAAAGACTCAGTGTAGCAGTATAAGACAAAACCAGAACAGGGAAGTTGGAAGGGGTGGGTGGGAGAACAGAGGGAGGGAAGGGGGCTTATGTGACTTTCGGGGATTGGGGACCAGAAAAGGGGAAATCATTTGAAATGTAAATAAAAAATATATCGAATAAAATTTAAAAAAAAGACCAAGATTGTTATGGTGATGCATACCTTTAGTCCCAGCACTTGTGAGGCAGAGACAGGTGGATCTTATGATTTTGACACCAGACTGGCCCACAGAGCATGTTCCTGGACATCCAGGGTCACACAAAGAGACGGTCTCAAAATAAAGAAAGATCCAATGAAATTCCAACTGAATTTAGAAGAAAATCAATTTTAGAAAACAAACCTAGAGAAGTTGAGAAAAATCAGGTTCCCTAAATATTATGCATGCCATCTATCCTTTAGAAAGCCTTTGCAATCTTCCACATATAATAAATCACAGTTGGAGACCCATAACAATAGTGGTTGAAGATAGTACAGATACAGCAACTGTCACACACACACACACACACACACACACACATAAGATATCATAAAACAAGAATACCAAGAACAAATTGTCCTTAATGCAATTTTGGTAGCTCCAAATCTGGAGCTTGCAGATACACACAGGGCAATGAGGACTTCTATGGCCTCCTACAATCAATACAAAAGCCTTTAAACATCACCATGCTTTTCTGCAAAACCACACTTCTGTTTTGTTTGGTTTTATGTACTTTAAAACTTTGGAGGTACCATTAACTTTCAAGTAATCTAATATGTGTAAGGAGTGGAATGGGAATGTGTCATAGTCTCAGAAGGTAGACATCATAACACAGTGAGCTAAATCTTTTCTTGCTTTGATAACTGTAATCAGACTGGGAGTACACCTTAGTACTAAGTACTTGCCTAGTATGTCCAAGGTGTGTGTGTATGTGTGTGTGTGTGTGTGAGAGAGAGAGAGAGAGAGAGAGAGAGAGAGAGAGAGAGAGAGAGAGAGACAGAGACAGAGAGAAAGAGAGAGAGAGTGAGAGAGAGTGAGAGAGAGAGAGAGAGAGAGAGAGAGAGAGAGAGAGAGAGAGAGAGAGAGAGAGAGAGAATCACTAATTTTATGGTGTGAGCAAGAAGGGATAGCCCCATTGTTGACTAAAAGGTAGAATAAGCCAGGGATAGGTCTGTTCAACAACTTATGAAGTTGAAAAAACAAATGAAAGTGTGCTGCTTTCTCCTCCAAAGAATCTTACTTTAGGAAATCTCAATGTTTAAAAAGAGATAAATCTAGGTTTACACTAAATCTGAATTTAAAAACTAATTATTCACTTTTTAAGCAATTCACAGTAGGATGTAAGCCAATAGAAAACTCTCTAGTATATTTTAAATAGAATTCAATTTGCATGCAGCTCTCTGGAATTGTTCCTAGTATACCAAACAAGGTCACCTGGGTGCATTGTTTAGTGGCCATCCCATGAAGGGTACCAAGGACAAAAGTAGTTTAGAGTTGCAGCTAGCAATGAGTTTCTACAGGTTGCAGTTAAAGCACAGCAACACCAAATAGTTTTAAAAGTGTGAACTTCCCATGGTAACATCACATCAGCCATGTTCCATGAGCACAGCCATGGAAAGGAGAACAATTCTTAATACAACAGGTGTTGCTTGAAGGACCCAACCAGACAAGTCTACCCAAGTGGGAATAAGCAAATCAAAAAGTGCTTTTTATGTTGTCAAGAACGTTCTTCCTGAAGCTCATGAAGATGAGCATGAACTACAAGCAATTATGATGTATTCAATGAAATTATATCTATGAAACTCCTACACTGTAGTTTGACATAGTGTGCATGTCTCTTCTCAATGACCTGAGACTCATGGACAGAGCCCTCCTTTATGAAATATCCAAATTCAGATCTCCTGCTTTGATGAACAGAACTGCAGAACAATACCTTAGGATGCTGCCAAATGCTTATAGTCAGATGCCACCTTTCCTGCTAGCAAGGTATGTGTCTTCAGGTCACTCTTTCCAGTCCTTTAAAAATTTACTTTAATCATTGGGGCAAAAAGTAAGTGGTAAAATGAACGTATTTTGTCACTTGATGCATACTCTATACTCACAAATAGTTTTATTTTCTAAGTATATTATTCATTACACCAAGAACTACAAATCCTTACAGTCAGAAAACATATACTCGTTTTCATTATAGTGTGCTCCAATGTAATTGATGCAACAGTAAAGAATATTATAGCTTCACATGACAAGAGAACTAAAGAGGAGCTGACTTAAAGTTGCTTTTTTCTTTTTTTTTTTTTTTTTTACTATTTTTTAATATTTTTTATTCGATATATTCTTTTTTCTTTTCTAAATTCTTTGTTTATATTCCAAATGCTTTCCCCTTTCCCAGTTCCCCCCTCCCCATACGTCCCATAAGCCCTTTTCTCTCCACCCATTCTCAAATCACCTGCTTCCTTTTTCTCTGTCTTGGTACTCCCCTACAATGCTGGATCAAGCTTTTCCAGGATCAGGGCCCTTTTCTAACTTCTTTATGGGAATCATTTGATATGCTAATTGTGTCTTGGGTATTCAGAGCTTCTGGGCTAATTAATATCCACTTATCAGTGATTGCATTCCATGTGTATTCTTTTGTGATTGGGTTACCTCACTGAGGATGATATTTTCCAGTTCCAACCATTTGCCTAAAAATTTCATGAATTCATTGTTTTTGATTGCTGCGTAGTATTCCATTGTGTAAATATACCACATTTTCTGTATCCATTCCTCCATTGAAGGAGATCTGGGTTCTTTCTAGCTTCTGGCTATTATAAATAAGGCTGCTATGAACATAGTGGAGCATGTGTCCTTACTGCATGCCAGGGAATCCTCTGGGTATATGCCCAGGAGAGGTATAGCAGGGTCCTCCTGAAGTGTCATGTCCAGCTTTCTGAAGAACTGCCAGACTGATTTCCATAGTGGTTGTACCATCTTGCAATCCCACCAGCAGTGGAGGAGTGTTCCTCTTTCTCCACCTTCTCACCAACACCTGCTGTCTCCTGAGTTTTTAACCTTAGCCATTCTGACTGGTGTGAGGTGAAATCTCAGGGGTGTTTTGATTTGCATTTCCCTAATGACTAATGATGTTGAGCATTTCTTAAGGTGCTTCTCAGCCATCTGAATTTCTTCAGGGGAAAATTCTTTGTTTAGATCTGTACCCCATTTTTAATAGGGTTATTTGGTTCCCTGGGGTCTAACTTCTTGAGTTCTTTGTAGATATTGGATATTAGCCCTCTATCAGATGTAGGGTTGGTGAAGATCTTTCCCCAATTTGTTGGTTGCTGTTTTGTCCTTTTGACAGTGTACCTTGCCTTACAGAAACTTTGTAATTTTATGAGGTCCCATCTGTCAATTCTTGATCTTAGAGCATAAGCTATTAGGCTTTCAGGGATGCAGATTCCATTGTCTGGGCACTCTGTGCTTCTCATAACATTGACCACAAAATGGACAAAGCAATTATAAACTGCACACCGTGCTTATCGTCCAGAGAAAAGAGACTTTTTCGTCTTAAAGGTTTAGAAAATGTGACATATTTACACAATGGAATACTAGTCAGCTATTAAAAACAATGAATTCATGAAATTCTTAGGCAAATGGATGGAACTAAAAACTATCATCCTTGGTGAGTAGGGGGAGGAGGTATGGGATAGGGTGTTTTGGAGGGGAAGCCAGAAAAGACGATAACATTTGAAATGTAATTTAAGAAAATATCTAATAAAAACTGTGTTAAGAAAAAAAAGATTTTCCTTAATAAATAGAAAAGCCATAGTTAATGTAACTAAGTATTTATCTTGCAAATGGAGGCATATTTTTAGTGTAACATTTGGTAAAATCAATCCTCATGACTGGACTTGTCTAGTCCTTATTACCAAGTCAGTCATTACTAAAGGAATAGGCACTTCATGGTTTTGCCACGTACAATAAGAGTTAGTCTAGCTTTCCTACCACTTCAATTTTGGGGATGGATGTGCCCACAAACTACTACCATGGCCAGAAAGAAAACAGAATCTCTGCTCAGCCATTAATGACTCTTTGCTCATGCATTCCTCACCAAGTCGATCCCTTGTTCTCACTACTCATTGTAGTGGCTATTCCTGGTTGTCAACTTGACTATATCTGGAATGAACTACAGTCTAGAATTGGAATGCTCACCTATGATCCTAATCTGGAGGCTCAGAGATATAAGTTTCTGACCTGGTCTTGGCGTGGATATCTTGAAGCTATGAATTCCAGAAGATTAAGACAAGGAGATCTCAGAGTTCAAGATCATCTGGGATTAAAGGCATGGAGGCACAAGCCTTTAATCTGGACCACACCCTCTGCTGGAGACCTAAAGCCTTTAATCTGGGCTACACCCTCTGCCGGAGATCTATATAAGGACATTGGAAGAAGGAAGATTTACTCACTCTTCCTTGCCTGCTTGCCTTGTGAGACTGAGCAACTGCTAGATCCTTAGACTTCCATCCACAGCTGCTGCTGCCCATTTTGGGGGAGTTGGATTATAGACTGTAAGTCATCGACAAATTCCCTAACTATATAGAGACTGCCCATACATTCTGTAACTCTAGAGAATCCAAACTAATACACTCATGTTTACTCCAGAACACTTGATGCTCTCCCATTGCCTTTGTCTGGGTTTTCTGCTTTGCCTGAGATAACTGCTGCTCATCCCTTGTTTTCTTACCATGCCTAGGGTTACTTCATCAGGAAGGGGAATGTTCTCCAGCATCTCTCCTCTCCTCTAGCCCTTACCATCTTCCTGCTTTCTGTCTTGTATCACTTCTGTCTTCTGAATAACCTCAGATTCTACCTCTGTATTGGTTGCTTAGTTGTGTTGACCTCAGTTTTACCTGCCCTAACCCTGGAACTGATTGTGTGGCTGAAAGGATTTCATTCACTTTTGAAGTAGGTGACCAGTATAGGGTCCATAAATAAAACCTTGTGAAAAAAATCAAGAAATGACTACATACATCTTAGCTCAAGAAAGGGAGTTTGGATTCTATTTACCATAAAGGGCCCAAGGTATTTTTTGTTTTCTGTTTTTGTTATTGTTTATGTGTTTGTTTGTTTAAATTGAATCTCAGAACCTAACTTCTAGTGTTTATCCTAAGTCAAATAGAGGTGCTAACTAACTTGCAACAATGCTAGTGGGATTTGAAAGAGCATAGCAGGGCTAGTTGCTGACTACTTCTGGGGTAGTGAAACACATACCTATTATTAGGGCATAATTAACAACTTTCCTCTTATAGACATTAATTTATTTTGTCATTAAATTAATTAGAATTAAATAGGCCTTTAAATCACTGCTTGTTCCTGGAAAGAGAGATGTGTTTTTAAGTGTAAAGTCAAGCCAAGTTTCCTGTTGGTGTCATGCCCTCAGGAGCTGGAGAGGAGAAGTTGTCTCTTAGAGATGGGCTCACCAGGCTTCCCAGAGACTGTGTTGGATGCAACCATGCATTTTACAGGGAATGCTGGTGTGTAAACTCTAATGATGATGGAATAAACAAACTGCTGGTGGAGCTATGAGGGGTGACCTATAACCATAGCTATTTGTGGATCATACCAGTTGCAAGCCTAACTTGGCTACATTGTATGAACCTCTCTCAAAAGGGTGGGGAGAGGTGTAGGAGACTGAGGGTGTGTATTAGTGCAGAGTGCTTACTGAGTGTGTGTGAAACCCTGGGTTGTGTTCTCTGTACATAGGGAGGAAGGTGAGAACTGAAAAAGGAATGCCCTTGAATTTCACAGGTGTGCATTCTAACTAAGCTCGACTTTTAAAAACACCCACACATACACACCCACACTCACACCCAATACACACACACATACAGAGACAGATAGACAGACAGACACATACACATACACACATATACATCTATACACACACACACACACACACACACACACTTTTTCTGAGAAAAGGTCACATGTTATAGTCCATGGGGACATGATGAAATTTTACTTAGATAATGAACACAAATGTTAAGATCTTGTTGAAATTACAACTGCTCCTGCATATCCCCTCCCTCTTCTATAGGCATTTAGAGTTTGCCTCAGATAATGACTGAGGCAGGTTTTCCCATAAATAAAAACTGTGTTACTGTCTGCAAGCAAAAGCAAATACAAAAACAAAGCAAAACTTGACAACTAGACCATTATGTCACGAGCTCTTCAGATGCTCTCTCCATCTACGTTTCCACATAAATCTGTTTTGTTGTCTTCCCTAGCTGTCTTTATATTCTGAGTTCATCTGAGTTCACTTGCTTATTATATGATGTTTTAACTTCTGCTCTTTTTTATTTCTCTTCGCACCAGACTCTACGGTTTCCCATGAAATCCTCCAATTCAAGCCAAAAGGGAGTATGTTTAGTGTTTATTTTTCTCCCTGTGCTGAAATCAATGAAGAATACAGCATGTGCATGGAATTATATTGAAAATATACATTATGCATTTAGTTTTTATTATGTCTATAGATTCCCCCTTTACAAACAATGCAAATTTTGTACAGAAGTATTGATTTTCCATTTCAACTCTTGGGATCAAATCACAGAATTTTAAGTATTTAAACACTATAAAGGCTAAACTTGTGAGATCCCAATGGTTCTGGGAGAGCATAGGTCCGATTCAGTAGTACTTCCTAGCTTGGCAAACTGCTTATGAGTTCTGTGAAAGAGACCTTGATCAAAGTGCATACACTTTATGGTGAATCCACAATATAATCCTACTTGGATACCAGTGAAGGTGCCATCACAGAGTCTTACAACACCTCACCTTCAGAGTCAGAAAGGCAAATATCAGATGAAATGCAAACTTTTCCAAAAATAATATTAATGGTAGAGTGGATGGATTCAGTGTCTTGGGCATTTTTGTTAGCATTTGAAGTGAAAGATTCCCCTATGGAATACTCCTACTGGTTTAGTTTTGGTACACTCCTCTTCTCTCACATCTCTTGCACCCCTATCAGTCCCCACCCTTCCACCCCAGTATTCACTCTTTAATGTTCACGTCTCACATCATCTATTTCTCACATCTTCTCCCATGAAGCCTCTCTTTTCTTGTGTCATGAGTCTCTTTCTACCTTTCTGATCAGAATACACATTTCCCCCACCTAGATACACATACTTATCAGAACTAGGAGTCATACATCATCAGGAAGAGTGTACAGTATTTGTCTTTCTGTGTCTGGGTTAATTTTCTGACTATGTTTCTAGTTCCATCATTTCTCCGTTTCATTGCTCCTTACAGAAGAATCAAATTCTATTGTGTATAACTACCACATTATTATCTATTCAACTTTTCACAGACATCTCCACTGCTTCTAGTTCCTTACTACTGTGAAGAGAGCAGTAGTGGACATGGATACATGAGTTCCTGTGGTAGGATATAGAGTCTAAGGCAGATGCCAAGGGGTGATGCAGACCCAACATGTGGTCCTATTTGTAGTTGTGTGAAGAATAGCCACTCTGATTTTCAAGATAGTTCTATCACCAACAATGAACAAGTTAGCTCTATCCCCATATCCTCATTTGTATTTGTTGTCATTTGTTTCTTGATAAAATCCATTCTGGTAATAGTGGGATAGAATCTCAAAAGAGGTCCATTGCATTCTCTATTGGATAAGTGTATTGGGGGCGGGCAGGGGAGGTGGGGAGCGGAGGACTAACATCTGCCCAGTTCATTTTCTCATTTATGAACTAACATGATCTTTCTGGTTTGTTTTTTATTGTTATTGTTTTTGTTTTATTTGGTTTGTTCTTTCATTTTCTGTCATTGTTGGTGCTGTTGGTTGGTTGGCTGGCTGGTGTTAATTTTTGATTTTTACTTATTGTCTCAGCCTTAGGAAACATCAAATTCAAAAAGCTTAAGCCTACCATTGAGAGTGATTGTTGAGAGGGTTAGGCTGTTACAGGTTGAAACTCGTGCTGGATCAAGCCTTGACACTTTAACATTCATATTAGAGCCTTGAAGCAACACACAAATGAACAGGGATATGACCTCTGACTTGAGGATTTTCTTATGTGGCCAGGGACCAACTGGCCACTGATCCATCCTGAGTGATGTTGGTACAGGTACAGTGTGTATCTTTCCTAACAGAACAAAAGTAAAAGCTGATTAGGGTCTATTTTTGTTTGTTTGTTTAATTAAAAATACAGCATTACCTGGCTTTTGATGACCAAACCAAATATACAGATGGATTGCTATCTAATTGAGCTTTCTAAGAACACTCTGGAGGCTGCATATTAAATGAGAGATTTTACTCTTTGCAGCCTTTAAAAACATTTTCATTGTTTTTTCCATAGTTGACACTTTTTAAAAAATGTAAAGTCAATAATATGTAAGGTGAGAAAAATAGCAAATGGTTCGCTTACAAATTAGAGGATTTCTGCAAGGCTGTTTCATGTATCTTGTAGTCAACCTGCCCCTATCTCTTCCTCTCCCTTATTCTGCCTCCATCTTCCTTCAATTCGTTAATGGCAGTCTTCACGCCCTGTTCATTCCTTCCTTCCATCCCATCTTACTATGTGTTACTTGGGTTGCAAGACTGCAGCTTTTCAGCTGTTAATTTCAGCTGTTCATTTCAGCTGCATGGATTCCCACACTCCTGTTTTCCCATGCCCCCTTCCCACTCTCTGTTCCAAACTTCCTGCCTCCCATCTCCACCTCCAATTTTGTCTTATTTATATGCTACTCTTTTCTTTACCTTATAGAATTACCTCCACCAATGGCCCATTCTAGCTTCCTGACTTTCCCTTGTAATCCATGTTAAACACATAAAATACTTGAAGCTGAGATCTGTATATGGAAGAGAATATGTGGTGCTTATATTTCTGAGTGACCTTGCAGAGTATAATGCTTTCTAGTTCTGTTTACCTGCCAATTTCATGATCATATTTATTTTCATAGCTGAATAATATTCTGTGCATATGTATAACTTTTGTCAAAAGGAATTGAGTGGAGATAGCATGTGTGCTGCTCCCAGATGGCATAGGTTGTTAAATAAAACATCTGCAGGGGTTCTCTGCCCTCAACACTTATACAATGACACTTGTAAACATACACACACACACACACACACACACACACATACACACCAAGTTAATTAACAATATGTAAATGTAATAAAATAAAAGTGATATTTTAGAATACATTAGTTTCCAAAAATGTAGTATTTGCCAACACGTTCTCCATTTTTTGCCTTTATAAAGTTGATATTTCTGTGATTATAAATATAGACATTTTATAGGAAAAATGAAAGATTTTGATTTTCAGAAATAATTGAAATAACTGAAATACACTGCTATTTGGGACAAATATTTGACATGACTGACCATGATATCTGAGTCTTTTCTCCCATGACATTAAATAATTCATAATGTTGAAAGATATTAAGTACACTTTATCTAATAGCTCTGCTTTTAAATGGCTATATAATCTATTCATTGACATTCTCAAAATGAAGGACTTCAAGTATTCATTAACTATGGTTATTAATTCAGGTCTAAAATAACATTTGCAACATTTCCCTTCAGACTTTTGAATATGTTTTATTAACAGACAATCTGACATTGCAAAATATCCTAAGTACTCTTTTTAACTTATCAATATATATTACATCATTTACAATGTGGCGTAGATAAAGCACAATGGGGCGTGAATTACTCTGTGGTTTCATACAGCCCAGGCTAGTCTCAAACTTACTATGTAGCTATGACTTCTTTGAAATACTGATTCTCTTCTCTCAATTCCTAAAGTACTGGGACTATAAATAACTACCACTGTGCTCAGCTTATGAAGGGTAAATTCCAGCACACACTATTTCCTGTCTTTAGATTATGTTAAATAAGATTTTGAAACCTTTCAAATGATACTGTAAAAAAATTAACTGTGTCTTAAGTCCCATATATTAAATACAAATATCCCATAATGGATATAGTGGGTAGATTATGCAAAACTTGATGAATAAAATGTTCGATAAGTTTTCATTTGAAAATGTTTAATGAATGTCATAGAATCCCAATATTGAGATATGGTAGTAGTAGATTATTTTCAAGAAAAGGATCATAGTAAGACTATTATTGATTAACTTGATAATGCCAAGTTGTTAGGAATTTTTTAGCCTTTATCTGTCCCAGACATAGAGCTCTAGCAGGAAGCAACTAAAGCAACCAAAGTGAAGCAAAAATCTAGTTTCCAATCAAATGACTTGGAAACAAGCAGCCTTTTATGTAAGAAAGTGACAAGAGCAGTGTACTGGCAATACCAGAATCACAAAAATAGACTGTAACTCACCACTATTCACACCAGAAAGGATAACTGGGGACCTTTTCTTTTACCCCTACTGTCTGGTAAGAGGAATCTAATAACACCATCACCAGTGGCCAAAGCTTACAGCACTATCTGACAATAACAAAAATGAGTCATCACCACAATTTCTATGTTATCTTCGTAACAAGCCATGGCATTTACAGTAACAACAGTTATATGGATGCAAGGCTGTCAACAGAGGTCACATGGAGTCAACAAATTCTCATCAAGCAGAAATGATGATCTATTCTTCTGGTGTATATGGAAACCAAATGATAAAGGTTATGAAATCCATCATGAATACAAAATCAATTCCATTACTGTATATTGGAAATGAACATACAGACACTGAAGGCAAAAAATCATACTGTTTATAATCATTTTTAAAATGAGAATGGAAATACAAAATCTGTATTCTGAAAAGGACACAATATAAATTAAAGAAACTGAAGAGAAGCAAAGAAGAGACCTACAGTATGTCCTTCAACTGTAAAGTTCAACACCATAAAAACATCAAATTCTCTACAAGTAAACATAGGAGTCTTCTTCTATCAAAATGCCTTCATAAATTTTTGTAGGTACAGAAAAAAATTATTCCAGAATAAGATGAAACAAATTAGACATGATATCTAAAACAACTTTTGAAAAGGAAAAATAAAATGATAAACCAATAATAAATCATATTTCAAGACTCACTATATAGCTACAGTAAGAAAGGCAATGTGATGTGGTTAGAGGGAACCATACAGAGATACACAGAATAGAATAGAAAAGTCAGAGTTAACTTCACCTGATATTGGAAGAAGAAACAAACTCATTCAAGGAAGGAAAAATTATCTTTTAACTAGAGAAATTGCATCCATTCTAAAAAGTATCAAAAATTTATGTAGTTTATGTTTTGTGGAGAAGTTCTTTAGTCAGGCCTGTGTATTCTAAGTCATGTCTGTGGTGTCACCATCTCTTGTGATGCTTTTGTTGTCTGTAGGCTCTGTAGTGGTGTTCCCTGTTTTACTTAGACTCCTGAGTCATCTGTGACTTTTCTTTCCAAGACTTTCCAAGTTTGTCATTTTTCTGATGTTTTCCAAAACCCATCAATTATGTTACTATTGTGTTTCCTTTCTAACAATGAAAGTTTTTAATTCTCAAAAAAGTCAAATACATTGTACAGACATTATTTATATTTTTAAAAATTCCATAATAGACTTGCACAATAAGGTAGAGCATTTAAAAAAATTGTGATGACAGCAACATTTATTTTTCTTGTTTCCACACAGGATATTTATATATTTCCCACTCAACTCCTTTATCAGATTCTTTTTGCATTGTTTATAATTTCATTCCCTTAAAAGTTTTTTTCACAGGATAAAGTGGGTAATTTTAATGGCACTTGAAATGACAGTTGATTTCTTTTTCATGTATTATGTTTTGAAATTGCTTCTAAAAACTCACCCAGATTTTATTCTGTGTTATCACCTAGTTTTATACTTTCTTACATTGCTTTTCAGTCCACATTGCATCTGGACTTAATCACTGAAAATAGTACCTAATCTGTGAACATTTCTTTTCCCACACATGGACCCAATTGTTTTAGGACAATTTATGAAAAATTCCTTTAGTCATTGCACTGGTACATTTATTGAACCCAATGACTCCTTGTACCTCCATTTAGTCCTGTTGGTCTACCTGCCATTTCTTTAACAATGTCATTCCATACTGTTTATTATGCCTTTATTGTTGGGCTTGAATGTAAAAAGTTGGTGATCCTACTTTCCTGGTTTTTTGTTTGTTTGTTTTGCTTTGTTTTGGCATTATGAGGTTTAGTCTGCATCTCTGCTTTCCTGGGTGTTTTTTAGAACAAGGTTGGTGTCATACTCAACAATTTCCTGGGATTCTGGTCAGAGTGGTATTGTACATTCAGATGAAATGTGGACATATCAACCGCTAACATTGTTGAGGCTCTGTCTTGATGAACATAGACTGCTTTTTAATCATTGAGATCTTCTTCAACTTCTTTCTCAGATGTTTGTAACCTCACAAGATTATGGTGTGCATTTTATTATCGAGCTATTGTTTCATGAATTTAATTTTGAAGAATAGTAGCATTATGAATTTTAATTTTCAGAAACTTGAAACAAGCTGGAGTTATCTGGAAATTCAGTTGAGAATAAACATTCATCATATTGCCTGTGGGTCAATCAGATATGCATTTTCTTATTTAATGATTTATATAGAAAGGCCCAGCTCACTGTGGACAGTGCCATGACTGAACATATGTTCCTAGGCTACATAAGAAAGCAGGCTAAGCAAACCACAAGGAGTAACTCAGTAAGTAATACTCCACCATGAATTCTGCTTCAGCTTCTATCTCCTGATTCCTGTCTTGAGTTCCTGCTCTTACCCTCAGTGATGAAGTGTGACCAGAGAGATACAGGATGAGATAAAACCATTTCTCTCCAGGTTGCTTTAGGTTGCAGTGTTTGATTACAGCAACAGAAACCTAACTAGGACAACTAATATAAATGTTATTTTTCTTAATTTCAGTTTTATTTTTCATTTCTGCTTTATGGAAAAGCAATTGATTTTTCTTAATATTAACATTGTGTCCTAGATCCTTGTTATAATTGCTTAGTGGTTCTAGGAATGACTTATATGTTTCTTTTGATTCTGGTTAGTTCTTTGGCCATTTCTACATAAACTATTTGCTTTGTGAATACTTTGAGACAATAGACCTCGACTTTTTTGAGTATCTAAGAAAAGCATTTTCAGCTCAATGGACTTTTCCCTATGAGGATGAGAAAGCTAATTATATTAAAAACCAAATCTGAAAGTCTCTAATTGCTGATGCCAGAGCATTGTTTTTTTGAGAATTGATTTCTTTTCATGCTTCTTCTACATCTATTATGATGAATATTAGACTCAGTCCATACTGATTTAAAAAATATCAAATCAAACTTCAAGACACTAGCCTGAATCTCCTCTGATCATAATGCATCACTTATTTATTTTTACATGCTAAACTTGACTTGATGATGCTTTGATTTTTATTATTTGCATTTTTAAATAAGTCCTAATAATTACATATTGGCCTTTCTTTCTGTATTTGCATTAGTTACTGTTTTGTGATGACAGACCATGACTAAAAAAAACAAAAACAAAAACAAAACAAAACAAAACAAAACTATGTGAGAAAGCAATTATTTTAGCCATGTTTCCCAAGAGATAGAATTGTGATAGCTATTCTTGGTTGTCAATTTGACTATATCTGGAATGAACTGTAATTCAGAAATGGAGGACACACCTGTGAGAGAGTTTTTGCTTGGTTTGAAGTGTGTGAATCCACTTCTAGTCCAAACCTTTGAGGTAGGAAAACACACACCTTTTGATTCAGACCTTTGAAGTAGAAAGACACACTTTTAATCTGGGCCACACCTTCTTCTGGAATCCTACATAAGGACACAGAAGCAGGAAGCTTTCGCTGTTTGCCTGCTTGCGCTCCTTCTTGTTAGCAACTCCATTATTTCAAGGGCATAAGGACCTATTATTGGAGTTCCAGCATCTACTGGAGACCAGATGAGACATCCATACATGTGGACTGAACAATTTCTGGATTCTTTAGACTTTCCATACAAAGCCTGTCATTGTTGCATTACTCAGAACCCCATATGCATTTACATATATGTAGAGTACAGCTCCTACATTCTAACAGCGGGTTCTCTGGAAGGAGAGATGGATATAGGAACGGGGACAAGACAAAACACATGGAGAGACACAAAAACATATGACTTCTGGTTCAAGTCTCCATCTTTTAATTCCTCTCTCCCAAGATACAAAGGCAGGCCAAGCCCCTCCCCTGAAGGCTGGAAAACGGTTCTTCTTGTTCTTCAATGAGGCGGGCAGATCAGGTTGCTGGCTGCTATTCTTTTAGAACAGTGGGCAGGAGGAGGTCACAATTCTTCCCTTTTTATTAATTTTAGGAAAAGCCAGTAGATAAATATATTCATCAAAAGACGATGGGCATTGACCAGTGAGGGAAAGAATTGGCCTCGACCCCCTTAAATATTAATTGATGTCCTTTTCAGGGGAGGGGAAATAGACTGCCTTATTATTTTAAAGGACAGTCTCTCAACGTCAACCCCTATGCAGCCAGGCTTACTTTCAGGGAAACTCAGAAGCAGGACATTTCCTTTTTCCCTTGCAGTGCTTCGCCTGCAACTCATAACTGGTGCCCATGTTTGTTTAATGAACAAACATGCATAGATCTGAGTTCTATGCAGCTCCACTTTTAGAGATCCACTGGTAAAATAAATGTCTTGTGAATATGGGTTGACTGACTTTCATAGCAGCCCAACTTCAAGTCCTGGAAACCATTGCTGTAGCAGCCCACCTTCAACTGCTGTATCTGAAAGATACCTGCTTGAAACACAAAATAAGAGATTAAAAGCAAAAACCACTTTGACTGTTTCTCTGGAGGGCCCATGGTATTTAATTTGGTTGTAAATTAGTAGCTCAGGAATAAAACATGGCTTGCAAATTAATGGCTAGAGGAAAAGCAGCCTACCTTCCCAATATGGGAGAAGTAGGCTTAAGAACATTATTGAATTAGTCATACTTACCAGCTGATTCAGGGTCTCTATTTACCTATCATATCAATCTTTCTGGCAGCCATGGGGCTCCATCTTCTTTTTGAGAGAAAATATAAATAGAACATCTTCTCCATATTAAAACAGGGTCTGGACTGTTCCGTGTATTAAAGTGTCCCATCATTTCCCCTCTTTTTTTCTTTTTTAAGAAGATATTGTTTTGTTTTGTTTTTAAAAAATGTATTATATTACCTCATCTTTGAAGATAATAAAGAATCAAATTGTCAAAGATATCTCAAATGAATAACCTTTTTTAATAATTGGCCAGTTTTAATGTTTGTTCCAATCCAAGTTGGAACACCAAGCATATATCATAACATAGGCAATAACTATGTAATTATAGAAAATAAACGCAGCTTTCCCAGGTGCTTTTTGCTAGAGCAGTTGTAACTAGAATGCCCAAAAATGAATCATAGTTATATGCACATATTTTGATTTTCTAAATTAGAAATATGAGTATCATGTATCTGTAAAAGTTAAGTAAGTAAGTCCTCTAGAATCAACACCATTATGTGGTAGAAGTAGAAATTGAGGACATCAAGAACAAATCTTTATAATTTGATGTACATAAAAATATAAAAATATTTTAAACCATTACCCTTTTGATGATATAAATAATAATTATGCTTGTACATCCAAATGCTTCTATATAGCCTGTTTGGGATACAAATTTTATGTTCCCTGCCCCAAGGGGTCCTGTCCAGGCACCTTTTTAAAGATTTAATTATAAATAAGTATATTGTAGTTGTCTTTAGACATTCCAGAAGAAGGCGTTAGATCTCACCATAAGTGGTTGTGGGCCACCATGTGGTTGCTGGAATATGAACTCCCATGCTCCATGAATGAGGGCCTATCCTTTAATGGGCGTGGCCTTTAATGGATTAGCCATCTCTCCAGGCTCACAACTATAAAATATAAGAGTTTGTCTCTCAGCACACATGACTGTCTCTCCAGCCTTTGGATTAGCTTTCAAATTTCTAAAGGACAGTCATTTAGAGAACATATCCTTTGAAATTTGAATTACATTTGTATAAAGAATTGTAAAAATTAAGAATTAGCAGTATTAAAAATGGAACAATTTTAAGCAATTGTAAACCATGGTATATACATATACATATACATATACATATACATATGCATATACATATATACATGTATACACATACATATATATATTTTATATATATATATGTATATATATATATATATATCAAATTAAAAGCTTGATTTTTAACATCTTAAAAATAGCTGCTATAGCACCCAAGTGCTGAAGCAGGGAAAACTTAAAGGAATAGACATGTGATCTAATTATATACACTTTACTCTCATAGTTGATATAATCATCATGGGATGTATGTATAGAAATATAAAGCAAATTGCAACAACTTGTTTTTTGGATAACAATTATTAATTTTGCTTAAAAAGGCTTTCCATGTAATAGATCAACCATTAATAATAATTAATTTGATTGCTGCTTGAAGCAAGGAATAAATGTTTTATTAGGCTCTTAAAACATTTCTTTAAAATATCTCTATAACATTTTAACAACACATCAATATCTTTATTGAAGTATGTAAAAAACTTATTTTGAGAGCAAAAAATGTGATTCTATATTAATGTTACTTTTGCCAAGGAATGGCAGTGAACATATATCATAAATAGCTGATTATAGCAGCGTTTAACTGTAAAATTATCTATCCTTTGTCAGTTGATTTATATCTGCCTTGAAAATAGGTTTAAGTCCTTCTGTGGCAAGCTTAAAGAAATGTCTTGGAAATTCATTTATTTTAATAACCTTTGAAAATTATTTATTTAAAAAATTTTAAAAACCCAAAAGCAAAGGCCTTTCTATAAACAAAACATTTTTATAAACAAATATTTTTCCTTTTTTTATATTTTTATTTTCAATATTCTTTGTTTACATTCCAAATGATTTCCCCTTTCACAGATCCTCCCTCCCCATATATCCCATAAACCTTCTTCTCTCCATCCATTCTCCAATCACCTCCCTCCTTTTTCTCTGTCCTTATATTCGTCTCCAATGCTAGATCAATTCTTTCCAGGATCAGGACCCTCTCCGTATTTCTTCATGGGAGTCATTTTTCATGCGATTTGTGCCTTGGGTATTCAGAGCTTCTGGGCTAATTAATATCCACTTATCAGAGATTACATTCCATGTGTATTCTTTTGTGATTGGGTTACCTCACTTAGGATGATATTTTCCAGATCAAACCATTTGCCTAAAAATTTTGTGAATTCATTGTTTCTAACTGCTGAGTAGAATTCCATTGTGTAAATATACCACATTTTCTGTATCCATTCCTCCTTTGAGGAACATCTGGATTCTTTCCAGCTTCTGGCTATTATAAATAAGGCTGCTAAGAACATAGTGGAGCATGTGTCTTTATTGCATGCCAGGGAATCCTTTGGGTATATGCCCAGGAGAGGTATAGCAGGGTCCTCCGGAAGTGTCATGTCCAGTTTTCTGAGGAAGCACCAGACTGATTTCCAAAGTGGTTGTACCATCTTACAGCCCCACCAGCAGTGGAGGAGTGTTCCCCCTTCTCCACATCCTCCCCAACACCTGCTGTCTTCTGAGTTTTTGACCTTAGCCATTTTGACTGGTATAAGGTGAAATCTCAGGGTTGTTTTGATTTGCATTTCCCTCATGACTAATGATGTTGAGCACTTCTTAAGGTGACTCTCGACCATCCGAATATCTACAGGTGAAAATTCTTTGTTTAGATCTGTACCCCATTTTTAATAGGGTTATTTGGTTCCCTGGGGTCTAACTTCTTGAGTTCTTTGTATATATTGGATATTAGCCCTCTATCAGATGTAGGGTTGGTTAATATCCTTTCCCAATTTGATGGTTGCCATTTTGGCATTTTAACAATGTCCTTTGCCTTACAAAAACTTTATAATTTTATGAGGTCCCATCTGTCAATTCTTGATCTTAGAGCATAAGCTATTTGTGTTCTGTTCAGGAACTTTTTCCCTGTGCCCATGTCCTCAAGGGTCTTCCCCAGTTTCTTTTCTATTAGTTTCAGTGTGTCTGGTTTTACATGGAGGTCCTTGGTCCACTTGGAGTGAAGTTTAGTACATGGAGATAAGAATGGATCAATTCGCATTCTTCTGCATGCTGACCTCCAATTGAACCGGCACCATTTGTTGAAAATGCTCTCTTTTTTTCCACTGGATGTTTTCAGCTCCTTTGTCGAAGATCAAGTGACCATAGGTATGTGGATTCATTTCTGGATCTTCAATTCTATTCCATTGGTTCACTTGTCTGTCACTGTGCCAATACCATGCAGTTTTTAACACTATTGCTCTGTAATATTGCTTGAAGGCAGGGATACTGATACCCCCAGAATTTCTTTTATTGTTGGGAATAGTTTTAGCTATCCTATTTTTTGTTATTCCAAAAGATTTTTTGTTATTGCAAAAGATTTTGAGAATTGCTTTTTCTAACACTGTGAAGATCTGAGTTGGGATTTTGACGGGGATTGTGTTGAATCTGTAGATTGCTTTTGGCAAGATGGGCATTTTAACTATATTAATCCTGCCAATCCACGAGCATGGCAGATTTTTTCTATTTTCTGAGATCTTCTTCGATTTCCTTCTTCAGAGACCTGAAGTTCTTGTCATATAGATCTTTCACTTGTCTGGTTAGAGTCACACCAAGATACTTTATATTGTTTGTGGATATTGTGAAGGGTGTCATTTCCCTAACTTCTTTCTCAGCCTGCTTATCCTTTGAGTATAGGAAGGCAACTAATTTGCTTGAGTTGATTTTATAACCAGTCACTTTGGTGAAGTTGTTTATCAGCTGTAGGAGTTCTCTGGTGGAGGTTTTCGGGTCACTTAAGTAGACTATCATATCATCTGCAAATAGTGATAATTTGACTTCTTCCAATTTGTATCCCCTTGACCTCGTTATGTTGTCTAATTGCTCTAGCTATAACTTCAAGTATTATATTGAAAAGATATTGAGAGAGAGGACAGCCTTGTCTAGTCCCTAATTTTAGTGGGATTGCTTCAAGTTTCTCTCCATTTAGTTTGATGTTGGCTACCGGTTTGCTGTATATTGCTTTAATGATGTTTAGGTATGGGCCTTGAATTCCTGTTCTTTCCAAGACTTTTAGCATGAAAGGATGCTGAATTTTGTCAAATGGTTTTTCTGCATCTAATGAGATGGTCATATAGTTTTTTTTTCTTTGAGTTTGTTTATGTAGTGGATAGCATTAATGGATTTCTTTATATTGAACCATCCCTGCATCCCTGGGATGAAGCCTACTTGATCATGGTGGATGATCGTTTTGATGTGTTCTTGGATTAGGTTGGCAAGAATTTTATTAAGTATTTTTGCATCAATATTCATAAGAGAAATTGGCCTGAAGTTCTCTTTCTTTGTTGGATATTTGTGTGGTTTTGGTATCAGCATAATTGTGGCTTCATAGAACCAGTTGAGTAGAGTTCCTTCTGTTTCTATTTTGTGGAATAGTTTGAAGAGTATTGGTGTTAAGTCTTCTATGAAGGTCTGATAGAATTCTGCACTGAAGCCATCTGGTCCCGTGCTTTTTTTGGTTGGGAGACTTTCTATGACCCTTTTTATTTCTTCAGGTGTTATGGGACCATTTAGATGATCTATTTGATCCTGATTTAGTTTTGGTATCAGATATCTATCTAGGAAACTGTCCATTTCCTCCAGATTCTCCAGTTGTGTTGAGTATAGGCTTTTGTAGTAGGATCTAATGATTTTTTTAATTTCCTCAGTTTCTGTTGTTATATCTCCCTTTTCATTTCTAAGTTTCTTAATCTGGATGCTGTCTCTGTGCCCTTTGGTTAGTCTGGCTAAGGGTTTATCTATCTTGTTGATTTTCTCAAAGAACCAGCTCCTGGTTTTGTTGATTCTTTGTATGGTTCTCTTTGTTTCTACTTGATTGATTTCAGCCCTGAGTTTGATGATTTCCTGCCTTCTATTCCTTCTGGGTGAAATAGCTTCTTTTTGTTCCAGGGCTTTCAGGTGTGTCATTAAGCTATTAGTGTATGCTCTCTCCATTTTCTTTTTGGAGGCACTCAGGGCTATGAGTTTTTCTATTAGCACTGCTTTCATTGTGTCCCATAGATGTGGGTATGTTGTGTCTTCATTTTCATTAAGTCCTAACAAGTCTTTAATTTCTTTCTTTATTTCTTTCTTGACCAAGGTATCATTGAGTAGAATGTTGTTCAGTTTCCACATATACGTGGGTTTCTGTTGTTTTTGTTGGTATTGAAGACCACTTTTACTCCATAGTGATCTGATAGGAGGCATGGGATTAGTTCGATCTTCTTATATTTGTTGAGGTCTGTCTTGTGACCAATATATGGTCAATTTTGGAGAATGTACCATGAGGTGCTGAGAAAAAGGTATATTCTTTGGCTTTAGGATAAAATGTTCTACATATATCTGTTAAATCTAATTGGTCCAAAGCTTGAATTAGTTTCACAGTGTCCCTGTTCAGTTTCTGTTTTCCATTGAGGAAAGTGCAGTGTTGAAGTCACCCACAATTATTGTATTAGGTGCAATGTGTGCTTTGAGCTTTAGTAAAGTTTCTTTTAAGAATGAGGGTGCATTTGCATTTGGAGCATAGATGTTCAGGATTGAGAGTTCTTCTTGTTGGATTTTTCCTTTGACCAACAAGAAGTGTCCCTCAGAGTCTCTTTTGATGACTTTGGATGGAAAATCAATTTTATCTGATATTAGAATGGCTACTCCAGCTTGTTTCCTGACACAATTTGCTTTTAAAATTGTCTTCCAGGCTTTTACTCTAAGGTAGTGTTTGTCTTTGACCCTGAGGTGTGTTTCCTGTGTGCAGCAAAATGTAGGGTCCTGTTTCCCTAACTAGTCGGTTAGTCTATGTCTTTTTGTTGAGGCATTGAGCCCATTGATGTTAAGAGATATTAATGAATAGTGATTATTACTTCCTGTCATTTTTGATGTTATTTTTAAATTTGATTGGTTATCTTCTATTGGGTTTGATGAAGGAAGGTTACTATCTTGCTTTTTCCAGGGTGAAGTTTCCCTCCTTGTATTGGTGTTTTCCTCCTATTATCCTTTGTAGGACTGGGTTTGTGGATAGATATTGGGTAAACTTGGTTTGTCATGGAATATCTTAGTTTCTCCATCTATGGTGATTGAGAGTTTTGCTGGGTATAGTAGTTTTGGCTGGCATTTGTGTTCTCTTAGAGTCTGCATGAGATCTGCCCAGGATCATCTAGCTTTCATAGTCTCAGGTGAGAAGTCCGGTGTGATTCTGATAGGTCTTCCTTTATATGTTACTTGGCCTTTCTCTCTTACTGCCTTTAATATTCTTTCTTCGTTTAGTACATTTTGGGTTTTGATTATGATGTGACAGGAGGTATTTCTGTTGTGATCCAGTCTGTTTAGAATTCTGTAGGCTTCTTGTATATTCATGGGCATCTCTCTCTTTAGGTTAGGGAAGTTTTCTTCCATAATTTTATTGAAGATATTTGCTTGCCCTTTAAGTTGTAAAACTTCACTCTCATCTATGCCTATAATCCTTAGGTTTGGTCTTCTAATTGTGTCCTGGATTTCCTGGATGTTTTGGGTTACAAGCTTTTTGCATTTTGCATTTTGTTTAACTGTGGAGTCCATGGTTTCTATGGTATCTTCAGCATCTGAGATTCTTTCTTCTATCTCTTATATTCTGTTGTTGATATTTGCATCTATGTCCCCAGATTTCTTCCCAAGGTTTTCTGTCTCCAAAGTTGTCTTCCTTTGTTTTCTTAGTTGTTTCTACTTCTGATTTTAGATCCTGGATGGTTTTGCTTAGCTCCTTCACTTGCTTGTTTGTGCTTTCCTGTAATTCTTTAAGAGATTTTTGTGTTTCCTCTTTCATGACTTCAGCCTGTTGACCAAAGTTCTCCTGTAGTTCTTTTAAGTGATTTTTGTGTTTCCTCCTTATTGGCTTTTGTATTCTCCTGAATTTCTTTAAATGATTTTTGTGTTTCCCTTGTAAGGGCTTCTAACTTTTGATCCATTTTCCTCTGAATTTCTTTAAGTATGTCCTTCATATGTTCCTGTACCAGCATCATGACCAGTGATTTTAAATCCAAATCTTGTTTTTCTGGTGTGATGGGGTATCCAGGACATGCTGTTAAAGGACAATTGGGTTCAGATGCTGCCATATTGCCTTGACTTTAGTTAGTGACGTTCCTGCATTTGCCTTTTGCCATCTAGTTCTCACTGGTGTTAGTTGGTCTTGTCAATGTTGGACTCACTAGTGCAAGCTGCCTCTTCCCAGGTGGCCTCTGGTGCACAACTGACTTCCTGTCCTGCCTGGAGACAGGGTGCTGTGGCCCAGGCTATTCAGATCCCGAAGCAGACACCTGAAGGCTCCTGCCCGAGGCCTGCTGGACTCACCAGTGCACACTGACTCCTCCCAGCCCGCCTCCGGGTGCCCCTCTGGCCTCTTGCAGGACCTGGAGATTTGGTGTTGTAACACAGGCTGTTCTGGATCCCGACACGGAGATCTGAAGGCTCCTGCCAGAGGCCTCAGGACTGGAACCTAAGCTCTGTGGGGCTGGACCCACCGGAGCAAGCTGTGTCCTCCTAAATAAATATTTTTATAAAATGAAAGAAATTTCTGTAAATAAAATATATTAAAAAATCTAAGATCTCAGCTTCTTGTACTGAAGCAGAGACAAAACACTCCTCATGTAAGTTGGCTGCTAGGTGTCCCTTGGAAAACCCACAGCCCCAGGCGCAGTGCGCAGGGAGGAAGCTATGGGAGGAAACACCTCCCTCCTGCTGTCCCACAGAAAAACTGAGTTCCTCAGGCCATGCCTGGAGGCTGCTTGGCTTGAGTCCAGAGTCATAGCCACTGCCCCAGGCCTGCTGAGGTCATGCCATACTGCTTTGCGTGGAGTTTTGGGCTCTCTCCGAGCCCCGCTTTGCTCCTCCCACCAGCAGCACAAGGCAGAGTAACTTTGTGGTGCTCTCCTCCAGCTGCTCACCCGGGACACTCGCCTGTGGCCTGCAGAGTTCTGGGCTCCCTTGCGCTGTGAGGTGCGTGGCCCTGTGCTCTACCTCCCAAGTGCTGGGATTAAAGTCATGCGCCACCATTGCCTTCTGCTGCGTGCGGGTTTACATTAGCCTATGCGGGCTCAAGAGGCGCCAGCACACAAAATTTTCACCAATTTTTATTTCTAACATGAAACAAACACTCATTCACACAAAACACAGACAAATAAACATACACGTGGACAATCAGTGCACCAAAGACATAGAAATTGAAGCATGGGGAAGAGCGGCGGCAGCGGCGGCATTGGCAGCAGTGCAGCAGTGGCTGGTCCAGCCGAAGGGCCATCAGCGGTGGAACCAAGGCGACACAGGGTCCAGTTAGGCCCTGCGCCCACGACCACTGACCTTCGCTGGCCAGCCGGGCTGCAAGCAGCTGCGGATTTACGGTGCATTTTACCACACAGAAGCCACTTCAGAACTCTGCCTCCTGCCAGTCACGAGAGACTCGCTTCCATCTTGGTTTTGGATTCCAGAGAGATCGGACAGACTGAGGTACAAAAACATAACCCGAGGCCAACATCGCGGGGGTCTAAGCCCGGCGGGCATTGGCCTGAGCTGTTCGGGGGGCCATCGGGGTGCCAACCCAGCCAGGAGGTTTTTTTGCCCGCGCCAGCGCGCACGCCGCCATTTTGCCTACAGGACGCCAGAGAGCTCTAGCAGGCAAAGTCATAACTGGCATAGCCTGAGGCTAACAAAGCGGGGATTTAGGCCCCAACAGGCCCTGGACTGACCCCAAGAACTGGGAGGCTTGGTGGGCCATCTGTGTGTCAACCCGCCCAGGAGGTTGTTAGCCCAGCAGACTCTCCTGACACTTTCAGGGAGCGAAAGCGCACACGCCCACCATCCTGGCCACCTGACAGACCCAATTAACAGTCATAGCCCGAGGGGAACTTTGCTTGGACCTTGGCCTCCCAGGCTTCTACCTGGACCCAGGGCCTGAGCAGCCAGGCTAGCCTTGTGTGCACCAACCCGGTTGGGAGATCGACTGCCCAGCAGAGTGATCAGCAGGCAGAAAGAAAATGTCCCAGCAGCATACACCATCAGCACTCCCTGAAGGTGCAAACGGGCTCCATCTGGTTCACAGACACAATCTGGGGCAAAGCACACTAGCGCTGCAAAGGTACCCAAGAGGAAGACAGCACATCAGCAATCAGCTACAGGGGTAACCCAGCCATATAGTGTTGCAGTAATAGCCCCAGAGCCCCTCAGGAGGCCCAAACACCAGCCAGGGACAAGACCACCTAACTCCAGAGAACAAGATGGCAAAGGGCAAATGCAGGAACGCTACTAACAGAAATCTAGGCAATATGGCAGCATCTGAACCAAACTCTCCAACATCAGCAAGTCCTGGTTATACCAACACACCAGAGAAACAAGATTTTGATTTAAAATCACTGATCATGATGCTGCTAGAAGAACACAAAAAGGACATAAATGAATCTCTTAAAGAAATACAGGGAAACATGAATAAGCTAGAAACCCGTATAACGGAAACAGAAAAATCACTTAAAGAAATGCAGGAGAATAAGGCTCAAGAGATAGATGCCAATAAAGAAGAAACACACACACACACACACACAAAAACTTAAAGAAATGCAGGAGAACTTGAGTCAAGAGGCAGAAGTCATGAAAGAGGAAACACAAAAATCTCTTAAAGAATTACAGGAAAACACAAACAAACAAATGATGGAACTGAGCAAAACCATCCTGGATCTAAAAACAGAAGTAGAAACAACTACGAAATCACAAAGGGAGACAACTTTGGAGATAGAAAATCTTGAGAAGAAATAAGGGGCCATAGATGCAAATATAAACAACAGAATACAAGAGATGGAAGAAAGAATTTCAGATGCCGAAGATACCATAGAAACCATTGACTCAACAGTCAAAGAAAATGCAAAATGCAAAAATCTTGTATCCCAGAACATCCAGGAAATCCAGGATACAATGAGAAGACCAAACCTAAGGATTATAGGTATAGATGAGAGTGAAGATATACAACTGAAAGGGCCAGCAAATATCTTTAACAAAATTATGGAAGAAAACTTTCCCAACTTAAAGAGAGAGATACCTATGAATATACAAGAAGCCTACAGAACTCCAAACAGATTGGATCTGAGCAGAAATACCTCTAGCCACATAATATTTAAAACCCCAAATGCACTAAAGAAAGAAAGAATATTAAAGGCAGTAAGAGAAAAAGGCCAAGTAACATATAAAGGAAGACCTATCAGAATCACACCAGATTTCTCACCAGAGACCATGAAAGCTAGAAGATCCTGGGCAGATCTCATGCAGACTCTAAGAGAACACAAATGTCAGCCAAGACTACTATACCCAGCAAAACTCTCAATCACAATAGATGGAGAAACCAAGACATTCCATGACAAAACCAAATTTACACAATATCTTTCCACAAACCCAGCTCTACAAAGAATAATAGGAGGAAAACTCCAATACAAGGAGGGAAACTACACCCTGGAAAAAGTAAGATAGTAACCTTCCTTCATCAAACCCAAAAGAAGATAATCACTCAAATATAAAAATAACATCAAAAATGACAGGAAGTAATAATCTCTATTCCTTAATATCTCTTAACATCAATGGACTCAATTCCCCAATAAAAAGACATAGACTAACAGACTGGATAAGGAAACAGGACCCTACATTTTGCTGCAAACAGGAAACACACCTAAATGTCAAAGACAAAAACTACCTTAGAGTAAAAGGCTGGATGACAATTTTACAAGCCAATGGTCTCAGGAAACGAGCCGGAGTAGCCATTCTAATATCAGATAAAATCTACTTTCACCTAAAGTCATCAAAAGAGACACTGAGGGACACTTCTTGCTGGTCAAAGGAAAAATCCACCAAGAACTTTCAATTCTGAACATCTATGCTCCAAATACAAGGGCACCCTCATTCGTAACAGAAACTTTACTAAAGCTCAAAACACACATTGTATCTAACACAATAATTGTGGGGGACTTCAACACTCCACTCTCCTCAATAGACGGATCAGGAAAACAGAAACTAAACAGGGACACAGTAAAACTAATTGAAGCTTTAGACCAATTGGATTTGAGGGATATTTATAGAACATTTCACCCTAAAGCAAAAGAATATACCTTTTTCTCAGCACCTCATGGTACCTTCTCCAAAATTGACCATATAATTGGTTACAAGAAAGACCTCAACAAATACAAGAAGTTCGAACTAATCCCATGCCTCCTATCAGATCACTATGGTGTAAGAGTGGTTTTCAATAGCAACAAAAACAACAGAAAGCCTACATACACATGGAGGCTGAACAATACTCAATGACACCTTGGCCAAAGAAGAAAAAAGAAAGAAATCGGAGACTTTTTAGAATTTAATGAAAATAAAGGCACAACATACCCAAATCTTTGGGACACAATGAAAGCAGTGCTAAGAGGAAAACTCATAGCCCTGAGTGCCTCCAAAAAGAAAATGGAGAGAGCATATACTAGCAGCTTAGTGACACACCTGAAAGCCCTGGAACAAAAAGAAACTATTTCACCCAGGAGGAGTAGAAGACAGGAAATCATCAAACTCAGGGCTGAAATCAATCAAATGGAAACAAAGAGAACCATACAAAGAATCAACGAGTCCAGGAGCTGGTTCTTTGAGAAAATCAACAAGATAGATAAACCCTTAGGCAGACTGACCAAAGGGCACAGGGAAAGTATCCAAATCAACAAAATTAGAAATGAAAAGGGAGATATAACAAGAGAAACTGAGGAAATCCAAAAAATCATCAGATCCTACTACAAAAGCCTATACTCAACACAACTGGAGAATCTGGAGGAAATGGACAATTTCCTAGACAGATAGCAAATACCAAAATTAAATCAGGACCAAATAGATCATCTAAACAGTGCCATAACCCCTAAAGAAATAGAAGGGATCATAGAAAGTCTTCCAACCAAAAAAAGCACAGGACCAGATGGTTTCAGTGCAGAATTCTATCAGACCTTCAAAGAAGACCTAACACCAATACTCTTCAAACTATTCCACAAAATAGAAACAGAAGGAACCCTACCAAATTCCTTCTACAAAGCCACAATTATGCTGATACCAAAACCACACAAAGATCCAACAAAGAAAGAAAACTTCAGACCAATCTCCCTTATGAACATCGATGCAAAAATACTCAATAAAACTCTTGCCAACCGAATCCAAGAACACATCAAAACGATCATCCACCATGATCAAGTAGGCTTTATCCCAGGGATGCAAGGTTGGTTCAATATACGGAAATCCATCAATGCAATCCACTACATAAACAAACTCAAAGAAAAAAACCACATGGTCATTTCATTGGATGGTGAAAAAGCATTTGACAAAATCCAACATCCTTTCATGCTTAAAGTCTTGGAAAGAACAGGAATTCAAGGCCCATACCTAAACATCGTTAAAGCAATATACAGCAAACCGGTAGCCAGCATCAAACCAAATGGAGAGAGACTTGAAGGAATCCCTCTAAAATCAGGGACTAGACAGGGCTGCCCCCTTTCTCCTTATCTTTTCAATATTGTACTTGAGGTACTAGCTCGGGCAATTCGACAACATAAGGAGGTCAAAGGGATACAAATTGGAAAGGAAGAAGTCAAACTATCATTATTTGCAGATGACATGATAGTCTACCTAAGTGACCCAAAAAACTCCGCTAGAGAACTCCTACAGCTGATAAACAACTTCAGCAAAGTGGCAGGTTATAAAATCAACTTAAGCAAATCAGTGGCCTTCCTATACTCAAAGGATAAGCAGGCTAAGAAAGAAATTAGGGAAATGACCCCCTTCACAATAGCCACCAACAGGATAAAGTATCTTGGGGTGACTCTTACCAAACATGTGAAAGATCTGTATGACAAGAACTTCAAGACTCTGAAGAAGGAAATGTAAGAAGACCTCAAAAAATGGGAAAACCTCCCATGCTCATGGATCAGCAGGATCAATATAGTTAAAATGGTCATTTTGCCAAAAGCAATATACAGATTCAATGCAATACCCATCAAAATCCCAACTCAATTCTTCACAGAGTTAGAAAGAGCAATTCTCAAATTCATCTGGAATAACAAAAAACCCAAGATAGCTAAAACTATTCTCAGCAACAAAAGAAATTCTGGGGGAATCAGTATCCCTGACCTCAAGCAATACTACAGAGCAATAGTGTTAAAAACTGCATGGTATTGGTACAGTGACAGGCAGGCAGATCAATGGAACAGGATTGAAGATCCAGAAATGAACCCACACACCCATGGCCACTTGATCCTCGACAAAGGGGCTGAAAACATCCAATGGAAAAAAGATAGCCTTTTCAACAAATAGTGCTGGTTCAACTGGAGGTCAGCATGCAGAAGAATGCGAATTGATCCATCCTTGTCTCCTTGTACTAAGCTCAAATCCAAATGGATGAAGGACCTCCACATAAAGCCAGATACTCTGAAGCTAATAGAAAAGAAACTGGGGAAGACCCTTGAGGACATCGGTACAGGGAGAAAGTTTCTGAACAGAACACCAATAGCGTATGCTCTAAGATCAAGAATTGACAAATGGGACCTCATAAAATTACAAAGTTTCTGTAAGGCAAAGGACACCATCAAAAGGACAGATCGGCAATCAACAAATTGGGAAAAGATCTTCACCAATCCTACATTGGATAGATGGCTAATATCCAATATATACAAAGAACTCAAGAAGTTAGACTCCAGAAAACCAAACAACCCTATTATAAATGGGGTACAGAGTTAAACAAAGAATTCTCACCTGAAGAATTTCGGATGGCGGAGAAGCATCTTAAAAAATGCTCAACTTCATTAGTCATTAGGGAAATGCAAATCAAAACAACCCTGAGATTTCATCTTAGACCAGTCAGAATGGCTAAGATTAAAAATTCAGGAGACAGCAGGTGTTGGAGGGGGTGTGGAGAAAGAGGAACACTCCTCCACTGCTGGTGGGGTTGCAAATTGGTACAACCACTCTGGAAATCAGTCTGGCGGTTCCTCCGAAAACTGGGCACCTCACTTCCAGAAGATCCTGCTATACCACTCCTGGGCATATACCCAAAAGATTCCCCAGCATGTAATAAGGATACATGTTCTACTATGTTCATAGCAGCCCTATTTATAATTGCCAGAAGTTGGAAAGAACTCAGGTATCCCTCAACAGAAGAGTGGATGCAAAAAAGGTGGTATATATACACAATGGAGTACTATTCAGCCATGAGAAACAATGAATTCATGAAATTCTTAGGCAAATGGATGGAGCTGGAGAACATCATACTAAGTGAGGTAACCCAGACTCAAAAGATCAATCATGGTATGCACTCACTAATAAGTGGATATTAACCTAGAAAACTGGAATACCCAAAACATAATCCACACATCAAATGAGGTACAAGAAGAACGGAGGAGTAGCCCCTTGTTCTGGAAAGACTCAGTGAAGCAGTATTGAACAAAATCAGAACAGGGAAGTTGGAAGGGTTGGGTGGGAAAACAGGGGAAGGGAAGGGGACTGATGGGACTTTCGGGGAGTGGGGGTCCAGAAAAGGGGAAGTCATTTGAAATGTAAATAAATATATCAATAAATTTAAAAAAAAAAGAAATTGAAGCATGTCTGCAATATAATCAAATCCATTCCTTTTCTTCCTTTTCCTTCATGTTTCTAGAAAATTTTTTGTTTGTTTTTTGTTTTTTACTCTTTTTATTTTGTTTTATATATTTTATGCCCTATTTTCCTTGCCTGGTGCCGTTCTTAGACTGCGGACAAATGCCTAACTAAATTAATTCCCTGTTCCACTTCATTGTCACACCCTAGCTGATCTCAGTGCTGGGCCTGCACCAATTCAGTCTAGCCTGTATCTGTACGCACTCCTTTAGCAACATCCATTAGAAATAAATGACATTGTTAGAGCTAAATTAATACCCTTTTGCTTACCGTTCCGGAGACATAAACTATTTCCTTTTTCAATGGAGCTCCATTCAGACAACGTACCTCATTCTGCCTCTCCAATCCCAGTTATAATCCACGTTGGGTGCCATATGTAGAGTACAGCTCCTACATGCTAACAGCGGGTTCTCTGGAAGGAGAGATGGGTATAGGAACAGGGGCAAGAGAAAACACATGGAGAAACACAAAAACACATGGCTTCTGGTTCAAGTCACCATATTTTAGTCCCTCTCTCCCAAGATACAAAGGCAGGCCAAGCCCCTCCCCTGAAGGCTGGAAAACGGTTCTTCTTGTTCTTCAATGAGGCGGGCAGATCAAGTTGCTGGCTGCTATTCTTTTAGAACAGTGGGCAGGAGGAGGTCACACATATACATACACACAGGCTTTATTGTGAAATACATTTGTATGTATGTATATGTTTATGTGTGTGTATGTGTGTGTGTGCGCACGTGTGTGTGTCTGTGTGTATATGTATATATATATATATATATATATATATATATATATATATATATATATATATATAGAGAGAGAGAGAGAGAGAGAGAGAGAGACAGAGACAGAGACAGAGACAGAGACAGAGACAGAGATTCATTCTATAAGTTCTGCTACTCTAGAGAACTAGTACAAATGGCAGGGGAGGCATGACGTGGCTTCAGGAGTGAACCAGTGGTTGATCCACTTTCCATGCACACATAGGAAGCAAAGGGAGAGAACAGGTAGGCTTAGGATATATATTGTCAAACCCAGGAACATATTTCATCTAGCAAATCTATGCCTCCTGATGGTTCCATAGCCTCCCCCACAGAACACTATCAACTGGGGGGGGGGGGCAAGCAAGTGTTCAAATGCATGAGCCTGTGGGGGCCATTTCTCACTTAAGCAAGTGCAATGCTGTTTTAAAATTGCCAGCTTTTCCAGAGGAGACAAAAACATTAAAATTTCAACCCACTTCAGAGAACCTGTTTTCTCTCTCTGGAACAAATCCCCTGATGTTCTTGGAGTCTCAGAAGCTCCTCAGTTCTTTTAAGTGGTAAATTTCCTGACTATGTTTTGCTAGAAACACAATATGATATTGTAGTCTCCTCCCTAAAATCTATATTCAGCTACTCAGTAGCTCTGTTCAATAAACAATACTATTATCATTGTAAATTCTCAGCAAAGGGAAGCTGAGTATTTGTCCAATTTTTAAATATAAATAATGCTACATGTCTGAATTTCAAACCTATGTTTATGCCTGCAAAAGCCTGGTTCTTGACCAAGCTGACTCTTGGAAGAATAGCTAAAGAAACAAAGAAATATTACTCAGCGGGTAATAGAAGATGTATGAAAATCAGAATTAAACTTGTGGTGGTTTTGAATATACTTGGCCCAGGGTGTGGCACTATTAAGAAGTGTGACCTTGTTGGAGGAAGTGTGCCACTATTGGGGTGGGCTTTGAGAGCCTCCTTCTAGCTGCTTGGAAGACAGTTTTTTGTTTGCCTTCAAAACAAGATGTAGAACTCTCAGTTCCTTCTTCAGCACTGTATCTGCCTGGACGCTGCCATGCTCCCACCTTGATGATAATGGACTGAACTTCTGAACCTGTAAGCCAGCCCCAATTAAATGTCCTAATAAGAGTTGCCTTGGTCATGGTGTCTCTTCAAAGCAGTGGAAACCCTAAGACAGAAGTAAACACCTGATAAGCATTCAATGTACATTGTATCATTTAATCCAATTAACCAATCCTTTAAAACTGATCTGTGCAGCACTATTAAACTCATCTTGCAGATGAGAAAATTGATGCTCTGAGAGGCAAATTACAAGATAAATGTAGTACTTATTTGAGTAACATCCAGTGGAAAAAGGACAGGTTTCAGTACGTATAAATCTTATTTGATATAAAGACATTCAGATATACTTTTTAAAAGACCATATGCTTTTACATAAATATAATTTGTTAGCAAAAATTTTAAACATAAATTTTACATAGCAGCTTAAAGTACTACTTTGATTACAGCAGTTCTTGTAACTATGTCTTATATATGAGCATATGCATTGATGAGAGTATACTTGACTGAGATAATGGTTCTTCCAGGCCTCATAGTATGCTTCGTGCTTTAAATATTGAATGCATTTGCTACACACCCACTGCACCATAGGATCTTTAAGGGGCAGAGTGTGAGTTAGACAACATTGAAAACATATTCACCAGTCATAAAACTTTTACTTTCTATATCTTCTATTTTCTTATATTAAAATTTTTTCAAGGTAGCCTTGATTTCCATTGAATTATTGCCTTCATTTTAATTATGTTCCCCCAATAAATGGTGCAAGCATTTATAAGACCCTAGATTCAACCCCAGCAATGCAAAAACCGTGAGGAAATAAATTTAGAGACAATATCTTAGTCCCTCCCCTCTCCTGACACTTTAATCTAGCAGGTAAAACTAATTTTTTCTTCTGTGCCATTGAAAACATTCATGAGCATTTTGTGAGTTCCTAATATATGATAGGAAGGTCATTAAGTATTCATAATAAAAAGGACCCTTGAAAGCAAGAAGCTTACACTGTAATTGAATAGTCGGTTAAAATTACCTATACATAATTTAATATACAGTAAGCTATGTAGGCATAAAGATATTAAATTTGTGTTATTTTAAGCCACTATATATAAAACAACAGATCAAATAAATTAAAGATAGAATGTATTAGTGTCCTATTACTACTAGAATGAATTGCTATAAATTTAGTGCCTTAAAATAAAACAAATTTATTATCTAACAGTTTTCAAGATCAAAGCCCAGGCTATATTTCACTGAACTAAAATTGAATCAGAAGTGCTTCAATTCATTCTCACAACTTTTAGATCATGTTAGTCATTTCTTGGTTACTGCAACAATCTCCTGAGAGAATCAAGTTGCCATAGATAAAGGTTTGTTTGGCCCATGGTTTCAATTATTTTGGTCCATTGCCTGATGCTCTGAACCTGTGGTAGCACAGTGTATCATGACAGTACTGCATGGCCGAAGAGAACTGTTCACCTTATGAGAGTTAGTGACGAGGAGAGAAAAACCAAGGACCAAGGTCCCAAATCCCTTTCAAGACAAACTTTCAGTGACCTGGGATCCTTCCAGCAGGCTCAGTATCCTGAAGATTCTAACATTTCTCAATAGCTCCACAGACTGGGAGCTGAACTGTTCAATCATTGAACTTTGGAAGATATGATGATCCAAACTTGAAACCACAGCAGGAAATAAAAAAACTGCTTTCTTAAGTTTTATGGCTTATAGAGATGCCTGGACTTCTCAGCTACTAGATCCTTCCAGTGTTTGCAATCAGCAGCTTAACATCTTCAAACCTCTTCCTGCCTCTATGCCTGCTGTTGACATCTCTCTTCTTTCCTCACTTCCATACATGTGTCCCACACCACCTTACCCCCACTGCCACCCCAACTCCCACCCCTACTTATAAGAAATTGACATTATATTAGGCCCACTGAGCCTGCTAAGATAAACCAACATAATCCTTTATTCAAACAAACAAATAAAAAAGCAATCAAACAAAAAATAGCTTGATTCAGTCTCATCTGAAATTGTCTTGCCAGGTAAGGCAAATCATTTACCAGTTAGAGGTGGCAGGGAGTGGGGGTGGACATTATGTTATGTATCCATAGAGGCAAAAAACAGAGATCTTTTGCTGGAATGGTAAGAGCCTCAGTAAAACCACCTGTGAAACCATAAATATAGGAAAACAAACAAACAGTAATAAGTTCAGAATTCCAGCAAAATACAGGCTGCATAAAGACCTGAGAAAAGAAATAATCTCTCCAGGAAGAAAATCAAATACAAAAACTGATACTGACTCAGATAGTGAAATTCGGATTGAAAACTATATCCCCGCCATACCCTCCTCCCAGGCTCAGCAAGGTGGGAGCCCAGAGCCAGCAGCAGTATAGACAGATAGGAACCTGATTGCTTTTGCAATTCCATGAAATCCCCAGAGCATGGTCTACATGCTGTCGGAAGAGAGGCTCCCTGGAAAGTCAGAGAAACTCTGAGCATGGAGTTACTTGATCTGACTCAAAGCACAGCCGTCATTGGTGCAGGCAGGCAGTTGGGGGTGGGGGAAGGGGGGTGGGAATTTACCCTGAGGGAAGCACAAGTGACTAACACCTCAACTCCCCAGGGTTGTCATTCTCTAGCTGGGAAGTTCAAAGGAAAATCTTAGAGACACAAACAAGCACAGGGTCCTTTTCATATCTCAGTACATTCCTGCAGATCTAAAAGTCTGACTGAGACTTTGTGGGCTTAGGAAAGACAGGAGAAAGGAGAAAATAGTCACTCACCTCTAGCTTACCTTGAGGCCATGAGCAAACAAACCTGAAAGCAAATTTCTTTTTGAAGTTTCAACTTGTATCTTTACGCACAGACCCACAGGGAAAAGAGAAAGAAGATATATAGACAAGATTTCTAGGGAAACCTTATAAATAATCATTGCTTAGACAGTAAATTCTATGGGCCCACATAAGCCCCAAGAAACAAGACTTCAAATAAAAACCCAGAAATTAAAGAAGAAAAAATATTTTCAGAGACCTCAGTGACCTTACAATCATTTGAAACAAAGAACCTCCTTTTTTTTTTTTTTTTTTTTTTTTTTTTTGGCTATCACAGATACAAAAGATTTGCAGAGGAAGACCAGTACATGGGAAGGTCCTGAGATCAGGAGTATTTAAATATAAATAGGAGGAGCCAATTTGGCATGAAAGACTTGTGTACAAAAAGGAAGAAGTGAAGTTATCCCAAGAATTCATCATTCCCTGCTTCTTAACTGGAAGAAATGTGACCAGCTGCTTCAGGACCCTGCCTCCATCTATGCCTCCTTCCTGAAAAGATGGATCTTAAACTGTAGGCCAAGCTAAAGCTTTCCTTACTAACGTTGCTTTGCTCAGAAGAGAAATGATTAAGACAAATTGGTTCAAGAAGAGATAAGTTAGCTTTGGGAAGGAGTAGTTTCTGGGGAAAAGAGAAGGAGATGGACAACACTGGCGTGAGATGCTTTGGCAGACATCTTTGCTGGCATCCATGCTCTATAAAAATTAGGCTCAACCCTTATGTGCAGAAATGCTTAGCAGTTCATGCCCAACACAGAAAACTTGGGTCCTCCCAGGGTCAGGCTCGTTCTCTTCTCCCTGGAATTGATATAGAACATGATGCAAACTCAGTGATGACAGAAGTATTATGTGTGTTCTTTATATTTGCGTATCTGTTATTTAACATAATCATTGTATGTTAACATAATCTGTTAACATACAGCTTTATCTGTTACAGTGTTTAAAGGGAAGACATGAACTTGGTTAGCCCAGTTATATTCATTCCAAACAGGGAGAGAAAATGACTACTTTTTTTCTTTCTTTTCTTTGTTTTTGTTTGTTTTTTGTTCTGTTTTTTTGTTTCTTTTTGTTTTGTTTTGGTTTGGTTTTGGTTTTTTGAAACAGGGTTTCTCTGTGCTCTGGCTGTTCTGGAACTCACTCTGTAGTGCAGGCTGGCCTCCAACTCAGAAATCCACCTGCCTCTGCCTCCCAAGTGCTGGGATTAAAGGCATATAACAACACTTCCCAACTACAAAATGACTTTTTAAGAAGGAGTTTTTTCCACTGGAATGGTTTTAGCTCCAGTCAAAGATCAAGCTACCATAGGTGTGTGGGGTTCATTTCTGGGACTTCAATTCTATTTCATTGATCTACCTGCTAGTCACTGCACCAATACCATGCAGTGTTTAACACTATTGCTCTGTAGTACTGCTTGAGGTCTTGGATACTGATTCCCCCAGAAGTTTTTTTACTGTTGAGAATAGTTTTAGCTATCTTGGGTTTTTTGTTATTCCAGATGAATTTGAGAATTGTTCTTTCTAACTCTATGAAGAATTGAGTTGGAATTTTGAGGGGGTTGCATTGAATCTGTATATTGCTTTTGGCAAGATGGCCATTTTTACTATATTAATTCTGCCAATCCATGAGCGTGGAAGATTTTTCCATCTTCCAAGGTCTTCTTCAATTTCTTTCTTCAGAGACTTGAAGTTCTTGTCATACAGATCTTTCACTTATTTGGTTAGAGTCACACCAAGAACAAATGGTGCTCCTTTAACTCACAGCTAGCATGTAGGAGAATGCAAATTGATCCATTCTTATCTCTTGTACTAAGCTCAAATCCAAGTGGATCAATGACCTCCACATAAAACCAGACACACTGAAACTACTAGAACAGAAACTAGGGGAGAACCTTGAGCACATGCACACAGGGGAAAATTTCCTGAACAGAACACCAATAGCTTATGCTCTAAGATCAAGAATTGACAAATGGGCAGATCTCATACAAACTCTAAGAGAACAGAAATGCCAGCCAAGACTACTATACCCAGCAAAACTCTCAATCACCATATATGGAGAAACCAAGATATTCCATGATAAAACCAAATTTACACAATATCTTTCCACAAACCCATGACTCAATTCCCCCATAAAAAAACATAGACTAACAGACTGGCTATATAAACAGGAACCTACATTTTGCTGCATACAGGAAACACACCTCAGTGTCAAAGAAAATCACTACCTCAGAGTAAAAGGCTGGAAAACAATTTACAAGCAAATGGTCTCAGGAAACAAGACATTCTAGTATCAGATAAAATTGACTTTCAACCCAAAGTCATCAAAAGAGACTCTGAGGGACACTTCTTGCTGGTCAAAGGAAAAATAGAACAAGAAGAACTCTCAATTCTGACCATCTATGCTCCAAATGCAAGAGCACCCTCACTCATAAAAAGAAACTTTACTAAAGCTCAAAGCACATATTACACCCAACAGAATAATTGTGGGTGACTTCAACACTGCACTTTCCTCAATGGACCAATCAGGAAAACAGAAACTAAACAGGGACCCTGTGAAACTAATTGAAATTTTGAACCAATTGGATTTAGCAGATCTATATAGAATATTTCATCCTAAAGCAAAAGAATATACCTGTTTCTCAGCACTTCATGGTACCTTCTCCAAAATTGGCCATATAATTGGTCATGAGACAGACCTCAACAAATATAAGAAGATTGAACTCCTTTCAGATCACTGTGGAGTAATAGCAACAAAACAACAGAAAGTCCACATACACATGGAAGCTGAACAATACTCTATTCAATGATAATTTGGTCAAGGAAGAAATAAAGAAGAAATCAAAGACATTTTAGAACTTAATGAAAATGAAGGCACAACATACCCAAATTTGTGGGACACAATGAAAGCAGTGCTAAGAGGAAAACTCATAGCCCTGAGTGCCTCCAAAAAGAAAATGGAGAGAGCATACACTAGCAGCTGAAAGGCACACCTGAAAGCCCTGGAACAAAAAGAAGCTAATTCACCCAGAAGGAGTAGAAGACAGGAAATCATCAAACTCAGGGCTGAAATCAATCAAGTAGAAACAAAAAGAATCATAAAAAGAATCAACAAAACCAGGGGCTGGTTCTTTGATAAAATCAAAAATATAGATAAATCCTTAGCCAGAATAACCAGAGCACAGAGACAGTATCCAAATTAACAAAATTAGAAATGAAAGAGGAGATATAACAACAGAAACTGAAGATTCAAAAAATCATCAGATCCTACTACAAAAGCCTATACTCAACACAACTGGAATATCTGGAGGAAATAAACAATTTCCTAGACAGATACCTAATACCAAAATTAAATCAGGATCAAATAGATCATCCAGTCCAATAACCGCTGAAGAAATAGAAGTGGTCATTGAAAGTCTTCCAACCAAAAAAATCACAAGACCAGATAGTTTTAGTGCAGAATTCTATCACATTTTCTTTCTTTCTTTTCTTTCTTTCTTTCTTTCTTTCTTTCTTTCTTTCTTTCTTTCTTTCTTTCTTTTTTTTTTTACACAGGAACACACAGAAGCATTCCTTTAATTATGACATAGTAAATCATTAACGAAATAAACAGGCTTTAGTAACTTTAGTAACTATTTGTCTACATATTTTTGGCGGGGAAAATGAACCTTTAATATTCTTTAATACATTAACATATTCAAAAGTGCCTTTGGCCAGTCATAAAATGTAAATATATTTTAAAACCAAGAAAATAGTTGAGCCTATATTGTGCGTCTTGAAATAGCCAACCAATGAATTTCCAAGCAAGATGCATAAGGTATGGTTTGCAAAATTATTAAAGAAATATCACTGGCACTTTCAAAATATACTAAGCAGGTAAGATATAGATAGACTTAAATAAAATTCTTTTGGGGGAGGGTAGTTTTTATTTCTTTTTTTTCCTAAATTCTTTGTTTACCTTCCAAACGCTTTCCCTTTTCCCAGTTCCCCCCAAACCATATGTCCCATAAGCCTTCTCTAAACCCATTTCCAATCACCTCCCCCCTTTTTTCTCTGTCCTGGTACCCCCTACAATGCTGGATCAGGCCTTTCCAGGATCAGGGCCCTCGCCTTACTAACTCATGGGAGTCATTTGATATGCTACTTGTGTCTTGGGGATTCATAGCTTCTGGGCTATTTAATATCCACTTATCAGTGATTGAATTCCATGTATATTCTTTTGTGATGGGTTACCTCACTTAGGATGATATTTTCCAGTTCCAACCATTTGCCTAAAAATTTCATGAATTCATTGTTTTTAATTGCTGAGTAGTATTTCATTGTGTAAATATACCACATTTTCTGTATCCATTCGTCCATTGAAGGACATCTGGGTTCTTTCCAGCTTCTGGCTATTATAAATAAGGCTGCTATAAACATAGTGGAGCATGTGTCCTTATTACATGCCAGGGAATCCTCTGAGTACATGCCCAGGAGTGGTATAGCAGGGTCCTCCGGAAGTGTCACGTTCAGTTTTTTGAGGAACCGCCAGACTGATTTCCAGAGTGGTTGTACCATCTTGCAATCCCACCAGCAGTGGAGGAGTGTTCCCCTTTCTCCACATTCTCGCCAACACCTGCTGTCTCCTGAGTTTTTAAACTTAGCCATTCTGACTGGTGTGAGGTGAAATCTCAGGGGTGTTTTGATTTGCATTTCCCTAATGACTAATGATGTTGAGCATTTCTTAAGGTGCTTCTCAGCCATCTGAATTTCTTCAGGTGAAAATTCTTTGTGTAGATCTGCCCCCCATTTTTAATAGGGTTATTTGGTTCCCTGGGGTCTAACTTCTTGAGTTCTTTGTATATATTGGATATTAGCCCTCTATCAGATGTAGGGTTGATAAAGATCATTTCCCAGTTTGTTGGTTGCCGTTTGTCCTTTTGACAGTGTCCTTTGCCTTACAGAAACTTTGTAATTTTATGAGGTCCCATTTGTCAATTCTTGATCTTAAAGCATAAGCTATTGGTAATCTGTTCAGGAACTTTTCCCCTGTGCCCATGTCCTCAAGGGTCTTCCCCAGTTTCTTTTCTATTAGTTTCAGTGTGTCTGGTTTTACATGGAGGTCCTTGATCCACTTGGAGTGAAGTTTAGTACATGGAGATAAGAATGGATCAATTCGCATTCTTCTGCATGCTGACCTCCAATTGAACCAGCACCATTTGTTGAAAAGGCTATCTTTTTTCCACTGTATGTTTTTTGGCTCCTTTGTCGAAGATCAAGTGACCATAGGTTTGTGGATTCTTTTCTGGATCTTCAATTTTATTCCATTGATCCACTTGTCTGTCACTGTGCCAATGCCATGCAGTTTTTAACACTATTGCTTTGTAGTATTGCTTGAAGTCAGAGATACTGATTCCCCCAGACTTTCTTTTGTTGTTGAGAATAGTTTTAGCTATCCTGTGTTTCTTGTTATTCCAGATGAATTTGAGAATTGCTTTTTCTAACTCTGTGAAGAACTGTGTTGGGATTTTGATGGGGATTGCATTGAATCTGTAGATCACTTTTGGCAAGATGGCCATTTTAACTATATTAATCCTGCCAATCCACGAGCATGGCAGATTTTTCCATTTTCTGAGGTCTTCTTCGATTTCCTTCTTCCGAGACATGAAGTTCTTGTCATATAGATCTTTCACTTGTTTGGTTAGAGTCACACCAGGATACTTTATATTGTTTGTGGATATTGTGAAGGGTGTCATTTCCCTAACTTCTTTCTCAGCCTGCTTATCCTTTGAGTATAGGAAGGAAACTGATTTGCTTGAGTTGATTTTATAACCAGCCACTATGCTGAAGTTGTTTATCAGCTGTAGGAGTTCTCTGGTGGAGGTTTTCGGGTCACTTAAGTAGACTATCATATCATCTGCAAATAGAGATAATTTGACTTCTTCCTTTCCAATTTGTATCCCCCTGACCTCCTTATGTTGTCTAATTGCTCTAGCTAGAACTTCAAGTACTATATTGAAAAGATATGGAGAGAGAGGACAGCCTTGTCTAGTCCCTGATTTTAGTGGGATTGCTTCAAGTTTCTCTCCATTTAGTTTGATGTTGGCTACCGGTTTGCTGTATATTGCTTTAACAATGTTTAGGTATGGGCCTTGAATTCCTGTTCTTTCCAAGACTTTTACCATGAAAGGATGCTGGATTTTGTCAAATGCTTTTTCTGCATCTAGTGAGATGATCATATGGTTTTTGTCTTTGAGTTTGTTATGTATGTCCCCTGATTTCTTCCCAAGGCTTTCTATCTCCAACGTTGTCTCCCTTTGAGTTTTCTTAGTTGTTTCTACTTCTGATTTTAGATCCTGGGTGGTTTTGCTTAGCTCCTTCACTTGCTTGTTTGTGATTTCCTGTAATTCTTTAAGAGATTTTTGTGTTTCCTCTTTCATGACCTCGGCCTGTTGATCAAAGTTCTCCTAAAAAGTGTTTTTTGCATTTCCTCATTATTGGCTTTTGTATTCTCCTGAATTTCTTTCAATGATTTTTGTGTTTCCCTTGCAAGGTCTTCTAACTTTTGATCCATTTTCTCTTGAATTTCTTTAAGTATGTCCCTCATGTGTTCCTGTACCAACATCATGACCAGTGATTTTAAATCCAAGTCTTGTTTTACTGGTGTGATGGGGTATCCCGGACATGCTGGTAAAGGAGAATTGGGTTCAGATGTTGCCATATTGCCTTGATTTCTGTTAGTGACGTTCCTGTGTTTGCCTTTTGCCATCTAGTTCTCACTGGTGTTAGTTGATCTTGTCAATGCTGGACTCACCAGTGCATGCTGCCTCTTCCCAGGTGGCCTCTGGTGCAGAGCTTACCTCCTGCACTGCCTGGAGACAGGGTACTGTTTCCCAGGCTGTTCAGATCCCGAAGCAGACACAGGAGCCAAGCTGTGCGCTCCCAGACTGCCTCTGGGTGCACTCCAGGTCTCCCGCACTTCCTGGAGACCGAGTGCTGTGGCCCAGGCTGTTCAGATCCCAATGCAGACAACTGAAGGCTCCTGCCGGGGCCCACTGGGTTCACCAGAGCACACTGACTTCTCCCAACAACTGTCATGTATGGGTTTACATTATATTTATTCACATAATTTGAACTTGTGATCAAAGCACAGTAAGTAACATACAGAATTCTCTTAGCATCAGTAACAGAATACTGGATAGCCATGGCTGGAACATAAGGATATTTACCTCCCATCACAGTTGCCTGGAGGAACACTGTATAAATGCAGATGTGAGGCTCCTTTCCATGTCCCTGCCTACTCAGCAATAGTACTGTGTCTCCTTTCTCTGTTCTCTGGCTTTCCTCTTGTAGGGTGAAGAGGAATGTTATAGATCAGAGCATTGTGTCCTAAGATAACCATATACACAATGGGGGAAGGGTGCTGTCTCTCCATCCATATCTACAAACAGAGCAATGTTGTTGTCTTACCATGTCCTTCTCAAGAAAGTAACTCTTTCCCTGAGGTCCAGGTAGCCAGATCAGGTTGATACCCTTGCTACAAGGAAATCTAAGAAATCAGAGGTTCACTTTGCTGACCTTGACTGTGAAAGATCTCCTTGTTACTCAGAACAATGATCACTGATGGCTGTCAGAACAGCCTGAATATTCTGTGCTAGACACTTAATACAGATCTGTGAGGAGTCAATGCCCTCAGACCCATAGCAAAACTGAATTTCTAGGCATTTTGTGCCCATTACTCAGCATCTAGATCCAATTTTCCCTATTCCTCAGCCTTCATATAAGACTTTGGGTTCTACAGCACTTTCATTAAGATTCCCAATTCCAGTGAATTGACCTGTATTCAAAGGTCATCCCTCTCTCTACTGGGATTTTCAATCAAATTTCATATTTTAGGAGATATTTTGCCAACTGAAACAAATAATCAAAGCTTAAACATAGAAAGAGAAAACCTTGACTTCCTTCCTAGAAACTTTTAACAAGAAAGGTAAATTCTTTCACTGAACGATTATATAATTAGCAATGTTTAGGGGGGAATTTCTAATGGGGAGCATTCCAGAGCTAGATGTCAGGGATTCTGTTTTCCATTCCCAGCCAAATTATATGTTGCTAGTCTTCTCTGAGCAGGTATGGAAGAGCACCACTACCATCTATCTCTGTCCTTTCTGCTTGCTAACACAATTGTACAGGACTGTAAGAACAACCAAACCATATGCCAGGATGCAATGCTATGAATGACCCAAGGCAAATCAATGGCTTAGTTTTCAAGATGCTGCCATCCTCTGAAGTGTATATATTTTATATACAGATACAATATGGATAAGTGTGTTACAGTAAAGTTTCAATCATATCAGTCCTTTATAGAGAAGGCATGTTTCTCAATGACAGTATGCCTACCTCCACCAGATTCACTTGCTTTCTGAAATACTAGCTTTTCACCATTTACGATCCAGAAAAGCACAACAGTTATTTATCTCAAGTATACACACATGTTATGTAAACCACAAGCTCCAATTCGTATATACATATACATATGTGTAGATACAGACACATGCATGCACAAGTTGTCCTATGCAGGAAAAATGACTCAGCAGTCAAGAGCACTTCCTGTTTTTCCACAGAACTTGAGTTCTGTTACCAGCACCTACATCAGATGACTCATAACTGCCTATTACTCTAGATACCCTAATATCTTATGCCCCATTTTAAGCTTCTGTAGCCATCTGTACTCATATACGCACACATATGCACACATACATTCCTCCCCCTCTCTCTCTCTCACACACACACTTACACACACACAAACACACATACTCACTCTCACACACACACATACACACACACACACACACACACACACAAGTAAAATAAATTTATTTTTAGGAAGGTCAATCTTCCATCAAAGATTATATTATCTAAAATACCTGTGATTAGAGGCATTTCAGTTTTGGGAGTTTCTTCCATTTTAAAATATTTGCATCACTTGTTGGCTCTGATTTATTCTGCAAACAATTCAAAAAATATGAATTTTAGAGCATTTAAGATTTTTTCATAAGGTCTACTCAGCAGGTCTGTCATATCTGATTTTTCCTTCGGATAATGTCTTAGCACTTACAGCAACTAAAGGCCCTAATTCCAAAGAATTGACCCAGGATCTCAGTAAAGAATTGTATCTCTTGCTTTACTCTGATCTTTCCCACACATGCCTTCTGAGAAAAAGAAAGAAAGAAAGAAAGAAAGAAAGAAAGAAAGAAAGAAAGAAAGAAAGAAAGAAAGAAAGAAAGAAAGGAAGGAAAGAAAAGAAAAAATTAAATCCGTGTTGTTATGTTTTGAATATGATATGTCCCCAAGAGTCCCATATGTTTAAGCATTTGGTCTCCAGATGGTGGTGTTGATGAGGGAGAGTGTGGAACTTTTAAGGGTAGAACCTTGCTGGAGAAAGTAGCTCCATAGAGGGCTGGTACTGCTTCCTGTCACATCTCCCTCCTTCTGCATCCTGATGCCCCCATGTGCTAGCAAGCTCCCACTGCCACTGCCACAGTTGCTCTGCTGCCCTCACTTCAAATCCACAGTGGACTTTATCCTTTTAAACCAACACAAACTCTTTCCACCTTTATGTTGCTTCTTTTCTGATAATTGATCACAGCCATAAGAAAAGTGAGTTCATGATTAACACTTCCTTATTGTGTTTTGTCCTAAATGCAAATGTTTTATAAATTTCAAACTTAACGAGAGGACATATTAGAGTTGAAATTGTGTATTTCCCTTTCTTGGTCATATTCATGGTGTGTTGTGTTTTGACAAGTTTATCAACAAATTTTAAGTCTTTACAGGACAGGAACTAGATTGTAATTACAGGTTGACTAGATGGCTTAGTGGGTGAATGCATTTACTACCAAGACCTCCTAAGTTCAGTAACTATTCAAATGGTGAAGGAGACAAGGGGCTCTGGGATATTTTTCTCTGGCCTCCATACATGCTGAGCATTGCACATATGTGCATGAACACACACACACACACACACACACACACACACACACACACAAACATACCCCATAATTAATTTTTTAAAAGAAACAATGATTCATATAAATGGGACCTAAGCACTCATACTTTGGACACACATGCTCTTGCTGCAGGCATTGTTATTTGAAGTTGAACAGGATGCCAGTGGTACGTTTATCAGTCTGACTAGAGTGTTTGACCCAAGGCATATCCCATGAGTAGTATCACTCTCTCTGGGGAGCTTTCCAACATGACCCTCCATGCCTTTAATTGTCTCCTCATCCAATAACACTTATAGCTGAGCACATGGCAAAAAGACCTTACCAAAAGAGGAGCTGGTTATTTGTTCCATCTACAAATGTGGGGATCTAGAAATGATTTTTTTAAATCTCTTCACATTTTACTTTTACTTAGCATCTTTAGTTTACCTGATATATTCAGGTGCCAAATCCTCATTATGATTCAATAAGGGCCACATTAGTGGCTCATCCAAAATCACTTCTTTCATAGATATAAAGAGTGAAGATTGGAGGGGTCTTTTAATTAGTTCCCTGGGATTGTACTGGCAAGGTACCACAAACTACCTGATCTAAATCATGGAAAGCTGTTGCCTCCCCATGCCATAGGCTGAAAGGCACCATGGAGTGCTATACAGCTATTAAAACCAATGAATTCATGAAATTCTTAGGCAAATGGATGGAACTAGAAAATGTCATCCTGAATGAGGTAACCCAATGACAAAAGAATATACATAGTATGTACTCATTGACAATTGAATATTAGCTCAAAAAGCTTGGAATACCCAAGATACAATTCACAGACCACATGAAGCTCAAGAAAAAGGAAGACCAAAATGTGGATACTTTGGTCCTTCTTAGAAGGGATTTCAAAATACCCATGGCTCACAGCCAACCAAGGCAACTCTTATAAAGACAATATTTAATTGGAGCTGGCTTAGAGGTTCAGAAGTTCAGTCCATTATCATCATGGCAGGAACATGGCAGCATCTAGACAGGCATGGTGCAGGAGGAGTTGAGAGTTCTACATCTTCATCTGAAGGCTGCTAGGAAAAGGCTGTCTTCCAAGCAACTATAAGAGTCTTAAAGCCCACGTCCGCAGTAACACAGCTATTCCAACAAAGCCAAGACTCCTAATATTGCCACTCCCTGAGGCAAACATATACAAACCATGACATTCCTTTGCCTGACAGACATAGCCTTGTTCAAACACATGAGTCTGTGGGAGCCATACCTAGCCATAGCATAATGAAAAAGAACATTTAGTCCAACTTCCAAACAAAGGCATTGCCAGGCCTATCACAACAAAACCCCACTCCTGGTACCAACTTCTGTCTTAGGGTTTTACTGCTGTGAACAGACACCATGACCAAGGCAACTTTAATAAGGACAATATTTAATTGGGGCAGGCTTACAGGTTCAGAAGTTCAGTCCATTATTATCAAGACAGAAGCATGGCAGCATCCAGGCAGGAATGGAGCATGAGGAGCTGAGAGATCTACATCTTCATCTGAAAGCTACTAAAAGAGGACCTGCTTCCAAACAGCTAGGAGAGTTTTAAAGTCCATGCCTACAGTGATACAATTACTCCAACAAGCCTGCTAGTAGTGCCACTCCCTCACTCCCTGGACCAAGAATATACAACCATCATGTGTGTGTGTGTGTGTGTGTGTGTGTGTGTGTGTGTGTGTGTCTTAGACATAATAATTTGTCCAAAGAGGACAAAATTAAGATGATTAATTCTCTTTCTTTTAAAAAAACTCCCTTGTTACTATAGTCTTAATTATAAAAAATAGATTAATCCCCTGCGCTTGTAGTTTTATTTCTTTGCATCCTGCAAACAACTTCTAATGAACTCAAAGAAATGAGATGGTGCTGCTTGAAGGTTAAACGAGATTCCAAGAGGAAAGCATCAGGATAAAGGAAGGGATATTTCATGCACTTGCAGAGAAGACAGCTGATGAGCATGGCTTGGTCAGGTGAAAGAGTGGGCAGAGCCTTTTTTCATACTTTTTCTGTGAAGTTAAATCGTCCTGGCAGTTGAGCCCACAGTTTGAGTGTGAAGTGTCCATGTAACTGGGTCACCATCTGCAGGGCCTGTTGGCAGTCATGCCAGGGAGTTTCTCAGCCTTTGCTGCTAGACAATAAGAACTGCCGCACTCTGGGATTCTGCTGCCCATCAGGCACTATATGGAACACTGTCTTCCACCATTATGTTCTGGGCTTCTTCTTCCACCTGGGCATAGGTGAGAGAATGAGGCTTGGAAGCCCAACAGAGGCTGAATTCTAGTCAGTAGATGAAGCTCAAAGTTCTTGGTTTTACCACTGTCGTGAACCTTGGAGACAAGGCCTGCTCCTCATCCTCTTCTGAGTCACCCGAGGATCAAGCAGCAAGAATCCAACCACTAGGTAGTAGTCAAGTCAAGGCATGCAAGCAGACAGGGCACCACACACGCTAGGGTACTACTGCTGAGTATGCTCTTTTGCTTCTGAGGTGGGCTACAGAGCTGGATTGTGGAGCATACTTCCAGGACACATGAACCCTAACCTTGAAGGAAGACACCTCTAGTTCCATTTCGCTCCCACTGTCAATACCCCAATACACTAAATCTTAGACCCCAATGCTTGCTCCAGGATGACCCCAAGACCAGCCTTTCAGAAGATGATGGCTGTGCGACTTGATTTCCTTCTGCTGCCAAATCTCTCATTCCCCACCCATTCTCTCTGCTCTTCTACCCCTCCTGCATACAAAGGAACCAGACTTCACTGAACTGTGTTTTGCCACGGAAGAATCATTGATTATATAAGTGCAGTTCGGGAAATAAGATTTGGTAGTTGAATTCTGCTTTCTGTGACTGACTTGGTGATTAAACTTTCAGCAGTTTCAAAAAGCCTTGGGGAAACATGAGTGAAAAACAGCATTTGGGCTGTGTGTGTGTGAAAGTGTACATAGATACGTAAAGGATGTGTGTGCATCTGTGTGGTGTGATGTGGGATATATATATATATATATATATATATATATATATATATATATATATATAATGTTTGTTTGTTACATATGTATATATTTGTGTGCTTGTGGATTATGCATGTTTTTGTGTGCAGTGTCAGTATATATGACAATGTATATATGTGCTTATATGTATGTCCTATGTATGCATGGTGTGTATATGTGGGTATGTGCATGTTGTGTGGCTACAGGTGTCTATGTGTAAGTGGTATGTGTGATGAGTATATATTATCTATTTGTGTATGTATATATATATGCCAAGGACCAGCCTCAGCTTGGAGAAGGGTTCTGAGAGAAAGGGTGTCTGGGAACAGGGAAAAGAACAAGTCAGTCAAATTATGAATCCAAACTGACAACCTATGACCTGTGTTCTGCTTGATACAGCTTTTCCAGTCTGTTTCTCTCTATGTTCTTGTTCTCTCTGGAGATTTCTCTTTCTATATTCTGCTTGCTTGCTATTCTAAGAGAATGTCCTGCTTCTGTGTGTTTGTATGTGTGTGTGTGTGTGGTGTGTGTTGTGGTGTAGGTGTGGGTGTGTTGTCTGTGGGTATGTGTGTATGGTGTATGTGAAGGTGGTATGGTGGGGGGTGATGTGGTGGTGTATGTGTATGGTGTATGTATGTGTGTGTGGTGTGGTGTGTGTGTACATGTGTGAGGGTGGTATGGTGTGGGGGGTGATATGGTGTGTGTTGTATATGTGATATGGTATGTGTGTGTGTGGTGTGGTATATGTGTATATGTTGGGAGGTTGGTATGGTGTAAAGGGGTTGTGGTGTGTGTGTGTGGGTGTGGGTGTTGTGGTGTGGTGTGTGTGTGCAGGTGTGTGTGTGTGTGTGTGGTGTGTGTGTATGTGTGTGTGTGTGTGTGTGTATGTGTGTGTGTGTGTTCTCCAATTCAAGTAGTTCTCTCTTTTTATCCTAAAATGGTCTTTGGATAGCTCATCTGCAGTTCACAAGTCCAGTCTTTTATTTTACATATCAATCCAGTCACTTATTCCAGGTTTTCCTTTTGATTATCTCATGAATCAGCATCCCAAGACCCCAAATCTTTGATTCTTAGGAGACAGCAAGCATACATTTTTTTTTCTGAACTTCGCAAAAGAATTTAGAGATGTGTCTGGGTTTGTTAAGCACGAAGCAGACGATAAGCTAGTTGGGAGGAACCCTGCCCTGAAATGACCATTTCCACCACACCTGAGCCAGGATTTGCTGTGTCTCAGGTTGACCTTGAACCCAGGAATCCACCTGCATCTGTATCCTCCTATCTTTATATCTTTCTGCTGGCTTATAATGTAGCTACCTCTGTTCATTCAGATTCATGAATCTCCTCATAATTCATATTGAATCCTTACACTTTTGCGTAATTGAGAAATAATATATTTTTGAACTTGCGTCTTTTTTCCACAGTCTTAAGAGCTGTCCTGAAGGGCCCAGCATTTACCATTTTGCTGAGAAATAGCCACACCCTCAACTCTTGCTGTTTCTAAAGATCATGGAATCATTAACATTAACAGGGAGGACATTTCTCAGAAGGGAAGAGTCCTCCACTGCAAGTAGTGGTGCCAGAAAACATGTACATCATTACACAAACACGCCTTATGTCTACAGCAGCCACTGACACCCAGTGGTTCGCACTGGGGTCCTATCCCACGGGCAGGATACTCTGTCCAGACCAGGGCCACACCAGGCTCAGTCTATATGTCTGCATGTGAGTGCACGTTTAAAATATTAAAATGTGGGCTTTTGTTAATAGAAATTAAGTTCTTGTATTATTTTCTAGGTCAGGCCACTCTGTGTGACTACTGTGACAGCCTCACTGGAAATCAGGAGCAATATTCCTAAGGTAAAAAAATGGCTCTTCATGCATTTCTCTCACACCTGGCCACACAATTCTTTTACAGAAGAATGAGGCATCATTAAGAAACTAAGTTTTCTGTGAGCTACGTAGAGCTTTTGATAGCAGCGTTTTATTGTTTGGATTTAGAATGTTGCCCCGAGGCCCGTGTGTTTGAGCACCAGCGCTTCGGCTGGGGCTGCTCCTAGCTGAGATTGTGGGGACGGGAGGAGATGGATCATGGGAGGCAGGCCTTTGAGCTAGCCCAAACTTGCTTCCTATCCTTTTCACTCTGCTTCTAGCCTGCCGGAGAGAGAGGAGAAGTCCCAGCCTCCCACTGCTGCTGCCAAGAGCAGACCGACTTCCCTGAAACACGAGGCAGAGGAAATCCTTCCTTCCTTAAGTTGCTCTATCAGGTACTCTGTCAGAAGCAAAAGGAAACTTAACACCGTGCCAGCGTTCGCTAAGGAAGCCCTGTTCTCTGATCGCCAGTCGCTAGGGTCTCTGAAGAAGCAGAACAGGGCTGCTTACCCGTGGCTAGAGTGCAACCGTCATGACTTATGTCTCGATTAGTAGACATTTCACCCTCCTCTGAAATGAGGAAACCTTCCGGGGAGAAGCGTAGTGCTACAGCACAGTGTTGACAGGGCTAGAAGCGTTAAGGATGGGAACCGGAATCTATGTACCGCTTCAGGCATTTGAAAGACCTCAGTGCGTTGGGGAGAAATTCAAGCCTTAATTCACAGGATTAGATATTTTGACTCTCAGGCAATAACCCATACACTGTAGCTAACAAAATACAGACAGGCCATCTCCCCCTTGGTTTTCTTACCACAAATCTACCAACAAAACATTTTTTTACAAGTAGGTCAAGAAAGAAAACAAGACAAAGGCAGAAACACCCTCATTCTCTTATCTCAAGTTATCACTGTATTGTAACATTTTATGTATTGTTTCTCATACAATGTATTTTGATCATATTCTTTCCCTTCCCCCAGCTGCTTCCTCTCCCTCCCCCCTCTCTCTCCTTGTGTGTGTGTGTGTGTATGTGCATAATTAAGCAACAAGCCATCTCCTTACTCGTCTATTCAATATCTTCCTCTTCCTGCTCCACACTACTATGAGAAACAAACTTTTTTAACTTAATCTCCCGTACCTGCATCCCTGGCTTTTTTTTTTTTTAACCTGGAGACAAACACCAGAAACAGCAGATACGGCATGATCATGAGAGCCACAAATCAGAGCACTGATCCGGGACTCTCCCACCCCAACTGGGTTCCACAGATGCCCTTCCCTAACTGTTTGGTGAGGCATTCCAGTGACATTACTGCCTGTGGAGATCTGCACGTCTGAGGTAACTCTTGCCCAACTGGGAATGGACAAGAGTTTGAAATGGTAGCTATGCCTATTACAAGGTCAGCCTCAGTTGTCTAATCTTTAATTGATATAGGGGACTTGTTCCCCACACCATCCCTCAGACTCCTTTAAATCTTCCTCATGTTCTTTATGATATGTGCTCCTTTATATGTAGTAATCCCTTAATAGCACACACATCTCAGTATTAGTCCTGACATATAATAAAAACTGTTTGACACGTATGTAGATGATGTCACTCTCTTCCCCGTGACACAGTATGTAGATGATGTCTCTCTCTTCCCATGACACAGCATGTAGATGATGTCACTCTCTTCCCGTGACACAGTATGTAGATGATGTCACTCTCTTCCCATGACACAGTATGTAGATGATGTCACTCTCTTCCCGTGACACAGTATGTAGTTGATGTCACTCTCTTCCCATGATACAGTATGTAGATGATGTCACTCTCTTCCCATGACACAGTATGTAGATGATGTCACTCTCTTCCCATGACACAGTATGTAGATGATGTCACTCTCTTCCCGTGACACAGTATGTAGATGATGTCACTCTCTGCCCATGACACAGTATGTAGATGATGTCACTCTCTGCCAATGGCACAGTATGTAGATGATGTCACTCTCTTCCCATGATACAGTATGTAGATGATGTCACTCTCTTCCCACGACACAGTATGTAGATGATGTCACTCTCTTCCCATAATGCAGTATGTAGATGATGTCACTCTCTTCCCATGACACAGTATGTAGATGATGTCACTCTCTGCCCATGACACAGTATGTAGATGATGTCACTCTCTGCCCATGACACAATATGTAGATGATGTCACTCTTTTCCCATGACACAGTATGTAGATGATGTCACTCTCTTCCCATGACACAGTATGTAGATGATGTCACTCTCTGCCCATGCACTGTATGTAGATGGTGTCACTCTCTGCCCATGCATTAAGCAGCTTGCCAAGGGAAGTGTATGCTTTACTTGGTAGATGAAGAGGCTGTTATAGAGCATTATCTTTTAACTAATATTATTAATTTTTGTTGTTGGTGGTGGTTTTTTGAGACAGGGTTTCTCTATATAGCCCTGGCTGTTCTGGAACTCACTCTGTAGAGCAGGCTGGCCTCAAACTTAGAATTATACCTTCCTCTGCCTCCCAAGTGCTGGGATTAAAGGCGTGCACCACCACTGCCCAGCCTAATATTTTTTAACTGGATAATTTTCACATGTGGCGTGTTTAAACAGTATTTTCGAAACATCTCTTACTCAGATATTCAAAGAAGTTTCTCTGTTTAGGATCAGTTTAAGGCTTTTGATCAGTGAAAAGTTTTACCCATATTCCTACTTTCCTACACTAGAAAAATCCATAGTTTTCATAACAGTGCGGTGTGAATAAGGTCTGCCTATCCAGGCCCACAGAAACGTGGAGGAATGGAATGCTTGTTCCATTAGCATGCTGAAGGGAAATGAGATCCCTAAACATGTTCTGAATTGAGAGTCAGTACAAACTCAAGAATAACTCAAGAACTAATTTGTATTTATACCACTTAGATAAACCTGTCAAGCCATTTAGCATCCAAGTCCCATTTTATCTCTAAGACATACTGTAGCCTTGCCCACTAACATAAGGACCCATAGAGAGTTAGAGCTAAGAGACCCTTTCACAGTAAAGTGCCATACAGAAATAAATTACCATAACTCTCTTCAAGTTGCCAAGGGGTGAACACTGCAACACATTTATTGATTCATTGTTTTTCTCGGAGAAATCTGTTGGTTTACTGTACAAAGGGATATGATGTCTTTGAGAATGATAAGCAGTTTGGTTAATATAATGATCATCCAAAACACAGCTTCAGGAGTTCAGGAGGGCCATCCCCATTTGATTATGATGGTGATTCACTAGTCCTTAGGATAATAGGCCATCTGCAGAATAATTTCAATTACACACACACACACACACACACACACACACACACACACATTTATGAGCATTAGAGGTCCACTCAGGTATGAATCCTGAGCCATATTTTTACTACCAGAAACTCAAATACCAACTGAATGTCCTAGATAAATTTTTGTCAACTTGACATAAGCTACAGTTATCCAGGAAGAGGATCTTCAATTGAGAAAATGCCTCCAGCAGATTTTCTGTAGGCCAGTCCGCAGGGCATATTCTTGATTAATGATTGATGTGCTTGGTCCCAGCCTACAATGGGTTGTACTACGCTGGCGATGGTGGTCCTGGGTTATCTAAAAAGCAGGCCAAGCAAGCTATGGGGAGCAAAATGTAAGCAACTTCCATTTAAGTATATATATATATATATATATATATATATATATATATATATATATATATATATATATATATATATAAATAATACACTTAATATATATATCAGTTCCTGACTCCAGGTCCTGCCTTGAGTTCTTGCCATGACTTCTCATGATGGATTGTAATCTACAAGAAGAGATAAGCCCGTTCCTTCCCCAATTGCTTTGGTCACAGTGTTTGTAATAGCAATGGAACAAATGGAGACTCAGAATTAAATGGCCATTTTAGAATGCATGCTCCATTTGAAGGCCACAGATCTCACTCCATCGGCATGTCTCCTTAGCTTTTCTTCACGCCATGTGGACACACTGTGTCTGGCGTGAAGTGCACACTTGTCTACAATGCCAACATGGAACTCTGAAAGCTCTGTGTGCCTGAAGCCTGCCAGTCTCCACTCCTCTGCATGAGTTAGCTTTCGGGAGACTATTGAGCCTTGCAGTTGACAGCATGCATTGCAATAAGAGATCCTGACTGCCTTGTGATCACAGGACTGTGTATATATATATATATATAAATATATATATATATTTATATATATATATATAAATCTCTACCTGTGTGTACCAGTCTCTTTTCAACCATATGTGCAGAGTAATGTTTGGCTTAGAGGGTTAAGTGAGATGATATAACACTAAGATCCTGAAGTCATTTTAGCATGCACTAACAGCTCATGAGAATAAGAATCCAGTTCTTGTCTACATCGTGTTCATTTACAGATTCATACAGGAGTCTATGGACACCCCTCTCATTTTTTCCAGAACTAGTCTTCTGCCAGCCTTCTAGCAGCACTGCCTTCATGGACATCCTTTTTATATTCAAAACTGGAGAGGGGACAGAACCTCCACATGATCCAAATTACATTATGCCATTAACGGCTTATGCTGTAAATGATGGGCCATCAAATCTCATGCTCCGGAGACTAGATGGATCATTAAAAAGTTCCCATACCCTCTGTATGTGGATGCTCCACAGCAGATGCTACCATCTGGATATGCTGGTCTTCCCACAATGAGCAGGGATGGTTTAATATAGTGGTTTACCTTTGCAAGCAATTTCTGCATGTATTAGAAAAGAGTGATGAGAAGTCAAATTATATAGGTTAGAATGTTGGCTCCTTCATAGACTTGGTGTTTTAACCATGGCTACATATTGAAGTCCCAGTAAGATGGAGATAGTAATTCTATTTATCTGAAGTCACTGTGGGTTTTTAGCTAGATAATGAAATAATGCATGTCATAGAAAGCTTTGAGTTTTAATATCAATATTTTTAGTTATAACATTAGTAATACAAATCTTTTTGCTGCATAGATATTTGCCAGGGTTCTGCTATTTTATATCAAAAGGGGATAATAACCCACTGTATTTTCTATACAAACTATAGAAAATACAGTCTAAGACATTGTCATCAGCAGGTAAGTGGACGTAAAATCCATGTCATAAGGGAGGATTCTTTCATTGTTTTAGTTATATTTGATTTTGTATGTATGTGTGTGGAAACATGTGCCTGTTCATGTATCTGCACATACTTGCATACATGTGTGTGTGTGTGTGTGTGTGTGTGTGTGTGTGTGTGTGTGTGTGTGTGTAAACATGAGTGCATTTGTGTTTATCTACCCATAGAGGCAGCAGCCATTCTTCAGGTGCCATCCACTTTATTGTTTGATTTTGTTTGTTTGACCAAGGGTGCTTACCTGGAACTCACCAAATAGTTAAGATTGTCTGACCAATGAGCCTCAGGGATCCACTGTCACCACATCCCCAGTGCTGGGATTACAAACATGTGCCAAACTTGCTTAGCTAAGTTTGATCCCAAGTTAGGATCAAACCTGGTTCTTCCTATTTGTGAGGCAAATGCTTTACCAATTGAGCCATCTCTGAAGTCCAGTTTCATTTGTTTACTAAAGGATTCTCTCACAGCTGAAGACAGGCTATGGAATTCTGAACTGATTTTTGTTGTTGTTGCTGTTGCTGCTGCCGCCATTGTTGTTGTTGTTGTTGTTGTTGTTGTTGCTGTGGAATCGTGTAATTGTTTCCAGCACCTCTTTCCCGACAAAGCAGGAAAATTCCAGTGTGGATATCAACCACTATATAGATGAACATTACTGCACAATCTCTGTCATTGAAATTTCTATCACTATGACAAAATATCCAAGATAAACCACTTATTAGGAAAGTTGTCTCTTGACATAGGGGCTTGCAATTCGTGGTCAGTCGGCTCACTGCTTTAGTATCTATGGCTAGGTCATAATACCATGGCTGGGTTTGAATGACATTTACATCCTGGCAGATTGAAAGCAAAGAAAAAGAAAAGAAAGAAGGGATGAAGTCCTAAAATCCCCAGTGACCTGATTGCCTCCAACTAGGCCATTTCCATCTACAATTTCTCCCACCTCCTACTAGCAACATCCCAGGGACCAAGGCTTCATTAGACATAGGTCTTTGGGAAACACCCCAAATCCAAGCTGTAGGGCTGAGTGTCTATAGCAACTAAACAGGACCATATACTGACAACTCTACATTCAACTGCTTACCATAAGAGTTACCATAACTTCCTACTTTAGCAGAGACATAGTGGTACTTAGACAGCATTGTTAGGGTGGCTCCCTGTCTCCCAGGGGGACAGTGTTGTCCCTGGAGTGCAGTCTGTTGTACATTCTCTCTCCATTTTAGTGTTGCAAACACACTTGGGTTCTGGCCACCCCTTTCACTCACCTTCAGCCAACTGTTGTATCTATTTGTAATACAATTAGATCATTTGTCATATTTCACATGCCAACCTCAGATCAGCTGACCTTTCATCTACATTTTTAAGTCTTGCATACATCATGGAATAATGGCTGACACTGTTACGTTACGCAGAGGGCAACAAATGTGTCATAAGGCTCCCTCCCCCTACCCCATTTCAGTAGTCTTTGAAGTTGTTTCTAAGTGACAAACTCAGCACTCCACCCCAAAAGTGGTCATTGGATTTTATTGTGATTTTTTTTAAATTATTTTTTCTATTATTAATTTTGTGTTTTCTGCAACATCACCCAATTAGAATCACATGGTAGATAGCCTTTTTCAGGTCAGTTCCTATCATAGAGAGATAAGCAGGTTCCTCCGTATATTTTCTCAATGTCTTAGCTCATTCCTTTTAATCACTAAGTGCTAATATCCCACTGTGTAGTCATGCTCCAGTTTGTTTATTCAATCACCTACTGAAAGCATCTTGCTTGCTTCAGTTCTGCAGATTATGAATGAAGCGGCCATAAACATTCGTGTGCAGGTTTCAGTGGACGTATAAGTTTTTCAAATCAGCTGTGTAAATACCAAGGAGCGTGATTACGAGATCCAGCAGGAAGGCTGCATCTGTATTTCTAACATGCTGACACCGTGGACTTAACTGTGGCCCTATCATTTCGATCCTCACCATCAATGAATAAGAACTCCTATTTTTCCCAGCCTTTGCCATCAATTAGTATTGCCATCACTTTCCTGAATTGTATATATTTTAAGGGGTTTACACTGCTATCCCATTTTTATTTTGCAATCTTCTGTTGACAAATCATCTTTTCATACAATTATTTGTCATTGGTACAGTCTTTCAACCCTTCTTTGATTTGTAACTGTGTTTGCCATTTATTTCTTTCATTACCAAGTCCTAAGTGTTATTTGGATATTTCAAATCCAAATTAACTGTATTATTGAGAATATTTTTTTCTAGTTTCTGATTGTTCTTCTTATTTTGTTAATGGTACCTTTTACAATGTAGAAATTTTAATTTGATAAATTCCAACTTGTCAGTTTTATTATTTCATGAACGGTGGTTTGGATGCTCTGTCTGAAAGTCATCACCAAAGCCAAGGTTGCCTACATTTGCCCTCTCATTTTGATGGAAGCAGTAGAATTGTTTACTGTACATTTACTTCTACGATCTGGTTTGAGCATGTTTTTCTGAAAAAATATAAAGTGTCTCCATTTTCTGATTATATTTGGGTTTTTGTTTTGTTTTCTTTTGTTTTTACACACAGATATCCAGTTGTCCCAACTATTGCTGAAAGGCTATCTTTTTAGCAGAGTCACCACTATGCCTTTGTCAAACACCAATTAGCTATATCTGCATAAATCTGCCTAGGCTTTCTCTTCTGTCCCAATGATCTCTCTATCTGGGGTTTCTCTAATACTATGTTCTTTGTGCCTTTGTAGAATGCCTTCAGAACAAGTGATATGAATCCTTCAGTCAGGTTCTGCAGTATCATGTTGACTATTCTAGAGTGTGTGACTTTTGTGGATATCTACAAAACAGAAAATGAGGATTTTTATGAGATTTTATTGAATATGGAGAACTTGCAGCTATAAAAATTGTCACCTTTACACTGTTGAGTATTCCATTGCATAGGCATCAAACATCTACACAATTATTTAGATCTCTATTGATATATTCTAATTGAGCTTTATAATTATCTGCAAATATATGTATATATGTATGTATATATGTATGTATGTGTATATATATGTATGTATATATGTGTATATATATATATATATATATATATATATATATATAATTTTAAGTTCTAGTTGTTAATTCAAGGTATTTAGGCAACAGGATATCTTTTGTATATTAGCTCATCATTCTGCAAACTTGTTATAAATGTTTATTGATTACACACATTTTTTGTTTAATGATTTTGCTTTGGTTTTATAAGTACAGTGGTATTTTGTCAATACATGGCTAATCATGTCATCTAGAAATAAGGAAAGTTTGATTCTCTTGTTTATGTGTTTTATACATGTGTGTGTTTATATATTTTATTTTATATATTTACTACAAATTTTAATAATCAAGAGACTAGTCACCTACTCAGCTCCTTCTGAACACAAAATAAGCATTCAACCAGACCACAGGAGATAAAGGAGGCCCTCTTTGGTGCCCTGAACTGTTGGTAATCTTTCCTTCCCTCTCCCCTCAACAATGAGGAGCTTTTCCAGAAAGCCAGCCCAGTTTGGAATGAACTGTTCAGTGGTTCCTGCTGCTGCGGGGGTTGGCTGTAGCAGGAGCTGAAAAACACTGCTAATAAATACAAAGACACATATATTTTATTACATATTATATATACAGACACACACAGAGATACACGCACACACACTCATTCCCTTGAATTAGGCAGTGCTCTTGGTATGATGTGGGATATAAATGAGAAGACTGGACATTGTTGCCTCAATCCTGGTTTTAGGAAAAAACTCAGTACATGATGTGGTAACATGACTTCCCTTCTTTGGTCATGTGATACACAGTTGATTTTCAGATAACTGATCTTGACTTCTGTGCTTGGGATGAATTCACCTTGCCACTGTGTCTATCTTCTTTCCTTCCTATATGTCATTAAAATTGAGGTACTATTTTATAATGAGGAACTTTACATTTATATTCCTGAAGGAAGATAGTGTGTAAACACATTTCCTGCAAAGTTTTAATCCATTTTGGTATTGGATGATGCTGACCCTTTGGAACTAATTACAGGTTCCTCTATTTGCCCCTAGCTGATGGCAGAGATTATTAAAAATGTTTTGCTAAGTGCTTCAAGAATTATCAGTGCTTTAATTTTGTGACATTTCTGCTTCATTCTTTTTGGGGAAGTTATTAGTTATTGATTCAATTTCCTTAGTGAATATAGACAAAGATTATTTTTCCTTATGTGACTTTTAGTAGTGTGTCTTTAAAGTAATTTGATAATTTCACCCACTTTATCAAATTTGTGCCCATACAGTGGTTAATATTCCTTTATTATCCTTATAATAGTCCTGATATCAAGAGTGATTTTTTTCATCACTCTACCTACTGTAATTTGGACCGGGATAGATTGCATTTTTTACTCATATTTTGAAAAGATAACCTTGAGTATAATTGATTTTCTATATTGGTTTCTGTTTTTAATTTCACTGATTTTACTTTAATTGTCATATCTTTGTTTATATGTAAACATTCCCAATTTCCTGGGAGATTGGTTTTTCCTTTGCTAAAGCTTTAAACATCCCTTCCTCTGAATTCTACACATATTGATACACTATATTCTCATTTTCAATTACTTCCAAATATTTTTAAATTGATTTTGCTTTCTTCTTCGATCTAGATTAAATCTAAAACTATTGTGTTTTATTTATAAATAGGTATAGATCTTTCAGTTGTCTTTTTGTGCAGACAACTTTGCTAAAGCTAAATTTCTAGTTTAATTCCCTTTTAGCTCAAGAGCTTCCATGATCTGATTTCTATTCTTTTAAGTTTATGAATGTATTTCTATAACCCAGTCCCAAACATGACATTTCTAGGTTAATATGCCCTGTGTGTGAGAGAGAAGAGGAGCAGTCAGCTGTTGTTTTGTGGACAATGCTAGAGATGCCAATTAGATCAATTTGATTGATAATGTGGAGAGCAGCATATAGATTCTTCCTACTTTTCTGCTTGTTTGATCTCTCAACTAGTAAAAGAGTGAACGTCTTCACCTATGTGAACATATTTGTTTACTCTGCGTTACCTTTTCAGTTTTAAAGCAAACATTCTTGCTTAATGCTGCTTTTATAAAAGAAGCACACACTTTAAAGTTTAGGTTTCTATTTTTTCTTAAGAATTGACCTTTTGATTTTATGTAATGCATGCAATTTTTCTGCTCATAGTATCGGCTTCGTCTGAAGTAACCATAACTATTTCGCATTGCCTTTGATTCTTGCCACTGTTATAAATCTTTTGTTTTCTTTTGCTTATAACTTCTGTTTATAATAAGCTGAGTTTTTTCTAGAAAGTGTAAGAGCAGAATTCTTATTCAATTACATCACAACAGTATCCACCTTTATTTTTGTTATACATTGATCACTGACATATAAAGTTAGTTCTAATATTACTAGCCTAAAATCCAGTATGCTTGAAAGTGTCTTTACTTTGTTGCCTTTTTTCTTTGTTGTTTGGTTCCTCCAGTTTTATAAGATTTCAATATCTATCCTCTGAAATATACCTCATGTTGGCAATTTTTATGTTTCAGTTAACAATTTTTGTTTTAGTTAGTGTTACACACACACGCACACACACACACACAATCAAAGTTCATTACAACTACTGTAAGACACTTGACTTGATAGTATTCAGGTTGCTGAAACTGTTCACTTCTATAGGAGAAATCATTAACAGTAATTCTCTTTATGGTTACTTAAAATAATCAAGTTTTAAGTAAGTAATTAAGAAATATAAAATGTTATGTCCATTTGTTTTTCTCTAATAATTTTTTGGTTTGATTAAATCTCATTTCACATTTCTTTTTTTCTCTGGGGGGGAACCCTCTTTTAAGAGTTATTTAATACAGATCAAAGCAACCCTGAGATTTCACCTTACACCAGTCAGAATGGCTAAGGTCAAAAACTCAGGAGACAGCAGGTGTTGGCGAGGATGTGGAGAAAGAGGAACACTCCTCCACTGCTGGTGGGGCTGTAAGATGGTACAACCACTTTGGAAATCAGTCTGGCGCTTCCTCAGAAAACTGGACATGAGACTTCCGGAGGACCCTGCTATACCTCTCCTGGGCATATACCCAAAGGACTCCCCGGCATGCAATAAAGACACGTGCTCCATTATGTTCATAGCAGCTTTATTTATAATAGCCAGAAGCTGGAAAGATCCCAGATGCCCCTCAAAGGAGGAATGGATACAGAAAATGTGGTATATTTACACAATGGAATACTACTCAGCAATTAGAAACAATGAATTCACAAAATTTTTAGGCAAATGGTTTGATCTGGAAAATATCATCCTAAGTGAGGTAACCCAGTCACAAAAGAATATACATGGAATGCAATCTCTGATAAGTGGATATTAATTAGCCCAGAAGCCCTGAATACCCAAGGCACAAATTGCATAACAAATGATGCCCATGAAGAAATATGGAGAGGGTCCTGATCCGGGAAAGGATTGATCTAGCATTGGAGGGGAATATAAGGACAGAGAAAAAGGAGGGAGGTGATTGGAGAAGGGATGGAGAGAAGAAGGTTTATGGGACATATGGGGAAGGGGGATCTGGGAAAGGGGAAATCATTTGGAATGTAAGCAAAGAATATAGAAAATAAAAATATTAAAAAAATGTTATTTAAAGGGAATTCTGTCAGTAATGAATTTCTTTAGTTTTGTTTATGTTTGCAAGTCTTTAGTTAGCCATTAAATTTAAATAATTCCTTCACTGTGAAGCCTTCTGACTCCTTGTTCCTCTCTAAATACACAGTGTCCCCAGCCCTTGCCTTCTTCACTAGCAAATGATGACTTTACATAACTTAAATAAGGCAGTCCTGGTGTTTCATTTGTTTGTTTGTTTTCTTGTTCATCCTGCTGTCTGTTCCCAGGCTTCCAACTCTTTGTGGTAAAATGACTAATTATATTTGGAAAAGCTTCAACATGCTTACTGTAGTCATTTTGTTCTCTGTCACTCTTTTTGCCCTTGGTTTTCTGGCCTTTTAGGGTAAGCATTCATTAACATAGGCTGAAATTTCCCTGTAGTTATTGTATCATGGCTTCCATATTTTGTCTTCTTAAACTTCAGTGGGGTACACTCTACTGACCACCTCTCCAAGGCCACCATCATTTTCTCAGCTCTTTCAAGCCAATTGGTGGGATATTAAAGACATTCTTTTCAATAAAAATTAATTTTTAAAGGTTTTGTTTGAGATAGGTTTTCACCTGAGTAATCTGGTCAGCACTGAATTTACCAAGTATCCAAAAGTATCCTTGAGCTTCTGATTCCACTGCCTCCATCATCCTAGTGCTGAGGTTACAGACAAGTTATGCCATACTCAGTATCATATTTTCCCACATTTCATTTTGATGCTTTCTTAGTGTTCCATTCCTCTGCTTACACTGCCCGTGTCTGTTTGCATGCCACCTACCCATTTTCTTAGAGTCTTGACATGCAAGCCAAACTTATTTAAATCTTCCACTCCGATTCTCCCAACTCTGTGGTTATATAATTCTGAGATTTGCTTTATTGGTTACATTGTTTCTCCTCTCCTTGTTCTGGGCAGGTCTTATACGTTCATTGATGTTGCAAGCTGAATATATTGTGCCTGATACAGGAAATTCCTGGAAAAAGGCTTTTGGACTATGCATCTCTCTTTACAACGTTAGGTGTTGGATGTATTTAATATTTCCTGCATTCCTACAGGCCAGAAGCTTCAGTCTTCTGTGGTGCTGTTCTTATTTCTCCTTATGAACTTTGACTTCCCAAGAACATCTTGTCAGTGACCTAGTCTGAAGAATTCACTGAAAGATCCATTTCAAATGTTAAAGTTCTTTTCAGTCCATCCCCCCATCAATTTCTAGAGACCTGTGTAAAGAAAGGTGAGCTAGTGCTTCTATGTAAGTCAAAGCAACTCAGTGGGATGGAACATAGCACCTGGTGCTGAAAATTAGTCCTTGTCTCTTTCCCTTAATACTGAATTTCCAGGAAAAAAAATGAGATTCAATTCTGATAACTCAATATTGTCATTTCTAGAGCTTTATTTTAAAAAAAACTGCTACTCTAGTATAGCTCAGTGCACATAACTTGCCTATCCATGAAGAGTCCAGGTTTGACCCACAGCAATTAAACACAAGATTCACCAATGCATTCCACCCCTCAAACGCCCGTCCTTCTCTGATGAGTGAATAAAGAACACACAACTGAAGATTTATTTAAAATTGTAACAGACAACGAACAGTGGGAGTTATAAAACTTAGACCTTTTCTGTTTTAGATAGGGTGTGTCAAATTTCTCCTTTGCCTGGCAATATATGTAAAGTGAGCAGGCATTTACAAGATGATGTACTAAAAAACAAGTCTGAACTAGGCTCAGAATTCAGGAACTCATTTGACTGGTGAGTTGTCTCCGAACTAGCATGATAAAAAGAATTACTTTTGCCCATAGACCTTGCTGGGAGGATCAGGTGAGATAGTAACACTGAATATACTCTATGCCACACAGAATCACATAGAGTCTTGTTTATAGAACATTTACATACATCATGTTTATGTATAAAAGGAGATGTTTGAATATATTCAAAAGCTTGGTAGGGATTATAATTTTCCCTTAGTTTCTCTTTTCATAGGACTATCTTTAAAGCTTTCTTACATTGTCTTCCCTTAGCTCTGCTCTGTGATCCATCTTTACTTTCAGCAAAGTAGAGAATTCCTCACTAAAATTAGTATTTTAGGTGGTCAAAAATGGACTCTCAGTTTGTGGTCCAGAGAGAGAAAAGGTAACAGGATGTGTCTGAGTGAATCACTGGTAGAGCCTGGAGGAAGTGATGACAAATCTCACACAGTCCCTTTCTACACAAAGCTCTTATCTGCAAATAACAACAAAACTGTGATATCAGGCATTAGACCAAGTTCCCACTTACGAGAGCCATTCACAGAGACCATTGAGCGGTCCTTCCCATCTTCGGATAGCTGATTTTTCTGCATCTTTTTTCTTCAATGGCAAGCTCTCTCCAGCCAGAATTCTAAGCCTAATTTCCACCTATTATGCTTACCAGAGCAGTATTCTGTGCTGCCCACAGCAGATAAAAACCGTGGACTATATCTCTGCATTATGCTCATTGACTGACTAAGAAATAAATTGAGTTCTAAGCACAGCACATGAATAGCTGCAAGGTGCACTGGTTTATCATAACATACCAACTCTCTCCTCTCCACAATCCAGTCATTATGCACAGCCAGCTTCTTTCTGGGAAGCCGGATGGAGCATTGCACATACGATGTAGACTTTAAGGAATAGAATTGGTCTGACCTCCTGGAGCCTATTCCTATACCCTGCTGTCTTTTCATTACAGCTTTCCCATCACACTCAAACCCCAGAGTAGCTTGCCTCTAAATTTCATTAATAATTAAGAGCCCCAGACTCAGGGTGCCAAAAAGACTGAAAACAGAAGAAGAAATATGGAAATACTAGCTTCACTTGGAAAGTTATTTAAGTTTTATCCCAGAAAAAAAAAATGAGAACTTTCTAGTTATATAACACAAAGTTGAGGACAATGAGTTATGGGAAGTGTTAAATGTGAGAGAGAACAAAAAACAAACTGTGGTACCAGATGGCCCTTGCTCTCAGAAAGCAAAGGGGAACTCTCACATCCTCTTCCCACAGTTGCTTTTTATCCTTCATATTATCCACTGAAGCTTCTAGAAAAGGAGATTAAAAGTTCCTTCTTCTAAACCTTATTTATGTCATGGCTGGTAAAGTCTCTCCATGTTGAGCCAAATCTTGATATAGTAACAAATCACAGACACATCTGAGAGAACACAAAAGACATTTAGTTATGTTGGCGGCTCTACTTCATTTGTGAAAAGTACCAATCCTGGAGTTCATTAATAAAATGAGGATTAATGATAACAACATGATTAGTAATTTTTTAAGACAGAGCATTTCAGAAAAAAAGGAGTGTATAATGTCTCAAAGTTGATTTGTCTAATTATACCTTTAAAGGACTAAAGCTAAATAAAATATAAGTTTGGGATACTAAAGAAGTGTGTGGGGCTGAGCGGGGTGAGGCACCTCTCTAATGGCAGCACTTAGAAGGCAAGCAAAAGTAGATCTCTGTGGGTTCAAGGCCAGCCTGCTCTACACGGAAAGAGATGCTCCAGGCCAGAGAGGACTTTATGATGGACACTGGTTCATCCTTAAAACACACATACAAATAGCATAATATGGATTCAAAATGTTATATTCAAAAATACATAGTACATGTACAGAATCATATAGGCATCGAACAACAGTTAGTGAAAAAGTACACTATGAATTTGAAGGAAAATATGTACAGGTATATGGGAGGCTTCGGAGGAGGGAATAAATATTGCAATTAAATTATAATCCCAAAAGTAAACTATATATGTTTATATATGTAAAGAACAATAAGAAGCAAACAAAACAGCATAAGAATAGTCTCTAAAATACCTTCTGAAATGATTTAAACTACTTCTTCACTCAACCATTCCTTAAAATGTCAAGTGTGCTCATAAATGTAAAATAATGTAATGAGAGATAGACTTAATGGTTAAGAACCCTGACTGGTTTCTTATATAGTGTATTAGGAATGAGAATGACACACACTTATTCACATACTATGAACCAGGCCCTGAACTGGGTCCCCAGATTTCTTTAGGCAGTATTAAAAACTCAAAATCCCAAAATATATCTATCTCTGTGGTTCTCAGACTCTCTCTATGAGACTGAGAGAAGTGAAGAATCTTTTCTAGATTTCAGAAATAGAGACGTTGAAGCCAAAATAAAATAAGGCTATTTCAGTTTACAATCTGGTTCACTTAATAATCAGGCTTTCAAAATTACCACCAACTTTATTAAACACACATGCATGCACACACAAACACACATATACACTTACAAATATGCACAGTGAGTTTTGGTTATTTGGTGTAATATTTCAAATTTAATCACAAATGCATGACTTTATAACTGCAAATTTAGATTGAATAGATATAAAATAGTTTTAAAAAAGAGTTGGAGCTAAAATAGCATCAACAAAAATACCCATTAAGGCTTTTTTTTACAGAAATAAAAGTTTAGTGCAAATTATATTAATTTTACTATAAGGAAATATGATTCATTTGCACAGATGAAGAAAGGGACACCTTAGGGAATATAAGGTGTCCCTTTCTTCATCTGTGCAAATGAATCATATTTCCTTATAGAGAGAAAAAGGAGGGAGGTGATTGGAGAAGGGATGGAGAGAAGAAGGTTTATGGGACATATGGGGAGGGGGGGATCCAGGAAAGGGGAAATCATTTGGAATGTAAACAAAGAATATAGAAAATAAAAATATTAAATAAAAAAAATTAAAAAAAGAAAGGGACACCTTTAAAAGCATTTATAAGTCCAATACCTAATCAGTTGTTAACTATTAGCTCCAGATCCTGTCCTCTACCCTGCCTTGATCAAGCCTGATCTAGCCTATTGAACTGAAGAAGATCTCAGAAGATGGAAAGATCTCCCATGCTCATGGGCTGGAAGAATTAATAAAATAAAAATGGCCATCTTGCCAAAAGCAATCTACATATTCAATGTAATCCCCATCAAAATCCCAACTCAGTTCTTCATAGAGTAAGAAAGAGCAATTTGCAAATTTACTTGGAATAACAAAAATCCCAGGATAGCATAAACTATTCTCAACAATAAAAGAACTTCTGGGAGAATCACCATTGCTGACATCAAGCTGTACTGCAGAGCAATAGAAATACTGCATGGTATTGGTATAGTGACAGGCAAGTAGATCAATGGAATAGAAATGAAGACCCAGAAATGAACCCACACCCTACAGTCACTTGTTCTTTAAAAAAGGAGCTAAAACCATCCAGGGGGAACAAGACAGCATTTTCAACAAATGGTGTTAGTTCAACTGTCAGTCAACATGTAAAAGAATGCAAATTGATCCATTCTTATCTCCCTGGACAAAGCTCAAGTCCAAGCGGGTTAAGGACAACCACATAAAACCAAATACACTTAATCCAATAGGAAAGAAAGTGGAGAAAAGCCTCAAGCCTCATGGCACAGGGGGAAAGTTCCTGAACAGAACACCAAAGGCTTATGATCAAGAATTGATAAATAAAATCACAAAACTTCTGTAAGGCAAAGGACACTGTCAAAGGACAAAACAGCAACCAACAGATTGGGAGCAGATCTTCACAAATCCTACATCTGATAGAGGGTAAATATGCAATATATACAAAGAACTCTAGAAGTTAGACTCCATAAAACCAAATAACCCTACTAAAAATGGGAAACAGAGCTAAACAGAGAATTCTCAACTGAGGAAACTCAAATGCCAAGAAGCACCTAAAAAAAAGTTCAACATCCTTATTCATCAGGGAAATGCAAATCAAAACAACCTTGAGATTCCACCTCACACCACTCAGAATTGCTAATATCAAAAACTCACGTGACAGAAGATGCTGGTGAGGATGTTGAGAAAGAGGAACACTCCTCCATTGCTGGTTGGATTGAAAACTGGTACAACCACTTTGGAAATCAGTGTAGAGGTTACTCAGAAAATTGGACATAGTATTATTTGAGGACCCACCTATACCCCTCCTGGGCATATACCTAGAAGATGCTCCAACATGTAATAAGGACACATTCTCCAATATGTTTCTAGCAGCCTTATTTATAATAGCCAGAAGCTGGAAAAAACCCATATGTCCCTCAACAGAGGAATGGATACAGAAAATGTGGTACATTTACACAATGGAATTCTACTATGCTATTAAAAACAATGACTTCATGAAATATGCAGGCAAATGGATGGAACTTGAAAATATCATCCCGAGTAAGGTAACTCAGTCATAAAAGAACTCGCTGATAAGTGGATATTAGCGCAAATGTCCAGAATATCCAAGATTCAATTCATAGACCATATGAAGCCCAAGAAGAAAGAAGACCAAAGTGTGGATAGCTTGGTGATTCTGAGAACGGGTAACAAAATACTCACAAGAAGAAATCTGGAGACAAAGTGTGGAGCAGAGAATGAAGGAAAGGCCATCCAGAGACTGCCCCACCTGGGGATCCATGCCATATACAGTCACCAAACCCAGATGCTGTTGTGGATGCCAGGAAGTGCTGGCTGACAGGACCTGATATAGCTGTGTCCTGAGAGATTCTGCCAGAGCCTGACAAATACAGAGGCAGATGCTCACAGCCAACTATTGGACTGAGAGCAGGGTCCCGGATGGAGGAGTTGGAAATGGGATTGAAGGAGCTGAGGGGGTTTGCAGCCTCTTGGGGGGAGCAACAGTGTCAACTGGCCTGATCCCCTGGAGTTCACAGGGACAGGACCACCAACCAAAGAGTACATGGCTAAGGTCTCATATGTGGAAGAGGATAGCTTTTTTGGACATCAGTGGGAGGATCGGCCTTTGGGTCTGAGGATGTTTGATGCCCTAGTGAAAAGGAATGCCAACGTGGGAAGATGGGAGTGGGTGGGTGGATGGGTGGGGAAGCACCCTCATAGAGGAAGGGAGAGCTGGAGAGGATAGAGGGGCTCTGAAGGGGAGACCTATAAAGGGGAAAACATTTAAAAAGTAAATAAAGAAAATATCCAATAAATAAATAAACAAACAAACAAATAAAATGCTTCCTTCTTAGGATATATTTTTGCACTACGTCAGCGCCTGGTGTGGATTTTGTCCACAGAAAGCTTAATGTCTTTCTAGGAATCAATCTCCTACATGAATGTGTGATATAAAGATCTTGAAATGCAGCATTGCTCTGGCAAGGGTCAATTATTTTGTGTATCTTTCATTTGGATATTATGTATTTGCCTTTGGAAGCACTTTCCACTGGACGGAGCACACAGAGAGAAGCGCACTGAGAGAGCTAAGGATTTAATTAAGGATGCTGGATTTGCATGTGGCTATAGGCAGGCTATCCTCAAAAGCAGCTCACCCCCTTAAGCACAGGAGCTGGCTTCTAGCTGTAGCTATTATTGAAACCACCTTTCCGCAGAAAATACTAATGGCATGAGTTCTCTAAGTCAATCTCCACTCAACTGCAACCCAAGAAACATGAGCACGTGGCAAGAGAAAGAGAAGGAAGAGAAAAAAAAAAGCAGTGAATCTTCAGTTCTTTCTGGCATCCTCAAGCCAGTTGCCCCAAAGGTCATATGAAGGGTGTCTTCATGACTTGTGCACCTGAACTTTGACAGGGAGAAAGCCATTGAGAAGAAATGTTCCCTGAGCCCAGACACGTAGCAGCATGTGGGTGGCCCTGCATTCATTCTTTCCTGATGGAGGTTATTCCACCAATGAGATACAACTAAGCATTCTCCATAGTAGGTATTGCAAGATTTCCTCCATCTTCTACTTCTGACAGAGAAACATAAAACATGTCTGCTTCAGTGGCACAATAAAGCCTATGTTCCCCTCCCGGAAAGTCATCGCCTCCCACCTCGTCTCGATTCATCCATTCTGTCTGCTAGTATCTTCTGAGCGTCTTCCATTCCTGCCATTCTCCCTGTATTTGTTTTAAAACATCAGAACTGTAGATCCACGCCTGGATCTACCAACTCAATCTAAACTCAACAATTAGCACTAAAACAGGTGAGGGACACTGCTGCAGGTCTATCCCAGCCATGAAATTCACCACCTTCGAAATATCAGCCTCGGAGCTGGAGGTGAATGGCTAAAACCTCTAACAAGACAAGTCAAACTGGCAGTGTGAGGCTGGTTCTATTTGTGTGCTTTGGGAATAACGAGACACTGGAAAGGAGATGGGTCTGGTTGACAGTAGTAATAGGCCCAGTTAGATAAACAAAATCATGTTGGGAAGGTGTAAAAGGAATGTCAGGCAGCCAAGAGCAAAGAGGTGTCTGAGAGCAGGAAAACCTATTTTCATTTCCAGGGCCATAGACATTTGGTTTAAAAACCTGACTCTATTTTTCAGTGCAAGGACTAATATCCCTAACTCGGAGGTTCCTAGCATTAGGAGGAAGTATAGTGATTGGAGGTCTGACATATAACATGTAATTTCAATGGGAAAGAGTTAAAGATCTATCTCAAAACTCATTCATTCCTCCAGGGGTCTTTGGCAGTGACAGAATCACTTCCCTGAGCATTATCTCCTCCACTGCTCAGGCTCCCGTGGACAGGAGAGTGACCAGTCCCTCGCTAGACACTCTGTTTTCGATCACTTCTGCATTTGCTGCAGGTCTATCCCAGCCATGAAATTCACCACCTTCGAAATATCAGCCTCGGAGCTGGAGGTGAATGGCTAAAACCTCTAACAAGACAAGTCAAACTGGCAGTGTGAGGCTGCATTTCACATTACATCATTTTAAGAGCTTGTATGTGTGTGTGTGTGTGTTTGGTGGTGTGTGTGTGGGGGGGACTGACAATAATGAGTCTTGCTGTATTAGTCAAGTTAAAGAATGGGTATGAAACGAGCACAGGCAGATCATGGGAGAAAGATGCTGATTATTGGTGTCTGGGGTCTAGAGAGGAGAAGTAGGCAGTGGCATAGGCCATGTCTACTATTTAAGCACAGAACAGTGCTTTTCATGTGGTTTGTCTCTATGCTGGTAAGCTGTGACACTAGCTCATCTAGCCCATGGCCCAGCTCTTACAAGGATACATGACTAAAGCATCTCTGGGACTTGACTATTCTACTTATATCTTTTCTAACAACTTCTGATCAAAGGAGGTCCTTCCTAACTGACAATTCCCATACATGGCTGTGGACTCTCAGAGTCCAGTAGACTTTAAAGTTGTATCAGCATCTCCATATGATTCCATGAATTGTTGAGACACATTCCCCTTGCACTGCTGGTATATAGGGACATGTCATTTGCATCAATTTCATGCAAATTATCTATAACTAGAACTCAGACTTGTTTAGTATAAGATGTGATATATGTTGGTTTTTCAGTTCCATATTTTTTTGTCTACTAAGTGTGCCTGGATTTATAGAGAGCATATTTCTACTCTGCTTAACCCAAAAGAACCTAATTCTTCATGTCACAACCTATATGTAATAGGAGATGCAAAGTTTATAGCTGTTTGCTAATTTATCAGTGGCTCAGATGTACTGGCATAGAGCATAGGGGTTTTACAATAAGATTTCAAAAGTATATGTGCCATACATGTTTCTCTTCTATTAACCTGCCTACACACACACACACACACACACACACACACACACACACATACACACACTCCTATGTGTGTGAGCACACACACACATGCATGTATGCAAACACACACACACATACACACACTATTACCTTTTACTATTCCTCTCATTTGAGACTAAAATAATCAAATCATATTTTTTCATGATTAACAGACTCAATATCCTCTTGCAAACAGAGCTCATGTAAATAGACTGTACAGGAAATAGAAGAGAAAATACATTTTTATTAGGCACATTGCCTAATTTTTTCTGGTCCTGTTTCCTGAGTTCTTCCAACATAGTCTTGAATATTTCTTTTTCTTTTCTTCCTTTTGTGATGATGAAGTCATTACCTATTATGGAGTTTACAATCTAATTAGGAAATGAGCTTTGGTGTAATAACTGAGATAAAATTATTTCTACAGGCAAGTGTGTTCTGTCTTAAATAAAAGGTGGGTGATGTGAATATATAATAAAGAAACCTGAAAATTTGAGAGATAAGTAAATGTTATATGAAAATATTTGAACTGGAACTGTTGGAGATTAAGGAGGAACTGTACAGAAGAACTGTAGACCATTCCCATCATGGGGTTGAACTGGTCCTGGGGTAAGGAAAGGCTTGACTCATTCTGTTTACTCAAATAAAACAGATTTCTAAATCACACTGAGAGACTAGTATGGCATGCTGTTTCTTAGGTCATAGTCATTTCTTCTAGTTGCTATTAATTGTTTTTCTTTGTCAGTGAATCAATATAAAACCACTGAATGGTTTTAAACAAGATGGCAAATTTCTATCCAATAGGCCACCCAGTAATAAGAGGGCAACAGCTATTGAAGGTTATGATTCCTGGGCTTTGGTGTTAGCTCCTTAATGAAAGATGACACTATCAGCTAAAGTGACTAGAAAAGACCAGAAGCTAGGAAAGGCACCAATTTTTGGATTGTATTTACTTTGGAAACCCTTTATGCTTTCTAAATAAATACGGCAAAAAGTCAGGGAACTGTTGGGTAGGAAACCTTCAGCCTAGTGCTTGGCAGGCAAGTAGTGACCAGAGAAATGAACTCCTAAATTATTGTTGCATTGAGGTCAGTGAAGTCCTGGGTATACAGAAGGGTATAATGTGACGTCCATCACTGAGCTATTTAGAAAACAGCAAACTAATGTCCAGTAAGAAAGGGTTAGGAATCTAAATGCAGAATTGCCTTTGTGCAAATTAGTCTGTTACACATTAGCTATGCAGCCTCAAGCAATTCATTTAGCCCCCTGGCTTTACCATTGCTTCATTAATATAATTAGAACTAATAATACTTACCCCCCAGAGATTTGGAAATATTAAATAAAATGGCAAAGCCCTAAGAGCTGTGTGTCCACATAATGAGCAGTTGCCAAATAGTAGTTGTTTCTTCTATTGCTTCTTAATTATTACTATCATCATCATTTATCATATACATTGTTAGATGATTCTGCAAAGGAGATAACGAAAAAAAAAAAAAGCCAAATAAACAATCAGGTAGTGTCATGGACATCAGGGAAGGAGGAGCATGGAGAAAGATGGTGTCGCCATTGATGTTTAAATCTGTCCAAATGTCAAGAAAGATGAAAACTAGGGAGTGAATATTATGCAATTTGTAAGACGTAGGTTAATTGTTACCTTAGAATGCTTTTGCAAGATCTGAGCATAAGTATGGCTGAGAAGGAGATAGAGAAGTTGGAATTGAGAAAACAAGTTAAGGAGGGAAGGTAACCAAGGATCGGCGTCTTTTAAGAATTCCAGAAAGGGGCTGAAGAGATGGCTCAGCAGTTAAGAGTAGTGACTGCTTTTCTGAAGGTCCTGAGTTCAAATCCCAGCAAACACATGGTGGCTCACAACCAACCCATGCGTAATGAGATCTGACTCCTTCCGGAAGGTCTGAAGACAGCTACAGTGTACTTACATATAAAATAAATAAATCTTAAAAAACAAAAAGAGTTCCAGAAAGGATCTGCCTCCACAGCTCTGAGCAAGCTAGTGCCTTAACTGGGAGGAAAGGGAGCTCTCCATTATAACAATAGGGAAAGCCAAAAGGAAAGGTCTTGGGAAATGCTATGTTCACAGGAAGTTGAGAGGTTATCTACTCAATGGTTCCCATGTCCTCTTCCAAAACAAAAGTGAGATCTTCTTTTGAGAAAGGGAATGAGCGTAAAGTGTGTTGTGATAGGGAGGTGTATAGGAGAACAACAGAACAGTCATACTAGTTTATACCTTCTAGGAGGAAAATTGAAGCCTCTATAGTGGATGAGAAAATGAGTGGCAGTTGTGAAGGGACCTGAACTTGGTAATAAAAAAACGCAATATGGAATGAATGGGTATTATTTCATGAAGTTTTCTATCAGACCTTGATTTTGTAATAGAAAAACAATAAACACTTGGATTCAAAAGCAATAAATGTTTGGAGTTGGTATTTTAAGATAAGGGTGATATTTAGTAACGAAAAAGGGAACTTAACGTCTTATGAAATAATGATGACAGGTTCTGGTGAGGAATATAGGTTAGCACAGAGGGAGAGAGCAAGGGTATTGCTGATGAATCCAACAAGGGCATCATAGGAATTCAAGCAAAAGTTAGAGGGGAGCCAGCCAGCGGTGGGGAACAGCTGGAAACACAGGATCAAGTTTTTGGCAGGGAGATGATTGTACTCCGATCCTTTTCCAATAGCATCTGAATTCTTTTCTCCAGAATTTGCTACTATCTCTACTCACATATGGGGAAAACCCATGTGAATAACCCAAGCACAATGCCATTGTAGCCACTGTGTTTCTTCCACAGTGACATTGCTGGTCATTCTTACTGTCAAACAATCAAATAAATGAATCATACATGCTGTTCTCACTTCTCCTTTCTTTCTTTGCCTCTAGCGATCTAATTTTGGTCCAGAGAACAAAAAAAAATATTATCTGCTGTTCTTTATGAAATCTAATAATCTGTTCCCCATTCATCACCTTCCTTTAGGAGAGAGTGGAATTCGAGAAGCAAAGAAGCAGAGAGCAAAATTCCGGTGCCAACATGACTTTAAAATGACAGCATGTAGGAAAAGCTATGAAATAGTTGTTCAAAGGGTTCACAAAGCCTATGGGGAGTGAGAGATGAAATGTTTGAGGTAAAGGCAGAAAAATGGGAAAAATAGGATCTAAGTAAATCAAGTTGACTTTTTCATTCTAGTACTCCTAGTTCAGATGTAATTATATGGGCAGTAGGGGAATATTAAGAAAATTTTAGCAGCGAATTGACATGGAGATTGTGCTGCTTTAGAAAGATGAATCTGGCCTAATTCTGAATGGTCTGGATATGGCTAAAAGCTGTGCATGTAGTTGGGAGAATTAATTTTTATTCAACAGCATTCTCGAAGCTTCCCACAGTGGATATGTGACATTGTCCTATGACACTGTCCTATGGAAAAGCAGTGAGTTATCTCGGGGTGTAACACAAGACAAAGAGGGTGTGATATATACTTCTTAGGAGATCATGGCTCCTGTAAGAGAAATGTAGAAAACTTTGGATACATAGCTCTAATATAAGACATTGTAAGAAAGATTTCAAGACAAATACCCATGACATTTAGAGTGGGTTTCAAGGAACGACTAATTAATATCAAGTAAAGGTGAGTGTAGGCAGAGTGACTTATAAAAGGCATGCAATAGCATCCACAGACTCTCCTGCAATTGTACAATCGGAGGGCCTGTCTCACTATTACTCTACAGACTCACTTTCCAGTGCACCATCTCAAAGGTTGACATTGCTTGGGAGTTTCAGATCAATGGTATGAAGAGTTTGGAAGTGAACTATGCTTAATCCTCTGCAATGTTCTGACTTGAGGGAAATCAAACCTAGCCTGCTGTAGCAATCTTATTCTCCCAGTAATGAGATATTGTTGCTATTGATTCACCTGAAGACAGCATTGATGAGCTGTCCTGCTGGTGACTAGGGAGCAGTAAAAAGAGACAAGAACAAAAGGCAGTGGTGGCCACCATGAGAGTAGGTAATGAAGAGTTAAGGCTTCCAAACTATAGCAAGAGATACTAATTGTATTTTCTTGGGTTCAGGGCTTAGGGTAACACGGGATCCCCTCATTGGAAGAGGCACAAAGAGCTGATGTGACAGAGAACTGTGCAGCGTCTCCCACTGACTTGCTTTTTATTCTCAGGCAGATCATTTTTCCTCTGACTTATTGCCCCTACCTGTAAATGGAAGATAATAATCCTTGGCGGTTGTTATCACTAACTGGAAAATGAGATCCTGCAGGTGAAGGACTTTGAAGTCATGTGGAGAAAGAAGCTCTTCCATAAAAGTTCCAGAAAGAAGTGTCAGCATCAACCGACATTTATGAACATGTGTTCTACACAGCATCCCAGCTGCATATCTTGCACACCAGATTAACAAAAACTGCAAATTATCCTTGTCTGTGGAGTGGTTACACATCAAAAATAATTAGCTGTTGAGATGTTATAAACACAGTGAGAAAAGAAAATAGTGGATGTGAAAAGGGAAAGAAAAGAGAAATATTTTTTAATACTTAAACCTTCAAGTTTGGCCCATTTAAGAATTGTGTTTATTTTATTTCTTACTATTTATAGTCCTTGTGCCTTCGTCAAGGAGTAAGTAGTATGCACAAAGAAGATGGGGAGGATGACTGCAATGTGTGGCCATCTGCTGACTGGGAGCTTGCTCATAAGCAGTGGACAGGAAGCTGGTAGCGCCCAAGAGGCCAGGGAAAGTAACCAACACAAGGAGTAAGGCATCAGCTCTGCCCTGGTTGGGGTAATGAAGTGAACAGGTTTACAAGAGGCTGGTGCCAGGATCACGCTTGACCTCCTCACTGCTGAGGGAGAGGCTGAGGTTGTATATAGTAGGGAAAAGAAGTTTCTTCCTGCCAAGGGACTGGAAAAAGTCACAGCACCTTGCTCATACCACTGGTCTTGGTGCGTCAAGAACCTCTTATCTTATGTGTGAGTGCACCTATTTTCCCAAGAAAATTAAGGTGCTTTACTCAGTTAACCTGAAATTCCCAACTGTGTTCTGCTCCTGCTCGGATTAGATGTTTTCTCCCCAGGCTTTGGTCAGAGAGCACAAAGCACTAAGACTGTCAGAGGTGGGGCTCCACCACCACCTAGTGGACAGCAGAGTACAAGTAAGGCTACCTCCTCACCCCTCCTCACTCCAGAGAAGTCAGGGTAACCAACTCACTAGAACACAACCAAAGCAGGAGTTACTTTAAAACCATCTCACTGGGAGATTCATGTATCAGTCACCCACTAGGGTGCATTTTCAACCAGTTCGTTGAGCTTCTGAAAACCAGGAGTGAGGTCTAATTTTCTGTGAGAGGTGGGCACGTACAGGCATGGATGTGTCACTTGAACAAGAAAAGGGAAATGAGTGGACATGGCCTTATGGGAGACCATGCTTGAATGTTCCAAGGTGGCTTTAGGTAGCTTTAGACCATGGTGCCCAAGGTGGAGCACGCTAGCAACTGAGCTACACTGGGACAGGTTCCCTAGAAGCAGATCTTGAAGAGCATTGACTGTTAAGAGTCTGACTTCTGTCAGAGGCCCTGTGAAATTCATTGTGGGTGTGAAAGTTCTGCATGCAGTGAAGGTGAGGAGTGGAAAGCCCGAGCCACATTCAAGGCATCTTGGAACAGACTGCCTAAGTGTAGAAAGCATATACTACAGTTTTCAACCAGGAATTCAAATAAGAATTATCTGGAGGTGTGAAGATGCCACAGTGGGCCACAGAGAACCCCGGAGACTCAGGAAATGAAATCACTCTTCTCTCTGCTATTCTCTGATTACTAATGAAAGCAAGTGGAGCGTGGCGGCTGCTGGCTGGGAAGTTCTGCTATGCCACAGTCCTCACTAGGTCAGCATCCACTAGGCTATTTGAATCATCTTGTGCAAATTACTCTAAACCCCAATTTCCTCATTTACAAACTAGGGCTAAGAATAGTCTCTGCTGCCTGGGGCTGTTGAGGGATTAAGGGAGATCAGGCATGCAGAGTGCTTAGCCTAGCACCAGGCCCATAACAAATGCTCACCCAGCTTTACTGTTACCAAGCAAGACCCTACCTTGCCTGCTGTAAGGATGATATATTATTTTTAAGGTTAGTTTCTAATACCATCCTAACCTTTTTTTCTGTATTTTTTAAGTAGTTGTTGATCAGACATATATGCTCTGTCTTTGAAGATGATCCATTAGGGCACAGCCATGTTTGGTTGTTTTTTCCCCCTTCTCTGAAGGGAAAAGGGAAGAAAGGCTCCAAATGGTCATCAGCCAATAATCCTTGGATTCCGGAGAACATAGCTCTTATGTACACCTTGTAATTAGACCCTTAGTGCTCTTGGTGTGTCTAAAGAAAAACTGTAAGAGTCCGTAAAAAAGGAAACTTGTTAAAGGGGGTTCACAATCTGCCTTTCTAATGTTAAGTTTCCAAAAAAGAACAACAACAACAACAACAAAACTCTTTAAAAGCATCACTGTGTCCACCTGCCTGTGCCCTTCTTCAGAGCTCTAATCTCTGTACCAAGCCATGGGCAAGAGGTAGAGTGAAGAGAGAGCTATATGATGGAGAAGTAACCTCATAGGTGATAGAGAGCCCGCAGCAAGCAGACTCTCATTAATATATCCTGCTCTGCCCCTAGGGCAAGAATGACAAATGGACAATCGCACCTGTCATCTGTCTAGAAGTTGGTATTGGTGGAGAATTTTCTTTTACCATTAATGCTTGTTAAATAATACTAGGGCACTGACACGTGCTGTGTAGCACAGGTGATCAACCCAGAGGTCTTGAACCACCAGAAGCCCACCCCTTGTGGAGGTGAATGAGCCAGGCATATTATACTTACACCCATCCACACAAGCAGGCATACCTTATTTCCACTGTCAAATGAAACCTAGTACTCCCACATGACGTTTGTGAGACAAGACCTGCCTCACTCCATCTTTACTGGGGATCCCTAAGCCGAGAGCTTAGCTTTCTTTGTCCCTTTCTCCTCAGTCAAGGAGCTTTAAGAGAGCTGAGACATCAACTGCAAGAAAGTTGAGAGTCACATTTTTGTGACTGATTGCATCAGTGCTCCTTGAGAGTAGCATTTTGTGGTGGCACATAACTTTAATTATGAGGCTGGGATCAAGACCAGCCTCATCTACATAGTGAATTCCAAGCCAGCCAGGACTATGTAATGAGACTTTCTCAATAGATGATGGATAGATAGATAGGTAGATAGATAGATAGATAGATAGATAGATAGATAGATAGATAGATAGGCAGACAGACAGACAGACAGACAGACAGACAGACACCAAATAGATAGATTATGGATGGATAGATAGATAGATAGATAGATAGATAGATTGTGGATAGATAGATAGATTATGGATAGATAGATAGATAGATAGATAGATTGTAGATAGATAGATAGATAGATAGATAGATAGATAGATAGATGATGGATAGATGACAGATAAATAGATAGATAGATAGATAGATAGATAGATAGATAGATAGATAGATAGATAGATAGAAAGATAGATAGATAGATAGATAGATTATGGATAGATCGATGATGGATAGATGACAGATAGATTATGGATAGATAGATAGATTGTAGATAGATAGATAGATAGATAGATAGATAGATAGATAGATTGTGGATAGATAGATTGTGGATAGATAGATAGATGATGGATAGATGATAGATAGATAGATAGATAGATAGATAGATAGATAGATAGATAGATAGATAGATAGATAGATAGATAGATTGTGGATAGATAGATAGATAGATTGTGGATACATAGATAATGGATAGATAGATGATGGATAGATGATAGATAGATAGATAGATAGATAGATAGATAGATAGATAGATGATAGATAGATAGATGATAGATAGATAGATGATTGATAGATAGGTAGATAGATAGATAGATAGATAGATAGATAGATAGATAGATAGATAGAAAGAAAGAAAGATAGATAGATAGATAGATAGACAGATAGACGATAGAGAGATAGATAAAATGATAGATGAACTTAGACATGTGACGGTGGGGGCAATTTGAAAAAAATGAAACAAAGAGAACACCACATCTGGAAGGCTGATCAACCAATAGAAACTTGAGTGATTGTGGAGAGGTTGGGATATGACCAGTCAAGCCTAATTTCAATGTATATTGGGCTATATTTACCCTCTTTCATAACCATTTTATTTTTGCCTATTTCTGTGTCTGACCTAATATCCTTTAATGATTATGTATATCTTTTGGACTATGCAACCAGAACACCAGCTCCCACCAATCAAAAGTCTAAGAATGTGGTCAGGCAGCATCTGAGACCTAGAACTCAGACATTTCCCTTTTCAGTGATCTTCATACCTGAGGATTCTACCAATGTATCTGCAGCTTCTTCACTCTGTGACTATAAACACTTCACGAAACTGATACCATGCTGGAAAATGAAGTAATTTGGGGTCACCTAAATCTGTGTTCCTGGGTCATGGTTAATCTATTTGACATCATATGTTTTATTGCCTTTGAGGTGAGAGCTGTGTTCTTGTGTTGACAGTGGAGAATGTAATTTCCATTTGTTTTGGTTCTTAACTTTTGGATTTTACTTTAATGCTGATCATTTTCCAGTATTGTATCTCTACTTAATCACATCTTTAATGTGTGTGTATATGATACACAGTCACAATTTCTAAGTATTTTGCATAATTAGTAGCACACATGGAATGAGCATCCTTAATCAAAAACCTAAAATTTCCCCAAACTTGAAGCTTGAATGCTCATATCACCAGCTGAAAATCCCATATTCATTCTTTGGTTACAGTCAAATTTCAGGGGAGTTTAAGGTATAATGTAAAATTACCTTCGCGCTATGCATATAAGGCTTATACAAATATAAATTATTAGCCCCCCTAAAATATCTCCTTATATAAATGCAGATATTGCAACATCTGAAACACTTCTGGTTCCAAGCATTTTGGATGAGGGCTACTCACCTAATGACTTCCCAGAGAACCCTGCCTTCATGTTTCCTTCCAGGGAAATGCATCTTCTACTCCTGTAACTAATTTATAACCACAAAAGTTTTTTCCAAAGGCCTTCATGGTTATAAATCTCTTCCATCCTATTTCTATAAATCCCACAGCCCCAAGGTGGATCTTATTTCATCAAATGGCATCTCTGGTACCTGAATGGTACTAGACGAAGGTTGGATTTTGAAAGGTACTGAAATTCACTGAAAGAAAGAAATACAAGTCTGGGCTTCTTCGTCTCACTGACAAATGGCTGAGATTTTGGAGCAGGCTTGGCTCACCAGCATTTAGGAGAGAGAAGAACTAAGGATGAGAAACTTAGCACAGATGGTAGATCCTAAAGAAATGGGCCCAAATATTCCTTAACCCAATTAGCTGCAATGCAATTTTTCCTTCCAAAATAAGACTAAATAAGCTTGCATCATAGAATCTTAAGAGATATTTAAATATAAAGAAATGTATAGTTAAGCAAAAATTTAAAAAGATATCCAGTTCTTCCTAAAATTGGTGTGTGTGAAATGTGACATTCCCTTTCATCTGAGCAACAGAAATGAACATGTTCTGGTCTCAGCTGCAGAGCCTTTTGAGGATGACCTCAGCTGAAGAAAACCACATCCCTTCCAAGAGGAGCCTGCATCTTAGGAACAAAATGGTATGGATTCCTTGTTCTCAAGATAGCCCCAAAGAGGTCACTCAGCTTTCTGGCTTTCTATGGGGACTGACAAGGAACAAAGTGTCTTGGAATCTGGCTCAGATTGAACAGAAATGAGAGATTGCAATGATTATTGGAGGATGGTCTTGAATCAGCATATGAAGAAATGAGAGAGAAGAAACACACTACTAGGTAGATATATAAAATAAAAGGAAGACCACCGCCAATTCTCTGGGTACCTCAGCTGACACAACACTAACGCTTATTAGTATTACATGATGATACTAATGCCATGCACTGTGTGCCTTTTCTCCATTTATCCTATAATTTTTTGTGCCATAGTCTATATAGGAAAGGCAGTGCATTGGACCAGATGATGTTACAGACATTAATTTCAGATGTTCTAAGTCAACTCATCCCTACTATAGTGTAATAGTAAAACTTAGATAATACTCTCCCTAACACTACCCTTCCGCCATTAAAGCAGGCTTTACTAACAGAGTTAAGCTTTACTCTTTATGAAACACATTAAGTGAGGATTTTTTTTGAAGAGTAGCCTCTCAGTAGTTCCTAAAAGGTCATGGCATGTAATGATTTATTACTAGTGGTATAGAAGTACCACCCATACACAGAGACCCAGGAAGGACTTAAAATTGTCTTATCAACATGCTAGAAGAAAACAAACAAACAATAACAACAAATTTACATCAGTGAGGAATTTTTGACTTGATAAGAGGCAAAGTTTACACAGATTCAAAATATTCCCAACAAGTGTGATACTTTGAGAGTTCAGGAAATGAGAAGGTGCAATTTTCATCACGCACACTTCCTTTATGTAGAGCTCTTATGAAGAATGTTTCTGTTGCTTAACCTTATACCTGGAATAAAAAACTTAAATCATTTGTTATTAATTATTTAGTAAGCATAAAACACACAGAATGACTGCCAAAATACAGTGTGGTGTAAAATTTAGCAATGATTAATATATTTAGCAAAATATATATATGTGTGTGTGTGTGTGTGTGTGTGTGTGTGTGTGTGTATGACATCCTAGTTTAATACATTTAGAAACATATAGACCCTGAGGAACTCTCACAGATCTTGATCATCCCCTGCTATACCTCTCCTGTGCATATACCCAGAGGATTCCCCGGCATGCAATAAGGACACATGGTTCCACTATGTTCATAGCAGCCTTATTTATAATAGCTAGAAGCTGGAAAGAACCCAGATATCCCTCAATGGATGAATGGATACAGAAATGTGGTATATTTACACAATGGAATACTACTCAGCAATTAAAAACAATGAATTCATAAATTTTTTAGGCAAGTGATTGGAACTGGAAAATATCATCCTGAGGTAACCAATCACAGAAGAATACACATGGAATGCAGTCACTGATAAGTGGATATTAGCCCAGAAGCTCTGAATACCCAAGACACAACTTACATATCAAATAATTCCCAAGAAGAAGGAAGGAGAGGTCCCTGATCCTGGAAAGGCTTGATGCAGCATTGTAGGGGATTGCCAGGACAAAGAAGTGGGAGAGGGTTGATTGGGGAATGAGCGGAGGGAAGAGGGATTATGGGACTTATCAAGAAGGGGGAACCTGGAAAGGGAAAATCATTTGGAATGTAAACAAAGAATATAGAAAATAATAAAAAAAAAAAGGAAAGAAATTGCTTTAATAGACAAAAAAAAAAAAAAAAAAAAAAAAAAGGATCCTGATCATCTAGGCTTGTGCTTTGTGCCTCTTACCTTTGCTCAAGAGTGTGAAGTCAGTAAAACAGAAGAAAAAAACAGCTGGCAAGATTTCAATTCCCCAGCTTCACAGTTATTCTTCACCAAACACTGATGAACTCTGGCCCAGTGTGTTTGACGGCCCTATAATGAAATCCTGCAATCATCAGTGGGATACCAGCTGATAGTCATTTTTCTTCACCAGGTATTTGTACCTAAGGATAAAGTGGGCCATGACATAGGACAATTCGATCTGTAAACTAGGCAGGCTTGAGCTACATACTTGGAATAAAAGATTACATTGGTTATTCCAATGTTTTAGGCCACATAAGCCAGAACAGAGCCTTAAGCTATAGCAAAAGAAAATGTGCCCTCTCCTTCATCTGTACTGGGTATTTCCTGCCAAACTCTCGAAAGGAATGATGTGGTTAATAGAGGTCCAGCTGGAGTGTTATCCAGAAAAAAGAGGAAAATAACCACGTTCATTACTACACAGAAGACTGGGCCCTTGGAAGAGTACAAACTTTCCCAGTAGATGGCAAGGAGCCCTTGCCATCTGTAGCCTTACAAAGTTCATTTACACCTTTTCTTACAGTTGGCTCTAAGTTCCTTGACCTTGGCTTTCCAAGAGGGGCTTAAACCTGAACAGGAAAACTTCTATAGGAGTTGCTGCTTAGCGCTGTCCATCTTGCAGCCACTGAACCAAAACCTTTGCCATCTGGAACTACTGACCCATTAGTTGGCAGCTCTTACCTCAGGGTCGAATGTAGCCTAACAGACTTAGAACCCTGCCATGTTGAAAAGGGAAAGGAAAACAAGTGGTCTCAAGGTACCTGTACTTGGTTTTTCCCAATGGCAAAATGCCAGTGCTTAGGAAAAATTATGGGAAGTTCATTTACTAAGATTGGCATCTAATTTTAATGAACGAGAACTAGCCTCTAAGAATAAAGTCTCCTTCATTAATAAGTGTCTGAACTCTTGCTCTGGATTTGGTTCTGTAGTTATAGTAGTCCATTTATGCACAATGAGGCTATGCAGAGTCACATGGTATGAAGACTGGAGACAACAGAAGGAGGAAGGAAGGACGTGAGTATTGACAGACACCAACAATTCTGTCCATAAGCAATGGAAAAAGAAGCTGGCAAAAATATTTAAAAGCACAGGCACAAGACAGGCACTGAAGGCCCCACAGCACATAGGAGGTGATTTCTAGAAGAACTTCCCTCCCCCACCTCAGTTGCTAAAGGGAACTTCAGTGGTTATTGACAGAGAGGTTGTTGCCTTGCTTAGGAATAACCTCAAGGTCACCGTCAAGAAACAGACCTGAATAGAAAGAAGGAGAGATTTACCCAGAGCCTTCTTTCCAGTACAGTGTTCCTGTGGTATTTTTTTTTTCAGCTCCCAGGGAAGCCTGGAGGAAAATATGTAATGGGTTTCCTGCACGGAGCTATTTGTGTCCATTCTCAGAGTCAAGGAGTTCATGAAGAAGAAAGAATCAATACCAAAGAGCAGCAAGGAAAAAAACAGGGCCAGGGTCAAGACTGTTATTTTCTGGCCTGGGCAAGTGTCTACAGCCTAGAGCTTCCAGAAAATTATTAAGTAAGATGGCCCACCTCACTCTGCAGATTATTATCAAATCTTCTTTAAGGAAACATGATGTCTTTCCCCTGATGGTTTCTAGCTCTTAAATCTGCTGTTCCATTTTAAATTCTAATTACAAACAAACAAGCATATAACAGGGAAAGACAAGGGAAGGGTATCCAAGGCTGGAAAAGTGTCTAAAACTAAAACACCCCATCCCAGCATACAGTTGGTCTGACTGTCAGCTTCTGTATGTCTACTTGATTGTGGTGGATGATCTTTTGATGTGTTCTTGGAATTCAATTTGCAAGTATTTTATTGAGAAGTGTTGCATCTATGTTCATAAGGGAGATTGATCTGTAATTCTATGTTTGGTCTTTATGTGGTTTAAGTATCAGAGTAGCTGTGGCCTCATAAAAAGAATTGAGCACCATTCCTTCTGTTTCTATTTTGTGGAATATTTGAGGAGTATTGGGGTTAACATTTCCTTGAAAGTCTTGGAGAATTCTGCAGTAAAACCATCTGGTGCTGGACATTTTTTGGTTATGAGAGTTTTAATTACTGCTTATATTTCACTAAGAGTTATAGGTCTGTTTAAATTGCTTATATGATTTTGATTTAATTTCTGTAGGTGATATATTTTGAGAAAATTATCCACTTCATTTAATTTTTTCCAACTTGGTAGAGAACAGGATTTTAAACCTTGCCCTATGATTCTCTGAATTTCCTTTGCATTGGTTATTATTCTCCCATTCTCATCTCAAATTTTGTGACTATGGATATTTTCATTTTTTCTTTTTAGTTAATTTGGCTAAAGGTTTGACGATCCTGTTGATTTTCTTAGAGAAACAATTCTTTCTTTCATTGATTCTATTTATTGTTTTGTTTGTTGTTGTTGTTGTCATTGTTTCCATTTTACTGATTTCATCCATGAATTTGGTTGTTTTTTTTTTTTTTTTAAGTACAGAATAGTGTTTATTCAGGGCATAGTGAGGGGAGTTAAGAGGGTACTAGAGGCAGAGAGTGGGAGAGAGTAGAGAAGCAGAGAATGGCCATGACCATGTGGAGAGAGGGGGGAGGTGAGAGGAAGGGAGGGGAGTCCAAGAAGGGGTAAGAAAGAAGCTGAGACTGAGAGACTAAGAGAAAATTGGTTATTTCTTTCCTTCTCCTTTTCAGTGTTATTTCTGATTTTTGTTCTAAGGGATTTAGGTGTGCTGTTAAGTTGCTAATATGAGATCTCTTCATGTTTTGTTTTATCTTGCTTTGTTTTTATATAAGCACTTAGTGCTATAAACTTGCCTCTTAGTCTATAAGCTTGCCTCATAGGTTTGGATAGATTGTGCATTTTCATGCACTTCAAAGAAGCTTTTGCTTTTATGGGTTTTTATTTTTGCTTTTAACACAGCTAGACCAGTTTCCCCTCTCTTTGCTCCTCTCATACCCCACTCAATCATTCCTCTTCCCCAACACTCCTCCATTACTGATGAGCGTGCAAAGGTGTAAAACCTCTCTAGAAATCAATATAATGACTCCTCATAATCAATCTATCTCAAGACCCAGCTATACCAATCTTGGTCCTATACCCAAAGGACACCCCATCCTATCACAAGGACACTTGCTCATAGAGGCTTTATTCATAATAGCCAGAAACTGGAAGCAATCTAGATGTTCCTCAACCAAAGAATGGATAAAGAAGATGTGGTAGATTTATACATTGAAGCATTACTCAGACATTAAAAAAATAATAACATCATGACATTTACAGGCAAATGGGTGAAACTAGGAAAAGAGTGAGTGAGGTAATCCATGATCTAGGAAGCTTTTAATTTCTTTCCTAAGTTCTGTCTTGAGCCACTTTCCACTCAGTGAGTTGCTCAGTTTCCAGGTAGTTTGTAAGTTTTCTGTTGCATTGACAACCAGTGTAGACCATGTCAATCAGATGGGGTACAGGGTGTTATTTCAATTTTACTGTATCTGTTAAGACTTGTTTTGTGTTCTGGTATATGATCAGTTATAGGGAAAGTCTCAATAGCTGTTGAAAAGAATGTTTATTGTTTTAGATTTGGGTGAAATGTTCTGTATCTGTTAGATCATTTGATGGCACCAGTTAACTACATAATATCTCTTTTTAGTTTTTGGCTGACTGGCCTGTCTATTTGTGAGAGTGATGTAGGTGATAGTCATTTACCATCAATGTGTGAGAGTTGATGTGTAATTGAAGCTGTAGAAGTGGTTCCTCTCTGAGCCTGAGTACCCTTAAGCTGTTGCTAAGAATAACAATGTCCTCTTGCTGGATTTTTCCTTTGATGAATATATAGGACCCTTCCTTATCTCTTCGTATTAGTTTTGGCTTGAAATCTATTTTGGCAGATATTAAAATGGCTACACTGTCTTGGGTGTGTTTTCTTGGAATAGCTTTTTCTGTCCTTTTACCCTGAGGTGATGTCCATCGTTGAGGTTAAGGTGTGTTTCTTGCATGCAACTGAGAGATGGAGCGTATTTTGAAGTCCATTCTGTCAATCTGTCTCTTATTATTGGGGAGTCGAGAGTGTTGGTGTTGAGTTATCATCAATCAGGAGTGTTTGTTTGTTGATTGTTATTATTTGGTTGTGGTGTAGGTCTTCCCCTTTCTTTCAGTTTTCTGGTCTGATATTATTTATTCCTTGTTTCTGAGTGTGGTTAGCCTCTTCAAGTTGAAGTTTTCTTTCTAGAACCTTCTGAAGGACTGGATTTGTATACAGATAGTACTTAATTTTTGTTTTATTGGGGAATGTCTTTCTCTACCTATTGTGATTGAAAGTTTTGCTGGGTATACTAGTTGGGCTGCTATGGTCCCTTAGAATCTATAAAACATCTGTCCAGGCATTTCTGGCTTTCAGAGTCTCCATTGAAAAGTTGGGTATTGTTTTAATGGGTCTGCCTTTATATCTTACTTAGTGTTTTTCTCTTGTAGCTTTTAACATATGTCCTTTGTTCTATGTATTTAGTGTTTTGATTATTATGTGGCATGGGAAATTTCTTTTCTGGTCCAGTCCATTTGATATTCTCTATCTTTCTTGTACCTTGGTAGGCACCTCATTCTTCAAGTTGGGGAAATTTTTCTTCTATGATTTTATTGAAAGTATTTTTGTAACTCTAAGCTGGGTTTCTTTCATTCCTCTATGCCTATTATTTTTAGCTTGGCCTTTTCATGATTCTCTCTCTCTCTGTCTCTCTCTCTGTCTCTCTGTCTCTCTGTCTCTCTCTCTCTCTGTCTCTCTTGTCTCTGTCTCTGTCTCTTTCTCCTCTCCTCTCTCCTCTCTCTTCTGATTTAGCATTTTCTTTGACTAGGGTATCCAATTTTTCTCTATATTGTCTTCAATGAGATTTTCTTTTCTGTCTCTTGTACTCTGGTGAAACTTACCTCTCAGTTTCCTATTCCAGTTCCTAAAGTTTTCATCTCTAGCTTGGGCTCAGTTCGAATTTTCTTGATCAATTCTTTTTCCTCTTACAAGTCTTAACTTTTTCACCCTTTCCCCTTTCTGGACTTTCATGGGTTTCTTTAAGGTATTTACTCATTTCCTTTTTAAGGACTTCTAAGATAGTCATAAAGATTAATTCGAGGTCCTTGTCTGTTTTTCAGCTATACTGAATTACTCAGTGCCTGCTGTAACATGGTTGCTTGGTTTTAGTGGTGATATGTTGTCCTGAATGTTACTAACTGTGCTGTTACACTGTTGTCTAGACATCTGTGTTAGTATCAGTTTTTGTGTTTGTTGGGGGTGCTCCATTCCTTGTTTTCTGTTGCCTTCCCTGGTTCTTAGGAAAGTATGGTGGTTGTGGGTTACCTGGTCTTAGATCCTACTAAATGTGTGTAAGGTTGTTGGCCTGAGACCATTCTGCCACTGGGCATGGCTGCTTGGGGAGGCAGAACTTGGAGAATTTGACTGCACTTATCCCATGGTACTGCTGGGGTGGGTGCTGGGCTGTATAGAAAGGCTGGGGCATAGTCTGAGACATGGGAAAGCTGGACCTGATCATGGGGGGCAGGATCCCTAGGCCTGTGACAAGGCCAGGACCATGGGGTTCTCAGACTTTTGGACATTCAGGCAGTGCTGGGAATCTCTGAACAATGGGAGACTAGGTGGGGGATGGGCTAGAAACAGTGTGTAGCCTGGGGCTGGGGGACAAAGGGAGTTTCAGCTTTTCTTACATTTGATTGTGAAGTGTAGATGCAGGCTTGGTGGCGGTTGTGTCTGGAAGCTCAGAGAGACCTTCTACAGGAGGTTGGCTACAGCTCTGAAGGCCTTCTTCATGACTCTCTATGGCAGCTCTTGATGAAAAGAGACTGCCCATGGTTCCAAACAATTTATTGTCATGGCGGAAAATGGATTCGTAAAAGCATACCACCTTCTTAGATTGGGCCTGAGATTTAATATCTTTTGCAGAGAGGAATGTCTGGGAAAGGAAGCTTATTGGCTAAGCACTCTGGGGTCTCTAGGTGCCTCATTAGCACTAAGAACTCTATTTGGGGACTACATGAATACTGGTCACATCTTTTTTATGTGAGAAGCATGGAACTTGATCCAAATCAGGAATCTGCCAAGGAGCTAGGAGTCACCTAAGCCTCATGTGACTCTACCGTACTGAAATACCTGGTATAGTTTTACTTCCCATGGATATGGTCATTGGAGGCTCCAGTAGAATGCGTTTCTTGATATTGAGAGCTAACATTTATGGATGGAGATTGGCTGAAAGGGGTCTCCAGGAGAAAGGAAAGCAGTATATACTACCAGAATCTATTTAGTCCCCTGAGAATAGGGACAGAGATGGAGGAGAGATCAGCACCTGTAGACTGCTACAGAGCTGGAGCTACAAGACTGGGGGTTGGATTTGCCAATGCGGAGGAAAAGTGATATTTGATGATCCTCCAGTTCTATCCTGGCTGGCCTGGCTAGTTCCCAGGGCATGGCTGTGGGGGCTGGCAGCTAAAGCCTTCATGCCACAATCTTCTACATTTATAAAAGACCAACACCTAATTACTCCATCAGAATATTATGAAGGGTTGTATTCAGGATATGTTTTAAAGTATAAACTTTTTAGCAACATGAATCAAAACAAATAAAATGAAAGGAAAAGTGTTGCTCTAATAGGCAGGCCTGAAGAAGAGAGTCGAGCTGAGCTGCAGGCCAATTTCCAGGATTAAATGTAATTTGGCACGGGATTGAGACACCTCTGCCTTCAAATATGATATTAAAATGAAATGGGTGCTCAACCTCTAGATGACATTTTCACATTTTGATTTTACAAAGAAGCAACTTCGTCATTTGAATAAGGGCCATTGTTTAATGTGGCCACCAGATGGCAGCAGAGTTCTTCCTGTGTTACTTCCGACTTCCCAGTGATTGCTAATTAAAGTCCAGGAAACAGCTCTTTGCAGCACTTGTGCTGCACTTGCCCTATGGTGGTATCTACTTCCAGACATTGTGCCCGCTTCTTCTGTTCACCTTCCCTGAAGCTAGAAACCAGCCATTGGGAAAGCAGGGAGCCTAGGCTCAAATACAAGATTAAAGATCCTGAGCAGCAAATTGCACCAAAATCTTGATTTCGTCACCGGGGAAATGGGAATCCTATTAATGAAGGCATTTGGAGATTGGGGATATATGCTAAACAATCAGTGTTGTCTCCTCGTCTGTCTTTGGCAGAAATGTCAACAATCTGGCAGTTTGAATGAGAATGGCTTCCATGGGCTCATAAATTTAAATACTTGGTTGGCAGATGGTGAAAGTTTGGGGGAAGGATTAGAAGGGGTGGCCTTGTGGGAGGAGGTGTGGTGCATGAGGTAGGCTTTAATGTTTCAAAAGATCCTAGTCATTCACAGTACTCTGTCTGTCTCCTGCTTATGAATAAAGATGCGAGCCACCCAGCTACTGCTCAGCCTTTACTCTGCTGACATGGACTCTGACCTTCTGGAACTGTAAACCCAGTTAAACTCTTTCTTCATAGCTAGCCCTGATGGTGGTGTCTTATCCCAGCAATAGAAAACAAGCTGGTAGAGTAGCAGACATGGCAAAGACGATAAAATTATATCTCCCAACAGAACTCTGAAGTCAGTCATCTCCATCTACATCGGGTTAATTGCACCTCTGAGTAGTTGTGTAGAAATGGCTTTGATGGACTGGTAGGGAGGGGAATGGGCTATGGTGAACAAGCTGACCTACACAGCAGAAGGGACGTTTGGAGAGGTTCTGCGAGGGTGGCATGCTGCGATTCAGAGCACAGAGAGATATATGGTCTGGAGCTCTGTGGTGACATGCTCGAGCCTAGCAGTTCTTAAGAATAGCTTCTCTCAATCCATATCGCTGGAGAAAGGAGTAGCCTGCTGTCGTTTGATTCTCTCTCTCTTTTTTAATTCCGGTGCTATGGATTGATCCTAGGACCCCACACATGCTAAGCACATACTCTACCACTGAGTCACACCTCCTGCTCTGAACAGTTCACTGTCCTGCAAAGTTATCATGCTTCCAGTCTCCAAGTCTTTGTTAATGTTTTCTTTCTTGTATTTCTCAGGCTTTGGAAGTCAACCTGCATGGGGCAAAAAAGAAGTGGCAGTCAGGCGATATGGTGTTAATATAGCAGAGACAAGCAGCAGAAGAGGTGGACACTCTATTGGGTCTGCAGAACGCTAGACATAACGCATATTATGTATGCAGAACGCTACATAATAAAGGGTGCATTTTAAACAAGCTAGACTTTGTAGTTTTAGATTATTTTAAATTTTACAGAAAATGAAGAAAAGTCACAATGCAAAATTACCCATAAACCTTTTCCATAGACTCTTGTTGACGTTTGACCCAGTATACTTCATAATTGGTTCTAAGTCCAAGAACATACTCTCATATTTTTTAATAAAAAAAGACTTGAGGATAATTTATATACACCATGGCACTTCACTTCTAAATATGGTGGTTTACATTTTCTTAATCAGAATGTCCTGTCGTTAACTGCAGTGTTAGTGCTAGTGTTCAGAGTAACATCAACATGCCTGTATTCTGTAATCTGGCACCCATATCCCAACTGTCCCGTGGCTCAATGTTCCCCTCAATAGTATTTGTTTTATTCCCGAATAAGATGTAGCCTGAAGTCCATTAATGATATTTTCAGTCTGTGTCCCTGGAGCCATATCTAATCTACAGCAACTCTAATTCTTTTTCATAGTTCTATGTAAATTAACATGTTTGAAGAGTATCAAACTCTTCAAATTTTTTTTTTGCACCTACAAATTTCAGCACCTACAAAATGTTTTTTTTTTTTTAAGGAAAACATTTCTCACTGTGGTTTATGTGCCACATAGATTCAGACATGAAAACAGAAGATTCAGACATTGCCACCCTGAAGACATCATTGATGATGCTGAACCTACCTGGAGACCCACGAACTACTTCCTACTGATGAATGAGATTTTGATCACCTGGTTCTGATACCTAACTTCTCCACTGTGTAATTGCAGCTTTGTTCCTGTCACAATAAGCAATGTGTAGGAGGGAATTAAACTGTTGTTTGGCTCTTTGTCAAAGTTAATACCAAGATCTATGACTCCTGTTCTCACAGTAGCCAGTCTTTACTGTAATGGTTGCAAATAATGTTTTTCTATCCCAGTTTCCCCCCAGTCATCACCAACTATCCTTAGCTCCTTTATTTATTTGTTTATTATCTATATGGACTCTGGATGTCATGAACGTTTGATGGTCTATGGCTCACTACTGTACTGAGTAACTGTGAAGCTCACAGTCCCAGATTTAGCCAATGGGAACATTTTTAGGGTGGCTGCCACCCCTGTGTGGCAAATCCTCTCTGTATGCATTTAACTAACTTTGTACTTCTTGGCATAAGCAGCTCTGGATCATCTCATGACAACCGTCAGCCATTATACTGAGGATATGCTTGCTTTCAGACTGAGAGAAGAGGATTTGGATGCCAAGAATTTCTAGTCCCTAAAATATCCTTCAACACTTTCTGAGGGACAGAACTGCAAGTATCTGCTCACATGTGCATATACACAAATGCTTGTACATAAGCTTGTGTATTCACCTAAGGCAAGTATATTCAAATATGGACATAGTCCATAGGTATATACATATACACCTAAGTATTTTAGAAATGATGAATTCTTACTGACAGCTCTTCTTCCCAGCCATCCCTGTGGAAATGTTTCTTTGTTCTAAGATGGAGGAGAGATGCTGTGCTTGAACTGAAATTCTAAAGAAAAATCCTTTTTCTCCTACCCATGACTGGGGAATGTATGGCTTATTTGCCAACAAACAATAGAGCTGTAATTTTAATGAGAAAACCAGAAGGGTGGGTTGAACTGAGAAAAAATGAGGAAATCACCACAAATATATTTCTGTTTATTTACAAATCCATACAGAACATTTTTTCAGCACCTACAGGTTAACAGGGACTGTATTAGATATTGGGACACAGCAGAGGACAAATTAAACATCTCTCAGATTAAGCACCACTTAAATGTTATGAGACACAAGGCCTAAAATTAATAGAAAATAAGCAACAGGTATTTTTAGTGAAGTGCCACATAAAAGGCCACAGCAGGGAGCATGATTTCTGACTGGAAGGACGTGGGCCTTTCTGCAGGTCAGACATGAAGGAAATGAAGGGGGAACTATGAAGTTACCTGTGACAGGTCTTCCAGGCCCGGAAGGAAAGGAGCCTCCTGGTGGCATTTGATGGTAACAGTATGGGGTGCAGAGTACTAGGAGCTGAGATGGAAGAGGTGGGGGAGGGTCCCATCCCACAGGGCATCCCATGACAACCTAAGACTTTGGCTCCTACTGTGTATAAAATGGATAGTCATCAAAAACTTTTCAAACAGTTTACATCCTGATTTGCCATTGGTTTCAAAGTAATCACTCCAGCTGCAATACAGGCAGAAGGCAGGGGAGACAGGAAACTCCAGTTCAGAGGGATATAGTAGAAGGCAGTGATGATCATGAGGTAGTGATCTCATGATGATATGGCTTTTACTGATGTTTCCACAAAAGTGACCCATTGAAGATAAAGGGAACTATCTGTTCTGCATGCCCTTACTGCTTGTTTCTCGGTATCACAGATTAAAAGCTACTCTGCGGAATACAGATTTGAACAAGGAGCTCACTGTCTTGTGGGAATATGGTGGGTGAGCCAGCTACCCACAGCTATTAAGAATCCAATGTGATAATCCCTGGGATGAAGATGAAGAACAGGCTAAACCAGCTATCCCCAAATTCATGAGGGACAGTCTCTCTGTCTCTTTGAACTCAAGGGCAATTTTACAAAGAGTATGGTTTTGAAAGAGGGTAGAGGGAGAAACAAAGACAGGAAATCATCTCCCAGGATTCTAAGCACTGGAGGAGATATCCTAAGACTGAATCCCAGTTTCTTTCATAGCTTCTCTGTAGACTGCATAGTTCTGTCATCCATACTGATTCTATGCCAACGTTTTTTAAAATACATTCCTTTTATTGTCAATATGGAGTGAGATCGTTTTTCGTCAGGCTAATGGCTCTTAACTAAGGCATAGAGAAGAATGAAAAATTATCAGGAAAGGCAGTGGTCATTAGCGTATACAGGTCAAGGAGAAAGAGAACAGGATGATGGTCAGATTTCTGATAGAGGTACGATGCTGGCATCATTTGCAGGGAAAACGTTCAAGAAAACAGTGAAGTGGCAAAGTGGATTAGTTTGCTTACCAGTAGGTTTGAATTGCTTGCAGATATGATGGCAAACCCGGATGCTGTCAACCTTACCACAAAGGCTGTGGTAACATGTAGGAAGAGGAAGAGTTGCAAAGGAAATGGTGACGTCAGGCAAGAGAAGCCAGCACAAACTACAAAGAACTTGGGAATGAGGTCAATCCCAAGGGGAGAAGGCACACAATCAGGAGCAGTAATGGGAAGCATTTGCAGAGAGCACATGTAAATGCCTTAAACTTTAAAGTACTCCTTTCACTGGCCTTCTTTTATTTCCTTTATCCATATAGATGTGGTATCCAGCTGTAACTTAGGGGCTTTTTTTGTATAATGCAGGCCTTAGCAGAATACCACTCATACAATGATTCATCAATATATGTACTGGGATTGAATCCCTGGCCGTGATACCATGGGTCATTCTGTGAATCCTTAAGATGTTATTTCACTGACTAGGTCTTTTTAAAAACTAGAGCCAGGGCAGACATGAAAAGGAATTCAATGCAAGAGGCTACAAATCAAAAGAATCAAAAATGATTTTAGGTATGTATTATCCTATAGTACTTTTTTGTATAAAGTCTTCACTCACTTTTCTGTCCCTTTGTAGTGTCTTCTTGGGATAGCCTCCTCTAATGTATTCCAGAAGAGTCCAGCAAGGCGGTTCATGTGATTCTTTATAAAGCATCAAAATCCTCCCTCAAATGTGAGCTCTTCCCGCTGCTTTGGGTATTTCTAGCCCAGCCCAGCTTCTCAACTGCTTTGTCCTCCAATTCCCCCCTTATGCTTGTTCTTGCCTGACAGCAAGGTCACTTACTTGCAACTGTTTAGTGTGAGGCAAATCACTGCACCTCTCTGGGCCATATTTTTCCCCTGTAGATAGATTGAGAAGATTATTTGATTTGTGCTTATAACCACCTCGATGCTTTTTCCTCTACCTCAAACATATTCATCTTGCTTCACAGTAGAGTCTACTCAGACTTGGCTACTACCTCAGTGCCCTGGACATGGCTGTTGTTCTACCCCTGCCCCATAAGTCACTCTTACTGCCTAGGTTCATTCATATCCTTGGGTTTGGGGGACCCATCTCAGGCATCTTTGACTCTCCAATGTCTTCTGTAATGGCTGAGACTCAAAATGGGGCTCCACAGATGCGCTGGTGCAAAGGTGGCTGAAAAGGACATGATTTGAATGTCTAGTCCTATGCACACTGATTCAAAATGCCAGGTTCAGTTTGCATGTTGCCCTTGCTCAGGTGAACAGGAGAGCAGAGCATGACATGGTTCTGAAGATCATCATTTGCTTCTTTCTAACACAGAACTTCTCTGAAATGAGATGGCTATTGTGCCTCTTTGTAGAGGGAAAGAGATGAAGAAATAAGTCAAAGAATCTTTTGGCACGCTCTTTAGGGACTTTAGGAAAGAATTCTTGTCTTTCCTAGTGTTGGGGCCTGTGGTAAGCAGGGTCTTTATCAGTGCCAAACAGTGAGTCAGGGAATGGGTGGCCCATTCTGTGGTTTTCAGTGGGAGGTGGGGTGTGTGGGGAAATTTTAATATCTAAGACTGTCCTGTTCGTGTACGTTCTTTAAAAGCCAATTACAAGGGTGTGTGAACTTGAAAAACCCCTCTTCTCAAGCTTTGACCAAAGGAGGGCTTGTGCCCTGAGAGTGAGCTTGGAGGGCCTTTCCAGGACAGTCTCCAAGTACAATAATGTCATTTTTCATGAACTTTTCTGAGACCTGAGTCCAAAAGAGCCTGTGGCCTCCATCCATCACTTCTAAGCTAGCAGTAAAGACACCCTTGGAAAGACATATGCTCTTTGAGCCAAACCACCAACAACTACTCTTTCACAAAGGCTTCCTGGCCGAACCTACATTCTGCTAACCACATTGGCAATGCTCTGCAGTACTGTGCTGCAAGGAAGCCATCTTTCTGGGAGTAGGTATTTGGGGCAGACACTTAAAAGACCAATTTTAATGTGCAGATTATAATTTGTGGAGCTTTGAGTGTGGGTTGTGACAGAGAGGGCACTAAAAACGGGTCATGCATGGTTTGCTCTTATGGGACCAAGTGGGGAAATTGTGTGAGAAGATTTTGTAAGAACAATTTCTAGGTAATATTTTATTGATCTCTCTCATTTAGATATATATATATATATATATTTAAGCAATTGTTCAACCCATGTCTTCCCCTTCCATATTGCTTGATATATTCCACACTGGCTATTACAGTGTGCTATCTATAAGTCATTAATTAGATTCCAGTTTTCCCTGCTAGATCTAATGTGTCAGGCATTATCATTCATCTATCCGCAGCTCTACCACAGTAGCTACAATACTGATGGTTAGCTTTCCCTTGCTTAATTGCTTTGCTTTGCCTGAGAAACTTTATAATCTAGATAGAGGCAATACAAACAATACTAGTGACACTTATGCTGAGACAATGAGTAAAATTAGCAAAATGCAGGGGTCAGAGAGTGATCATTGCTGTGTTATTTATGAGCAGCTTTTGGTTGATAGTTGATATTTTTATGACCAACAGGCAGTTATTGCCACTTGAATTTTCACTTTATGGCATGCCAACCATACAGTGGAAGAGAAAGGGAAGGAAAAAGAGGGAGGAGAAGGAAGGAAAGGGAGATTACACATAAACCTTCCTTACCTATGATAAGTAAGGACTTCCTTTGTGTGCAGAGTAAAACCAGAGATTCTTCCTTCTGAGGGATAGAAATACAGATACCCAGACAGCTTACAGAATAGACATTGACATGTGAGATGGGTTGAGACTCCAAGAACATCAAACAACTGGCCCTTGGAAGAGTACGGTTGAAATAATATTGTTTTAAGAGTTTTCAATAGGAGACTAAGATTTCAAAGCATCTGAATAATTTCCTTGATATAAAGCATCTAGGGTTAAAACATGAAGCCAGATAAGTAGCAGGAGCTTCCAAGAAAAGAGATTCACTCAACTTACATCCATGACTGATGACCAACCCTGAAGTTAGAAATGTTGCAGGCAAGCCCACTCTGGGACGCCCGTTTCCAGTGAGAACAACTTGGACTCACACCTGCTTTTTTTTTTTTTTTTTTTTTTTTTTTTTTTTTTTTTTTTTTTTTTTTAATACTTGAGAGCCAGGAGGGAAATATTTCCACCCTCTAACTAGAGAATATATTTTGACAAGGCCAAGATAATACAAGCTGCACAGGAGAAAGAGAAAAGACTCATTTTTAAAGCTTGACACTTCAAGGTGTTTTTGTACAAGGGTTTCGAGAGCGTCAATACATACAAATACCAAAGGTCAAACATAGAAGCCACAAGAATTTCAAAAATCAAATGTTCCAGCTCATTTTGCTGTTTACAAACTAAAGAAAAGAAGAAAAAAATAGACTTAGACTACCTATCGAGGGGCTTGTCACACCTGCTTTTTAAATCAAGACATAAACGTTAGAGTCTCCATTTCTCAAGAGCGAATTACTGAGGAAGTGACCTGTAAGTGGCAAAATTTCTTACCTTCTAAGAAATTAATCTAATACGTCTATATACCCATCCCATGACTAACAGCCATGTGATATCTGTAGCAGAAATTCAATGAATATGCACAGGAAAGCAGGCCAGTGCTCTGTTCTCACCTACTGGGTTCAGATGATCAATTTCATAATTATAAATCTTGTCTAAATACAAAGGGTATGAGTCTCACTTTGAAAATGAAATTGACATAAGAAAAAGACTATGTCATATTATATATATGTATATATACATATATATATATATATTCTGTATATATATGAATCTGAACCCAAGCTTTTTCAGTGATTCACATGAAAACATCAAAAGACAAATAATACAGAGTGTGCTTGTGTTACAGTAAGCTGGGTCAAGATCCAAACTTGAACATGGAACTTTCTGGAAATGCTGGTCTGGCATACCTCACTGGAGCCAATGTTCAAGTCAGGCTAAATGTATTTCTGACATCTCAAAGGCACTATCTAAATATTGACTCTCACCTCTCTGATCTGTTTCATGATCAGGAAGGAAATCAGTAGATACAGTGCACAAATCAGTGCAGTGTATGCATATGCCTGTCAGGGGAGAGAATACAAAGGCTGCCCTGACTAATCAGACCCAGAAAAGATGGAAGAGATAGGATGAATGTCGCAGGCATGATTAATAGGCAAAGTCACTGCCCATAGTCCAGCTCATGATCAGCCTCTCTTCCCATGAGGGGAGCCAGGGTAGAGCAAGCTAAAAGACAGGAAGTGCTCCCCATGTCCACAGCTGAGCTGGAGCTGAAAGAACCTAGCCTTGGCTCTACACTGATGGGTGTTGGCAACCAACAAAAGGAAAGGAAGGTCACCAAAGGCGACCTTTTCCTCATGATTCATGATACAAGGACTGTCAATTATCACTTCCAATGCACAAATCACATTCCTGATGCTGGAGTCTGTCCACATTACCTGAGCAGCTAGACAAAAGTTATCAAGGTGACTTTTGTGATCCAAAGAGACAACAGCACTCTTTTGTCTCGCACTTCTGCTAAAGAGTCTTCCTTTGAAAATATCTTAACTATATAAATTTTTAATTTTAAGTAATTTTCATGTTATATCACTAAATTCTGTTATTTCTAAAATGAAATAATCCTTTTAAGTCTTAGCATGACGCACCCTGTTCCACTCACTACTTTCTTCAGATTTTTTTAACCCCTTTGTATTTATAACCTTTTAGGGTGACACACATAATCTCTTCTGTATTTCTAAATAATATGCTGATTCAACCGGACTTTAAGGGAAAAAAGCTACACATCATGTCTTGAAAGCTGTCATTGCAGATGACAGATTTACTTTTCTGTGTTCACTACAGTCCCAAATACTCCCATGCTGGGTTCCTAACATGGTTTATTATAGATGTTAGTCCAGCCAATGCATTCTGATGACAATCCAAAGATTCTTAAATCAGGGGACACATTCTTGTGACTGTCTCTGTCACTGCACCACACCATCTGTTACCAGGCCACCTGTGGCTTGTGAATTCAGTTCTTGTGGTTTAAAAAAAATGAATCATCCTTGGATTTTCTGCTCATGTAGTTTTCTGTGAGCAAACAATTTGATGGTTTTCCAGAGAACAGTCTAACTTCTTTCTCTTTGCTTTTCACCCATGACCGTCTATAAAGTTTTTCCATGGCTTCGATTCTCAGTACCCTTACTGCTGCTGTCCTCTGTCCAATAGCCTTTGGAGGATATAATATCCTCTTTCCACTCCCTCTTTATTTTAGTATTGCATTAAAACAAACAAGCAAAAATAAAACCCACAACCCTCAAGAATAATGGTAATAACAACAATAATTTTAAGACCAAGGTGGTATGTTCTATAGTTAGTTGTAGATGAGATGATGATGAGTCAATTTGTAGTACCAATGTAATTGAAATAGTCTACCCATACATCCAGTGGTCTATGTAGAGCCTGGTGCTGACAATCTTCTCTCAAAATTTGAACCTAAAGTTTCTTATCACTTAACTTCCAAATCATATCCTGTTTAGAATCTTGCTGTTGATCCAACTCCCAAGGCTTCTAAAGTAAGGAATCTAGGACCCTATGTCTAAATTGCTATTTACACTATTAACTTATTTAAGAGTCATTTGTCAATGTTCATATACCTCCCACCCATTCCCCATGTATCTTTTCCTTCTCTAAAATAAGGTATGATGAAATCCTATTTGGCTTAAGTCTAAGTGGTGGTTTGAATATGCTTGGCCTATGGGAAGCAACACTATTAAGAGGTATGGCCTTGTTGGAGGATGTGTGTCACTATGTAGGTGTGTTTTGAGGTCTCCTAGTGCTCAAGTTCTATCCAATGTGGAACGAGAGCTTCTCTTCCTGTACGCCTTCCGATCAAAATATAGATCTCTTGGCTCCCCCAGCACCAAGTCTGCCTACACACTCCCATGCTTCCTGCCATGATGATAGTGAACTGATCCTTGGAAACTGTAAGTCAGCACCAAAATGTTCCTTTATAGGAGTTGTCTTTGCTGTGGTATCTCTTCACATCAATAAAACCCTAAGACAGAAGTTGGTACCAGGGACAAGGGTATTGCTGTGATAGGCCTGACAATGTTTTTGCTTGTAAGAATGTGGGTTCTGGAATTTTGAATTTGGAAAGCAGTAGAATGCCTTAAGTGGGAATTAATGAGCCATCCTAGTAAACATATGAAAGACAGTTATGCTGAGGGTGATTTGAACTGTGTGAGCCTGACTCAAGAGGTTTCAGAGGAGAATCATAGTATATTGCCTAAAGATCGTTCTTGTGATATTTTGGTGAAGACTGTGACAGCTTTTTGCCATATTTCAAAGAGTATGCCTGAGGCTAAAAGAAAGACCTTTAGATTAATTGCAATGACACACAATAAAGCCTAGTTTCAACTTTGTCCTCCGGTTCATTCTTTTGGAGGAGTGTTTAGATCAAACATAGCAAGGTAGAAAGAAAAACACAAAATATATGGTTCAAAGATTAAAGGGGACACTAGGAAGTGGAACTGAACTAAATCCTATGTTCAAGGATATTAAATGGAATTAAGGGAGTGGTGACCTCTGGGCAAGATCCCACCGAGCTAAGCTTATTGTTTATGCATTTGCAGTTGAACAAGGGATAGTTATGTAAGGTGTGATTATGACACAGCTATTGTTTTCATTTGAACTTAAGGATATATGGTAGTATGTCAAATTGACAAAGGATGGATTGTGGTGGCTATTTTTTGTTGTCAATTTGACTATATCTGGTATGAACAAAATCCAAAACTTATAAAGATCTTGTGAAAATAAATTAAGGAAAAGTTCAGGCATACTGTACAATGCCTTGAATCTCAGGAGTCAGAGGGAAGCAGATGTTTAAGTTCAAGACCAGCCTAATACAGAGCAAGTTCAAGATAAAGAAAAGCATTAGTCTAGATGTGGTGGTATACACATTTAATCCCAGCACTAGCAGGGCAAAGGCATACAGATCTTCGAGTTCAAAATCAGTCTACAGAGCAAGTTCAAGAACAGCCAAGCTTAGACAGTAAAGAAAACCACCAAAACCAGAAAACTGGTAAAGATGTAATAGAACAAGGTCATATTCAGTCCCAGCAAGCAGCCGAACTTGACAGCTTTGGCCATGTGGCTCTGGCTGTAGAGTGCAGAGTGGAAGGTGTTTACTGGAACAGTTGATGCTGATTATCTAGAGCTAAGAAATTTATGGTGATTAAGAAAAGGCCGGTGTCATTGTGGTAAAAATCTTTTGGGAAGTGTTTTCTGAGAGCACAAAGAAGCTATGTTCCAGAGATAGATATCTTGCCGGCAGCTGGACTTGATAATATGTAATATGTAAGAATCACTCAGGTGATACTGGTTTTGAGGGCATAAAGAGGTCATGGAGAACAGCTGTATCTTGGCACTGTGGGAGTCCAGAAAAGCCTATTGGTGAAGGTGTAGCCTCAGTTGTAATTGATTGTTCAAGACTAAAGTGGTCGTGCAAAGAAGTTGAGGTTTGGCACTATGAAGAGAGACTGTGAGATGCTTATAGTGCAGCCTAGTTGCTAGGAAAAACCCCAGCATATTAGAAATGCCAGTATTATGGGATGACCACCAAGAACAGTAGAGGCAATAGAGAGGAGTTAGTCAGAGCCTGGAGTGCTGTAGAGGGAAGAGCTAGAGAAGTGAACTAAGACTTTTGGAAGAGCCCAGAAGATCATGTGTGTATCCCAGACATTGGAATATGAAGCTGTGAAGTTGAAGTCATCCTGGAGACCCCAGGATATTAGAGATGCCAGACCTATGTGATACCTGATGAGGAAAGATGCTAACAAACATGGAATAAAACTAGCCAAAAAGAAAGAATTGAGTTACAATCAACAAAGATTAAAAGGGTTGGAAATATGATAAGCTCTTTGACATCAGACATGGATATGCAGAGTTTGGAGTGTGCCCAGCTGGTTTTCTGTCTTTCTTTGGTCCAATATTTCCTCACTATGACATTTTGGAATGTAATGTATATTCTGTGATGGTGGAAGTATGTGATCAGCTTTTTGATTTAGAATTTATAGGGCATTACAGTTAAAAGATTGCTTGAATCTCAGAAGAGACTTTGAACTTTGAACTTTTTAACAATATTGAGACTGTGATAGACTATAGGTACTTTTGAAGTTGGACTAAATTTATTTTGAATTATGCTATGGCTAGGTTTGGTCCCCATAGTCTCATGTGTTTGAATAAGTCTGTGGGGGCAGGGAGTGGAATGTGGTGGTTTGAATATACTTGTCCCATGAGAAGTAGCACTATTAGGAGATGTGGCCTTGTTGGACTAGGTGTGGCCTTGTTGGAGGAAGTATGTTACCCTGTAGGTGGACTTTGAGGTCTCCTAGTGTTCAGGCTCCACCCAGTGTAGAAAGAAAGCCTCTCTTCATGGCTTTCTTTGGATCAAGATGTAGGACTCTTGGCTCCTCCAGCACCAAGTCTGACTGCACATGCTGCCTGCCATGCTGATAATGAACTGAATTTTTGAAACTGTAAGTCAGCCCCAATTAAATGTTGTCCTTTATAAGAGTTGCCTTGGCCATGGTGTCTTTTCACAGCAATACAACCCTAATGAAGATAGTCCTTATATTAAATATTATTAACTCTAGAGAATTTATTTTTTTGAGTGGAAAAATAACTGGATAAAGTACTTTGTGGAATATATCTTTTTATGAATAGAAAAAGATCAGTCTCTATAATGGAGATTTGTATGTTTAAAGTTGTTTCAGCATTGCTTGTTCTTTCTGCTGAAAGTCTTCCCAACCTTAAGCTCCTCAGTCACATCACAGTCGGAACAATAGTTGTGACATATTGTGACTGTGGATGGGAATAAGTAGCAGAGAAAAATAAGAAAACTAGGGAATCTACCAGACATGACTGGGAATTAAGTGCTCCTTTCCTGAGAAGGTAAGCATACAGAACTGTGATTATGTAAATGTGAAATGTCCCTCATAATCTCAGGAATTTCAACACTTGGTCTACAGCTGGTAATCCTATTTAATCTTTGGGACCTAGTGCCTAGCTATCAGACATTGGTCACTAGGAGAGAGCCTGGAAGGTGTCTTGCTAGTTTCTGATTCAAGGTATCTGCTCCATGACTTGTTGCATGACTGACTTAAGAGGTAGTAAGTGACAAAGCCTTAGACTGTGGTGTGTGTCCGAATTCTTATGGGATAAATGAGCTCAACTGGGGGAATCAACATTGAATAGCAGCAGCATAAGGCTGCACACTAGGAGGCCCTGATGGAGTGGCCTGTCAGCAAGGCTCCACACAGCAGGAAAATGAGCTTCTCAGCCCTGCAGCCAATCACACAACTAAAACCATTCTCAATTTTCAGGCACATTATACATATACTAATTCGGTAAAGATCCATTATTTGCTGTTATCCAAGCATAATAACCCATTGTTTTGAAGTAGCTTCGCCTCAATTTGTTATGATAATTAGCGCTAGGAATGGCTTCACACCCACAGATGTGAGGCTGGGTTTCAGAATCTCCCTGACTTGATGTTGATGGAATATGTGGACTGTTTATTCCCATGTTCGTGTTCGTTATTTAACCTCTCCTTCTCAGTCTCCCCATCTGCAAATTGCTGCAGCTATTCAATCACAGTGTTCTAAAGGGTAAAATAATTTGTGTGAAAATCCTAAGTCAGTTCTCTGAAAATTACTGTTAGCAGGGACTGAGCCTGGGGCAATATTTTCATGCAATATAAATTTCTACAGAAGCAAAGGCTCTTCCTTCATTTGATGCATGAGTATCTCTTAGAGAGAAAATAAATAAATGTCTGGTTAAAGTGGTTTATATTAGAAATTCTATGTTGCAAACATTAAGTTAAGTCTTTTAAGCCTAACAAAAAAAAATTTAGAACCTACTCAATGGCTAAGTAATGGTTTTCCTGTGCAATTTTTCACGAGCTGGTCAGGATAGCTATTGAATAGATAGAAGTCTATCGAAGCTTGTTACTATCTATTCTTCATGTCATATATACCCTTCTCACCTTGGTATAGCTGTATTATATCATAATGTCTTAACCTAAAGATAATAACACTATGTAACATTGACTGGTGACTTTCTGTATTCCAGGTACGACTCTAACAGGGAATCTAACTCCTTCTGCCGTTTTCTATATCCTAAGAACATAACATCATTCCAAGGGTGTCATGCTTGATATCATGATTATCTTTTATTTGAAAATAAAAGGTACAGAACTTTGTGAAGAGTGTGTTGTACAATAAACCAACAAATAGTGATTCCTTGGATCTTGGGAACCATTTTACTGAGGTTAAAACAAATGATTGTAAATGGGTCCTCATTAGTATTGGTGCTTGATGCAATGTGCATTAAATTCTATGCAAGATAAAAGAACACTGACTGATGCATAATATGTCAGAGAAAAGGTTAAGCAGATGAAAATTAACATAAGCCAGACACAGTGCCACATTAAATATTACATCTAATAATAAATTAAGTATTGACAGTCCCCATGGGAAGAAAGGTCACCCTACAGTGGGGTAGCTAAGAAGGTATCTTCAAAGTGGGACATGGTGACACACACTGGTAATTACAGCACCAGAGAAGTAGAAGCAGAAAGCAAAATTACTGCAAGATGGAGAACAGTCTAATCTATTTAGTGAGTTCCAGTCCAGCTAAAGCTACATAGTGAGACTTTGTCTTCAAATACACACACACACACACACACAGAGAGAGAGAGAGAGAGAGAGAGAGAGAGAGAGAGAGAGAGACAGAGAGACAGAGAGACAGAGAGACAGAGAGACAGAGACAGAGAGACAGAGAGACAGAGAGAGACAGAGATAGAGGCAGACAGAGTGACAGAAAGACAAAGAGAGACAGGAGAGACAGGATGCACAGAGAGATAATCTGATTTATACAGGTTTAGTTTGTTTAACAAGAAGATTCCTGCATACATTTCTTAAACTAAGTCTCAGTTATCTTATCTGAAAGTATGACTGAGAGTGCTTAATCAAATACCCAAGTATTAATCAAAATTACACATTTAAAAATTTCTACTTAGTCTGATCCAAATAACTACTTTTATTTGGATTTACATTTGTTGATTCTTTGTGAATTTCACTTCATGCACTCCAACCTACACATCTTTCCATCCCTCCTTATTAATCCTCCACACTTGTAATCTCCCTTCCAAAAGAAAACAAAATCTTGATATTAAAGCTGTGGTATGTCACAGTGTGTCCCAAAGCATACCTTTTCCCCCTGAACAGTTTTACTTACAAATATTCATTGTAATGAATCATTAGTCTGATTCAAAGCTTCTGGCTTTGACTTACATAATCAATACTGGATCCTCACCTGGACTCATCTCAAATATCTTGTTATTGTCCTGTGTCATGGACACTTCTAAGCTTTGCTTCTGCCCAACCAGTTCCTTCAGTTGCTGTGCTCCAGCAGTTCATAGATAGGGTAGATGTTGGGGGCAGGGGGAAGCAACTCAAAGCCCTGGATCTGGCCTCGATGGTAGGTGAGTCAGTTAGCCCCACAATGCTCCCACACCCATGTTGCCAGGGCCAGCTCTACTATGCTGCCCAGGCAAGGCATGGGGTCAGCTATCCTGCCTGCCACAGGCACCAAGAGGCAGGACAAAGGGTCATCTCTCCAATGCCCTTGCCCTCGAGGCTGGCTCATGGAAGCCCCTGCCAACAGGGTTAGCTCTGCTATGTTGCCTGTCTAGGCAGTTGGGTCATGTAGGGGCTCCAACTCTACAAGTACCACAGCTGGTGAAGGATGGGGCCAGCTCTTAAGAGCCCTTGGACATTAACATGGCTCTAGGTGGCAGCCTAGACCAGAGAGGTCAGAATGGCCTTTGGTAGTAACAGAGGCTGAGCTCTCTGCCTTCCTATCATTTAAAACCAGGTTTCATTACAGAAAGCAACAACCAGTTAAAATGTAGAAAACAACTGATCTTAGGGTACCCAGCCACATTGAGACATCTACAACACAACTCCTAAACCTAAGACTCATGGAACATCTTGGAAGAGAAGACAGAAAGGTTGTAAGAACGAGTAGACCAAAAAGTCTGCTGTGAGAGTAGGTCTTTAGGTATGACAATAAAGTAGAACCCATGAAATCTCAACAATGGGGCTTCTGGAAGAAGATTTTAATGTTTTCAACACCAGTTGACATCCTAGGTAGATTAGGGAAATCTCATTAGCTCCACCCCTACATAAAGAGCTACAGGCATTGAACAAATACTGAAAGAGGAGTAGTTAGCCTTCCCCAGGGATGTGCACCTGATTGGTTAACCAATAGCAAGTGTTCAGCCTGAGAAACATCCACGTGCAAGCAACAGTGAACAAAACTATGGATTACATTTATGTGCTTATTATTTTATATAAATATATAACAAAAATGGTTAAAGAAGAGGAAGCTATGTGTTTCAGAGGAAGAGGAAACACAGGAAGGCTTGGAGGAAGGAGAAGAAGGATATGGTATATTATATTTTAATGAAATGAAAAGAAAAATTTAAAATAGGACAAGGTTTCACTATGTGACTGAAGAGGTCAACCCAGAAACTTTGGAAAAACTCTATCAGATCCCTCCCCTTCTGAAGGTAAAAGGTCATAAAGAATATAGGCATCCCTCCACTCCAGAAGGGAGGGGCTAATTACATTCTTCAGACCACAGGGAGGAGGGACCAGCCACTGGCCACCTACGGGTAGTGGAGGCCCAGAGCTCATAGACACATTCTACAACCATTGGCCACCTACCTCATTCCCTGAAAACCATCACTTTGAAAGTCACACTCTTCTGCCAATCACATTGTACCTAAAGGCTGCTGCCTTGAGAACTGTATAAAGGCTCACTGGATAGGATGCATGGGGTCATATTCTCTCTCTCTCTCTCTCTCTCTCTCTCTCTCTCTCTCTCTCTCTTCTCTCTCTCTCCATGTGCAGGGCGATGCCAACATGCTGAAATAATAAATTCCTCTTCTTTTTTGCATCAATTTCCAACTCCACATTGTTCGCTCAGGGAGTTCCTGGTAAGCTAAGGCTCGCCAGAGTCTTATATATCCATGGATAGCCTGAAACTCACAGAGATCTGACTGTCTGCTTCCCCCTGGTGTGGGATTAAAGGCATGTGCTATACTGTATGTGCCAGTACATTGATCAGGCTTATTAAATGCATGGAAAGCTCAGGCCCATGACCAGCATACTCATCTAGTTCTTAAATCACCAGTCTATCTGGAAAGATTCCAGTTAGGCCTTCTCATGGGTGATGTTATAGTATACAATGTGTTCTGTTTCTCCCCAAGCTCAAGCCGTAGCTGAGAATATAGTATGAACTTCTTCATCAATGCAACTTGGGAAGTCACTGATAAAGAAGAAAACAAAAATCTGGTGTCAGTGCCATTTTGTACAGAAAAGTCATCTCCATATATAAGGACTTCTCACACCAAATACAAATGAGCTACCTAGCTTATACCATTATTCAAAACCTGAGCAAGCCTCAAAGAGTAGCAAAAGGGAGATTGGAGAGGAGTTAAAAGATCTGAACTCCTTTTGGGACTTAGGAATTTGAGAGCCAGCTTTCTCGTTTCACTCCAGGTGGAATAGATGGTGCTTCACCTGCACCTGCAACTCCTGACCTCAGCCATTTGCTAACACAGCAGAAATTACATAGCACAGAAGTCAAAAGAGCATACTCTCAGTGCAAAAAGCAAAACAAACAAACTAAATTTGAGCAAAATCAATTGTCAAATGTCAAACGCTTTCTCCAACTCAGCATTGTGTATCAACTGGAAATAATAATTCAGAATGATATTGAGTTAGACCTGAGTATCTACACTTTTATCTTCAATGATATTTTATTTTATTTATGTAAAACACTACTAAAAACACTCTAAAGTAAACATGTGGAGATGGTAACACATTTGATCAATTTGCTAGCTTATTTATTTTCCTTTGAGTGTATGTCAAAAAATACTTTACAAGAGGTGTGTTTGTGTGTGATAAAATAGTTAAGGAAAACAATGTATTTGTGAGACAGAGAAAATAAGAAGGCGTGTATTTGAACAGTTCTTTTTAGCACTGAGGAGATCATTACTCTTGTCAGCCATTAATTTCTATCTACTAAAATATTATAAGCCAGTGCCAGAGAGATGGTTCAGTACTTAGGAGTATTATTGCTTTTCCGGGGAAGGGGGGGAAGGGTTAGCTCACAATCTGGTGCCCTCTTCTGATCTTTATAAGAACCTACACACACACAGCATACACACATACACAAATAAAAAATAAAAACAAATTCAAGCATGTAGCCTCATTCCTAATATCAGCTCTCCAGAAGCTGAAGTAAGAGATTGTCATTAAGTTCAGGTTAGACTAGGTTATAGAACAAGACCATGTTTCAAAATCAGTATAAAATTGGTCTAATACTTTGTACCTACTTTATAGAATGCCCAAAAGTTATATATCAAAAGAGAGTTGATGTAATAAAAGTACAGTATACCGTGCATCATAAATTCTCATTAAACACTTTTTAACTTGAAAACTGTTTTGATGACTTTTGCTGTGTATGTAAGAAATTCTACACGGACAAAAAAAAGATGGTGCTGACAGATTTCTAACTCACCTGTGAACATGAGCCCTTGCTGAAATGGCCTACCGTGGCATTCACTGAGCAAGAAAATCAGAGAAACGCGGAGTAGACTAGACTTACGGGCAGAGTGGTGACACTGGAGAAGTGCTAAGTGAGTACTAGTGCCTATTTGAGTTATGCTCTGGTAAAAGCAAATTTAAATCGCTCAGACACCAATTTGACTAAGGTACATGGAGGTAGAAGAGGAATTCTTCAATGGAAAGTTTGAGATAATTCAGTAGAAAGTTCAAGCTGTGGAATTACTCAGCTGAGTTCTTGAATGGAAGCAAAAGGTGAAGGCATGTGGGTAAAGATAATAAAGTGCAGTAGGAAGAAAAATTTAAAAGACGGGAATAAGAATGAGTCAACTAGGGTATAAAGGCTAACCAAAGCCATGGCTGAGCGAGCAGGAATTAAAACCGGACAGTCCTGGGTGTAAATGACGCCAGGATGAAGGCCAAGAACACAGATATTTGTGCTAAAATCACCTGGGGAATTCATTGTTTTTAATTGCTGGGTAGTATTCCATTGTGTAAATAGACCACATTTTCTGTATCCATTCCTCCATTGAGGGACATTTGGGTTCTCTCCAGCTTCTGGCTATTATAAATAGGGCTGCTGTGAACATAGTGGAGCATGTGTCCTTATTGCATGCCAGGGAATATTCTGGGTATATGCCCAGGAGTGGTATAGCAGGGTTCTCTGGAAATGTTATGCCCAGTTTTCTGAGGAACAGCCAGACTGATTTCCAGAGTGATTGTACCAACTTGCATTCCCACCAGCTGTGGAGGAGTATTCCTCTTTCTCCACATCGTCACCAATACCTACTCTCTCCTGATATTTAATCTTAGCCATTCCAACTGGTGTAAGCTTAGGCAAATGGTTGGATATGGAAAATATCAACCTAAGTGAGGTAACCCAATCACGAAAGAACACACATGGAATACAGTCACTGATAAGTGGATATTATTTCAGAAACTCTGAATACCCAAGACACAACTCACATATCAAATGACTCCCAAGAACAATGAAGGGGAGGTCCCTGATCCTGAAAAGGCTTGTTCCAGCATTGTAGGGGAGTACCAGGACAGAGAAGTAGGAGAGGTTAATAGGAGAATGGGCAGAGGGAAGAGGGCTTAGGGAACTTATGGGGAGGGAGGAACTGGAAAAGGGAAAATCATCTGGAATGTAAACAAAGAATATAGAAAATAAAAAATTATAAAAAAATAAAAAGTAAATCACCTGGGGAAGGAGGAAATTGAGGTGGGAAGAGTTAAACCTGATGTAGCTTGTGATCCCAGAAGGAAGAGAACAATGGGGGCAGAAAGCAGGACAGTTTAAGGAGTAAGCCCTGAGGCAGGATTTCCTGAAAAGCAAACTTCCGGTGTGGGCCAATCTCATTGCAAGTTTGCTTCATGACAAATGCCATTGGGGCTACGCTATGCTTTCCAACTGCAGACAGGAGGATGCTAATAGCAGTAAATAGGGAGAAGGGAGACATTCTCAGTGTTTTTTCAATTGTTTGTTTTTGTTTTTTGTTTTGTTTGTTTGCTTCTTTTGTTGTTGTATGTGTTTTAAAATAGGAGCAAGAAGAGGAATGTAAACTGGAGATCAATATGGAATGTTTTAATTAGAAATTTGAAGTAGGAAAAGGAAATTGCCTGGGAGCCTGGCACGAGGCCAGGAACAAAGGACAAAGTAGCCATTTTCCTGAATTTCAGAGAAAAATGGATGGATAACTCCAAATGAAGTCACTGAAATAACTTCCTCTTAGAGATAGGATTGATCATAGAATAGCTTCTGTCTAACTGCTCTTGGTGTGTGCTCTGGACTGCAGAGGTACAAGATGATGCTATAGGCTCTCTGTTGCCAAAGGTTAGACACATGAAGTTGGTCAGTTGGACAGACAAGTAGAACTTGTTTTGGGGGATTTTTTTTTTTTTATTAGAACGTTCCTGTCAGATCTGAAGAGAAGCCAATGAGATGAATGAGGCACCAGCTGATCCCAAGCAGGTCTTCTGAACAAGATATGATATTTGCAACTAATATTGCAAATAAGAGAAAGGTTCCAAAGATTAAGGAACAAACCTTCAACATAAATTGAAAACTACTGGGATGTGAAATAACTCCTACTCCTATCAATGAATATGTCAGTACTATAAATAGGCCAAAAAAGACCTAAATTTCAAGAGTTGGAGAGAAACATTCAAAACAAAATTGTACAAATTTTGTGATAATATCAATAACAATAATCACCAGTGGCGTTATGAAGTACCTATAAAGTTCTTGTAAGAACTCTGCATGCACAGGATCACAGGATCTCTGTGGAGTATTATTAACATGAAGAACTGAAGCAAGGCAAGTCAAGCAAGGTTACACAGCTAGAAGCTTGCAAAACCAGGATACAAATCCTGGCATTTACCCTCTAGTCTGCACAATCAACCACTGAGAAATGCTGGTGCTGAAAACTAAAAGTAGGACCTTAAAATAATTATGAAGGAGTATAGATAAGAAGTATGATTCTTGCCTAGCCTGCTCCAAGCACAGGCTTCAACCCCCATCACTGTCCCCAGGCAGGTGATTGAAGATTCTTTGGTCTGACTAGATGGAAATCCTAAGTAGTTGTGGTTGTTTGTATATGCTTAGCCCAGGGAGTGGCACTATTGGAAGGTGTGGCCATGTTGCAGTAGGCATGTCAAGGTAGATGTGGGCTTTAAGACCCTCATCCTAGTTGCCTGGAAGCCAGTATTCTGCTAGCAGCCTTTAGATGAAGATGGAGAACTCTCAGATCCTATTGCACCATGCCTGCCTGGATGCTACCTTGTTCCTGCCTTGATGATAATGGACTGAACTTCTGAACCTGTAAGCCAGCCCCAATTACATGTCCTTATAAGCTGCCTTGGTCATGGTGTCTATTCACAGCAGTAAAACCCTAACTAAGATAGCAGTCAAGAAATGCTTCAAACATTATTTTGCTAGCAGTTTTCAACTTCCCAGTTTTGGCATGTGGGGGTAGGACAGAGGAAGCAGCAGGAAACAGCCTGGTCATGTTACAGGCTCTGTGCAGGCCTCCAGTACAGGGATTCCTGGTGTTGGACAGAAGTCAGTGTCTAGAATGGACAGCTTCCATTCTAGACACCAACTAAGGCTTGCCCCTGCGGACTCCTGCTGCTCTTTTGGTGAGCAAGGCCCAAAGAAGCTTCTCCCCTCTGGTGCTTTGTACCATGCAGTCAACCGCCACTCTTGTTTGTCCCTTCACCCTGCCCTGGATGCTCTGCCGTTCTTTGGTGGTTAGATATGATGGAAATACGTTGTCTAACCCTCTCAGAGGAGAAGGGGAGGGCGAGTAGGAAGACAATGAGTGACGGGAACATGGAGCAGGGAGAGAGGTCACGACATCAAGTGAGTAAATAAAGAAATTAATGGGAAACAACAACAACAACAAAACATTGTATGGACTTCTAAAAGAATAGTAAGAAGTAAGTTTGATGCAAGGTGTCTCAAGCGTGCATCTAGGAGGTAGTTTTCCCAAGAGAAAATATATGAGAAATGGTAGGTCCAATTCCATTCTAGGTCTCCTGGATGTTTGGATACACAATAGCAAGTGACTATTGATCCATGAGGTTCAATAACAACCATGAGGTTTCTGACATTTTGTTTTGTTTTTTAATTTGTGATTCTTTGAATTTTGTTTTGTAGTGGAGTCGTGGCTGTAGCAGTGTTGAGGGATGTGTTGCAGGATGACAACAGTTAGGAAGGCAGCTATGGGCCCTTACGAACTCAAAATGGGAATAGGAAGGGAATAGTTTTGTTCCGCTCCCATTCGTCATGGACTGAGTTAGAGTTGGTGCCCCTTTCTACTGATTGTGAGAAAGGTTGTGGATGGGAGGGCCAGGCAAATCTCGTGGCACTTATTCTCCTTGGATAAAAAGGAGAAAAAAGAAAACAATACTTGTTTGTGAATTATTCTCTAGACATGGAAAGGAGTATGGAAAACAACCGAATGAAGAGGAAATGCTAGCCATGAGAATTTAAATTCATTTCTTAAAATAAAAAAAACTAAAGACATCTGAGAGCCTCAAGTAAAGAAAAGCATTCTCTGGAGTTCTTTTAAAGGAGTTTGGTGATGGCATAAAAAATGAGCTGTAAGAAAATTAAATATTTTTAAAACAATTCTCAGACCTGCAGAAAAAAATGTCAATGAGGTAACACAAGCTGTTCGCCTCAGAGCAGGGTTGGTAGAGATGGACAGATACCCGGGATTTGCTGGCTGGCCAGCCTAGATCACTTGGTGACTTTTAGGACAATTGCAGACCATATGTCCGAAGAAAGATGATCAAAACCTGAGGAGTAGCAGCTCTCTTAGTTCCTTTTCTATTTCTGTGATAAAGCACAGTGAGCAAGGAGAATTAGAGAAAGAGGGTTTGTTTGGCTGATTGTTCCAGGGGGATAACAGTCCATGGTGACAGAGCTGAGGTTGCAGGGGTGGAGGAAGCTGGAATAATAGCTGAGATCCCGCATCTCTGACTACAAATGAGCACACAAATAACCAAATGAATAAGTAGATAATAAAAAGGTATGAAACTGGATCTGGAGAGTTGAGTGAAGGAAATCGAAGAAGACCTCAGAAAATGGAAAAATCTGCCATGCTCGTGGATTGGCAGGACTAATAGTTAAAATGGCCATCTTGCCAAAAGCAATATACAGATTCAACGCAATCCCCATCAAAATCCCAACTCAGTTCTTCACAGAGCTAGAAAAAGCAATTCTCAAATTCATCTGGAATAACAAGAAACCCAGGATAGCTAAAACTATTCTCAACAGTAAAAGAACTTCTGGGGGAATCAGTATCCCTGACTTCAAGCAATACTACAGAGCAATAGTCTTAAAAACTGCATGGTATTTGCACAGTGACAGGCAAGTGGACCAATGGAATAGAATTGAAGACCCAGAAATGAATCCTCACACCTATGGTCACTTGATCTTCGACAAAGGAGCGGAAAACAACCAGTGCAAAAAAGATAGCCTTTTCAACAAATGGTGCTGGTTCAATTAGAATGAGTGTGAAATGATCCATTCTTATCTCCTTGTACTAAGCTCAATTCCAAGTGTATCAAGACCTCCATGTAAAACCAGACACTCTGAAACTAATAGAAAAGAAACTGGGGAAAACCCTTGAGGACATGGGCACAGGGAGAAAGTTCCAGAAGAGAACACCAATAGCTTATGCTCTAAGATCAAGAATTGACAAACGGGACCTCATAAAATTACAAAGTTTCTGTAAGGCAAAGGACACTGTCAAAAGGACAAAATGGCAAACAACAAATTGGGAAAAGATCTTCACCAACCCTACATCCAATAGAGGGCTAATATCCAATATATACAAAGAACTCAAGAAGTTAGACCCCAGGGAACCAAATAACCCTATTAAAAAATGGGGTACAGAGCTAAACAAAGAATTTTCACCTGAAGAAATTCAAATAGATGAGAAGCACCTGAAGAAATGCTCAATATGATTAGTCATTAGCGAAATGCAAATCAAAACAACCCTGAGATTTCACCTCACACCAGTCAGAATGGCTAAGGTTAAAAACTCAGGAGACAGCAGGTGTTGGTAAGGATGTGGAGAAAGAGGAACACTCCTCCACTGCTGGTGAAATTGTAAGATGGTACAACCACTTTGGAAATCAGTCTGGAGGTTCCTCAGAAAACTGGACATGTGACTTCCGGAGGACCCTGCTATACCTCTCCTGGGCATTTACCCAAAGGATTCCCCGGCATGCAATAAAGACACATGCTCCATTATGTTCATAGCAGCCTTATTTATAATAGCCAGAAGCTGGAAAGAACCCAGATGCCCCTCAAAGGAGGAATGGATACAGAAAATGTGGTATATTTACACAATGGAATACTACTCATCAATTAGAAACAATGAATTCACAAAATTTTTAGGCAAATGGTTGGAACTGGAAAATATCATCCTAAGTGAGGTAACCCAATCACAAAAGAATACACATGGAATACAATCTCTGATAAGTGGATATTAATTAGCCCAGAAGCTCTGAATACCCAATGCACAATTAGCATAACAAATGACTCCCAAGAAGAAGTAAGGAGAGGGTCCTGATCCTGGAAAGGCTTGATCTAGCATTGTAGGGGAATATAAGGACAGAGAAAAAGGAGGGAGGTGATTGGAGAATGGGTGAAGAGAAGAAGGCTTATGGGACATATGGAGAGGGAGGAACTGGGAAAGGGGAAATCATTTGGAATGTAAACAAAGAATATAGAAAATATATATATAAATCAAAAAATATGAAAACCTTTGTAGACAATCCTTTTACCTAATAAATCAGCTTCCTTTAAAAAAAAAGAACACACACTGCTCTTATAAAGAACTCAATATACACATCAAGTTGTTCGGCAGTGGACTCAAAGTCATCTTCTGGCCTCTGTGGGCACTGTGTTCCTATGCGCACATCTCCCCATCTCCTGCACATTTGTGCACATAATTGAAATAATAGTATTTTAAAACATTAAAATGTTTGAGTCAAGTTGTTTTTGAATCATAAAATTCTTCTATTGTGGCATTAAATATTGTTGTTGCTAAGGTTACCGTCACTGTTTTCCCCTCACTCCTGTCTGCCCATTCCATTGGTTTGTGTCATACAGATTCAACACCTGTAGCTGTGGTTTTGTTTCCTGTTGAACATATTGTTTAACAAAGCCTTGTAGAGGCAGTAGAATGGATTTCCTCTGTGATGTCACCTCCACACCTTCTCTTGGAAAGATAGCAAGCTAATTATTTTTATGTGGGTACAATGAGAATCTGATAAGATGCTCACAAACTATAACAAGAGACTTGGATTCAGCAAACTACTTAAGTTTGGGGATGCATCACTGAAAGTAACAGAGCCATTGCTTCCCCAGAGATTGCAAGATAATAGTTTCCTGCTTGTTTTCCTTTGATTAGAATACATTCTTGGCATGGAAGTCTTGGAATGGAAGTGACTGCTGGAAAGGATCAGGTCTAGGGGGCAGTTCAAAGCTGCAGGCAATATAGTGACAATATCAGGCAGCTAAAGCGGGAGAGTGGCTGGCTCACAGCCAACAGGGAATCTCTAGTAGGACCTTGTCTCAAAAGCAACCCTCAAAATGTTACGCTGTTATTAATGTGGACAGAAACAGCCATGTTTCAATTCTGTGTATCTGTATAACAGAGAACACAATTTTAAGGCCCTTCACCTTTTAAAACTGAGGAAGGTGTTGGGAAGGATTTATATTAAAAGCTCAGCTATTTCAGATGATAAATACTCTCATGTTGAGATTTGAAATTTTGCTCTATTTTCATTTCTTTTATTTCATATAATCTAGCAATTCTCAACCTGTGGTTGCCACTTTTTCGGGGGTTGAAAGACACTTTCACAGAGGTTCCATATCAGACATCCTGTATATCAGACAGATAACATCTTGACTCATAACAGTGGCAAATTACCTTTATGAAGCAGCAATGAAAATAATTTTATAGTTGGGGTGTTCAGCACAACAGGAGCATTTGTGTTAAAGAGTAACATCCTTTGGAAGTTTGAGAACTACTGAATTATAGCAGGCAAAATAGTAAGATTGCTTAATTTACCCCCAAATGTAGGATTGGATATTTCCTTCCTATACAACTCCCTGCTTAACATTTCATTTTCCCAGAAACACTGAAAGTGTTCTCTGCTTCCTTATCCTTTCAACAAGTCCCCAAATGCTGTATTCCTTTTCGTTAAGGGAAATAAAAATGTTGGTGCCACTGAAAATACAGTATCTTTATTCTCATCGTCTAGGAGACAGGATACAGCGAGAGTGTTAAGTGTCAGCCACCTCAGATTTCACTTCCTGCAATCGTAATCAAACCAAGATGGGCCGACAGGGCCTCATAGGCCCTCGATTTCCAGGGAGATCCCGCTTCACATCTGACCTAGCTGCTCTCTCTCTCTCTCTCTCTCTCTCTCTCTCTCTCTCTCTCTCTCTCATTACCCAGGGAAAACGTTAACAATGTCTGGCAGTCACCCTTCCCTTCATCTACCTCCTGGCCCCTTCTTCCATCTCCAGGGTTATAAAAATGAAGGAAATTTGTTACGACTGATTCACATGGTTTGGGAGTTGCTCGCTGGGATGATTTCATAGTCTGGCTATTAGCTGTGAAGAAATATAATGCCATCCTTACATATCTGGTTTTAGTTGGGGGGGGGGGGAAGGCTCCAATGAAAACCTCAGGAGAGATCGAGAGGACTGGAGAGCAGGAGAATTAGCATTCCAGGGGCTCAGCATGGTGATTTAGTAGGGTGATTAGATGGACTATTTATCGCGCTAACGTTGGAGTTTGATGCTCTAACTTTCTAACATGTACTTTGCGTGCCAGGGTAGAAAGCGACTGGGGAATACCCTGTCAGCCAGGTGGAAGGGAATGCATGCTTATTGACTAGCTGATTTCCCCTGGTGGAGGGCCTAATGATGAGGAAGGCAGCCCACAAGCCAGGGCTCTTGGGTTCAACTTCAGGTCCCATTACCACATTGATGGGTGGTCTTGTGGCAAAATACTGTAGTGGCTTGAGATCCCGCTGATGACGGAATAAGCTTTATGTCCTTGTGAGAAGAATCCTGCCTGGGCCTTTGTTTCTCAATTTCCTGCTATGGAAAGAGCAGATAGGAATAGAATCTCTTCGTGAGAATTCACGAATTGCGCTGAGCATGGTGTCTGACATATAAACAGCTCAAAATGAGAAAGACGATGGGAAACACATTAGAGAAGTGACTGAATACCTTTCTTTAGCGGGTATTTATCTGAACACTTATTACGAAGCAGTACATGCACATGATATCTTGTCCCCAGCTCTTGCCCTGAGTGTTGGATTTCTCAAGTGAAAGTCTAATAATAAAAGTTAAAAAGAAAAGGTCTTTGAGTAAATACGAGAGCTTAAAACATCAGGAAAGAGTGATGGAGATGGCTCAGTGAGTGGGCAAAGGTATTTGTGTGCCATGAAGCCTGGCTACCTAAGTCAGAATCCTAGAGCCTACACGGGGTAAAGCGAGAGCCATCTCCTGGTGTCTACTAAGCTCAACCTGCCATGTTTGAGAGCGCTCACATACACACAATTAAAACATTTTTTTTATTAATCTGAAAAAGAAGAGTTCAGGGAAAAAAATGTATGATTATATATTGAAGTAATGGATCACAGGGAAAACCTTCAAATGTTTAGAGTAAAAGTAGGTACTGTTTTCTGACATTTTGTGAAGTTGTTAGAAATTCCATTCACAGACTAAAAAAGAATGAAATAGAATCAATAGGAAGAGATGAAACTTAGTGGTTTGTCACTCGCTTATGTGTGGGGTCCCAGCACTTCACTTACCTGTCTTCATGTGAGTTTCCACATCTTTAAAAATAATACTGTGAAGCACACATAGCTTTGTTTTCTTTTGAGCATCAAGCAGAGATAATATACGGACTCAGGGGTCTCAGGTTTTTTCACTTGGAAGCATTGCAGTTAGAAAGTGTGCGGAGAATTCCAAGTCCTTGTCTGCTCACTGGGTTTCCCTTTCTCTTCCGTTGATTGAGCATTCAGCACTGCTCTCCTGATTGCTGTTTAGGTGAAAATAAGCAGATGCATGTTTAAGATTCAATCATGAGTCCGCCCACGTGGTCTGCTGCTCCTGCATCCTAAGCGTTTCCAGTTTAGACCTGCTGTTACTCAAGACCTGTTTTGGGGGGGACTGGGACATGAAAGCAAGGCTTTGGTCACTGCTCTTCTTTGCAGAGCAGCTTGCTGTTGTGGTAAGCCTCGTTCCCTTCCTTCTACATTCTGAAAATGGATGACATCCCTCATTCCTGTCTTAGGGGACCCAGGGTGGTCAACAGCTAACTCTAGAAGATGGGCTATTTTAGAGGAAAATCTCTGTCCTGGTTTTACATGTACTCCTGGTACTGTGGCTCCCTTCAAATTCCTGTGTCCTGTGTCCTGTCACCTCTCAGGATTTGAGAGACTGTGTTATGGTGATGAGGAGATGTGATGTCTTTCCTCCAGGCTCTTCTCTGTCAGCATTAGTGTCTTGACAATATCACAAAATATCTCTCTTTCCTTATGAGGAGCTGTGGGCCTAATGGATACACTGTAGTGAAGATCATGAACATATCCTGTGGATGGGAAGTCTCCCTAAGAAGCCAAAATACAGGGTGGTACTCAGCATTAGTCTCTTAACATCCTTATTGTTTGTGTCTTCAAGAACGCTCCAAGCTTGCAAGGAAACCAAATGAGCCCTTTCTGCCTGTGATGTGTTTTCATGGTTTGTGTCTGATTTTTGGAGTCCATTGTATGTTAGGATGGAAGTACAAGTGAAAGTTTTTAGCTATATTGTATCAATCAATTTCTAAGTGTCAACTTACCAAGATTCAATTCATACACCATACAATACATAAGGTTAAAATGAACAACTCAATGGTTTCTAGTGTATCCACAGAATTGTGCAATATTTACTAAAATAAGGCTTAAAGCATTTCAAATTTTGCCATAAAGAAACCCTATACACATTAGCAGTCATTTTCTTCCATCCTACTTCCATACTGATCCTAGCTACTAGTTACTTTTTCTCTCCTCTGATTTCTGTTTTGTGCACATTTGTGTTGAGTGTGGTCATTCAATATGTGGTCCTCAATGACTGGCATCTTTCACTTAGCATACTGCCTCCTAGCCCACCATATTGTTGTAACTACATCATTTCTTTTCATTGCCAAGAAGCATTGCATTGTTTAGATATACCACATTTTATTTATCTGTTGATGGACATATGCACTATTATTACTTTTTCCATTTTGAAAGTAATAGTCACTTTGTGCTTATCCACTCTCTAAAAGCCAAAAGAAACCTAGTCCTGATTATGTCTACAAGCGAGAGCACTGACCCACAGCTGAAAGTTTTCTCATTGGGCTGGAAGCATCAACAGGGAGAGCAGAGCAGTCGTCCTTACAATTTGCTTTTTCTCATTCCCCTCACCCAAGTTCCTTTTCATTAAGGAAAAACAGTAAAAAAAAAAAAAATATATATATATATATATATATATAAAACCATGTGCATCCAACAAAACGATACCATAGTTTTACTATTTACTGTGTAACAGACTGTCTAAAAGAAGCCAGCAGCCCTCCACTACAAAAGTGAGGAGGAGGGTCAAAGCCTGAGGAGAAAGTTCTGCTCAAAACATGACTCATGTAGGTAAAAATGGTGACTGAGCTTTCCTACCAAAGTAAGGAAAGAACTAGAATTTGTGGACAATATGGCTTTTGGCTTCTATATATGCACAGAACACAGTAGGACATCATGTCTGTAACAGATGAATTTATAAATAGACAACATTAGTTAATATTCCTAAGCACATACTCTGTCCATATACTGATATAAACAGTTAATAAATTCTCTTGTGACAATTCAAGGTGAGTGTGCTCAGGTATATATACATGGATCTCATTTTACTTAGAAAGAGGCTGAAGCATAGACAAAAGAAAGAAAAGGAAGGAAGGAAGGAAGGAAGGAAGGAAGGAAGGAAGGAAGGAAGGAAGGAAGGAAGGAAGGAAGGAGGAAATCAACCAAAGAAAAGAAAAGAAAGGAAAAGAACATTGAGAAAACTGTTAGTGCTCACCAGGCAATAAGGACAAGATCTGAGTCTATACTTCCACGACCCTCAATTGTACAGCACACTACTTCTATCCAAAAGCCTCTAAAAAGATGCTTAGGGAATCAATGAGTAATATATGCAAAAGGCAATTTTAAAACAGCCCAATACGAAAAAATAATAATTCTGGAAAAGAAAAATACGTGAGTTAAAAACGTATGGCAAAGGGAGAGAAAAATGCATTGCTTATTTCTCTATCACTCCATAACTTCACACCCAAATGCTTCTACATGGAAAACTGGAAGGCACTTGCACAGGCTGTGCCAACTGTGATTTACACTGCATGTGTAATTAATAGTAATTCTTTCATAAACACCAGCTGCCACCTGCTTTCACAGAATTACTGCCACCCTGCATTTTCATGGAGTTGTTGCCTCAGGTGACTTAGAGGCTTATCTCCAGGGTTTGCAAACAATCCCCTGGTCCCAGTAGACACAAAATCATTAACAAGGAGCATCCTCTCTTCTCTGAGGCCTTCTTTAATATCTGCTTCCTGATAAAACACTTGAAAGAGCCATACTCTTAATTTTCTGGAAATTTCTGCTATGAAATAGCTGCACCCCAGACCCAAAATGTGCATGTCTTTCAATGCCAGCACAGAATGATCAATATTCTGAGGTTTTGCTAGGTAGAGTAAAACGGTGAACAGAAGCTCCCTCCCCCTTGACCTTGTCATCAAATTATTCACACCCAATGGACTGGGCTCTAGAGCTCCTCAGGAGACTACGGGATTAGAAAAATATTTCAGCTATATTTTAGTTGTAGATTGTTTTCTACAGGGCTCACACATGAACTACTAATGTTGTTCTAGACAGCCTAAAAGATTACAGACAGTCTCCAAGGCATTTTCTACACACAATCCTTATTCTAGGTTCCCTTCTCACATGCTCAGGAAATTCCAAGTCTCAGTGGTGAGATAGGTTAGCATCTATCTAAGAGACCTCTTCTGTTTCATTTTTTTAAAATAAGTATGGGGATGGGGAAAGAGAAACAAGGCATGTTCTGACAAATATGATTTGAACATTGGGTTTTCAAGATACTTCTCCATGCCCCACCATGCAATCAATGGAGTAAGAAGAGGATGGAGATTATGACACATGATATTATTACAAGAAGAAAGCATTTGACTTAAGAGATGGAATTTGGCATTGAGCAAGCAAGAATGTGTGCTGCTGTGTGCATGTGTTTTCATAGGCTAACAGAATTTGAAATGTTAGAGATTCAGTGAACCAGGTCAGTGGTGAAAAGATAAGGTCAACAGTAAACAAAAATCAAAAACATGAGTTGAAGAAGTAAGTCATTTAGCTTTTATTTTTAATAAACTGAGACTTATTGATTTCTTACTATATCCAAGTTACCAGAAAGATCAAGCAAAATGTATGTCATGTAATTTATGGTTGTAATTTGGGATGACCTAGCTTACACTAAAGATAAAGAAAATTGTGTCTGTAGAGTTGTCAGCAATAGGTCCACTCATGATGACTGTTGTATTATGTTTAGGAATTTAACAAGGTTGCCAGACAGATCAAGAGGCATAGCTATAACCATGTCACTAAATTATTCTGAACAAGAAGAATGAGCTGCAATCAATAGGGCACAAATTGAAAAGGTAACTCAGAGACAAGCTTAATTCAGTGACCTGGGGTAGCCCCATGTTTCCTGGTGCCTTCATAAAATAGTCATACACAGACTCTGAAATTTTTATTTGTGAGAAAGACCCTTAACCCAACTGGTCATTGTAGAAGTAATTGATAGCTAGAGGTCTATGAGCTGTGTGTAGTCACTAGCTTTCTGGGTTGGCCTGCTTTTATATCTTGCTTATTGGCCATTGTTGTTCTTGCTTAGAGTCTTAACTCAAATCAACCAGCTTCTCTAGGTCAGAGTCGTGATGGACCTAGCTCTTCCATTTCACTTTTTATCCATATTCAAAACCACAATTTGGACATGATTGCTTACAAATAATTTCTTTCTGGAAACCCTGCTATCAGGGCTTGTTCATCAGAATGGACCTTACAGATCCAACACTTCCAAATGCTCATGTTGCTGTTCTGTCTTTCCTTCATTGCTGCAGAGTGAATAGTTGACACCCCCTCCAAAGCTGTGCTTTCATCTCCCCCATTTCTCCAGATGCCTAGCATCTAAGACGGTTCCCTGAATGCCAGAGTCAAAAAGCTCCCCCAAATCTCCATCTTTATGACTCACCCTTTCCAGAAACTCAGTATGCTCATTAAAAACCTCAGGGGGACTCTTGAACCCACTACCCCAGGGAGTCACATTTCTTTGCTTGCATCACATTTCATGGTTCCTACACAAGTTCCCAGGTCCATAGCAAGAGACTTGTCTTGATTGTTTTCTTCCACTACCTGCAGGTTGCTCATTAGGGTCACTGATTCTGTCTATAAAATTTTCCTCATTTTTTTCTCTTTTTCTCTATCTTAAATCCTTTTTCCATGGTTCACATCCCCTCCCTTTTCTTGGCCTCCTGCCGTAGCATCTTCTCCGGTAGTGCATTCTGTGTCTTCCTGCTGTAACCCAGAGACTCTGCTGTAGATTGTAAACATTCCATGAGTTAATCTGATTTTTTTTTACTACCTTAATCACCATAGTGATTCTCCACTGTACATAAATGAAGGATAAACTCGAAATACAGAACCCAAGGTCATTGCAATCCATTTTCCAGGAATCCTAATGACTCAGGGCTTCTTCGGCTGGTCTACACAGCTCTTCATTCTCCTCATTGTCAGAGCCCCAGTAAAGTTAGCTTAAACTTGGCAGTGAGCTCCTCACTTTCAGTGCCTGCAAACCTTTCTTTGTCAATCTCCTTTATACTACCCTGTGAGCATTTCCCCCTTGTGTCACTCCTATAACTTGTGCTTACTGTAATCAAGGTGCTTAACTCTACCTGTTATTGCCAATGTTTTGCTCCCCTAGTCAGTGATCTACAGTGAGATCTTTGAATATTCTCTATATTACTACCTGTCTCTTAACTCTGATGATATGCAGAGGTTTGCCTGGAGTGTGCTGTGCATCTTGTCAGAAGATTCTGTTCTGCAGCCTCCCTGGGATCATCTACTAGCTGCCAGCATAGTAGTCCCCAGCCTCCTCAGTTGACAACCAGAATAGCCACAGATGTTTCCAAATGTTTCCTGCAGAGAACGAGGGATGATGAAAGCCAACGATGAAATTCATAACTTGGCATATAGTCCAATTTGACAGTTCAAGGAGGTGGAAAGGAGGCAAGAAAGAAAGAAGGAAGGAAGGGGAGATAAAAGTATATACAAAGGACAAGAGAAGCACATAACAACGTGGCAACTAAAATAGAGAGCAAAAAAATCATACTTACTCAGCCATCGATTGCCTCAGAATCTAAAATCAAACTACACTCTTGGTGCAACTAATAGTAATACAGTACCAGTAGACAAAAAGGTAAAAATAAAATAAAGATGCTAGAGGAATTGTCAATAAGAAGTATGGTAGGATGGATATGTAATACCTCTTCAAGGAACATGAGTTAGGGGCTTAGTCCCCAGCTCATATTGCTGCTGGATGATGCAGACAGTATAGATAATGCAAACTCTAAGAGTCAGGGCTTAGAAGGAGGCAATGGGTCGTTGAGAATAGCATCTCACAGGTTACTCAGTCCCTGGGTTCAGATTCTTACTGTATAAAGGAGTAATTATATTAGTGTCAATATAGCAGAATTATAATTAATATATAATAAATACAATCTATTAATTATTATATGTCTGTAAAGAATACATGACACTCCATGTGAGGGATGATATTGAAAGAGTATCATCTATATCCTAAGCATTCATAAGTGGTAATGTATATAGTATGTTCTTCTGTATTAACTACTGTTGGTTCAGGGCTATGTAGTGCTATACACTAAGATCTTAACTAAAGAAAAATGTTCTGTCTTTAGAAAAACTGAAAAGACACTAAATATAAAGCATTCCTTCACATTTAACATAGCAGATATTCTTCTTCGGGTCAGGAAAATACATTTCCATTATTATTAAGTCATACATCCTTTCATTTGTTTGTTTGTTTGCTTGCTTTTCACATACGTGCAATATCCAATTCGGAATAAAATTTTAAGTCAAGTTTTCAGCCTTCCATATCTCCCTGTCTTAGAGCCTCTGTTGACGTCTCACAAAAGCCATTAAGCCATTCATCACTCGGGTACAGATTCCAGAAGATCAATGGGTTGAGAAAGTTGGCACATTTACTGTGGTTGCCTTAGTCACTCATTAAGTCCTTCATGTCAAGTGCCTGAAGTGCTGGCAGATGGAGACAAGAAAATGGTATAGTAAGATAAGGAGACTGTCTCCCCCACAGGAGAGTAAATAAAGATGATGGAAGTAAATGCTGGCTTACCTGTTGCAATATGTGCCCGATGTGGGCTCCAGAATCACATCAGAGCAGTGTCAGGGCATCTGGTTTCAGTGGGGTTGAAAGTTTGTCACCTACATGAAAGTATGGCTTTTATCCTTAGAGTGCAATACAAGCTGACACAACACAAGTGCCAGGCCGAAATAGAAAGACTCTTGTGGCACTTGATAAAAATAGAAGTTGTATCACTTCTTCTAAGGCAAAAACACCAAGACCAGTGGGCCCAATTCAGCTAAGCATAAAGACAAAAATTCAAAATTCCAGCTCTACTCTAAAAATGTGTCTCTTATGATATTGTCATCTCACCTACTAGGACTTAATTTCATTTTAAAAGACAAATTTTACTATATCACTTCTAAACTCCTCTGGTTTTTCTTCTCAAAATTACACATTTCTGAGACATGAAATGATAAAAGTTGAGAGTTTGGATGGTATTTATCCTCTGAAGCTCATGTTAAACAATTCAACTCCCCATGTGATTCACTAAGAATTAGACGGTGGTGGAACGGTGAAGAGGTAGCTAAGTCTTGAGACAGTGCCTCCCTGGATTCTTCCAACTGTGTGACTGTTGATGAGTTATCCAGTAGAATTGCACTGAAGCCAGGCTGACTAGCTCTCCTTATGTTCCACATCTGTCACCCAGCAATGCCCAGGCTGTCTCTGTCAGCCAGAAAGCCATCACCAGGCACAACCCCTTGACCCAGGAACAGAACTGTGGGTTGCTGTGAACCTCTTCTCTTTGTAATTGACCCCTTTTGTGGTATTGTGTTCTTAGTAACAGACATCAGGGAAGAAGCCTCCAGATCACTACCAGCTTCATTTCTCCATGTTCTGTAATCAAAGTGTGTTGTGACTTCAGAAATAGGGTCTTAGACCAAGTCAAGAGAAAGATGGAAAAAGCCTTAAAAAATAGTTACAAATTTTCTCACATTTTAGAACAACAAAAAGGCAGTGAGGGGATTATGAATTTCTACTGATCACACAGAATTTTAGTTAACAGCCAAACACCCTAATCAACATTGGCTTCCATCTGCCCCTTCTGTCTTCAAACACAGTTGCTCCTCAGATCTCTACGGAGCTTCAAAATGAAAACGACAGAACACAATAACTGAGGAGCAGGGACTAGCCTATCTACTGTTGGAATATGCAAGGGTCTAATGATTTAAAATATAGTCTGGCAGTTTTCCAAACAAACTGGGTATACACTATCATAGAAGCCAGCAGTCATATTGCAGGAATTTATGTAAGAGATGCAATTATATGTCCATACAAACACCTATTAATGAAGATTCACAGAAACATTATGCACAAAAGCCACAGACTAGAAGCAAACCTGTTGTCAATCAACTAACTGGTAAATTGTTTACACAGTCAGATACTACTCATCCACAAAAGGAAATAAGTACTGATACCCACAACAATATGGATACATCTAAAAACAACAAAGCCAAGTACAATATTCTATGTGGGAGAAACCTGACAGAGTGCTGTATGTATTTTAGAATTTTATTTTCATGTAAATTTTTAGTAAAGGCAAAGCTAGAGACAGATGAGAGAAATCACTTAGAGTCTTGTCTTAATCAAATTTGGAAACACTGAGGAACTACAAATGGATATAAGGCAAATGGTTTGGTGATGAAATACTGGAAAACTGGATTACGGTAATGGTTGCACATTGAATTTACTGATACTGAACTAACTGTTTTCTTAATGATGGAGAACTTCAAACTATGTGCCTTCACAAAATTTATTAAAGCAGACTTCTAGAGCTGGCAAGATGGCTCAGCAGTTAAGATCACTGGTTGGTTTTGCAGAGGACCCAGTTTCGGTTTCCAGCAGCCACACACGCGCGCACGCACACTCACACACACACTCACACACACACTCACACGCATACACGCACACACGTAGGCAAAGCATTCAAAGACATGTCTTTTTTTAAAAAGGAATTTTGTTTCATTTTTTTGTAGCTTGTAGATATATATCATAAAATTCATGATTAATCTCTGTACTCTGTGATGCAGGCATTACCTATATTCACATTGCTGAGCTCCTGTCATTATCATCCATTTCTGGAACATTTCCATCATTTCAAATGGAACTCGGATAGTTCTCCCATCCCCCTGTCCCTTGGCAAGTGCATCTCTGCTTTTGTCTTCACACACAGCACTGCTATTCTTGGTATTTAGTGAAATTGGGATCAGGCCCTGTTTGTGTCTCGGAAAAATTGATTATTTAGCATAATGTCTTCAAGGTTCATCTTGTAGCGTGTATCTGAGTTCTCTTTGCTTTTTAAGTGTGAATTTTCTTCCCAATGTATACCATATTTTGTTTCTTCGTGTATAACATTTGAGCAGTTTCTATTTTGGGCTATGGTGAATAAAATTGCTATGAACCACAGTATCCTTGGGTAATGTTTTTGAAATATGTGCATTTTTCTTTGGGAGAAAGAATATCGACAGCTTTAATTATATATTCAAAGGGGGTTGTGATCCAAATTCTAATCATGGGGCTGACTATACTATATACATTTTGGCTGACGGATGTGTCTAGCAGTTTAGGATGGAATGTGTGATTACTATACCAAATGCTTATCATTGACTCAGTAGATCTCACACTAACAAGAAGCAGGGGACAGCATGCAGCCTGTGCCTACCAGCTCACCCGCCCTCTACCACATACCAGACTCTGCCCCAGCACTCTTCATTCCTGTTAACACTTGGCCTCTGAAACTTACTTTGAGGCAATAGTGAGGAAATTTGCTCAGTGAGGAAAGAATATGTATGATAACTCCATTTTATTCAAACCTAAAACCTATGCTACTTCGGCTCTGCAATGATGTTTCTGGGGAAGAGACTGTTTCCTCACTTGAGCGCTCTAATCTGGTTTTAACATGGTGACTTTTCCCCCCCAGAAAGATGATTCCATTCAAGAAACAAAACAACTTCTCACACATTGTAGTTTAATTAGCAGAATCCACTTGCTCAAAGGAAGACTTTCAACTCAACCAATGATTGCATTTAAGAGTGGATCTGGAACTGTCTTTTCCAAATACTGAACCCGTTGGAATGAATCACTTCTATTTAGACTTAATCTTCTTAAAATTTCTAGTATTTTCTTGGACATAAAGGGCAGTTAAAAGGTCCTTATCATAGGAACAAGGACTCCATGACCTTTGATGGTAGTCTTCTATTAGAGAAACCTAGGCAGGTATTGGGAGAGATGATTGTAGACCATGCAGCCTGTGCCTAACTCATGGTAAGACTTTCCATCTGCATATTCGCTATGCATTGGAGTGGGTCAGTAGGCTGGTTTATGGACAGAAAGTGTTACTAATGCAAATAACAATTTTCTAGGGATAGATTTGTGCTCTCAACTCTGACCATCTCATCCTCTCCAAGGTTTTCAACAACAGCTGCAGTTACAGTAAGTGGTTCTCCTACCAATTGTTGATACTTGTTATTCTTCCCAGGACTTTCTTTTCTGTTTCCTCTGTTTCTATTAATACAACTTTTGGAGACAAATATAAGCAGGAAAAGAAAACACTCAACTATGAAGCAAGCTTGTTGCCTGCAGATCTAGCTGATCAAATGTGTCAGTTTGAAGAGGAAAATTGAATGAGACATGAATGATTTATGAAGTACCATAACTCATGGGGCTTTCTGAATGCTCTGCATTTGCATGCTATTGTGCTAAGGCTTGCCTGCTGCTCTCAAAGCTGTGAATCTTCAGCGAGGCTCAATATTCTGTCATCTTTGTGTCCCATCCATCACAGAACACCTAGATAACAGTCTGGCAACAATATTTCAAAAGTACTCCTGTTTACTCTTTGTTGTTAAGACCAGGAATAACATAACATTTAGTTGCCCCTCTCCTCTTTTGGCAATTAATAATTGTACTCCCAACTGGAAGCACGATATTACAGCATGTATTTCCTAATGTGAGGCAGGATCCACATGCTCCTCCACCCCCCACCCCACCCCGCCCATCTAAACATTCACTATGGATGAGAGCCAGTCAGCAAGCTCATTTACAGACAGAAAATGTGTCTGATGGTCCTGATTCCCCAGTTTGCGGCTACAGAGAGGTGGTGGAACATTGGGGAAGTCTTTAGGGGACTTAACTCAAAAGGAGTGTGTCCTAGAAAGAGACTGTTTTCCTCTAGCCTCTTTCTTTGTTCCACAGCTTGTGGTGTAAGAGCTTTTGCTTCCTGAACAATTTTCTCCCACCTCATGATGCTGCCTTGCCAAAATCCCCAAAACAAAAGTGACAACTGAGCTTGAACCTAGCCAAATAAGCCATACTCTCTTTTAATGTCAATAATCTCAGACATTCTGCCCTGGTGGGGAAAGCTGACTAACACCAAGATGTTGTAGATGTTAATGTCTACAAGTTCTACTTTATTTTTTTCTCCTACTGACTGATAATCTATAAAACAAAGTCTCAAAAGGATAAAACTGCATTCTTGAAGACTTTGGTTCCCACAAATGCACAGGGAGTTGTTATAGAATGGCTATAGAATGATGTGTGTGTGTGTGTACATATATAATGTGTATATTATATAGAGAGGGAATGCTATAGAATGGGTTGTTATAGAATGTTGGGTTATCAGCAGGAAGGTGAGGCATGTTCCCTGAGTGAGAGCAAAGAAGACTTGAGCACACAGAGGCAGAAAGAAGGAAGGAGGAAAGGATTTGTGAAAGGTACAAGCCAGGACTGAGAATGAGTAAACTATGGGCTATAAGGTGTCTGAAGCCTACATTTCCCCATACACTGTCTCTAAAGATGCCTGAACCTCATGTTACATATCTGTGGGGTAAAAGGTGAGTACTAAGTACCATGCCCCTGAGAGGTGAGGTAAGGGTTAACATAGTCCCCATGTTCAGCAACTCTATGTGTCCAATAGCATTGCAAAGCCCTGCTGGTCTATCATATTGGATGTCAGAAGGTCCAGTGTTGATGACTAAGATCAGTATGCAGTGACAGTCACAAGGCTCCTTAGACATCCCTACTCAGGCTGAATTCTCTTAGAATGTGTGCATCATCATGAGAGGAGGCAACTACCAAAATGACTTGGACTGCATATTTGAAGAATGTTGCTGAGTGATGCTGTGAGCTGGATTTTACTTGACTTGGAAGGATCCAATCACCACAGCAAGCATCTGACGATCTAAACAACTTACACTTACTATCCAAATTATCACACTGAGTGGAAAAAGAAGCTCTCCAAGATTCCAGAACACACCAATCCAGTCAAGATTTGGAACCATGTTCGTGCAACATCCATAGAGCCTATGCCTCTCACTCAAGCAAAGTGTGATTTACATTCATTGTGTGCCTAATTGGAGGAAAAGAGAAATGAATGGTAAGCAATCTCTTCCCTTATATGCCACTGAATTCTGTTACTTCAGTTGCTGTTGTTTTGTTTTCCGGGAGTATTTCTATGTTTTTCTTCATACAAGAGTGCTTAGTTTAGTCAACAAACTGAGTTGGAGTGGTGCACACTGGAGCCATTGGTATGTCTCTCACAATGCATGGAAATCACTTAGAGATACAGTGAAGTAAATGTTGCTTATTCATTCTTCCTGTACCCAACATCTGTGCCCAATATTTGTGTGTGTGTGTGTGTGTGTGTGTGTGTGTGTATGTGTGTGTGTGTGTGTGTGTGCGTCCATTCCTTTGCCATTCAGACTGCAGAGAATGTCAGTAGTGGTGACTATTTCACATCTGCTTAGTCTTGGTCTAAGGTTCAGGTGACCCTGAATATCTTGCAAAGACTGTCATAGAGGCAGCAAAAACTCATTCCAGGCCTCCACCCTGTTTCTTCCTTTGGAAAGCAATTGTGTACTCCTCCTCTTACTTTTTCTAATTTTATCCTCTATCACTTCTTGAGTAGAACATACATCAGTCATCAGAAAACAACTCAGCCATTTCAGACACACATACACCCCTTTCCCATTAGTAAACAATGCAGCCTGGGAGGTTTGTGGAGCTGGTGAATTGCACTGGATTCCATCCAAACTCCATCAGTCTGTGCCCGAGGTCTAATGTGATGCACTGTCATGTTGCACATAATTTGATACACCTGGGCCCTTGGACGGCAAATGATGTGTCCCCTTAGCCCCTCATTTCCATTCTGTGATTGCAAGCCCATCGCTACGTTCAGATCATGTGCCCTACCTGGAAGAAACCTGCATATAAGTGAATAGGGCTTTGCCAAAGAGCCCTCAGATCAACGTTCCTCTTCTCACTCTCCTCTATGAACTAACTCATTACTTTTCCTGCCAAATTGCTCATCTTCTTTTTCATTTGTTTCTGCCCAAGTCCTTTCTGTTTGCACTGATAATAGTGTAGGAATAAATAAACAATTTATGAACCCCTTAGGTTCTCCTTGGTTTTAATAGTTATCACTTAAATTAGAATTTCTCAAAACTGGGACATCACTTCAAATTTTTCTACAGCCAGAACAAGGTTGAACAGACTGTAGGAGAAATATCAACTACTGCCATTATCCAAACAGAAGATGAAGGTGGTCATAGAGTGTAGTCAGGAAAGTGGGGTGGGCTGTTATTTGGAACAGTCACTTAGGAAAATACAAACATCAGTGAAGGGTTTTCCCACTTCTAAAATAATAGAAAGCTAATCAGAGATAGTGTTATTCCTGTGCAGTGGGCAACACATAAAGATACTGACAGTTTCATGACACTACCATCAGGAAGGGCAGTGGACAGAAGGATATACAAGACATGAATGCACCACACAAGAATGCACCATACAAGGAAGCACCACACAATGATGGACCACAAAGGGATGCACCACATAAGGATGCACCAGACATGTACATATCATACAAGTATGGACCACATAAGGATGAAGCACATATGAATGCAGCACACATGGATCTGCTACACAAGATGCACCAAACAACGATGTACCCCACAAAGTTACACCACACAAGGATCAACCAAATATACATGCACCACAACAGGATGTACTATTCAAGGATGTACCACACAAGTATACACCACACAGGGATGGACTGCACAAGGTTGTATCACACAAGGATGCACCACACAAGGATGTACCACACAAGGATGCACCACACAAGGATGTACCACACAAGCATTTACCACACAATGATGCACCACACAATCATGGACCACACAATGATCCACCACACAGGGATGCACTACACGAGGAGTATGCACCACAATAGGATGTACTACACAAGGAATCACCACACAAGGATGTACCACAACAGGATGTACTACATATGCATGCACCACACAAAGATGCACCACACAAAAATGTACCACATATAACTATTATGTAAAGCCTGGGTCCCAGTAATAAAATGCTATTGGTTTTTAAAAAATGCTCAAAGGAGATATGTATTATTAATATTATGGACCTAGAGTTTCTGAGAATTTAAGAACTTAGACTTTGGATAGAAAGGGATGAATTAGAAGAAAGTGTTGAGATACAAAGAAGACAAATGGACTTGTGAACTAATAATAATGATGGACTAAACTTGGAAAATAAAACAATTGTGTACTGCAAAGAGACTAATTGCTGAGTAGGGATGACAGGATGAGACTGTGATGTGATGCTACCTTACTGTTTTGGGATTGCAACTTTAAAGTTTTAGGAAGACATACATAGAGAAACCACAAAGAATGGAACTTTTACATAGCTAGAAGTAGACACTATCTATCATTCTCTCTGGCATGAAAAATACTAAAATTTGAATTTGTAAGGTGTCCATTTCATATGTGATTTATAAGGCACACACCTAATCTGAGTCTTCTAGTGACTGCAATGGAATGTATTTCACTTTACATGGGACAAGAGAACCCTTTGTCAATAATCTCAAAACAAAAGGATGCAAGCTATGGATGGTGAGAGTGAAAGTAATGAATAGCACATGTGATCCTAAGAGCCTCATGTACTGGGATAGCCCCATATAACTGTTAAATAGTTTAAATGATGGGAGCAAGAAAATATGAATAAAGACTGGTGGATGTTAACACGGATCTAAAGGAGAATAGAATAGAGAAAATGTTTATCACTGAAACGTAAATTCAGTGGATGACTTAAGTAGCCTATTCAACTGGACTTGAAAAATAAATGACAGCTGAAAAACATGTATCTAAAGAAATTATCACCATTTTATACAGAAAGCAAGAAATGTGAAACATGCAACAGGAGACAAATGGGTGAGATTCTGTCAAGCACTATCAGAGAGCCAATCAGGAGCTGGAAAGATGGCTCAACAATTGAGGGTGATCAACACTGTCGGGGGCCCACAGTTCAGCCCTCAGCATCTATGTCTGGGGACTCAGCTTTACCTCCATTAGGATCCCATGCCCTCATGTGATCTCTGTGAGTACTGTACACAGCTGACATTCACATACACAAAAAATAAATATATGAGAAACTGATTAAATAGTAAAAACTACTCAGACACCTAAAGACAGAAATGTCTAGGGAAAAAACTCTTTAGATTTGAGATACTTAATAAAGCATAAGAAATATCCACTACTAATTAAGTAGTAGGAGGAGGAAGAGGACGTATTGGAGGAGGAGGAGGAGGTGGAGGAGGAGGAGGAAGAGGAAGAGGAGTAATAGTAATAGTAATGTAATAATAATATAATAGTAATAGTAATGGTAACAGTGATAATAATGAGGAAAAGGTTTACTACAAGACACAAAGACACAAAGGAATCACAGAGAAAGAGCTTCAAAGACAACACACACACACACACACACACACACACACAAACTGCCCATGAAGAAAGGCCCAGCTCAGACCTGATTTCTCCACTCCAAGTGTGGAACAGAAATGGTAGTCTCGATATTCTGGGAGAAACCTAGCTTAGTTATTGTTGAAGAAAGAGAGTGGAAAATATATTTTTATTACAACAAAACTGAGAATATTGGAGCTGGGGAGAGGGCTCAGGTGGTAAATTGATTGGCATGGCAACCTGAAACTGACCCCATGTAAAAATGGTGACACTCACTTGTCACCACAGGGTTTAAGGGGTTGGGGTGAGAGGAGTACTAGCCTCCAGCCGAGCCTGTAACTGGCTCAGAGCTGGTGGTCCATAAGCAATGCTGATAATCTTTACACATAGTTAAACATGCAGAGTAACTGTGGTTAGATGTAGATTCTCTGATCACTGAATAAAGCACCTGAGATCTGTATCAACATCTCTAAAGCTCCAAGGGATATTCACCCCTGAGGGAGCTATCCCTGAATGACTCTCATCTTTGAATCAGCAATCCTACCACTAAGATACTTCTCACTGGAAAGGAAGGAATTATTCCTAAACCACAAGAGGAGGCCATAGGAGAAAAAACTTCCCAGAAGACATCAAGGAAACACAATTTAAAAGATAAGAGTAAGCTCACCATGAAACATACAAAAGATTTTAAAAATAAATAACAAATGTACATATAAATCAGGAGAGAAATAGTAAACTGGGACTTAAAGAAAAGGCAAAAATGCCAAAAGTATCACAAGTACACAAACATAAAATTATTATAAGTACAAATAGATAAGCTATTACTGCTAAAAGATATTTTCAAACCACTATTTGTGTATTGAACCATCCCTATATCCCTGGAATAAAGCCTATTTGATCATGATGGATAATGGTTTTGGTGTATTCTTGGATTCACTTTGCTAGTACTGTATTGAATTTTTTTTACATCAATGTTCTTGAGGGAAATAGGTCTGAATTTTTCTTTCTTTATTGATTCTTTGTGTGGTTTGGGTATCTGGGTGACTCTTGACTTACAGAACAAATTTGGCATTTTTTCTTCTGTTTCTGTTTTGTGGAATACAGAGCACTGAGATTCACTGTCCTTTGAAAGTCTAGTAGAATTCCAGTCTTAAACCATCTGTCCCCTTTCTTTTGGGGGGGGTGGTTTTGTTTGTTTTGTTTTGCTTTGTTTGAGGGGTATTGTTTTTGTTTTTTATTGGATGACTTTGACTGCTTCTATATCCTTGGAGGTTATGGGACTATTTCGATTGTTTACTCCTCTTAGGTGTGTTTGAATCATTTTTTCTAGAGCTTTCAGGTGAGTGTTTAAATTGCTAGTTTGAGATATCTACATCATTATTAATGCACTTAGTGCTGTGAACTTTCCTCTTAGCACTGTTTTCATTGTGTCCCATAAAAGCTTAGGTATATTGTGCCTTTATTGAATTCTAGGAAGACTAATTTTTTTATTTCTTCCCTGACCAAGTTATCAATGAGTAGAGAGTTGTTCAGTTTTTATGAGTTTTTAGGCTTTTTCTTGCTCTATTGTTGAAATCCAACTTTAATCCACTATGATCTGAAAAGATACAAGAGTATATTTAAATTTATTTGTATCTGTTGAAGCTTACTTTGTGACAAAGTATATGTTCAATTTTGGAGAAGGATTCTGTGAGGTTATGAGAGGAAGGTATATTCCCTTGTGTTTGGGGTGAAATATTCTGTATGTCTGTCAGATAAATTTAGTTCATAACCTGTTGGATTTATTTTTTCTCTTCTTAGTTTGGTTCTCAGTGACCTGTTAATTTGTGAGAGTGTGGTGTTGATATCTACCACTATTACTGTGTAGGATTTGATGTGTGACTTCAGTTTTAGCAATGTTTCTTTCATGAGTGTGAGAGCTGTTGCATTTGGGACATATGTTCATAATTGAGACATCATTTTGGTGGATTTTCCCTTTGATGTTTATAAAGTATTCTTTCCTATCTCTTTTGGTTAATTTTGGTTGAAAGTCTATTTTATTAAAGAATCTACACTCAAGCTTCCTTCTTGGGTCTATTTGCTTAGAAAGGTTTTTTCTAATCCTTTACTCTGAGGTTTATCTTTGGTCCTGAGATGTGTTTCTGGTATGAAAAAGTACAATGTTTCCTGTTTTTGCATTCGTTTTGTTACCCTGTGTCTTTTTATTGGGGAATTGAGTCCACTGATTAAGAGATATTACAAACTAATCCTATTATTTTGATGTTGGTGTTGGTAGTGTGTGTGTGTGTGTGTGTGTTTCCCTTCTTTTGATTTGCTTGTTTGAGGTTATTTCCTGTATTTTCTTGGATGTAGTTAATGACTTTGGGTTGGAGTTTTCCTTCTAGTGTCTTCTGTAGGTCTGGATTTGTGAAAAGATATTGTTTAATTTTTTTGTAGAATATCCTACTTTCAGAGCAGAGAAGGGCAGCAGCAGCAGCAGCAGCAGCAGCAGCAGCAGCAGCAGCAGCGGCTGGTCCAGAGGAAGGGCCATCAGTAGTAGAACCAAGCGGACAGGGGCCAGGCAGACCCTGCGCCCACGACTACTGGCCATCGCTGGCCAGCCAGGCTGCGAGCAGCGGAGGATTTACGGCGCCTTTCACCACACAGAAGCCACATCAGAACTCTGCCTCCTGCCAGTCAGTTACGACGCCTCCATATTGGTTCTCGGTCGCCAGAGAAATCAGACTGAGGTACGCAAATATAACCCGAGACCAACATCACGGGGATCTAAGCCCGACGGGCGTTGGCCTACACCGAGGCCCTGGGCTGATCGGGGGGCCACTGGGGTGCAAACCCGGCCAGGAGGTTTTCTTCCCCCGGGCCAGCGCGCGCACCACCGCCATTTTGCCTAAGGGAAGCCAGAGAGACCTAGCAGGCAAAACCAAACCAGCTAACAGGCATAGCCCGAGGCGGACATAGCAGGGGTCTCAGACAGTCAGGCCCTGCACTGCCCCCAGGTCCTGGGCTGCTCGGTGGGCCATCTGTGTGCCGACCCAGCCAGGCGCTTGTTTGCCCCGGGCCAGCACACTCCGCCGCCATTTTGCCTACGGGAAGCCAGAGAGACTAGCAGACAAAACCAAACCAGCTAACAGGCATAGCCCAAGGCGGACATAGCAGGGGTCTCAGACGGTCGGGCCCTGGACTGCCCCCAGGCCCTGGGCTACTCGGTGGGCCATCTGTGTGCTGACCCGGCCAGGAGGTTGTTTATCTGGGCCGGTTTGGGCACCACCGCCATTTTGCCTATGGGAAGCCAGAGAGACCTAGCAGGCAAAACCAAACCAACTAACAGGCATAGCCCGAGGCGGACATAGCAGGGGTCTCAGATGGTCAGGCCCTGGACTGCCCCCAGGCCCTGGGCTCCTCGGTGGGCCATCTGTGTGCTGACCCGGCCAGGAGGTCGTTAGCCCAGCAGACTCTCCCAGCACTCTCAGGGAGCGCGCCCACGCCACCATCCTAGCCACCTGACAGACCCAATTAACACTCACAGCTGAGGGGAACTTTGCTCCGACATTGGCCTGCCAGGCTTTTGCCTAGACTCAGGGCCTGAGCAGCTAGGCTAGCCTTGTGTGCACCAACCAGGTTGGGAGTTCCGCTGCCCAGCAGAGAGATCAGCACACAGAAAAGGTCCCTGCAGCATACAGCCTCAGCGCTCCCTGAAGGAGCAAACGGGCACCTTCTGGCTCACAGACACAATCTGGGGCAAAGAACACTAGGGCTGCAAGGGCACCCAAGAGGAGGAAAGCACATCAGCAATCTGCAAAAGGGAAAACCCTGCCCTCCAGTGTTGCAGAAATAGCCCTAGAGCCTCTCAGGAGGCTGTAACACTAGCCGGAGACAAGACCAATTAGCTCCAGAGAACAAGATGGCAAAGGGCAAACGAAGGAACGCTACTAACAGAAATCTAGGCAATATGGCAGCATCTGAACCAAAGTCTCCAACATCAGCAAGTCCTGGTTATGCCAACACACCAGAGAAACAAGATTTGGATTTAAAATCACTGTTCATGATGCTGCTAGAAGAACACAAAAAGGACATGAATGAATCTCTTAAAGCAATACAGGGGAACATGAATAAGCTAGAAACCCGTTTAATGGAAACACAAAAAACACTTAAAGAAATGCAGGAGAATAAGGCCCAAGAGATAGAAGCCAATAAAGAAGAAAGGCAAAAAAAAACTTAAAGAAATGCAGGAGAACTTGAGTCAACAGGCAGAAGTCATGAAAGAGGAAACACAAAAATCTCTTAAAGAATTACAGGAAAACACAGACAAACAAATGATGGAACTGAGCAAAACCATCCTGGACCTAAAAACAGAAGTAGAAACAACTAAGAAATCACAAAGGGAGACAACTTTGGAGATAGAAAACCTTGAGAAAAAATCAGGGGCCATAGATGCAAATATAAACAACAGAATACAAGAGATGGAAGAAAGAATCTCAGATGCCGAAGATACTATAGAAACCATTGACTCAACTGTCAAAGAAAATGCAAAATGCAAAAAGCTTGTATCCCAGAACATCCAGGAAATCCAGGATACAATGAGAAGACCAAACATAAGGATTATAGGTATAGATGAGAGTGAAGATTTACAACAGAAAGGGCCAGCAAATATCTTCAACAAAATTATGGAAGAAAACTTTCCTAACTTAAAGAGAGAGATGCCTATGAATATACAAGAAGCCTACAGAACTCCAAACAGACTGGACCTGAGCAGAAATACCTCCCGTCACATAATAATCAAAACCCCAAATGCTCTAAACAAAGAAAGAATATTAAAGGCAGTAAGAGAGAAAGGCCAAGTAACATATAAAGGAAGACCTATCAGAATCACACCAGACTTCTCACCAGAGACCATGAAAGCTAGAAGATCCTGGGCAGATCTCATGCAGACTCTAAGAGAACACAAATGTCAGCCAAGACTACTATACCCAGCAAAACTCTCATTCACCATAGATGGAGAAACCAAGATATTCCATGACAAAACCAAATTCACACAATATCTTTCCACAAACCCAGCTCTGCAAAGAATAATAGGAGGAAAACTCCAATACAAGGAGGGAAACTACACACTGGAAAAAGCAAGATAGTTATCTTCCTTCATCAAACCCAAAAGAAGATAACCACTCAAATATAAAAAGAACATCAAAAATGACAGGAAGTAATAATCAATATTCCCTAATATCTCTTAACATCAATGGTCTCAATTCCCCAATAAAAAGACATAGACTAACAGACTGGATAAGGCAACAGAACCCTACAATTTGCTGTATACAGGAGACACACCTCAGTGTCAAAGATAAAAACTACCTCAGAGTAAAAGGCTGGAAGACAATCTTACAAGCCAATGGTCACAGGAAACGAGCAGGAGTAGCCATTCTAATATCAGATAAAATTGACTTTCAACCTAAAATCATCAAAAGAGACACAGAAGGACATTTCTTGCTGGTCAAAGGAAAAATCCACCAAGAAGAACTTTCAATTCTGAACATCTATGCGCCAAATGCAAGGGCACCCTCATTCGTAAAAGAAACCTTACTAAAGCTCAAAGCACACATTGCACCTAACACAATAATTGTGGGGGACTTCAACACTCCACTTTCCTCAATGGACCGATCAGGAAAACAGAAACTAAACAGGGACACAGTAAAACTAATTGAAGCTTTGGATCAATTGGATTTGACTGATATTTATAGAACATTTCACCCTAAAGCAAAAGAATATACCTTTTTCTCAGCACCTCATGGTACCTTCTCCAAAATTGACCATATAATTGGACACAAGGCAGACCTCAACAAATATAAGAAGATCGAACTAATCCCATGCCTCCTATCAGATCACTATGGAGTAAAAGTGATCTTCAATAGCAACAAAAACAACAGAAAACCCACATACACGTGGAAACTGAACAATATTCTACTCAATGATACCTTGGTCAAGGAAGAAATAAAGAAAGAAATTAAAGACTTTTTAGAACACAATGAAAATGAAAACACAACATACCCAAATCTATGGGACACAATGAAAGCAGTGCTAAGAGGAAAACTCATAGCCCTGAGTGCCTCCAAAAAGAAAATGGAGAGAGCACACATTACCAGCTTAATGACACACCTGAAAGCCCTGGAACAAAAAGAAGCTATTTCACCCAGGAGGAGTAGAAGGCAGGAAATCATCAAACTCAGGGCCGAAATCAACCAAGTAGAAACAAAGAGAACCATACAAAAAATCAACAAAACCAGGAGCTGGTACTTTGAGAAAATCAACAAGATAGATAAACCCTTAGCCAGACTGACCAAAGGGCACAGAGAAAGTATCCAAATTAACAAACTTAGAAAGAAAAGGGAGATATAACAACGGAAACTGAGGAAATCCAAAAAATCATCAGATCCTACTACAAGAGCCTGTACTCAACACAACTGGAGAATCTGGAGGAAATGGACAATTTCCTTGACAGATACCAAATACCAAAATTAAATCAGGACCAACTAGACCATCTAAACAGTACCATAATGTCTAAAGAAATAGAAGGAATCATAGAAAGTCTTCCAACCAAAAAAAGCACAGGACCAGATGGTTTCAGTGCAGAATTCTATCAGACCTTCAAAGAAGAGTTAACACCAATACTCTTCAAACTGTTCCACAAAATAGAAACAGAAGGAACACTACCCAATTCCTTCTACGAAGCCACAATTACGCTGATACCAAAGCCACACAAAGATCCAACAAAGAAAGAGAACTTCAGACCAATTTCCCTTATGAACATCGACGCAAAAATACTCAATAAAATCCTTGCCAACCGAATCCAAGAACACATCAAAACGATCATCCACCATGATCAAGTAGGCTTTATCCCGGGAATGCAGGGTTGGTTCAATATACGGAAATCCATCAATGCAATCCACTACATAAACAAACTCAAAGAACAAAACCACATGGTCATTTCATTGGATGCTGAAAAAGCATTTGACAAAATTCAGCATCCTTTCATGCTTAAAGTCTTGGAGAGAACAGGAATTCAAGGCCCATACCTAAACATAGTAAAAGCAATATACAGCAAACCGGTAGCCAGCATCAAACTAAATGGAGAGAAACTTGAAGCAATCCCACTGAAATCAGGGACCAGACAAGGCTGCCCCCTTTCTCCTTATCTTTTCAATATTGTACTTGAGGTACTAGCTCGGGCAATTCGACAACATAAGGAGGTCAAAGGGATACAAATTGGAAAGGAAGAAGTCAAACTTTCATTATTTGCAGACGACATGATAGTCTACCTAAGTGACCCAAAAAACTCCACTAGAGAGCTCCTACAGCTGATAAACAACTTCAGCAAAGTGGCAGGTTATAAAATCAACACAAGCAAATCAGTGGCCTTCCTATACTCAAAGGATAAGCAGGCTGAGAAAGAAATTAGGGAAATGACCCCCTTCACAATAGCCACAAACAATATAAAGTATCTTGGGGTGACTCTTACCAAACATGTGAAAGATCTGTATGACAAGAACTTCAAGACTCTGAAGAAGGAAATGGAAGAAGACCTCAAAAAATGGGAAAACCTCCCATGCTCATGGATCGCAAGGATCAATATAGTTAAAATGGCCATTTTGCCAAAAGCAATATACAGATTCAATGCAATACCCATCAAAATCCCAACTCAATTCTTCACAGAGTTAGAAAGAGCAATTATCAAATTCATCTGGAACAACAAAAAACCCAGGATAGCTAAAACTATTCTCAGCAACAAAAGAAAATCTGGGGGAATCAGTATCCCTGACCTCAAGCAATACTACAGAGCAATAGTGTTAAAAACTGCATGGTATTGGTACAGTGACAGGCAGGAGGATCAATGGAACAGGATTGAAGATCCAGAAATGAACCCACACACCTATGGCCACTTGATCCTCGACAAAGAGGCTGAAAACATCCAATGGAAAAAAGATAGCCTTTTCAACAAATGGTGCTGGTTCAACTGGAGGGCAGCATGCAGAAGAATGCGAATTGATCCATCCTTGTCTCCTTGTACTAAGCTCAAATCCAAATGGATCAAGGACCTCCACATAAAGCCAGACACTCTGACGCTAATAGAAAAGAAACTGGGGAAGACCCTTGAGGACATCGGTACAGGGAGAAAGTTTCTGAACAGAACACCAATAGCGTATGCTCTAAGAACAAGAATTGACAAATGGGACCTCATAAAATTACAAAGTTTCTGTAAGGCAAAGGACACCATCAAGAGGACAAATCGGCAACCAACAAATTGGGAAAAGATCTTCACCAATCCTACATCAGATAGAGGGCTAATATCCAATATATATAAAGAACTCAAGAAGTTAGACTCCAGAAAACCGAACAACCCTATTAAAAAATGGGGTACAGAGTTAAACAAAGAATTCACACCTGAAGAACTTCAGATGGTGGAGAAGCATCTTAAAAAATGCTCAACTTCATTAGTCATTAGGGAAATGCAAATCAAAACAACCCTGAGATTTCATCTTACACCAGTCAGAATGGCTAAGATTAAAAATTCAGGAGACAGCAGGTGTTGGAGAGGGTGTGGAGAAAGAGGAACACTCCTCCACTGCTGGTGGGGCTGCAAATTGGTACAACCACTCTGGAAATCAGTCTGGCGGTTCCCTTGAAAACTGGGCACCTCACTTCCAGAAGATCCTGCTATACCACTCCTGGGCATATACCCAGAGGATTCCCCACCATGTAATAAGGATACATGCTCTACTATGTTCATAGCAGCCCTATTTTTAATTGCCAGATGCTGGAAAGAACCCAGGTATCCCTCAGCAGAAGAGTGGATACAAAAAATGTGGTATATCTACACAATGGAGTACTATTCAGCCATTAGAAACAATGAATTCATGAAATTCTTAGGCAAATGGATGGAGCTAGAGAACATCATACTAAGTAAGGTAACCCAGACTCAAAAGGTGAATCATGGTATGCACTCACTAATAAGTGGATATTAACCTAGAAAACTGGAATACCCAAAACATAATCTACACATCAAATGAGGTACAAGGAGAAAGGAGGATTGGCCCCTGGTTCTGGAGGGACTCAGTGAAACAATATTCGGCAAAACCAGAACAGGGAAGTGGGAAGGGGTGGGTGGGAGGACAGGGAAAGAGAAGGGGACTTAAGGGACTTTCGGGGAGTGGGGGGCTAGAAAAGGGGAAATCATTTGAAATGTAAATAAATTATATCGAATAAAAAAAAAGAATATCTTACTTTCTTCATCTATAGGAATTTTTTTCTGCTTATAGTAGTATTGACTGAGGCTGACATCTATGGCCTCTTAGGGTCTGCAAGATATCTGCCCAGGTCTTTCTGGCTTTTAGAATCTTTGTTGAGAAAAGGGGAAAAGGTCAAGTAACATATAAAGGCAGACCTACCAGAATTACACCAGACTTCTCACCAGAGACGATGAAAGCTAGAAGATCCTGTGCAGATGTCATACAGACCCTAAGAGAACACAGATGCCAACCCAGGCTGCTATACCCAGAAAAACTCTCAATTACCATAGATGAAGAAAACAAGATATTCCGTGACCAAACCAAGTTTACCCAATATCTTTCCACAAATTCAGCCCTACAAAGGATAATAGATGGAAAACACCAACACAAGGAGGGAAACTATACCCAAGAAAAAGCAAGAAAGTCACCTTTCAACAAACCCACACAAGCATAATTACACCTCTAACAACAAAAATAATAGGGAGTAATCACTTTTCCTTAATATCTCTTAATATGAAAATTGGGATTACTAACATATCCTAATCCACTGAAATTTAAAAATATGACGAATTAGAAATTTGTAGGCTGTCAGCTAGTAGTCTCTCTAATTTTGTAATTGGAGAGATGTATCCAATATTTTACAATACATATAAACTTTCTGCTTGTTTGTATGTCGCAGTGTCTTGCTGTGTACCATATAATGGTCTTGAAATCATGGTTCCCCTATCTCAGCCTCTCTAAATGCAGGATTGTTTATTTGATGTTTCTACATTATACTATGGTTTAAGAACATCTTACATATTTCAAAATTATTTATACGGCCAAAAGAAATGTAGATAATTAATTTGGGAGGTGGCTTGTAAGAACAAAGCGTGATACTGAATGTTTTGCTTGGTATTTATAATTATTGTATCAATTTGAAGAAGATGACCTTATACCTTACTCTTTTTCTGAGATGAATGCTTTTCAAAATCATCACAGCCAATGAGCCAGAATTTTACCCTCACCTAAAGCCTGTGCCACGCTCCAAGCAGAACCATTGTTCATTGAAACAGTTGATGAATGACTTCACGGATAGTAATACACACACCATTTCTTGTATGAATCTAACCTGTTCCCTGTGGGCTGAGAATGATGACAATCACTCAAGTCAAATAGCTTTGACCATAGCAGGAAATCTGTATCCAAATAATTGTGTCTACAACTTACTCCTTGGTGCAGTAGAACTGTCAACTCTGAGTTAAGAACTTGTCAACTTCTATGGAGGTAAAATCCTTTGGTGATAGGAGGAACATTAAAGACTTTATCTTTTTATGTTCATTTAATAACATGTCAATTAGTTTTATGATTGGTATAATATATTGTGTTAAATATAATAAAAAACTAAAATTAAAATTAAAAAATGGATTTAAAATCATTTTATTGTGTTTTGATAATTTTAGAGTATACAGGGCTTGATGTAGTAGGATTGGTGGACTCTGGAGGTGCCACATTGCCCTGGCACATGTTGATTGTCTTTTATGCTGGCCTTTAACCATCTGGTTATTCCTGATGAAACAGGACTGATGAAGGTGGGTGGGGCCTTGGTTGGACAATGGCACTGAGGGAACATTTTGCAGTACAGTGCAGCTAAGACCCAGTAGGCAGGAGATTGGGTGGTGGAGAGTGGTCTAACCTGCATGTTCATGGTGCAGCAGGCCTTGTGAAGGCAGCAGATTCCTAAACTAAGTTATAAAATCCCATGACATACAGCTGATAAGAAGTTCTGAAATATAAAAATGAAGAAAAGCTACATATAAGGAAATTGAGAACTGTATGTTAGACATATTTTACTTTAAATTGCTAGTAGATTACTATTTAATAATATTGCATTTAACTTTAAAACCTGTGACTTAGTATTCTAAGATTAAAAAAAAACCCATAACGAACCAAATGTTTAGAATTTGTGTAGGTCATTTATAAATATCTGAATTTTGTCCATGAAATGAAAAATTGCTAATTATCTGGAACTAATTATAATAGCAAAGATATTTCTGTACCTCTCTTAAATGTTTGTTTTTGTTTTCTATTTGACCAACCTAAAATAGTGTAGGAAGAAACTTTCAATAGAGGATTGTCTAGATAATGGTGGCCTTTGTTATGTTATTCAACATGAGAAGACCAGGCCATAGTGAGTGGCAACATACCTTAGGCAGGGGATCCTGAACTCTGTAAGAGTGAAAAAAAGGATGCTAAATGAAGCCATTCTTGCATCCAGTCATTGCTCTGCATAAGAAAGAATACTGTAGAGAGGCAACACACTATGGTCTATAGACTTACCTGCAATCAGGGTTTGTAAATATAGTTTAATGCACACCTAGTGATGTGTGATACTACTACAGATGGATCAGAGATGGCTGGCTTTTACTGTGGAACTACTTTTGATTTATTTACTAATTACCCTTTCTGCTCTTAATAAGTGTCTGTTTAAATATTTTAAATATTTTATTTATTCTCCTCTGTTTTTTCCTATTACTACCTGTTTATAAAATCATTCCATGATATGCAGGAATATGTTTTGAAATTTTAGTTGATGGTAACTATTATCCTTGCTGATCTCTTTCTTTACAATGCATCTTTGATTAGAAGAAGTATTTAACTTTTGAGAAGCCCCACTTACTGTGTATTTTGTGTCTGGTTAATGATCCTTCAACAGGCTATGGACCTATGCTTTGCATTTGAACTCTGTGTCAAATAGATTTTTTTGTGCATAGGGTGAAGTCAAGATTACAATTTGATTCTTACAAATAAATATTCAAGTCCCAGCACAATATGGTAGAGAAATTGATTCCATTACTGATCTGGCTTGACAACTTTGCTGCAAATGAATTGGCCATACACAGAGAGACATACATGTATGCACAAACAGTCACATATACACATTTATATGAGTACATATGATACTATATATATATGAAATGATATATGGTTATATATGTGTATATTTTTATTTATATAAATAAATTATTTATTTATAGACTTATTATGCAATTCCAGTTATGCAATATGATTTGATAAGGATATCACTGAGAATAATTTGACACATCTTTATATTTAGATATTACAACCAGATCAAATTCTCTAAACATGTTTTTGTCCTTGGGATTGTCCTGTTCTTACATGTCTGTTCAACTATTGTGTGAGTTTTAGAGTTCCTTCTCAAAATACTTATATTTTTAACTGAAAGTGGTGTCAAATGAAGCGTTTTACCACTTTTTAGTGTCCATGTTAGCAGTATTGGAAGCATTAGATCAGAAATATTGTCTATCAGTTCATTTCTGCAAGCATTTATTTCCAATTTCCTGTTAGTACTTTTTAAATTTGCCCCCTTGCACACATGCTTGGGGGTATTTGATTTTTTTTCCCTGATATAAAGACTGCTGATGTTTCAAACCTCATTTTCCAATAACAGGCTGATAGTTGTCATAATACATTTTGTTTTGCAACATCAAAACACCTGGGTATTAGTAAACACAAACATTTACTTTCTCAAATCTCCAGACACTGGAAAAACCAAGGTAAAGAGAACAGCAGGATTGTTGTCAGCTAAGTGCTACTCTCTCTCTTCCTTGATGGGATACTGTGACTGTGTCCTCTAGAGAGGAGAAAGACTGCTTCTTGACTAAAGAATGAAGGAAACCCATGTCAGGCCTCTTGTAATAGCATTAATACCTTCACTACGATGGATTCTCATGACCTAAAGAGATCAACCATCTAACACTAGTACACTTGGAATTGAATTATCAGCACATGAGTTCTGGAAGACAACTTTCGTTTGTAGCCATAACACAGCACTGGTTCCTAAGGCCTCTATGTGGATTACTTTAGATGATATTTTCAATATGACTAAATTACACAAAACAAAACAATAACAAAAGCAAAGCCAGCTTTATGATTCCTTTTCTTCTCATGTGCTGTTTATTATTTTATTTTGTGCGGTTTATTATTTTATTTTGTATTGCCTTACCTCTGACTTCCATGACCCAAGTGAAAAAAGAGAAGCCCCAACTTTGTTCCCAGAAATGGTGGGTGAGATTCAGATTTTTATCAGCAGGACAGTATTCTTATTCTACCAATTTTCCACTATTTTAGGAAATTATATTCCTAGACTACAACATTTTCTGGGCTACTGATGAATGGAGCCTCAACTTTATCAACTGTTTCTTTTTTTTTTTTCTTTTCTGTGTTACCTCACTCAGGACATTTTCTTTTCTTTTTCTTCCCTCGATATATTCTTTATTTACATTTCAAGTTATTTTTCCTTTCCTGAATCCCCCCACCTGAAAGTCCCGTAAGCCCTCTTCCCTCCCCCCTGTTCCCCAATCCACCCCTTCCCACTTCCCTGTCCTGGTATTCTACTACACTGCTGCACTGGGCCTTTCCCAGACCAGGGGCCACTCCTTCCTTCTTCTTGGGCATCAGTTGATATGTGAATTGTGTCTTGGATATTCCAAGTTTCTAGGCTAATATCCGTTTATCAGTGAGTGCATACCATGAGTGTTCTTTTGAGGCTGGATTACCTCACTTAGGATCTCCAGTTCCATCCATTTGTCTAAGAATTTCATGAATTCATTGTTTCTAATGGCTGAATAGTACTCCATTGTGTATATAAACCACATTTTCTGTATCCATTCCTCTGTTGCTGGATATCTGGCTTCTTTCCAGCGTCTGGCTATTATATATAGGGTTGCTATGAACATAGTGGAGCATGTGTCCTTATTAAATGCTAGGGAATCCTCTGGGTATATGACCAGGAGTGGTATATCGCAGGGTCTTCCGGAAGTATCATTCCCAGTTTTCTGAGGACCTACCAGACTGATTTCCAGAGTGGTAGTACCAGCTTGCAACCCCAGCAGCAGTGGAGGAATCTTTCTCTTTCTCCACATCCTCACCAGCACCTATTTTCTCCTGAGTTTTTGATCTTAGCCATTCTGACTGATATGAGGTGAAATCTCAGGGTTGTTTTCATTTGCATTTCCCTGATGACTAAGGATGCTGAACATTTTTTTAGGTGCTTCTTAGACATTCGATATTCCTCAAGTGAAAGTTCTTTGTTTTACTCTGTACTCCATTTTTAAGGGGGATATTTGGCTCTCTGGAGTCTACCTTCTTGAGTTCTCTGGAGTCTACCTTCTTGAGTTCTTTCTATATCTTGAATATAAGCCCTCTGTCGGATGTAGTGTTGGTAAAGATCTTTTCCCAATTTGTTGGTTGCTGTTTTGTCCTTTTGACAGTGTCCTTTGCCTTAAAGAAACTTTGTAGTTTTATGAGGTCCCATTTGTCAATTCTTGATCTTAGAGAATAAGCTACTGGTGTTCTGTTGAGGAAAATTTCCCCTGTGCCGATGTCCTCAAGGGTCTTCCCCAGTTTCTTTTCTATTAGTTTCAGTGTGTCTGGTTTATGTGGAGGTTCTTGATCCACTTTGACTTGAGTTTAGTACAAGGAGATAAGACTGGATCAATTTGCATTCTTTTGCATGTTGATCTCCAATTTAACCAGCACCATTTATTGAAAAGGATATCTTTTTTCCACTGGATGGTTGTAGCTCCTTTGTCAAAGATCAAGTGACCATAATTCTGTGGGTTCATTTCCAGGTCTTCAATTCTATTCCATTGATCCACTTGCTTGTCACTTTACCAATACCATGCAGTTTTTAACACAATTGTTCTGTAGTACTTCTTGAGGTCGGGGAATAATGATTCCCCCAGAAGTTCTTTTACTGTTGAGGATAGTTTTAGCTATCCTGGGTTTTTTTGTTATTCCAGGTGGGTTTGAGAATTACTCTTTCTAAATCTATGAAGAATTGAGTTGGGATTTTGATGGGGATTACACTGAATCTGTAGATTGCTTTTGGCAAGTTGGCCATTTTTACTATATTAATCCTGCCAATCCAAGAGCATGGACGATTTTTCCATTTTCTGAGGTCTTCTTTGATTTCTTTCTTCAAAGACTTGAAGTTCCTGTCATACAGATCTTTCACTTGTTTGGTTAGAGTCACACCAAGATACTTTATATTGTTTGTGGCTATTATGAAGGGTGTCATTTCCCTAATTCCTTTCCCACCCTGTTTATCCTTTGAGTATAGGAAGGCTACTAATTTGCTTGAGTTAATTTTATAGCCAGCCATTTTGCTGAAGTTGTTTATCAGTTGTAGGAGTTCTCTGGGTCACTTAAATAGAATATCATATCATCTGCAAATAGTGATAGTTTGACTTCTTCCTTTCCAATTTGTATCCCTTTGACCTCCTTACGTTGTCTAATTGCTCTGGCTAGAACTTCAAGTAGTATATTGAATAAATATGGAGAGGGTAGCCTTGTCTAGTCCCTAATTTTAGTGGGACTAAAATTGCTTCCCTAATTGCTTCAAGTTTCTCTCCATTTAGTTTGATGTTGGCTACTGGTTTGCTGTATATTGCTTTTATTATGTTTAGGTATGGGCCTTGAATTCCTGTTCTTTCCAAGACCTTTAACATGAAAGGATGTTGAATTTTGTCAAATGCTTTTTCAGCATCTAATGAAATGACCATGCAGTTTTTTCTTTGAGTTTGTTTATGTAGTGGATTACATTTGTGGATTTCCATATATTGAACCATCCCTGCATCCCTGGGATGAAGCCTATTTGATCATGGTAAATGATCGTTTTGATGTGTTCTTGGTTTTGGTTGGCAAGAATTTTATTGAGTATTTTTGCATCAATATTCATAAGGGAATTTAGTCTAAGATTCTCTCTTTTTTTGGATCTTTGTGTGGTTTTGGTATCAGCAAAATTGTGGCTTCATGGAACAAGTTGGATAATGGTCCTTCTGTTTCTGTTTTGTGGAGTATTAGCATTAGGTCTCCTTTGAATGTCTGATAGAATTCTGCACTAAAGGCAGATATCTAGTCCTGTGCTTTTTTTGGTTGGTAGACTGTCAATGACCACTTCTATTTCTTTAGGGGTTATGGAACCATTTTGATGGTCTATCTGATCCTGATTAAATTTTGGCAGTTGGTATCTGTCTAGGAAATTGCCCATTTCATCCAGATTTTCTAGTTTTGTTGAGTATAGGCTTTTGTAGTAGGATATGATAATTTTTTGGATTTCCTCAGTTTCTGATGTTATTTCAATCTTTTCATTTCTGATTTGGTTAATTTGGGTACTGTCTCTGTGCCCTCTGGTTAGTCTGGCTAAAGGTTTATCTATCTTGTTGATTGTTCTCAAAGAACTAGCTCCTGCTTTTGTTGATTATTTGTTTAATTCTTTTTGTTTAAACTTGCCTGATTTCAGCCCTGAGTTTCATGATTTCCTGCCTTCTACTCCTCTTGGGTATATTAGCATCTTTTTCTTCTAAATATTTCAGGTGTTCTGCTAAACTGCTAGTGTATGCTCTCTCCAGCTTCTTTTTGTAGACACTCTGAGCTATGAGTTTTCCTCTTAGCACTATTTTCATTGTGTCCCATAAATTTGGGTATGTTGTGCATTCATTTTCACTAAATTCTAAAAGTCTTTGATTTCTTTCCTTATGTCTTCCTTGACCAAGGTATCATTGAGTAGAGAATTGTTTAGCTTCCATGTATATGTGGGCTTTTTGTTGTTTTGTTGCTATTGAAGACCACCATTATTCTATAGTGATCTCATAAGAAGCATGGCATTAGTTCAATCATCTTATATTTATTGAGGTCTGTTTTGTGACCAATTATATGGTCAATTTTGGAGAAGGCACCATGAGGTGCTGAGAAGAAGGTATATTCTTTTGATTTAGGATGGGATGTTCTATAGATATCTATTAAATCCATTTGATCCAAAACTTCTGTTAGTTTTATTGTGACTCCATTTTAGTTTGTGTTTCCATGATAATTGAAGAGATTAGGGTGTTTAAGTCCCCCACAATTATTGTGTGGGGTGCGATGTGTATTTTAAGCTTTAATAAGTTTTCCTTTACGAATGCAGGTACCCTTGTATTTGGGGCATGGATGTTCAAAATTAAGAGTTCTTCCTGGTAGATTTTTCCTTTGATGAGTATAAAGTGGCCTTCTGTATCTTTTTTGATGACTTTTGGTTGAAAGTCTATTTTATCTGATATTAGAATGGCTACTCCAGCTTGTTTCCTGTGACCATTTGCTTGGAGAACTGTTTTCCAGCCTTTTACTCTTAGGTAGTGTTTGTCTTTGACACTGAGATGCGTTTCCTGTATGCAGCAAAATATTGGGTCTTGTTTACGAATCCAGTCTGTTAGTCTATGTCTTTTTATTGGGGAATTGAGTCCATTGATGTTAAGAGATATTAAAGAATAGTGATTGTTGATTCCTGCTGGTTTTGATGTAATTTTTATGTTTGTGTGGTTATCTTCTTTTGGGTTTATTGAAAGAAAATTACTTTCTTACTTTATCTTGTGTATAGTTTCCCTCCATTTGTTGGTGTTTTCTATTCATTATCCTTTGAAGTGCTGGATTTGTGGAAAGATACTGGGTAAATTTGGTTTTGTGATGAAAAACTTTGGTTTCTCCATTTGTGGTAATTGAGAGATTTGCTGGATATAAAAGCTTGGGTTGGCATTTGTGTTCCCTTAGGGTCTGCATGACGTCTGTCAATGTTCTTCCGGCTTTCATAGTCTCTGGTGAGAAATCCAGTGTAATTCTGATAGGGCTACCTTTATATGTTACTTGACCCTTTCCCCTTACTGCTTTTAATATTCTCTCTTTGTTTAGTACATTTGGTGTTTTAATTATTGTATGAAGGGATGAATTTCTTTTCTGGTCATTTGGAGTTCTGTAGGCTTCTTGTATGTTCATGAACATCTCTTTCTTTATATTAGGGAAGTTTTCTTCTATAATTTTGTTGAAGATATTTACTGGCCCTTAAAGATGAAAATCTTCACTCTCTTCTATGCCTATAATCCTTAGGTTTGGTGTTCTCATTTTGTCCTGGGTTTCCTGGATATTTTGGGTCAGGAGCTTTTTGCATTTTTCATTTTCTTTGACTATTGTATCAATGCTTTCTATGGTATCTTATGCATCTGAGATTCTCTCTTCTATCTCTTGTATTCTGTTGCTGATGCTTGGATCCATGACTCCTGACTTCTTTCCTACATATTCTATGTCCCGAGTTGTCTCCCTTTGTGATTTCATTATTGTTTCTACCTCCTTCTTTAGATCCTTGATGGCTTTGTTTAATTCCTTCACCTGTTTTGTTATGTTTTCCTTTAGTTCTTCAAGGATTTTTCCCTGTTTACTTGTGTTCTTCTGTATTTCTTTAAGGGAGCTATTTATGTCCTTCTTGAAGCCCTCCATGATGCCCTCCATCAGCATCATGACCTGTGATTTTAAATCCAAATCTGGCTTTCTTGGTGTGTTGGGGTTATCCAGGACTTGCTGTTGTGGGAGAATTGGGTTCTGATGGTGCCATATTGCCTTGATTTCTGTTAGCAACATTGCCTTTTGCTACCTGGTTATCTCTGGTGTTAGTTGGGCCTGCTGTTACTGGCTGAATCTTGCCCCTCGGGTGTGCCTGCAGGCCTATCTCAGCAACCCTGGGTGAGCTGCTTTCCTCTGGCACAAATTTCTATAGTGCTTCCGAGTTCCTGGGTGCAGATGGAGTCCTGGTGCGGTGTGTCCCAAGTGATCCTCTACTCCAGTGAAGCCTGCCTATCAATCTGTTGCACAGTCACAGAAGCAAAGATGGCAGCCGAGACCCACTGTTGTAGTTGTATGTACTTCTGTGGCCCCGATCAGCTCTGGATGCATGCACGCTGTGCTTACTGTCTCCTCCTCACTGGCTGCTGGGTGTATAGTTGGCTACCTGCACTGTTTGGAGATGGCGCACTGCGTCCAAGAGTGTTCCGGATCCAGAGGCACAAACCTGAAGGCTCTTGCCAGAGGCCTCTGGACTGGATCCTCTGCTCTGCAGGGCTAGTCTCACCTGTGCAGGCTGCCTCTTCCTTGCTGGCTGCTGGGTGTATAGCTGGCTTCCTGCTATCAACTGTTTCTAACAGCCAGCCCAGTTCTCCTGTTTCAGTGTTGGCTGTCTGGTTTTGGGTAATAATCACTTGATTGAGTTCTGGTTATTTAGCTACTTTTGTGTTCCCAGTTTGCATTCCTAATTATGTGTTTTGTTTTGTATCACTGGATTTGATTTGACAACTTTTCAATTAATTTGTGGGAATAATTTTCTAGGGAATGTTGCTTCTCAATTTTTTCTTCTTACAACATGTTGACTTCTTTAAGTACTAGGGTTGTCTAAGATTCATAAAACTTTAATTTTTTAAAATGTTGTTTATGATGGCATAATATTCTTTAAATACATGTTAAATATTCTTAAATACATGTTTAAATATTCTTTAAATACATGTTAGAATTTACCAGTGGAGAGATGTGAGTTTTTAACATAGAACATCTTCTAAATTAGTACACTCATTTGCCTGCACAGAGCTAATTATCTAGTTTTCTGTTTATTCATGTTAAGATTATGGTTATAACAAGTTTAAGTTGTTGATTATGTTTGCATACCATTTTGATAGTGACTAACTTATCTTTTCAGCATCAATAAATGCTACAATGACACTCTTCTCTGATTATTAATATTCGCCGCTGATAATTCCACTCTCTAATAGCTTTATTAACTTTGTTAAATACCTGTGAGTCTTGTTGATTTTCTTCATTGTTTTCTGATCTTTCTGATTCATTCTCTATTTATTCCCCTATACTACGTCTCCCAGTGGTGCTGGCATTTTATCTGATAAATCCAAAATTTATTGGATTTGTAACAAGCAAACCAAAAAGAAGAAGAAGAAGAAGAAGAAGAAGAAGAAGAAGAAGAAGAAGAAGAAGAAGAAGAAGAAGAAGAAGAAGAAGAGGAGGAGGAGGAGGAGGAGGAGGAGGAGGAGGAGGAGGAGGAGGAGGAGGAGGAGGAGGAGGAGGAGGAGGAGGAGGAGGAGGAGGAGGAGAAGAAGAAGAAGAAGAAGAAGAAGAAGAAGAAGAAGAAGAAGAAGAAGAAGAAGAAGAAGAAGAAGAAGAAGAAGAAGAAGAAGGGGGAGGAGGAGGAGGAGGAGGAGAAAGAAAAAAGTATACACTTACAGCTATAAAAGTGTGCATGGTTTTTCATTTCAAGGAATTCCTGTTTAGGATATGCTGAATGTTTTCATAGGGCTAGAAAAAATCTATATTACTTAATATTTTAAATATCTGGTAACATGATTTTACTGTTATCAAATATTTTCTCAGTACCATGATCAATGGACATATGACATTCTTTCCATCATTTGAATTATATTGGAATGGCATACTATATGATCTTCTTAGTTAATACAATGAATATGGGCCAATGATGTACAATTTCTAGTTTTCATCTTAAAAAGTATTTTGTTTCACTGAAACATTTTATTCTTGCATTTTAATTTAAATTGATTGATTTTTCTCACAATTTCTACATTTCATTCCTATTTATCTGCTTTAAGTAGAGTTGTTCACTGCTCTGTGTATAACCAGGTAATTTTCATGACTTTTTCGACTAGTAATTTGTCTGTAAAAAATCCCTATTGTTTAGTTCAAACACTCTTCTGATTTCATATCTCCTTTATTTTTCAATCTGTTCCTAGTGTTGAAATTTATGCTTTCTGGTATTAGCGAAGCTACATCACTTGCTTTGGTTATTTTCAATAGTGTATCTTTTTCCACATTTATATTTCAAACCTGATTATATTTTCATTTCAGTTGTAACTCTTGTGAACAGCATTTAGCTGGGTCTGTTTTTGTGTTTAGTTTCATCCATTTGCCTCTAATTGCTAATGTGACTGGCCCACCAGGACATCACAAGGCCCAGCTCATTCTCAAATTAATAATTCCTTTCATTTCTTCTTTCCCTTTTCTTCTTTCCTTTTATGGTCTTTCAAAAGATGAATCAAGTGTTGTTTTGAATTCTGTTTTAAAGAATTTGTTTTGTTTGTTCCTTCCTTCCCTCCCTCCTTCCTTTTTTATCCCTTTGCAAATATTTGAGTCCTTACAGAACAGATTAAAATCTTACATAGTACAATTCCACTGACCTCCCCTGCATTTTTTGTCATTACTGTATATTTTACATGGTTATACATTTGATGTTGTGTTTGATGTGATGTTCTATGTTTTATTTACTATCCTGATTATATAATGCCCACATGTGAATCTCATACTTGTATGACATTGTACCTTCCACAACTGATCCAATAAACTATGAGAGTACTTCACTATCAAACAGGCTTTGTATTAGATGATGTTGCTACAAACTAGGACACCATAAGCATTCAGATAATTTTGAAGGTAGGCTAGACTAAATTACAATGTACAGTGAGTAAATGTTATTAAATGACATAATTTTTTCAAGTTCTATATTTCTTTGAGATATAGCATTTCCACTAATAACTGTAAAGGAATTTCACAGAGAAAAGTAATAAATCAATCTCATTATGTAGTAACTTCACAGTAATAATACTATTAGTCCTTTCTTGGAGAAATATCCTTTCTTGGATGCTCATAAAGAATCATCTTGTTCACACTGAACTGATTATCAGTGCTGATATATTTGTGCAGCTGGAAAAAATTCACTTCATATATCATAAATTGTCAACCTAAGACTTCTTCATTAAATTATTATTTGTTACAGAAAGTTAATAGTAGTGATTTCTTTTTGTTTGTTTATTTTGTTTTGTTTGTTTGTTTTCAGTTTTAACATTTTATTTGGTAAATAATTTTAAAGGTAATAACAATAGTGTCAAAACTACTACAATGTCTTTCCACAGCCATACCTTACAGACCCACATAAACCTTTTCATATTTTTGTCTTTTTTGTTCATTTTTAATATTTTAAAGCCATACATATCATATAAAATGTCCACTTCCAATAACTTCTTCAAACTAGTAAGCAATTCAGTGTGGAAGGAGGGAGGACCTGATTCTAAGGGAGGGCCTTTAGATAATCCATGCTGTCTCACTGTAATCAGAACACCAGGTTAATTAGTAGTGATTTCTATATTAAGCAGAATGCCTAAAGCATAACTTTACTCTAGAATGCAGGTTTTTACATTATACTAAAGATCATACACATGACCATTATTTAAATTAGTTAATTAGTGTTGATATTTAGCCTAATAGTAAGTTCAGGAGCAGCTATAATAGTTTCATGTTGTTGTTGTTGATGATGTTTTGTTTTGTTTGTTGTTTTTATTGAGATCAGCATTTTGTAAATGACTCCATGACTGAGGGAATATATGCGTTCTCTCTGCCTCTCAAGCACATTAAATTCAAGAAAATTCTGTAGTAAGCCAAGTATATCATATCAATAGTAATTAATCCTTTGCTTTTAAAAATTAGAAAAAATAACTGAAAAAAATGGCTTTCAGGTATGATTACTTGAAAAGAAGATTTGAATTCTGAATCATACCTCTGGAGACAGGACAGGCATCTGAAATCAAAGGTTTACTAAGCCATTACAAATGCTATTCAGAAAAGAAACGACCATATTACTTGATGGAGAATCTTCTGGGTATATGCCCAGGAGTAGTATTGCTGGGTCATCAGGTAGTACTATGTCCAATTTTCTGAGGAACCACCAGACTGATTTCCAGAGTGGTTGTACCAGCTTGCAATCCTACCAGCAATGGAGAAGTGTTCCTCTTTCTACACATCCTCTCCAGCATCTGCTTTCACCCGAGTTTTTGATCTTAGCCATTCTGACTGGTGTGAGGTGAAATCTCAGGATTTTTTTTTTGATTTGCATTTCCCTGATGACTAAGATGTTGAACATTTCTTTAGGTGTTTCTCAGTCATTCAGTATTCCTCAATTGAGAATTCTTTGTTTATCTCTGTACCCCATTTTAATAGGGGTTCTTTCTCTGGAGTCTAACTTCTTGAATTTTTTGTACACATTGGATATTAGCCTTCTGTAGGATGTAGGGTTGGTAAAGATCTTTTCCCAATTTGTTGCTTGCCATTTTGTCTCATTGACATTGCCCTTTGCCTTACAGAAACTTTGTAATTTTATGAGGTCCCATTGGTCAATTCTTTATCTTATAGCATAAGCTATTGGTGTTCTTGACCCTGTGCCCATGGGCTCGAGGCTCTTCCACAGTTTCTTCTCTATTAGTTTCAGTGTATCTGGTTATATGTAGAAGTCCTTCATCCACTTTGACTTGAGCTTAGTATAAGGAGATAAGAATGGATTGATTTGCATCCTTCTGAATTCTAACCACCAGTTGAAACCAGCACCATTTGTTGTAAAGGCTGTTTTTTTCCATTGGATGGTTTTAGTCCCTTTGTCAAAGATCAAGTCACCATAAGTTTGTGGGTTCATTCCTGGGTCTTTAATTCTATTCTATTGATCTATCTGCCTGACAGTATACAAATACCATGCAGTTTTTATCACTGTTACTTTGTAGTAATGTTTGAGGTTCAGGATGCTGATCCCCCAGAAGCTCTTTTATTGTTAAGAATAGTTTTTGCTATCCTGGGTTTTTTTGTTATTCCAGATGAATTTGAGAATTGTTCTTTCTAACTCTATGAAGAATTGAGTTGGAATTTTGATGAGTATTGCATTGAATATGTATATTGCTTTTAGCAAGATGGCCATTTTTACTATATTAATCATGCCAAACCATGCACATGGGAGATCTTTCCATCTTCTGAGCTCTTCTTCAATTTCTTTCTTCAGAGACTTGAAGTTCAACATATGATAAGGACACATGCTCCACTATGTTCATAGCAGCTCTATTTATAATAGCCAGAACCTTGAAAAAAATCCTGATGTCCCTCAACAGAAGAAAGGATACAGAAAATGTGGTATATTTACTCAATGGAATACTACTCAGCTATTAAAAACAATGAATTCATGAAATTCTTAGGCAAGTGGGTGGAACTAAAGAATGTCATCCTGTGTGAGGTGACCCAATCACAAAAGAACACACATGGTATGCACTCACTGATATGTGGATATTAGCACAGAAGTTCAGAACACCCAAGATACAATTCACAGACCAAATGAAGACCAAGAAGAAGGAAAACCAAAGTACGGAAAGTTTAGTTCTTTATAGAAGGGGGAACAAAATACCCATGGAAGGACATACGAAGACAAAATGTGGAACAGAGACTGCAGGTAACCATAAAGACTGGATGTGTCACACACCATAGGGGTGGGACAGGTAGTTATGAGGTACCCAACAAGGTTGGGCCCCCAAAACCAAACCTGAATCCTCGTGAGAGCAATAGATGCTCATACCTTCTGAGTCATCTCCATATCCCATGTATCTTTTGGTTTTTTAAACTAGTAACTTGTTACTAATTAATTCTTCCCCTAATTGTCTTCTCCTTCATCCTCTAGCTCTTTTGTAACCAAATTTAAGACATCTTTTACAATCATCATTCTAAATATTTCTTTCATAATTAATATAACACTTCCTAGAATAAAAAATTGCACCTTCACTGTGGTCCACCCTTGTGGCATGCATAGAATTTAAGTAAGAGTATTAAATACAAATCATAACATTGTTATTTCTCATAATCCATATATATACATATATATATATATATATATAAACATATATCTTAAGCCATTTTATCATTATTTTAACTGTGTGACGTGACAAGAACTGAGAACCTGTGTGTCCTATGTCTCAATTGTCCACTCTCTCCTCTCCATGGCTTTGCTTCATAAATATTGTCTTTGAAAACTAAAGGTTCATGACTATTACATCCTACTGCCATTCAAAGTATATTATTAATGAAAATGACTTCCAGAAACTTGTTCTAGAAAATTGAGTTCTGTGGAGTAGTTTTGGGATTTCTGGAATTTGTCTTTTAATTTGATTAGATTGAAAGATACTAGTGGCTCTATTTCCACACAGTAGTAAAGACACCATTGACACTTCATGACACATTTTTTTCAAAGAAACAAAATAGAGTAGACATTTATAATGCACCACCTGTAGAACACAATGAGCTAAGTGATCTTATATATGTATCCACACTGATTTTTTTATAAAGCAAACAAATATAGGAATCAGTTTGTTGCTCAAAGTACACTTGAACATATAAGTGAAAACTTAGGTTTATTCAGGGACTCAAATTCCCAGCTCAAGTACCATTTAAGAAACCAGGTTGTTCATGTCTGCCATTAAGCGGACCTGTGTCTTTTGGAGCTGCTGAGCTGAGGACGCTGAATAAGAAAACCAGAACTGTAGTGAGCTGAACCACCAAGTCAACTGACCTGGCTTCACAGACCATCCACTGTTACAAAGGTGGACCAGGGTGAAAAGTGAGTCACACTCTGAATGTGGGCATCACCATTTACTGAGCTGGGTCCTGGGCCAAAAGAAAACGTTGAGAGTGGGCTGAATATCTTGTGTGCCTTCAACCTTTGCTCTCTGCTGTTTTATGACAGATGAAATATGATTGACTACCTCAAGCTCTCTATGCTTTGACTTTGCTTGAATTATGGACCACAAGAAGTCTATGAACAAAATGTAGCTTCTTTCTCCCCTACCTTGGTCTTGCAAGAGTATTTTATAATAACAGGGAAAGAAAAGAGGAGAGAATCTGGTAGCAAGAAGTTAGCAGTTTCTGTAATAAACTTGACTATGTGTCTTTTAGGCCCAAGGAAATGTTGTGTGGGAAAGTATGGAAGAGTTTGGAACTCTTGAGTTAGAAAAGCTCTTGAATGCTTCAGTAGAGCCTCATGGACCATTGTTGTGGGATCTTAGATGACAACAATGCTCTGAAAACCACCGAGTGGGTGCCCAGTTCAGGAGATTTCTGATGGGAACAAAAAACTCTACCAGTAACCACATAGGGACCTTTCATTCTGGCTTCCCCATGCTTCCATCTTAAGAATCTAAGTGAAGCTGAATTTTAAGACAATTGACAGATTTTTTCAGGAGAAGAAATGTCAAGGCTAGTCAGGTTGGTGTTGAAAGAAGCTGCTGCAGTCAAGAAAGAGAAAAATAAAGCGCAGTTGTAGAGAAACCTCCTGTGGGTCACAGGTAGAGTGGGAGAACGTACCCACCGGAGGCTCCATCTTGTTTCATGTCTGTGGAAGATGCAAATGTGTGGGGAGAGCCTAAGATCAAGTGGTTTCCAGTTCCTGAAAAGCAACTACTAAGAAGATGTTTACTGCACGTCAATACACAGGAAGCTGAGGCATCTACAGTACAGTGCCCATGCTCCTCCCTGAGCTGGTAGCAGAACTTGACAGTGTCATCTGTGTGGTGCTGGAAGATGCCAGGTTGAGAGGGTCATGCAGACAGTTGAGGAAAGGCAATGTGTCAGAGAGCCCTGCATAGTGGCTCAGAGAGGCTTTGTGTGCAGTTGTGAAGTAGAAACATATTTTGGAATAGAAATACCAGGATAGTGGATATTCCAGGACTCTCCAACATGCACAACGGAGAGCTGTAGACACAAAGTGGAGCTAGCCCAACATCAGCCTGACTGCTATCCTGCCTTACACCAAGGCGCGCAGAGTCAGGAAAAACATGTACTCCCCATTTTCAGTATTGGAGTCCACTGCTAAACCCACATAAAGACAATTCCTGATTTTTATTTCATCTTTATTTCTGAGTTGTAACACTGTTACAGGCAAAGCAGAGACAGACTAAGAATTTTCCTTCAACCTTTGAATACTGTAAATAAATTCATTTTTCACATATACATATATAACTGCACTTTTATCTTAATGCAGGTGAGTGGTTGACACAGAACCAGGTCTTATAGATAGCACTATTGGTAATAGAATTTCCACTGCTCAAGAAATTAGTAAATGAAAATGATGAACCCTGTATGCTGATACATTCCTGTGATGCCAGCACCAGGGTTTAGGCAGGAGGACTAAGATCTTTGTCTACTTGTGCTACATCTAAAGTACAATCTAAGTTACATAATGAGATCTCATCACCAAAGATTAAGAGGAGGAGAAGGAGGCAGAAAAAAAAAGGAGGAGGAAGAAGAGTTGCCTTTATTCAAGGATTTTAGAAGTTAATGCCCCCCTCAAGTACTTGAAACATGAAAGTGTAGTGACTCTCTTTCAAAATTTCTCCTTCTGTGTACTTGCTACACAGAACACACACAAATTTTGGGAGATCACAGTAGAAACAGTAGACTATCATAAGCATAAATGGGCAGTGATTTAATTGTACGTCTACTGGTTATGGTTCTATTTGTTTTCTTCTTATATTTTATTATATTTTGTATTTGTGTGTGTGTGTGTGTGTGTGTGTGTACACTGTGTGTGCACTGTGTTTTGAGAGAAGTGCATGCTTGACCTGACAGAGGTTTGGAGATCAGAAGCCACCTTCTAAGAGCCAATTTTCCTTCCACTGTGTGGGCCCTGGGGATTGAACTAAGGTGGTCAAGTTTGGTGGAAATGCCTTAATCTGATAGGCTGTCTTCACCAACTGTAGTTCTTAAAAAATGAATTAACCTCTTTTATGTACCCCTCCAATTTCTATCTGGCAAACCTACCAGAGGAGGCAGAGGATATGATTGGCAGGTAAAGGTACTTGCAGTACAAGCATGGAGTCCTGAGTCTAGATCCCCAAAACCCACATGATGAGCATAATAGAGAGCTTCTGTAATCTCCATGCTGTGGGTGGAGACAGGAAGATCCTGGGGCCTCACTGGTTAGCCAGTCTAGTCAAAATGGTGAGGTCTTCATCCAGTAAGAGGCTCGTCATGTAAAAAAGCTAAGTGGAAGAAATAATAGACATAATATTGGATGTCTACCAAATGTTATCCTTGGATATCCACATATGCACACACAAAACACACACACACACACACACACATTTAAAAACACCTACTAGCATCTGTTTGCTTTTTTGTGGTAAAGTTTGTACCATACACCTTTGCTGTCCTAACCACAGGGCTATATAACCATCCAGATGCATCTCATCCTATACTTTGTGGAAAATCTCATAGTTTCCCCTTCCATAAGAACCATGATGGCTCATAGAACTGTTGGCATCATAATGATTAGACAAAAATAAGAAAGATAGAAACTAATCCAAATAATGCAGGATTATTAGTCATTTGTCATTATATAACTCAGAGTACTGAAGATAAACTGCTAAAATGCAAGAGCCCCTGCTTTGGCTAAGTTCATAGGAGCTCTATGGTAGAAAGCATGCTGAGATGTCTTTCCTGGAATCAAGCATACATTGTTATATTTTGTCCTTCATTCAAGGATAAAATGAAGCACAGTATTTACTGGAAGCTTATCTTTTGGAAATTATTCTAGGAGTGCTTTTCTGGTCCATTTGGCAAGTGATACAAAATAGGTATAGGTGTAAGTGAAGTTCCAAGTAAGAGAATGTCAGTAATAGGTTTACTGGTTGTGCAATTGACTTTGACCATTGGGCCACTTGATCCAGCAGATCTCATTGTTACTGAAGTATCAGTCACAAATAAAGATACAATTTGCAGTATTCTCTGTATTCCTATAGGAGAAATACAGTATAGGCCTTTGAGGATTTTTACATGACCTTGTATTATCTACAGAGGACTAGTATGCTACTTTTGATAGACCTTTCACCCTGTTTCTGAACGTTAGCTGAGCCTGGGTGTGTGACTATGAACTATCATGATACTATTTGTACTGAATTTCTGTGTACTATCAGACTCACTAAAACATAAATTTCAGACTTCATAGCACCATTCTATCAGGTTAAAATGGTATGTAAGTGATCAATCCAAAAGAACCCTGAGGTCACAAGTCGATACAAGAAGTGGCAGAGATGGCCATGTTTCTCACTCTTAAAGCACTGTTTTCTCTCTGCCACTCTAAACTTGTGGACTCAGAAGTAGATTCATTATGTCAATGAGCATAGAAAAATAAATTCAGTCTGTGTTCCAAAAATTTTGCAAAATATGGAGGCACAACTTCAAAGAAGACGGTTGTGCTGTCTTACAACCTCTCTGAGGACAGTGGTAACTGGAAATTTTCCTAATGAGCTGGAGCTTCGACCAATGGATCAATTTGTCTGGGAAGAAATGGCTAGACATGCAATAATATCACAAGTCATCACCTGTGCTTGGTTGGTTGTCTGGATGTTTTGGGAACTTGGAAAGAACATAATTGGAAAATTATTGGCTAAATATTGAAAGAGTCTGTGTACTGACCTCTACGAATAAGCAAAAGCATGAAGGTGTTTGTGGTCCATGTGAATACTAACAAAATGGTCAAATCAGTAGGGCAATAATCATAAGTTTATAATTACCTCTTGTTTGATTAGACACCAACTGGCCCTCTTTTCCTTCTGTTGCCAATGCCTGGTATATTCATAAGCAAAATAGCCACAGAAGCAATGATGGATTTATAAATGACTTTAGTAATGTTTTTATTCACCAAAGCTAACCTGGTTATAACAACCAAGTTGAATTCCCAATCTCCCATCAAAATACACCAACAGTGAGCTTCAGATCAACTCCAGTGATACAGTTACCTTGCAGCAAGAAGGCTAAATGGAATCTCTGCAATTGTTGAAGGGGAAGAATTTTTTTGTCTTTACTAAAATAGAGGCATATTCCAAATATGGGTTTGTTTTCTTCACAGTTACAACTATCATCAATCCTGCTAACTATCTGCTTTCTGATATGTCCTCCATTGTCTTGGTATTTCATATAACATTGTTTTAATTGAGTCACTCATTTCACAGCAAAATAAAGCCGTGCACCTATCTTAAGGAGTTTGCTAATCTCATGCTGGTCCTTACTTTATTGAAGTAGTTAGCTTCATAGAAGCCTAGAATGGCTGTTGGAAGATTTGGTTGCATGGCTTTCTCAGGAGCAATATTTTCCAGGTCTATAGAAATGTTCTCTAGTAGGGTAAATGTCATTTGTTTCCCCATCCAGTGTGAGCTGCATAATTTCACAGTTTCAGGAATCAAAGGTACTGATTTACCAAAAGGCAACATAATTTACCATTTCATTTAGAGATTCACTAAGGTAGATGTTTGCTGTTCTATGAATCTAGGTATTCAGACAGTAATTCTAAAAGAAAAGAAAGTTCTTCTCAAGAAATGCAAATAAGATTCCATTAAATGGAAGCCAAGACAGCTACCTAAGCACTTTGAGCTTCTCATGCTTCTCAGTCAACAGGCCAATAACGGAAATATGTGTTTAGTTATATTGGTTAATGATCTTGGCTACCATAGGGAAATTACTCCACAACAGAGGCAGATAGCTAAAACGAAGTAATTACCATATTTTGTGACTCTGGTTTAAAACAAAACAAACAAACAAACAAAAACTCTACAATCAATCCAGGCAGGAATGCAAAGTGTCCAGTAACTTCAGTAACATTTTTAGGTTAACATAAAGAACCAATGCAAGGTTGTTTACACAGTATTCACATAATGGGGCTTTGTGGGAAGTTAAGTTTAAAGGTAGATATAATTGCTAATATATAAACTTTATATAAGATAATGTCTTATTAATTGTTAATATATAAATACACAAACTTTGTATAAGATAATGTCTTACCATCTATGTAGTATTTATGTAGACAGATAAATAGTAGGTACATACATACATACATATATACATAGACATGCAAAGGAGAGAGTAGATATATTTTCAAAAAAAATATTAACTGGGGTGAACTCATTTTGAATGTAGGCAGTATTGCCTACTATGATAAAAGACAGGACAAGAAAGTACCCAGAAATCTGGACATTCTGTTTGTCTTTCTGTCTTTGTCTCTGTTTTTATCTCTTTCTCTGTCTCTCTTTCTAGCTTGTTCTCCATCTCTCTGCTTCACTGTCCCTGTGTCTGTCTGTCTCTGTCTCTGTCTCTGTCTCAGTCTCTGTCTCTGTCTCTGTCTCTGTCTCTCTCTGTGGTGGTGGTGGTGGTGGTGGTAGTGTGTGTGTGTGTGTGTGTGTGTGTGTGTGTGTGTGTGTGTGTGTTTCTGTTTCTCTCCCTCCTCATCTCCCCTCCCTCCTCTTACTGTGTCACCATAATGCAAGCTGTTCTGGTCCTCAGTGTCCTGAGGGATTGAAACCTTGAGCTGAAATCTTTCCTGCCTTAAGTTGTTTTTCCTCAGGCACTCGATGACAGTGACCAAAATCTTATTAATATGAAGACTACCATGGGAGCAGTAAGGCGGCTTCTGTGACTAATCTGTGCTGTGTAGTTCTTAGAACTTTGGAACTGGTATGGAGGAACAATTAGAAAATGTCATAGCTGTGAGCTAGAGATGCTCTAGAATGCTGTAAGCAGAGCAGGATGGTTCTCACAGGGAGCTCACGTCAGAACACTGTTGACAATGCAGACAGTATAGTTAGAAACCATGAGGTTTCAGGTGAAAACAAGCACTCAGCTGGAGATAAGAGGAGAGGCCATCCATACATCTGGTAATGACAGCTTTACATTTTATTCATATAACGGAGCTCTGTGGGAACTAAAGTTCAAAGGTGAGTGGCTGATTCATCCTGTGGAACAAATTCCAAGAGAGCTCAGCATCCAGGCCGCAGCATGGGTAATACTTGCTACTTTCAGCCAGGTTTACAATGATAGTTTGAAACAAAAAGCATAGAACAAGGACTTATGAGCTTGAAGTTTAAATAGAAAAGTCTATATAAATTAGAAACTTGGTAAAACAGTTTCTAAAGAGATTGGTACTGATTGAGAAGAAGCCAAGGACTCTGTATGGAGACAATTAGGAAAGATGCCTTGGCTGTAACTTAGGAATTGGTCATTTGTTACCCATTTTCAGACTTAAGGATAATGAAGAATAAACTCATTTACTGGATCTTCCCCTATGAATACAGCACAACCAGGACACCTTGGTCTCCCAGAGCTGCCTTGGAAGCTTACGTGAAACTTGTTTCACTATGCTCACCCATTTAAACATCAAGAGGTCAATATTTTCATGGGCCCTGGCCACTACTTGAGCTGATGGCCGACTCTGATATCATTAATAGAACATTGGTTTATCAAGTATGCAAAACTCAAGATTTAGAGGGATGTGAATACTTCCACAAGATTTGAATGGAAAACTTAGGAGAGAAACCAGTGTGTGACAGATTCTGATAAGTTTCTGTGATAGACGATACATGAAATAATAAAGGTAATAACTAAAATGAAGATTCAAAGGTATTGGTGATGTCAGAAGAGTGATGGATCTTCTAAGGAGAGCAGCAGGCAACAAGTATAGCCAGCCACAAAACAAAGATCAAAGGCTAAAAGAGACAAGATGATCGTGGGGGAGGAGGCCTACTCAAACGCATCAAAGTGCACATCACAACAGTACACATATCAGCTACCAAATACAGAGCTATATGACTTAATTTACCTTACTAGAGTTTGGTATTTCTTTGGTCTTATCCTTCCTTACTGTTTTCCCAGTATTCCCCTTTGAGAAAGGGATGGAAGGTTTAATCTCTCTCTCTCTCTCTCTCTCTCTCTCTCTCTCTCTCTCTCTCTCTCTCTCTCTCTCTCTCTCTCTCTCTCTCTCCCCCTCTCTCTCTCCCCCTCTCTCTCTCGCCTCTCTTGCCTAGTGTGCATAGAAACAAAAAAGAAGGCGTTGGATCCCTTGGTACTGGAAATGTAGGTAGTTATGAGCCAACATGTAGATACTGGGAAACAAACCCATATCCTCTAGAAGAATGGGCAGTCTCTTCAGTTGCTGAGCTAGTTCTCCAGCACCAAACCCTTGTTTTTATTTTATAGGAGTTTACCACTAAAGAGTTTGTCTTAAGTCTCAAAGGAGACTTTGGACTTGGGCTTTTAAGTCATGTTTGAATTACTAAGGCCAAGGGGATTCTTGGAAATGGACTACTAAATATATTTTACATTATTGATAAACACAAGCCTTTGGGAGTCATGCTATGGAGTAAGGAGATATGAGGTTGTCAGGTTAACAGTAGATGATTTGTGATAGTAGATCTTGATGATCAACTAGTTTGGATTGAGAAAAACCTACTAAGGTACAACTGTGTTATATTTGTAAATAATTTTTGAATAGGATTAGTGAAATTGTAGAAGAACCACCCTGAATCTGGGCAGTACTATCTCATAGGTCATAGGCCAAGATCAAGTAAAAGAAGTAACTAGAGGAAGTTCAGGAGTGTGCACACATTATCTTTTTTGCTTTCTGACCATCTTGAGTGAGCTCTTCTATTCTAGAATGCCCTTCTTGCCAAGATAACTAAAACCATGAACTAAAACAAGTCTTTTTTCTCATTCCATTTATGTGATTCTAGAGACTGAAAATGGCAGATACAGCAACAATACCTTTCCTGGAGCTCCATTTTGTAGCGTGTGGAAGATAGGAATTCTCAGGCAACATAATTTTTTAAACAAGTCACTTAGAAGAAGTGTCTAAGAATTGTCTGTTTGTCCATGCCTTTTATCTGTCTCTAGGCCTGCCTGCCTACCCACATTATGTTATCTCCTTTCCTCCTGAGAAAACATCAGTATTAAGTTAGCGCCCTTCGGTGCTTTTCCAATCTTAGTTACTGCACGCATTTTTCTCCTTTTTTTTTTTATTATTTTAAAACTACTTACTTTAAAACTACTTTTTGGCATTTACAATGCATTTGTTCCATGTGAACACAGTTAATTATTTGCTGGCCTCATTGTCCACTGTGAGAACAATAGCCTGGAACTCACCATGTTTGGAATTCATTGTTTTGATTCAACTCATACTCAATATGGATAGGGGGTTTTTTTGTTTGTTTGTTTAGAAACATGTTTTCATACCTAAACTCTTAAGAGATCACCACTCAGATGTTTCCATAAAAAGAAGTTTTTCCACTCTTCTAACTCTACTTTTATTTCATTGTAAAATAATATCTAACTTTATTTGGATTACAAAAAGTTTTTGTGTTTTAATTATTTTATGTCTTTCTCATCTTTTATCAACTGTACCACATCGAAAACTATAGGCATAACCAAAACTATACATGAATATATGTATATGAATCTACAAATATATACATATATACATTCACGCATATATGGATATATACATGTATATGTGGTTTTTGGTTATGCATCTGTAGTTTCAAATGTATATACATGCATATATATATGTCTATAATATGTATATATATGTGTTTGGTTAAATATATATACAATGTTTGTATGTGTATATATATTTGTATATATACTCTCTTTGTTTTCATTTTAGAGTTTTCTGAGAATTTTCAAATTACACACATATGATATAGTAAAACTTAACCAAAATGTATAATCTTGTCCATTACATCAAATACAGCTTTTTAAAAAACCATTCTTGTCTTTTGACATTAGATTTTTCCTACTTTATGACTACCTATCATGATTTTACTGACATATCATTTCATTCCTATCAACTGAAGGATTACTTTATGGGAAGAGTTTGTTCTGAATCCATAGACAGGCTAACCTTTGAAAGCAGGTTTTATACACTGAAACAAACAGTTGTCTTCCTCTCCAATAATGCTTGCAAAGATATATGGCTGCTACATCCTTGACAGGTGAAGTAGCTGGTACATTTCTGTTACAATATATCATATTCAGATGTTTATATGAACTTCTACAATTTGAAAATGGAGGTCATAACAAGGAAAGAGAGAATTTAAGTAAAGTCAATGAGATTAGATAACAAATACATTTTCTACTTATAGCAACACTGCAAAATTAATTGACATTTATAGGTCATATCCCATTCTGTCTCTCATCATCATTTATATTAAGCAGTATGTAACTCCTTTTGTATGAAGATAACTAATATAGCCTATGAAGATTTTTACTTTTGTAGAATTTGTTAAAAGCAAAAGATGCCTTATTGCCATCATTTTGGGGGCATTGCATTTAGTTTTATGTTGGAGTATGTAACAAAATCTCTATTTACTTAATTTTAAATCTGGTGATTTTTAAATTTCTTTTTAATTTTAAAATAGTTTCATACAAGAGTCAAAGTACTTTCATCATTTCCATCTCTCTCCTCTCTCCAACTCTATGACCTTCCTCTTCCCCTTTCAACTTCAAAATCATATATTCTCCTTCTACAATTATTATTGTTTCACACACACACACACACAAACACACAAACACTTTTAGTGAATCCAAGTACTGTTGTCTGTACTTACATAGGTATAGGGCTGACCACTTAGGCATGGACAGCTTATCAAGGGATTCATCACAGAAGCAAACTGATTCTTCCTCTGTCTGTAGCCATCTAATGCCTATAGCTCTTCAACTACAGATTGAGCCACAGGCATACTTCCAAATTTCATTCTGTTTGTATTGACTTAGGGACTATTGTGCAGATCTTGTGTAGACCACTGTATGGTTTAGAGTTCCTAGGTATAATGTCCCTGTCATTTCAAAAGACTATTTTACAGCAGTCATTATGGTATTCTGGCTCCTACAATCTTCCTAGCTCCTCCTCCTTCAATGTTCCATGAATCTTGGCTGTAGTGTTGTATTAAAGATGTCCCACTGTGTGGCAGGCACTCCATAGTCACTTGATCTCTGAACTCTGTCCAGTTGTAGCTCTGCTTTCGCATCTGTCTAGGGGGGGGGGTTCTTTGTTGAAGAATGAGAACTGTGCTTATCTAAGGATAAAAGAATGACTTTCAAAAGAGTGATTTTGGTGAATTCATAGTATTGGACTCTCCTCTCCTTTTGGGTCTCTGACCTCTGCAGCAATAGGCAATTGTCTATGTTTACAGTACTAGGCATGAGTTTCTTCCTACTGTACAAGGCTGAGTACAATTAGAGAGCTGTTGGTTACACCCAAGGTATTAATGCCACTATTGCACCACTGAGTATCTCTTGCTGGTTATTGTAGTTTACAAGGTTTGCAAGTGGATAAAATTATTGGTAACATTTCTGTCCTGGCAGCCTTCATTGTCCCCTTCTAACACCGTGAGAGCTGACCATCAGGAAGGAAGATTCCAGGTCAGAACACTCTTTATTTCTCCAAAGCCTGTGATGGAAATGTGTACTGTTTCTAGTAGCAACTCTTCTGAAGTGATCATTTTGTAGTGCTGTTTTTATTCAGGAGATCCTTAAGACATTTAAGATAAAATTTCCCTGTCTTTGAAAGTAAAATCTGTATTGTTTCTTATTGCTTCCATTTTCTCAATAACCTACATTGAATACTTAAAATGCATTCTGAAGAATGGGTAAATGTGAAAGCACAAGGTTTAGTTTGAATGTAGAGCATGTTTGAACTTGATTCTCAATTTCCCATGCTGTAGCTTCTTTCATTTGTCTTATGGTTTCCTCTGACAGGGCATCTTCCTATGTTCACCTACTAACAACTCCCATCAGTCCTGCACAGTTTTTGTTTTTTCTTGATAGTCCACCATGATTTTCCAGAACAGTTTAGACATCCCTCTAAGGTGCTGTCCCAAAAATATTTCCATGCCTCTCATAGCAACAATAGTATTCTACTTATATGCATTTAATTTCTCTCTTCCTTTCTTTTGCTAGATATGAATTCTTTAATGGAAAAATTCATCTTCCATCTTTTATCCAGACTGTAAGACACACTAGCAAGAGTCATTAAATCAATAATTATTTGAAGGATATAATTTAACAAAGGGGATAATTTTTATTTGACGAAGACATATTTATATCAAGACTGACATAATTCATGCCAGAACTAGAAATAAATGTGATCCAATTTATTACATTTCTAAAATAGATTAGGTTACTTACTGGTTTATTTATCTTTGGCTTTATAAGATAGGGCCTTGCTATGTAGCCTGTCTGGCCTTGAAATAATGATCCTCCGGACTCAGCCTCTCAAATACTAGGATCATAAGCATGTGCCACCACATCTATCACTTTTTTCTTAATAACCACATGTATCATTTTATTCAGTTATCTCTTAATAGACATATAAATGTATCTTATATCTTCTATGTCATAAGCATAACAGTTTAGTTTTGAATAAATATGTCTTTATATGTCTTATATATAATTGACTTTTTTATTTCCCAAGGATATTTGGCTTTTAGAGTATATTGTCATCAAATGTATGGAAAAATATGTGATTATCTTTTGTTCTGAAACTTTTGAGAGAAATGAAACTTTTTTGTACCCTTTGAAAATTCTCCTTAGAAACAGAAGAATCACAAAGAGATCACTTTCTATTTAAACACTGACTGGTTTGAAGGGAATTAAATAGTGATTTGTAATGGGAATGACTTTATGGGTTTCCAACATAAAATTCAATATAATGCTATCTCCCAAAGCATAGCATCACCACAGCACATCTGTAACCTTCAGCACCTTCTCATGCCAGCTTCTTCCCTAGATTTTGCATGTAGCTAGAGCAAAGCATGCACAGACTCAAATCCAGCAAGATGGCCAAACATTCATTTGGAAATTATGACTTTAACATAGTGTGTTTATCAAGGTATTGAAGATTTTTGCTATATATAGCAAGTATTACTACATACCAGTGCTATCCTCATAGAATTTTCTTTAAAATATTTATACTGTCTTATCATTGCTCTATTCCGAGAAGGAAAGGATTCTAATTTACTTTCTGCTAGCATTAATTTGAAACGTGTGAATGGGTCAAATGTTTGGTTTAGAAACTGGGAAAGAGATTTTTTTCTAGTTTCTTGGACTATCACAGCATATTTTTCAGGGCATAATTCAAGTATAGATTTTGATGTAAGCTGTTTGCTTACTGGTGGTTAGAATTAGAGGGCAGTTTCCTGTAGCTGAGGGAACATGCTGATATTTATTGCTAATAAATTTACCTTTAGAGCCCCAATCTGAGACTGACTAATCAGAATATTTGGTCTACTTTTCAAAGCAACTTCACTTCAGTCTTTCCAAGAAGCAAGAGGAAAAAAAGAAAGATGTTTTCCTGCATAGAAAAATAATTAAAAAAATAAATCTTTTGTTGGTCCAGAAAATATTTGTCCTGGGAAAAGTTAAAACGTGGCTGGTTTCTCTGCCTTCCCTTGCCTGTGTATAAAGTCAGAAGAGATGTGAGCATGTTCCCAATGCCTGTGTGAGGAACCCTGAGGCCAAGGAATCTGGTTTTCCCAGAGCAGAGAAGTTCTGAGCTGCATAATATTTAAAGACATGAATGAACATTTTGATGCCACAAAATATCCTTTAGAGGAAAATTGCACATTGCTCTGGAGTCTTGAAGTTTAGATTGTAAGCCAACAGTCCACTAAAATATATTACAGATAACTTTAAATGGTGATGCACACTGAACATATACTAGAAATAAATAATAGTGGAGTCAGACTTGGAGAGGATGCTAAATGTTAAATGGGGTTAGGTGAAAACAATTCTGAAAGATGGCAAGATTCTGGTAAGACTCCAGAAAGCCTAGGCTTTCCAGGGACCCCCTCACTAAACAAAACAGAGCCGAGAATCGCTGCAAAGAACAAGAGGAATTTATTATTTCAACACGCATTGGGGTCATCCTGCACCCAAAGGAGAAATAATGACCCCCAAAACTTGTTTGATCAGTCTTTATATAATTTGTCCTGGGGAATATGTTTACCTGCTCCATCTCCCCCAATCCCAGGAAGCCTTGTTTAAGTGCTCCAGACCTCCCCCACCCCTAGGAGGCTGGCTCCAGACCTTACCCAACTCCCAGGAGGCCAGTGTTTACTGGCTCCAGACCTTTCCTTCCTTTTGGGAAGAGGGAGTGTCTTTATGGTCACTCCTCTGCATCCACCTGAGAATGGTTCCAGAACCCCTTAATTATCGCCCTGCTAGTTCCCAAACCTCAGATTCTTCAGTCCCTTATGTAAACTCTACTAATATTTGCATGTAGCCAACACACAACCTGATTTACACACATATGATCTCTAAATAGCTCTCTTCAATTCTAGCAATTCAGTCATTCAGGTTAAATATATGTAAGCTCCAGAAACAATAAGTGCAAAGTCTACTAGCGGTAATATGTTATATAGTTATAACATAGAAGAGGAGCAAGTGTTTACAGATGTGGGTGTAGGGAATGATGCACAGCTTCTAGTAGACTACTGTCAGGGATTTTGCTATAAGTTGTGAAGAAAAGCCATACAAATATTTTATACAGAAAAAAAAAATGACCCCAAAGTTTAAAGGAACATTCTGTATGCTGTATGGAGAAAATTTTGTAGGCATTTATGAGCATGATCTTGTAGACCAGATAGTCACTGATAAGATAGGAGGAGGCTGATGCAGAACCAGGTGAGAGACAATAACCATTGAACCTGGCATCAGCTGTGCAGGGGTGCTGGATTTAGAGTAGACAATGAAAACAGGAAACTGAAATGGCACTTGCTGATGGGTTAGATTGACAGGAAGGAATTTTAGGCCTGAGTCACTGGACGAATGATGGAGAAAACACATATAGGAGGAAAAGAATAAGGTGTTTTGTTGTTTATTTAATTGCTTACTGTTGTGTGCCTATTTCACAACAAAGTGAAAATGCAAAATTAGGCAACAAACTTGCTAAGCTGTGACTCATGAGACTAAGGCAGAACCATAACTCTGGAGCAACCCTCATCTCCAACACATCTAATATATTAAGTCAGGTTGCAATGAAAGAGTGAAAATGTGGACAGAATTATCTTCAATGTACAATGGTAAGAGAACAAAGCAAGAGCTTGGGCTTTCGCAACTTTTTTGATTAGAAAGCTTTTGTTTTGGGGATTTTGAGGTGGGATCTCTTGTAGCCTACTTCTAAATCTATTGAATTAATCTAGAACTATCAGTGAACTTAACATTTTGGGAGGACCGTCCTCATACTTCTGAAATAGGAAGAAAGACATGTACTGAGGGAATCTGGTCATTTCCTGACCATAATTCTTACACTGCATTGGTTGGTTAGGTTCTCAGTAATGCCAACTTGACCCCACTGAGGCTTCCCACTGTCACAAATTAGTGTCAGCTGTCAGGTGGGACATGAGTGTAACTTGTTGACACCAGATGTCGTGTGTTGGCGTGCAGTTTTTAAACCGCTCTTACGCCTTTGCTGGGGATCTGCTCTGCTACCAGCCCTTCCTGGCTCCCTTTTGTTCCACCTGGCTTAGCCTCCAGCCCCAACCAGGCTGCTCTCTACCTGCCTCTACTCTGGGAGCAGGAGGTCAGGGGGAGGGTCTCGCCACCAGCTCTCACTCAACACCCTTGAATCTGCAGGCAAAACCCACCCAGATCTGTTACTTTACAACTTGCCCACCATAGACAATTGCTGGGCTCAAATATCTCCTGCCTGAAAATGTGTGCTCTTACCAATTTGTTATCTCCATCACTCCTTCTGCCCTAAACTTAGGGGCTTGTTCCAATTAGCCCCTGCCAAACATCTTTGGCCACCCGTCCTTAGTTGAAGCCGAAGGGCCTAGCTCTCCCTGAGGCCTCACAAGATTGTAGTATCCTCCTTCCTTGAAATTATGGTAGAAAAGCCCCTTCTCTCCTTACCTCCTCGTCCTCTTGGAACCCAGAAGTCCCAACTGTACCTTCCACCCAGCAATTGGCTCCCGGTCTTCTGTTTTGAAAAATCAAGTACCAATTAGGAACTAGAACTTTCCCTTACATTCCTGTGCATACGTACTAATTCATAATTCACTTACATGAGTTGCTTCACTGATTGTTATAGATAAAATTATGAAAATTACATTCTTAATAAGAAAAAGTCAAGTTAATGGATGCAGCTATCGGCAGGGTAAACCAGTCTTAGAAGAATGGTAGAGTTAGTGATGATTCAACTAGAGATCGGAAGCCTCATCTAACATATAATCATAGTACAAATAGCTAGAAACTCCTAAAATATGTTGCACATAATAAAATTATATTACATATTCTAAAGTATGGCATACAATTTTACAAAACAATAAAACTTGTCAAATGTCTTTAATTGTTTAGATCTTATGCATTTTTAAATTTCAGAGTAGAGAAATATTATGTCATTCTTATAGATCTTTCACTTGTTTGGTTAGAGTCACACCAAGATACTTTATATTGTTTGTGGATATTGTGAAGGGGTCATTTCCCTAACTTCTTTCTCATTCTGCTTATCCTTTGAGTACAGGAAGGCAACTGATATGCTTGAGTTGATTTTATAACCTGTCATTTGCAGAGGTTGTTTATCAGCTGTAGGAGTTCTCTGGTGGAGTTTTTTGTGTCACTTAAGTATACTATCATATTATCTGCAAATAGTGATAATTTGATTTATTCCTTTCCAATTTGTATCCCTTTGACTTCCTTATGTTGTCTAATTGCTCTAGCTAGAACTTCAATTACTATATTAAAAAGATATGGAGAGAGAGGGCAGCCTTGTCTAGTCCCTGATTTTAATGAGATTGCTTCAAGTTTCTCTCCATTTAGTTTGATGTTGGCTACAGGTTTGCTGTATATAGCTTTAATTATGTTTAGGTATGGGCCTTAAATTCCTGTTCTTTCCAAGACTCAGATGTCCCTCAATGGAGGAATGGATACAGAAAATGTGGTATATTTACACAATGGAATACTACTCAGCAATTTAAAACAATGAATTTATGAAATTTTTAGACAAATGGTTGGAACTGTAAAATATCATCCTAAGTGAAGTTACCCAATCACAAAAGAATACACATGGAATGCAGTCACTGATAAGTGGATATTAATTAGCCCAGAGCTCTGAATACCCAAGACACAATTAGCACAACAAATGACTCCCATGATGAAGAAAGGAGAGGACCCTGAACTGGGAAAGGCTTGATCCCCAGCATTGTAGGGGAGTGCCAGGACAGAGAAAAAGGAGGGAGGAGATTGGAGAATGGGCGGAGGGAAGAGGGCTTATGGGACATATTGGGGGGAGGGAACTGGGAAAGGAGAAATCATTTGAAATGTAAACAAAGAATATAGAAAATAAAAGAAAAAAGAAAAAAGAAAGAATGAAAGAAAGAAATATTATGTCATTCTTAAATGGGAACATAACATTTGTATACTATTTAGGAGTAAACTGTAAGTAGCTTTGTAGCTCCATGAAAGAAAAAAAAGCATAGTTCTATCCTAGTAAACCACCTGTCCTCCATCCTACCATCCTGTGAACTTCCTTTTCCTTCAACATAGTCACTGTTCAGATTTTTATAATATTCATTTACATAGGTCATGTTATGAGACATGTCTAATTCATTTCTTACACATATAGTTAAGGATAAATTTATTTAATGAGACATCAAAATTTCCTAAGGGAGTACTTGGAATTCAGCTCACAGCATAGAAGTCAACAAGTATGTATAAGGCCCAGGATTCAATCCCCAACAACACAAGAATAAGCACACAAAAACAGGGTAAGCCAGCCATCATTCAGGGCTCTCCTAATAGGTTTGGGCATAGTAACAATAGAGTTTTGGAGTGGAAGAGAAAGACAGTTCAACACAATATGGGGGAAATGGGATTTTATTGGGAATAGAGGATAAGGGCCCATTGATGGAAGAAAACTACCACCATATAGTAAGGGTAGGGATTATATCTGAATTAAACTAACAGGAGTTTTATAGAGGACAAGTAGATGATGGGACATGAAGACCCTGATGAGCTCTTAATGGTTTCTGTCTTACAGGAACAGCTTGCTATATTTACTTAATAAGATTATTTGCTTAAATAAAATGAGATGGTGTGAAGTGTACAGATGGGTTTTGAAGAAGGTCCATAAACTTCTGCATAATTCAGGCCATTTCTACCATTCACCCTTTGGTAGGGGCTCACCTATGTTTGTGTCATTAAAGAGTATTTTCAGTGACTTCTCTCTAGGACTGCGTTTCAAACCCTGAAAAGACAGAAATGAATCTGTGTTCTGTTGTAAATTTACATCACACAGATTTACATCGTAAACTTGAAAAAAGGCAATGCTCAACTTCATTAGTCATTAGGGAAATGCAAATCAAAACAACCCTGAGATTTCATCTTACACCAGTCAGAATGGCTAAGATTAAATATTCAGGAGACAGCAGGTGTTGGAGAGGGTGTGGAGAAAAAGGAACACTCCTCCACTGCTGGTGGGGTTGCAAATTGGTACAACCACTCTGGAAATCAGTCTGGCAGTTCCGCCGAAAACTGGGCACCTCACTTCCAGAAGATCCTGCTATACCACTCCTGGGCATATACCCAGAGGATTCCCCACCATGTAATAAGGATACATGCTCTACTATGTTCATAGCAGCCCTATTTATAATTGCCAGATGCTGGAAAGAACCCAGGTATCCCTCAACAGAAGAGTGGATGCAAAAAATGTGGTATATCTACACAATGGAGTACTATTCAGCCATTAGAAACAATGGATTCATGAAATTCTTAGGCAAATGGATGGAGCTAGAGAACATCATACTAAGTGAGGTAACCCAGACTCAAAAGGTGAATCATGGTATGCACTCACTAATAAGTGGATATTAACCTAGAAAACTGGAATACCCAAAACATAATCCACACATCAAATGAGGTACAAGAAGAAAGGAGGAGTGGCCCCTGGTTCTGGAAAAACTCAGTGAAGCAGTATTCGGCAAAACCAGAACGGGGAAGTGGGAAGGGGTGGGTGGGAGGACGGAAAGAGAAGGGGGCTTACGGGACTTTCGGGGAGTGGGGGGCTAGAAAAGGGGAAATCATTTGAAATGTAAATAAATTATATCGAATAAAAAAAGCATAAAAATGGATCCATCAGACTGTATTTATATATATTTGTGCATACACAAACATACAAGTATGTATACAATAATAGCCAAAGATAAAGAGGCTATTGAGTTGAGAGTTGGGGAGCATGGGAGGGGCTGAAGGGAGAGTATGTGGTTTGGTTTAGAGGGAGGGAAGGGAGGAAAATGTGATGTAATTTTATTTTGATTCAAAAAAATTTAAAATAAAAATTTTAGGGCCCCCCCAAAAAAAATCCAGGTGTGATGATGGATGCTAAAAAAAAAAAAAAAAAAAAAAGAAAGAAAGAAAGAAAAAAGGCACCAGAGTCCTGTTTCTACGTGAACATCTTTCCTAAGGGTTCTGATACCTTAAATAGTTTAATGTTGTCCTTAGGAAAGTTGTGGAGCTTTCTAAGCTAACCTTTTTTTTTCTCATAGATTTGGCATCTGATGTCCCTAAACATGTCAACTGGAGATGATCCTTTCTTTAAAGTTTTTAACTTAATGTTATAAAACATATGTCTTTCAACACTTATCCACATTGCTTCCCATTTTAGATCTGTTTGACTGTCAGAAATAATAACCACATGGCACATGTACTAAAATTTTCATTCTGAGGCAGAGAAGTAACAATAGTCACCCACTATTGTGCTGGATGATATATGGCATTAAGTGCAAGATGCCCCTGCATCCTAATGTTCCTCATACAAAGTGCATCTCATTATTGTAACCATTTCTCCAATTGAAGCTCAAGACTGTGCCCTTAATTAGTTTTAGTTGGAATACACTGTTCTAACTTACTAGAGTACACAATACCCTATCTGATTACAGAAAACATGACTACTTAGCATTAGCTAATTTTTCAAGTGTTACAAAGAGATATTTTAGAAATGATAGGATTTTAAAGTGGTAATATGATTATTGTCTACTTGAGGTCATAAATACAACTCTTTTCCTTTTTTGAGACAGGGTTTCTCTGTGTAGCCCTGGCTGTCACCCTGGAATTCACTCTGTAGACCAGGCTGGCCTTGAACTTATAAATCAGCCTGTCTCTGCCTCCCAAGGGCTGGGATTAAAGGTGTGTGCCACCACTGCCTGGCAAACACTAGTCTTTTAATTCAGTCTGACTCACAGTAGTTATATTGGTACAATTAATCGAAATTTTTGGGTTTATTCCACAAGATTTATTGTCTTACTTTAAAAGTAAGTTTTAAAACGTGGATAGAAAATAGTAACCTTGGGCTTCTATTACTACAAACACACACACACACACATATGCATGCATGCATGCATACTCACAAGCATACATACATGCACACCCTAGACACATACAAAGATTTTAAGATGTTGTGTTAACAGATGTAAGATCTTAAATTTTAAATGCCAACCGATTAAGTAAAAATAAAATAAAATGTTTTTAACTGAGAAACCAAACTTGTAAAAAATTATTTTAATATAGTTTGTATTAATCATCTATTATATGATAAATGTGGCTTAAATTTATCTTAAAATATAGATGGGGAAAAAAACAAAGAAATGGTTCAAAGTATGAGTTAACTATAAGGTGTGTAAATAAGATGAACCTAAATAAATGACCAAAAGGAAACAGAAAAACAAAGAAAAGGGGTACAGTAGGAAGGCTTTACTATCTCAACTATTTACAGATTGAATTATTTATACTGGTGACATCTGAAAATGTTTCATATATTTAGGAAAAAGTAAGTATTGCATTGATCTTTCTTAAGGCAAAATGCCTTTTTCTGGGTATTATTTAGCAACCTTAATATGGATGGCAAATGGAAAGCCTTAGAAGCCCAAAAGTGTGGGAGGGAGGAAGACATTGAAATAAAAAAATATTAAAAAATTAAAAACCTGTACAGGTAAAACCAATTGCATGAAGAACTAATAAAAATCCGAAGGACTTGAATGAATCATGGGAAATACTGTATTGACTAGCAGTGAGACTGGAATAAAGATTAACTTGCTGAAAAAGGCACAGGATGGTTCAACACAGAGGACAGTCTAACCAGAGACCAGGGATAAGATGGCAAAACCCAAAAGCAAGCTAGAGATGACTTTTAAAAGGAAACACACAGCATTTCCAACAAATTGATTTATGTTGACCCATGAAATTATGTCAGTATAGATGTAAAGAAAGAAAGAAGTGGGCACCAGGTTGCAAACAACAGCATTCCATAGGTGAGTATGAGAACAGCCAGAAAGGAAAACCTGACAGCAGGTTCTGCCTCCCTACAAGGCAGAAAATGGAAAGAATGTTTCCAATGTGGATGCAAAGAATAAGGGGCTGGATGCAGCCTGGGGGTAGGGCACTGGTCCAGCGTGAATCGTCCTGGGGTCAAGCTCCTGTGTAGAAAGAAGAGAATACATGTTCCACTATGTTCATAGCAGCCCTATTTATAATTGCCAGAAGCTGGAAAGAACCCAGGTATCCCTCAACAGAAGAATGGATGCAAAAAATGTGGTATATCTACACAATGGAGTACTATTCAGCCATTAGAAACAATGAATTCATGAAATTCTTAGGCAAATGGATGGAGCTGGAGAACATCATACTAAGTGAGGTAACCCAGTCTCAAAAGATCAATCATGTTATGCACTCACTAATAAGTGGATATTAGCTTGGAAAACTGGAATATGCAAAACATAATCCACACTTCAAATGAGGTACAAGAAGAATGGAGGAGTGGCCCCTAGTTCTGGAAAGACTCAGTGAAGCAGTATAAGACAAAACCAGAACAGGGAAGTGGGAAGGGATGGGCGGGAGAACAGAGGGAGGGAAGGGGGCTTATGGGACTTTCGGGGATTGGGGAACCAGAAAGGGGGAAATCATTTGAAATGTAAATAAAAAAAATATATCGGAGGGAGCAGCGGCAGCAGCAGCAGCAGCAGCAGCGGCTGGTCCAGAGGAAGGGCCATCAGTAGTAGAACCAAGCGGACAGGGTCCAGGCAGACCCTGCGCCCACAACTACTGGCCATCGCTGGCCAGCCAGGCTGCGAGCAGGGGAGGATTTAAGGCGCCTTTCACCACACAGAAGCCACATCAGAACTCTGCCTCCCGCCAGTCAGTTACGAGGCCTCCATATTGGTTCTCGGTCGCCAGAGAAATCAGACTGAGGTACGCAAATATAACCCGAGACCAACATCGCGGGGGTCTAAGCCCAAAGGGCGTTGGCCTGCACCGAGGCCCTGGGCTGATCGGGGGGGGGGGGGGGGGGGGGGGAGGGGGCCACCGGGTGCAAACCCGGCCAGGAGGTTTTCTTCCCCCGGGCCAGCGCGCGCACCACTGCCATTTTGCCTAAGGGAAGCCAGAGAGACCTAGCAGGCAAAACCAAACCAGCTAACAGGCATAGCCCGAGGCGGACATAGCGGGGGTCTCAGACGGTCAGGCCCTGCACTGCCCCCAGGTCCTGGGCTGCTCGGTGGGCCATCTGTGTGCGGACCCAGCCAGGCGCTTGTTTGCCCCGGGCCAGCACACTCCACCGCCATTTTGCCTACGGGAAGCCAGAGAGACTAGCAGACAAAACCAAACCAGCTAACAGGCATAGCCCGAGGCGGACATAGCAGGGGTCTCAGACGGTCGGGCCCTGGACTGCCCCCAGGCCCTGGGCTACTTGGTGGGCCATCTGTGTGCTGACCCGGCCAGGAGGTTGTTTATCTGGGCCGGTTTGGGCACCACCGCCATTTTGCCTATGGGAAGCCAGAGAGACCTAGCAGGCAAAACCAAACCAGCTAACAGGCATAGCCCGAGGCGGACATAGCAGGGGTCTCAGACGGTCAGGCCCTGGACTGCCCCCAGGCCCTGGGCTGCTCAGTGGGCCATCTGTGTGCTGACCCAGCCAGGAGGTCGTTAGCCCAGCAGACTCTCCCAGCACTCTCAGGGAGCGCGCCCACGCCACCATCCTAGCCACCTGACAGACCCAATTAACACTCACAGCTGAGGGGAACTTTGCTCCGACATTGGCCTGCCAGGCTTTTGCCTAGACTCAGGGCCTGAGCAGCTAGGCTAGCCTTGTGTGCACCAACCAGGTTGGGAGTTCCGCTGCCCAGCAGAGAGATCAGCACACAGAAAAGGTCCCTGCAGCATACAGCCTCAGCGCTCCCGGAAGGAGCAAACGGGCACCTTCTGGCTCACAGACACAATCTGGGGCAAAGAACACTAGGGCTGCAAGGGCACCCAAGAGGAGGAAAGCACATCAGCAATCTGCAAAAGGGAAAACCCTGCCCTCCAGTGTTGCAGAAATAGCCCTAGAGCCTCTCAGGAGGCTGAAACACCAGCCGGAGACAAGACCAATTAGCTCCAGAGAACAAGATGGCAAAGGGCAAACGCAGGAACGCTACTAACAGAAATCTAGGCAACATGGCAGCATCTGAACCAAACTCTCCAACATTAGCAAGTTCTGGTTATGCCAACACACCAGAGAAACAAGATTTGGATTTAAAATCACTGTTCATGATGCTGCTAGAAGAACACAAAATGGACATGAATGAATCTCTTAAAGCAATACAGGGGAACATGAATAAGCTAGAAACCCGTTTAATGGAAACACAAAAAACACTTAAAGAAATGCAGGAGAATAAGGCCCAAGAGATAGAAGCCAATAAAGAAGAAAGGCAAAAAAAACTTAAAGAAATGCAGGAGAACTTGAGTCAACAGGCAGAAGTCATGAAAGAGGAAACACAAAAATCTCTTAAAGAATTACAGGAAAACACAGACAAACAAATGATGGAACTGAGCAAAACCATCCTGGACCTAAAAACAGAAGTAGAAACAACTAAGAAATCACAAAGGGAGACAACTTTGGAGATAGAAAACCTTGAGAAAAAATCAGGGGCCATAGATGCAAATATAAACAACAGAATACAAGAGATGGAAGAAAGAATCTCAGATGCCGAAGATACTATAGAAACCATTGACTCAACTGTCAAAGAAAATGCAAAATGCAAAAAGCTTGTATCCCAGAACATCCAGGAAATCCAGGATACAATGAGAAGACCAAACATAAGGATTATAGGTATAGATGAGAGTGAAGATTTACAACAGAAAGGGCCAGCAAATATCTTCAACAAAATTATGGAAGAAAACTTTCCTAACTTAAAGAGAGAGATGCCTATGAATATACAAGAAGCCTACAGAACTCCAAACAGACTGGACCTGAGCAGAAATACCTCCCGTCACATAATAATCAAAACCCCAAATGCTCTAAACAAAGAAAGAATATTAAAGGCAGTAAGAGAGAAAGGCCAAGTAACATATAAAGGAAGACCTATCAGAATCACACCAGACTTCTCACCAGAGACCATGAAAGCTAGAAGATCCTGGGCAGATCTCATGCAGACTCTAAGAGAACACAAATGTCAGCCAAGACTACTATACCCAGCAAAACTCTCATTCACCATAGATGGAGAAACCAAGATATTCCATGACAAAACCAAATTCACACAATATCTTTCCATAAACCCAGCTCTGCAAAGAATAATAGGAGGAAAACTCCAATACAAGGAGGGAAACTACACACTGGAAAAAGCAAGATAGTTACCTTCCTTCATCAAACCCAAAAGAATATAACCACTCAAATATAAAAAGAACATCAAAAATGACAGGAAGTAATAATCAATATTCCCTAATATCTCTTAACATCAATGGTCTCAATTCCCCAATAAAAAGGCATAGACTAACAGACTGGATAAGGCAACAGGACCCTACAATTTGCTGTATACAGGAGACACACCTCAGTGTCAAAGATAAAAACTACCTCAGAGTAAAAGGCTGGAAGACAATCTTACAAGCCAATGGTCACAGGAAACGAGCATGAGTAGCCATTCTAATATCAGATAAAATTGACTTTCAACCTAAAGTCATCAAAAGAGACACAGAAGGACATTTCTTGCTGGTCAAAGGAAAAATCCACCAAGAAGAACTTCAAATTCTGAACATCTATGCGCCAAATGCAAGGGCACCCTCATTCGTAAAAGAAACCTTACTAAAGCTCAAAGCACACATTGCACCTAACACAATAATTGTGGGGGACTTCAACACTCCACTTTCCTCAATGGACTGATCAGGAAAACAGAAACTAAAGAGGGACACAGTAAAACTAATTGAAGCTTTGGATCAATTGGATTTGACTGATATTTATAGAACATTTCACCCTAAAGCAAAAGAATATACCTTTTCCTCAGCACCTCATGGTACCTTCTCCAAAATCGACCATATAATTGGACACAAGGCAGACCTCAACAAATATAAGATCGAACTAATCCCATGCCTCCTATCAGATCACTATGGAGTAAAAGTGGTCTTCAATAGCAACAAAAACAACAGAAAACCCACATACACATGGAAACTGAACAATATTCTACTCAATGATACCTTGATCAAGGAAGAAATAAAGAAAGAAATTAAAGACTTTTTAGAACACAATGAAAATGAAAACACAACATACCCAAATCTATGGGACACAATGAAAGCAGTGCTAAGAGGAAAACTCATAGCCCTGAGTGCCTCCAAAAAGAAAATGGAGAGAGCACACATTACCAGCTTAATGACACACCTGAATGCCCTGGAACAAAAAGAAGCTATTTCACCCAGGAGGAGTAGAAGGCAAGAAATCATCAAACTCAGGGCCGAAATCAACCAAGTAGAAACAAAGAGAACCATACAAAAAATCAACAAAACCAGGAGCTGGTACTTTGAGAAAATCAACAAGATAGATAAACCCTTAGCCAGACTGACCAAAGGGCACAGAGAAAGTATCCAAATTAACAAACTTAGAAATGAAAAGGGAGATGTAACAACGGAAACTGAGGAAATCCAAAAAATCATCAGATCCTACTACAAGAGCCTGTACTCAACACAACTGGAGAATCTGGAGGAAATGGACAATTTCCTTGACAGATACCAAATACCAAAATTAAATCAGGACCAACTAGACCATCTAAACAGTCCCATAATGTCTAAAGAAATAGAAGGAGTCATAGAAAGTCTTCCAACCAAAAAAAGCACAGGACCAGATGGTTTCAGTGCAGAATTCTATCAGACCTTCAAAGAAGAGTTAACACCAATACTCTTCAATCTGTTCCACAAAATAGAAACAGGAGGAACACTACCCAATTCCTTCTACGAAGCCACAATTACGCTGATACCAAAGCCACACAAAGATCCAACAAAGAAAGAGAACTTCAGACCAATTTCCCTTATGAACATCGATGCAAAAATACTCAATAAAATTCTTGCCAACCGAATCCAAGAACACATCAAAACGATCATCCACCATGATCAAGTAGGCTTTATCCCGGGAATGCAGGGTTGGTTCAATATACGGAAATCCATCAATGCAATCCACTACATAAACAAACTCAAAGAACAAAACTACATGGTCATTTCATTGGATGCTGAAAAAGCATTTGACAAAATTCAGCATCCTTTCATGCTTAAAGTCTTGGAGAGAACAGGAATTCAAGGCCCATACCTAAACATAGTAAAAGCAATATACAGCAAACCGGTAGCCAGCATCAAACTAAATGGAGAGAAACTTGAAGCAATCCCACTGAAATCAGGGACCAGACAAGGCTGCCCCCTTTCTCCTTATCTTTTCAATATTGTACTTGAGGTACTAGCTCGGGCAATTCGACAACATAAGGAGGTCAAAGGGATACAAAGTGGAAAGGAAGAAGTCAAACTTTCATTATTTGCAGACGACATGATAGTCTACCTAAGTGACCCAAAAAACTCCACTAGAGAGCTCCTACAGCTGATAACTTCAGCAAAGTGGCAGGTTATAAAATCAACACAAGCAAATCAGTGGCCTTCCTATACTCAAAGGATAAGCAGGCTGAGAAAGAAATTAGGGAAATGACCCCCTTCACAATAGCCACAAACAATATAAAGTATCTTGGGGTGACTCTTACAAAACATGTGAAAGATCTGTATGACAAGAACTTCAAGACTCTGAAGAAGGAAATGGAAGAAGACCTCAAAAAATGGGAAAACCTCCCATGCTCATGGATCGGTAGAATCAATATAGTTAAAATGGCCATTTTGCCAAAAGCAATATACAGATTCAATGCAATACCCATCAAAATCCCAACTCAATTCTTCACAGAGTTAGAAAGAGCAATTATCAAATTCATCTGGAACAACAAAAAACCCAGGATAGCTAAAACTATTCTCAGCAACAAAAGAAAATCTGGGGGAATCAGTATCCCTGACCTCAAGCAATACTACAGAGCAATAGTGTTAAAAACTGCATGGTATTGGTACAGTGACAGGCAGGAGGATCAATGGAACAGGATTGAAGATCCAGAAATGAACCCACACACCTATGGCCACTTGATCCTCGACAAAGAGGCTGAAAACATCCAATGGAAAAAAGATAGCCTTTTCAACAAATGGTGCTGGTTCAACTGGAGGGCAGCATGCAGAAGAATGCGAATTGATCCATCCTTGTCTCCTTGTACTAAGCTCAAATCCAAATGGATCAAGGACCTCCACATAAAGCCAGACACTCTGAAGCTAATAGAAAAGTAACTGGGGAAGACCCTTGAGGACATCGGTACAGGGAGAAAGTTTCTGAACAGAACACCAATAGCGTATGCTCTAAGAGCAAGAATTGACAAATGGGACCTCATAAGGTTACAGAGTTTCTGTAAGGCAAAGGACACCATCAAGAGGACAGATCGGCAACCAACAAATTGGGAAAAGATCTTCACCAATCCTACATCAGATAGAGGGCTAATATCCAATATATATAAAGAACTCAAGAAGTTAGACTCCAGAAAACCGAACAACCCTATTAAAAAATGGGGTACAGAGTTAAACAAAGAATTCACACCTGAAGAACTTCGGATGGCAGAGAAGCATATTAAAAAATGCTCAACTTCATTAGTCATTAGGGAAATGCAAATCAAAACAACCCTGAGATTTCATCTTACACCAGTCAGAATGGCTAAGATTAAAAATTCAGGAGACAGCAGGTGTTGGAGAGGGTGTGGAGAAAGAGGAACACTCCTCCACTGCTGGTGGGGTTGCAAATTGGTACAACCACTCTGGAAATCAGTCTGGCGTTTCCTCCGAAAACTGGGCACCTCACTTCCAGAAGATCCTGCTATACCACTCCTGGGCATATACCCAGAGGATTCCCCACCATGTAATAAGGATACATGCTCTACTATGTTCATAGCAGCCCTATTTATAATTGCCAGATGCTGGAAAGAACCCAGGTATCCCTCAACAGAAGAGTGGATCCAAAAAATGTGGTATATCTACACAATGGAGTCAGCCATTAGAAACAATGAATTCATGAAATTCTTAGGCAAATGGATGGAGCTAGAGAACATCATACTAAGTGAGGTAACCCAGACTCAAAAGGTGATGCACTCACTAATAAGTGGTTATTAACCTAGAAAGCTGGAATACCCAAAACATAATCCACACATCAAATGAGGTACAAGGAGGTACAAGGAGAAAGGAGGACTGGCCCCTGGTTCTGGAGAGACTCAGTGAAACAGTATTCGGCAAAACCAGAACAGGGAAGTGGGAAGGGGTGGGTGGGAGGACAGGGAAAGAGAAGGGTACTTAAGGGACTTTCGGGGAGTGGGGGGCTAGAAAAGGGGAAATCATTTGAAATGTAAATAAATTATATCGAATAAAAAAAAGAAAAAAGAAAAAAAATATATCGAATATAATTTAAAAAAAACACCTCATTTACCAACTCCTAAAAAAAAAGAAAGAAAGAAAGAAAAAAAGAAAGAAAGAAAGAAAGAAGAAAGAAAGAAAGAAAGAAAGAAAGAAAGAAAGAAAGAAAGAAAGAAAGAAAGAAAGAAAGAAAGAAAGAAGAGAATAAAGAAAAGGAAAGGGAAGAAGTAAGGGAAGACAGCAGGGAAGAAGATGGAGTGGACAGTGACAGGGAAAGAGGGAAGAGAAACAGGAAGAGGAGAAAGGAGAGGAGGGAGCTAAAGGAAGGGTTACTTCTGATAGTTGATATCTGGTAGAAATGTCTTCTGAGTAAGTAAAATCTCAAAGGCTTTTTCATTTACCAACGAATCTCATTAAAGGAAAATTCTGGAACACATACTTTATTTAAGAGTGAAGTGATCCCAGATGAGAAAGCTTAAATAGAAGGAAACGTGTACAAAGGAAATGATAAGTATAAGAAAAAATATGGAAAGAAAGATGATGGATTATAATACGCTGTGAGTTTCAAATGGAATTAAAATGCATTACTATAGTATACAAACCACGAGGAGAGTGAGGTCCCCTGAAAGTGAGCTGACTGTTGAGGCTTGGCAAAGTAAAGAACTTTCTTCCTACAAAAAAAATTAACTGACAATGGAGATTATTTTTCAAAACATTTAAGATGTGTGAAAATTCTCCTAAGGGAATATACTAAAGGACAAAGTATTCATGTAGGAGAATCTAGGAAGTATTTAAAACCTGATGTCAAGTGTTTGAGCTGCAGTCTCCTCTCTCACAGACCCAAGATAGTTGGTATGGTACAGACACTTAGTGGTGGTGGCTCTTCTATGAACACATCACGACAATCAGACAGGACCTTCGCCTTCCCTCACGTTACCATCTATGACTACGTGTTTACATTTCTTATCTCCTCTAGACCCAAGTTACAGAAAGTGGTCATGACCCAAGACACTTGTGCTCACCCCTACGCAGCCTATGCTTACAGTATCTAGGCATTGGGGGCTTAAAAGACTGAGGTCCTAATTGCTTCTCTTACAGCTTCTGTAAAAGTGTTTCATACCAAAAGGTGAAAGCTGAAAAAATTTAGAGGTTCCCACCTGCCTCAGTGCTCACACCAAGAGATGAGGTAGCCATCTTGGCTGCTACAGAATGTGCATAGGACTCTCCCCGAGGGGAAGAGGCAGACCATGAGTAAAAGACCTGAGGCTGAGGAAACTGAATCTGTAATGAAGTAAAGACAGTGCCATATCTAAGCATCTTGTGAAACCATAGGAATCCTAAGGTGGTCAATTAGGAGGTTAATAACTGAAATGTCAAACTGACATAGCAGCCCTGAAGTTCAATAGAGACAACCAGGGTAACCCCTCCAGGAATTCCAATTAACGTGAGGGCCAGGAAGGCTGAGTGTGCCTCATAGAGTAGTACTCCACCATACAAAAGTAACCAGAGCTATGCACGTTTGAAATTTTCCCTAAGCTGTACATCAGCATATCTATACAGGCAGGAAGCTGGGCTCACTCAGGGTCTTCCATGCAGCCTCAGACAGAAGTTTCTGAAAGAAAGCCAGACTGCAAAACAAAATAACCCATGTTTGATACTGTGTCCCCCAGAAGAGTTTTCTTCAGAGAAAAAACTCTCAAGCCACTACATCCTATAATTCTGTGTGTGTGTGGGGGGGGGTGGGGTTGCAAAACAAAACCCCAAAACAGCAGCATAAAAATTTCTCAATCTTTATAGCAGTTTCAAAGACTCACATTCAATAATAAATTTAAGCAGAACCTCTGTAAAATAACTGGCTTATTCACATTCCAAGAACCTTCTGGAAAGAAAACAAAGATAAAATCAACTTAAAAGGTAAAATCAAGGAGAAAGGGGGGGGGGCATCAAGAGCCAGAGGGGCAATACACTACAGAGGAAATTAGTCACTTCCACAAAGGTAGTTCAGTCACTAAACAACAAATCACTAAGACAATAGCAATTAAACAACAATTTCTGAACAACTCAAGGGAAAACTATATACAGAGTGCTACATTTGTTATCTGAAATGGCCACTTTTCAATGAGTATTAAGGTCTATCCAAAGAAAACAGAAAGTATGCTTCATACCAGGCAAAATCTAGGAGTTTGGAATGGTTCTTTGGAAGTGGTAGAGAGGCTGGACTAAGCCAGCAAAGATGCTCCCCAAATAAAGAAGGTGAGTGATAAAACCCCATCAAAGAGCAAAGTGTAACAACAAAGTGAAAATCAAACATAGCAAAATGAAAAATTCGCCAAAGAGGCTCATAATAGATTTAAGATGACTAGAGGGAAAACCAAAAACCTTAAGACACTGCTTAGATAGTTTTATGTATAAGTAATAACAATTATGAAGGCTAAAAGAGAGATAGATTAAAATACAGCCTTGCAGGAAGATTGTGAGACACAACTAAACCTGTTGAATTTTATTTAAAAAAGTGAATTCACATGTCATTTGCTTTACTGATCTCGGCCATCTGACAGGTATAAGATGAAATTTCAAAGTAGTTTTGATTTGCATTTTCTTGTTGACTAAAGATGCTAAATATGTCTTTAGGTGCTTTTATCCCATTTGCGGTTCCTCTTTTGAGAATTCTGTGTTTAGATCTGTATTTCATTTTTAACTGGGTCATGTGTTTGCTTGATGTCCATTTTTCTGTGTTCATCTATTTTAGACATTCATCCTCTATAGATGTGTAGTTGAAGAAAAACTGTTCCCACTCCATGGATTGCCATTATCTGCATGATGGTATCCTATGTCTTAAACATGCTTTTCTGCTTCATGAGGTTCCATTCATCAGTTGGTTTTTCTTTTCCTTTGCCAGTGAGTTCAAGGCTATTTCCCACTCTCTCTTCAATTAGTTCCAGTGTATCTGGTTTTATGTTGAGGTCTTTGACTCATTTGGAGTTGAGTTTTGTGTAGTGTGATAAGTTTTGATCTCTTTGGTTTCTTCTATATGCACCCACATAGTTTCAACCAACACCATTGGATGAAGATACTGTCTTTTTTCTAGTGTGTACTTTTGGCTTCTTTATCAAAAAATCAGGTGTCCATAGGTCTGTAGACTTATTGATTTCATTGATCAAAGTGTGTGCTGTGATGATACCATGCTATGTTTATTAATAAAGCTTTGTAGTACCATTTGAGGTTAAGGATGGTGATACATCCAGCAGTTATTTGATTTCCCTGGGGTTTTTAAGCAATCATGGATGTTGTGTGTATGTGTGTTGGGGGAGTGTTGTTTGTGTGTGTATCCATATGAACTTGAAAACTGTTTTTTTTTTTCAATTTCTGTGAAAATTGTGTTAAAGCGTTAATGGGAATTGCATTGACTCTGCATATTGTTTTGCTAGAAGGGCCATTTGCACTATATTCATCTTATTGATCCATGAGCATGGGAGAATTTTTTCACTTTCTGATATCTTCATTTTCTTTCTTCAGTATCCTAAAGTTTTTATTGTACAAGTCTTTCATTTGCTTGAGTAGAATTACTCAGTTACATGTATTGAGACTTTATTGTTTAATATATTGTTTCTCTCATTTCTTTCTCAGTCTACTTGTTGTTTCCTATGAAAAATACTGATTCTTGTGCATTAAATTTGTATTTTTATACCTTGTAGGGAGAAGAAGGGGGTAAAGTAGGCAGTATCAGGAGAGACAGTCAAAACTAAAGGTTGATTAAAGGGTTGTTTAGAAAGCATCTATAGAAGAAGCTTTAATATATATGTATATATATATATATATGTGTATATATATATGAATATACATATATAAAAGAAATCTAAAAGGAATCACCAACTAGCAGAGGAGACAAAGCCCCAACTAGACATCTTTCACCAACAAATGACATCTTCAGTGACAGGAATGAGTTACATCTATTTGAGACATTGGCCATTAGAGTCCCATGGAAACCTTCCAAAACTGTTGCCAAAGCAATTGGTCATTCTCCACAAACTGATGGCAAGGCTCTTGTGCTGAAGACAGCATCTATATATAACTCACTGAACATGGAGAAGTTGAGATGGAACCTCCCTAGAGTCTTAACCCTTACTGACTAGTTCATTGTATTGGAAGATACTCTGCATGCTACCAGAGGAGGAAGGTAAACACCAACTCAGATACAAACCCTTCAATATACAGTGGTGACCTGCATGCAAAATCCTCTGGTGGAATAGTGGCACAAAGTTTTGGGAGTAAGCAAACAGTATATGATTGGATTTAAGGCCCACTCAGTGAGGTGATGAGATGCATTCCATACAGGACGCTGCTTGGGACATCAAGAATTTGAGACTAGAGAGATGATGGACCTAGAGAAAAACCAAATTCTACTGTTCTCCTAATATGTCAATAAAATTACTCTTGATAACATTATGCTATATCCAGTTTCGTGCTGAGAGACAGTAGTTTACTCCTGATATAGTAGAAAAAACTACAGAGACATAACTGAACAAAAAGAAGAGAGTAAAGATCTTGAAATATTCAGTCATAATAGTGTGTCTTCATCAAGTCCCCCCTCAGGAGTCAAGGAAATGTGCAGAAGAGGAGGCAGAAAGAATTTAAGAGCCAGGGGGATGATGAGAGACACCAAGGATACAAGGCTTTCTAGGCAGACCAGGACTGGGGCACATATGAACTCACAGAGGGAAGTATGCACAGAGCCAGCACAAGTCTCAGCCAATGGGATCCCAGCACTGATAGGGGAAGTAAATACAAGCCTCCATTTCTAACTCAGAAACTATCTCCAACTGATAACTATTCATGAAGGAAAAGAATAGTTTTCTCCAATAGAGACCCAAAGACTCACTGGGTATATAAAGCACACTTAGGGAAAGTCCTGTGCCCAGCAATAGAAGTTTAACAAAAAAGGATTTCAATGTATTGTTTGTTTTGTTTTATTATAGTCTCATAGTGCTTCCTCTGTGCTCCTTTCTTTTCTTTTTCCTTTTCCACTTATAGGTCATTTGCTTATATATATTAAGGTTTGTGTCTTTATGGGATTTCTCTGTGTGAATCCCCCCCACCCCGGTATGTGTGTGTGTGTGTGTGTGTGTGTGTGTGTGTGTGTGTGTGTCTTCATATGTTTCTTACAAATTTTCTTTGTCTCTTTTTTGTTCCTTATTTTGTTTTATCCTCTTTAGGCTTATTTGTATTTATTTTTTCTTATTTTATTTTCCTTCTTCTTAGGAAACTTTTGTTTTTTTTTTTAATAAAAAACAGGAAATGGTCTGGATTTGTGTGGGTTGGAGGTGAGGAGGATTTGGGAAGAGTAGAGAGAAAGGAACCAAAATCAGAATATATTATATAAAAAATCCATTTTAATTAAAAGTAAATACATTTTTAAAGGTAGTAAAATCTTGATTGCCTTAAAATTTTTATTTTCACCATTTTTGAAGCACAGATCTGCAGTATTCATCCCATAAACACTATTGTACAACCATTACTACTGCCCTTTCCAGAGATTTCAATCATTCCAAACTGAAACTATATCTTTTAAGATAACTCAGACTCCTGAGTATATACCCAAAAGAATTTAAGTATACTACAGAGATTCTGGCAACAACCTTGATTATCACTGTACTATTCCCAATAGCCAAAGGATGAAATCAGTCAAGATGAGCATCAATAGATGAACAGGTAAGAACGTGTCCTTTGATAAGTTATTTGACGTGAATTAGTACACTCTTAACCTACATACATAGAAGAAACAATACATTGAGAGTACTGACTTACACACACATACACACACACACACACACACACACACACACACACACACACGGAATTACAAAAGAAGTCATTTGTTTTAGAGAGCTTCATGGGGATGCAGGATGAGTTGGAAAAGGGTGATGGAGGGGTGGAAATTATATATGTATATTTCTAATGTAGAAAAGTCTAAAGTTTTAATTTAAAAAGCATAGATTTATACCATCTTTAAGAAAATGGATGGAAATGGCAATCGAAATATCAAGTAAAATGAGCCAGGCTCAGAGAGATAAATCTAACATACTTTATGTTATATGCAGAATTTATATTTGAATATAAACTGCACGCATGTGTGTGTGTATGTGTGTTTGTGTGTGTGTGTGTGTGCGTGTGTGTCCATATATGTCTGACCTAAATTTAGAATCTGTGAAGAGGATAGAACAAGCCCAAAATAAGGGGAAAGGAGTTATTTTCCAGCAGCCACATTGGGAAGCTCACAACCCTTTGTAACTCTTGCTGCAAAGGCATCTGACAGCCTGCATGGATCTCAAAGAAAGGATTTGAAAGATTATGAAAGTCCCTGACAACCCTAGTGGAACCAAACCAATTATTTCATCTCTCTGTTTATTCAACTGCATGAAATGGCACACTGTGGGAGGATCAGATGAAGTAGATGACAGTTCCATTGCACACTCAGCACAAAGCTGTCACGTGAGCCATTAAGAGTCTGTCTTCTTTGTCCCTTCTTTCTGAGTTTCTTGGAGGCAGGAACCACCTGTCTTTGTCTCTGTCTCATCCCCAGTGTGTTAGCAGGCTGCTTGGTTCACTTAAACAGTAAAATTTTCTTGAGTGAAGGGAGGAAATCTTGGCATTGAGGCCCATTATCAAGACTCCCAAAAGATGTTCTCCTTAGTTTTTTTTTTTCCTTTATAATGTATTTGATAGTAGGCTGGAAAGGCAGAGCACTATCTGACCACCATGCTGGAGAGGTCACACGATGCACAACTCCTCTCGCTTAAAGCCATAGCACCTGGTTCAAAGAAGTGCAGCTTTGTGCCTCTGTTGGCCCGCCATTCAGACCATACTGGGAATCCTCCTGCATCTGCTTGCAATCACTCGTGGCAGCACTCCTTGTGAGCAAGCAGAGGTTAACTGAACAAAAACCAAGGTGCTATAAGGTGTGAAGTCCTTGTCCCTTGTGCTTTTCTTTCAGCTAAACACAGTTCATCCTTTTAAACAAGACAATTTCCTAATGTCCCAATCAAGAAGCTGCCCTGAGGCATCTCAGCATGACTGCTCCACCAGCTCCCATGACTAAAGGGCAAAAATAGATAGATAGTTAGATAGATAGATAGATAGATAGATAGATAGATAGATAGACAGACAGACAGACAGACAGACAGACAGACAGACAGACAGACAGACAGATAGATAGATAGATAGATAGATAGATAGATAGATAGATAGATAGATAGATAGATAGATAGATAAGGCCTTCCATTCCACAAGGCTTGTATGTTTGAAAGGCTAGTATGTTTTTATCATTTTTTCATTTTATGGAGAATAAAAACCAGTGGAAGTTGCCTACTGCACAAACATGGCCTCAGAATCTGCTTTATTGCCTTCCTAAAAACCACAGGGTAACACCAGTGCAAGGCTGAGGGACTGTCCAAGTGGAGCGAATTCTCCCTAAGCCATCAAAAAAAAAAAAAATTCTCAGAGTAAGTGAAAAGGTTAGAAAGGTTATCTAGTGTGGCCTCCGGACTTTACAGAGGGACAAGTGAAACCAGGGTGAATGTTGGTCCACGGCCCTTTGTAGAAGTACAAAGTGTATCATCTCTTTGAGCTACCCTTTTTCCTTTCCTTGAAAATGTGAGAATTTTAAATGAATCTTATATGCTTCTCAATGGGTTACAATCATTGAGCCCAAGACTCCTGTTACTGGCTGCCTAGAGTACTTAAATTCACCTTCTGTGTCTCCTTCTATGCATTTAGACCTAAAAAAAAAAAATGAAATGTTCTTGTCACAGCAAAGTAAGACCCTTTGAATGGCCCTTTATGGTGAGAGAGAAAACTAATCTGGAGAGAAACTAGGAGTTAGGGAAGCAGAAACAGAAAGGAGGAGTCGGGAAAGTGACACAGCATTAGCCTTCCTGTGAACTGGAAATGTGTGTCCTTGCTGTTATTTTGCTCCAATAAAGTGTGGCCTTTGATTGCTGCCTTCTAGCTTAGGGTGCAGACACAAGAGTCCCAAGGTTACCTGAGCCTTTCCTAGACAGGTCATCCATTCCACATGTTCATTTACTTCTGTGAGAGCAGAGCTCTGTGATCAGTCAAATCTGAAGGTGCCGCTGACTCTACCTGTGGAAGGCTCTTTCCTGTTATAACCTGCTGTGTGTGCTTCTGAAATCCTGGGTTAAGTGTTTTCTCTAGATTTAGAAATGGTGGGCTTCCCCTCAGGAGACTACATGGAAACTGGAGCAGAGGTTGGCCCTGTGGGTTGCAAAGGCACTGTCAAGGATGTTTAGATGCTGATCACCATGGGATAGACATAAAGAATTAGCCTATGAGTATCAGAGAACAAAGTGGCCCATCCCCCACAGACACTGTGGTGCCCAGCTTTTACCTTCCTATTGCTGATCTGCCTCAGAGATAAATATAGAGAGATCCAAACGAACCTTTACTGACTAATGACAAGCTACGTAGCAATGCTTTGAGAGAACCATTTGTCTGATGGTATGAAATCTGAAGGCACAATAAATTGATTTTCTTTCTTTCCAACTGTACACTCTATAAAGACTACCGTACTGGATTTCTCCCCCTTTAAGACCTCCGTGATTTTTCCTAGACACACAGTAAACTGTGGGGAAGGCATGCAATTAGTGTTCATAATCCAGTTTTAACAAACGCTTTCTGGATCTGATTTTGATCAGAAAGAGGAAACTATGGTTTTCAAGGCTTGATGGAAGAATAAGCCTAGATCAATAAGAACATCTGTTTAACAACATCTCTGCTACATTTTCAAGAGGCAAAGATGGCTATTGGAGAAGTAACTTCCAATGCAACTTCAGCCTCTGCTGAGTAAGTTCATAATAGAGAAAAGCATTGGAGGCAGCTGAAAGGATAGTTCACCCTTCAAGATACCCTTATTGTTATTTTTCTGTTGTCAGATTTCTCAATCTGGGGCACAGCTGACATTTTGAGGCAGATATTTCTATAGGTGGAAAACGTTCCTGGCTTTCTGAAACAGTGTGTAGCAGCTGCCTGGTCTCAACTGTGTCAGCAGGAAATCTTACCTTTTAACAATGTGTCAACCTCAAATGCCTCCAGGTGCTGCCAAATGTCCTCTGAGAGTAAAATTGTTGTATAGCCAAGAGTCCCAAGAATTCAGCTATGTTTCAGAGTTCATGAAAAACCAAAACAAAATGAAAACATGGTTTAAACCAACAGCCCCAACCTTGAGTTCCAGACTACCTCTGTCACTACTACATGGGAGTCACCCTGAGCCCAGAGCCCCAGTTCCCTCACCTTTTTTCTTCCTCTGGTTCATAAAGATTTATGCCCCACTCCCTGACGTGAAATACCTTGCTTGGTTTCAAGAGGTCCAGAGCGGTATACAAAGATATAAAAGGAGGGCAAGAATCTGAGATCCAACCTGAAATGAAGCTATAGGGTAACTAGAGTCTGATCCTGGAGAGAAAACCTGAACCCGGTTCCCCTGCACTCCCTGTGCCCTTCTTCCTCTCCCGTGCTTTCTCATGCAAGCCTCCCTCTGAATCTGGTTTTCATTTGCACACCCTCTCTCAACCTCAAGCGAGCCTCGTTTCTTCTCATAGATAATTTGACTTGATTACCTTCTGAAAGGGCAGACAGAGCCAAGGAGCCTGGACTCACTTACATGTCAGTCTCCGAACTGACTTAATTTGGGTTGAGCAGCCTCTCCCCCTCCCAGAAATGGCTGTGAGCTTCGAGTCCAACTCCCCTGGGAAGAGCTAGTAGACCCTGGGCCACTCCCTCTCCATCTAAGTTAGGTAAGTGTGTCTTTGGACATAGAAAAGCTGACACCGGTTGACAGAAAATCAACAGTAGCCGAAAGGATCACAGAAGTAGCCACTTGACCAGGATTGATTTGGGCTTCTGCCATCAAACTAGCACTAACTAAGGCAGAAAACCAAACTCTGATATAGCTAAAACTCAAGTTGTTCCCGCCATGAGCACAGGCCTTCCTGGGCCCCTGAACTGAACTTTTTAAAAACATTTTTTTCCTTACCACACTAGGCACAAACATAGGTGTTTGGGGACCACTTGATGGTTTCCTGTCTTGTCGGGCACAACCTATTAGGACATGTCATCATAAATGGTTTTTAACATTGACCCAGAAATTATATAAACTCTGAGAGTAGTCATTCTTGTGTTGTTGTAAAATACTATAGGACCCTTCTAAAACAAATGACATATGGCCACCTCACTGTAACTCCTCCTGTCCATGTCCCTGAAGGGCTTCCTCCAGGAATCTGCTTCCATGCAGCTTTTTAAATCTAAAACCTCCATTCACTCTAAATTTGTTTTGCTATGGCTACCAAATATGCTTTTTAAACTAGGCTAATTAAACTGAGTTTTGCTGGCAATTCCATTTTTATTTTATGGAAATGTCTTCCATCAGAGGCTGTCCTTCTGGTACATTGAGCATCCATATAATTTTCCTTCCTTAGGGAGGGGGTTGGGGGTGGTAATTGGCAGCAAGGCTCTGACTATGTTAAAGGCATGCTGTGTCTGACTTAACTCTAGCTCCATTTCATCTTCTATGAATGCTTCACATAATTAATATTGCTTGTTTGGCTCCTTAAAACTTCTAGTCTGGATCTGGTTTAAGATATCCTGGTTTATGGTCCTTCATATTTTGAATTTGTTAATCTAATATAGATTTCAGACTTCTGTTATTTCAAAGGATCTGTAGCGGATGGGTGTGAGGGGGCATGCTTGCAGTCCTAGTATTTGGTGAAATTTGTCTTAAAGAAACAAACAGAGTTATGAGCAGCTAGGGAGCTGGCTCAATTGGTAAGATGCCTGTAGCCTGAATGTGAGCTCCTGATCTGATCCTCAGCGTCCATGGAGAAGCCTAGTACAGCAGGTGTCTGTAAGCCCTGAGATGGAGAACTCAGAGTAGATCGTTCTTAGGAAGCCCATTGCTCAAGCAGGATACCATTGTTCAATTAGTAAGATGCCTTTTGTGAGGCATCATGTCTTCAATAAAGACTATGGAGCATGATGGAGAACTATATTTGACATCAATCTTTGGCTTGCAGGTATGCATGCACAAGCACATTCACCCTCTATTTATATACTCTCACACATGCACACAGACAGACAGACAGACAGACAGAGACAGAGGAACAGAGAATCAACCGTTATAGCGAAAGATGTGAATTCCTTCTTGAGATTAGGAGATTTTTACTCATTCTCTGTTTTAATAGCCAAAACAGGGTCCAAATCAGAAGAGGTATTTGATGTTAAATTGTTTTTGGAGGGCTTAGAAATATCTTGGCTTTTAAAATACACATTGCTTGTAGGAGATCTTAAGTCTGAGCATATAATAGTCAGTGAGAAGGTAGAGACACTTGCCACTAAGGCTTAGAACCAGAGTTTAAACTCCAGTCCCCACTTGGTGGAAAGACACAGCAACTCCAGCAAAATGTCTCCTAAGTCCCTAGTATATGTCCACACATTTGCAAAAGAAATAAATGCAGTAAAACATTTGAACATACACATTTTAATTTGAACATACACATTTGAAAGTACATATAAAATTAATAGAAGCTTACATTTGCCATAAATGTTATGCATCCTCAAGCAAATGGCTTTGTTACCCATTTATTTAATCTATTTCTTCATGTACCAAGTCTATATGAGCCTACAGTCTGAGACTATACTGCCTATAAAGAGCTTAGTCCAGAACCTTACGATCAGCTGTTATGACTATCACCATAAATATTGACATCAATGGTTAACGGAAGTAAGAAGAGGCAGAAGGGAAAATATAACACATCTCGGGGAAAAAATAACCACACATCGCCTAAAAAATCCAAAGTTCTAACAAAATGAGCTTGGATTTTCAAATACTTTGTTTTTCAAAGCTGTGTATTTGTGTGGAGGTGTGGGTGGGTGGTTACATCTTGGGAGTGAATGCATAGAAATGGTTTTGAACATTCAGACTTTAACGTGTTACCTCACAGTGACAATTGAAATGAACCAGTGAAGTTAAGCAGTATCTGGGGGGCAGGGGGGGGGGGGGAATCTATGGTTGAGAAATACCCAGCCTGTGTCACATGCTCTTGGTTCAAGGTTGTGAAAATTAATTGTAGGAATGTTACTTTCTTCTTTTTGGCTGGCAAATGAAAAGGCCAAAGCTCAGGATTGTTGGGAGTGACAGCCCAATTAATCAGGCTCCAAGCCTCACACTAGGTGCAGCGCTTACCCGGGACTGGAGAAAGTTTTAAATGACCCCTTTGTCCTCAGCAGCACCAAAGTGAAATTCCTCAAGGATCACTTGCTTGTTGGCACCTGGTTTCCACCCTGCAAAGCTGTAGGACAAAAAGTTCTTTGGCAAAAGAGACCAGGCTGTGCTTTTATGTCAGATGAAAGAAATAAATAACAGTTGTAATTTTGCAGGAACACAGCAGGCTTATCAAAATACACTGAGCCACTGTCAGGTATCTCTCTAGGAACAACTGAATCCAATTAGACTTACAAAGGCTGACAATGGCCCTTAAAAGGCCAGAAGTAAAGGCCTGGAATCAACCCCTAGAATGGATGGCAGAAAGAATCTTAGAATCCTATTCAGATCTCCCTCCTTACACCTCCCAAATTTCTTACATCAGCAGGAGAAGGTTCTTAAGAATCAGATACAGAATAACTAGGTAGAATTAAACATCAGAGGCAACACTAGCAGACACAGGCCGCTAATAGCATCTTTTTTTTTAAAAGAGTGATTTTTTTCATTTATGTATTTACTTATTCATTTTTACATCCTAGTATCTGATCCCCCTTTCTTCTAAGTTGTCCTCTTCCACAACTCTTTCTCCCATTCTTGCTCCCCTTTTCTTCCGGGAAGGGGGAGCCCCCCCTGGGTCTCACCCCACCTTGGCACACCAAGTCTCTGCAGGACTAGACACATCCTCTCCCATGGAGGCCAGACCAGGCAGCCCACTTAGGGGAGAGGGATCCACAGCAGACAGAAAACAGATTCACCAACAGCCCCTGCTCTGGTTGGTGGAGTATCTGCATAAAGATTAAGCGGCACATCTGCTACATTCGCGCAGGGGTCTAGGTCTAACCCATGCTAGCTTTTTGGTTGGTGGTTCAGTCTCTGGGAGCCCTCAAGGGTCCAGGTTAGTTACAAGGTGTTGGAAGTCCCTATCCTCTTCATGACTCTGAATCCTCCCTCTGACCCTTCTACAAAACTGTGGAGCTGGGTCTCTGCATCTGTTTCCATCAGCTGCTGGGTGGAGCCTCTCAGAGAACAATTATGCTAGCATCCTGTCTGCAAGCATAATAGAGTCTCATTAATAGTGGCAGGGGCTGGTTCTTGCCCACGGAATGGGTCTTGATTTGAGCCAGTCATTGGTTGGTCATTTCCTCCATCTCTGCTCTATTTTTTCCCTGCGCATCTTGTAAGCAGGACATAATTTGGGTCAAATACTTTGCAGGTGGTCTGCTATCCTTGTCCCTCCACTGTGAATCCTTCCTGGCTACAGAGGGTGGCCTCTTCGGGCTCCATATCCCCCATTGTTAAGAATCAGACCTGGGACTGGGTGGGGGGGCAGGACCCAGGGGGTGGTCTGTAGGGGGTGAACAGTGGCATCTTAAATCCCTCTCTCCTTCCTCTTCCCCCTGGATCCTAGATGGGCTAGCAGCAGACACTTGTGAACATGCTTCCTCCAAAGCTGATGATCACTTTAGAGGTATCCGATTTACAGAGCTTATGCAGTATGTCTGAACACTTTATCTCAATTGTTCCCCGACTATATTACGGAGAAAAAGATTGGCAAATAGCCTGGGCATTGACGAACAAGGAAATTGAGGCTCACAAATGCTAAGTTATGGAGCCCTCCTGCCCAGGACTTTTAAACCAAAACCTATTTTATGCTAGGTTAAGATGGAATTATTTCTAAAGACACACAGAGGGCAGCTATATTGAATAATTTATCTGAAGTTATACACACATCACAGTTGAAATAACCAAGGCCACTCTTTGGTGCTTATAGAAAATGTCAGAGTTGATGAGCTGCACCTTAAACCCTAAATGAGGTGAAATGTGCTTAATCTGTCTCTAACTTACATAGTGGATGCTTAAAAAAAAATCCCTTACTATGTTCTTGAAAACCTTATAGGCCATGCTATACCCATTTGGATTTTACATCATTTAAACATTATGGGTTAAGTATCACTAATCTAATTTTTGATAGGCAAAATTGAGGTTTCACAACAACAGTCAAATATCCAACACATTTCTAAAAGCTAAACTCAGAGAACATAAATAACATTGTGGCTATTTATGGCTTGGCCCCAGTCTTGGCCTGGGTACAAGGCAAAGAAAGCTATTACATTTTTTTCTAGCATGGAAATTACACCATAGGACATTAAGCATGTTAGGAAAACCTTCTAGACTGGGCTACGCCCCAGCTAAATTACATAAGAATCTAAATGATGGTCTTTGCTACCTTAACTTCCATTCCCTGGATTCCAGCACCCAGCTTCTCCATTATACAGTTGGGACCTAAAATCTCTCATTCTTTGATGAGAAATAAAAAGACCCAGTTGGCAACCCCATTTCTCACATGTTACAAAATCATAACAATGTTTGGCATACCTTGAAGAATGTTGCGGCTTTAAGTCCATTCAGCTCCTCTACAAGCTTTGCACAATTTGCCTCAGTCTCCATTGAACCTCTCTGGAGCAACTAAACACAATACAGTTGTCTACACTGATGCGAACTGGATGAACATGGCCTGGCTTGCAACACACATTTCTGAAGACAGAAATGTGTTTTATAATGAAGAAATCTTTATTTTGAATATTGTTTCCACTAAAAAGAACAGCTTCCTGTCTAATGAGAAAACCCAGGAGGAACTGTTTTCCAGAGGCTGATGTTCTCTGTAGCAGGGCAGTATGTCATCCTGTGTCCTCCGAATTGCATCTGGTTTTCCACTTGCTCTGCCTCACTAGAGTAAGAGCAGCCACTTGATGCTCTAAATAAGCTGAGTGGCTGAGAGCAAGCTCAAGAGGATCCCTCTTCCATGCACCATACATAGTGGTGGTTTCCGCTTCATGGCATGCCTTCATAGGACATCTGACCTTTTGCTTATACATCTCTGAAAACATAAACAAAGCATCAACCTAAATGTATATAAAGCTCCTCCAACGACCCTCAAAGCCTCATGCATAGTAGCATGGCATTCTGGTCAAGGATGGGCCACCTGTGATTTTACATTCATTAGTTTACATCACTTAATAAGGTTGTAATATTTAAAGCATATCCTGTGATGTTCATTCAGCAGTCAAGATGCCCAGGCTGTCATCTCTGTTGCTGACACATTGATCTGTTGGAATCCCATCTCCCTAGATCACCGTTTGTAGTTTCGGGAATATTACCCTTCTGCGTGTGCACAGGCAGCGTGTACATAGGCAGTGTGTGCACAGGCAGCAATCCTCTTCTTGGCTCATTTCATGTGACAGAAGATATTCTTCAGTAAAGAAACCTGATTGAAGTTATTCAACCCAATCATTGCTAAACTGGCATGATCCTGAGGTTGTTCCAGGAAGCAATAGTGAACACTTTCTAGTCTTAGTTGTTCAAGGAACATCATTTCTGCAACTTCAGATGAAAGAATTCTGTTTTACAGAGGTCTTCTTGCTTTCAAGTTGCAAGAACACTCAATGAATTAAAAGTGGCCACAGCTCACAGGGACCCATTTATTCTAAAGACATAATCCCAGCTCCTCCATCTGCATAACATCTTTGCTGATATGCACCTCATCCCTAGCACTAACACATCACCCCATTCTTATCCTGCCGCAGTAGCATTGGCTTAAGCCCATTCTAAGGAAAAATTCTAGAAGAATAAATTAACATATACTGAAATAGAAATTTATAGGAAGAAAATGATATATATTGAATTGAGAATCAATATAGTATTGGCTTTGTGTATTAAGTGGGATTTAAATTCTCTATTCTTTTGTGTTTCTAGAACTGTCTTATTGCTTTTAAAATATGAAAACAGGCAATGAAAAAAGGAAGAGAAGATTCTAGAAAAGAAATACTGATCTCTTTAAAAGTTTTATTGCTAACATATCAACGCCCTCACTCATTTTCTTTAATCTCTGGCGCGGCCCATCCATACACTTTATTGAGATTCATGGTTTATTAAATTACATTTGCTTTTCATTATATGGATGAAATCTTGCTGATATGTTGGCTTTTCACACTTACTTGTGCCATCTGATATTCTAAAAGCTCACAAAAAAAGACATCTCCTGACCCAGGAGACTACTGTCTTATAACTAAGCCACAGTTGTCCTAAACATGAGACTCATCTCAACTAACTGCAAGCTCTGCCCTCTCATGGTGCAGTGACATAGGAATGCATAATTATTACCTCTTAGAAATACTGCTAAATAATTTGACTTCAAGTTTGTTTTCCTTAGGGTAAATAAATCTCAATTATTTTTAACATAATTAAATGAAATATATATTTGAGAGATTACAGCTAAAATTTTGCTTTAAAAGTATGCCATTCTGAATTATTCACTGAGTAATTTAGCACCCACAGGACCCAAAGAGCAAGAAGTTCAATTTTGTATCCAATTCAATAATTCCAAATTTGTGCTTTTGCTTTATTGCTCTTCCCTTTCCCTCTCTCCTGTGACTTACAAACTATGCTGTATAATGTTTGCTGCATGCCAGAAATTATATATTGGGTAAAAATCAGCTGAAACCAATATATCTCCATTTTATGTTTCAAATTTAATCTATGCTCCTGTTGCCATAGAAATTTAAGCCTGAATTTCTTTTCTTGTTTTGGTTGCTTTGGTTTCCATAGAAGACCAAAATAAAATTGGAGACTTGCAAAGTCGGAATCTGATGCTTGGTTCTGTATGAAACTCTAATGCAGAAGTGAAGGATGTAGACAAGCAGGAGTTCCCTTGAGTGCAATAGTTACCTGACAGTATTTTAGTGAGCATGTCTTCTCACTCCTTCAGTGAGACAAGAACTGTAGATGGAATTGTACTTCATCCTTCCATTGTCTCCTATGGAGGACTTGAGAGCTTAGCATTTAATATTTCTCTGGTTCCTTGTTGATGAGACTCTGGTAAAGCCCCTGGTGATCAGGAGCTAAGAAAATGATTTGCTTTGAAAGTGAGCATTGTTAAAGAGAATGGCAAAGGAGGCTTCTTTGGAAAGAGAACCTGTATATCATATGTAAAGTATCAAAATTAGATTTAACTCTGCTAAAATAAGGGCAAGTCAAGGATGTACCTAAAGTTAATACCACTCTTAGTCAATATTTTACGTGAAGGTGTAACTAAGGCAGTAAGTGCAGGAAAGGCATAGAGCTTAGGAAAAACAATACAATGTTTGTTCATACATAACATAATGAACAGAAAATCTTAAAAAATCAACCAGTAAATAATGCAAATAATATCAGATGACAGGAAGATTGTAGAATACACAGTAAATATCCTTGGTCAATTACCTTCCCCTATTCCACAATAAAAGAGAGAAATTTGAAATGAAAAACATAACACTACTTGCATTAGCACCAAATAGTAAAACATGTATGCATAAATCTCACAAAATTCATATGAATCCCATATGCAGGGCAAAATAAAGTTCAAAATACTGATGAAAGCAGTAAAAATGTAAAGAAATGTGGAAATACATAATAATCGCGCATAGAATGCCTAATATTACCAAGATGTTTGCTTTTCCTAGCTTAGGTATGGATTCTTCTTTGCCATCTCAGTCAAGATTGGAATAATTCATTTTGCTTCTAATGTATTGTCTAAAGAATTCTAAAACTAACATAGAAAAGTAAAAGGCAAAAAATAACTAATACAATATTGAAAGAGAAAGCCAAGTACATTAATGACACTCAATAGAATCCATAGTAATAGTGCCGCACTAATGCAGCCATCTGGTTTTTGACAAAGGAACAAAAACAATTCAACGAGAAATGGATAGTCTTTTCCAGTTATACTTGAAGAAATGAAAAATACTCAATTATACTTGAAAATACATCTTCATTTGAGATTTGTCTTTCTAAATGTAAAATTTAAAACCATAAAGTTTGGGATCCAGCATGAAAGAAAACATAGTCAATCTTGTATTTAAAAGTGTTTTCCTATAAAAACACTAAAAATATTATGAAATGATTTTAAGAATTAGATTGAACTACATTTAAAAAATTCTGCCCTATAAAATACTATTTAAAGATGAACTTAAAACCAACACCAGAGAGAAAATAACCTACAAATGCATATCTGACAAAGGACTATTATCCAAATATATAAAGGACATTTAAAACTATCACATTAGTAAAAGTATTAGAAACATGCAAATTAAAATAACAATTATATGCCGCTATACATGTACTGGAATAGTTAATATAGAAATCACAAATTGTCAAATGCTGTTGTGGGCAAAGGCAAACTCTCATTCATTGCTGTATATATGGAAAATGACACAACTAGTTTGGAAGACTCAGTTTTCTAAAGAATTAAGTCCACTCCCTTTACAAACTTAGGAGTTGTACTCCTTGGTATTTATCAACTGAGTTCAGTTCTTTGTTTCACAGAAAAGCCTATACACAAATGTTAATGATTTTTTTATTTATAATTTTCCAGTCTTAAAAGCAACCAAGAAGCTCTTCATTGGAAAAACAAACAAATAAAACAAAGTAGCTCTTGGCACAAGTTATGTAAATGATACAAATAGATTCACATCTAAAGGGGATGGAATGTTTATCAATGTGTGAAAGAGAAAGACTATTAAAATCCCTTTAAGTTCTAGATGTATTGTACTGCTTGCAACTATAAAACATTTGGCAAGTATGTTTTGTTTTGTTTTTAAAAAAGAAAACTCTTCAACCTTGGAATTCAGTGGGAAGTCTTACACAAAATCCCCAAAGTGTGATTCGATTCATAAAAGAAAACTGGCATGTTGAATTTCATAAAAATGTAAAGCTTTTTCTCTGTAAAAGATCATTATATGTCCTTTTGATCGTATCCTTTGCTTTACAGAAACTTTGTAATTTTATGAGGTCCCATTTGTCAATTCTTGATCTTAGAGCATATGCTATTGGTGTTCTGTTTAGGAACTTTCCCCCTATACCGATGTCCTCAAGGGTCTTCCCCAGTTTCTTTTCTATTAGCTTCAGAGTGTCTGGCTTTATGTGGAGGTCCTTGATCCATTTGAAGTTGAGCTTAGTACAAGGAGACAAGGATGGATCAATTCACATTCTTCTGCATGCTGACCTCCAGTTGAACCAGCACCATTTGTTGAAAAGGCTATCTTTTTTTCCATTGGAGGTTTTCAGCCCCTTTGTCGAAGATCAAGTGGCCATAGGTGTGTGGGTTCATTTCTGGATCTTCAGTCCTGTTCCACTGATCTGCCTGCCTGTCACTGAACCAGTACCATGCAGTTTTTAACACTATTGCTCTGTAGTATTGCTTGAGGTCAGGGATACTGATACCCCCAGAATTTCTTTTGTTGTTGAGAATAGTTTTAGCTATCCTGGGTTTCTTGTTATTCCAGATGAATTTGAGAATTGCTCTTTTTAACTCTATGAAGAATTGAGTTGGGATTTTGATAGGTATTGCGTTGAATCTGTATATTGCTTTTGGCAAAATGGCCATTTTAACTATATTAATCCTGCCGATCCATGAGCATGGGAGGTTTTTCCATTTTTTGAGGTCTTCTTCCATTTCCTTCTTCAGAGTCTTGAAGTTCTTGTCATACAGATCTTTCACAGGTTTGATAAGAGTCACCCCAAGGTACTTTATACTGTTTGTGGCTATTGTGAAGGGTGTCATTTCCCTAATTTCTTTCTCAGCCTGCTTATCCTTTGAGTATAGGAAGGCTACTGATTTGCTTGAGTTGATTTTATAACCTGCCACTTTGCTGAAGTTTGTTTATCAGCTGTAGGAGTTCTTTAGTGGAGTTTTTTGGGTCACTTAGGTGGACTATCATAACATCTGGAAATAATGATAGTTTGACTTCTTCCTTTCCAATTTGTATCCCTTTGACCACCAAAAATTTGGGAAAAGATCTTCACCAACCCTACATCAGATAAAGGGCTAATATCCAATATATACAAAGAACTCAAGAAGTTAGACCCCAGAAAAGCAAATAACCCTATTAAAAAATGGGGTACAGAGTTAAACAAAGAATTCTCACCTGAAGATCTTTGGATGGTGGAGAAACATCTTAAAAAATGCTCAACTTCATTAGACATCAGGGAAATGCAAATCAAAACAACCCTGAGATTTCACCTTACACCAGTCAGAATGGCTAAGATTAAAAATTCAGGAGAAAGCAGGTGTTGGTGAGGATGTGGAGAAAGAGGAACACTCCTCCACTGCTGGTGGGGTTGCAAATTGGTACAACCACCCTGGAAATCATTCTGGCAGTTCCTCAGAAAACTGGGCACATCACTTCTGAAAGATCATGCTATACCACTCCTAGGCATATAACCAGAGGATTCCCGAGCATGTAATAAGGATATATGCTCCACTATGTTCATAGCAGCCCTATTTATAATAGCCAGAAGTTGGAAAGAACCCAGGTATCCCTCAACAGAAGAATGGATGCAAAAAATGTGGTATATATACACAATGGAGTTCTATTCAGCCATTAGAAACAATGAATTCATGAAATTCTTAGGCAAATGGATGGAGCTGGAGAACATCACACTAAGTGAGGTAACCCAGTCTCAAAAGATCAATCATGGGATGTACTCACTAATAAGTGGATATTAGCCTGGAAAACTGGAATACCCAAAACATGATCCACATATCAAATGAGGTACAAGAAGAATGGAGGAGTGGCCCCTGGTTCTGGAAAGACTCAGTGTAGCAATATAAGGCAAAACCAGAGCAGGGGGAGGGAAGGGGGCTTATGTGACTTTTGGGGAGTGAGGGGACAGGAGGGGGGAAATCATTTGAAATGTAAATAAATAATATATCGAATAAAAAAAGATCATTATATGAAGATAAGTAGGAGCTACACACTAGGATAACACTGTGTATATCACAAATAAATTAAAATATACCAAAAAAATCAGCGGACCTGCTACTAAAAAAAAGCAATACAGTAGGAAATGAAAAGAAAATATGAAAGAGTTTACACTGAAAATCTTATACAGAGAGAAAATAAGCGTATGAGAAACATGTAAAATCATTAGGCATTAAGGATGCCAATCAAGACCACAATTATAGATAGATAATACATAATAACTAATACACACACTACATATACTATGCATATTACATATATATATATAACTAATACACACATTACATATACATATTGCATATATATATGTAATGTGTGTGTATGTGTGTGTGTGTGTGTGTGTGTGTGTGTGTGTGTGTGTTTGAAATGGTTTCATTTTATTTTGGCTCCTGATTCCAGAGAAACAGAGTCCATCATGGTAGGGAAGGCAGGCCAACTGTTAGGAAAGCATGGGAGCAGGGCCAGGAACCTGGAAACTAGATGATATTTTTTCCACATATGAAGCAGAGGAAAGAGAGAGAGGAGGGGGAGGGAGACTATAAACCCTTAAAGGCCAACCAAGCATTCAAATACCTATAAAGATCTCTCTTTCAAACCACGATGAGTTCAAAGAGTAGAATATTTAATAGTATGATACAGTTATACAATGGAATTATTCTCAGAATAAAATAATGAATTATTGATATAGGCAACAAATTAAAAAGGTTGGAGAGCATTATACAAAAAAGAGAGGGCAGTATGAAAATGGGAATTGTCAAATATAATTTCATTTTGATAATGATATTTGAAACAAGAGGATATAGAAATGGAAAAAAGTAATTGTCCAAGGTTATAGCTAATAAAAGCAGAGAAATAACTTTTTATAAAACCTAGTTTTTATATGATTAGCTTTATGGTTATCATTACACATATCTGCAGACAAGAGAAAGAAAAATAAAATCCAATCAATGAATATTCATTTTCATTATAACCAAATTTTTACTTTTGAATTTAAACTATTACATAAGTAAAGTTACTGAGGGCACCTGGAAGACAGCTAAGGATTCCTCTGGCTATGTTTGCAGCTTCCTGTGAGTGTATAACTGTTTTAAAATGAAAACATTTTAAGTAATGTGTCCTAGCATGTACTAAACACTAACACAGCCATCAAATGAAAAATTCTAGAGTTGAAAAGTATCATTACTGAAATGAATAGTTCACAAAAGTGGCTTGGAAATAGTCTTAAGTCATCAAAACAGCATGGAGACAGGGAACAGCAGCCCCAAGACCTGTGGACAACAGCAGTCATCTACCGGGACATAAGAGGAGCTGTGAAGGAGAGAACAGGAACAGGAGAATATTAGAATAACAAAAAGAATATTAGAATAAATATTGACACCAAACTTGTTGAATAAATCAAAATGTACATTGAAGATGTCCAATGAACTACAAATATTATAGACACTAAGATCCACATCTTGATAAATTATAAATTATCAAAAGCTTATAATAGGTTATCTTGGAAAATGACTTATCATATATAAGGAAATTATTACAAGATTAACTCCTAGATTTTTACTAAAATTAAAGAAGTCCGTAAGGTAATAAAATAAGAAACCATAAAGTACATGAAAAATACCTCTACCAGGAACTTTCCAGCAAGCAGATCTCTCCCATAGAGATGAACCTGGACCAGTGTATTTCCAAGTAAACACAAGCAGAAACTTCATTGTAGTGAATCTTCCAAATGATTTCTTGACAGAACTTTTCAAGTTAAAATAAAATAACTGCTATAAGTGAATGAATACATTTTATATACTTGGGAGGGTAGAGGTGAAAGGGACAACGGATTAAGGTTAGCTTCAGCAACATAGAAAGATTATCTCACAACACGACAAATAAAAAAAAATGGAGATTTAAATATACAATATCATGAAATTCTAATTTGGGGTATACATTAATTTCTAACATACAACTAAATTACTAAATTAAGTTAAAATGAATACTTTTATAATATCAGGTATGTTTTTAGTGGGTCTGGATGGCTAAATAGTCTACTGCACTGAATTCAGCAATATTTCATTTTTTTCTACAATTCTGTGTGTTAGCAATAGGCACACCAATAAATAATTTAAACAAAAAAACAGTTCTGGGGCTGATGAAATTGTTCAATGGGTAAAGGTGCTTATTGTGCAAACTTGGTGACCTGAGTTCAACCCCTGGAATCCATCTAAATTTGGACAGAGAAAATTGATTCCACAAAGAAGAGTTCTGTTACCTCTATATATTTGCTGCATGTGTGAGGGGGTGTCAAATCTTGCCCTCACAATAAACTAATGGTAACATTTTTTTAAAAAATAAAAATCCCATACAGTAGAATAAAATACATAAACTACTTTAGATTGATACAACAAAAGGAGAGCAAAGTATGTCTATAAACTGCAGGGTTTTGCTTAACAAGTTTAAAATTCACTGGTGTAACCTCATATTTGTGGTCTGAGAAGTCAACACTAGAAAGCCAATCTTCTAAAATTGAGTTATTGATTTAAATACAATCTGTACCAAAATTCAAGTGGGATTTTTATTGAAATTGTTGAATAAATGACTCAGAAGAGCTAAAATGATTCTTTAAAAAATAGAAGACTATGACATTGAATATAAGATCTGCTATAAAGGTACAGAATTCAAGGCAGAATTACTAACACAAAGGCCCATATATACATTCATGGACCAGATGTAAAGAAGCAGAATTAAGTCCACAAACAGTCCTTTGATTTTATAGTCAATTGATCTTTGACAAAGATATAAAAGTAATTGGATGGAAAGAGTACTCGCTGCGAGAATGCTAGGTCAGTTAAACACCCATAGTTAGAAGAATGAACTCAGAGACTCATCTATATTATAGGAAAAAAATTTTAACAACAAAATGGATCAGAGTAAAATGTAAGAGCTAGAAGTGTAAGCGTTTTAGACAAAATGTATAGGAAAATATCCTCTGACAATGAATCTAAGCTAACAAAATAAAATCCATGAAATCAGGAAAAAAATGTAACTTGGAAGTCATCAAAATCAGGAAAGAAGATAAGAGAAAGGCAAACCTCTTGCTTTGAGAGTCACATTCTGTCAGTCTTCAGTAGGAAGAACTAGAATGAACAGCACAGCTCTCTGCACGCATGGTTGGGGAATATGCACTTAGGCAGGCTCAACTCAAGCTCAGGTGTCTAACAGAAGAGAGTGAGTGTGGACAGGTCCTAGATGTGGCGGCTTGGAGGTAACGTGGTCAGCATAATTGTCTCTGTCGATTTGGTTGATCCTTGTGGCCCTTCTCACTATCATTTATGCCAGTCTTGGCATGTGTTTTGTTAGAACAGGAAGTCTCTATCAGGGCCATTTCTTCTGCTTGGGTCCTAGGATGAAAAAAGAGTATTGTCTAAGACAAGGAAAGCTGGAATGGATGTAGATGGGAAATTAGTCATTTTATCATCAGTCACATAAATTATGCTATATATTGCTAGAGCAGACAATCTAGCCACATTGCACTGACACTGACATTTATACCCGAGCTTGCTATCAAAAGTGTTAATGTTTTTCTTTATTTAGTTTTCCTTTATTTAAAAGCGGGTGTTAACTGTATGGTTGGCACTCAACAGACAGAGAAACTTGATAAACTACACACTACATGTGTCCTAAAGGGAGAGCATCTATAGGAAGCTCCTACAAATCAAAGGGTAGCGTTATTATTCCAGTGGCAAAATAGACACCATACATGGAAAAAATAATTAAAAGTAAGTTAATTAAATATACATAACTGCCCATGAAAGTCAATGATTTGCAGCTTTATCCATGGATATATATTTATAAAAATAAATATCTACATTAACTCAGCTGAAAGTATTTTGAAAATAAAATTGATGGCTTTTCAGCCCATAATTGGATGGAAATAGATGTCACTCTTTAGATACCAATGATTTAACTAGAACTGGCTAGGCCCTAGCCGAGATTGAAAGTTACAGAATGTGGTACTGACTGCAAACAAGACTGTGGCGGTCATCCCTGATCCTGCCTCAGATTCATTCCAATGTGCCATCGTCTGAGGACTGATTTCTCAAATATTTTCACCAATGTCTTATGTTTTTGGCTTCCAGTGGACACATGGAAAGGCAAGGTCCATTAAAACATTTCTCCCTGCCGGGCGGTGGTGGTACACACCTTTAATCCCAGCACTTGGGAGACAATGGATTTCTGAGTTCGAGGCCATTCTGGTCTACAGAGTGAGTTTCAGGACAGCCAAGGCTACACAGAGAAACCCTGTCTCGAAAAAGCCAAAACAAACAAACAAAACATTTCTTCCCACTCTGTTGAGTCAGTCATTGTTGCAATGAGTTTTTGGCTGCACCACTTTGTGCTCCCTGCAGGTTGAAACCTGTGCACCTGCCCAGAAGCTATCTTGGATTTGTAAATGGAAAACACACACACACACACACACACACACACAGAGAGAGAGAGAGAGAGAGAGAGAGAGAGAGAGAGAGAAAGAGAGAGAGAGAGAGAAAATTTAATTTTAAAATGCCTTAGCTACCTCAAAGGTTGGGCGCTCCTAAAACTTCCCCTGCCACCCTAGGCTCAAATAGGGAAGTAGCCAGTGGCCACTTATTATGAAAACTCACACGGCTGATTGACTTTATCTCCTGCCCCTATTGCATCCCATTCTTCCTGAGTCCTCTAATTCTCCCTGTGTCTTACCCAAGCAATCTAAGTGTCCCTCCCCATGCCCAACCATTGGCCACTGGCATCTTTATTAATAGATCATAAATCAACTGGGGAAAAGGTCCTTCAGCACCTGGACACACAGATTCAAACCAATCTCCAACAAGTTATTTCATAAATTCTTTCCTAACCCACCAGGGATGGTGGTGTTGAGAGTGGTAAGGACTCTGTGCTCACATACACACTATGACAATTTCCTCCAGGAATCTGATGGGTTGAGTTTAACATCATGGAAAACTCATGTTATTCCCAAAGAAGGTGACAGTAGCCTATTAAGAACCACAAGAACCAAACTACAACACTCCATGAATATACTCCACAGGGGTGTCAGAAACCAGAATACCAAATTAACAAGAAGCAGAAGAGACTTCAAGGGCAGTATTCATAGATCCAAGATGAAGTCAGAAATCTATGTCTAGAATTATCCTACAATATTACCATCTAAAAATATTCATAAACTCTCAATAACCATTAAGCTCCTGATTTAATGTTCACTGGAAAAATTAATGAAAAGCATTGCCACAATATAGACACTCCACTCGGAGGTCCAGAAAGCCCTGGGAAAAGGGGGAGGAGAGACTGGAGGAGCAGGAGGGGATGGAAAATTCTAGAAGAACATGGTGCATTGAATCAACTAAGCAGTGCTCACATGGGCTCACAGAGACAAGGGGCAAGAAGGGGCAAGGCCAGAACCTTCACAGGCCAGCACCAGATCCTCTGAGTATGTGATGGATGTTGACTTGATGTTCTTGTGGGACTCCTAACAGTGGGAGCAGGTGTGCCTCTCATTCCTTTGTTGGCTCTTGGAACTCTTTTCCCCCTATTGGGTTGCCTTATTCAGCTTCAATACGAAGACATCCACGTTGTCATATCTTGTTTTATCCTGTTTGTTGCCTCTTGGAGGTCTGATTTTTTTCTGAAGAGAAAATGGTGAGGGAGTGGATCTGGGAAAAGGGGGAGGTTGCAGGGCACTGAGAGGAGTGGAGGGATGGAAAATGGCGACCGGCATGTATTGTATGAGAGAAGAGTCTATTTCTTTTCAATAAAAATTTACAAAAAGAAAAAAAAAGTCATTTATCTTTCCACAAAACAAAAATATTTCGCTAACCAATATCTCTAATTTCTTACACACCTGCTGGCTTATGGCTTAAATAAATTCATCTGTTGAGATCTTGTTCCCCAGTTGGTGATACCACCTGATAGGTTGAAAAGACTGGGAGGTGGGGCCTATCTAGAGGTGGGTCACTCTTGGAATTAATTTGAATGTCTTCAGGCTTTACCTCCTTCTCTACTTCCCAGACACACTGATGTGAAGAACCTCTCCTGCCACAGGTTTCAGATGCCCTGATACAACATCCAAGTGCATGGGGCCAAGTGAACATTCTTCGGCCTCCTAGGTTGTTTTAGTCATGCATATTTCCAAAGGCATGAGGAAACTGATAAGGTTACATTCAAATGTGCTCCCAAAGTTCTGCTAGAGATATGTGGGTTATACATTGTGATGATAGCATGCTGAAAAAGATTTAAGAAACCTGGAGATATGATAAGCAATGGAAATTATGTAATTACTGGCATTTACCCGAGTAGAATTAGGGGTTACTCTCAGCCATTATAAGCCCCATGTTTGCCATTTGGGTCTGTCTATTTTGCAGAGAAAGCCAATGTAAGTTACAGCAGGGAGGGTGGCCTTAAGACTTTGGGAAATATTCAAGCTTCCCAGTCAAATCTTATAGTGTTGTCAGTGAACATGCTGCACTTCTGAGGCTTCTCCAAAACAACCACTCACCCCTGGGTATTGTATTGGGTCTTCTTCCTGAGCATTCCAAAGCCCTATGGCTCCAATTTGGTTTTATTAATTAATTAACTAATTCTGGCACTCAGAAGATAGTATAGCACAAAGGATAAGATCATGGGCCCTGGTGTAGACTACTTGGCTTGAAATTCTGGCATCGTCATTTAAAGCTGTGGGAGCTGGGTCTGCTTGTTTAACATCTGTGCCTTTGTTTATTAGAAAATGTTAATATTAACTATCCAATGGAATGATTCTGTGGCAATTATGAGTTAGTAGAGCACTCAGAATAACAACTGTTATGTTATTTACCACAGCACATTAATAGAATTATGAGATATGGAAAACACAGAGATAAACAATGTGTGGGTCATGTCTCAGGATGCACTAATAGGACAAAATGTGGATATAAATACACAACACCCAAGACATGAAGCTAAAGAAGGTTGAGGTTTGCTTTATCTGTGGATACAAATTAGAGAAATTTAAAAATTGGTTTAGAAAAGGACATAACCTCTGTATTCTCAAAGCTGTGTTGTGTGTGTGTGTGTGTGTGTGTGTGTGTGTGTGTGTGTGTGTGATACATAGAGGTTCATTGCTTTTTGCACTGTGAACTGATAAATCTCTTTGGTGACAGGGAATACTGAAGAAGTCTTTCCACTTTCTCTTCAGATGAAATACACACACACACACACACACACACACACACACACACACACACACACACACTCTCTCTCCAGGTCAGTTGGCTGAGCCTAGCATTCAAGAATTCTGGTCAATATTCTCTGTGAGGCCATGTGTTTGTAAGGGGGATCCCTTGCATGAAACACCAAAGCCGCAGCCTCATTCTCTCACCACTACTTACAGGATCCTGTTTGCTAGGTAATTAACCCTTTTTATTTTTTATAGGGATCAGGTGTGGAGAGGGGAAGACTGAGGCCTGGGAGTGAAAATGGAAATTGGTGGGTTGAATTTCTGGAACTAGTTGGATACCAGGGATAGGGGAGGCTCCAGGGTGTTTATGGAGGTGATCCTAGCTGATTCCTACCAAGACAGGATATGGAGACTCAAGAGGCCTCCTCCTGTATCCAGGCAGGACTTCCAGTGGAAGGAGGGGGACATCAACCCACTCCCAAAACCTTTAACCCCAAATTTTTTCTGTCTACAAGATGTGCAGGGATCAAAAAGGAGCAGATTGAAGGAATGAACAATCAATGAGGGTCCCAACTTGAGACCCATCCCCTGGGAGAGAGCCAGCCCCTGAGAGGCTTCATCCAGGAGATGATGGAAATAGATGCAGAGACCCATAGTTAAACATCAGATGGAGCTTGGGGAATCTTGTGGAAATGTGGCCTTGGTGAAGAATTGAGGAAACACGGAGGGGGCAAGAACACTACATAAAGACATAAAGAGTCAACTAACCTGGACCAGTGGGAGCTCACAGAAACTGAATCACAAACCAAGGAGCATGCAGAGGCTGAACCTAGGCCCCCTACACTTTTGGAGCAGATGTGCTGCTTGGTTGTTATATGGGTATCCTAAGAATTGGAGCAAGCACTGTCTCTAACGCCATTGCCTGACTTTGACTTTCGCTAACTGGCTGCCTTGTTCAGCCTCAGTGGGAGAGGATGTGGTTAGTCCTGCCGGGGACTGGATGTCCCAGGGTGGAATGGTACCAAAGGGGGCTTCTTTTCTGAGGAAAAGGGGAGGGAGTAATGGGGGAGATACTTGTGAGGGTGGGACTGGGAGGAGAGGAGAGAGGGAAGCTACGATCGAGATGTAAAGTGAATAAATAATTAATTAATGAAAAATGCTTTCATTTTCTGCTTTTCTGGAATTCTAATAGATAAAAATCTTTCACTTCTCATCCATCCATCTATTATTCTTGTCCAGATCCGAGCTTATGTTCACTTCCTTCTAGAATCCATCCTTTCTGTGACTGATGGCTTCTAGTCGAGCAGAACCCAAACATCTTCAGCCATTTTCTTTCATAGATTTTATCTCACATGACTATTGGGATGTTTTCCTATTGTGAGAGGGTTATGGGATATCTTCCCATCATCTGCTGGTGTCTTCAGTTTATTTCTTTAAAGTTCAGCTCCTTGATTGTGCATATCTTTTACTCCCTTGGTTAGGGTTATTCCTTGTATCCCCAGGGAGTTTTGAAGTTGTTTAAAATAGGATTATTTTTCCTGCATTCGTTTTCAGAAAGCTCATTATTGGTATAGAGAAAACCTACTAAATTATGCATGTTGATTCTACATCCCATTACTTTGCTCAAAGTGTTCATAAAACCTAAGAATTTTTTGGTACAGGCTTTGATTTTTAAATTTGAAATCATACCATCTGGGAATAAGAATAATTTGTCTTCTTGCCTTCATATTTGCAAAATTTAATTTCTTTTTCTTACCTCTTTACTATAGTTGAGACTTCAAGAACTGTATTGAACAAGAATTGGGAGAAAGGAGAACCTTTGTCTCATTTGTAACTTCAGAGGAAATGCTTCCCATCTTTTCTCATGTTGTATAATGTTGCCTGTAGGTTTGCTGTTTATAGTCTTCTTACGTTGCAGTATCTCCCTTCTTTTCTTCAGGACTATCTTGAAGGGATGCTAGAATTTGTCAAAATCCTTTACTGCATATATTAAGATGATCCTGGATTTTCTGTCCCAAAATCTATTTATATTCCTTTTAACACCTCTTGAATTTTGCTTATTAAATCATCCTTGCATTTATAGAATGAAAACAGCCATGATATTATTAATGTGTTCTTGAAATGTGATTGCAAGTATTTTCTTTAAATTTTTTAAATCTATGTTCATCAGAGAAACTAGTCTATTCTTTTGCCTTGTTCTATTCATTTTTTTTCTAGTGTGATGCCCAGCTTGGGAATCAGAGTAACAGATTGTCATTGTAAAATGAATGTGGAAGTGTTTCTTCTCTCTTTCACAGAAGCTTGAGGAGTGTTGATGTTAGCTCTCTTTAATGTTTTGGTAGAATTTAGTCATAAATCTTTGCAGTCAGGTTTGTTTTGGTGTGAGATTTTATTAGTGATTCAGTTCTTTTGGCTGGTCATACATTTGTTCATATTTGTAAGTTTTAATTTTTGTTAGGTTTAAATTAATATGAAAAGTCATAGTTTTCATAATGGGATTTTTTAAAAATTATTTTTATCTTTACAGTCCAGTCATTATTCCCCCTTCGGTCTGCTCTCCAACAGTTCCTCATACCATTCCTTCTTCACCCTCATCTCCAAGAGGATGTCCCCAACACCCCCACCACACCACACCCCACCAAACCTCCCCATACCCTGGGGCCTCAAGTCTCTCAATGGTTATGTGAGTCTTCTCTCACTGAGGCCAGATGAGGCAGTCCTTTCCTATATGTGTGTTGGGGTGGAGTGAGGGGAGGGGAAGAGAAAGGGGGGGCTTGTATCAGTTGATGAATGCTGCCTGGTTGGTGGCTCAGTGTCTGACAGATTAAAGGGGTCCAGGTTAGTTGAGACTCCTGGTCTTCCTGTGGGGTCACCCTCCTCCTCAGCTTCTTCCACCCTTTCCCTAATTCAACCACAGCATTCACCAACTTCAGTCCATTGGTTGGGTGTAAGTATGTGTGTCTGTCTTAGTCAGCTGCTTGTTAGGCCTCTTGGAGGGCAGCCATACTAGGCTCCTCTCTGTAAGCACACCATAGCATCAGTAATAATGTCAGGCCTTGGAGCCTCCTCTTGAGCTGGGTCCCAAGTTGGACTGGTCACGGGACCTCCTTTGCCTCGTTCTCTTCTCCATTTTTCCCTGCAGTTATTTCAGACAGGAACAGTTCTGGGTCATGCATGTTTTGAATGTTCTTCTCTCACTGCCTTCTCCAATTCCCTGCCCTCCTCATCCCCTCCAGTAGCCAACTCCCCCCTTATTCCGATAAAACATGGATATTTTTGTTGGCCTTTTTATTCTTCTTCCTCAGCTCCATTTCTCCCTTTAACATCCCCATTATAGTTTTATGGTTTATATTTGCCCCTGATACACATATAAAAATTAAATTCTGCTATCTTGAATTGTCAAATCCAATCTGTTCTACACATAAGCCACAACTTTGAATCCAACTATTGATGGACAGCTAGGTTGATTCCATTTCTAATCAGTGTGAACAGCAAAGCTAGTGCATAGTGGTCACTGTGGTAGAATGTGTAGTCCCTTAGTGTACAGCCAGTGTTGTAGGCATGGATTAGGTGGTAACTCTATTTCTAGCTTTGTGAGAAATATCTGTACTGACATTTATGTAGAGAGCCTTATTGTGGCCCCTGGCACGAACTTGACATTGACCAATGTGAAGTTCCTCTCCCAGCCTTTGAGCAGGAACTCCTGTGTTAGCCACAATCCTCTCCACCTATGGTGGACTGCTCAGACTGAAGTGAAGCCCATTGTTCTTCAAGGACCTGTAGTCTTCCGAGGAACACTAGCCACCTGTGGAGCAACTGAACTGGTTCTGCTGAGAAGCTTCCAGCCTTTAGGAGAAGGGTTTTTCTCTGCCTATATATTTGGAGTCCTCCATTAAACTTTGAGACCTTGAACAGCAATGTTGTCTTGGTCTCCATCTCTTTTTGCTGCTTTCCCATACATCCCCAGCTTCCCTTCCAGGGAAACTGTTGACTGGAAACTGTTGACAGTTACACGTTTATATTGGCTACCCAGATTTGCATTGAAAACAAGGTTTACTCTGTCCTCACATCTCCCCTAGCATTCGTCATTTGTTTCTTTTTCTTAATTGTACCCAGTAAGTTGCAAGTATGTCATGGACTCTTAAAGCAACATGTACTTGAAATTCCCTGACACATAGGATATAGAATGGTTCTTCAAAGACTCAGTGAAGTAGTATTCAGCAAAACCAGAACAGGGAAGTGGGAAGGGGTGGGTGGGAGGACAGGGGGAGAGAAGGGGGCTTACGGGACTTTCAGGGAGGGGGGCTAGAAATTGGGAAATCATTTGAAATGTAAATAAAAAATATATCCAATAAAAAATTTTTAAACAAAAAAATAAATAAAAGTACAAATAAAAATTAAAAAAAGAATTTATTGGTGTGCATTTCTTACATTTCCTTTCGGAGCATTATTGGTTTAGTTCATCGTCTTGATTTTTTTAATTAGAAGATTTGGGTTTGTTATTGCTGTTGTTGATTTGTCTTACATTTATTCATTTGTTTTAATTTTGAAGTTCTTTGTAAGTCTCCAGATTTTAAGTCCTGACTGTGAAATAATTGGTACTTAAGTTTCATTCCATTTTTCTTACAGAATACTCCAACCAAAAGCTGCTTATATAGGAAAGAATGTATTTGACTTAGACTTCCAGGTCACATTCTACCATTAAAGGAAGTCAAGGCAGAAACCTAGAGGCAGGAACCATGGCAAAATGTTCCACTCAGCTCCCTCTCCATCTCAATCTCTGCCATGTGCTCTGATTTCTTATGCAGGTCAGGACCACTTGCACATGAAATGGGCCCACTCACAGTTGCTTGGGGCCTCTTCCTATATCAATTGAAACAATACATTCACTCACAGACCTTCCCATATAGCAATCTAATAAAGGCATTCTGCTGAAACTCCTTTTTGGTTGATTGTTAATGCTCAGTAGGACAGTTAGCATGTTTTTCTCCTATTGCATAGCCTATCTCTTCAGTGTGCCAGTAGTCTCACTTGCTGTGCAGAGGCTATTTAACCCCATGGAATGTCATTTGTCAACACGTGGGCTTATTTTCTGTACTGTTCGAATCACATTAAGAAAACTATCTCTGTCTACATTCCTCTGTTTTACTTGAAGTTTCAGAATTTCAGGTTTTCTATTAAAACTCTGTTCTATTTTGAAGTGTTTTTTTTTTTGGTTTGGTTTTGTTTGGTTTTTTTTGTTGTTGTTGTTTTGTTTGTTTGTTTTTTGGTATAGGGATAGAGACGAAGGTCTAATTTCATTCCTCTGTATGTGAATATCCAATATCCTGAGCATCATTTATTGAAGATGCTGACTTTTTACCACGATATATTTTTGACACATTTCTCAAGTGTGAGGTAGTTATTACTGTGTGGGGTTTATTTCAGGGCTCTCTGTGTTTTTATGTTGGTCTGTAAGTCTTGTTCTCTGCCAATACAATGATGTCTTTGTCACTATAGTTCTGTGTTATAAAATGGGGCAGGATCATCATTCTTTTCTGAGTTCTCTATTTGAATTTTACACTCATGTCATCTTAGGATTGATTTTTTCTAGTGCTACTAAGAAAGCCATTTAAATTTTGATGGGAATTGCAGTGAATTTGTAGATAGCTTTCAGTAATGTAGCAATTTTCTCTAGATTAAGCCTGTCAATCTATGAGCAAGAAAGCCCTGTGTATTTTCTATTGCCTTCAGTTTCTCAGTGTGTCTCTTAGATCCCATCGTAAAAACCTTTCACCACATGCTCAGCTTTATTCCTAGGTATTGAAATTTTAAGCTATCACAAATGTTATATTTCCTTCATTTCTTTCTCCTCCAGCTCATTCTCCGTGTATAGACATCTACTTATTTTTACATTTTAGTTTTATATTTTGCTGTGTTACTGGACAAGTTCATGTGATCTGAGTTTGCTACTAGAGACCATTGAGTTGTTTAAATACAAGAGACTGCCATCCGAAAATCAGAGAAATTCAACTTCTTACTATTCAGCTTGCATCTTTTTCATTTCTTTTCATGTCTTATTACTTTAGCTAAAACTTTGAGTACTATATTGAACAAGTGTGGAGAACAGACAACTTAATCCTACTCCATATTTTTAAACAATTTTTTATTTTACTCCCATTTAGTATAATGTTGGTGGTAGATCTAATGTTCCTACTACTCATTATGAGGACATTCTTTAGGACCTTTGACATGAGGACACACTGAACTTGTTAAGTGCCTGTTCCACATCTACATAGATAATAATGACGTTTCTGTCTTTATATGGTGTATGATAGTTATTGATTCTGTTATTTAAACAACATATCTCTGGCATGAAACCAACATGTATGTGTGTTAATTTTAGTTCATGAGTTTCTGTCTTTATATGGTGTATGATAGTTATTGATTCTGTTATTTAAACAACATATCTCTGGCATAAAACCAACATGTATGTGTGTTAATTTTAGTTCATGAGCATTTTATGGAGAATTTTTGCCTAATTATACTCATGGAATATAGTCAATTTATAGTTCTTTCTTCCTATGTCTTTATCTGTCTTGGTTTCAGTTCAATCCTGGCTTTGTAAGAGTTTGCTGGTATTCTTTCCCTCTCTGTTTTATGGACAAAACAGAGGACTATTTGAGTTTGGGGACTATTAACTTTAAGTCCTTAAATGTCTACTAAAACTTGAAAATTATTTCAACCAGTACTTGGTTTTTCCTTGTAGAAAAACTCAAATACTATTCAATATTATTGCCTGCTCTAAGTCTTAGTTGCTTATATATCCGTGATTTTATTTGACATTTTACACATATTTAAGAATTTACCATTTTCTAGGGTTTTTCAAGCTTTTATTTTTTTAATACAGGCTTTCAAGGTATCCCCTAATGAGCCTCTGGATACATGAATTTGTTGTGATAAATTCTATTTCAGTTCTAATTTTACCCTCTCTTTCCAACGTGTTTGTTATGTGATAGATTTTGGAGAAGATTCTACATGTTGTTAGGTAAGATAGTCTGTTGATCTTTGTTAAATCCAATTTATCTATGGTATGCTTTAAAAATGAAGATATTTTGCTGACTTTTACTTTGGAAGACATAGTTAAAGATGAGAGCAGTATCCCAAAATCTCCCGCCATTACTGTATCATGATACAACTGATCTGTCACAGCCTGTAATCCTTATCTCATGAAGCTGCGAACACTAACATTTGCTGTACAAATAAATCACATCTGTTATATCACCTTAAAGACTTGTTACATTTATTAATACATAATGGCCTTCTCTATCTTTTTTTGACTAGTTTCAATTATAAATTTATTTCATCAGATGTAGCAATTGTTATGCCAGCTTTTTAAAAATACCTTTCTTTTTCTGGATAGGAAAAATTCAATCCTTTAACTTAGGTTTTGGACTTGTTTGTCAATGAGGTCAATTGCGTTTAAGTTCACTGTTAAGGGTTTGTTATCTTCTGTGTTCTGTAGTTATTTTGGTTTCTTAATTAATTAGTAGTTCTTTTTTTCCTTCCTGCTAGTATTGGGTATTTTCTAATTTACAGTCTTAGACATTATGATTACTTCCCAGATCTCTACAGTTCATCTATTTCTCTCATAAAATGCATTTTTTTGTGCTTGGGAGAATCCGACTGTCTGCTTCCTCTTTTGTGTATTTCAGTCTTTGGGGATATTCTGGAAGGCTGGCTTGCTGGTCAGGAATTGCTTTAACTTGTGCTTAATTTTAAATTTCCTTGTATCTGTATCAAATGTAAGTCTTAAGTGTGGTGGCAGTTTTGGCTGATAGTTATTTCCTTTCAATAACTGAACTACATCACACCCCACTTTCCCAGCTTGCCTGGTCTTAGGTGGATCTTTCTGCCTTTGAATGTGACTTGGCCTTTTCCCCTTCCAGCTTTAATGATGCTTCATGGCTTCTGTGGTTGGCATCTTGACTGTGATGTGTCATGCAGAAGTTCTCTGGTCATGTTTATTTGGACTTTTAAATACTTTTTTTTTTAGTGTTTCTTTCTCTGCTTGGATTTTCTTGCTATAATTTCATGTAATAAATTTCCTAGATATTTAGACTTCATTGTAGCCCTTTTTTTAAAAAAGTTCTATGGATTCCATGTTTGGTTTCCCAGATGCATTCCACAGTTCTTGGAAGTTTCATATTTATTATTTTTCCTTATATGTGTGTAAATGTATTGCTGCCTTGACTTTGTCCTCCATCCCTGAAATAAGTTATTTCCCTTGCTCTTGTTTTTTTGATTATGTTTTTCACTCTGTTTTTTGCTGAACTATTTCATGTCTGTAATTTCTATTTGGGTTGCTTTCAGTCTTCTGGTGTCCTTGATGAATCTTTCCTTGGTGATTTTAAAATTCTCTTCCAAGTTATTGACCATTTCATCCACTTTGACAACTGTCTTGTTTAGATCCTGATTCTATGCATACTTCACTATCTGAGCCATTCATCTAATAACTGATTCCCTACAAAAGTGGTCCTCTACTGACCTTTTTTTTCCCATTTCAGCTGTTTCATCTGTTTTCTGGTATTGAAAATTGTAAGCATATGGAGATGTGAGGGACTTTTGTCTATTTGTGTGTGTGTGTGTTTCCCTTGCTTATGTTTTGTGCATCTATTAGGGTGATATCCCTCCCAGTTTTTATACTGACCCTTCATCTGCTGTTTTTAGGGGATGTTTTGTTTCATTTTGTTTTACAAGAGCCTTCTTCGAATCTATTTTGATTATGGAATCCAACTGTAGTTACAGATATAATGATTTGCAGTAGCCCCTGTGTTAACTGTCGTAAAATGTGCCCACCTGCTTGTGTTTCCTATAAGATTCAAATATAGTATCTTGGGGAATATGTAATGTTTTTTCTAAGAGTATTAATATTTGAAGATTAGAGTAAGGAAAATAGGAATGAGAAAGGGAAGTAAGAAAGAATGAGAGGAAAATATGTTTGCTGGAGTTATGAGAAAATATTGTGTATCAGGTTTAGAAAAAAAAGATATAAATATTAAAATGAGAAAACCAATTAAGACATAAGGGTGTAAATATTTTTTAAAAAAGAAATAGAAGGCACCATTCCCTCTGTCAGTATTTGTTAATAAGACAGTGTCTCCCCTGTATTGGCTTTCTTTTAGAATCCATATGTAGATGGGGGCGGAATAGCTATCAGTCTCAGTAATTCAAGGAAGTTAAGTTAGTTGGTCCTTCCTAATGATTGTTTTGATATGTTTCAAAATTTCATTTTCTAAAATTCTTTTGTCCAGTTTAATAGGCTACAAGCTGCAGTCTTATCTCTGGTCCTATGAGGCTCAAGTCTGTTCACATAGGTTTTATTATGACTAGGAAAATATAACATGTGTGTGTGTGTGTGTGTGTGTGTGTATGTGTGTGTATGTGTGTGTGTTTATGCATGTGTGTGTATGTATGTGTGTGTATGCATGTGTGTGTATGTGTGTGTGTGTTTATGCATGTGTGTGTATGTATGTGTGTGTATGCATGTGTGTGTATGTGTGTGTGTGTGTATGTGTGTGTGTGTGTATGTATGTGTGTGTGTGTGCCCTGTCAGTATACTGCAATGAGTTCTGCCATGCATTCTTGCATAAGTTGTTCAGGTGATGCTATGTATAGTTGAAACCAGGCTACAGAGAGAATGTCTTTGCTTCAGCATCCCGTGCCTCTCTGCAACTGCAAGCATTCTGTCTTAAGTTCGTATTATGTCCTGCATAGTTAACCAACAAGAATTAATTCTTTTCTAGAATTTCTATCTAGTTGTCTTTCATCATCTCTAATCAGCATATATCCTTACCCTTTAGAGCTCACCCAGCCATTGGCAGGCATGAGGAAATGAAGGCTACTGAAGAGTCTTGGACTTCAGACTCTGGTTCATATTTCTGCTGCTGTAGGCAGCAGCTGTATTCCAATCTGTGTATCCTGAGTCCAGCCTATGGCTTGGGTTTCTAGAACCCAGGTTGTCTGTGACTGACTGGATGCCTGGTACACTTGACATCATGTCCTTGTTCATCTCCTATGGAATTGCTTCTATGAGTCTAGTAATTTACCTATTTATTTCAGGTTGTCCTTTGAAAAAATAGTGCTTAAAATATTGCAATGTTCCCTTATTTTCCTCCACATTTCATTGCTATCTGTTCTAATGTTGCCTTCTTCTCTAACTTTATCAGTTTGGCTCTTTTTTCTCTTTCTTCTGCTTCTTTTCACTACGGGCTTGTTAAATTTGTGCATTTTTTTTGTTTTTATTATTTCTTCACTTTACATCCAGATTGCAGCTTCCCCTCACTCGTCTCCTCCTAGTCCCTCCCTCTCCTCTCCCCTCCCCCCCATTCCCCTCTCCTTTTTCTCCTCAGACAACTAGAGGCCTCTCACAGACACCAACCAGCCTTGGCACATCAAGTTGCAGTAGGACGAGGCATTTCTTCTCCTTTGAGCCTCAACAAAGCAGCCCAGTTAGGGGAAGAGGGCCCAAAGGCCAACAACAGAGTCACACACAGTCCCTGCTCCAATTGTTAGGGGTCCTGTATAAAAAACCAATCTGCACATGTGTTATATAAGCCTCTTTGGTGGTTCAGTCTCTGTGAGCCCCTATAGGCCCAGGTCAGTTGATTCTGCAGATTTTCTTGTAATGGTCTTTACTCCTCTGGCTCCTCCTATCCTTCCCCCCCCCCCTTCTTCCATAAGATTTCCACCTAACTTTAGTTCCACCTAACGTTAGCTCCACCTAACTTGTTTTAGATGACTCTCTGCATCTGTTGCCATTAGGTGCTGGTGAGCCTTTCAGAGGACAGTTAGGCTAGGTAGGTTACTGTCCTGTGTGTCTTTTTCTAAAGTTTAGTCAATTCTCTTTGTGTCACCTTTTCTTCTCCATGATATGAGTTCTTTATTGCTTCCTTCCACGCACTGCATTTGGGTTAGGCTTTTCAATCTTATAAGACTTTCAACAATATCATCTTTAAATTATTTACTTGAGGGTTTGATTTATTGCATTTGTTTAATTTTGTTTCTCAGTTTACCCAAGCATCCTATTTTTCTTAAACTAGATTGTTTTGATACTTTGAAAAATATCTTTTTCAAATGTCTGAATGAATCTTAAGCATAAATACACTTAGCATGAGTTTCTGCTGAGTAAATACACATATATGCCCATAGTTTTGCTACAGAAGAGTTACAGGAGAGTTGATGGTTAAAAACAATGAATTTTATTATTATTATTATTCTTTTATTTTGATATTATAATGTAATTACATCACTTCCTTGTTCCCTTTCCTCCCTCCAAACCCTCCCATATACTTCTTGTTCTTTCTCAAATTCAAGATGCACTTTGTCATCAATTGTTGTTACATGCATACATATTCTTGTTGTTGTTTCCTGAGCCATTGGGATTAGTGTGGGTGAAGATATCTTGAAGCATTTTCAACAGGGATGCTTTTTAAACTCTTCAACTGTGCCTTGCATACTGAAAGTGAATCAAAAGTGTCACTGAAAGTGAATTGAATACATTAAAGCATATGTATTTGCATAATCTTTCAGTATTTAGTAAACATCTGGCCCTAAGTAATACACACACACACACACACACAGATAAGACCATGAAGATGTGTGTGTGTGTGTGTGTGTATGTGTGTGTGTGTGTGTGTAAACCTGCTTCATCTGTACAATGTTACTTGTATGTGCATTTTTAGGGCTGCTCTTTTTGGTATTAGATAACCAACTGGTGTATTCTTTCCTGGGGGAAATTATTTCTCCAACTCTTAGCATTTCTTAGTTGCTTATAAGGTTTCATGTTTTATTTGTTTGTGTTAGGGTTGTGGCCTCCTAGCCTTTCCCTCATATTTTGCCATGTATATTGTTGTTGAGAGTTTATTTAGACATGTTTAGACATCATGCTTAGACAGTCATGTTGTAAGATTTTATGAGTATAGCTTTTCAAATTAGTAGCTGACAGTTTCACAGCAATTTCACAGATCCTATGCTTCATACACTCTTCCTATCATCTCTTCTGTAATCTAAGCCTTAGATATAGGAGTGTTTTGAGGATTGGCCTTGGTTTTCTGTAATGGTCTCTATTTACTGCCAAATGAAGTTTCTTTGATGAGGGGTGAGGACAGTATCCATCTCTGGGTGTAAGGATAAATATTTAGAATATAAGTAGGAATTGTGCTAGTTTAGTAAGGTGGGAGTTGTAGGGTCTTCTTGATCTATGGCTTTACTAGCTCTGGGAAGTTGGCTAGGGCTCTAGTAACAGACAGTTTCTCTCTTGTTGGGTGAGTCTTAAGTCCTATTGAAGGAGAGCTAATGGTTACCACTAAGGTCTGTTTGCCAACAATGTACCCCTAAGGTTAGTGTATCCTGCTAGATAGTGTTGTGGTTTATGGTCCTCACAGCTGGGTAAGATGTTGTTTGTTTCCCTGCTGTGGGAACTTGCATGGAACTTTTTAGTACCATGAAAACTAGCTATCAGGGAGGAAACATTCTAGTCAGCTCCAGCTTAGGGTTCTCTGGGCATCTGCCACTGAAGCACTTGTTATTTTCAGAAGTAGAGACTCACTGTCCTCCTCTAAGGAGCAGCTGAGGTCAATAGTCTTCAGTATTTGAGGAATCTCTTAGATAAATCTGACAGAAAGCTCAAAAGAGAGTTTTTCAGGTGTTATGTTGGGATTTCTGTTACATGCTCTTTCGCTCTTGTAGGTTACCTTGTCAGCACACATGAGAAAATGTCATTTAAACTAGATATCTATATTTATATAAAGACTTAGAGTTTTTTAATTGGGCCGACAGTTAACAATATGATTCATTAGGACTTTTTCATACATCCTTAATATTATCTTACCCCCTCATACCTTCCATATTTCTCTTCCTCACTAATTAGCTCCCCTTAGAACCCTCTAACACTGCAGCCTCCCTTTCTCTGCTGCTCCCTAACAACCCCTACCCCAGCAATGGTCCCTTCTTAACTCCCTTGTTTCTCAGTTATGCAGGATATGTATTCAGAACTCTTTCTGGATCTGGGCTAGCTCATTCAATATGGTATTTTCTAGCTCCATCCATTTACCTGCAAAGTTCATTTTACTTTTCTTTACGACCAAATAGTATCCCATACTGTAGATGCACCACGATTTCTCATTATCTTACTCATTGTTTGAAGGACATTGTTTTCATTTTGTAGCTGTCGTGAATAGTCCAGCAAAGATCATGGCTGCACCAGTAACCGTGCAGTAAAATGTTGTATTATGCGAGCATATACTATGGAGTGGTATAGCTGTTTCATGTAGTAGATTTATTTTTAGTTTTTAGTTTTTTTCTTTTTCTCTTAGTCTGCCTCTCTTTCTTTCTCTCTCCCTCTCTTCCTCTTTCTTTCTTTCTTTCTTTCCTTCTTCCCTTTTTCCTTTCCTTCTTTCTTTCTCTTTCTCTCTTTGAGAATTCTCCACATTGGTTACAAGAGTGGTTAGGATGTTGGCAACGACATCAGCCGTGAACAGGGGATTCACTGGTTTCCCCGCCTTCCTCTCAGCATTAATTGTTCTTTATTTGTTGTTGATTTTTGCCATTTTAACTGGAGTGAGATGAAGTATCAAGGTTGGTTTTGTTTCTCTTTATTCTTTTTCTCTATGCACTTCTTTTGGGTTAGGGTCCTTTTAATTTTATGAGACTGTAAACTGTATCATTAAGTTATCGATCTGAGATTGGTTTTCAGCTCATCCAAGCATTTTTTCCCCTCAAGGTAGTATGCTGATATTTTGAATAATATATCTAAATGAACCTTAAGAACAAACACATTCAGCATGAGTATGTGCTGGGTAAAGATATGCTCACAAGTCTCATACAGCTCAATCCATTTGCGGGAGAGCTGATCGTTAAAGAGTAAAATTTAATCTAGAGTCACTCATTTTTGCATCTGTTTTATTTTGCCAGAGCTCTCCTATTTCTTTTGTTTCTTCATTTGATTATTTAATAAGAGAATTGCACTACCAGACTCTGGATCATGTTATGATTCCACACAAGCAGCAACGAGTTCTAGACACAGGCAGTTCTGAGTTGCCCAGTCAAGCACACACTAGACTAGACCATTGATGTATTGAATAAAAGTAGATATCATTAAACATAGTTGAAATGGGATTTAGTATTCTTTACTTAATGTTATTCTCAAACTTTCTTAGTGAAACTATACTGGGACAGTTTTAAGCAAGGTATACAAGGAAATACACGAAACATGAGACCAGTGCCCTACAGGGATTACAGCAATTTAGCTGAAGGAGAAGGAGCCATAAACATGAGGTAAATTAAACAGCTGCAGAATACAAATGCCAGATCAACCATCTAATTAAAGGCAGAGGGTGGTGTGTTTTATTGCCAAGAGAACAGGACAGGTAGCCTTAGAAGAATTCAAGAGGGCACGATGTCACTTCAAGCTGAACAAACGGAAGAAAGAATTGGCACCTGGAATTAGTGAATGCTGGGAATGTGAGCTCCAGACACAGCTGGGTGTCCAGGAGTATGTGACAGTGGGAAATGAAACTATATGTGCACATACCAATGATAGGAACAGCAACCACCGATAACTCATTCCAATCTTAAATGCTGCAACCTTTGCAGCTTCATTCTATTGTATTTTATTCTTACCACAGGATACCAGAGATATTTTACTATATCTGTACAAGTTTGTACTAAGTGGCCCATCTGGGTGACTGAGTAGTAATCTCAAACCACCAACAGGATGGATAAGACCTCTTTCCCTCACTGCAAGGGAGCATGTTCACACCAAGAGAACCAATGGTACATATGGAGGTACCCGGCACACAATGGTAGCCAATACAAACAACTGCCTGTTTCCATTTCTATCTGCTGACAAGTCTTAGGCTAATCTTCTTTTAGCCAAATACAAAATGGTTTTAAGCTAACCTCCCAGAAGCCAGCCGGAGTCACTCCTTGTATTCCTTAGCTGCTTGGTAGGCAGTAGGCAAATCTCAGAAGATTTCTGTCTAGAGTCACTTCTCACACAAGATACCCTTCCAGAGTCACAATTTGATATGCCTGTAACTCCCTTTCTTTCCTACCTCTCCATCAACATGACAACACACCCTGTAAAATGTCCCCAGCTCGGCCTTTGAGCAACAATTTAGCAGTCAAACTAATTAATGGTCTGCCTGCCCATTCACAGCATAAGTGTGCACTCCCAGTGGTTTAAAGGAATGGAGGAGAAGGGAGCATAGGGGAGGACCTGAGCTTCTGAGACTTGACCCCAAAAGCTGTCTGAACGTAAAGAGTCAAAGAATATCCAGGGGGAAACATAGCAGGTTCTGTTGTAAGCCCCACCTCTAATCAGTGTGGTACAATTTCATAGCTCATTATTCCTGTGTGTGCCACAGCTACCCTCTGGAGGGGGGTTGGGGACAGTGATGGGAGCTGAGAGGAGGGGCCAACACACTAGAAAGAGTCATATGGAAGCAATTAGCAGAGCCTTCGTTCAAAAAAGCATTAAGGTGCTTGTAGCACCAAGGCTCAAGTGACCCCTAGGCTGAGGCCATAATTCACCAACACTTAATACCACTCACCCTGCAGATGTGCATTTTATACAGAAATATCAGCTTACCACTTTGAAAAATTAACCTATTGAAGGCTGCCAGATTCGGACACTCTCGTGGGGGTATTATATACTGTCTGTACAACTCTAGTTTGTCCCCACCCATTCCCCCACCCCACCCGACCTCCCAAAAAACTGATGCTTAGGTTAGTTGGCAAACAAAATGATTAAGATGGGTTGGGAGTGAAAGAAAAATGAAGAAGCAAATAGAAAGTCTAGGCTTTTAAAGGAGTAAACTCCTTTCTCCCATTCCCAAGCTCACAAAGTTCAGAAAAAAATTACGTCTTTCTACTCTAACACGCACTTGCCATCTAAATTGGAAAGTCCCAAGCAATAAAGAAGAGTGTGAGGCATCATCCTAAGGAGAAAGTGTGTTGCATGCCTCATGATAATTTAAGGAAATACTTCTCCGTACAGTAGGATTGCAGAAAGGAGTTAAAAACTTTATTGTTTAAATGTTCCTTTGTAATGGTCTGAGACAATGCAATGCCGATTTAAAAACATTATTGTGGCACCAAATATTTACCCTTCCAATTAGTGCTTAGACATATTAACATCCAATTTTAAGCTTGACACAAACAGCCTGTGACAATGCTGATGGGAAACTAATAAAATAAGTCTTGCCCTAATGTAATGGAATAACACACACCAACAGTATTAACAATATAAACACATAAAAGCCATTAAATTAATATTAATATGATTAATAATATAGCTAATAATGAAGGAGTTTTACATTAAAATGTTGATTGGTAATTTGCGAGCTGTGTAAATATATGTTGCTATAACTGTGTTGTATAAAGAGGACAAATGAATAAGAATCGAAGTCCCACAATAGGGGACCTACTAAGTGCCGCACCCGTGCATAGAGGAATGAAGTAAGCTCAGTAGAAATCAGAATATAGGCCAGAGTTAGCACATACACTGGAATCTCAGCAGATGGGAAGCAGAGGTAAGGAAGATTGTGAGTTCAAGGACAGTCTGGGCTACATACGAGAGACAAGGTCTCTCACAAAATGAAAAAAGGAAAGGAAATAGTAGTGTAGAAAAGGTTTATAAATGCAAAAATATCTCAGACTAGATTATAAATGATAAAAGTAGAAACAAGGTTTACAAATTAATGTGCTTCTGGATTCTACAAAGCCACATGCTTGTACATCCATTAACTGGTATGGGGTTATTTCGTAGAGCTAGTACTGGTGTTGCCGATAAAAAAAAACCTTTAAGCCAAATTGTGGATTTGGGAGCACTCTTTGCACCAAGTTTCACTTTCCAAGCCTGAATAGCAGACCCTCTGTCCCCAGGGCTCCAGCTTCACGGCTTATCTGACATAACTCCACGGCTCCCCCAAAAGTCTCTCCATTCCTGTCCTTTGCTTGAACATCATCCATTGATGGAGCAGCCTGGATCTGAATGAAAAGCTTAGCTCTATGGTTTTGGGAAACTACTTTTTCTAAAATCTTTCTTATTCCCCTGTTAAAAAAAAAAAAAAAACCTCATCTGTGCAATAAGGTTGCTGTGAGCATTAAGGCAGACAATATGCTTAATGAATTAATGAAAACCAGTTTATATTAATTCTCTGTAATTCATGTCTAATGCTAGGCTAATGTCTACTTTTTTCCATATTAAGAGATAATACCCCATTGCTTCCAGATGGCAAGAAGCTATCATGTGCTTCATGATAAATACCTTCAAAAGTAGAGAATCTGCTTCTCCAATTGAACATTAGCTAATGGATAATCCGTGGGAGGAGAAGCTCGTAAGCTTGGGATCTTTTTTGTGTTACACTATCTTCTCTCAACTAGCAGTGTCTTCAGGGACATAAATGGTGACAAATGGACCACAAGCTAACTGCCCTCCAGCCATTTCTGGTTATGCCTGCAAGCCATATTCAGTTGGGGTCCAGTAAGTCAGCAAATTCAACAGAAGGCTGCCAGGCCCTGCGCAGGGCAGATGAAAAGACCAGCAGAGCAGCAGCCTTGACAGTCAAAGGCTCGAAATTCAAACCAGAGCCCTTGTTTTGATGCTAGACAGCTCACAGTAGGCCAGTTTTAAAGAGGACTTTTAAAAAGTAATGATAATCACAATATGCTCATTCCCAGTGGGAAAGTTGGAGGCTGGGCTGGGAAGAAGCCATAGCTGAACTCAACGGCTGTTTGGCTAGAAAGTCTATAGATGCAGAGCTGTAGTCAACAGGGTTGTGTTGGATGCTAAGATGGTGGTCACTCCATCTCAGTACTGTGGAAGTGAAGGGTTAGCTTCATTTGAATGAATGGAGTGCTGCTTTTGTTGTGAATGCATTTATTAAAGCATTATTTGGAGGGAAGACAGGGCAAGAAGAAAAGGAGGAGAGAGAGAGCTCATCTTGAACAAGGTTTTCTCCCTTCCAGGTCTCAATTTTATCTTCTACAAAAGAATTGCCAAAGTCCACTTCACACTTTTCTATTTCCCACTTAGGATAACAGATCATTTCACTAATGCTTACATGAATCAAAGTCTAGTTTTTAAAAAAAAATTTCCTTTTACAAATGAGGAAGCTGAGGCTAACTCTGAATTAACTTATATAAACTTTCTACTAACCGCAAAATGCAACAGGACAGCACAGTGGTATGGGATCCACCCCATTCAACTCCACCTTGACAGATGAACGAAGAACTCCAGTTACTAAAATGAAGTTCTTTGCTCTGTAGCCAAAACAGAACTGCGTTTGGAAATCAGGATCAGAAGCTTGGTGATACTGGGTCAGATGTTTCTTAGTGCCTCCTGGGACCTCCTGTTCCTCTCGGATCTCTCAACACTTAGAATAAATTATCTGACATTAGCAAGGAGATCTTTCCATTTGTGGTCTTTGAAAAACATTAACGTACAGGAAAGAAAAGTTCTCTTCGCGAGGACAAACGTAATCTTATCAGGAGCAAGCAGGACAATAACAGGAAAAGGAATGGGAGAGGGAAGGCAGGCAGCAGGAGAAGGCTCCAGGAGCCTCCTAATCAGAGCCTGGCAGCCAAGATCTATTGTGAACTGGAAACAAGGGTGGGGCGCCATCACTTCGGAATCTGACACTGGGAATCTGAAAATAGCTTTCAGTGGAGGCCATGCTGACTTGGGTCCTCAGGCTGCATGGATAGAGAATATTTACACAAGGCTCGTTTTCCTAATGAGTGACCTCCAGGGGGAAGCAAATTGCAACCAAGACGTTGAACATAAATGCCTCCTCCGTGTGAGCAAGAGAAAAGAAACCTTCAAGTAAACTAAATCCATCTCAGCGACACAGAAGCCTTCTCTTATGCTGCACCTGCATCCCCTGCATCCCCTGCATCCCCTGCATTCCCTGCATTCCCTGCATCCCCTGCAGTCGCTGCCATTCTTTTATGTAGTTTGTCAGAGCAAGTTCAACCCAATTAGGTGCTGAGGAAGCTCTCTGCTCAAGCTTCATATACCCTGGGAACTTCTGACCAGGTTGTGCCACACCCATCCCTGAGCAGCAACAGTGACAAAAGAAACCAAAATGTGATTGGCTTTCCAAGTCTGCATGGCCAAATCCTGATTTCCTTCTTCTTGCCTGTCAAGTCTGATACTGCATACATAGCATAGTGCATGCTTATATAGGGAACGGTGGGCCACCTGCCTAATCATCTTTCCTCACATGCTTAGCAGAAACAGTGATGGCAACAAGGATCACTCAGACACACATATCTGCCTGACGAAAAATATGAGGGCAGAGCATATATAACCAAGGCACGGAAAGCAGTAAGATTCTCTAGTTATACCTTATATGAGAACATTTAAAAAAACACTTATTTCAGAAAGATTATTTTGGTGTCAGCTAGAGAGGTTGTTCAATGGTCAAGAACATTCCCTACTCTTTCAGGAGACCTGAGATCAGTTCCCAGCCCCCATGTCAGGTGGCACACAACCACCTGTAACTCTGGGTGACCAGACAACCACTTCATCCTTCACAGTGCTGAACTCACACCCCATTCCCACTCCCCCCCCACACACACACACTCAGGCACACAATTTCAAATAAAGACAAATCTTAAAAGTATTTCCCAGCCCCCATGTCAGGTGGCACACAACCACCTGTAACTCTGGGTGACCAGACAACCACTTCATCCTTCACAGTGCTGAACTCACACCCCATTCCCACTCCCCCCCCCCCACACACACACTCAGGCACACAATTTCAAATAAAGACAAATCTTAAAAGTATTTATTTCTGTGTTGAAAATTCTGTTCAATGAGCCATACTTGGCCTTATATACATAGTCATGTTATGACGTCCCTAGAATCTTGTCAGGACAGGTGCCTTCTTTGCCACTTTATTTTAAATTTGTACCTTGAATACAGTTTGTTATATCTTCTCCAAGTGCTCTTTTCCATTCTTAATTCATCGGTCTTTTCCCCACCTCCTAGACTTTTGAACTCAAATGATAGAACGAATTGAATGTCAGACCAGAGAACTTAGCTCTTTGAGAACCTAGAACACATTGATTAAGAGATGATTCTTTGGGGGCAATTAAAAGATAATATCAAAAGGACTGGACAGTGTGACAAGCTAATGGTCTCCTGCTGCCAAAGAAGAGATCTCAGGGAAACCTTATTTTCTGAGACATTATTTTCAAATCCAGGTGCCATTTTACTGTCAAAGCACTGTCCTCTGACAATTTGGTTCCTGTTATGCCTCGTGATTAGAACAGTAAATTTAAAAAGAGGCAGGAGGAAGGGCTAAATGCAGGGTTCTGAAGCTCACTAGCCAGAAAGTCAAAGCTGAGATGCACCAGACACTAAGGCATGGTTAAGAGTGCCTTTGCCACTGACTCCAGCCACAATAGTTTCCTGTCTCTGGTGATAGCTCCTTTTTAAAGACTCATCGCTGTGCTCTTGTAATGCAGACATCTTTTTATATTCCAATCCTGCCAATACTTGAGTAGCACAGCCAAGAGTTCTCTTATGATACATATCCTTAGGCTCAGTAGTAAAGTGCTTTTTATGCAAACAAAGACCTGAGATCAAACCTCCAGAGCCCAGTATAGTCTACCACGTTGGCATTGTTGTGAGATGGGGGTGGAGTCTGAGAAAAAAAATCTCTGGAAGCTCATGGGCCAGTTGGCCTTGTGTACACAGTGATGAACAATGAAAAGATTGTCTCCAACACGATAGAAGGCAATGCTAACACCTGAGGTTGGCTTCTTGGCCTCTATAGTCATATCTACATATCTACACTATAACTACGTGTGTGTGTGTGTTTGTGTGTGTGTGTATGTATGTGTGTGTGTGTGTGTGTGTGTGTGTATGTGTGTGTGCACATGCACCAAGGAACTATTTGCTGCCTACTATGGGTTATAAATTACCAATTAACAGAGTTTAACCTAAAATCCTAATATATGCCCTCATGAATTTCTATTAAGCCATTGACACTTGCTCTGATCTTAGGCATAATTTGGTATTGTATGAGACAGTGCATAAGGCCTAAATCCTCCAGTAGGTGAGAAGGAGGCAATTGATAGCATCCAAAATTGGAATTAAAATAAAAATAACTTTCTACTCCCAATTATCTCTGTTTTCATCCTGGTATGCCATGTGAAAAATTCTTAAGTGCTTTGTAATATTCTAAAATGGTATGCACCGTAAGAAGCATGTACTTGGGCGCCAGGATATTTGCTGACTGGCCAAGTGATATATGAATTAATGTTACTATTTGATATTTCGAGGGTTGAGGAAAAGAGAGTATTTTGATCATTAACACCGTCTTCCCACAAAGTTTTCTTTATAAAAATTTTGTCTTAACTTTCTGGGTTCATCTTTTTCGTACTTACATATTCGGTAAGTTAAAGTAACCATATCACAGAAGCAAAAGGTGGACGTGTATGGAAGCCTGTGACAACATCCCCAGCATATTCATGTCAACTATAAACCAATTCCATTTCCTTCCATCCTTTCAAGTTAGCACAAAGTTATTGAACATTTGGAGGTAAAGGAAGATTCTATGGATAACATTTTGCCTGTGTCAGTAGCATGGGAAACAGTATATATTCTAAACTCTAGATCTGCTGGTTTCACATAAGACAGGTCAACCCACATGGGCAGAAAATATTCAAAGAGCTCCAGCATCTGGTGGACCTTTGTTTGTCCCTAAAATATACAATGTCACATCTGCCTATATAGCATTTACACTGCATTAGTTCTTTTAGGTAATCTAGAGAAGATTTAGAGTATAGATGAGTCTAGTACAGGCTATATATGTTGTACTATTTTCTATAATGGACTTTATCATCCTTCCATTTGGATGTGTGTTGGGATCCTGAAATGAGCTCCCCTGATGCTCAGACAACTGTATTTCTCTTGTATCCCTGATTTATCATGTCACAGATCATTAGAATATATTTGCCCATTTTTTTTTTACTCTGAAGACAGTATAACAGAGGTAAATCTTTACCACATGAATGTTACTCTGAAAACTGTAAAACAAAGGTAAAAATATAGCCCATAATTAAAAAATCATTATCTTCCTTCTAGAGTAAATACCCAAGACAGGGAAGTGCAAACATATGAGATCAATTTACAGTGATCTTTGATCACACATCCTGTGGTTTGCCAAGTCCAGTTCGCTAGCTTGACTTAAGCTTGTACCATATCCAACCTCCAGGTTTTGTCTGGTGCATTCATCTTGTGCCCAGGTCCAGTCTGGCCTAGCCTAGGACACACATCTGTGCACCCACCCAACCTAATAACTGTAGCTTTCACTCCTCATTAAAGATGCTTCTGTTTACAGCACATGAACATCATTATAGTAAGACACAATTGATCAAAACACAGAGAACAAGAGATAGTGTGTGCCCAGTACCAACTAATACATCCACGACATAAACCCTACACCTGAGGTTAAGCAAACATCATAAAAGACTGGGTGGACAGATTGTAAGAACCAGAGACCTGGATGCAGAGATAGTACATCTTCTCTATATGACAGGAAAGCTGGACCTACAAAATCTCAACACTGTGGTTGCCTAAAGTTGACCAACACAGGGACCTACTGTTGTAGGTGGCATGCCTATATGAATGAGAGAAGTCTCACAAGGTCCCACTTCTAGATAAAGACCCACAGACAATGACTGCTGAAGAGAGGAAGAATCATTCTTCTCTGGATTAAAATCCCATAGTTGGTTATCCAATACCAAGTGGTTAGCCCTAACACACACACACACACACACACACACACACACACACACACACACACACACACACATCTGTGTGTGTGTGTTGTTAGCTCTAAAAACATGTGTGTGTGTGTGTGTGTTAGCATTACACTAAATGGAATTAATGGGTTATGTGTGCACATATTCTACTGAAATACAAGTATATGTTTAAAGAAAAGAAAAAGAAGCCATAATTTTTAGCTTGAGCATGGTAGGGTAGAGTTGTGCACACATTGAGTCCAGGGTATTAAACACAATACCCATACGAACTTCTTTTTAAACAGTGAGTAATTAAAAGACATTATCTTCCTTCAAAAGTAAAAAAGACAAGGAGGGACAGACATTGTTCAAAACTACCTGGGAATCAGTGAAAGAGCCAGGCTTGAGATTCTCGCTTAAGACGTCAGAGTGATGCCTTCTGATTCCTTAGCATCAGTCAGTCATAATGCTGCAGATGTAGACCATCGATACTGGAGCAGCAAGCAGGCCAGCAGCCTGCTATGCCACACCAATGCCTAGGTCTCTCTGCCTCATTCCTTATGCAAACTGAAGAATAGTTTAGAGGTCACATCATACAACTAAAAAGCAAATGAATGAGAGTTCCAGTGTTTCAAATGTCAGTAGGGAGGGTGCTCTCGAGAGCAACTGAGCTGAGTGTTTAGAGGGTCTATAAAACAATGAACATGACATCTCGAAAATTCCTGACCATAGCAGATATCAACAAAAACAAATAAACAAAACACCTAGAAATGATGGAATGAGACTTCTTGGCTATCTCCTGACCTTGAAATGAGTTGGAGGTGTTTGCCTTAAAGATTCGAACAGACAATGAATAAAACATGTCTGGAATTTGGTGTCCAGAAAATGTGACAAGTTTGAATTTGATGATTTTAAAACTGATCTGAAATGTGGCTTTCAGCTCCTCTGCAAAGCTCTCAAGAGATCCATGAGTCTGCTGCTGTGCACTGCCGCTTGCCCTGTGTGTATGGAAGCATCGAGGAGAGCAGTGGGATAGAATCAAAGGGTCGTTTAGAGAAGAGGAGAGGGGAGAAAACAGAGATAAAGAAGTAGAAATCACATTCTGTGTGGATCCTTAAAGCGAGCATTCTCCCCAGAAGCCTCAATGAACTAAGAATTTGACATTTATTTTTGAGCCAAAAAGAATTATTTTAAAAATGTTCTTCAGATGCTTGTATAAATTCACTCAGATTCACAGACTGGCATGATTACACAATGAAACTACCAGGATTCTACTTTCCTTCTGGGTGTGAGATAAAGACAATTTATTTTTATTTAAATTTAATTTAATTTATTTAAAAGACAAATAATTTACAATGTGTAAAATTGAATGTCCAATGTTAATTCTTCTTACCTCAGGAAAAGCCATATTCCATATAACTGAAAGTGAGAAATCCATTGGATTTTTTTCATCAGAAATTATTTTATTTTTCATATGTGTGAGAAATGTTTGTGATTGCATAGAACTCTGCTGGAATTGCACATGCTAAGTTAGAGAAAATCCGGCAGGTGTCGCTGTAACACTGCTCAAATTCAACATAGTTCCCTCATAGTCAAGATGGTCAAGAGTCAATGTGCAGTTAGGGCTTTTGGTTGTGAACTCTCCACTAGCAAAGATCTTTACCTCAATTAGAGCTCTTGACAGTCTGGAGAAAAGCTTGTCAGTTAGGACCCTAATTCAAATCTGAATGTTTGGCGATCACCAGAGAAATATATAACCAGAGTACAAATTACCACACACATGGGAAAAGCAATTTGGCAGTAGATTCCTAGACATAGGTTTAAACTGTTATATGCAACTTCGTAAAATGCACTCTGTCCATCCATTGTTTCAGTACCTTGGGGTACAAAGTTTATCCAGCCTAATGGTTTTGCCATTGACTCGTCTATCAAAAGTTGGAAGGAATTTAAGGCACACAATACAAAATTCCTTATAGGCAAGCACTATGATTTCTTAATGTTATGTTGGAGTTTTACTCTCTCCCACGAACCCTATGTTTTGAACTTCTATGATTTAATTATATAAAAACACCTATCGTAGAGATTTGGGCGTAGGGGGCAAACCACATGACCTGCATGACAGTGCTGGATAAAGCATTGTGCTATACAACTTACTCTAATGAATAATAGTATTGTTGCGATTAAGAGTGGCTTCTGTGTAGAGATCATCCCAGCAGGTCAACAATGAAGCAAGTGAGCTCATACGGCTTGACCTCCATGCTTGTGCTGCTCATTCTGTGTATGTTATCTGCTTCTTCACGGTTACATCAAAATGTAAACGTCCCTAAGCCGTTTGATTTTTTTTCATCCGTCTTGACCAAATTCCCCATGGTTAGAGACTGAACGATGTCCATTTCCTTCACCAAAGCATTTACCATGTTTGGAACCTTGTAATTATTCCAAATATGCCTTAGAAGCAAATGAAGCATAAGGCACTGTCCTAGTTCTTCAAGATAAGATTAAACTTACGAGTTTGTTTCAAAGGGTTATCATAGGGGAGAAGTGGGCAATATTCGGCCACTTTAGGGGAATTTAGTTTCAAAGTAATATTTATTGCAAAGTACTCAAAACATATTTAATTGGAACAGAATATATTCAAGATAGGTGATGTACTATATAAACGATTGTGCTCTTGCATAACAGGTGTGACACTTCATCAAGAATTTGAATTACCAAAATGAGAAACATTGTCTAGAAACAGAAAATTAAGAACCTACATAAGAAGTACACGGGAAATAGACTATAAAGCAAGTCCCAAGCCAACCGGAGCTTTGCAGGAAAGATGGAGGGGGAGAAAGATGGTGGAGAAGGGAAGAAAGAAGAAGGAAAGGAAGAAGTTTGTCATTAAGACAGCTAAGCGCAGGCCACTACTATTCAAGTTCCCAGTCCAGAGCTCCTCTCAAAATGCGCTCAGTAGCCAGGGCTCCATTTCCATCCTTCCTGTGGATTAGGCCATGTGCTTACTTCTTATGATACAAAGGGGATGTGGCTCCTATGTGGGATTTTGAAGCCAGATGGGATGGCTCAACTTATGTACCTGGATACAGAAGAGTTCAAAGCCAAGGACAAGTCTATGACAGAAGGAGCCAATGTCCCTGTCTCTCCATATGGAGAAAATATATCTAATAGCTGGAAAGCTTGCCTGGAGCATATTATAAATAAAACCCAATTCCCTCCTGTACTAAGCAAATGATGTTTTGGAATTTATTTTGTAGAGCAGCTAATGCAGGTGTCAGTAAACCACCACAAGCATTTTAATTGAAAAAAAAAAAGACCTATATCACATTTGGAAAAGGGAATAACTAATTGCCCTGTGGTAAACTCTTCAAAGAGCTTACTTACTTCAAGAGACAGAATTGGGCCATGACCTCATGGAATAAAGGCAATGGACTCTATGGAAGGAGCTAAGGAAATAAAGACACCTTAGAGTGTTGTATATACACATTAGAAGGACAACACATACCATATGCTGGTCTATCAAAACTCTCCTAACTTAGAGATTGAAGGAATGGCCAACCAATGACTGGCCCACTGTAAGACCCACCCGGTGGGAGAGAGCCAACCCCTGACACTATTAATAATACTCTGCTATGCTTGCAGACAGGAGCCTAGCATAACTGTCCTCTGAGAGGCTTCATCCAGCAGTGGAGAGACCCAAACCCAAACATTAGGTGGAACTTGTTCAGGGAGTCCTGTGGAAGTAGGGGGGCAGAATTGAGGGCCAGAGAGGTGAAGGTTACCACCAGAAGACCTACCGAGTCAATTAACTTGGGCCCATGGGGGTTCACAGAGACTGAACTACTAAACAAAATGCATGCATGTGTAGGCCCCTTGTGTAGCACATGTGCAGCTTGGTTTTCATGTGGGTATCCTAACAATTGGAGCAGGCACTGTCTCTGACAGTGATGTCTGCCTTTCACTCTGAGCCCCTTCCCCTAGCTGGGCTGCCTTGTCTGGCCTCAGTGGAGGAGGAGGATACGGTAAGTCCTGCTGTGACTTGATATGCCAAGATGGGTTGGTACACATGGGGGTTTCTGCTTCTCTGGGGGGAAGAGGAAGGGGTAGTGGGGGAGAAGAATTTGTGAGTGTAGAACTGGGAGAGGGAGAGAAGCTTCTAAGTAAAGTGAAGACGTGAATGAATGAATGAATGAATGAATGCATGAATGAATGAAGACTATGCTACAGATATGGCTTGATTGGTAGAGCACTTGTGTAGAAGGCAAAAAGCCTGCAGTTCTGTCCCTAGTGCTTCCTAAACTAGAGGAGGTGGTGAATCCCTAGATTCCCAGTATTAGGGAGGTGGAGGCAAAGAGATCAGAAGTACAACATCATCTTTGTCTACATAACAAGTTCAAAACCAACTAAATGAGACCTTGTCACAAAATAAGAAAAGGTGAAAGATGCACAGATGAGACTTCCAGAGGACCCTGTTATACCTCTCCTGGGCATATACCCAAAGGATTCCCCGGCATGCAATAAAGACACATGCTCCATTATGTTCATAGCAGCCTTATTTATAATAGCCAGAAGCTGGAAAGAACCCAGATGCCCCTCAAAGGAGGAATGGATACAGAAAATGTGGTATATTTACACAATGGAATACTACTCAGCAATTAGAAACAATGAATTCACAAAATTTTTTAGGCAAATGGTTTGATCTGGAAAATATCATCCTAAGTGAGGTAACCCAATCACAAAAGAACACACATGGAATGCAATCTCTGATAAGTGGATATTAATTAGCCCAGAAGCCCTGAATGCCCAAGGCACAAATTGCATAACAAATGACTACCATGAAGAAGTATGGAGAGGGTCCTGATCCTGGAAAGGATTGATCTAGCATGGGAAGGGAATATAAGGACAGAGAAAAAGGAGGGATGTGATTGGAGAAGGGATAGAGAGAAGAAGGTTTATGGGGCATATGGGGAGGGGGATCCGGGAAAGGGGAAATCATTTGGAATGTAAGCAAAGAATATAGAAAATAAAAATATTAAAAAAAAATAAAAGCCATCCTAGCTGCCCACACTATCGCTTGATCACACATTCACATCTTCAGCCTCGAGGTTACCTTGAGCTATTGGGGGGGGGGGGCAGAAGGCCTGCCTTCGTTCTCTATCACACAAGTCCAGGATCTCATTCTCTTGGCCAAGGCAGCGTTGGATTCAGAAGGGTCAGACCTTGCCAGCTGCTTACGCATGTGAAACACTTGCTTGAATATTATTTTATGTAATCTCTTATATTTACTTATCTCATGATGTAATCTAAAGCTGAGACTTCAGAATCACCTACTAAAGCCAGGACAGAGCAGGCACATCCTGTTTTTTAAGTTTCTTCTGGACTTAGCATTGGGTGTTGATGGATTTTATGGCTATTTGGTGTACGTTCTTTACTATTCAATCTTGATGGAAGAAATACTAACTCTCTTGTCTGTGTGTTTGTTCCCCACTAATGAAAAACTTTAATCTTAATAGAAACACAGACTCATAGGTGAGGATGAGGCAACCTATCTCTTATAAGTCAACCCTTTGATTTTGTACAAGAGTCCTTTATTTTTCTTAATAACCAAAGACTCTTAACCAATGGCTCATATTAAAGAAACATCACAATACATTAGAGACCAAAATGCTTTTAGCATCTTAAATTAACTTTCCTTTTGTTGAAAATGACAATAGAGCCTAAGACAGTGGTTCTCAACCTTCCTAATGCTGTGGCCCTATAATACTGTTCCTCATGTTGTGGTGACATCTAACCATAAAATTGTATTTGTTGTTTACTTCACAACTTTGATTTTGCTACTGTTATGAATTATAATGTAAAGACCTGTGTTTTTCTGTGGTCTTAGATGAAAGGGTCACTCATCACTGGGATTCTCACATGTTGAGAACCACTGGCTCAAGGAAATTAAAAAAAGAAAGAGCAGACTGTAGATACTAAACTATCACAAAAACCAGAATGAAGAGAGGGGCTAAACTTCAGAATGCATAGAGTTCAAAGGAATTATTAGTTTTTGTTTTTCTTTCTTTCTTTCTTTCTTTCTTTCTTTCTTCTTTTCTCTTTTTCTTTCTTTCTTTCTTTGTTAATCTGCTTTATTCTTCTGTTTTGTACAGAATATTTTCTTAGAACCTTTTCACACTGCCAAGAGTTTTCAAGTTTATGTCTCGGTTCAAGAAAACAGATTATTCTGAGCTCAAATCCTTAGTCCCATTCCAAATGCAAACTGTTAGAATCCAGTTGGAGTGACGGATTGCAATAGACACAGGCGTACGTAGACATATGGTGCTGAGCAGAAAGGGGGAATTCATGGAAGAGATGGGGGAACAATTCTCAGAAATCACTGGGGGCATGTTAGATACACTAATAAATACTGAATAATTTATGCAAGGAAACATACATCCAATTTATACACAAGAGTGTAGGATGGGACAAGGAACTTATCCCAGTAAACAGAGCTTGTTAATGGAAGAGAAAGAAATGAGTCAGCTACTTAATCCAGTAACAGCAGCTGTTTATTAACTATTCTCTTTCGTCAGTTTAATCCACAAGGGAGACTCTTGGTCCTGTGAGACCATCCAAGGAGGAATCTATCTCCTGTTCAACTCTTGCATGTGTTCTGCCCTGAGATCCTACATGCTAACACTCGGGGGCAATTAGCATTTTTCTAGACGTTCTTCTCTCCCTCCGCTCTTCAGAGACACTGGACGTTTTGCTCAACACAGATGGTCTCCCATCCCAGTGACTGCTCAGTCGTCAGAGCAGACACCAACTGTCCAGCTTGGCACAGATAATGCTTGGGAAGAGAACATGACATTTACCCTGAGGATGAATTCACATTGCCTCCACTTGCTAACACAGAATGAGTGACTCCCAAGCCTTGCTCCTTTGCTCTAAACTTCCCATCTTGTGGAGTTCAGCCTGCCAGGGCAGTCAAGATGTAGATGAGATGGCATCATAATGAGCATGGTCAACATCTCTGTCTCAGCCTCAGTCTTGATAAGAGACACCTCTGAGAATCTGAGCTAAAAATGGTTTCCTTTAACTCTTCCATCTCCAGAGGACCCACTCATTGTAGGTAATGCATTTTGAACAATGTATGAACGCTATCATTGAGAACTCATCCTAAAAAGAATAGAAAGCCAGAGCGCAGATGAAGACACTTTAGCATAGTAGTGCTGCTGATATTCGAACCTGCCCTGACAAAAACCCAATATAGGTGCAGATCGTCCCAATAGCATGGAGCCCTGACAGCACCTTCACTGTCCAGATGCTTCACAAGGCCACCATTTGAACTGTTGGAGAAAGGTTTACTTTTATGCCATATGTTGGCATCCCTCCTGACTAGATTTCCTGCTATAGTTTGCCACTACAAATACAAGAACAAATGGAATGAAAAGCCAGAAAATGTCTCCCACACAAAGAACAGAGACAAGAGCAGTGCTTGGCTAGCCGACACTTCCTTAGGAAGGAGGTTACTGCAGCCTTTCTTCTGGCTTCTCACCAGCCTTTTTACATCTGTAAGAGGAGTGACATGTTTTGAGTTACAAGTATAGGAAGAAATAGCATAGATTGAAAACTAATACTATTATTTAGTAATTTGTATCTTTTTATATTCTCTTGCAAATGAATATTTTAATGAAACATTTCTTTTTTATGCAATATGTTCAGGTCCTAAAATCCTGAAAGCAAACAAAAATAAAACTAAGAATATTAAAGTGAATCACAAACACAAACATGGGAGAAATTTTTAATAATTCCACTATTTATGCTTTTCAGTGAATATGTTTAAAGATATCTTTTTCCCGTCCTTTCCTTGCACAAGGAAGAAGTTTATATATATATATATATATATATATATATGTGTGTGTGTGTGTGTGTGTGTGTGTGTGTGTGTGTGTGTGTGTATGTGTGTGTGTGTATATATATGAATATATATATGTGTATATATACATATATACACACAATCATACATTTTCTAAAGTTACAACTATATTGCAATGACATTGCTGCCTACCACTAAGAACTCAACACTGTATTATATATATATATATATATATATATATATATATATATATATAGTCATCTCACTACACATTTGCAATGATTCTTTCTGGTAATTGTATAATACCATACTGTTGTATCACACAGTTCATGACACCGACCCTTTCATAATTGATTTCAACTTCAGCCTTTGTTTTCCAATTATAATCAAACCTAGTCAAATTCTGTTTGTGTATCTTGAGTATCTTTTGAAAATAGTAATAGGCTATAGCAGGGTTTTGAGGATCTAAGGTTAAAAGCATATTTACAACTCTTGATACACATTATTAAATATTCTCAGAAAATAGAAACATGACTATTGTTTTTTAATCTCACACACTTCTTGAAGTTTAAAAGCTATCGAGATTAGATAATTGACTGTATCTGCGTGCCTGCTGGGAAAATGTTTTTAAAACACACCAAAAACATAAAAATGCTTTAAGCTTTAAGAGTCATAAAAATGTGGCACTCCATGAAAACAGATCACATAGACACATGAAGGGAAGTCAAAAGTAGAAACGACAATACTCACCAATCGGGCAGCTGCATTTCCCATTACAGTGAAGGTTCCACACCTACAAATGAACTTCCTCCATCCCAGGATCCAGTTGTCCACCATGTATGGTCACACCTTAGGGCAGCTCCATGCTCTTCCAAGCTTCCATCAGTATTTCTGATGCAGTACCACCCAGTCACCCTGAAGACTGCTTGACTCTCCCTACCCCACCTCCAGGAAACACACATCAGAACAGAGCTGTCTATATTTATTTACTATTAAATAATTGTATGTTTTTTTTTAAAAAGAAATTTTGAAGTATATAACTGAGAATAGGTGAATTAAACAAAGCAGAAAAAATCAGACTTCAGTGTCAGAAAACACTTCCTTGCATACAGAGAAAATTATTTATGGAACTGATTCCTCCAAACGAAGCAAAGGGAAGCCTGTCATCTTAGCACAAGTGAAAGGAAACAGAGAACTATTCCTTGTCAGAGGCTCAGAGTTATACAATGAATCCTGCATTTCTCTCTCCCTCTTTGAAAATAAGATACTCTCAAAAGAAACAGAAATGTCAAACTCCAAAGTTACTTTAAAGGATATGAAGTAGGTCACTATAAGGCTACACACACACACACACACACACACACACAAACTTATCAGTACCAGTCAGAGAAATGACATTCCTAAGTACTGAAAGATCTGTATATTTACAGCAACTCCTTACAGTTCCCCCAACTTGGAGTGGGCACAAAGTTCCACCTCTAACTGAGAAGATATTTGCAATAAATATGTGCCAGAAGAGGGAAATCATTTTCCCCCAATGAGGTGGCACTGGGTATATCAACCACACTCCAAGGCAGGCCTTGTAGTGCTCAGGTGGAGTTGAACAATATGAAATAGACTCTGTGTTTCTTGTTTTTTTGCCTTATTTTGTCTTGTTTTTTTTATATGTTTTTGTTATTGTTGTTGTTGTTATGGTTTGGAGGTTATGTCTATCAGGGTTTTGTTTTATCTTCTTTGTTTATGATTTTAGGTTTCTTTAAAAAAAATAGAGAAAAAAGGAAAAAACCTGAAGTTGGGTGATAAGGGCGGATCCTAGAGGTTAAGATGTTATGACCAAAATACATAGTCTGAAAAATTTTTAAATAATTCTTAAAAATGTAATCATGTAAAAAGCTTCCTCCTCTTGTATGTGTGCGTGTATGTGTGTGCATGTGTGTGTGTGTGTGTGTGTGTGTGTGCCTGCGCACTGTTGTTTTTGTTCTTAGTAAACTATTATTACACATTGAAGGAAAAGGAAAAATATCAGGAAAAAAAAACCAGAAAGAAGAGAAACCCTCTCATCCTCATGATTTATTATGGTCTACCTTCCATTTAAAGCTGCTCACTTCCGATTCATTTCTTTTCTTTATAATGGCATTGAAGCTAACTGGCTCAGCACTTACACACAATTGTTCTTGTAGAGGACCCAGGTTTAGTGCCAGCACCCATAGCTCCAGTTCCAAAGGATCAAGTCCATCTTCTCAACTCTCTGGAACCAGGTATGCATATGGTGCTCATATAATTTTTCAGACAAATTATTCATGCACATAAAAATCTAATAATTTAATCTAAATAATTTTAATTGAAAAATTAGCATTTAAATTACAAATTACTACATTGATAATTTCATTATTCAGGGCTATGCAAACAAGTTTCAATATTTTAAGTGTTCCACTAACATGAAATACTATTTGGGGAGTTTATTCTTCCAGTGAAGCACTTATCACCATATGATATTCTTTTATCTATCTTCAATTTTTTAGAGGGATAAAATACCTTCAAAATCTCTCTGTTGAAATCTATTTGCAACTGAATTCTTACTCGTGCCTAAAAGAAGGAAGACCAGAGCAGCCTTCCTGTCTTCTGAGCATGTCATCTCCCATGGGCTTTGTTTTCTCAGTTCCATTTTCTCCATTCCCTCTCTGTCTCCACCTCTCTTCTCTTCTCCCCTCTCCTCTCCCCTCTTCCTTCCTCCCCTTCTCTACTCCCCTCCCCTCCCCTCCCCTCTCCTCTTTTCTTCTCTCTCCTCCCCATCCCTCTCCTCTTCTCTCCTCCCTTCCTCTACCCTCCCCTTCCATCATCCCCTCTTCTCTAGTCTCCTCTCCTCTCCTCCACTGCCCTCCTCTCCTCTCCTTCCCTCTCCTCCTTTCCTCCCCTCTACTTCCCTCTTCTCCCCTTCTCCCTGCCCCTCTTCTCCCCTCCTCCCCTCTCCTCTTCTCTCCTCTTCTCTACTTGTCTTGTGTTCTCTTGTCCTACACTTTGCCACCTTTTTCTACTTATCTTATCTTCTTCCCCTTCTCCTCCTCATTATTTATTACATTTTTGTGTTCTCCATGCAATTGCATGGTTGAGAATGACTAGGTCAAGTCCTGAGTCAGGAAGCTCTTGGAGGGCATGGACTCCATCTCTCCACTCCTCCTTCCCTCCAGCATGTAGGATTGAACTCTGGGCTCCTCTGTATGTGCCTGCTCTTCTTCCTTAATCATTGTTTCCTGTGCCCAACTTCATAGAAGATACTCAAAATATGCAACATCATCTTTCTCAAGGGTTTTGGATAAAATAAAATAAAACAGTTTCTGAAGGGAGAAGTAGAGAATTTGTGACATGCTGTTTTACAGTAAGTCAACTCTATCAAGGGTCCAAAGAAATAAAAAGATCATCGCATCATTTCTTCCTGGTGCCATCTTTGTCATGCTATAGAGCAACATGTCAGTAATTCTGAGTGGTGCAGCATCTTTGTAGCTAACTTCATATAGAGTCTGGATTTCAATGCTTGGAATCTTTCTGGTTAGCAATATCTAATGATAGAAGGTCCTTTGTATTTTATAGTTTCCTTGATTTAACTTCAAAAAAGTGTTAAATTCCATTTATTTCTTTCATGTAAACTTCTACCTAAAAGTTCCTTCTGCAAACAGCACAGCTTGGCCATGTGCTAATGACACATGAGGCTGGTTCCTACTAGACACAACTAGTTCTTATTGCTCTCCACTGGCTCTTATTGTGAGTGGAACTGTGTCACTACCTCAGCCTTAGAAAAGATATATTGGAAATCAGAAATGAAGAAAACAGCCAAAGAAGGGAAAGGCCTGTGTTCAACATTCTCCTCATCTATCTGCTTTTGTGTGTGGTACCAAGTTCTTCTTTGATGACCCATCACTTTATGACTTGACCATCCTCATAAATATCTCTTGTTAAAGAAAAAAAATCAGACAATGCAAAAGAGCCTCACGTATGTTTAATTTTGAGCATGCATAAAAAATTCCTCTTATAAACAAAAAAAGTGTTTTATTGTTTAGGGCAATCCTGGGTGCTTATTAATCCGCTGGGATTTGGTCTTTCCTTAATGCTCATTCAATAAAAGAAAAACTTCCTGGGTGAGTTAATTAATAAATATTTAGTGAAGCTCTCTCACATGGTGAGCATTTCTGAAAGTAAAGAACAAAACATTTGAAAGGGACAACTCTTCTCTTTCAGGCAGTTGCCTGAGGGATAGTAGTTAGTCAAGAAATACAATAGTTTAAATGCTGGCATATGCTAAGAACTAGTAGCAATAGGGTAACTTCAAAATCCAATGACTCTGACAGGAAAGTATTTTGTGTCCTTGTTTTTTTGTTGTTGTTGTTGTTTGTTTGGTTGATTGGTTGCTTGCTTGCTTGCTTGCTTGCTTGCTTTTGGTAAGAACCAAAATGTTCTCCATAGGAGAAGATACGATCTAACACCTACATGATAAGAAGTCAGCAGTGAGTAGAATGGAAGTTCAAATGTTAGAAGATGAACATCCTTTTACTTTCTCCCCCTCCCCCCATACCTGAGACAAAAAAAATGAAGGGTACACATGGAAATCTTGCTAACCAGAAGACACAGAGAGCCACCAGGCTGGGTATTTTGACAAAGCTAAATCTTTCCTTGGCTGGACAAGCTGTACAAAGAGTTTTGGCATGGAGTTATAGTGTATTTGGAAACTACAAAGATGTTTAAGTATGAGAGGACGGTGATACTATCTACGTACACATTAGAAAAAACCCGTCCACCTCTCTGAGACACCCCAGGAGGGAACACAGTGTAACCAAACTTCGAGACTTCTTGCAATAATCCAAGGAGGAAATAGTGATTAGTTGGCATAGCAGAAGGAGTAAAAAGTAATTGGCTCAAAGTAAGTTTCAGTGTTGTGGTCCTCAGCTCATTCTGTTCATGCCATGCAAAAGCTGGCATGCCCCATACATGAAGAACGTTGGGTAAAGCTTCAGTATGCTAAGGGTTATACCCTTTTCTTTCCTGGACATCTTGCCCCTTCCAATTATGTGCAATGAATAGAGACAAGGAAAAAGTGACAACTGCTATAAGCTTAGTCAGGAGCTTAGTGCCTTGGTGGACCTCTGGTTAGGTCATCTAATAAAATGTTCTGTTTATTTCCTTGAAAAGTGGGTGCTTACTTTCAGTAAGATTCAGTCTGACACCAAACGTGAATGGTTTGTAAGAAGAACTGAATCACGTGCTTGGGTTTCAGCACATGCACTTGAATGCTCATGTTTCTACTAACAAACTGCAGACCAAAGGCAAGAGGCATCTACTATTTTGTTCTGTCCGAAGGTGTCAGATTGCAGATTCCTCTCTAAAAGTTCTAGCCATCACTCAGCTCACTTTGTAAATATCTTCAGTAATCCTGAACTTCCCCATCTAGAAAACCTTTTAGTGACCAATCCATGGCAACCTATGGATTAGAAAGTTCTCGAGGAGCCTGCCTGCCTTGACAAATGGCATGCAAAGGGCTTTTATTATTTAATTGCTCTAAATTGCTCTAAGAGAACACCTGAGATGGGTTAACTCATAGAAACAAACTAAAATTAGCTAGGATTATGGCTCTGAGAGGTTGGAAAGTTCAAGACCATGTATCGGCATCTGATGCACCAGCAGTCACAGATGATGTAAAGAAAGAGGGGCTGAACTCTCACTCTCTTGAAACACATTTCTATGAGAAAGGAACCAGTCTGTTGATGAGAGCCCCATCCTGCACCTCAAATATCACATAATAAGCCTCACTTTCCATCACTGCTGTGAGAAGTAATTAAGACTCCCATGCATAGATACAGGGGACAAAGAAACAAAACAGAAGAAACAAACCACACAATTAATAAACCAAAGACACCATTTACTCTATTATACTCACTGTGCATGCTAGAAGTTCAGGACCTTGGAGTTTAACTATCCAAAACCTCCTAATAGATGTTTATAGACTTAACAGGGTCTACAAAACAGATATATCTAGTTCTAACCCAATTATTTATTCATTCAGTTATCAAATATTTAGGGAACCTTCATGATATTACACACTAAGTTTGGCTGCCCATTTTTGCATTGACTAAATTAAGTCAGTGAGGTTTCTGTCTTCAAGTCAGTTAAGATCAATGTTAGATTTATGTAAGTAAAATATTAATACAAATTATGATTGATACTATAATAAAAATAGACAATAAAATTATATAAAAGTTCAGGGGAAGTTGTGACTTACTCCATGTTGAATCGCTGCATTGCATAAAGACTGAAAATTTTTACATTGAATCTTGAGTGATAAAGAGAAGTCATGCAGGCAAAAACTGAAGGAAGTGTAATTCAGAAAGGAGTCACACTGGAGAAATTCAAACAAACTGCAATGAGTCTGGTGGCAGAGGGTGGTGATGGGACTGTTTAGAACAGGGGCAGCTGTCTGACAGCCATAGTTGATCCAGAAGATGGGTTCAGAACCTTCTTGGGTATCTAGAAAGAAATGTGGGCCTTTGAAAACTAGGAAAGTCACATGTTTAAAATTATCTTAAGCTTCATACATGTAGTATATGAACAGAGCAGAAGAATGAGAAAGCAAGGATAGGGCACTGGCTAAATACAGCATCCTGGATTAGGCTGTTGACTGGGGGATGCTTCTACCGTGTGCCCCTTCGTAGGTTTGTGCAAGGTCTTGAGAACTTACTAAGAACAGAACATCAAGAGCAGTATGGTATGATTTTGGATATTTTCATCTTTATCCAACAGCATATTGTGTTAAGGCAAAGGAGGTAAGGAGATTCAGGGTGGGGAGGGTTACTATTGGAAAAAGTGACTAGCTTTTAAGAATAAATAAAATTGGACCCAGAGGAATCATTCTATGGTCTTTCCAAAAATCCAACCCCAAAGCCATATTAGAATCTCTGTCCACAGTTTGCCTTATAGACATCAGAGTCAAGCAGGTGTCCTCTAGCAATGTTTCTAGCTAGATTGAATTCCAAAAGACCAATATTTTTGGTTAAAAGCAAAATGGACAACATACCAGATGTTTCTACTCACTGCAGCCATAAACACATCACTAGTGAGTGCACTAGTAACTGACAGGGCTGCAGGACAGTGTAGATGCAGTCACATCCCAAGGCTGAACTGGAATTCAGAAGCCCTGGCTCATAGTAAGCCTGACAGGAGACCACTTATAAGATCTTCCCTTCAAGCAGAGGCTTCCAATCGCAGAGCCCTATCTCCTATCCCCAGCCATTTTTAATGTTACCTCTGTCAGTTCGACCAAGATAGGTTTTTCTTTTTATATTTCAGTCATCTGCTTTTAGTTAATGCCAGAAATATATTTCAAATCATCAGTGAAACAAACAATCAAAGTTGACCCCATTTATTAAGTGGGCCTTCCAGCCCACTCCACACTGACATTGGTCAGTGAAGCCGTCTTGAAAAAGAGCATGAAACTCTTCTGTGGTGTTCCTGTTTGAGCTTCTCTGAAAAGACACTGTTGTCACCTCTAATATATGGCCATAAGCGAGCTCCTGTCTGCAAGGCTAAAGAAAGATATTAACGGAGCATTGTGCATAAGGAAGGAGGAAGGAAGGCGTTGATAGATCACAGCAGAAGCAAACCAGGGAAAGGTGGATCAGGACAAGCAGGCGCTCTCCTTCAGTAAGGACTGTGTCTGGCCTGTGTCCGTGGTTAGATCGTATATCTGACAATATCCTCCCCTTTAATGCTGTGCAGATTCAAGGTATATTATCATACCCTAAGCCTGAACTCTCTGGGGAAATTATGTCAAGCCATAACCAAGGAAGTGCAATTGTAAAACTCACCCCAGGAACCGGCTGTCTGCAATTCTCTTTTAGCAAACAACAGAGCATGTGCTCCAAAAGGTGGCACTAGGAGACTGAGAATAATGACTAAGGCCTCACCCTAGTCCCAGGTTTCTGGGAGAACTGTGCTTAGCATGAAATCCTAGTAGGCAGAGTGAAGGGAAGGAGGGAGTCAAAATGAGCTTAGTTTTAGAGTTTCCCTCAGTTCTCAGAGTGGATCTAGCATTCTCAGGAACTCCTCCCAGGTTGTTTTGCAAAGACAACACATTCCTGGTATGAGTAGGAAGGGAAAACCCTCCTATGAGGCCTCTCTGCCATATCCATTCAGTAGGGCAGTCTGCTGACCTGTGCAGCAGTGTTACCTGAGAACAGAAAGAAAGAAAAAAAAATTAAGATAAACTTCTGGCAAAAGCTAAGGAGTTGGCAAAATCCTGAGAAAGCAGCTTCACAGGCAGCTCCAAGTGTTAACCTGTGCTGATGTGACCGGAAACTGAGTTATGCCTGCATCTCTAACTGAACCTTTGAGACGACACCTTCAGAAAGTCAGAGCCCCTTTGCCGAGAGTAATTGAACATCTAAACCGGCATTCTGTAACCACAGCTAAGCTTCCAGCCACGTTTTGAGAAAAGCTGTAGGAAAACTGAAAAGCCTCATTGTGTCCATGGGACTGAATTGTTTTCCTTATTTTCTTCCAGGAGTTTCATGGAATAAACATCAAAGTCCCTGCTTCCATCAATGGCAGAGCCAAGCACATTCTTCAATGTGCATTACTTCCTGAAATTCAGATATGTATTTAATGTGGTGCCAAAGGCAAAAGGGAGACAGGCTGATCCCCAAGTCCATTCTCCTTGAACCAGCCATGAAGGTCATAGCTAAGTAGTACCCAGAAACAAACCTCCATCACCATCACAGCAAGAACTCAGACAAGTGCAGGAACCAACCCTTTCATGGGCATGATGCCTCAATCTCCCGAAATCCCTGGAGTTGGGTTATTCTGGCTGAAACTCACAACTGTATATAATCTCAGCTCTTGAAGGGCCCCAGAAAGTAGCTAATATCTAGTTCATCTGGACATTTTCCCATCTGTAACAGCAATATGTGCTTTATATTCATCGTCTTTCTAAATATTTGTAGCTGCTTTTTACAAGTAAAGAAATAGAAGGTTAGAAAATAGTTTTTCAGTAATCATTTCGAAGTGATCAAAGACAAAGCCATGTATTTGATTCTAAATCTATCCGATTCTAGAAATTTGGACAAACTATAAAGTTTTAAAAGTATTTTAATTAATACTCATACATAAATATAACTTGTTTTGATGGAATCCATCTCCATCCCCTCCCTTCTAATGCTTCACCCATATCCTCCACCATTTTCTCGACCAGCTTCATCTTTTTTTAATTGGTTGGTTATTTATTTTTTTATTTATTCATTTATTTATTTACTTACTTATATTTCAAATGTTGTCCCCTTCCCGGTTTGCCTCTAGGAGGGTGCTCTTCCACCCACCCACCCCACTTCAGCCTCACCACTCCAGCATCCCCCTATGCTGGGGCATCAAGCCTTCACAGAATCAAGGGCTTCCCCTCCCACTGAAGCCAGGTAAGGCTGTCCTCTGCTACATATGTAGTTGAATCCATGGACCCATCCATGTTTACTCTTTGGTTGGTGGTTTAGTCCCTGGGAGCTCTGGTCCGGTTAGTTGATATTGTTGTTCTCCCTATGGTGTTACAATCCCTTTCAGTTCCTTCAGTCCTTCTCCTTACTCTTCCATTGGGGTATCTGGGCTCAGTTCAATGTTGGCTGTGGGATTTCTGCATCTGTAATAGTTAGGTTCTGGCAGAACTTCTCAGGGAACATCTATACCAGGCTCCTGTCAGCAAGCTATTCTTGGTATCAGCAATAGTGTCTGGGTTTGGTGTCTGCAAATGGGGTGAATACATGCGTGGGGCAATCTCTGCTCCGCTTTTTGCCCTGTAGTTTCCTTTAGACAGGAATAATTCTGGGTTAAAATTTTTGAGATAAATGGATGACCCCATCCCTCCATTGGGGGATGTTCCTATCTATTGGAGGTGGTCTCTACAGTTCTATCTCCCTTTTCTTTGGTATTTCCACTAGTGTCATACCCACTGGGTCCTGGGAATCTCTTGCTTCCCTGGCATCTGGTTCATTCTAGTGGCTCCCCCCGCCCCCCGAGTTCCCCACCCCACTGCTACATATTTCTATTCATTTTCCTGAACCTCTGGACTTCTTTTCCATTTCTTCTCATACCTGATCCTGTCCCACATCCATTTTTTCCTCCCCCTTTTCTCTCCCTACCCTATCCCTCCATCCCTCTATGTCCTGTGATTATGTTGTCCTTCCTTCTAAGTAGGATTGAAGAATCCACACATTGGTATTCCTTCTTCTTAAGCTTCATATGATCTGTGAGTTGTATCGTGGATATCCTTCTTCTTGTCGCACATATTTTTCATTTGCTTGGTTAGAGTCACACCAAGATATTTTATATTATTTGTGCCTATTGTGAAGGGTGTTGTTTCCCTACTTTCTTTCTCAGCCCATTTATCCTTTGTGTAGATGAAGGCTACTGATTTGTTTTAGTTAATTTTATATCCAGCCACTTTGCTTAAGTTGTTCATCAGCTATAGGAGTTCTCTGGTAGTAATTTTGTGGTCACTTATGTATACTATCATATCATCTGCAAATAGTGATATCTTGACTTCTTTGTTTTCTATTTGTATCCCTTTAACTTCCTTTTCTTGTCTAATTTCTCTGGCTAGAACTTTGAGTACAATATTGAATGAATAAGGAGTGAATGGGTAGTGTGGTCTTGTCCCTAATTTTAGCGGAATTGCTTCAAGTTTCTTTCCATTTAATTTGCTGTTGGATATTGGTTGGTAGTATATTGCTTTTATTATGTTTAAGTATGTGCCTTGGATTCCTGATCTTTCCAAGACTTTTAACATTAAGGGGTATTGTATCTTGTCAAAGACTTTTTTCAGTATCTAATGTGATTATCATGTGGTTTTTTTCTTCAAGATTTATATAGTGAGTTATGTTGATAGATCTCCATACACAAAAAGATCCCTGCATCCCTGGGATGAAGCCTACTCCATCATGATGAATGATCATTTTTATTTGTTCTGGATTCTGTTTGTGAAAATTTTATTGAGTATTTTTGCATTGATATTAATAAATGAAATTGGTCTGTTGTTCTCTCTCTTTGATGGGTCTTTGTGTGGTTTAGATATCAGGATAACTGTGGATTCATAGAACAAATTTGGTAGTGTTCCTTCAGTTTGTATTTTGTGAAATAGTTTGAGAATTTTTGGTATTAGGTCTTTCAGACTTTGAAAGTCTGATAGAATTCTACACTAAAAACATCTGGCTCTGGTCTTCTTTTGGTTGGAAACCATCCATTTCATCCACATTTTCAAGTTTTTTTGAGTATAGGCTTTTGTATTAAGATCTGGTGACTTTTTAAAAATTTTCTCACTTTCTTTGGTTATATCTCCATTTTCATTTCTGATTTTATTAAGTTGGATACTGTCTCTGTGCCCTCTAGTTAGTTTGGCTAAGGGTTTATCTATCTTGTTGATTTTCTCGAAGAACCAGCTCTTAATTTTGTTGATTCTTTGTATAGTTCTCTTTGTTTCTACTTGGTTGATTTCAGCCCTGAGTTTGATTATTTTCTGCTGTCTATTCCTCTTGGATGTATTTGCTTCTTTTTGTCACAGAGCTTTCAGATGTGCTGTTAAAATGCTGGTGTAATATCTCTTCAATTTCCTTATGAAAACACTCAGAGCTATGATTTTTCCTCTTAGCACTGCTTTCATTGTGTCCCATAAGTTTAGATATGTTGTACCTTCATATTCATTAAATTCAAAAGTTTCTTTATCTTCTTTTATTACTTCTTCCCTTCATTGAGTAGAGTCTTCAGCTTCCATGAGTATGTGGGCTTTATGTTGTTTTTGTTGCTATTGAAGATCAGTCTTAGTCTGTGGTGGTCTGATATAATGCATGGGATTATTTTAATGTTCTTATATGTGTTGAAGCTTGTTTTGTGACCGATTATATGGTCAGTTTTGGAGAAGGTACTGTGAGGTGCTGAGAAAAAGGTATATTTTTTGTTTTAGGGTGAAATGTTATATAGATACCTGTTAAATCCATTTGACTCAAAACTTCTGGTAGTTTCACTGTGTCTCTGTTTAGTTTGTTTCCACGATCTGTCCATTGTTGAGAATGGGATGTTGAAGTTTCCCACTCTTATTATGTGTGGCTCAGTATGTGCTTTGAGCTTTAGTAATGTTTCTTTAACAAATGTGGGTGCCCTTGTGTTTGAGGCATAGGTATCAAGAATTGAGAGTTCATCTTCATGGATTATTCCTTTGATAAGTATGAAATGTCCTTCCTCATCTTTTTTGTTAACATTTAGTCAAATGTCTATTTTATTGGACATTAGAATAGCTACTGCATCTTGTCTCTCTTCCATTCTCTTGGAAAACATTTTCCACCTTTTTACACTAAATTGGTGGCTGTCTTTGTCACTGAGGTGTGCTTCCTGTATGCAGCAAAATGTTGGGTCCTGTTTACATGTCCAGTTTATTAACCTATCTCTTTATATTGGTGAATTGAGACCATTGACATTGAGAGATAGTAAAAAACAATGCTTCCTATTATTTTTGTTGTTAGAGATGGAATTGTGTGTGCTGTTCTCTTTTGGATTGTTGTGAGAAGATTGGTCTCTTGTTTTTTTCTAGAGTGTAGTTTCCCTCCTTATATTAGAATTTTCCTTCTATTGTTCTTTGTAGGACTGGTATGGTGGAAATATATTGTTTAAATTTTGTTTTGTCATGAAATATCTTGGTTTCTCCATCTGTAGTAATTGCTGGGTACAGTATCCTTCCTGGAATTTATGTTCTCTTAGTGTCTGTTTGAAATCTTCCAAAGATCTTCTGGTTTTTAGTTTTTGTTGAGAAGTCTTGTGTAATTCTGACAGATGTGCCTTTATATGTTACTTTGCCTTTTTCCCTTACCACATTCAATATCCCTTCTTTGTTCTGTGTATTTGGTGTTTTGATTATTATGTTACAGGAGGAATGTCTTTTCTGGTCCAATTTACTTAGCATTCTGCATGCTTCTTGTACACTTAAGGGTATCTCTTTAAGTTAGGGAAGTTTTCTTCAATGATTTTCTTGAAGATGTTTACTGGCTCTTTGAATTGGGAATCTTTTGTCTTTTCTATACCTATTATTCTCAGGTTTGGTCTTTTCATTGTGCCCTGAATTTCTTGGCTGTTTTGGGTTAGGAGCTCTTTGCATTTTATATTTTCTTTAACTATTGTGTCAGTGTCTTCTATTTTATCTTCTACACCTAAGATTCTCTCTTCTATCACTTGTATTCCATCTACTGGATTACTGTTAGCTTCTTAGAGCCCAAATCCCTGAAAACTGACTCTGTCTTAGCAACCATAAATTGTCAATAGTTCTTCAGATATTGCTGGGACTTTATGACTTCCTCCCTCATAAATGGTGGGATTTTGGTTGGGTTTTGTTTGGATTATCATGTGGTTTTGCCCATGCATGACCATCCACTTTGAGTTCATGTATATAAGTTCATAGTCATGTCTGGAAAATGCTCTTCACTCATTCTGTTACTTACAATCTTTGTGCCCCCTCTCATGTTATGATTCCTGAGCCTTGTGAGAGGGTGTATGAGGTTGATGTACCATTTAGAGATGACCACTACACAGTCTCTTTTATACTTAGCTTTTTGACTGATTGTGGGTCTCTATATTAATAGACATCTACTGTAATTAGAAGCTTCTCTGATGAGGGTTAAAAGATGCACTAATCTATAGGTATAAAGTTATGAACTTAGGGTTCAGTTTATTACTGTGTCCATTTAGCAGAACAATAGTACTAGGTTCTCCCCTGGTTCCTAGATAGCCTCAGGTTTATGGCCCAGTTAATGGTTCTGGACATCAGATATACCTCTTGAATCAGACTTCAAATACAAGCAGAAGGTGGTTGGATACATCTATAATAAATATCCATGCCACTATTATACTAGTTTGTTGATCATGAAAGGACAATTGCTATTGTAGCTTACAGGGTTCACAGCTGAGTAAGACTGTAAATTATTTTTCTACCTTTGTTGCATAAATAGAACCTTTCCGCATTTTGGGTTCTCACCAATAGTGAAGAAGTTTCTAGGTCAGCTTCAGTTTAATTTCTCTATGTCCTATGATTCTAGAATCTGGTGTCATCAGCAATAGGGTCTTATCATCAAGTTCTGGGTGGTAGGGGGTAACTATGAACAATGGCAATACCCTGTAATATTTGTAACTATGAAAAATTACTGGGCAACAAGTTGAAAAACATAACACATATACTGTTTTGAATTTTTAAAATTATCACATCAACATCAATGTCAAACAAGTACTACAGTAACCTCTCAATGTGCACATCTAATGCTAACCTGGTGTCTAAACACAAAAAAAAGCAGATGCACTCCTCACTGAGTATGGTCATTTAATTTCTGAACAATCTTCACTGTTGTAAAATTCTGATGGAGTCAGGCCTAGTAACATAGGCCTATAATTTCAATATGAGAAGCTAAGCAGAAGAATCACAAGTTCCCAGCCTGAGCTATAAAGTGAGTTCATTGTCAGCCTGGGAACATTAGTGAGACCCTTTCTCAAGTGAAAAAATAAAAAGAGGATTGGGGCTAGTTCCAACTTATACCTCATTGGTAGGACCTTTGGTCTGCCCTTACATTGTCCTTCATGTGCTTCTGATAACCTCTGTCCAGTCTAGTATAGCTTGAAACTCACTATTCCCTATTGTCAAATATTGTGATATGATTACAGGCATATGCCATTTCTTAAACTTTTTTTTTGTGAGACAGGGTTTCTCTGTGTAGCTCTGACTGTCCTGGAACTCACTCTGTAGACCAGGCTAGTCTCGAACTCAGAAATCCGCCTGTCTCTGCCTCCCAAGTGCTGGAATTAAAAGCATACACCACCATCACCTGGCAACATTTCTTTAAAACTCCTCTTACCTTTGGGTTCAGGTATGTCTCAGTTAGTAAAGTACTTTATGCACTAACAAAATCTACCTGGAAATTTCCAGATAAATAAGAAATTCTGCATCAAAGAGAATAAGATGGACTGTGTATAAGGAAAACCAACTGATTTTGTCTTCTGTCCAATTGCATAGGCACCTGCGCCTGCAAATATGTACATGTGTGTGTGTGTGTACTTATGCACATAGGAAAAGCATACTGGAACATGTGTGTATATATACATATATTAGATAGATAGATAGATAGATAGATAGATAGATAGATAGATAGATGATAGATAATACATATTGTGCTATTTTAATAGAAAATGAAATCTTAAAGTAAAACTTTCATGAAAAGATATCGAAACCTAAGAACTATTAGCTTTTTCCCACTTTAATTTGCACATCAGATACTGTGAACTTTTTGAGAAACTGATTGTGGTTGAGCTTCTGCACTACCTGATTCTCATATAGAAAATACACTGAGGACAATCTTCATTGGTAGATGATCCACACAGTGTGATCTGGGCCAGAAGCTCAGGAGTATCTGACTACACTGAGATGGCCTTCCTCTATTGCCTCTGCAAGTCCTTAGGAGATTGGAATGTGTCTTTCCAAATGTTGGGTATTATCAGTATGATCATGTTAAAAGGCAGCAACTGTAAGGGATGGTGATGAGAGTCCTTTGTCCTCTTCCTATAAAGAGGTTCCAAGTAGTATGTATTAGTTACTCTTCTACTGGTGAGATAAAAAGACAAGACAATATCCAAGGTAACTTATAAATAAAAATTTAATTGGACTTATGCTTTCAGAGGGATAGGAGTTCATGATGGCAGGGAAGAATGATAATAAGTAGCAGACATATTGGGGGAAAGAGCAGTGGAGATCTTTCATCTCAAACCTCAAACAGGAAGCAATGCACACACTGGGAACAGCATGAGTCCTTTGACACCTCAAGGACTGCCTCCAGTGGCACACCTCTTCCAACAAGTTCACATCTTCTAATCCTTCCCAAACAGTTTCACCAATTGGAGAACAAGTTGAAAAAACAGGAGATTATAGGGCCCTTTCTCACTCAATTACTACAGTGTTTGATAAGCCTCCTTCCACCATGTGAGGACACAGAACAAAGGCTCACACACATGCTTGATGCTGAACTTCCTAACCTCCAGAAGAAAGAAAGCAATCTTATGTTTCTTATAAATAACCAAGCTCAGGTATTCTGTTATAGCACAAAGAAAATAAATTTTCCTTATGTAAAAATGTTGGAACCTACCCAGAATGTTATTCTCTTAGAAGTTGTAAAGTTTTGCAGAAAGCCAGGGACTGAGTCTACTTTTAAATGTCTTTCTCTATGTATAGATCTTGAAGTTTTTTGGAAACACACACACACACACACACACTCAACACTTTTTAAAAATACAAAATCTGTAATAAATTTATGCTATAGTTAATGATTACTTAGAATTAGAAGTATTATTTAGAATAATTTGAATGTGCACAAGCACCACAAGTGTTGTATAGCCAATTTAATCAATAGGCCATCTGAAACAACATCAAAATACACTTTTATTCTGAAACTGTTTGATTGCAACAAACTTGTTGAAACTCAGAAAACAACAAATTTGTAAAATTACTTTTTGGAGAGAGAAGAAAAAAATCTTTGTTTTTTTCTAGAGTAAATCATTGATTTAAAAGTTAATGTTGAAATGGCCATGGTGGTGCATGCTTTCATCTCAGCACTTCAGTGGCAGAGGCAGGTAGATCTCTGTGAGGTCCAGCCTGGTCAATAAAGTAAGTTTCAAGACAGTCAGGGATATTCATAATAGAGAAATCTTATCTCAGGAGGGAAGGAAGGAATGAAGGAAGGAGGGAAGGAAGGGAAAAAGGAAGGAAGAAAGGGCAAGAAGAAACAAAAAGAAAAGAAGGGGAAAGGAAAAGAAAAGGAAAGGAAAGAAACAAAAAGAAAAGAAAAGGAAAGGAAAGGAAAGAAAAGAAAAGAAAAGAAAAGAAAAGAAAAGAAAAGAAAAGAAAAGAAAAGAAAAGAAAAGAAAAGAAAAGAAAAGAAAAAAGTTGTCTTGAAAATGACCTTCAAATCAGTGGTTTCTTGAGTTCTGACTCAGGGTATTTAAGCCTCCTGGTGGTAAGATGGCAAAATATACAGTGGTCTTCATTTTATTTGCTGGATTCCAGTAGTGTACCATCAGGTCGATAAACCCTGTAAATACAGATCTTTCTACTCAGAACTGAAATTTCAGGCTCATTTAAAGACAGGAAGCTTAAGTTTCTCCCATCATTTCCTATGTACGTATGTCTTAGTGTCTCCATTTCAAATATCTACATGGTGCTCAGGTTTCCCTAATGAGCTCATCACAGAGGCAAAGCATCAGATGGTTGTAAGTTAACTCAGGCACTCAAGTTATTCATCTAGGAAATGGTACTTACTGTTAGTAGTCTCCCAACATCTGTCCAAGGATGTCCTGAGCTTTGCAAGTGCCCCATGCGAGTCAATTATTACTTACTTCCCAGGCCTTGCTTCCCTAGTAATGGGGCTAGGGCAGGAGTTTTCATATTTCTTGATATATTGTGGAGGGTATGTTCACCCTGGGTTCCATATTTTACAAAACAATAAAGAAATGTAGAAACAAGATATATATTCTTAATTTTCTGGAAGCTTTATGGTAGGAACAAAACCAAGAATTATAATCAAGTTTACTTGCAGAGCTTACACCTGGATAGTTCTCAGACCAAGTGTGTGCCTGCTGAAGCACGAAATTCAAAGGCACATCTCAGGGGTATCTCTTTTAAATCTCCATCAGTCATCACAATGGTCTCCCAGGCTTGGGAGTTATTGATCTAAATGAAGCCTAAATATGGATTTCTGATAAATGTCAGCAGATGTGAGCAATAACTTTGCCATCTTTCCCATGCCTTCTCCAAGAAAGAAAGTCCACAACTCCTTACTCCACAAGTGCAGTATCTTCATCCCCACTTTATATGACTGTCTAATGAGGTGGAAAGAAATAGAAAATGGACATAGAGGAAAATCTGCACTGGGTGAGCCATCCAGCCATCCAGCTTTGCCCTTCAACATTCATGCAGGAAAACAGAAGCCCGTGTTTTATCCTTTCGGAGAGCTTATCCTTCAGACACACTTCCCTATGAGAACTCTTCCAATTTAACAACTGAAATTGGAACACTCGAAGCCTCAGTCTTGAGCCCCCTTCTCCTCTTAGCCTTTTCTTTCTCTCAAAATCATTTACTTTGCTTTTTATATGAAATTCCATCTTTATGATAAAGGTCTAGAACTAACATTTCTCAGGTTGCCCCTTTCCTGTTCAGGCATTTTCTATTACTCGAGAAAAATTATAGATCATCCTTACCATCAAACTTTCTCTCTGCTTTCAATAGAACATCAAAGTTCATCTACCCTTGCCTTCTTGACATCTCTTTAAACCATCCATTGCATTTTCACTACTGATACCCACATGGTGCCCACAACAGCCATTCATTGAGCTATCCAAGGCTCTCTTTGCTTCTATTCTTTGTTCCTATAGTCCTGTTTTTGTTCACAATGGGGAAGCTAAAAGAAATGTGTAAGGCTTAGCAGGAAATGGGAAGCCTTTTTTTTTTTAACTTCTTCCTTGAGGTGTCTGGCTCATTCTATAAATCTGTACCACTCTTCCCAGGGTAGCTACAGTGGCCTTCCTAAAATTCCTGGAATTTAACAAGACCCTTTCTCTAGTCTGTTGCTCACTAGGGGGTAACGTGCTGGTACCTGTTTGAAGCTAATCTCTCTATTGGAAGTCCCCAGAGAAGCCTTTGACTCAGAACACAGGCATCTCTCAAAACATGACACTTGTACATTCATATTTTCTTCCCTGTGACTACGAAGTTAATGTGCATTCCCACTAAGTTAGTGTGCATGCCCACATATAAACCATGGCTGCCATAAAGGAACAAAACATCACTTGATATACCACTGTAAAGTCAATGAGAAATTGCCATCTACTAAGCGTTCAATGGTTTCATGCTCTGTGGATAAACTAATGCATTAATATATGAGTAACAAATAAGAGACAACAACAACAACAAGACATACACACCATGTCTCTACCTTTCCCTCACCTCCCCCAATATATTTTGTTTATCTTGAGATTTTACTGAGATATCTTCCCATTGGGAATATTTCTCCTAGGTCTAATTATACCTGAGATTACTCGGTTTCATCTGCAGCCCTGGCCAAGCCACTAGGTTTCCTTGCATGTTAATCAAGCCATCTGGAAAACAGGGCATGAAATTGTAAGTCTCTGACTAGAAGCAGATGCGGCAACTGAGCTGAGCTGTGTTTCCTTTTCAGTAACTAATTGCACACATGCTACAATATGGAGAAAAACATTATAAATCAATTAGGCTATCACAGCAACATTGTGCTCTGTAAATAGAGAGCTAGGCATTGGCGCTGGGAGAGGAAGATAGGAACACCTGATTCTCCTTCAAATGGCCTTGGGTAATCACATCTTTACATTTAATTGTTGCTCCCCTAATCCAGGTTACTAGGAAGGTCAACTTACTGACGTTTGTGAAGGGGTTCAATTTTTCAGAGTCAGAGGCGGGCTATTGCTGGAGGAGGAGGAGAAGGAGGAGGAGGAGGAGGAGGAGGAGGAGGAGGAGCAGGAGCAGGAGCAGGAGCAGGAGGAGGAGAAAGAGAATGGTTAAAAGAATCATAGATGCAAAGCACCTGTACATTTGGTAGTCATACTTTCTTTCAGTAGCCAGAGTTAGGGCTGGTTGGCACTTTGGGACAAGGATGACAGGATGTGAGCCATGGAGTAGCCAGCCGTCCGAGGTTTGAGGGACACTGATGTGGGCATGAGCAGAATTAGATGAGCCTGGGTTTGAATTTGCAATTTGCGGCAGAGCAAGCTTAAGAGGAACAGGTTGCAAAAGGCCCTCCCTGGTCTGTTTCTTCTCCTTTCTGCCTGCTTTGTGTTTGCTTTCATGGAATTTATACTCTCACTTAGTGAGGAAACATTGGAATGTGCTGCTGGGGATAAAATGATCCAGTAGCCTAGTCCAGTAGTCCACAGAAGCAGGGGGCAAAAGAAAGGCTGAGACTTTAGGGCTGGGAGATGACTCAGTAGGTAAAATGATTACTACTCAAGGACTAGCATGTGGGGTCATGTCCCTGGCTGTCACAGAAATGGCAGTTGTAGGTTGTCTGTAACCCAGCTGAAATTCCAGCACACAAGAGGGGATCCAAGTTTAGGTAGATGTCCTAGTTAGAGTTGCTATTGCTGTATGAAACACCTTAACTAAAGCAACTCGGGAAGGAAAGGGTTTGCTTGGCTCACACTTCTATATCACTGTTTAGCATACAAGGAAGTCAGGGATTCAAGCATGCCAGGAACTTGGAGGCAAGAGCTGATGTAGAGGCCATGGAGTGGTGCTTCTTGCTGGCTTGCTCATTCTGGTTTGCTCAGGCTCTTCTCTTATAGAACCCAGGACCACTAGCTCAAGAGTGGCCACAGGCACAGTGAACAGGTCCCTTCCCCATCAATCACTAATTAATAAAATTCTTGACAGGCTTGCCCAAGGCTAGATGTTTTGAAGGCATTTTCTCAATCAAAGTTCCCTCCTGTCAGATGACTCTAGCCTGTATCATGTTGAAGTAAAATTAGCCAGCACAACAAACTGGCTAATGGGTGAACTCTGGCTCAGTTGAGAGACCCTGTCTCAATATACAAAGTGGAAACGAATGGAAGAAGATACCCAACATCAATCTTTGACTTCTATACATGTGGTATATATGTAGGTGTAGGTGGGTACATGTTACATACATATGTACCCACACTCATGTATGCACACACACACAGACAGACACAGACACACACACACACAAGAAAAAAGAAAAAAGAGAAAGAAAGAAAGAAAGAGAGAGAGAGAGAGAGAGAGAGAAAGAAAGAAAGAAAGAAAGAAAGACAGACAGACAGACAGACTTCTGCTAGAGATGTATTTTTTTAAGGAAATAGACTATGGATTTTGAAGACACCTCAAAAGACAATTGTTAACTGCTGAGTTAGTTTATAGGGACTAAACTGTTTGTGTGAACTTTGCCAACAGAACAGAAGCTACTCAAAAGCTGCCTCATGCATTTAGTAATGAGCTCTTCTCTATGTCATCTTAGACTTTGCCTTATCAAACAGTTGACTCATCCCTGGATATGCTTTAGAAACACATTAGAAGCTTCCAAAATTTAGCAGTGTCCTTGCGATCACTGCAGATAGAACCTAGGCATTGGTTCTTTTAAAGCCAACTCTAGAAAATTCTGTCACACAACTTCTTTTGGACTAGAGAACAAAAAAATCTTGAGCAGAAATTTATGCATGTTTGTGCATTATATTACCAAGTTCCAGGGTGATAAAGTCCATCATCTTGGTTTGAAGGTCACATTTGTCCTCCGTGAATCTAAGCAAGGTCCACGTAGTTGCTCAAAGAACAAGTAGAATTTAATCCAAGTTGATTTAATTATTCATCCCCACACTCCAAGCATCTCTGTCTTCTTTAACTCAGCCTCTACCCTAGTGCCCAGTGTATAGGCATTTCACTAAATTCCACTTGCTGGTTAAATAATTGAGGGGATTTCTATAATTGACCATTTCCAAACCTAAATTCCACAAGATTAATGTTGTGTTTCTGCACATAGTGTGGGTAAACATAACCATAGGCAATAGCAGGACTATAGAAATCTCAGTGGATGGTCCAGGCTAGACTCCTTCCTCCATGTCCATCTAAAGGTGTGAGGCCCTCATCTTCTGTCTCTGTAGATTTAGGTCTAAGTCAAAGGAAGGAAGAAAACAATGACTGGTTGAACCATCTAGTGATTTCCAGTGCCATCTAATGTTGCTTGTTGCAAATTCAGTCCCATATCCTGTGAGCTCTCTGGAAGCTTGCTCTCTAGGCCTGTGCGGGGCCTTTGGAGTGTTTGCAGAACAATCTGTGTTCTGACCTTAGTGTCACTGGGCTCATAAATCACATAAGGCAGGGACAAAATGGTGTGGATCGGCCATGGGCTGAGGTGGCATAAAAGAGAAAAGGATGGGCTGAGGAGCTAGGTAGATAAGGGCTGAACCTTAGCTCTCTGAAGAATGTATCCCATATTGGGGGGAAGGTGTCAAGCCAATATTATCTCATAGCAACAGTTTTGGAGAAGGGAGGAGTCTCATTGGTTGATACATTAACCAATTCACATTAACCAATTCACGGGTGAGAATGGAAAAGGCTAAAATCATGACTGTTCTTAGCCAAGCACTGTCAAGTAAATAATTCTTCTTCTTCTTCTTCTTCTCCTTCTCCTTCTCCTTCTCCTTCTCCTTCTCCTTCTCCTTCTCCTTCTCCTTCTCCTTCTCCTTCTCCTTCTCCTTCTCCTTCTCCTTCTCCTTCTCCTTCTCCTTCTCCTTCTCCTTCTCCTTCTCCTTCTCCTTCTCCTTCTCCTTCTCCTTCTCCTTCTCCTTCTCCTTCTCCTTCTCCTTCTCCTTCTCCTTCTCCTTCTTCTTCTTCTTCTTCTTCTTCTTCTTCTTCTTCTTCTTCTTCTTCTTCTTCTTCTTCTTCCTTCTCTCTCTCTCTCTCTCTCTCTCTCTCTCTCTCTCTCTCTCTCTCTCTCTCTCTCTCTCTCTCTCCCTTTCTGTCTTTCTTTCAGTAATTCAGCCAGTCAATAGGTATTTGTCTAGGGAAATCTCTGTGTCAGATACCGTCCTCAGTATTAAAATAGAGCATACCACTAATTAAACACTATCTATAAGACCTCAGCAGCCTTGGAGGGCAATAGAAAAGGAAAATACCATATGAAGAATGCCATAGGGAAAAAAAAGAGAGGAACATGTATTACATAGATTGTTGTTTTAAATATAAACATTTTCATGTTATTTAATTTTCATTGCCTTAATTAATTTTAACTGACATAGCAATTATGCATCTTCGCAGGATGGAGGATGATGCTTTGCTAGATATAGACACCAGATGATAATTAAGTCAGTAGTGTATTTCGTATCAGCATCATCTCTGACATTATTCCCTGGTCTGATGACATTGAAATTCTACTCAGTCACACCAAAGAAGGAAGCTCCGTCATCTGCAGCAACAGACAAACAAGAGGGCAATATTTTACAGAGAGTGCTACGGTGCAGCTTTTCCATCTCCATGCCCTCAGCTGTCTTGTACACCCACACTGCTTCACTTACGGTGAAGACTGTTGTCCCTCAATTCAGGAAGTGCCCCAGAGCCCTCACAGGTAGCATTGTCCAATGGTAAGTGAAAACCTTTATATAAACTAACACAGCATTTATGTACCCAAACGCACACTCATGTACAATTGGAAGAAAGGTGGAAATAGTTGGATATTTGGTTAATTATTACCAGAAATCAATTGAAATTAAGCCAAAAGAGATTAGTGACCCTGCAAAGCAGCAAAGAATTGGAACAATGCACACTCATGACTGACATGCTGTCAGGAAGCTGCTGGTGTCGCTCAATTTTCATTTTGTTGTTGTTGTTGCTGCTGTTGTTAATTTCCAAGCATATAGTCTCCTTCTTCCAATTGCTTTCCTGTCTACTTCCTCTTGTTTATTTCTTGGGAAGCCCTAACAGAATCTCTCTAGCTCTTTATTTAATTTATTCTAGGAAATAGATAATTTTGCCCAACTTAACCAAGTACCATCTTCCGTATCAAATAATAGTGGCCAGACTGGGGAAAGCTGTGGTTCCATGGGGTGGCAGTCACCACATAAAGATGGGGCTCTGATGGGGATGGAGGGGCAATAATGGGTGCATAAACTCAACGCTCCGCATCAGCCACTGCGCTCTTGGGTCTTTGACCATGCTGCCCGTAATAAAGAACTGAGTCAAGACTGTGAAGAATGGCGCATGAGGGAACAGAGATGGCTCAACAGGTAAAGGCACCCAAGCCAAGAGGACCTGAGTTTGATCCTGTGTACCCTCATGGAAGGAGAAAATGACTGACTCTAGAAAGTTGTCCTCTGACTTTCACACATCATGGCATGCATGCACATGCATACACACACACACACACACACACATACTTATTTTTTTGGAGCTAGAGAGTGGCACTTCTTGGATGGAACCACAAACCAACAAATGTGTGGCGAGAGTGTGAGGGGTCAGAGAGAGACAGGACCCATGCTCTGAGACGAGCAAAGAACAAGGTCACGTGACAAGGGGAGAGTCTAGAGAAAAACTGAAAAAAACTATCAGTGGCTCCATTATTTCGTGGGATCACGGACAGGAACACACAAAGATAAGCTTGATGTTGCATTCTCTTGGACTGAAGATGCGCACTGGTTTTGACATCGTCCTTGCTGCCTAGCCTCTGCTCTCTGCATAGGCTTCCCATTTTTGCAATAAGTATGCCATCTTAAAGAGACACCTACAGCTAAATTTAGTCAGTGTTTAAGGATATATTCTGCCTTAATTTTAAACTCTTCAAACAATCCAAGCATGTCCCTGCCTAGGGCCGGTGTTCTTAGTCGCTCTCTGAATTTACAATTAAAAACAATGTTCTCAGTTACCTGTAATACCTCTTAACATGATCCCTTTAGGTATTTCGTGCCACACACTTGTTTTATAGCCAGCCTACCTTAGAATTACCAGGAACTGGAAGACTCTATTTTGCTCATTTTTATTGGAAGATAAATATGGTAGCACAAATTCCAAAGAATGCTATCATTTTTCATTGACTATTTTTGCTCCTTGGAGTATAGCTTCCATATGTGTGTGTGTGGTGATATGTGCCATTTGCTGAAGTACTTTTTCTTCCTAGAAAATTCCTAAGACTGTGCAGTTGCATGTTAGGTATTTGTAGCATGAGTCATTTCTGGCTGTAGTTAGTAATGATCATCTTAGGTTGAAATAAACCTTGAGACAGAATGCGAATTGATCCATCCTTGTCTCCTTGTACTAAGCTCAAATCCAAATGGATCAAGGACCTCCACATAAAGCCAGACACTCTGAAGCTAATAGAAAAGAAACTGGGGAAGACCCTTGAGGACATCGGTACAGAGAGAAAGTTTCTGAACAGAACACCAATAGCGTATGCTCTAAGAGCAAGAATTGACAAATGGGACCTCATAAAATTACAAAGTTTCTGTAAGGCAAAGGACACCATCAAGAGGACAAATCGGCAAAAAATTGGGAAAAGATCTTCACCAATCCTACATCAGATAGAGGGCTAATATCCAATATATATAAAGAACTCAAGAAGTTAGACTCCAGAAAACCGAACAACCCTATTAAAAAATGGGGTACAGAGTTAAACAAAGAATTCTCACCTGAAGAACTTCGGATGGCAGAGAAACACCTTAAAAAATGCTCAACTTCATTAGTCATTAGGGAAATGCAAATCAAAACAACCCTGAGATTTCATCTTACACCAGTCAGAATGGCTAAGATTAAAAATTCAGGAGACAGCAGGTGTTGGAGAGGGTGTGGAGAAAGAGGAACACTCCTCCACTGCTGGTGGGGCTGCAAATTGGTACAACCACTCTGGAAATCAGCCTGGCAGTTCCTCCGAAAACTGGTCACCTCACTTCCAGAAGATCCTGCTATACCACTCCTGGGTATATACCCAGAGGATTCCCCACCATGTAATAAGGACACATGCTCTACTATGTTCATGGCAGCCCTATTTATAATTGCCAGATGCTGGAAAGAACCCAGGTATCCCTCAACAGAAGAGTGGATGCAAAAAAATGTGGTATATCTACACAATGGAGTACTATTCAGCCATTAGAAACAATGAATTCATGAAATTCTTAGGCAAATGGATGGAGCTAGAGAACATCAGACTAAGTGAGGTAACCCAGACTCAAAAGGTGAATCATGGTATGCACTCACTAATAAGTGGATATTAACCTAGAAAACTGGAATACCCAAAACATAATCCACACATCAAATGAAGTACAAGAAGAAAGGAGGAGTGGCCCCTGGTTCTGGAAAGACTCAGTGAAGCAGTATTCGACAAAACCAGAACGGGGAAGTGGGAAGGGGTGGGTTGGAGGACAGGGGAAGAGAAGGGGGCTTACGGGACTTTCAGGGAGTGGGGGGCTAGAAAAGGGGAAATCATTTGAAATGTAAATAAATTATATCGAATAAAAAATTTAAAAAAAACAATCAAAAAAAAAAAAAAAAGAGTCAGAGGACCAGGAAAGTTGTAGAAAAAAAAAAGAAAGAAAGAAAGAAAGAAAGCACCCTGTAAGAGAGAAATGACTTCTCCCACTGCCACATGACAGCAAATAGTCTTTATTTGCCAGTTTCAAGAATAGACCAACCTCTTTGTAGTGTTTTAGGTTAGAACAGGAAGAAGTGAACAGTGGGTCCAGTACAGAACATAAAGTCCAGTAACTGGGCAACTGGAATGTTAGCTCAGGACTTAAGAGCACTTGCTGTTCTTGCAGAAGACCTAAGTGTTATTCCCAGAACTCACATTGTGTCTCACAACAATTTACAACTCTAGGGATCTGAGCCCCTCCTTTGACCTCTGAGAGCACCACACATCCATGTGTTATGCATATGTTATTCCTTCAGGCAAGACATTCACACACATTATTTTTAATCTTAAAAAAATTGAAATATGACACTTCTTACAGCCTCTCCATATTTGCAAGATAAACCTTGACTGCAAACAAAAGGTAAGGAGAGTGGTAGTAGTTGACTACAGTTAGACCAGCTCAAGGTCCCCAAAACTCGATCTAGGGAACAGCATCAGGTGATAGGAATCAAATACCTGGGTTAGTTCAAATGAACTTCAGCTGTTAGATTTTTCCAGTAAACTTTTCCTGCATTTTAAATATCTATCTACCTATAATATATAGGACTCTGGAAATAAGCTTTCAAAGAAAGCACACTGTTTTGTGATAGTACTCACCCTATGGTATGCACAAGGAGCAAGGAGAGAGAGAGAGAGAGAGAGAGAGAGAGAGAGAGAGAGAGAGAGAGAGAGAGAGAGAGAGAGAGAGAGGAGAAATTGAAGCAGGCTTGTATACTAGTATAAGAGATAATGCTTGGCTTAGCCAGTTCTTTTGCTGGTGTATTCTTGTTTCCTTGAATTAATCTTTGACTACCTGCTTTATTGCTGTGTTTCCCCTCTGAATTATCTCAGGAGCACAAGAACTGATATTTCTGCTAGGGAATGAGCCCAAAGAAACCTGAAGCTTCTAAGTAACAGTAGCACAGTGCATCTTCTCAGAAAAAAAAATATCACAACCCACAGGTGAGCAGCGAGCTGGCCTGAGCCTGTGTGATGTGATGCACCAAATCTGTTGTTCTCTTGGCCTTGGCTTCCTTGAAGTCATTTAACATGAATTTTGCTATGTTCTAAACCACAGGATCTGTGTATATACCTTATTTGTAAACAGGCTCTTTGTAGATCAAGTTGAGATGAAATCATTAGGAAAAGGGCAAATCAAATATGACTGATAGCCTTTTAAAAAAGAAAACTCTGGACACAGTGAGAAAATTTGTAGAGAGAAAATGCTGTTAAAGATACAGAAACAAGGGAGCTAGTCAGATGGCTCAGTGGTTGTTCTTCCAGAGGACCCAGGTTCAATTCCCAGCACCCAAAGCTCATAGATTTGGGGGATTTGACACCCTACCACCAATATGCATAAAATAAACTAGTGTGTGTGTGTGTGTGTGTGTGTGTGTGTGTGTGTATGTGCGTGTGTGTGTGTGTGCACGCGTGCGTGCCAAGGAATACAGAGATGACAAAGGCCTAGAGAAATGCATGTGATCTTTGATTTCCAGGCATTAAAACTGAAAGACAAAAATTTATTTTGTTTAAGCCACCATGTGTTACAGCAAACCTGACACACTAACCCATCATACACACATATATACAGAAACACACAAACACACTAGCAGAGAGAGGGGGGGTGAGAAGGAGGAGGAGGAGGAAGAGGAGGAGGGAGAGAGGGAGAGAGTTTTTCTGAGTGCTCATCTGACCATTTCCATTTTCTGTTTGTCTCTTTACTTCCAGAAGCTGCACGAAGTAAAACATATAGTTCATTTTAAGGGCTGCGGGATACAGAGATAGGTCATTCTAAAGACCACTCTCTTGTTCACATAGCTGCTTAACAGAGGAACAAGGAACACATTTTTGTGAATGAAGAAAACTCTAGCCATGGAACCTTGACAACATCTGTTTGAGTCCCCCAGTTATTCAGGGCCAGATGCTAATGGTGTGTGTGTTTGCACATGCAGGGAAGTTTCACTGACACTAATGAGCTATTCATTGTCCTGAAGTCCAGGACTCCACCCACTGGGCCTGTTCTCAGATGTTCCACATTAAGTGAAACATCTTGGAGTGTTGCCATGGAAACCAGAGGCCACAGCTCTCAGAAGGCCTCATACTTCAGCATCTCCTAGAATTCTGAACGACCTGCTGTGTACAGACTCACAGACTGAACACGCATTATGTGATGCCTGCTATTATGCCAGGCACAGGCGAAGCATTAGAGATACAACCCAAACAGAGCACCAGAAGAATAAGTAGAGAGACTGATGGAAAAGATTATCATGTGGAACTGCTTCTCCACGGGAACCGGGCAGCACCAGTTTCATAGGATGGATGTGTATCTAAGCTTCAAACCATGGATAAAGTTCAGTTTAGAGCAAGTGACCATGGAGTCTTCAAAGACAAGAAGTCAGGTTAGGCCAGGTGGCAAGAAGAGGCCAACAAGGCTGTAGTTCCTAACGGAGGGAACACTGCTCTTCGCTGGTTGTGAATATACATCTTTAAATCTTTGGCTCTCAAAACTCCTCTGCACTATGGACTCTGCAATCTGTAAACCCCACGACTCCGTAGGCCAACAGGTCCCAAAAGCTTTGTTCCTCACCCGTTCTGCAGGACACTGGGCTATAACCTCGCTCACAGTGACCACTACCTGTCTGCTCTGGAGAAAATGAATGGGTAATGAGTGATGGGAGGGGCCTGTCTTTCAACCACCCCATCTCTCATGTGCTTGCCCTAAACACCATGCCACAAATCCCTGACTCCTTCCACCATCCTTAAGAAAAAAAAAATGGGTGTTCTCCTGGATTGATGGTCTCCATCTTTGAACTCACCCCCCCAAGCTTTTTTATATATTATTAGGGGTGGGCATAAATCCTGAGACCTGCTGTGAAAGTCATTCCAGCTGTCTGCGTGGCTCATTTTTCCCAGCAGGATCACTCTGTCCCACAGAGAAAGTAGAAGCCTGGGAAAAGACTTGCGAGGAGTTACAGAAAAAAAAAATTTGGCTGAGAAATGTCATTGGACTTTTACAATTCCCTTTGTCCCAGCTCATGCCTCTAGATGACAAATGCACTTCCAATAGATAACCTGAGGAGGTTCTGGAGTTTCTGTGTGTATGTGTACATGTGTGGGTGTGTATATATGTGTATATGAGTATGTATATGTATACATGTACATGTATGTGTGTATGTACATGTGTGTGTTTGTGAGCTTATATGTGTGTCAGTCTGTACTTAGGTTTGGACATATATAAATGTATATATCCATATATGTGTGTACATATGTAAACATAAACAATAAAAGCTGACTGAACATTTTCTTCTTCATTCTTCAATGTATGCAACTAAATATTTCATGTATGCTGGCTGGTTTATGGGCTATTTACCTATCTGACTTGGACAAAAAGAAGCAACTCTCTTCCTCAGGACCAAAACTATACAAGAAAGTGTTAGAGCAAGTTTATCTGAACTTCCCTTTCAAACAGACAGACCAAAAAGGACAGAAATGAAAATAGACAAAAGAACCCAGAAAGCATCTCATATGCACCATCTGTAGTTTCATCTGTTTCTCTCTTTAGCTGCAGGCAGGGAGATGAGAACCTGTGTACCTGGCTACCTCACAGAAGAGATAAGGATTAAGAATTAAGAAAGTCTGTATAAGAAACACAGTCACATTTTCTCTGTCTCACCTCATATTGGATACTATCTGTGGTTCTTTTACCATCAAAGGAGGGTACTCAGGAGAATCAAAGTAGGTCACAGAGGCTTAAGTTTCAATATGATGTTTGAATTATCTAGGGCAACCAGAACAGAGCTTTGTAACTCAGATTTGAATCTACATGAGATGTTTCTCAAGAGAAATCTTTTGGAGAGGTTAGTGTTCTACAGGCCTCTCATATATGTCTGTGTATGCACACAGCTCTTACATTCTTCCTCATGTGTCATGTCAGGAAGTCACACTTTACAAAAAGTTTCCCCATGTTGCCATAGAGACCCTGTAACCGCATTCAGGTTACTTACAGTGCAAGTCTGTCTGAGAAAAGACAAGCTGAGGTATTCTCACCAGCACAGAGGACTCAGCCTCAGAACCACTGCCTCCCACCACCCCGTACCCCATCTCCAAGGGCAATGCACAGCATTTCAAGCCAGTCTTAGCTCCAGTTATTCTGCAGAAGCAAGTCGAGACCACGGAGTGCTATGACATCTGGCCCTCTGGAATTGTGAAAGAGCCGAAAGAAACTGCTGGAGCCATTGCTCATGTCACTCAGCCCTTGCAACTAATCTAAGGGAAGCACATGCCTGACTCAGCATCTCCTCGGACTCTGTCACTGACCCCAAGCAGGAAAAATAGACAGGAATCTAAGCTGATGCTCACAGATACTTGAGTCAACATGTTTTCGAAGATGTCACCAGGGATCCCCTATGTGCTGTTTCCCCTACACCTGGGTCCCTGGCCCTAGGCCTTACTGTCCAGCTGATACTATCCAGGAACTGAACAGTTATCCCAGTTACCACAGACTCACAGGATTGCACACAGACTACAATTGTCTTTGTACTTTCTCTGTGTTGACTTTCTCTGAGTCAACAAACAAATCATATTGTAGATGCTCTTTCTTAGTTCAGAAACCATAACCCATTAAGTCACGAGGAGAGACCAGTAGAATGGGAATTCCTGAAACAGACATTTAAGTTTGAAAATTCAGGAAACTGTACCTGTCTCAAGCAGTTTTAGTGAAGATTATCCTTTGTTGAAGGCATGAGCTTGTGTGACTGAGATTTCTGACTGTTTTTAATTTTCTCCCCTTGCTGTGGGGAATCAGACTGTGGCCCTCAGTCTGATATTAGCCAACAGAGTGAGAGGAAGAGAGAGGGAGGTGAGAGGGAAGAGGAGACATGGAGACAGGCAGGGGGATAGGAAGACAAAGAAAGAGACTCTATGTGTGTGTGTGTGCGCGCGTGTGCGTGTGTGTGTGTGTGTGTGTGTGTGTGTGTGTGTGAGAGAGAGAGAGAGAGAGAGAGAGAGAGAGAGAGAGAGAGAGAGAGAGAACGCATTTGACTGGGCCCTAACATCTTTCACAGAATCTTTGGCTCCTCCACTTTCTTCCATTGTTTAAGGTGCTGCAGATTGGAGAGGATTTTCTAGAGAATTCCAACTGGTCAGGCACTGAGGAGTCCAGTGGAGCAATCCTTAAATGCTCAACTAAAGGGCTATGATAGTGCAGGCAGGGTAGCCCATTACACCACCACACACTCATGTGCCACAGATACTAAGGGGAAAAGCCTTCGTTCCACTAAGCTTTTGCAGTGTTGACACTACTCATCACAGAAACGTGTCCCATTGTAATAATTCCTGCCTATTAATAGAACATCTCTCCTTCCCAATACCTACCCACTGCCCAAACCTCACAAGTCTGTGTGTTCCCAGACTATTTGTGGCTCAATGGTCCTGACTTTGTCCTGCCTCACTCAAGCAGAGCCTTAAGCCTCAGGTTTGACTAGAAGGAAGTCCCTGCAATGACTTTATAAACAGCCAAGGCTAGAGGGCAGGTGCTGAGAAGCCAGGAATCCCTGGTCCTTGTTCCGCCATTAACACAGTCTCAATCGTAACATTGTTCCCTGAAAATGTCCTCTTCCTCCCTTGGCCCATGTGATTTTCTAGGTAGTCATTAAGGGTGTATCATTAGATGAGGGTTCCGGTATTGTAACTTAAGTTTAATTCCAAATGGAGGGCTGGGAGACAATTCCCTTGGTAAAGTGGTTGCCGTGTAAGCATGAGGATTTCAGTTTTGACCCAGAAGCCATGTAAAAATGACAGGAGGTGAGAGCTTGTAACCAGAGCACTGAGGAGGCAGAACCAGGCTGAACAACACCTGGTGAATGGCAATAAGGATTGTTTTCTGGCCTACACACACACACACACACACACACACACACACAACACAGAGACACAGACAACAGACACAACACAGATACACAGACAACAGACACAACACAGATACACAGACAACAGACACACACACATACACACACATACCCACATGCACATACACACAGACACACACACACAGACACACACATATGCGTACACACATGCACACATGCACCACACAGATACATAAGTAATAGACATACTGACACACACACCCTTACACACACATCTACACACAAAAGATAAAATGAATAAAAATAGTCTGTTTTATAAAGTAAAATAACTTTAATTTAAGTTGTTAATTCTGGGTCTCAGGAGAAGGCAGGAGTAATCTCATCCCATAAGCACACACAGATATGGCCTGGAACTCTTGTGAGGAGAAGAAAGTAAGAAGGTATATTTATTTCTTTACTATATTGTAATTTAAATAACAAAATTATAATCATTTGGGGCATTTTTATACTTTGTCTTTTTAACTTTGGCAAGTACCTTTAAATACATTTCTTCATCCTGAGAAGGTATTGGCACTCTTTCAGAAATAGACCTCACATACCTCACTAGCTCAGGTTCTTTGGAGGCAGGAAATGCAAACAAAAAGCCCTTGGTGATTTTATATTAACACAGTGTTAAGAATTGCTGTTTCTATAAGCGTCTTCAACTATACTGCCAGTTAATACAAAGTAACAAATGCATTCAGATGTTAGCACATTAAAGTTATTTTCAAAAGAAACACACTTAAATCAAGTATGCCACTGCTGCACATGTGAATGTGATTAATTGTTCAAAAAAAATCCCTTGAAACATCAAGTAGAAATCACCCAAGAGAGTGAAGACAGGAGTCATGCAATAAGTTATGAAAATTAGCTAGATAAAGGGCATAAAGTTAATGCCAAAGCATACCAATAAATTTCTATTGTCACGGGTAGGAGTCATTGTTAGCAATTAATGCTTTCATTCTATTTTAATTTTTGGGGTATGGTGAGCATGTGTATGGTGTGCGTGCATAAGTACAGCTTGCATGTGATATCCACAAGTGTTGAGCATGTACATGTGGGTGCTGTGGCCCCTGGGTGGGGCCCAGTGGACAGTGAGGATTTCATACTGCCTGTCTGCTGGTGAACTGTGTGACACCAAATAGAGGGTCCTAGAAAACTAGTGAAACCTCAGAATGGGCCCTGAACACAGCGGTTGCTGGTCCCCCCCACCCCCCCACACACACGTCTTTCCAAAAGTCCCTCAGGTACTGGCAGCCTGGTACCTCTCCATATTGCTAATGGAATGAATGGCAGAGCTCAAGTAGATTTCCTGTTGGTCCAAAGCTGTATAAAAAGCAAACAAACAAACCAGAAAAAACAAAGACCAGAACTCTTGCTGTTACAAAATGCAGTAGATCTGCACTTCGATGCTGGTGTCTGGGGTGTGTTTCCCCGGGTATGTGACTCCACTTCCCTGACCCCCTTCTGGATCCATGTTCCCACACATATGCATTTGTGTGTGCTTGTGTGAGCACACACATATGCCCGTAGGGGGGTCTAAAATGTACATTGCGTGTTTCGTTGATTACTCTCTACCTTATCAATTGAAAGAAAGCCCGGCACTTGAACCTAGACCTAGACCTAGCATACTGGGCAAATCCACATAACCAGTTTGCTCCAGCAATCCTTTATCTAAAGTGTACATGCTGAAATTTCAGGTAGACTGCCACACCCCACCCTCACACATCATTTAAGTTCCCTGGACTTGTGTGAGAAGTGCTTTCATCTGCTTAACTATCTCTTCAGCTCCAGAACTGCATACATTGTGTATGCATGTATACTCATTGTATAGTGTGATAGGTTTTATGGAGTTATTCCATTCAAGCAAAGCATGTGCTTTGACCAGGTTAGCCTCACTTTCCTCTCCTGTCTTCTCTCCCACTTCCATTCAGTCCTTCCATCTTCTATATATACCCCTTTTGCTTTATGTCCAACATTTATTTCTGTATTCATCTGTTTATAAATATATGATCTACAATAATCTAGGTTCCACATGTGAGAGACAGCACGTAAAATTTTCTTTCAGAATCTGTTTAACTTACTTTTGTAGTATGATCTGTCCATCCATTTTCCTTCACATGACTTTTTACTCGCTGAATAACTCCTTCATCTTTTGATAGACATCTAAACTGATTGTTTATCTCAGATATTGTAAATAGTTGTGCAATAAACACAGAGGTGCAGGAGTTCTGTGTATGCTGGCACAGATTATCAGTGGACTGCGAAGGTGTATCTTCTATAACCTTCTCTAATGTCTGACTTCAATATTTTATTTCAGAGGCATTGAGTGTATTCAGCAGGTTTAGACTATGATGGGGTTTGGAAGCCTTTCCAAATGGGAATGACCATCTTTTTAGCATTATAAGTTTTGTTATATAGAAAAACTCCTGATCTTTTAATGTTGACTTTAAAATCTTACTGGTTTGTTAAAAGATTTATCTCATCTAAGAATTCTCCAATGAACCCTTCAAGGTGTCTTAAAAACAGGAGGTGGCATCCAAAACATACAGTGATGGGTCTTATTTCATCTTATTCGCACCTATTTTATCTCTCTTGCCTGGCGATACTGCAAAAACTGTGCAACATATTGAGTAAGAGAGGAGACAGTGGACACTCTTGTGAAATTCCTCATTTCAGAAGAAGTTATCATTTAAGTGGTTTAAATACTCTTGACTTTATTTAGCAGATCACGTGTGTCTAGAAATTCAACCATTTCCTAGAGTTTTCAATGTATTAAATATAGGCTTTCAAATCACTCCATATCAGCTAAAAATTTATTAATATTTGTCTTATGTGGTATTTTAATATAATTTAATATTTAAATTCTATTCATTTGTATTCCAACATGTGCTAATGTGTTTTTTCCATCTAATATCAACTGCTTGAATGATAGCCTGAGACTTATTCAGGAAACATTCAGCTTGAAAACAAATGTCAGTATTCCCAGTAGTAGTTTGGGCAGTGACACATGGCAGTTATTTCTGAAATATATCTATGGTAAATGGAATAAATAAGTAGCTATACTGTTCTGTCCATCCTTCCCTCTTCCTTCCCTTCTCTCCATCCTTACTTCAGCCAGCACCCTTTATATCCTCCTATATTTCTTCCCTCCATCCTTCCTGCAGCCAGTCATCCTTTTACATATTCCTTTATTTCTTTCTTCATCTATATTTTTCTTGCTTTTCCCCATTTTTTCTCTCCATATTATTAATGCCATCTTTTTCTAAAAGCATATAACAGTTTAAACAATTTCAAAGAACTCGCAAAACATGAGTCATGTCTTAGAATCTTATTTGCAAGTAACTTAGAACTGGCCTGTAGAGATTTTTAAAGTAGGAATATATTATGTAACATCTACTTTAAGTGGGAATATATTCAATGTATTGATCACAATGGTATTTAATGTCAGATATATTGTAACACTTGAATTCAACAGAAAGAAGAACCCACTGTGGCAATGCAAAAAAAAAAAAAAAAAAAAAGTCTATCTCAGTCTAAAATGTGACAAATACTTGTCACCAGATTTCAAATATCCATACAAACTCTTCTTATTCAACTCAGCCTTGCTATCCATCTCTTCCCAGGGCATCTTTTCCTATGTGCAGTTTGCTACTTTGTCTTTCAATATATTTGGGAGTAACTTGAGCGTAGCCGTTTGTCCGCTGCTTAAGTATAATCCAAAGCAAGCATGTTCGTCTGTAACAATCACATCAGAACCTGCTGCTCAAGTGGGGAGTTAGTCTAGCTGAGAGCAGCCCCAGGAGAGTCCAGCATCAGTTACCCAGTTCCCAAAGCAACCGGGGTTATTTCTACCCTGATGCAAAGAGCTTAAGGCAAAGAGAAAGTAAGAAATAGATAGATGTCTGTGCTACTGTTGGGGAAGGCACAATGGACTAATTCTGAACTTGGGCAAATAATCCCTCGATTCTCTACAGGAAAGCTGGTCTAGGAAGCTCCCAGTATGCTTAGAGTCTTGGCTCAGCTCTTATGGGGTGAAAGCAGGCAAGAGTTATTGCCGGTTTAAGTTTACAATAGAAAGCATTTTATCAAGCAAGTATCTAGATTTAGCAACACCCAAAATGCAATTTATCTATTTGCCTTGACTTTTAACATTCACTATCTGCCGGGGGAAAAAGCATACTGTTTTTGTTTTTCTTCTCTTTTCTGCTCCAAGTTCTTAACCACTGTTATTCATTTACTGGCTTCCCCTACATGATACTAGGCACAATCCCTATTCCATTACTTACGCTCCAATACGAAGCCGACACAAAGTAATCATTTTTACTGCCTGAACCTGGAGCCACAGGGAAAAGGAAGACAGGAAACTTTCCACATAAAATTGATCAGTAATTCGACAATGGCAGATTATGGCTTTTGTTTTAAATATTAATGAAAATATAATAGCCTGATTAGAAGATCTAATGATTAAATATCAATGTGTGGTTTTTTACCTTCAGACATGGAGACTATTTCATTAAATCGGTGATGATATTTCTTCATCTGATTCTCTTTTCTATCACCATTATTTTTTAAAGTTTCTCATTTGCAGTCCAAGCTACCTTTTCTTCAGCTGTCATGGAGCCTTTCAGGAAATCACTCATTTAGCCCCTGAGAGTCTTGTCTTCTCATGGACGAGGCTTTATAGTAACTGAGTAACAGAGATCGAGATATGTCTCAACCTTCTTCATATTTCCATAGTCACCATGTGGTAAGTAGAAACCACTGCCCCTTTTTATTTTATAATTAAATGTATTTTGTGATATTAGCTAAATATCTGGTCAATCAACAAAGACTGCGGTCACTTCCCTTTTAGAATTACTAATATATTACAGACCCCAGCAAGATGTCCTTAGATAACAGCAACACAAGGCAATGAAAACTTTCATAAAAGACACTTCCAGAGATTGCCATGGTTGGTGTCCACCCATGACAGGGTGGATGCAGAACCCTGAATTCCGTAACGTAAGAAAAAACTTTATGCTAAAGCAAATTTAGAAAGCAACATGAAGGCCTTAGGGATGCTGGGGACCAGACCAAATAGAAGGTGTTGCTAATGGACTCTAAATCTTTCCATGATCACATGCTCACTTCCTTCTGCACAGAACCACTTGAGTTCCCACATGAACGCTGACAATTTGTAGGAAAACTGCTTTTCATTAGTCTGGGAAGGAATTCGTTCCACATTCTTTTAGGACTTGAATTCTTTACAGAGAGAGGATAGAAGATGGGAATTTGTCTGCATATTTGATTTAAAACATATAACACCAAGGAGAGAGCTTTGTAATCCAAAGAAATAGCCTATTTCAAATTATGACTTCAAGACATTGGCTCAAAGATTTTAGAGCCCACTTTCCCTAGCATATGAGCTGTGGATGACAAGTTCCTTATGAGATCAGTAGAGGAACCATACTGACAGAAATGGCATAACCCTCGCTTTCTCTTAGATACTGTTACAAATCAACAATGTTCTGGTGCCTTGTCTGAGGAGCTAAGGATATGAAATTGGTCACTGGACAAGTCTGTGGGTATTTTCTTAATTATTAGAAACTCCCAATAGACCATACATCAAACATTACATATTAGAGCAATATGCTATTATTTCATGATTTATACTAATTATTAAATGGAAAACTATATTTTCTCTCTCTCAGTAAATACTTATTTCACTATTAGTGATTTGTGGTAGTGGGAAATTTTATTGAAAACTAGAACAAAAATAATCATGTATCTGATTGCTAGACTTATTACAGAACACTAAATATGTTGCTCCAAACACTCCTGGCTTTTATTTTTCCAGAGTGAAATTGTCTGTTATTCTGACAGGCCTGCCTTTACATGTGACTTGGGCCTTATCTCTCACAGCTCTCAATAATACCCTTTCTTTGTCCTATATATTTAGTGTTTTAATAAAATGGAATGGGTAGTTTATTTTCTTGTCCTGTTAATTTGGTGTTTCCTTGTACCTACATGGACATCTTTTTTTTTCTTAGGTTTGGGAATTTTTCTTCTGTGATTTTTTTTTATTGAGAATATGTTCATATTTCACAGATTGGCTTTTTGCCTATATCTCTAGGATCAGGTTTGTTTCATTTGTGTGTGTGAGTGTGTGTGTGTGTGTGTGTGTGTGTGTGTGTGTGTGTGTGTGAGTGATGTGGGGGGGTGTTGATGGGTTTGTTTTTTTTTATTTTCTATATTCTTTGTTTGCATTCCAAATGATTTCCCCTTTCCCAGATCCCCTCTATGTTCCATATGTCCCATAAACCTTCTTCTCTCCACCCATTCTCCAATCACCTTTCTCCTTTTTCTCTGTCCTTTTCAGATCCTGAAGCAGACACCTGAAGACTCCCGCCGGGGCCTGCTGGACTCACCAGAGCACACTGACTCCTCCCAGCCGGCCTCCCGGGTGCTCCTCTGGCCTCTTGCAGGGCCTGGAGATGTGGTGTTGTAGCCCAGGTTGTCCTGGATCCTGAAGTGGAGATCTGAAGGCTCCCACTAGAGGCCTCAGGACTGGAACCTAAGCTCTGTGGGGCCGGACCCACCGGAGCAAGCTGTGTCCCCCCCCCCCCCCAGTCTGCCTCCGGGTGCACAGCAGACCTCTTGCACTTCCTGGAGACCGAGTGCTGTGGCCCAGGCTGTTCAGATCCCAAAGCAGACACCTGAAGACTCCTGCCCGGGTCCTGCTGGACTCACCAGAGCACACTGACTCCTCCTTGCCGGCCTCCTGGGTGCCCCTCTGGCCTCTTGCAGGTCCTGGAGATGTGGTGTTGTAGCCCAGGCTGTTCTGGATCCTGAAGCGGAGATCTGAAGGCTCCCACCAAAGGCCTCAGAGCTGGAACCTAAGCTCTGTGACTGTTTTGTTTTTTATATTATTTGGAGGTTTGGGTTTGATTTTTGTCATTGTTGTTTGTTTGCTCTTTTGACAGACCTAGCTACCTCAGAACTCTCCATGTAGACCAAATTGGTCTTGAACTCATAAACCCATTTTCCTGAGTGCTGGGATTAAAGGCATGTGCCACTACATCCACCTCCATTTGTGCTTTTTAAAAAATATGTCATTTTCTCCAGAGGATGGCCTCCCGTCAGGAGTACATGGGTGACACAACAAGAGGCCATGGAACTGGGGGTTGGAGGTAGAGGTGAACCTGAAAGGACATAAAGTTGAAGGGTAGGGAAATCTGGTGGGACCTGAGAGGGCATGAAGTTAGTGTGTGGGGGATGGGGGTGAACCTAAGTTAGAGGGTAGGAGATAGGGGTGAACCTGAGAGGATATGAAGTTGGGGAGGTGGTAGGGGTAGATCTGAGAGTACATGAAGTTGGGGGATTATAGTTAGAGGTAGGTCTGAGGAGTTAAGGGGAGAAGTGGAAAATGAATGAGGTCAATATTCATTACGTGAAATATTCAACAGATCAAATATTTTAAGTTATTTTATTGACACTCTATGCTCCTCACGGCTCCTTCTGTTGGCAAGGCTTTCCACTGAGCTCAGGGTTAGACTTTGCTGCTTGTCCTTCCAACACATCTTACTTTGCTTTACTTCAGTACTTACACTTCTTTATTGTTTGTCCTATTTATTTTTTCTAGGTGTTTGTTCCTTTTGGACTTCAATCAAGACTCCATCCTTATCTTTTAAAACTTCATTCGTGTATTTTCTCATGTCTCAAACTCTGAAAATTTTGTGATTTTTTTTAATTTGTGTCTTAGTTCTCTATAATTGTTCTCACTGTGAACCCTAACTATGGAACTGGTGATTTGGGGAGGGGACACATTGTCTCTGTATTTTGTATTGCTTGTGTATTTTGTGATTGGATCTAGGCATCTGGAGTTAGGTTGTTGTTTTCCTAATTTAGTATGTGTCCTCACCCCACTGTGTCAAGTGAGCATTGAGATCTGAATTTGCTGCTGCTCTGGCTTAGCTGCTTTTGCAGCAGCTACAAGATGTGTGTAGCTCACCCTTACAGCTTCTAGATGCTGATTTATGAATGGGACAGCTAAGGTGATTCTAGCTCAGAAGTTCCTCTAAACTCAACTATGGGTGCTTTGTTCTAGTTAGCACAGACTGGGATGTGTTGCAACATTGGTAGACTGTATCCCCTGACCCATGAAGGGAGCAGGAACTCAGTGCAGGACCATAGATGGTGGAAATAAAGTTCTAGAGGCAGAATAGATTTGGGATCTACCAGGAGGGGCCTAGGATTGCAGGCTTTGAGTATGAAAGTAAGGTAAGGGGATTTATACAGCACTTCTAAGGTTTAAAGAATATCAGAGAGAAGGGGTGTATTGGTCTTCTATTGCTGTGAAGAGACACTATGACCAAGGCAACTCCTCTTATAAAAGAAAGCATTTAAATGAGGCTTGATAACAGCTTTAGAAGTTTAATGCATTTGTAATGCAGTAAGTATGGCAGAACACAGGCAGGCATGGCCCTTGAGAAGAAGCCCGAAATGTCCTATGTATGGATCTGCAGGAGGCAGGAGACACACACACACACACACAGAGGGGGGGGAGAGGGAGAGGGAGAGAGAGAGAGAGTCTGAGCCTGATTTGGTTTTCTGAAAGCCCCCAACCCCATTTCCAGTGACACACTTCTTCCAACAAGGCCACACTGTCTAATCCTTTGAGACCACTCCCTGATGACCAAGTATCAGAATATGCTAACCTATGAGGCACATTCTTATTCAAGCCACCATAAGGTAGGTGGGGAGACTGTAAGTGCTGGAAGACTGGGAGAGGGCTAAGAATTCTATCTCCTGGGCATGTAGCAGGTCATGCATTTTGGAGGGACTCATGGATCCCTAGCCCATCCTGCTGAACTACTAGCTAATGATGCATTCTGAGTGAAGCAGTATCTTTGTCTTCAGATCAGTACACACTAGTACACCTACCATGTTCTACTGAATAGCTGAATAGCACCATGATAGCACCATAATGTGTCATGTTAACACAGGCAGCCCTCTGGAAACTCACTGGATCATATAACACAAAGATATAGTGTGGGAAGATGACTTGTACGGGTGTGGGGGGGGGTGTCTGTTGACAGAGGTGGCTGTGACATTAGAAAGGAGGAGGGTCGAAGGATAAAGAACATGCATCATATACATTCATGAAATCCTCTTAGTGCAAATTTAATTAATACAAATGCATAGCATTGAGACAGAACAAAACAAAACAAAAAACAAAACCCACTGATTTGATTCCATTATTTTTCAGCTCTGAATCACCTGAAATTTGAAATGGAAATCTGTTTGTGTCCCAACTATTCAATAGTTACCTTGTCAAGGTGATCCTGTATTTTATTCTATTTGTGGTTTTGGCCATGGCTGTCTGTCTTTCTCCCTAGCCTATTTTTTTTTCAATGAGTGAAATCATCAGTGGAGACTTAATTTAACAGAAAAAATATGCAAGAAAAGATTTAGGATCCTACAGATGTTTCCAGCTGAACTACCAGCTGGCACTGTGGTTGTTTGTGTGGAGTGGAATCCCATAAGCCAGTGAAAGGGGACAATCAGTTTTAGCTGACTCAATTTTTTTTATTTCCATTTTTCCAACATAGATGAATATGATGCAAATTGTTTGAAAATAAGAGGCTCAGAGCTAAGTACATTATCATACTCTACTGAGAAAAAGAGAGAGAGAGAGACAAAAAAGCAAAAACTTTACTGGTGACGTGAGAAATGTCTAGAAATACTGTCTTCCAAAGGTTGTTAGAATGTGCTGGAAACTCTGTTACTTAATTTGACTGTTGATGCTATTGTCGGTGCCACAGATAATTACAATATCTCACTTTTATAATGTACCTTCTCCAAGCAGTTCAAAGGTCTATGTAAATAAGAGTAACTAGAGACAGAAGAACTATTCTATGTCCACCCTCCTATGTAGCAGTGGCTACTGGGGATGGTCAGTCACACAACACAGTACAAAAACACAATGTCAGACTTAGAAAATCAGAGCTGTTGTTTCTTGTACTTGGTGAGAAGTGAAACAGTAATGTGATGGTTAGATGTTCTTTTTTCTTTTAACACAAGCTTGGGTCATCTGGGAAGAGAAAACCTTTATTCAGAAAATGCTTCTATCAGACTGACCTATTAGCAAATATATGGGGCATTTTCTGATGAATGATTACAGTAAGAGGGCTCATCCAAGTGTGGGTGGTACCACTGTTGGCCCAGTAGTTTGGGGTTATAAAAATGCAGGCAATATTGAGGAGCAAGCCAGTAAGCAGCAGTCTCCCATGGTCTCTGCTCTACCTCCTGCCCTGACTTCCCTCAGTGAAATACTGCAGCATAGAAGAGTAATCTTAATAAGTCGTTTCCTCCCCAGGTTGTTTTTGGTCATATGTTCATCACAATCATTGAAGGAAATGTAGAATAGGTGATATAAATAATATCCAATGTTTAACCAGTACCACATATGATTTGCTTCATATATGTTATCTGATTCTCACAGAATGTGACTTATGTATCATTATTAAACTCACTTTACAGATAGGGAACCTGGAGACAAAGTTTAAACATCCTACTAAGTGTGCACAGTCAATGCGACACCTTTAAGTTATACTCAATCCCCACAGAACTACTGTGCTCTTTATAATATTAAGTGATTTTATTATTTTACCTCATTAGAGAATCTTTATGAAACACTGAATACTGTAACTGTGAATGGCAGCATGCCAACACTTCCATTGACTGTTCTCAAGATCAATATTAATAAGATAACACACATTGAATTTACAGGGGAATAATTATTATTCCAGGAGCTAATGACATCGATACAAGTAAGTAAAGCAAACAAACTAATGAAGCAAGCAAACAAACAAACAACAAAACAAACAAAATTTGATAGAGACAAGATTTCAATAAGTGTCTCCTGCATAGTGATCAATCTAAGCAGACAGAAAAATGGTTTGCTAGAAAAAGTCTGTTATTGGTTCTAAAACAAAATATGGTTAAATGCTGGCCTCTATATAAAAAAACAGTGATTTATCATCGACTTTAATTTCTTCCATGTAGTTTTAGATGCCTTCATTGAAGAGAAATTCATGATGGGAATTTCTCAGTCAGGGCTTCTACATTTTTTAGTATTTAAAGGTCAGTTGAATAGAGCGTAACCAAGCAAGTACTCTTTGGGGTAAATTTTTTTACTTTGTCAATATCAGTCTTGTGTCAGTCTTAAACTCAGCAACTAGAAGCAGGTGATTTTTATGCAAGTCATGAGTGCTCACAATGTACCAAAACAGCGTGAAAGCAGAACCAGCTGAAGATAGAAAGAACCATTCGTCAGGAATGCATGGCCTGGTGTTTCCATGTGCGTGGAAGAGCCAACGAAAGCTTCCCTCAGCTGCCTTGACTCTTGCATTACTTTTTGGAGTTGGGCAACATCACTAGCAGACTCTGGATAGCCAACATGATGAAAACCTACTTTTTCATCGTCGGAGCAATGGTGTGCTCTTAGCTTTAAAATTAGTCTAAGCTCTTCACAACAGCCACTACTAAGCAGCTCTTTCTCCCACAAAACACCAGCCATCTGCTGTACCCAGTTTATGATATCCACATGACAACTTATACATCTCAGCACTGTCGTGGGGTTTCAAAAACAGCAGTACTTCTCTTGATTCTATTCAAATTAAAAGTTTTAGAAATAAAATTCACTTAGTATTCAGGATAAATAAACCAAGAAGCAATGGTCCCTGTTCAGATTAGCATACTGCCACCCAGAAGTGTCCCCAGGACATCCAGCCAGCCAGTTCATCTGTCACACACCCACCCTGACAGTCCTGATAAAATGTTTACTAACAAAGCTCAGCAATTTGGTATGACTAAACTCTGTAAGATGTAATATCACAAATTCTTCATAAGACAATATTCTTTTATAGTACAAATACCTAGCTACCATAGTTTATCCAACATAGTAAAGTTATGATAAAATAAACTTGAGGGTTCCATTGAATTGAACAACTATAAGAAAAATCAATGTCCTGGAAGACTAATGTGAAAATCTCATTAATTGATCTCTAGTTCATATTTTACCACAAGTGCATTGAGATGATAGAAACCATATTGTGATTTAAGCCAGTTTTACAAATCATTGTCTTTAAATAGAGAAGTAGCTGCTAAGTAAGGATGCTGATGCCTAGGATATGCCCTAAATTTAAGACTGTGTTTCCATAGAAGAAGCAATTAGGAGGGAATAATACTCTTTAAGAGTGACTTTCCCAAGCATGCTGTGCAAGCCATGAAGACACTGGATAGAGGAAACAGATGTGGGTTTCTCCAGGTCAGAGCTGATTCCCCATTCCTAGCTAAGAAGAGCACCTAAAGGACATATGGGGGATGGAGGATTAAAGAGCGTTATTGAGATAACTTGAAGTAATTTTATGTCAGCATTATTTCTAATAAACAAATGGCAGAAGGAAAGCTTAAATATTTCAGACGAATTTATTACAGAGTATTCCACTTTCCCAAGAAATGATTAACCTGCTTATTAGACTCTTAGACCTAAGAGTTAAGTTATATATTAACACACACACACACACACACACACACACACACACACACACAATGGTTTTATACAAAAGACTTTAGGCATTTTATTTACTTACTTTATTTTTCTTTTCACATTGTGTGTTTCACCAAGGGCATAGTAAGCTATTTCTCCCACATCTTATTAAACTTTTCTGTCTGGAAGCACAAGTTGAAGTCACTGTTATGAATTTTGTAACTAAATTAAATAAATCTCCCTTGTTTCTCAAAGTGGAATTTATCAGTTTATTATGTTTAAAAGCTTTTTACTGTTCTCTCTGTGACCTATGACCTTACATTATCATTTTCTAATTTTTACTCACTGAAAAGCATAAGTTAGGTTTATCAGCATAAGAAGCTCTATACATTTTACCCACTTCCTAGTTGAGGTACATCTTTTTTTGTGATTTCTATTACACATGAATATTTAATTTTTATTGTATATAAATGTATTTTATTTGTATTTAATGTATTTATTGTATTTAAATTATAGCCCATTGGAAGTGACTTTTCCCTTTGTTGCATGCTTTTGCCAAGTGTTTTTGTTTGCTTTCAAATGATTTTCCTTCCTGATCTGTAATTCTCACATTGCCTTCCTCTCCTGTGTTAGTTTTTAATCCCCCAACGTTCTTGAACTTCTGTCTTATAGTATTTTATGGACCTGCTTTCTTTATCATGGTTTTTTCTGTAATTCATATTAGCTGTTTGAACATAATTTTAATCCTAATCCACATTTCTTTTGAACTTTATTGATTTCCCACATTTCTATATTTCTTTGCTTTATTTGGCTCTTTGTAGTAGTTTCAGTGGTTTGTCTTCAGTTACCTCTGAATGAACTAATCTTGGGCAGCACTGGCCGTCTTCAGGATGGTTCTGTCTCACTGCTCCAGGACCACTTCCAATTCGGCACATTTTTAGTCATGATCATATGTTGATTACAATCACAAGTTTCTCAGTTCCTTTCATCCTGCAGATAATCAAACTCCACCATTTTCAAATGGAAAATTGCCTGCTGGTTTTGTAAGGAGCTGTTTAGATGTGAGTGCATATAGCTGTATTGGTGCCTGGATGACAGCAGACCAAATGAGACCAAAAGCAATTTCTAGTTTAGAAACAGACAATTTTATATCAAAAGTAGCTGGAGTATTACTGCTAAGCACAGTTACTGCTCTGCAGATTGTAGCAGAGAAAGAACACAACAGATCACTTGGGACTTCTGGTTTCCTTTATAGCATTCTAAATCCAAAGCAGTATCATTCTGTTTTATGGCTGAAGTCACTAAGCCTCAGTGATCCAAGAAATTCATCCAGAAACTAAGTGTCTGTTTTGTCTCTATTCTTAGGAAACGTCTTTCATTACCCATCATTGTGCCTATAAATTTGTGAGATGACTCTAAAACAAATTGTAGTAGTGATTAAGCAAAACGATACTAAGAGCAACATCCTCCGACAAGCAGTGAAAACTAATGATGTGCCCTCCTATTCCCAGCAATGCAGTGACACCAGGGTCCTCATTTTGATATTACACGGTCACGATAAGAAGACAATAGCCTCACAAGAAGCTAGTGGATGGCAGAGGGCATTCTTTTCAGGATCCCAAATCTACAGTCATCATAAAACAAAGTTTGATTTTAAAAAAACTAAGCAAAATAACTTGTTCAGTTATCAGCACAGATTCTAGGTAGAAGGACCTGGGAGAAGGGGGTTTACAGAGAAAGTATTTCTAAAGATTGTTTCTTAAATATCTTCAGAGCCCCCCCCCCCAACCCCAGTCTAGGTCAACCTACAAACCTGTAGAATGACATCTGAATAGCGCTGTGTGCTTTACAAGGTCCCCAGCCTCACACTGGTCGGATTACTGCCTGAAACCCTCTGGGGCTCACTGATGGACTGAAAATACTTGGAATGAATATTTGCTGGTAGCTCAGTGATGCAGACTGAGTAGTGGGCAACTGGATAATTATAGAATTCACCTCTACGTAGCTAAGAATGGCAAGTCTGAATGTCACTAATAGTACTGTTAGTGCTTAGCAAACCTTAGGTAGGTGTGAAGTGAGACATGAAAATCATTTCTGGTGGCTGAGTGCCTAGAGGACAAATTCCCAGTGGCATAGAGCCCTTCATGCTTGCTTATGCTTCCAGATTCTTTGACCCGACTTTTTACCATGTTCTCATTATCAAAGGCGATATGCCACAGCACATAATTGCCCATGATCATTGTCACTGAATTGTGCTATGCTTTGATTGTGCTAAGTACTAAATTTGGAATGCTCCTTTGAAATACCTCATATCCCTACATGTACACACACACACATACACACACACACACACACAGATACACACACACACAGAGATACACACACATACACAGAGTCACAAACAGAAGCACGCATATACACATGTACACATGCACCACACTCATCATAGCAAACAAATACAAATTCATATAAATCCTTTATGTCCTAGCTCAAAAATGCTTCCCTTGTCATTTTTCCCTAACTATCCACAACTGTGAGTTTTCACAGAGTAGCCAGAACTTTTTAACACCAAACATCAGGAAGTGAGGGCTATTTATCCCATCTTAATGTGGATTAGTCCAATTAATAGTTTTTCACCAATATGACACTGTAAAACAGGCAATGTCTGCCAAACATGTCATTTTCATTCTGACTGCCTTTGAAAGTCACTGTCAACATTTTAAAAATCTGGGCCAAGTTCAGCAGCAAAGGCCACATGTGGAGAAGAACCAAGATGCTTATTGGAGAAGTCCACCTGGTTCCCAGACACATGAGTAAAGGTCTCTCAGTGTGTGGGGGTCAATCATGCACAACAAAGAAGTCCAAAAGACACCACCACAGAAATGGGTGGCCAAGCCAAGACTTTGTAGCAGTATACTGAGCAAAGTTTTCTTTCAGAAATCAATGGTTAGGGAATGGCTCTGATGCAGGAGTATAGCCTCCTATAGTAAATGAGTACAGTCAACTATAGCCACATAAGAAACAGCCATGATGAATTCTGAAAGAGCACAGAACTGTCCCATCAAGATACTTCTACTGAAACTCTCACACTTTACCTTGATCATTGATTTGTGCCTTTCTCTCCTTCACAAGGCTTTGAGGTCTCTACAAGCAGATTTATCTCTAGAACCTCACACTAAGTCGCAATATGTGGTGGATACTTAAAAAGAAAAGGCTAAAATCATAGAGAGCTGGAGGACTGGCCTTCAGAAGGTTGGTATTATTTGAGGGTGTCCAGTAAGCCATGAGCAGAAGGAACTTTCGCTCCGTGAGAATGATGAACCTCATGCCCCAGTGGTGTGGCTCACATGAGGTTAAATTTAGCAGCAGTAATAGATTGGAACTTTTCAGAGACTGAAGATTAAATGGCCTCAGATGAGCAGTATTTCAAGAGCCTTGCCAATCTAACAGCCTAGGGAACTATTTGACTTGGAAACAGCACAATGTGATTCCAAGCAAAATCCTCTAAGACTTGGCTTTGAGTCAAAATGCATTATAAAAATAAAAACATTTGTTTTATTCAATTCCTCTCTAGAGTTTTGTGCAGCATTATCAAGAGCGAGTCAAATCCACTATGGCCCATGGCTACCTGTATATGACCGCTAAGGGTCCTCTCAAAGATCAGATCATCTTATTAGTCATCCACATATCCTGTTTAGAACCTAAGGTTTGTCTATAGTTTAGCTGGATGAAGCCAACTGCTGAGTCTTCAGATAATCCACTAGTGAACGTGGACGTAAAGTTCCACTTTTAAATGTGATTCAGGGTACATGAGTGCGCTCTGTACCACCCTCATCCAGTATCACAATGTCCCATGTCATCGATAAAATCACCTTTGGTGCAGAATTGAAATGGGGAGCAAGGTTGATGATGGAGTTCAGAAAGGATTTTCTTGATGATGTTTCTCTTTGTCTCTTGACTATCAATCTTCAACCCTAGTTTCTTTGCTAGCGATTCCTATTGTTGAGTCATAGGCTTTGTGAGATTTAAGTGTATTCAAAATTAACAGGAGGTTGGATTTAAGAAATGGGTTTCGAAGTGTCTTATTAAAATGCAAGTTGGGTTTTTTATTTTTATTTTTATTAGATATTTTCTTTATTTACATTTCAAATGTTATCCCCTTTCCTCATTTCCCCTCTGAAAACCCCTATCCGATCCCCTCTCCGCCTGCTCACCAACCATCTCACTCCCACTTCCCTGTCCTGGCATTCCCATACATTGGGGCTTTGATTTAGCTTCATAGTTCCAAGGGCCTCTCCTCTCACTGATTTTGGACAAGGCCATCATCTGCTATAAATGCGGATGGAGCTATGGCTCCCTTCATGTGTACTCTTTGGTTGGTGGTTTAGTCCCTGGGAGCTCTGGGGGTACTGGTTTGCCTTTATGATTCGAAAAGAAAGGAGTCAGGTACCATTTTTAAAGAAAAAATGTTTCTTTATGAGGGAGTAAGATGGAAGAAAGGGCCCAAGTTTAGGTTGAAATGTGGCCTCTCAATCTAGTCAAGAAAAAGTCTTCCTTGGAACCAGTTAGAGGGTGAGTCCAGACAGGTATTTCAAACATAATGGAGCAAACTATGGTAGTAAAAGGAAAATAGTTAATTCACCTCCCATATCTGGCCACCAGAAGCCCCATGGAAATAGCTGGTGACTAAATGAGGAATATAAACCAAATTTTTATAAATTGAACATTTACTGATTTTGTGACTTTTGTGTAGGTGGGGGAGATAGGAAATGAATCAGCCTTGCATCCACTCTTGAAATGGGTGCCTGAGCAATGAATCAACCAACCTCATTACATGAAGAAGCATTTGTATCTGAAGTATTCTAACCCCAAGAGTCAATCAGCAGAGACACTGGAGAGATGCAAATTAGCATTGCTGTCTAAAAGTAGAGTCCTAGCACACCAGTGATTGGCAAAAACCATGTGACCACTTCAAACTTCATAATCATCATTTACAGTTTTGAGGTAGTTATCTAATATTTATAGATATAATAATATATCTATAAATGTAATATAATATCTGTGAATGGTGCTAGTTCACAGATACAAGAATAAAATTTTACTAGGGTCAAAAAAATAGCTCAGTCGGTAAAATCCGTATTGTGCAAATACAAAGGCAAGCATTTGGACCCCAGCACCTATGAAATAAAGCTAAGCATAGTAACAGTGTCTACAACTCACATTGGGGGAGGAATGATGAGGTAGAGAAGTTGAGGCAAGGACATCCTTGAAGCTCACTGATTAGCTAGCCACGCCCAAATGATGAGTTTTTAGAATCAGTGATGGTGCCTCAAATAAAAAGTGGAGAGAGATTGAGGAACATACCAGATGTGGACCTCCATCCTCCACTAGCACTCACATGCATGCACATACTCATGGAAGCATTTGCATATGCTACTCTAAACATAGATAGTGAGATAGATAAGTGATAGATGATAGATGATAGATGATAGATAAGAGATAGAAAGATAGATAGATAGATAGTAGATAGATAGATAAGAGATAGTGAGATAGATAATAAGAGATAGATAGATAGATAGATAGATAGATAGATAGATAGATAGATAGATAGATAGACAGAGAGAGAGATAGATGAATGGATGGATAGATAGATAGTTGGAGGGATGGGTGGATGGATGGATGGATGGATGGATGGATGGATGGATGGATGGATGGACAGATGGATAGACAGGCAGACAGACAGACAATCTTTATTCTACATGTTAATATTACTTTTAGACAATCAGAATTAAAACACAGGTATGTGGATCTTTCCTGAGCCATGATTCAAATGATCTGTGGTAGAATTAGAAATTTGATTGATAAGTTATTTACAGGTTAGAAAAGAAGCTCAGATTGTTTTGTTTAGATTTTGTTTTCTCAGTTGTTGACCAATGTGCTTCACCCTGTTAATATCAAAATCCAACAAAATACTCAGAGCATTTTAAAGTCATTAAACACTCTGCCCATTTATTCTGAAATCTGCATATGCAAAATTGAAAGAACTGACCTCAAACTGATGTGATTAGGAGCCAAAAAGTCCAAAGTATTTTTTTTTTCTGTGTGCAGAAAAAGCATGGAAGATCTATAGTACGACTGTGTTTTCAATCCATTTCTGGGCACTAACAAGCAAATAATAGTTTTTAATTGTCAACTATTCAGTCTTCCAAGTATTATGCTGGTAGGATGCCCTCTAGCTACACAGCTAGCTGAAAGAATGTGCATAAACAACTACATGTACAGGAAAGATCTTGCTTTCCAAGAGAAAACCAGTGTCCTGGATCGGCGAACAACCTGAGACACTTTCTCTGCATGTCTCACAATCTGTACATTAATTTCTTGTTTTGATTTTATGAAAAATAAAGCTATCTTTATTATAAGGGAAACACATCCTACCCGGCTTAGAAGGTAAAAGATTTTTCCCTTCTTGGATACTTAGAGATTTTTTTTTCTCCAAAGCTGCATATTTGAACCATATGTGACCATAAGTGGAACATGTTAGTTTTGATTTTGCCAGAGTTCCTAGGGGGCTCCCCAAATCGGAGGATGTGGCTGGTCACCCTAATTTTTGATACCTAAATGCCTTTGCTTCTGGCCAGGATCCAGAACAGAATGTAGCAACTCTGTTTCCCCATAATTTCTTCCATTCCATCCATAATCATCTCCCTTCATCCCAAGCGCTAGTTTAGTTCACCCTGTGGTAGCTTAATCAGTCAATTTTCCAGAGCAGAAGGAGGTGGAAAATGATTGACAAGGGGAAGAAGTTATGGGGGATTTTGATACAATCATGATATAATTGTTCTGATACAATTGTGCATCAGAAGACATGGCTGCTGGCCCAGTTCCAAGGTTAGCAATCATTTTGCTCTCTACTTCCCTTGTCTATTAAGAATGAATTTGGACTAGATTATTTCTAAGATATTTATGCTTAACATTCAATGATCCTGTGAAATTCTTGTGTTATGCACTAAAGTTAAAAAAAAGTTGAGTTCAAAATGTTTCCATATATGCTGATTTCCACAAAGTAAATATAAATAGAAGAAACAACGCAATGATAATTTGAACCTAGGCTCTGGTATCTGTCAATTAAATTGTCAGTATCTTCTCCTGAAGGCAGGCTTTACAGTAAGTGGATATAGCAGAACTGGTATGTATCTGTCACAGCAAAGAATCAGGAAGTTATCTAAATACTAATACACTCACGCATTTGACTCCAGTGTTGCTGCAAAGCCTGAAGTCCACAGATCCCAGAAAGGCCGAACAGAAACGGATAGGAGCTGATATTACTGTCCTGACCCAGAATCCCATCTTCTGCTGTTTCTCCTCTTAAGGCTTCCATTTCAGTACATCAAGGCTACTGACATTATCAAGGTTAGCATCTTCTACTATATAGAAGCTGTTCTTAAAGTGTTGACCCAATCTACTGACTAGTATCTGACCAGCACCTAATTGAATAACCAAATTATCATAGGTTAACCATCATAAGGCTGTAAGTACTGCATTAACAGTGTTCCCTTCAATGCAACTTCATTAAGGATTAAACATAATGGAATTAACTCAAAAATTTGGCAGACTTAAGTATATATCCTATGCTGTTGCATGTTAATATAATGTTTCTTTCATGAGTTTCATTTGTTGGTATGTCACTTAACAAGACAGGCCAACTGATGATCAAATAGATGAGTTGGTTGCCAAATCTCTTATGTTTAAGAATATTTAAGGGTTGTGGTACCTGTATATCCACCTCTATGTATCTTCTAATACAAAAACTGGAAGGTGTCTTTTTTCAGTTAAATGTGAATAAACATATAGACTCTTGGAACTGGGTAGGCTCCTCAGGATTAGATTGTTCAAATTCATGTTCGATGCCCTGATGCCTCCTACTTTAATTTTGAAATTTTCAGCAGATTATGTTTAATACTGGGTAGGTTACTACTTCAAATGAATTTATACTAGAATTTGCAGTGTCATTGCATTTTTGACATAATATTCTAAATTCAGCACTCTGATAGTTCCAGTTTGTAACTGACTCCTCCGTGAAGAAGCATGAAAAAAGTCTATTAACTTTATAGAGATATTTCTACTCCATAAGAATGTGTGTGTGTGTGTGTGTGTGTGTGTGATAGCTTCATATGCTTCAGGTGACATTATGAATTGCTACTTTTGTTTTTATAATAGTCACTGTTCTAGGCTTGTTTTGAAAATAAACTTAATCCCAGTTATTTGATTTTATCAAAAAAGACACAAGAAGCCAGATGCTGGGGTGATAGGCTGCTAGCTCAGAGAGGTAGAAAAAGCACCTAGCTGACCTTCCTATTCTGCTGACATACCAGACAGAAAAGGCTCCTTCTCCTTCTCCACACTGCCTCAAAGCTGCCTTAAACAGCCTTCAACTCAAAATCCCTCCCTTCTGTTCACTTATGTTCCCTCCCTGTCTGCTGGTTACTGACTCTGCCTTTTGTCCTAGGGTTGACTTTATTTAGCTAGTGGATTGAAGGTGTGTGTTAGGGCTGAACCATACCACAAGTGCTTATTTGGAGTTAACAGAAAGCTCTAGGGTCAAAGGCTGAGCCCCAAGTAGACACAAAGCTTAGTTTGCAATGTCAAGTTCATTATGTAATCAAATGTCCTGCAATATACGCTCAAGAAACAATGGGGTATTAGATGGAATTTATATAAAGATATTAGAGTTTGCAACACAATTCTATCTATTTAAATAGCTTAGATAAGTTACTTTCAGACAATGGAGATAGGCTTTACAAGGTATTTTAGAATACCTTGACTTTTGAATAATTATACTTTAGCTACCCTTTCACAATGACAATAAAAATATCAAGACCCATGTCAATAATAGGAAAATTTATGGTTCATGCAAACTAATTACTCAGCATTGGAAGGAAAGTCATGGGATTAACAATGATCAAATCGGCAACCAACAAATTGGGAAAAGACCTTCACCAATCCTACATCAGACAGAGGGCTAATATCCAATATATATAAAGAACTCAAGAAGTTAGACTCCAGAAAACCGAACAACCCTATTAAAAATGGGGTACAGAGTTAAACAAAGAATTCTCACCTGAAGAACTTCGGATGGCAGAGAAACACCTTAAAAAATGCTCAACTTCATTAGTCATTAGGGAAATGCAAATCAAAACAACCCTGAGATTTCACCTTACACCAGTCAGAATGGCTAAGATTAAAAATTCAGGAGACAGCAGGTGTTGGAGAGGGTGCAGAGAAAGAGGAACACTCCTCCACTGCTGGTGGGGTTGCAAATTGGTACAACCACTCTGGAAATCAGTCTGGCGGTTCCTCCGAAAACTGGGCACCTCACTTCCAGAAGATCCTGCTATACCACTCCTGGGCATATACCCAGAAGATTCCCCAGCATGTAATAAGGATACATGTTCCACTATGTTCATAGCAGCCCTATTTATAATTGCCAGAAGTTGGAAAGAACCCAGATATCCCTCAACAGAAGAGTGGATGCAAAAAATGTGGTATATATACACAATGGAGTACTATTCAGCCATTAGAAACAATGAATTCATGAAATTCTTAGGCAAATGGATGCAGCTGGAGAATATCATACAAAGTGAGGTAACCCAGACTCAAAAGATGAATCATGGTATGCACTCACTAATAAGTGGATATTAACCTAGAAAACTGAAATACCCAAAACATAATCCACACATCAAATGAGGTACAAGAAGAACGGAGGAGTGGCCCCTTGTTCTGAAAAGACTCAGTGAAGCAGTATAGGGCAAAACCAGAACGGGGAAATGGGAAGGGTTGAGTGGGAAAACAGGGGGAGGGAAGGGGACTGATGGGACTTTTCAGGAGTGGGGGGCTAGAAAAGGGGAAATCATTTGAAATGTAAATAAATATATCAATGAATTAAAAAAATAGAAAAAAAAACAATGATCTCTATCTGAGTTTAGACATCCAGAAGATCCACACCTCCTGGAAAGAAACATCATTCTCTCCCCTCACCTCCATCCATCCATTCTCATAATCCATGCTTCCTTCTCCAAGGATATTTTGTAAATCACAAAAGAGGAACTAAAGTTGGAGACATCCATGTTCTGTGCCAAAAAAAAATCTATGTCCCAACAAAGGGACATAGATGGCATGGGTCAGGGATATCTAAAGGGAGTGAGTATAAGAGAGAGGACTGCAACAGATAGAGAGTAAAGAGATGGTAATATACAGACCTCAGGAGCCAATCTCTGACCCACAGTTCCTTAAATAATTTGGTATTTCCTAAGTGGTAAAAATATTTCCACAAATGAAGGCATTTCCTTTTCTTGCCAAACTCAATTTAGTGTAAAGATAAGAATATATATGTGAACATTCAGAGCATCTTGATCCATAATGGCTAAATACAGAAAACCCCAGAGGCTCTTAGAGGATTGAATGGTTAAGTAAAATCATATGTATACCACACATGTACACTGTGAGACACACCAAACTGTTGGCAGGCACATAGTGTGCAGCCAGGAAATGATGCCAAGTAAAGAGTGTGAGAGCTGAAGGACCACACACTGCATGATTCCATTCATGTGAGGCTCTTTAGGTAACAGAATAGGAAGGAATGACTTTGTAGCTTTTTTTTATTGTTATTTTTTTATTCGATATAATTTATTTACATTTCAAATGATTTCCCCTTTTCTAGCCCCCCCACTCCCCGAAAGTCCCATAAGCCCCCTTCTCTGCCCCTGTCCTCCCTCCCACCCCTTCCCAGTCCCCCGTTCTGGTTTTGCCAAATACTGTTTCACTGAGTCTTTCCAGAACCAGGGACCACTCCTGCTTTCTTCTTGTATCTCATTTGATGTGTGGATTATGTTTTGGGTATTCCAGGTTTCTAGGTTAATAACCACTTATTAGTGAGTGCATACCATGATTCACCTTTTGAGTCTGGGTTACCTCACTTACTATGATGTTCTCTAGCTCCATCCATTTGCCTAAGAATTTCATGAATTCATTGTTTCTAATGGCTGAATAGTACTCCATTGTGTAGATATACCACATTTTTTGCATCCACTCTTCTGTTGAGGGATACCTGGGTTCTTTCCAGCATCTGGCAATTATAAATAGGGCTGCTATGAACATAGTAGAGCATGTATCCTTATTACATGGTGGGGAATCCTCTGGGTATATGCCCAGGAGTGGTATAGCAGGATCTTCTGGAAGTGAGGTGCCCAGTTTTCGGAGGAACCGCCAGACTGATTTCCAGAGTGGTTGTACCAATTTGCAACCCCACCAGCAGTGGAGGAGTGTTCCTCTTTCTCTGCACCCTCTCCAACACCTGCTGTCTCCTGAATTTTTAATCTTAGCCATTCTGACTGGTGTAAGATGAAATCTTAGGGTTGTTTTGATTTGCATTTCCCTAATGACTAATGAAGTTGAGCATTTTTTAAGATGCTTCTCCGCCATCCGAAGTTCTTCAGGTGAGAATTCTTTGTTTAACTCTGTACTCCATTTTTTAATAGGGTTGTTCGGTTTTCTGGAGTCTAACTTCTTGAGTTCTTTATATATATTGGATATTAGCCCTCTATCTGATGTAGGATTGGTGAAGATCTTTTCCCAATTTGTTGGTTGCCAATCTGTCCTCTTGATGGTGTCCTTTGCCTTACAGAAACTCTGTAACCTTATGAGGTCCCATCTGTCAATTCTTGCTCTTAGAGCATACGCTATTGGTGTTCTGTTCAGAAACTTTCTCCCTGTACTGATGTCCTCAAGGGTCTTCCCCAGTTTCTTTTCTATTAGCTTCAGAGTGTCTGGCTTTATGTGGAGGTCCTTGATCCATTTGGATTTGAGCTTAGTACAAGGAGACAAGGATGGATCAATTCGCATTCTTCTGCATGCTGACCTCCAGTTGAACCAGCACCATTTGTTGAAAAGGCTATCTTTTTTCCATTGGATGTTTTCAGCCTCTTTGTCGAGGATCAAGTGGCCATAGGTATGTGGGTTCATTTCTGGATCTTCAATCCTGTTCCATTGATCCTCCTGCCTGTCACTGTACCAATACCATGCAGTTTTTAACACTATTGCTCTGTAGTATTGCTTGAGGTCAGGGATACTGATTCCCCCAGATTTTCTTTTGTTGCTGAGAATAGTTTTAGCTATCCTGGGTTTTTTGTTGTTCCAGATGAATTTGATAATTGCTCTTTCTAACTCTGTGAAGAATTGAGTTGGGATTTTGATGGGTATTGCATTGAATCTGTATAGTGCTTTAGGCAAAATGGCCATTTTAACTATATTGATTCTACCGATCCATGAGCATGGGAGGTTTTCCCATTTTTTGAGGTCTTCTTCTATTTCCTTCTTCAGAGTCTTGAAGTTCTTGTCATACAGATCTTTCACATGTTTGGTAAGAGTCACCCCAAGATACTTTATACTGTTTGTGGCTATTGTGAAGGGGGTCATTTCCCTAATTTCTTTCTCAGCCTGCTTATCCTTTGAGTATAGGAAGGCCACTGATTTGCTTGAGTTGATTTTATAACCTGCCACTTTGCTGAAGTTGTTTATCAGCTGTAGGAGCTCTCTAGTGGAGTTTTTTGGGTCACTTAGGTAGACTATCATGTCGTCTGCAAATAATGATAGTTTGACTTCCTCCTTTCCAATTTGTATCCCTTTGACCTCTTTATGTTGTCGAATTGCCCGAGCTAGTACCTCCAATACAAGGAGGGAAACTTCACCCAGAAAAAAGCAAGATAATAACCTTTCATCAAACCCAAAAGAAGTTAAGCAATCAAATTTAAAAAATAATGTCAAAAATGATAGGAAGTAACAATCACTATTCCTTAATATCTCTTAACATCAATGGACTCAATGCCCCAATAAAAAGACACAGACTAACTGACTGGATACGTAAACAGGACCCTACATTTTGCTGCTTACAGGAAACACAGCTCAGGGTCAAAGACAAACACTACCTTAGAGTAAAAGGCTGGAAGACAATTTTACAAGCAAATGGTCTCAGGATCAAGCTGGAGTAGCCATTCTAATATCAGATAAAATTGACTTTCAACCCAAAGTCATCAAAAGAGACTCTGAGGGACACTTCTTGCTGGTCAAAGGAAAAATACAACAAGAAGAACTCTCAATCCTGAACATCTATGCTCCAAATGCAAGGGCACCCTCTTTCATAAAAGAAACTTTATTAAAACTCAAAGCACACATTGCACCTAACACAATAATTGTGGGTGACTTCAACACTGCACTTTCCTCAATGGGCCGATCAGGAAAACAGAAACTAAACATGGACACAATGAAACTAATTGAAGCTTTGGACCAATTAGATTTAACTGATATATATAGAACATTCTATCCTAAAACAAAAGAATATACCTTTTTTTTCAGCACCTCATGGTACCTTCTCCAAAATCGACCATATAATTGGTCACAAGACAGACCTCAACAAATATAAGAAGTTCGGACTTTGTAGCTTTTAGAAGTTAAGGTAAGAGGAAGAAAGTAGTGTGGCTACAAAAGAGTACTGCAAGCTCCTTTTATTTCTTGACAGCATTGTTATCAATGCCCAGATATAATTAGACATTGTGTTTTAAGGTGAGGACAATTTGCTGTCAAAGTAAAAATGTTTGACCTAAACAAACATATGATAGTAAAAATAAACTACCATAACGTCCAAGTAAAAATGTTTGACCTAAATATTGGTAGTACATAGTATATGAGCCCATTTCTATGTAGCTTAAATTCTTTTCTGCATATCATTCTACACCTGTGCCACACTGTGGCTACATGGTAGACCTCAACAAGAAGTAAGCTAGACTTGCTTTTGCCAATGATTCCAGAACTTAAGAGGCCAAGTTCAAGTCCAGCCAGAAATACACAGCAAGGCCTTACCTCTCAAAACAAATGAATAAGAAAAGAAGCCCATGAATGTAAAGTGACTCTTCTTGTCTTATTCTTTATTTTCAAGGAAATCAAAGTTTCTCCTTGATTTCTAACCTCAAGTACAGGTCCACAGGATCTGTGTGTCTGCCGATATTTTTTTAAAATAAGCTTGTATATGTCAACAAAATGTCTTAAATTAAATCTATAAATCATGCAGGGAAGAAGTACATCTTTGTTTTTTTCCTGGAGTGTTCTAATAGATACTTTCAGTCCTTTCAACTATATATTCCTTGCTATTTTGTTATATTTATTGCAATTAAAGTATATACTTTTAATGGTTTCTTAATTTGAGTTATGAGTATTCATTTTCAGTATCCATTTGTTTACCCCAGGGAGTAAAATAGCAAACCAAAATGATTTCAGACACAGGGGGATAAGTCTTTAATTTTTTTCCCTGTAAACTTCTTTTTTTTTATTCGATATATTTTTATATTTTTTTATTTTCTATATTATTTGTTTACATTCCAAATGATTTCCCCTTTCCCACATCCTCCCCCCCTATGTCCCATATGTCCCATAAACGTTCTTTCTCCACCCATTCTCCAATCACCTCCCTCCTTTTTCTCTGCCCTTATATTCCCCTCCAATGCTAAGTCAATCCTTTCCAGGATCAGGACCCTCTCCATACTTCTTCATGGGAGTCATTTGTTATGCGATTTGTGCCTTGGGTATTCAGAGCTTCTGGGCTAATTAATATCCACTTATCAGAGATTGCATTCTGTGTGTATTCTTTTGTGATTGGGTTACCTCACTTAGGATGATATTTTCCAGATCAAACCATTTGCCTAAAAATTTTGTGAATTCATTGTTTCTAATTGCTGAGTAGTATTCCATTGTGTAAATATACCACATTTTCTGTATCCATTCCTCCTTTGAGGGACATCTGGGTCCTTTCCAACTTATGGCTATTATAAATAAGGCTGCTATGGACATAATGGAGCATGTGTCTTTATTGCATGCAGGGGAATCCTTTGGGTATATGCTCAGGAGAGGTATAGCAGGGTCCTCTGGAAGTGTCATGTCCAGTTTTCTGAGGAACCACCAGACTGATTTCCAAAGTGGTTGTACCATCTTACAGCCCCACCAGCAGTGGAGGAGTGTTTATCTTTCTCCACATCCTCGCCAACACCTGCTGTCTCCTGAGTTTTTGACCTTAGCCAGTCTTATTGGTGTAAGGTGAAATCTCAGGGTTGTTTTGATTTGCATTTCCCTAATGACTAATGGTGTTGAGCACTTCTTAAGGTGTCTCTTGGCCATCTGAATTTCTTCAGGTGAAAATTCTTTGTTTAGATCTGTACCCCATTTTTATTAGGGTTATTTGGTTCCCTGGGGTCTAACTTCTTGAGTTCTTTGTATATATTGGATATTAGCCCTCTATCAGATGTAGGGTTGGTGAATACCCTTTCCCAATTTGTTGATTGCTGTTTTGTCCTTTTAACAGTGTCCTTTGCCTTACAGAAACTTTGTAATTTTATGAGGTCCCATTTGTCAATTCTTGATCTTAGAGCATAAGCTATTGGTGTTCTGTTCAGGAACTTTTTCCCTGTGTCCATGTCCTCAAGGGTTTTCCCCAGTTTCTTTTCTATTAGTTTCAGTGTGTCTGGTTTTACATGGAGGTCCTTGATCCACTTGGAGTGGAGGTTAGTACATGGAGATGAGAATGGATCAATTAGCTTTCTTCTGCATGCTGACCTCCAATAGAAACAGCACCATTTGTTGAAAAGGCTATCTTTTTTCCGCTGGATGTTATCGGCTCCTTTGTCAAAGATCAAGTGATCATAGGTGTGTGGATTCATTTCTGGGTCTTCAATTCTATTCCATTGGTCCACTTGTCTGTCACTGTGACAATACCATGCAGTTTTTAACACTATTGCTCTGTAGTATTGCTTGAAGTCAGGGATACTGATTACCCCCAGAATTTCTTTTGTTGTTGAGAATAGTTTTAGCTATCCTGGGTTTTTTGTTATTTCAGTTGAATTTGAGAATTTCTTTTTCTAACTCTGTGAAGAACTGAGTTGGGATTTTGATGGGGATTGCATTGAATCTGTAGATTGCTTTTGGCAAGATGGCCATTTTAACTATATTAATCCTGCCAATCCACAAGCATGGCAGATTTTTCCATTTTCTGAGGTCTTCTTCCATTTCCTTCTTCAGAGACCTGAAGTTCTTGTCGTATAGATCTTACACTTGTTTGGTTAGAGTCACACCAAGATACTTTATATTGTTTGTGGCTATTGTGAAGGGTGTCATTTCCCTAACTTCTTTCTCAGCCTGCTTATCCTTTGAGTATAGGAAGGCAACTGATTTGCTTGAGTTGATTTTATAACCAGCCACTTTGCTGAAGCTGTTTATCAGCTGTAGGAGTTCTCTGGTGGAGGTTTTTGGGTCACTTAAGTAGACTATCATGTCATCTGCAAATAGTGATAATTTGACTTCTTCCTTTCCAATTTGTATCCCCTTGACCTCCTTATGTTATCTAATTGCTCTAGCTAGAACTTCAAGTACTATATTGAAAAGATATGGAAAGAGAGGACAGCCTTGTCTAGTCCCTGATTTTAGTGGGATTGTTTCAAGTTTCTCTCCATTTAGTTTGATGTTGGCTACTGGTTTGCTGTATATTGCTTTAACAATGTTTAGGTATGGGCCTTGAATTCCTGTTCTTTCCAAGACTTTTAGCATCAAAGGATGCTTTATTTTGTCAAATGCTTTTTCTGCATCTAATGAGATGATCATATAGTTTTTTTTCTTTGAGTTTGCTTATGTAGTGGATAGCATTGATGGATTTCCTTATATTGAACCATCCCTGCATCCCTGGGATGAAGCCTACTTGATCATGGTAGATGATTGTTTTGATGTGTTCTTGGATTCAGTTGGCAAGAATTTTATTAAGTATTTTTGCATCAATACTCATAAGGAAAATTGGCCTGAAGTTCTCTTTGTTGGATCTTTGTGTGGTTTTGGTATCAGCGTAATTGTGGCTTCATAGAACGAGTTGGGTAGACTTCCTTCTGTTTCTATTTTGTGGAATAGTTTGAAGAGTATTGGTGTTAGGTCTTCTATGAAGGTTTGATAGAATTCTGCTCTGAAGCCATCTGGTCCCGTGCTGTTTTGGTTGGGAGACTTTCTATGACCCTTTTTATTTCTTTAGGTGTTATGGGACTGTTTAGATGATTTATTTTATCCTGATTTAGTTTTAGTGTCTGATATCTGTCTAGGAAACTGTCCATTTCCTCCAGATTCTCCAGTTGTGTTGAGTATATGCTTTTGTAGTAGGATCTAATGATTTTTTGAATTTCCTCAATTTCTGTTGTTCTATCTCCCTTTTCATTTCTAAGTTTGTTAATCTGGATACTGTCTCTGTGCCCTTTGGTTAGTCTGGCTAAGGGTTTATCTATCTTGTTGATTTTCTGAAAGAACCAGCTCCTGGTTTTGTTGATTCTTTGTATGGTTCTCTTTGTTTCCTCTTGATTGATTTCAGCCCTGAGTTTGGTGATTTCCTGCCTTCTACTCCTCCTGGGTGAAATAGCTTCTTTTTGTTTCAGGGCTTTCAGGTGTGTCATTAAGCTGTTAGTGTATGCTGTCTCCATTTTCTTTTTGGAGGTAATTGGGGCTATGAGTTTTCCTCTTAGCACTGCTTTCATTGTGTCCCATAGATTTGGGTATGTTGTGTCTTCATTTTCATTAAATTCTAAAAAGTCTTTAATTTCTTTCTATATTTCTACCTTGACCAAGATATCATTGAGTAGAATATTGTTCAGTTTCCACGTGTATATGGATTTTCTGTTGTTTTTGTTGCTATTGACGACCACTTTTACTCCATGGTGATATGATAGGAGGCATGGGATTAGTTCAATCTTCTTATATTTGTTGAGGTCTGTCTTGTGACCAATTATATGATTGATTTTGGAGAAGGTTCCATGTGGTCCTGAGAAAAAGGTATATTCTTTTGCTTAATGATAAAATGATATATATATATATATATATATGTATGTATAACATATATATATTTGTTAAATATATATATGTTATACATATATATATATGTATATATATATATGTATATATATATATATATATATATATATATATATATATATATATATATATGTTAAATCTAATTGGTCCAAAGCTTCAATTAGTTTCACTGTGTCCCTGTTCAGTTCCTGTTTTCCTCATCGGTCCATTCAGGAAAGTGCAGTGTTGAAGTCACCCACAATGATTGTGTTAGGTGCTATGTGTGCTTTGACCTTTAGTAAAGTTTCTTTTATGAATGAGGGTACCCTTGCATTTGGAGCATAGATGTTCAGGATTGAGAGTTCTTCTTGTTGTATTTTTCCTTGCACCAGCAAGAAGTTTCCCTCGGAGTCTCTTTTGATGACTTTGGGTTGAAAGTCAATTTTATCTGATATTAGAATGGCTACTCCAGCTTGTTTCCTGAGACCATTTGCTTGTAAAATTGTCTTCCAGCCTTTTACTCTAAGGTAGTGTTTGTCTTTGACACTGAGGTGTGTTTCCTGTATGCAGTAAAATGTAGGTTCCTGTTTACATATCCAGTCGGTTAGTATATGTCTTTTTATTGGAGCATTGAGCCTATTGATGTTAAGCGATATTAAGGAATAGTGATTATTACTTCCTGTCATTTTTTGATGTTATTTTTTAAATTTGATTGGTTATCTTCTTTTGGGTTTGATGAAAGAAGGTTACTATTTTACTTTTTCCAGGGTGAAGTTTCCCTCCTTGTATTGGTGTTTTCCTCCTATTATCCTTTGTAAGGCTGGGTTTGTGGAAAGATATTGGGTAAACTTGGTTTTGTCATGGAATATCTTAGTTTCTCCATCTATGGTAATTGAAAATTTTGCTGGGTATAGTAGTTTTGGCTGGCATTTGTGTTCTCTTAGAGTTGGCATGACATCTGCCCAGGATCTTCTAGCTTTCATAGTCTCAGGTGAGAAATCTGGTGTGATTCTGATAGGTCTTCCTTTATATGTTACTTTGCCTTTTTCTCTTACTGCCTTTAATATTCTTTCTTTGTTCAGTACATTTGGGGGTTTGATTATTATGTGATGGGAGGTATTTCTGTTCTGGTCCCGTCTGTTTGGAGTTCTGTAGGCTTCTTGTATATTCATGGGCATCTCTCTCTTTAGGTTAGGGAAGTTTTCTTCCATAATTTTATTGAAGATATTTGCTGGCCCTTTAAGTTGTAAATCTTCACTCTCATCTATGCCTATAATCCTTAGGTTTGGTCTTCTCATTGTATCCTGGATTTCCTGGATGTTTTGGGTTACAAACTTTTTACATTTTGCATTTTCTTTAACTGTTGAGTTCATGGTTTCTATGGTATCTTCCAAGTCTGAGATTCTTTCTTCTATCTCTTGTATTCTGTTGTTGATATTTGCATCTATGTCCCCTGATTTCTTCCCTAGGTTTTCTATCTCCAAAGTTGTCTCCCTTTGAGTTTTCTTAATTGTTACTACTTCTGATTTTAGATCCTGGATGGTTTTGCTTAGCTCCTTCACTTGCTTGTTTGTGTTTTCCTGTAATTCTTTAAGAGATTTTTTTGTTTCCTCTTTCACTACCTCAACCTGTTGACCCAAATTCTCCTGTTTTTCCTTAAGTGATTTTTGTGTTTCCTCCTTATTGGCTTTTGTATTCTCCTGAATTTCCTTCAGTGATTTTTGTGTTTCCCTTGTAAGGGCTTCTAACTTTTAATCCATTTTCTCCTGAATTTCTTTAAGTATGTCCTTCATATGTTCCTCTACCAGCATCATGACCAGTGATTTTAAATCCAAATCTTGTTTTTCTGGAGTGATGGGGTATCCAGGACATGCTGTTAATGGAGAATTGGGTTCAGATTCTGCCATATTGCCTTGATTTCTGTTTGTGACATTCCTGCCTTTGCCTTTTGCCATCTAGTTCTCACTGGTGTTAGTTGGTCTTGTTGTCAATGCTGGACTCACCAGTGCAAGCTGCCTCTTCCCAGCTGGCCTCCGGTGCACAGCTGACCTCCTGCACTGCCTGGAGACAGGGTGCTGTGGCCCAGGCTGTTCCATAACCAGAAGCAGAGACCTGAAGGCTCCTGCCAGAGGCCTCAGGACTGGATCCTCTGCTCTGCAGGGCCAGACTCAGGAAAGCACACTGACTCCTCCCAGCTGGCCTCCCAGGTGCACAGCTGGTCTCTTGCAGGGCCTGGAGATGTGGTGTTGCAGCCCAGGCTGTTCTGGATCCCAAAGCAGAGATCTGAAGTCTCCTGCCAGAGGCCTCTGGACTGGAACCTAAGCTCTGTGGGGCCGGACACACCGGAGCACACTTTGTCCTCCCAGCCTGCCTCTGGGTGCACAGCAGGCCACTTGCACTTCCTGGAGACCAAGTGCTGTGGCCCAGGCTGTTCAGATCCTGAAGCAGAGACCTGAAGGCTCCCGCCCAGGGCCTGCTGGACTCACCAGAGCACACTCAAATCTTTAATTTTTAATCTTTGATTAACTTGCTTACTGAAGACCAGATGCCAGCAGACAAAAGAGGGAAAAACAAAATAAGAAAGAAAGAAAGAAAGAAAGAAAGAAAGAAAGAAAGAAAGAAAGAAAGAAAGAAAGAAAGAAAGAAAGAAGAAAGAAGGAAGGAAGGAAGGAAAGAAAGGAAGGAAGGAAGGAAGGAAGAATAAAAGAAAGAAGGAAAGAAAGAAAGAACAAAAGAAAGAAAAAAGAAAGGATAGGAAAGGAAAGGAATAAAAGGAAAGGAAAATATAATTATATTTTCTTCACATATTTTTCATCTCTTCACTAAAACTCAAGTGTACCTCATTCACTTGTGACCACATTTAAAGTTCATGTATCCAGTTAGAACTTAAATCTAACAAGCAGTAGTATTTATTATCTGCTCTATTCAAATTCAATATTGAGTCATCATGCAAGGACTCAAAATGTGTGTTGTGTTTTGTGTGTGTGTAATGAGAAAAAGTTATATTTTCATGCTTTTCTCAGTTTATCTTCTAATGCCCAGGTTTCCCAAAAGCAGACAAGGGAAACTTGTGGAAAAAAAACAAAAGGGTTGTGGGTCGCTTTCATTTGGCTTCTGCTATATGCTTCCTTGATAAAAGCAGTGATCTATTCCAGACAGTCTCTTACACCAATAGTGTGCCATGAAAGAAAAAGATATAGGTACCCATCACGGAAGACCCTCCTTACCCTAGTACCAGGTCATCACACCTGTGTGATCACCTCAGCTCAGCAGCAGTACACATTTAAGCAAAAGACCCTGCAGCCCAGCTTCCTCAAGCTGGTGAGACCAAAATCAACCTTACAGAGCTACTTAATGCCAGCCTCTCACAACCTATAAAGTATCCCTCAAATTGAGTTGAAATGGGACTGGTTAAAAATAGTAGCACATTCCAGGGATTCTAATTTATATGTTCCTCTTTGTTTACTAGCCCTGTCCTTGGGAATGATCGTTAGAGCTATAGGAGCTAACTGACTTCAGGGTCACTACGGCAAGGATTATCTTTCCTAAATCTGCCCAGACAAATGCTCCAGACATGGTCTTTAGGAGACTGAGGTAATTTCACTTGCTTTCTTCAAATTAGGACTTGAGAGAAGACATTCCATTTAACATTCTGTTTGATGTTATTTATACCACTTGTTAATACATTGAATGGATGAGAGTAGCTAAATGGGTGAGTAGGAGACTATGGTCAAGGAAAGAGTGAAGAAGGAAAACCATTTTGGTACAGTGACTTTAAAATCATTCTGTCCTAATGCCAATTCTATTAGTAATTTATTGTTATGTGACAAGACACATTTTGCTCAAATTTATCAACTTGAGAGAAATATAGCTTTTTATTTTTTTACACATGACTAAGAGTACAGAATCTGAGAGGTAAATGCTTCTGGCTAGGGTCTGCCATGAGGTTGTAATCAAGATGCTGGCTTGGGTTCATATTATCTGTGAGCTTGAATGAGCTAGCAGCAAGCCACCTCCATGATGACTCACAGAGTTGGCAGTAAAATTCTTTACCACATGAGCCCCTTTATAAAGCTATTCACAGCATGGCAGCTGGCTTTCTTCAGAGCCATTATCAGTATAAGAACAGTAAGGGAGAAAGGCAAGGGGAGGGGAGAGGAGAGACATTAGGTCACTACTTTTTGCATGTCTGTCTGTTTTACAGACCACCTCTCGTATAACGTGGTAGATGTGAATGACTAGAGGCAGTGCTGATGGGTTCATCTTAGACACAGGTTATCACAGCTATTTATATAGTTTATCATAGTTATTTATATAGCTAAACTCTTTGGAAGAACATAACTTCAGTGATGCTTGAGAAGAAATGAATGCATTTCAACAATATCGCAAACTTCTCAAGATAAAACTCTTCACCTGAATCATACTATGCCTATCAAGAAATTAAATTGTAATGAAAAGCTCACAAAAGGATGTATATTCACTGAAGAATTTTATCAACCATTAAAAAAAAACCTCAAATCAATTTTATATAGTCTGTCTCTGTATGATTTTTGAGATTAGAATTATCCTGATACTGAAGCCAGAAAAGAAAGTACCAGAAAACAAAACAATAGATGAATATCCCTCACTAATTTAGATGTAAATGTCCACAATGAAATTTAGCAAATTGAGTACAGCAATGTACAAAATGAATTCCACCCCATGACTAACTGGGCTTTCTTTCACACATGCAGGACTAATTCACCATTCAGAAACAATCATATAAAATGCCATATCAGCAAGCTAACAAAGAGAAAACAAGATCATATCAGTCAACACAAAGAGGGAGCATTTGGTAGAAACCAATACTCACTTGGGGTTTTAAAAGGAGTCTCTGAAAAAAAGCAGACTTTTTTCTGTTTACTAAGAGGCATCCTTAAAATCCTATAAACATCATAACACAATGAAGAGTGGTTTTCCTGCTGCTCTGTTGATCTCTAAGATTAGGAACATGATAAGGATGTTTAAGAATTTTCTTTTACAAATCGTAATCAACATAGTTCCAGAATTTTAAAGAAGGCAAAAAAACCAAGATTGGAAGTTTAATAAGGAAAAATTGGATCTCTTTGTAGATAAGATTGTCTCATAGAAAATTCCAAAGAATCTTATCCAAAGGAAAAAAACCTGTATGTTTCTCTTTGTTTCACATATATAGATATAAATACACAATATGTGCATAGAGACATATTTCACATATATACATATCAATACACACACACACACACACACACCTTTTCCTAACTACTGATTTAAATTCAGAGTAGATCAAATTATAGTAATGTCTGATGATCAGAACTAGTGAAAGATTCAAATAATCTTGGTTATGTGAAGTAAGTCAAGAAAAATCTAAGTGGAGGGAAATTGAAAGCCAGGAACCAAGCCCCTGCTTTGAGTCCCAGGGTCTAACCATTTGCTGGGAGGAAGAAGTCTCTACTCTTGAACCCATAGCTTCTGCCAAGTGAAGAACTGTGTATCTCATGTCCTGTGCATTTATGAAAGATTTGTTTTACTTTTGTGGGGGGGGGCATGCATGCACAGGACTGCATGCTCAGTGCATATGTATGTGTTCATGCATATTCATACAGGAACCTGCAGAGGCCTGAAGAGGACATCAGATGCCCTGGAGCTGAATTATGCATCCTTGCAAGCTCCCTGATGTGAGAGCTGAGAAGCAAGTTATAGTCCAGTGAAGGAGCAATAAGTTTCTAACCACCAAGTTGTTCCATTCCGTGTGCATTTTGAGTTTATATCTGTGGACCTATTATGATTAGACCATGTAGGATGAGGTGAAGGAGTGATCACTGTTGTCAATGTCTTAAAACCCAGATCCCTAGGAAGAAGTAAGCCAAAGCAGCTCTAGAAAACCTACCAATGATTCCTGATCTGACCTATAAAGTTCTCTCTATATCAGAAGTTTTATTTCCCTTCTGGAGTGTGAGGAGCCCCTTACACTGGAAGCCAAACAGGAGCAGAGTTGGCATTGCATAGAGCCAGGTAAAAGATGCAGTGGCCAATATTCAGTGATGAGATCCCTTGCCGCTGGAAATCAAAAGGGTGGCAACCTTGATCCTGCAAACACAAGAGTTACATGGATAGTTCAGTTAATCCCTGTAAATCCGGAAGTAATAAGATGGTCTCAGCAATTAATTACTCAGTGTGAGTGGAGAGCAACCCAGCACTGGGTGAGCTTGGATCTGTTCTCACTTGGCTTCTGTACACGCTAGTCTCTTCATCGTAAGACACCAAAGAATGTACAGGATTAGGACCCAAAATTAGGAGTGTCAGCATATATTTCATCTGCTTTTTAAAAGTCTCTGCAAATGGTCCATCCATTGTCTTGTCCAGCCCTACTCCCACGAATCAAGATAAGAGCCTCTTTAGTGTTCATAATAAATGAAAATACCCAGACCATTTCAGAGGACTGTGGTGTTTTGACTGATGGTGTTTTGAGACATGATGGGTTTGCTTGACCAAAAATGCATATGTGAAGCAATTTGGGTCCATGAGAAAGCTTGTCCTTTTACCTTATGCTTTGTTGGTAAAAAGTCATCTTAACCCCTCTTACTCTCAATGATTCATCTCTGAAACTGAGATGGTATTATCTTTCCTATTTATTGTAAATTGATTGGTGATTCATCCGTTGATGAGTGTTCCTGTCAACTTTAGACTAAAAATAACATTCTAGGCTAGCTGGATGACTCGATGGGTAAAAGTGGTTGTCAGTAATCTTGGTGACATGAGTTCTTTCTCTAAATACCAAAATATAGAAGGCGATAACTTAACTCTCACAGATCATCCTCTGAACTCCACAAACAAGCTGTGGCACCCACATATGTACATTTGTGCATGCATGCGTGTGTGTGTCTGCGCGTGCGTGTGCATGCACACACAGAGACATGGGGGAAGAAGGGTGTGCACTCACAACAAATCATGAATATAAAAGTAAATTCTAAATGGTTTTATTTAATTAAAATATTATTACATCATTTCCCTCCTTCTTCCCCTCCCTGCAACCCTCCCCCATTACCCCTACCTCCAGCTCCCTCTCAAATGCCTTCTTTACTTTATTTTAAATTTAAAATAAAATCTACTTTCCTTTTGCAGTCTAAGCACATCTTGAGCAGGCAGTACCACCCAGTATTCCAACCACCATGTGGTAGCATCTGCCATTTCTCTGTCTTTCTCCCCCTCTCTACCAGGCAGTGTCACAGAATCAGGCTGGACTCTCTCTATATGTCTTTAGCCTATAATTTCATTTATCACACTGGTAAACCAAGCACATGTTCTTCACTTGTGTGTTCAGATTTCTTCCACAACCTAGAATGTCTCCTCTACGAATTCCCAAAAGAAGATCTATGCCATGGGCCTGAGTTGCAATGTTATTCATCTTTCTGCCCTCTCCTTCTGTATTGTTTCCTTGGGGAAAGTAATAATAAATTCTAGTTTTTTATTTTCTGATTATGTTTTATTTTTTGTGCAGTGTTTATAACATAAAAGCTGGTGTTTTGAACATAATAAATACTTGGATTTTTTTCCTCCGTGTTTGTGGTGTGTGTGTGTGTGTGTGTACACACACACACAGAGAGAGAGAGAGAGAGAGAGAGAGAGACATGGGTAGAGTTCTCACTGAATCTTATTCAACTATTCAGAGGGGTGTGTCTAGCAACAGGGATCCTCCTGTCTCCACATCCACAGCACTGGGAGAGATGTGTAACACATCATCACACCTGCTTGTTAGCTGGCTGCTGAAAAACTGGATGCAAGTTCTTTACCTGCTGAGATTTCTCCCCAGACCAATAAACATTTTTAAATGATTGAATGACTGAGCAATGATGCACTTTTAAATTCAAATCCATATAATTTTTAAGACCTGCTATCTGCCCTCCATCTTTCTGAAAGATGTATTGAAACAGGTCTTGTCTAGCAATTTTCTGAAGAAGCACATGTTTCCCAAGAAACAAGACATTATGAGGCTCAAGGGAGGCCGTTTAAGGGTGGAAACCTAGTTCAGCATGCTGTCCTTTGAGGCTCATATCATTCCTTTGCATTTCTTTCAATAGCTACAAAGAAACTCCGAGTGGGAAACCCTTACTTGTGTCATGCTCACAGCAGCCTCAGGGACTCCCATCGCTTCAGCTTCACAACACAGTCACCTTTGACAGAGAGCTCGCGGACTTCCATCACCTAGAAAAACCTAGCAAAGGGGAGATCTAAGGGGACAAAGATGTATCTATGATCTCTTAACACTTCATTTCAACATATATGTTTATCAATAAAAACAGCATTGTGGCTTTAGACGGAGAACCACAGATTCTGATTCTTGACCCCTCCTGAATGCCCTTCTGACAACCTAGAAAAGGCTGATGCCTTTATCAGGTCTTTTACACAGACCTACAGGTCGCTGACTAACTGGAAGTTCTCATAGGCGCTGCTGGAGAAGCCAGCCCCGCCTGAGACCATGGCTACACATGTCAAGGCTTGCTTAACCAAAGAGACCAATGTCTTTAATTGAGAGAAAAAGAAAGATAATTATCTAGGCCCACTCTGAAAAGAAAAGCACTTCAGTCTCTTAAGAATATTTCTCTTTTGTGAGGACACATTATTTTTAATTGACTCAAAGCCATAATTGTCTAATCAAATGAAAATGTTCATAATGATCACATTAAAAATATGAAAGCACTGTAGAACCAATCTACACAAAAGAAATGAACTAACACTCAATAGAACAAATCACACTTCAAGTCAAAGAGTGATCAAGGGGTCACCTTAACCTTGTAACTGACAGAAAGGTCACTCCAGAGGAACAAATTACTTCTGAAGATAAGAAAAACATCATTAGTAAAGACTTCAGATGTATCCTACTTGTTTAAAAATCAAGATATCCTCGAAAATTTAAATCTTAACATTTTACACAAGTAATTCAGATTTGGCTGAAATTACGACCACAACGAAGTTTTCAAAGTTGCACACAGGGACTATTTTGTTTGAACAAATTTTAATTCTCTGGAATATTTATACTGAAGGAATTTATATCCATATCATCTCAGTAGATTAAAATAAAATTTTGAATAATTTGTAGTGATTTAATTCAGAATAGATAAATGATGAAGATAATTAAGTTATTTTTCCTGCTGTTTACTACAGAATATTATTTTCAGAAAAGATTATGAGTGTTGATATGTATAACTATAGTGAAAAATAGGAATGATTTAGAAACAGAGACTGATGTTTTAGATATTCGGATCAAATATACTTTCCTTGTGGAGTAAGTGGAGAGTTAACTTAGTATGTGAAACTGGGCTTGGGGTGGGGAACACTTCCTCATATACTCTGTTCTTCCTCACTGAAACTCCCTTAATATTAATTTGCACTTTTGTGACCTCAGTCAGTGACAGAGTGATTTCATCATAACCTCACTCTCCTAGAACATCCTTAAGTGCTAAACTTACATTGAGGAAACTTGCATTATCTTGTACACACCATCTAGATCACGGGCCTGCCATTTCAGGACATGGTTGCTTGAAAGATCAGAGGCAGAGGCCTGGGAAAAATCAGGAAAAAACTGATATCCCCTACCTTAAAGGTTGATGTGTACAGATCAATGCCAGCTAAGGAGAAAAGGGAAGCCTGTCCTTCCCTGTGCAGTGGCAAAGGAATTGACAGTGTCTGCTCCATGGCACACAGACTAGGCCATACGAAATCCCACAGCATGGGACTTCCACTGCTATGCTCTGGAAATGAAATTCAGAAAACTTTGTTCTCTAGGTTTTTCTAGAATCATATGAAGGCTCTCACACCACTCCCAATTGTACTAGGTATACACAGTAGCTATCTCTCCAAATGCAGCTCTCCTCTGGGTTTGTAAGGAAGGATTTTTCTCTCCCCCTTTAATCATGCTGCCTCTGTTATGAGACTGCATCTCTGCTAACATTTGCATGATGCTCTCCCACGTCATGCCTGATCAAGCCTGTAAGGGTCACAAAGATCTCCTTTTCTCTCTCAAATAATGCACAATCAACGGGCAACTTCCTAGTAGATCCTTTCCTAATCCTCCAGCATGCAACCTGGTCTCTGATGTATCAGCACCTACTTCACAGATAAACACCATGGACTTGAAATACATAAAAGAAAATCAGATCTGAAGTTCACTGGTGATCATTTTCCCTGAAAGTGGAGTCTTTTCGGGTGGTTTTCATTTCTAAGATTCCAGTTGGCTCTGGAGTGGGTGTGAGGACATAGATGTGCTCTCATCTTCCTCTATGCCAGAGGTGAGCTGGTGAAGATCAGGTGACTTTTGGTGACTAGACCAATACCTGGAGAAGGGCTGGGGCACCGCTTTTACTGTTCACTACTAGGAGGTCTATGAAAAAACAAATTATTATTCAAAGTTAACTTTAAACACACCTAAGCCCTGCTAACCCTCACATCTCAGCTCTTCCATCTCTCATGCAGTTTCCACGGGGCATTAAAGACACCTTCCTTCCAATTTGTAAACCATTGCTAAATTTAAATCCATCACTTCAGCAGGCTACATCTCCAAATGCGTTTGTGTTATGCAGAAGAGCCCAAGAATGTATTACTTACTGACTTGAGTTTAAGTAAATGCAAAACTCATGCTGAGGTATTAAGATTAATTGAGTACTACTCGTACTCATAAAAGACATGAGAAATATTGTAATTGATAAATTTGTACTTTAAAATATGTTACAAAATCATTTCCTGGGTAAAGAAAAGAACAAATCAGTGTGTGTATATTTATGTGTGCATGTATGAATATATATAAGTTCACAGACATATACATGGAAAGAGAACAGCAGAGAGAGACACACATGCATACACACAAACACACACATTAAGAGAGAGAGCAAGAGAGGGCGAGAGATAATCTTATACCTTACCACCTTACTACTCAGCCAAGTATCTGATTCTAAATGGAGTAATGATTTAATGTCTAAATATTAAGGATAAGTAGTTAGGCACAGATCAGTGACATACCACAAAAGTATCCAACATAGAAATAAAAACAGTATATTGAAACATAAAAAGGCAACTTCTTTTAATCACCCACTGAGCACAGTTAGTATTGCCCCAATGTGCAGAGATGTGAGGCCATCTACTGGAGCACTGGAAACCTACCAGTTTCTTTATCTTCAATAAAGAATGATTGGTGCTTCCTCGGGAATTCTTCATTGACATGGCTTTGTAGTGTTTGGTGGAGCCTAGAGACCACCTATTCTGTGCATTCGCAGATTCTGGCCGACTGGATGTTGTATAGCTCTTAGTCATGACTGCAAGAGCCATGCTACATCCAGGAGACATCATTTCACAGCACACTTCTTGGTGGTGGGAGGACTAATTCAGTGTCTGTTTAAGGATGAGATCTTAGTCTCTTCACACAGCACCCTGACAAATTCTACTCTTCTAACTTACTAAAAAAAATTTTTGGAAGAAGACTGAAAGCATATCTATGCATCTAAAGATAAAATATTTAGAAGGTAATTTGATAGTACAACCATTCATTGAGTAACCACAGCAAGCTTTACCCTAGAGTCTATGAATGTCCCAGCCATGAGCTTTCGACCAGGATTACTGAACCAGAATCCTTTCTGAACATCAACCTTATGGTAAAATATGGTCCTAAGAGGATAACATTGAACTTTATTGGAAGTTACATGCCATGGAGTCAGGTCAGAAATGTATAAGTCCCTTGAAGTGTTTACCTTTCATACTTGGGACTTGGTGTGGCTAGTTAAAAGAATCATGAGACTGAACAGGCCAATCCAAGGGTGGGCAGGGAGTGGGCCTCCAAAACCTGTACTCCAAGCTGAGTCCCCAACATAACCCTGTACAGTTTGTTCCTATACCTTGGTGTGAGTGTGACAGGCCTGCCTAGAGCCCTTAAATGCAGCTGAGTTTGGTCTCATTGCAACCATGGGAATGCTTGGAGCTAACTCAAACAGAGTAAATTCATGCTGAAGTGACTCTTCTTCTCTATTGCCTTGTGCCTAGTGAGCAGAGAAGCCAACCACCTTATATTAGTTCTTGTCCCAAAGAATATGACTGGCCAACCTTTAATAATCAATGGAAAAAGAAGGAGTATGTTAAGGTTTGATTGAAAATGATCTTCCTAGGCCCGTATATTTGAATGTTTAGCCTCTAGTCGGTAGAACCTTTTGGGAAGGATTAGGAAGTGTGGCCTTGTTTGAAATGGTAGGTCATGAAGCAGGACTTTGAGGTTTCCAAAAGCCCACGTCTTTCCCAGTTAATCTCTCTGCCTTGGGGTTGTGGTCTCAAGATGTGAGCTCTCAGCTAGTGCTCCAGCAGCATTGCCTATGACTGCTCTCTGCCATTACTATCATAGACTCAAACTCTTAAAACCATAAGGCCCAAATTTAATGCCTTTACAATGTAAGCTGTCTTAGTCACGGTATTTTGACAGCAACAGAAAAATAACTAGGACAGGGTGATTATACACCAGCCTTTTTTCCATTCAAGTGGGGCCCAGACAAACAAAACACAGAAAAAGTAGAAACTGGCAGAGAGATACAAAATTCTCCTTTTCTCAGTACCCTCTCACTTTCTCGTGTGTGATATTCTTTGGAAGAAGTGGAAGGATGCAATTTCCTTAGGCTTTCCAGCTCCCTCTATTGTGTATGTGTATATAGGTATGCTTGCTTTGCATGTTCTCCTATATGAGTAGAAATGCATGGGGAGGCCAAAGGTTTATGTCAAGTATCTTCCTAGACTGTTCTTTACCCTATATATTGAGGCAGGGTCTCTGGCTAAACCCAAAGCATACCAGTTCAACTTGTCTAGTTGTCTAGTTAATCAGCTTGCTCCAGGTATCCTGTCTGCATCTTTTTAGTGTTGGGATTACAGCATGGCGTCTCTACTTGCCTGGAATTCCTGTGGATCTGGAGGCTCACACTCCAGTCTCTATGCCTTTGAGGCTAGCACTTTAACCACCAATGAGCCATCTCCCCAACCCACTGTGGTCCACTTTTCTCCATCAGAATTGTGCTTTGTCAAATTTTAGAATGTTTTAGGTTTTATCATCTCTTTTCTAATCTCATTGCTTTTATTAGAGTTGTGAGTATAATAATTGATTCCATTGCTATTTGTTATGCATGCACAAACACATACACACACTCACTCACAGAGAGAGAGAGAGAGAAAGAGAGAGAGAGAGAGAATAAAATATTATTTTAAATTGGCCTAGAATCATAGTGTTCAAACAATCCATGAACTAAATGGGATAAACATTCATTCTAATGGCACAATGCTAAGTGTGTATGAGAGAGAGACAAGGCTGTCTGGATTCTTGGCTCATCTCAATGACAGGCTCCTGCTATATCTGTCTTATGGCAGAATTAGACAAGTGTTATAGGGTTTTGGTCCAAAGAAGCAAGGAAGAAAAAATAGGTACAGTTAGGGAGGTAGAGGGAAAATGTTTACTTCCAGATGAGCTTGCAAGCAAAATTTCCAAGATTATGGGTAACACGACATGAAAAGAAAGCCAATAAAATAAAAATCATTTCAAACATAGATTAATTTCATAAATTGATGAATGGAATGGAAAATGTGATTGACACTGAAATATTTAAGAGTCTTTTAAAACATAAACAATGGAGAAATTCATAAAGTACAATAGTAATATGGAGCAAAACAAGCAGGTCGTGAATTCTAGCAGGTACCAGCATAAACATTCAATGCAGAGGACAAAGGGTAAAAAAGAAACAAGTGAAAGGTTGCAATGATACTGAGTAAGCAAGCTATATGAGATATCCATTAGAGCATGCAGTACCTATGGATAATTGTCTGATATAGGCACTTATTTCATAATATAAATGAGTTAAAGCACATGATTTTTTAAAAAGCAAAACTACAAAGAGAAAATGTAGATTAATAGATTTAAGATTCCATAGCATAAAAGGATTTCTTGCACCGAATGCAAAAAAGTCAAAACTGAAGAAAAATACTGATAAACCCCAAACCACAAATTAATCTTGTATGTGTAGGAGAGTCTTTAAAGCAAATAAAGGTCATTGGAAGGAGATGGTGTTAGATCATGGGTCCTCTAGTTTAGTATAAGGATGCCTGTGGTACACCCAAAATAGGAAGCATAGAAACGATAAAGGAAAGTATCAAATGATCTAGTGTAAAATACACAAACTGTTTCCATGAGTCATTTATGAATTATAACGAGCTAAAGTAGAAAACTGAGTGTGGGACACACATACAACCATTGGTTCAACTATGCAAATCATAGGGAAATTTAAATAATAAGGTCCACTTCGAAATCTGCGAGGTGCAGAAAAGGCCAAATTTGGACCAAAATAGTCAGGGCATGGGAATTCTCATTTAATAAAGGTATAAAATTTCAAAACCATTACGAAAATGATGGTCCTCAAAAATGACCATCCCACATAATTTATCCACCCTGGTGAGACTGTGATTATGTGCATTGCCCTGCCGCAATGCTCATAGAGCAACGGGTAGGGCTATCTGAGGGTGTCCAGTATGATAATGTGGTAAACATGGAAATGATCTCAATGTTAAGTGGGTAGTAGTGCTATATACATGCAGATATAGCTCTTTGTGTGTGTTCACGTAATAACCTGTCCTGAAGTTTGAAAGGCATAAACTATATATTCATTAGCATGAACTTATTTAAAAAATATTGAATGACAAAGCAATTGAGTACTTTACATAGACTGTGTTTTATTTAAATGACTTAAGCAAACCACGGGCTCCAGTTGATCTATATGAACTATTTTATATGCACTGAATTATTCTGAAGTAAACACATGTAACTTAATATACAACAGACTCCATTAATGGTTAACTCTAAAGACAGGAATACAATAAGAAAGGGGGCCATGGGCTCTTGGCTTATGTGTTGTTGTTGCTTATCTCCAAATAAGTCCTGAGAGCATGTGGTGTGAAATGCCATCATTTTGTTCTGAAGGCGGATGAACAGGTATTTATCAATTCGCCTGTGTTCTCCTCTTTATTTTCCCTTTGGATTAGAGGGGTGGGAGAATATCTAAACTTCCAGAACAGAACTACATTGAGAGATGCCACTGTTCCAGAATTCAGTAATGTAAGAGTGACTTTAAGATGTAAGTGTGCATTAAGAGATCAGTCAGTGCATGCTGAGGTACCCCAAGGATCTCAGAATTAATGAATGGGAGGGAGCTCTTGGATTTCAGTGAGGATGGCAAAAATGATCATTCATGTCCTGACTATAATCATGAGATAATTTGCTAAGCAGTTCAGGACCTCCCTGCCTTGACTGATACATAAAATAAGACATCAATCTATTTTATTGTCCTCATTTCGCAAACAAAGGTTAAAATAAAATAAGTGGGGGATATTTTTCTTTTTTGTTTTCCTTTTTCTTTCCTTTTTCTTTCTTTTTTTGTTTTTTGTTTTGTTTTTTGTTTTGTTTTTGTTTTTGTTTTTGTTTGCTTTTTTAGGTTTCCAGACTTTTTCAAAAGGTTTTCAGGATTATTGCTCTCTTCTCAAATTCCCTTCTCTACCCTGTGTGGTAAGAATTTAAACCCAGACCACTCTTACTTAAGTTCCTTACTACCATCAGAATGTCAAAATATAGACATGGATTTAAGGTGCCCATAGTATAGGTCTTGAGCTTATCCAGAGTCCCTGGTGACAAAACAGGTACTTAAAAGTGCACTTTGGATTATATCTCTTAGTTTCCTTATATCTGCTTGTAATTGCATTAATATGACCCAATCTATAACACAATACAAAAGCATAAGGAAAACTGATAAAATGCTGGGAGGGTGCCAATGTATAAAAGAAGGTACAGGAACAAAGCCAAGTTCTTGAGATGTCCAATGATTATGGGTACCTGATCTACCAACAGGTCAATGATCCAATGGTCCATATTTTCAAAGGGTGCCCCACTCAGGTCTGAAAGACATGGAAAATATGCCAGAATCTTCCACTATCAAATCCTCCCCACACAATTCACTGCTGTAGACTGAATCTCTCTCTGAAGGACAGAAGTAAATGAGTCAAATATGGCAAGATATAAGCTCTGGCGCAAAGGAAGTGTGGGTGTTTGCAAAACCACATTTTGCTCACCTCACAGGCCTTCGACCTTTGGGGATGACTTTCAATTTGTCCTCTTACCTCCATGTTTATGCTGATTTAGAAAAGACGGGGAGCACTTCCCCAAGGACTCCATGTCAAAGCAAAGGAGATGGATTAGAGGTAATTAAATCGACACTAGAAACTTATCTGTCATTGGATCCTTTTGGTTATGTGGATTCCTCAACAAGAACACTGGTAAATAACTGAGCTCTGGTTCAGAGTCCAGGGTCAAGGGTCAGACTTAAGACTGAAAGCAGAATGAACTGAAGCTGATGTATATGCCATTACCTTAACCCCAGTCAGGATGGAGACTCTTAGAGAACAAGATTAGAGGAAACTTCTTCCCAAGCTCTCCAGGAAGCAGCTCCATCTAGCATGGGCTTCATTTCTTTCTTCCTCTGTGTCTAATATCTACCTAGGCAGAAACATTAATGGCAGAGATCCTCAAAACAAACTCTCATAGTTTCTAGTAAAAAGTTTGGTATCTATGTGCATAGAAAGATAATCATGAAAAGAATTGGTTCCCTAAATTTTGCTCTCAAAGACACATATTTTCAGATCCACAGAAGGAAAAAAAAGCCTTTTGGTCAGAAGCTGGAGAGGTAAGTGTGCACTCTGCTCCCTCTGACTCAAGACCAACTCTACTGCTTCAGTGATGTGAAAGATGTGAAGGAATCATTTGGTTCTGCTGAGCAGACTTTGTATTTCACAGCAGATACGGAAGAAGTAAAAAAACAAAGCAAGCAAACTGCATAAATCAAGGATGTCTAAAGAAACCAAAGTGATGAAACAAATATGGTGCATATTTAAGTAGCTTACAGACCATGTCTCACTATGCTAATAATACTGTCTCCAGGAGGAAAGTCCAAATTCCAGTAGTTGTTCAGACCTTGAGTCTGGGTGTCTCACATGGGCTTCAGTATACACTGGAATCCCAAAGAAGAAGATTCTAATGCCAGTGAAGGAATGGACTTTCCAGCAAGAGGAAGAGGCAAGCAGGCAGAGAATGAGGGCTTTTATCTTTATGTCTTATAGGCTGCCACCAGAAAGTATGGCCCAGACTAAAATTAGATAGCCACCCCAAGTGATTCAATCTAGAAAAGCTAAACCTGTTCTAGGCATAAATCTAGGTAGATTTTAGTTAATTCCAGATGTGGTCAAGTTGACAACCAAGAATAGCCATCACAAACGTACCCCTTGACAACCTGACAGAAAAATGTATCTCATTCCATTATACTTAATTTGAAAATGAAAACAATAACCAGGTCATAATTATGCCTAACTTGATATAATTATGTTGAGCCTAGACAAGGGCTTTGCTCCAATTTATGAAGAATGAAGGAGCATCACAAGAACAAAGGCCTGTTTTAGTTTTGATTCCACATCGTTACATAACTTGGCTCTGAAGTCAGGGCCTGCTTATGTTACTTGTTTCATTGGGCAACAGAACACCTAGTGAAAGACACTTAAGGAAGGAAGGGTATCCCATGGTGAGAAAGTTGTGGTGACAGGAACTTGAGGCAGATGGTTACACTGCATTCACAGACAAAAAACATATAGGATGAATGCTAGTGTTTGGTTTGATTTCCTTTCTTATTCAGCCTGGACATCGAGTCTATGATATGGTGCTACTATTAATTAAGGTAAATCTTTATACCTACTTAACCTAATCCAGATAATCCTTCAAAGGCATGCTCAGATGCTAACCCAATCTAGATAGAGGCTTGTCTCTTCTAGAAGAGTCTAGAGAAGAGGTTCTCAGCCTGTGAAGGTAAAACAACCCTTTCACAGGGGTCACATATCAGATATCCTGCATATCAAATACATTAGAATTCATAACAATAGAAAATTACAGTTATGAATTAATTTTATGGTTCTGGGGACACTACTATATGAGGAACTGCATTAAAGGGTCAGAGCATTAAGATGATTGAGAACCACTGACCCAGAGTCTGTCTAGTTGACAATCAATATTAACCACCATTGGGGCCCTAGCAAATTTCATTTAAAATCAGCATTATGGTATTTACACATAGAGGAGATTTTTGGGTGGCGTGGAGAGTTGTGCCACCTATACATCACGTAGCTAAAACAGACTCAAGCCTACTAAAATAACACCTAAACAGAATTCACCATACACAAAGACTATAAACTCAATTGCAGCAGGATGATACTGAGGCTCTGGAAGTGGTTTTAAAAATACTTAGAGCTACTTTTCTCTCAAGAAAATTGAGCTTCAATTTTCTCTGCTTTAAAACTTTAATAATAGCATCTATTCCAATTGTTTTATATGGGATTCTGGTTGGTTGTTTTTTGTTTTTTAGTTGTTTTTTGTTTTGTTTTTGTTTTTTGTTTTTGGTCAGTTTGACACACACTGTATTATCTAAGAAGAGGAAACCTCAATTGTGAAAATGCCCCCTTAGATTGACCTGTGGGCAATCTTGTGGGGACATTTTCTTGATTGGTGACTGCTGTAGGAGGGTCTAGCTTATTGTGAGTGGTGCTATGCCTAGGCAGTTAGTCCTAAGATGCATAATAAAGACAGAGAAAATCACAGGAACAAGACAGTAAACAGAGTTCTTCCCTGCCTTGTGCTTCATGGAGTTCCTGCCTCAATTGCTCTCAATGAAACCCTTTCCTCCCCAAGTTGGTTTTGGTCCCATTCTTTATCACAACATTAAGAACCTAACTAAGAGGCATGGCTAACTGTGAGAATCAATCAAGTATTTGTCTTTGTTTGGTTGAATCATTCCAGCAAAATGTCCCAGGAAGGGGGACTTTTATAAAGATGAATTTCTAGTGTTCTGGGGCCTGGAAAACCCAAGTTCAAGGGGACAAGAAACAATGTTTGAATTTTAGATGGCTGTTGCTTGCTATAGTGGAATGAAGGGGAAAGGAATGAAAGAGGGGAGAGGGAAAGAAAAAGAAGAGGACCAAGGAGAAAGAGAGGAGAGGGATGAATGGATGGAGAGAGGGAGGGAGTGAAGGAGGGAGGGAAGGAGGGAGTGAAGGAGGGAGGGAGGGAGGGAGAGAGGGAGGGAGGGAGGGAGGGAGGAAGGGAGGGAGAGAGGGAGGACTGCTCTGTCCCTACTTGTAACCGCAGCTCCACACTCCCATTGGATACTCATTCCAATGCTGATCCTCACACCACTCACACTGTGCTGCTTAGGATTCATCTATATGTTTGTGTGTCACGCTTCTGTTGTTCCATTCTAAAATACACAGCCACACTTCTGCTGCTCCATTCTAAAGTATAACCTGTGACTTTCCTTCAGGCAGAGCTGTAGCTTCAATGCCATCTTTGTTGTGGGCAAATAAAGTTTTCCTATTCTATTGGCTTCAGCACCATATTAGCTAAGGGCAATGCCAGGACCATCCACCATCTTTGTTATGGGTAGTTCCCCTTTAGTACAGTCTGATTTAAGACCACCAAAGACACTTTTCGATTAATATAAGGTTTTCATTCTATCCTGTCTTAATGATTATTTAATGATTATCCTGCCTTAATTATTAAATAATGATTTTAATATTAATTTAAAGATTTTTAAACTGTAAAAATGTTAAATATCACTGCCTTAAATATATGTTTAGCCTTGTTTTTGCTACTGCTATTAAGTCACAGTTTACTCTCTTTATTTGTATGATATATCCAGGACAAGTAATTAAACAAGCCCAGATTGTCTAACCAAGATATACTTAATATATACTGGCTCTCAATCTTGTCAGAAATCTGCTAAATGTAATGTTAAATGTTTAAGCTTATTATCATAGACAAAGGCTCCCAAATCCTGACAGTTTACCCTTCAAGGTGTCATTGACGAATGGGATAAGATTCTGCCCAGATTGTGATTTGATAATCACTGCGAAACACTGTTCCGCTGCCTTGCCTGCTGCCAGGGCTTAGCCTATCCTATGGACAAACAGAGGAAATCCAGAGAGTTCAATGTCTCATATTGCCTAAGTCAAATTGAGTCATTTTCTTCCACATTACTACTTCACAGGAAAAAATCTTCTCATCTTCCAGGCTTAATAGCCAGATTGACTGCCCAAGTTGTAAATGGAGACCAGAGGACATAGAAACTTAGGTAGTGGACCATTGACCAAACTTTGCCATTTTAATTAAATAATGACATCTAGATTATAATTTATTCTTACATGATTTCTGGCTACATTGACAGCTAGGGTAACTACAATTTGACAGCTAGAAAACAGACCTCTAACTCCTTACCTCAGGGAAATCCATCACCTTATTAGCCTATTAGTCAATTTGTTAACTAGTTAAGACTACCAGATCTCTTATCAAAGACAGACAGATTTGCCTTTCTCACAGAGTTCATGATAAAGGATACACAAGTTCAGATGTAACCTTTCACAGATGTAACCTTCTCTTACTTCCTTATCTAAACTCAGTTTCCAGTGACTAAATGCTTCAGACTTCCTCTCCTCGTTATGCCACTGTCCTAACATTAACCAAAAGAGTTCTTATTAATTAACCTAACTCTAATAAAACATTCCATTATACAATCCAACTTTTATAATCACAGGTTCAAATTTTAAGTTTCCTTTTATTGTCTTAATTATAGACTTAAAATGTTTCTCATGCAAAGTCTATACGATTAGCTATCGCAGTTACGAATTTTAAGTTTCCTTTGGTTATCTTTCAGTTATAGACTTAAGGTGTTTCTCATGCCAAAATATATGATCATTTATATTCACACGGTTGTCAAATTTTCGGGTTTCCTTTATTTGTCTTTTAAATATAATATATTCAGTCTCCTAGACAGAAGGAAAAAACTGTTCTGGCTTCTGCTCCATCGAAGGTTTTTTGTTTTTTGTTTTTTGTTTTTTGTTTTTTGTTTTCTTTTGTCGGGGGGGGGGTGGTTTTTCGTTTTTTGTCTTCCTAAGCTCACCTAAACTTATAAGTGCCAGGAAACATACTCTAAACTACCTCTCATGAAACAGACTCCATCTGGATAAGTACACCTGCCAGTCAATACCCTAAGTTCCTATCTGTCACCTATTCCAGAGAATGTCCCCAACCACGAAGACTAAGGGTTTCAAATGTATGTGTAAGAAAAATGTTTTCTCCCAAACGACCTAAACTTTACTCTCAACCTCAAGTGTGTTTTATGTGTGTATGTGTGAGTATGTGTGTGTGTGTGTCTGTGTGTGTGTGTGTGTGTGTGTGTGTGTGTGTGTGTGTGTGTGTGTGTGTTTTAGCATCTTGCCAAGTCTAGAAGTTTACTCAAAATCTATGCCCAGGGCAGCTACAGAGAAGTAACCCATAGATGCTCCAGTCTACTCTCACAGACACAGACGCTTCTGCTGAACTTGCTCCTTCTTCCCCACAGATGGATCTGTAGACCCTGAACAACAAGGAAATAGCCAAATCTCTCCTGAGATGGACCGACATCCTCATCCCCAATTTCTTAAGTTTCCCAGAGACATGTGACCCCCAAAGTCAGCAGGAAGTAACCAAGGATCATAGCAACCCTATTCCTGCTTCACCATCACCTCTTTCTAGGTTTTTTTTTTTCCTTTTTAAAATTAAATCAAAATGGAGAAAGGCTAACACTCCTAGGCTCCACCCCACAGTTATCCGGCAACAGCCAGGTATGGCTTACTATAAAAGGGGCAGGTCTGCTCCCTCCTTGTCCTCTTACTCCCTTACTCTCTTGTTCTCTTCTCTCCCTGACCCCTTTCTCCCCTGATGCCTCCCCCTTTCCTCTCCATGTGTTCCTGGCCAGTCTCTCCTCCTCCTTCTCCTCCTCCCCCTCCTCCTCCTCCTTCTCCTCCTCCCCCTCCTCCCCCTCCTCCTCCAACCTCCCCCCCCTCTCTCCCCTAAATCTACTTCCCATGCCCTAAATAAACTCAATTCCATACTACATCCATCCTTTGGTTGGGACTTCAGGGGGAAGGGATACCTCAGCATGGGCCCACTGAGGCACCCCTCTTACCTCACCATACCTCACTCTACAAAATCATACCCTAGCTCTCTTTCTTTTTAAATAAAACAAAACACATGGAATTACAAGAAAGCTTTGAAATACTCCCTATATCCCCTCTTCTCAACCCTGCTTTACAGGGGAGGAAAGAGATATGCCTGGCTGTAAATTCCTCAAGCTGTTTAATTTGTCTGAAGCTCAATTTCTCCATTTGTTAGGAGTGCTTAGAAAGGCAACACCGACCTCATCCGAATTGTAATGAAGTTTAAATCAGATAACACGTTGCAGGCATGCATTAGTTCATATTAGCACCGAGTACTAGCTTGATAAATATTGTTAGTGTTAAATGCTACTGAATGTTAAATGCTTCTGTCATGCTTTGTTATTATTAGTATTATTATTAATCACAGAGTTGGAATACACACCCAGATCTCCCGACATCTGGTGTTCTTCACCAAGAGAAAGTGTTCCTATCGAGCAAAGCTAATTAAGGCTAAGAACAGGATTTTTGCTTAATGATAAATCTCATTAGTTTCTTCCAGCTGTGTTTGTTGCATCTAAACAGTAAAGTTGGTGCCAGGGAAAACCACTTCCTGAAAATACCCACCAAAAAGCCAGGGAGGAGGACAGGAACCAGGATGGAAAGTGTGGTAAGTTTTATCTGAGCATTTTTGCTAATGCAGCTGTCTTTTTGGAAAATCGAAAGGAGCATGCAGTTTGGTTGGAAGCCAAAGATGAACCATACTTCTACAGTCAGACAGCTTGGCTCCAAAGAGGGCATTTCTTATACCTTACACCGGATTCACTTTCTTTCTATACTATTTCTTAGTGTTTGAAATCTCCCCTTTACTTCCCTAAAACAACAGCAAATCAAGCTAAAGTGCCCCTGGCATAATTAGTTGGGTTACTAACCCATGTTCAAGGACCAAGTATGCTTGTCATGGTGTGTAGAGGAATGGGGCAGCAGGGGTGGGGGAAGGGTGTGTGTGTGAGGGGGGTGATTGTTTCATGTCCAGGGTCTTGGCTTAAGTAAAAAAAAATGTTAGGGATTAGTTCTGATGGATGGCTGATGCTCTCAGCAGGCGTGGGCTCGTCGCCAGAAGTCAGCCCTGTGGACAGACAGCAGCCATGCCTGGGGTTGTGGGACTCGGCTGATAACAGGACCGGAAACCCATCAGAGACACCCACCCCTTACCTCTGGGCCTCATCAAAATTACCTGCCAGAGACTCTGCACCAGACAAGCACCTTGTCAGCCTGTTCTGTAATAAAAAACAGCTGCTCCTGTTGGGAGGAGGGAAGGGGAGTAGCAAAAAGGATGAGGAAAACACCATTCATAACTTTTCTGAGTGCAGAACTGAAAGTGGAAATCACGGGAGTCCAAACAGGAAATCCTGAGTCTCTGTGGGAATATTACCCTCTTCTAAAGGAATGATAGGAAATCAAAGCTACTGAATTTAAATTGCAGATGTCTTTGATCCTTAATAATGGATTTAGGGTAGGATCTGAACTCAGCAGCATCATAGAGGTTCCAGGGGTTGTATGGCAGAGTTTTGTTAAATAGAGGTCCTATGTTGCTGGCTCTTTATCTGCAGTACCGTCCCCTGGGTCCTAGAACAGTGTCTGCCATTTCCTATGTGTCATAAACAGTTCTTGAGGAAATGATGAATGAAGCACATGACTAGTATTTTCTAAAAAGGGAAGATATTTCAACTTAACAGGTCAGGGTTTGACTCAACATCTAGTCATTTACCTAGCTCTAACATCTTGGGAAATTTGTGTAATCTATAAGATGATGTTGGATTATCTACTGCCTGCAGAGAGAGTGATTCAGTTAAATGTGCTATATTCTTAAGGATTTTAACAAAAAAAAATGTAAAGCTCAGTCACTTAGCAAAGTGTGGTCATCAGAGTACAGATGCTAGCATTGATATATGAATGTACATAGCTTCTAGACTCAAAAGGAAAGGCTAGAATTGTACTTTAAATACTTATGCTATGATAGAGGAGATTGCAAGTCTGGGTCGGGTCCCCAGCTGGGTATACTAGGATGCAGTGGTGGATGGTTAAGATGTAGAACTAGGCTAGTCTAGGAAGATGGGAGGAGAATGCTTGTGGTAAAAACATGAGGACCTGAGTTCAGATGCCAGCACCTACAGTAAAATGTCAGCCATGTACACTGTAACCCTAAGTACACATATACACAGAGTAGAAAAGTTAAGGAATTTAGAAACACCCAAGTCAATCACCTCAAAGTTCAAGGACACTTGTCAATTCATAACAGGAATAGAGAGTTCTATATTAGGAATAATCTTAAGATGAAAAAGAAATGAAAATTTTAAATACCATAGAAATACAGTGCTTCCTATATCTTTCTCTCCTCTCTCTGCCCCTTCTCTCTTTCCCAACTTCCTCTCTCAAAAGTCCTGCATGACTGAGATACATGGTTCCAGATGTTGCTTGCCTACTGGAGATTCTGGTCCTTTCATACTGCCCCAGCCTGTCTGTCATTTTCTCAGCTGTGCTGAGGCTCCATATGTTGCATGTAGCTTCCTTGGTGTGAGTGTGACAACCAACGTTTCTTACATGGTGTCAGACGCGACAGGAAAAGTCTTTTGGGACTTGGAAGTGATGGATTTAAGGGAATGACTCAGTGTTGAGAGACTGGGTTGAAAGAAAATCTCCCTCTTGAGATTCAAGGAGAAAGAGCAGTGAGAACCTTCGGTTTGGAAAGAGCAAGAGGGGGGCGTCACACTGTCCTCACTGAGTGTTCGTAGATCCTTTGGACACCCTTTGATAACATAAAACTCAGTTTGTCTTCTTTTTTTTCTCTCTCTCTCCATATCTTTTCTTTTTTTTTAAATTTTTTTCTTTATTGATATATTTTTATTTACATTTCAAGTGATTTCCCCTTTTCTGGGTCCCCACTCCCCACAAGTCCCTTAACTTGGTTAGAGTACCTAGTTGAAAAAAGTTCTATGTGGTTCTGATTGACAGAACCTATATCCATACTATTTGCCAAACCAAGAAACAGGCATTATTATTCACACTGGCCTTCTCAACGCCTCACTTCTCAGTCCTTAGGGAGAGACAAGTTGTGAAATACTCACTCTAGGATGAGAATATTTCTCTGTAAAATATTGTTCATTGGCAAAGGAATCTATCTCCTCTGATAGTGTCACAATGGTGTGTGTGTGTGTGTGTGTTTAGTCTTTTATTCTCTTTTTATCCTTACCACCTGTACACCTCCTATTGGACAATTAGGAAGGAAATAGGATTATTAAGTTCTCAGTTTTGATATGGAAATTCATATCATTATAAATATATTTACAGCAGGGATACTTGATATATGAGTGTCATTGTTATATCTAACTTTTTAAATGTAGTTTTATTTCCTATCATGTGGTCATCCTATAATCTACACTGCATGGTCACACATTTCCAAGTGTCAGAGAAATATTCTGTAGTTTTACTAACATTAACAACATTCTTAGCTTTGGACAAAGCATGGAGGAGAAACCCATACTATGTTCATTCTCTGTTCTCTTGTTTGTACTTGTATAGTACATTCCCCTAAAAGTGAATCTTATTGCCAGGAAGGAGTTAGTTGTGAAATAGATTTTGATATTGTACTTCTTAACAGGGCTTTCATCTTTATCTAATGATCTAGTGTGTTCTCTCTGATGATGTCAGTGTAGTGTCATGCTGAGTCAATTTATCCTCTTTCTCCCAAAGAAAAGATGGGACAATTCAAGAAAGTTTTCCAGCCTTCAATGTTATTTCTATCATAGATATTATCAGTTCTCTCCTTATAATTTCTAGGGCACATAAAGCACATAGGTACCTCTAATACAACACCCAGTTTAGCTGATTCAGCAAAATCTTTGTTCATTTCTATATGGGTTATATACAGACTTCTTTGCCTGGGTTTATATGTAATTACATGACATTTCCCTTAAGGAACATGAACAAACATCTAAATTCCGTCCAGCTAAACAATGCTCAGTGAATAAGCAAGGTACCAATTTGACCAATGTTCACCTTGATAAATCCATGGGTTTATTGGTGTCCACAGGATTACAGGTGAGGAGTTCCTTACAGGACCATGAATGTCTCATAAGCCCAAGCCAACCCCCGTGACTACTGTGAATACTGTATCTCTGGAGTTCTTGGAACAACTTCTATTTGGCTGAATGTTCAGATTGTCTCTTATAGGCAGTGATGAGTCTTCTGCTGAGAAATTATTAACTTCTTATGTAACTTTAGAAAGAAGCCTTGTGAATCATCTAAATTTCTGCCTTCCCAAACTTGTAGGTTTCTCTTCCTTGCTTAATCTCATGAGCAGCCTCACTTGTCTCTTTAAAAAGGTCTGGTTAAATTCAGAGGAAACTGTTTATAGCATCCTGCCCCTTCTCTAGCTCTTAGACCCTCTCTGCACCCTCTCGTGATGTTCTCTGAACCCTAGGAGGAATATTGATGTTTGATTTTTTTTCTCTCTCTCTATGACTAAGAACAATAGTGATCTAAGACCATAAGCACAAATACTTAGAAGGCAGACTAACAGGCACACCATATTCATTCAACAAATCAGTACAAGTCACTTGCCTTTTCGAAGGCTATAGCATACCCAGCAACAAATTTTTGTCATGGCTTATAGGAAAGGACATGGATTCCTTTCTGTTGATCAGACTCTGAGTGCAGATAGAAAGCTGTTGGTTGTATCCACAATAGTTGTACCACTAATGAACCAGCAGGAACAGTTGTGTGGCCACAGCTAAATAGTACTGGTGGTAACAGTTCCTTCTCAGCAGTCCACATAGCACCCTTTGACACAATGAAAGCTAGATAGTAAGGGAGTGTGTGTGTGGGGGGGGGGGGGGGTACCAGTGCATTCCCACCTTATTTCTCCAAATAATTCAACTGAAGCATGTGGTGTCTTCAGAAGTAGGGTCTAATTAACTGGTTCTGACGTACAACCAAAAGAATTATCAGTAGCTTTTGTTGTTCTAGAAGTCTCTGGGGCTTTTTTTGTCTGGTGACTAAGGAAAATAGCCCATCCTTGTCACTAGAGTTTTTACTTACCCACTACATAGCTTCTAAGAGTGACTTTCCCCCACCCATCCATGGTCCCTTCTGAATTAAATCTTTTAGTTGTTGTTTAAGTGACATGTTTTCCTCTCATGTAATCCAACCTTAGTAAGGTTTTAGAGCAGATAGAAATGCCACTGGACTTGGCTGTTCTCCGCCTAGTTCTGTAGCTCAGTATCTATGAAAGGAGTGTCCCTATCAAAGTTAGTTCCCTGCTGGCATGTATATGAAACATTTAGTTAAGTGACACCTTTGATAGTGATGTTAGATGTCTTGAAAGAGACCTGTAGTAGTGTCCACACAGGTGAGAGCCTATTTATACACCTCACTAACAGCCATATATATAGTCTATTTGCTAGCCCTACACTAGGAAAATTAACTTCTGTTTATATCCCATAATAATATCTATCAAAGCCACAATCAGAAGTAGCCCTTACCTGGCATTACTGAAGACTATGCAGTATATCCATATAGTTTATAGAAATGACAGTGGCTTTAGTGATTTTCCATCCCACATTGGATCCCCTGTGGGAACAGTTCTATCTAATCTGATAAGAAGGGCATCATATACTACCTCTCTCATATCCAATTGTCTCAGCAACATCTATCTTTCAACTTTTATCTTCCAGTTCTTGACATTAATGGGGACCCCAGGCATCTATAGCAAAATTTACTTTATTTAAAGCAGTTCATCTAAGACTGACTTCCCTCATAGTGCTTTGTTGACTTAGACTTTCTCATAAGGAAAGTTCCTTTCCTCCCACAGAATGCAGAAAGACTCCATTAACTCCCCAAGTCCCACAGCCTCATAGCAGTCCGGCTAACTGGTTCACTCATTGTTTGCTTACAAGTGTTTCCTGTCAGGTGCTGACTATTCCCAGGTTATCAAACTGTCTTGTGCGGATCTCTTATTGGGACTTTCATTTGCCTTTGAGTCATAGATTACCCTTCCTGGTTACAGGCTAGATCCAGAGGATCTTTGAATGCCTTCCCCTTGCTCTCTTCTTTCTCATTATCTTGCTCTCACTCTGGGTTCCAGGTTTGGGGATTCCAGGAAGGGCTCTGTAGCAGGAACCTATCTCGCCATCTTTTATCCTTTCTGCCCTGTGCCCATACTAACCAATGAGCTGGCACCTTCTTCTCATCCCCTCTTCTATGTAATTACAGGCCGCTTCAGGGGCTAGCACTAAATGCAGATCCCATTCCTGTTGCAATCTCTCCTTAATCAAGCATCTGTCCTCCAGTCAGCCATGCTACTCTCAGCTTTATTATTCATGGGAGTGACCACCCAATTGCCATAATGGCTTGCCAACCATCTTTGTGCAGCGATCTACAGTCAAGGGATGCAATGCACTCTCTAATCCATTTCAGTAACTCTCCGTACGCAGGCTATGACTAGGCTTGCAATCACAAACCCAGTAAAGGAGGATGACCACCCTGGAATCCCTACTAAGGATCGCCACCTTTCAGCAGCTTGTCCCTAATAGAGTGGTCTGTTGTCAACTGTCATAGAATGCATGCCACCCTTACAGCAAGATGGCACATTATCTATTCATCCATCCAATGCCACATGGAAAAAAATAATTGGGATTGTCCTGTGACACATCATATGATGCTGTCTTGATTACATATCTTACCACCTAGTGATTGAGCCATGCTGCCATTTCTCCCCAACTCAACTTTGCTTCTGTTTGCCCCTGTTCAGAAACAGATTATGTTGTGTGGTTTCCTAGGGAGATGTGAGCGGACTTCTGCTCACCTAAGTTAGAAAACAAACAACCAACTAAAGTATCAACTCCATCAGCCTCAGCCTGGTGTGGCCTATAGCATAGAAGTATAAAAATAAATTCTTTCCTTTCCTAAATTGCTTTTGGTCACAGTCTTTGTTACAGTAGCAAGTTGAAATGAGTGGAAGGTTACTTATCAGAGCAGTCTCAATGGCAGCTACATCACTGAAAAGCCCATCCCTAACCTAAGGGTTAACTCTTGAAAGCTGCTTCTTTGGGCAGCTCTACCTTACCTTGAGCAGCAGGAAGCAGTGGAGGTGAGTAGAGAGGCCAGGTTTTGGGGAATGACTTGTGAATCTTGGAAGTTTCAGATTTCCCAAACTTGAAAGTTGGGCAACAACTTTTGGGACAGCCACCACTCTAGTTGTCTGGTACCCACATGAAGTCCAAGCTTCACATCTGCTACATAAGTGCAGGGTGGTTGCCTAGGTCTTGCTTGTCTATGTTCTTTGTTGGCAGTTCAGTCTCTGAGAGCCCCAAGAGTCCAAGTTGGTTGACTCTGTTGCTCTTTCTGTGGAGTTCCTAACCCCTTAGGGGCTGCAATCCTTCCTCCTATTCTTCCATAAGAGTCCCCAAGCTCTATCCACTGTTTGACTATAAGTGTCTTTATCTGTGTGAATCAGTTGCCAGGTGAAGCCTCTCAGAGGACAGCCATGCTAGAGTCCTGTCTTTAAGCATAACAAAGTATCATCAGTAATGGCAGGGACTGGTGCTGATGATTTTCATTTTCATTTTCATTTATAGATGAGGAAAATGAAGTTTGGAGATGTGAGATCCAAATGTTCAAGCTAAAATGTGTAGGGGAGTTGGAGGTATGTGAGGGGGTTGAGTGTGTGTGGGGTGGGTTTGGGGTATATGGGATGGACTGGGGGATGTGAGTGAGAGGTGGGGGGATACGGGAGTGTTGGGGTTGTGAACATTTGTGCATACTGAGTAGAGATGCTGAAAATTAAATTCAGTTGTTTAGATGCCCTTAGGCTGCAATAACTTCTCTGTTTTTGTCAGTTGTACAATAAAAGTAGGTAGGGTAGGACAAAAGACAGTCAGAGGGATAGCATTGTATATAGCAGGTACATAAACTTCTGTACTTGGGAAATAATTGTGCCTTCATGGGGACAAGTTTCTTCATCTTTTGCTGGAACAGTGGAAGATACCAAGGCTACAGGTACCACCATCTTTCCCCTTTCCCATGCAATCCAGAAGAGGAAGTTGGAGGGGGATTCCTGGGAGCTGGAGTTACACCTGTGAGCTCCCTGACATGGGTGTGGAGATCATCTGGTCCTTTTTAAGAGCAGTACTGGACTTATCCACTGAACCATGTCTCCAGCCCCTAGAGGCAGAGCTTCTAAGGAGGTTGTGTCAACTTACTCTCTACTTCACATGTAATGCCAAGAGATGTGAATAAATTCACTGGAGTACACACATATGGAATAGTGTCACATTTGTTTAGGAATATCTTTTGTGTTTATAGTCACACATTAAAAGAAATACCTTATACTCAGAGTTTTAAGAGTTCAAGGCCAAGGTTAAACATTTTCCTACATGTTTGCATCCTGATAAGATCGGCAATGGGATGAAAACATCCAAATGCCCAAACATATGTCCTAGTCAAGAATTTCTTCACCCTAAATTTCTAACCCTCATTATTTCAGAGGGAAGTGGGCCATTATATTTATTTGAATGTAACATTTCGGAGTTAGATTTGTAGATTCTGAGCTGCTTCCATAAGTCTGGCTAATATGCAACAAAATTTAAAAAAAGATAAACTTCAGCTTTCTAAAATGTCAACATTTGCTGGGTACATCCCAAACATAATAGTGTAGAGTGTTAGATGTCCAACTGAGAACATCATGGAGAGCAAGGAAGCAGAAAGGAAGAAAGGGAGCCATTCTGCCTGCTGACTAGGCCACAGAAGTCACCCAAACTCCATTCCAATGATGCCACGGTTTCTATCTGCAAGACCCCAGTAGCATGATCCACTCAGGAAATCAGTTTATAGGGGTGTAGAGAAAACTAATTTGAGATAATCCATGTAGTATTCCCTGCACCTGGATCACAGTCATCAATCAAAGGAACATGGGATAATAAAAGATACAAATTGGAGGCCAGCCCAGATGGAAGGGTCCAGTGCTCACGGGAACATTACAGCACAAGCATCTTAGGTGCTGGTCACTGTAATCAAACATATTGGCACATGCATCTTAGGGGCTGGTCACTGTGGGCAGACATGTCACTCTCTCTTTATTCAGACTACACTTTTCCTAGAAATCATTTGGTTACACATAGAGAAATCCCTCTTAAAGTCTACCTTGATATTTTCACATTGGAACTAAGGGTGTAAATACACATGCTCACGGCTGGGTATAAGCCCTGTAGTGGTAAGATTCAGCTTGTGACTCTATCATTCATAGCCAGGGAGACAAGTAAACAAGTTACAGGCTCTATTTCAGAATGAAGATGGAGAATCCCTTGTCCCAGTAGTCGTGGCAAAACTTCCATAAAAGATATTCGCATTTATATCTTTGTTCTGTCTTACTTGGCCTCTCTTGTGAGTGTGTTTTATTTGCTGCATAATACCATCTGGGTTCAAACTGTAAATTATTAAATTTTCCCATTCATCTGTATATTATGCAAAACCAGTTTTAATGCAATTTAAGAACATTCAATGTGTATGCAGATCCACTGTTGCAGAGTGTTTTCTCTTGCCTTAATAAAATAATACTACAGCTTGTAATCTGTAAAGAATGGTTATTAGGTTCATTATTCTAGAGGCGAGAAGTTAGAGGATACCAGTGTCTGGCCAGAGCTTTGGGGCTCAATATTATTTCATGGTAGAAACACAGAAGGGCAAAGCTCCCTGAAAGATCTGGTTTTAGAGACAAAAATCACTTCCATGGCAACTTGTCCATATCCTCAGGGATGGCTTTAGTTTACTGGTGAGGATAGAGTTCCTCATGGTCATAGCTTCTCCCACTAAACCCTGCTTCCCAATACTGGATCACTGGGGAATTAATACTCCAACCTATGAACTTTAAGACACATACAAACCACAGTGATCAGTGAAATGATAAAAGTCATATGTCTTAATGCATCATGAATATGAATTCTCATCTAACCAGAACAGTGGGAACTGTGCACACTCAGCTGTTTCGACTTAATTTCTCAGTAATAGATATTTCGCCATATTCTCTACTTTTCCCTTACTGGTGTGTAGTAAAGAAGGAAAAGAAGACAATGGCTTGTTCTCTGTTCTCTTGCTTCTCATCATTATATCATCATGGGCACTTAGTGAGTCTAGCCAGCGACTGTGTTAATGCAATAGTAAACCTTGACATTCTCCTTTCTTAGAATCTACTGCCATCTGTTGAGTTGGACACAAGTTCAAATTTAAACAGAATGTGGGGCTGCAGGTGCCCACTCTCAGTCATGAGTGTAGCATAGTCATGCCGGACTTGTGGTCTTCTCTGAAGTCCTATTCATTGTGTGGCCACTGGCATTTTGTGTTCATGGGATGTTGTTTATGCTACATGTGAACTGAACTTTAAGGACAGGCTATCCCTTTTGCCCAAGATTGTGTTACTCTGCTCACACGCCTCTATAATTCCATTGGGATTCAAGCACAAAACACAAATCCAAGGGAAAAAATTGTAAGACAACAACAGATAATCATCGAACCAAATGATCTGATTTTCCAAGAAAGGGGACTTGTATAATTTCACCTGTGAGAATGAGCCCTGAACTTCCCAATCTGGGCCCTCACTCATGCTGTTAAACCTGTCAGTATCTCAGGTCTGTCTTCTTTAATTTAGGAAAATAAGCTTATCTATCTTTTAAACTTTGGGTGAAAACAAAGTGGTTATTGTAAAAAGTACTAGAAGTTCTCTGTGGTACATAGTACAAAACAACTATAACTGTTGTCATCATTATTTATTGTCACCATCAAGTTTTCTTGGAGAAGAATTTAGGATATTGAAGCATGATCCTAAATTGGTATTCAAGAATCCTCTTTGGATATGTTGTATGTATATTTAGGAAAACACGCACACACACAAAACCATACACATATGTACACATACATGTACATACACATGTATACATACAAATACATACATACCTATATGTTTGTAACAGTAAATAATGAAAAATAGGTCATGAATTTGAAAGAAAGCAAGTAGGAATAGATAAGGAAAGGAAGAAATGATGTAATTATATTAAAATCTAAAAATATAAAAGAAATAATTAAGAAATAAAATTTAAAAAGGCAAAGATAATGCGTTTTGAATTATATATAGTTATAACTACTCTGCCTTCAGATTGTCACAAGGATTATTCAGGCATATTGAAATGATATTCTAGCCAGATAATTCATTGGTCTGAAATAGTGACCTATGGATTAAAGAATGCTGCTAAGCATGCCACAAAACGCAGGGAAATATCATAGTAAACCTTTCCAAACTAAGGCAACTAAAATGTCTTTACACATTACCACATCTCTCTTTCTCCAAGTGTGAGCACATAGTCTGTCAAAGAACACATAAAACTGTCTTGTCAAACAAACATCTCGAGGGCCAAGCAAGACTCCCCAAGCATTTAATGCAAGCTCAAGGATCTCACATCTCACCTCAGGAAGCCCCCAAAGTATTGTCTGCCTAAGAAGTGTTACAGTCTTATCTGCTGCTTTGTGTCTTCTTCTTTCCCTTAGTGACCAAGGGGAGATGGTTGCGCTTTTCAAAGGGGAAGGAAGGAAAGGAAGGAGGGAGGGAAGGAAGAGAGAATGAGAGAGGGAGGGAACAAGGGAGGGAGGGAACGAGGGAGGGAGGGAACGAGGGAGGGAGGGAAGGACAGGGGAAAGGAGGCAGGGATGGAGATAGGGAAAAGCAGGAGAGAGAGAGAGAGAGAGAGAGAGAGAGAGAGAGAGAGAGAGAGAGAGAGAGAGAGACAGAGACAGAGAGAGACAGAGAGACAGAGAGAGACAGAGAGACAGACAGAGACAGACAGAGACAGAGAGACAGACAGAGACAGACAGAGACAGAGAGACAGAGACAGAGAGATTTGTTCAGCTCTGGAAACTGTCCATCTCTGACAAGCGGGGTGAAGAGGCAGAAGTGAATTCGTGCATGTCTCCAGGCTGCATGTACTGAGGATGCGCTATTGTCCAGACTGTGTTCTGGATCCATCCCCTCTCCCCGACTGCAGAAGCTCCTTGGCATGTCTCAGCTCAGACAAAGCCCTTATGGAAAGTAACAGGAAGACTGAGCTGGTTCCAGTGAGTTTGATTTATCGGACTACTGGCATTTGCCAAAGCAAGTGGTCTGGTTCGATGAGATGTTTCCCAGGCAGAAGGAAAGACGTTTTTAAAAAGAAAAAAAATCATCTGGCTTGATCCCACCACCCCCCTCCCAGGCTCTTAGAAACTCTGGATATCATTGGTTCACCACAGCAGAGAGGAAAAGAAAAGGGGGGAATCCATAGACAGCAGGTTGCAAGTGTCTTACCTAATCCTCACCCCCAGTTCCTATCAGCTCTTCAAGGACTTCTATTTCTTTACACCAGTAATGTTAATAGACTCATGTTCTACACTCCTGGCTTTAAAATGCTGGCTGTCTAACTCTCCTAGATGAACTCTCCTCGTCCTGTCTCCCTCTCCTGCCCATCCTCCAGCTCCAGGTCTGCTCCCATCTGTTTTCTGTTAGGAGTTCATTGTCAGAGTGCAGGCTGGTGGAATTTGGAGTTCAGACCCCCTCAAGTGATGAGAGTCCTGGGGCTGCTGAAGGTCCCTCTCATGGTCCCTGCCACCTCCCCCTCCTTCTCCTCCCAATGCCCCACTCGCCCTTGTGCAATAACATGCTAGAGCCCACATCTGTTTCCAATTCCATGTTCATTTGAACTGCTCTGGGAAAATGGAAGATCTCACTAAAGGCTGGGGTCTTAAAGCAACAGCGTGAACACAAATAACTTTATTTGTATATATATTTTCATCCATATCTGATCTAGAGTCAATGAAGATCTCACCATTTATATAGGTTAATAACATGGTGGATTCATAATTCCTTCATTCTGGGCCCTAATGGTTAACTCTGTCCAAGTTCTCATCTGAAAATTTTGCCTAAATTCTACAATCCTAATTAGCAGAGTGCAAGTTCCCAAGCTACTGCATTAGTCTTCAATTTATTTTCTGATTACAACTATAGCTGTTTTCTTATAAGGGCAATAATATAGGAGAACAGAAAAGGGTTCCTTTTCTGTTTATTTCCAAAATAATGGACGGGTGCTGTATGGCATGTGTCATCTAGCCTGGAAGCAGAGATGAATACTCATCTTTCAAGAAGAACACACAGTGGTCCTCAGAGGAAAGGACATAGATTTTCCTCAGCCAGAAAAAAAGATGTCATGGTCATAATCGTGACGCTATTGCCTCTGTTTTATAGGTTATGGTTAAATGAACTCAAAACATGAATCCAAAAACTCATAAGACCCTAGAAAATGGAGCTTTCTTCTCATAGGAAAAAAACCCCAGTGATTGGCAGTGATCATGGTATGATGGATAATTCTCACTGTCACCTCGCCTGGATTAAGAACCACCATAGATGTATATCTGGCTTTATCTATGAGGCTGTTTCTCAAAAGGTTTAACTAGGGCAACGTGATCTACTCTGACTGTAAGTGGCACTATTTTATGGGATTGGGGGAGAAAGCCCTCAAAGGGCCAGCATTTATCACTCTGTGTCTCCTTGTAAACATCATATGTAACAAATCAATGACAACCCAATCCTTTGTCATTTCCATACTTGCCATATCATGATGGATTGTACCCTCAAACTGTGAGCCAAAGTTAATCCCTCCTTCCCTAATTGGCTTTTATCATGCATTTGGACACAGCAGTGAGAAAAGCACCGAAACCAGAACATTAATCCCAAGGAATAGGGCTGTTACACTGATAAACCTAGTCATCTTTTGAAACTGGTTTTTGGAGGAATGTAGAAGAGTTTGGCGCTCTGGAATAGGGATGCCCTACAATGCCATAAGTAGAATTTAATAGGTCATTTGGGTATCAGTTTGGAAGACTAGACTACCACAAGAAATATGGACTGCAGAGGCTAGCCTGGCTCTTGCAGTTTCTGGGAGGCATAAGTAGCCTATAAAGCACTAGTCTAGAGGCCCGCCATATGATATTATGTCCAAGAGTCCAGCTTCATTCTGCCTATATCTTAGGTGTGATGGATAATTCATGGAGGATGCACTCAAAATAAACAGATTCATTTGTGTGGCAGAAGCAATTCTTAGATAGGAGCCTTTTGGGCTGCAGCAAGGTTACTGCTCAGTTCTTATCCAGGTTCACAGCGAGAACAGGCAACAAAGAGAGCGAACTGCAAGCATGACTGAAAGACGGGGGAATGTACGGTCTGGCTAGGAAAAGCATGAACAGTTCAAGGTGAGAGCAGCTGTAATGTTGAAGAAATTAGTCCCACTAAGAAGAACCTCACACTTACACTGGGAAGAGGTGAGAGTTTTGACAGCAACACTAAGGCCCATCAGAGCCTCCAACTTGTGAACATATAAATTCATTCCAGAAGAGAGAACCTGAACTGATAATGTCATCAAGGATGTCTTCTGGCCCTGTGATGAAGTGTTTCCCCAGGATCAGCCTCAAAGGTACACAGAGGCTACTGTAAATGTGGCTTAAGAAGACAGGATACATCTAAAGCTGTCTGAACAACTTTGTGGTGATATCCAATGCCACTTGTTCTACAGGTACTGAATGAAGGTGGAAGGATAAAACAGTTGTGATGGATTACACTAAGGTTCCAAAAAGTCAAAGTGGACAGGCATTGTATAACAGGATATTTTATTCTCTGAAGGACCCCAAACAGCCATTACATGAAGCTAAAATGATGAGGGTTACATTGAGACAGAAAACGGGTGATTCTGGAAACACCAAGACCACTTGGAATCTACTAAGAAAAGCCACATGGATTGGGGGCATGGAGCTGGGTCACATGGAATATATGGAGAATAGCTGGATGGTGGAGGCTACCCAAGGATCCCATCACAAGCCTCAGATGCCCCGGTGGTAGACAGGGAACTACAGGATTGCTGCTTGCCCCGTTGAGCTTTAGTCTTGGTTTAGCCCAACCTTTCCTTGGTATGTTCTTATTCCTCCACTTTGTAATGGAAAATGTCATTTCTGTACCATTGCAAATTGGCATTATAGAATTGTGGTTTGTATTTTATAGGCTCTCGCAGCTAAGTGATGGTCAGAATGTCAAGACTCTACATTTACACTTTTGAGCAAGTTTAGAACTGTTAAGACTTTGGTGATTGTAGACTAAATGCATTTTACTTTAGGAAATAAACGGGAGCTTTTAAGAGCACAGGAGAACAATGCTATGTTTGAAAAGTGATATGTTTGGGTGTCAGATTAACAGGCAATGGGGTTGTGATTGTCAGTCCTCATTATCTGCTTGGCTGGATTTAAAATCATCTTAGAGAAATGTCTTAGTGTGTCTTTTAAGCTGTTTCCAGCCAGATTTAACTGAGGTGAAAAGATGCAGCTTGACTGAATCCAGACATCACGGTTCTACAGACCACTGCCCTAAACAAAAGAGAAAAAAGAAGAACAGCAGCATTCATTTTCCTCTTCCCCCTGGCTGTGAGGGCAGAATGACCAGGCGTGTCACAGCTAGGGCTCAAATGTGCTCCAAGATTTCTTACTTCCTTATGGTGGTTTTGCCAGGAATTATATCACAATGATAAATACATGCATTACCAGAAATGGCCACTAGAAAGCATCAGATCCCCAGTAACTAGAGTTAAAGGCATATGTTAGGTGCAGTGTAAGTGCTGAGAATCAAACCTGAGTTCTCTGGAAGAGCAACCGGAGTTCTGAACTACTGAGCCATCTCTCCAGCTTCCAACTGTAGAAACCCAGGAGTCACCTCACAAACCACAGGAACACTGATCTCAGTCAGACAGGGATAGTTTATTGAGCATTTGCCCCAGAACTGATTGATCAAGGCTGGCTGTGACCCTGAGCCAGTATACTACAGATCTTTTAAGCCTTGAAATCCACAAACATCTGTTCCAAGTTATTTCATCAATCAAGATTTAGGGATAGGGGATTTCCTTAGGAACATGTCTTCGTTGTACACTTATCCTGTTCCCATTGGTTGAGATAGTCAAGGCAGGAGACGTGCCTTGTCTAGCATTCATGTCTTAGCTTACTAACAAGGATGTCAATTATCCACTTATGTGTCTCTTTCTGTCAAGTAGGATATCAGTTCTGGGGAGGTCTAGGGAACTTAAACTTTATTACAGCCCTTTTCAAAATTGAAGTCTTATGATAAATAGGATCTTATATTGGTGCAAGTTTTTCTTGTATGTTTAGGTCCTTTCCAGGGGCAGCTTATGAAAGGAAAAAACATAAAAGCTTATACATAGGTATAGGACATACTGCCTGGAAGTTGGATCCAAGCTTATTGTGGCTATCTATACAAACCAATTCAAAATGAATTCTATTGTGATTGGTTTCCAAGAACACCAAAGCACAGAACATAACAAAATTTGCAATCCAATAGAACATGAGAAAGTTTCCTAGTAACAGATCATGAGAAAGTTTCCTTATACCATTAGTAACAGCACAAAATGGCAGACTAGATGGCTAAGAATTACATAGGCCTTAACATAAATTCCCTGTTTTGATCCACCTTACTTTGCTGACAGTTGATTAAGAAGGTAAAGATTACAATGATTTTCAGGCGACAAAAAGAACATTAGCTGTTCCATTTTAGAGTCTGTTGGAGTTTGAGATATCTCTTGCCAGAATTCATGCAAATTGAAGAGTCAACAAAAATGTCTGTTATTCTTAGATTTGTTTTATTTTTATGTGTTTACCCTAATGTATGTTTTTTGCACTGTGTGCATGCAGTGCCCACAGACACCAGAATATAGCATCAGATTCCCTGGGACTAGAGTTACAGACAGTTGTTAGCTACAATGTGGATGCTGGGAAAGGAAGCCATGTCCTCTGATCATGGTGTTCTTAACCCAAGATTGTCTCTCCAACCTAGAGAAGTATCTCTTAACCAAGAAAACATAATCTTCTTGTTGAGTTCTTTCAAGGAAAATGTTTTCACATTATGTGTGAGCGTGTGTGTGTGTGTGTGTGTGTGTGTGTGTGTGTGTGTGTGTGTTCTAGTGAGAGGAGAAAAAATCTAAAAAGGAAGGACAAATGAAAAAGAAAAAATATTTTGAAACAACACTCATGAATTCTGCTTTGTAAGGTAAGGAAAGTAATTTCTTTATGGAAAAAAAGCAGTGTGCCTTCTCCTGGCTATGGAAATCTTTGAGAACTTAAAATGAATGGGAAAGAAAAATTGCTGACATATTAGAGCACCAACATAATGCATATGCCTTGAAAGAGAGTAGACCGAATGTTAGAGCTGCTATTTTCATTATATGAACATGGGTCATTTGTTCAGTAGATTTGTGTTTCCCTGTTTCACCCATGAAACACAATATAGTTCTGTATCCAAACTGGTCATTGTGGTCATGAATTTCTTCGTATCATGGACAGCACATGATAAGTGTAAACAACATGCTACCTGTTCTCACAGAACATCCTCACTGCATAGGAAAAAGAGAGAGACTGACTGAGGCTTGTGGGCTTCCAGAGACATGCTGTGTGTTGTGCTGCAGTGCTGGGCTCTGATGTCATAGAAAGGTGTTAATATCCACCATAGATGAGCTAATCCAAACTGCACAGCATTCATGCAGCCATGCATTAGGGGTGGATACTTTTATAGTTCTCATGGGAAAGGATATAGGAAATGTTCAAGGGTTAGGTGCACCGGGCTGTCATCAATCAGCTCCTAGACACATGCTCAAGTGTCCTAGTGGTTAGAAAACTTAGGCAGGTGCATAGGTATGAAGCGTCCATGGAGATATGGAAGACTAACATGCCAGTTTAATAGCTCATGGTAGATGAGGGGCTGCCACAGACAAAGGAGCAGGGAACTGTGTTTGTGTTCCAAGAAATACTTATAAAATAATTGGTGAGGGGGCCTTCTTGGGTTACTTTAGATGTATAAACTGTTTATTTTTGCGAAGCTGATTAGGCAGGCATGGAGAGGGCTAATGTACTTGGGCCCTGTGTTTATTCCTTCTAAGAGTTCATGACTGATCAGTTATTCTCTTTCTCGAACAGATGTTATTCCGAAGGCTATTGCCAGTGGCTCAATGTCATATCTTCTCACCCCATTTCCTCCCTTGCAAACCCAGTGGGCACAAGTAGAAAACATCATTCTTGAATCCTCAGGCTAGAAAGAATTTTGAGGCATGCTCATAGACCTGTCCCAAAGGACTCTCTTGTATTCATTCCCACTAATTGCTTAGGAGAGCCTGTGACTGTTTTCAATCAACTTTCACTATAGTGAACTTGTCTCCAAATCAAGGTTTAATGAAGAAGAATTTTTCCTTTAAAAATTCATCTTGACAAATTAATATACCTGTGGCCATAAAGTTGTGTTCATTTTTTAAACAAAAATGTTTTTGAAACATGCCCAATCTTGCTGATAACACTTAATACTGTACGCTGATGAGTCACCTGACATCACTCCTGGTGATTTATTGGGATTGTTTTGTTAGTTCTTACAAGAATTATCCACTGTGATTAGATGCTATCTCCTTCCACGTTTATAGATAAGGCAACAGAAGCAGTGGAAGACTAATTCTTGCCCAAGATACTTGAGTCATGAGACTAGTAACTGAGGCAGCTGCATTTCAGAATGCAGTCAGTAACTGAGTCAGAACCACATTCTGAACCCTGTAGAGTAAGATGTTATGGTTCTGGTTGGACCACAGACATTACTAATAGAGGAGCAGTCGTATGAGAAATACTGCAAATTTACAAGATGGGCTCCAGTTCTGAACTAATGTTCCCCTCTTCTTTGGGTTCATTGACTCAAACCCACGAGCAGAAGCTGTGTCTAGATCTACTGCATTTGATATTTACAGGGTTTTTTTTATTCCTTAATTATCAACACACTGCTTCTTCAATCTTCTATTAACTGAATACTTATTTTATAATTTTCTGTGTGTTTATGAAAGCACATATGGTGTGTGTGTGTGTGTGTGTGTGTGTGTGTGTGTGTGTGTGTGTGTGTGTTCACATGCATGTGGGCACATATGAATATGTGTGTGCCTGTGTGAAGAGGCCAGAAGTTGACATCAGATGTCTTGCTCAGTCACTCTCCGTATTGAGACAGGCCCTATCACTTTAACACAAACCTCATGGATTTACTTGCTCTGAGGATCCCCAGTCTTAGTCTCCCTAGCACAGGGATTACAGGAGAGCCACCAAACACACCCAGCATTCATGTGGGTGCTGAGGATTTGAACTGCAATCTCCATGCTTGCCCAGCAAGTTCTCACCCACTGAGCTGTAGCCTTAGTTTCAATCATTTCTTTTCTCAGTATTTATTTCAGTAATGTGCCTTGAAATAAAACATTGATATCATACAAAGAATTATTCAGCAAATATTACTAAGAACACTAGATTTTTTTAATGGCATCAGATACCAATTTTGAGTTATTTCCTTTGAACCTGTTAAGGAATTGTTTCCAAAAATTCAGAAAGATGTTCGTATTTTGTTTTGCTGTTTTAAAGCATATACTATAAAATATTAATGCATCTCTTTCTTCATCAAAGCATATTATAGGTTTTTAACTTATTATGTAGAGTATTAATTCTTATACCTGGAGTAAACAGAGTCTAAACCACATGACCGCTTTCATTCCGAGGTGTTTCTTAGATATCTTTCTTAAGGTATGATACCTACATTTTGATTCTAAAGCTTCACATCATAGCATATGTAACACAAATAATGTTTGCAACTCAGTGGGTCCAAGTGTCTCCTGGCTACATCATCCACCCTCACAGCATTTCAGAACCTTAAGGAAAAATAAACTTCTTTCTTTGATTTGTATATGCCATCTCTCCCTAAGTGACCATGTTCCAGAGGCTTGGTCCTTGGCCTATGATAACACTTAATGGAAGATTTAAGGGTGGGACCCAGTGGGAGGTCCTTGGCTGGAGACATATTTCCTAAATGGATTAGTGGGAACTTGGCCATTTTCCTTCCTTTCTCTTTTTATTTTTTGGATAAGAGGTGAGAGATTTGGGGAGGTACTGTCTCCATAATGCTGCATTGACCCAGCAGTAAATGGGGTTAGCAGGACTGTGTAGAGTAGAAATGAGTGGTGTAACAAAACTAGCAAAATTGTAAGGAAAACCATAGTCTTTTGTTCTTTTAAAATAACTTTGGTTCTGTATGTATGCACATGCACACGCGTGTGCTTGCACATGTATGTGAAAGCACATGCTTGCACATATGGATGACAAGAGATGATTCATGAGAATTGATCTATTTCTACCATGTGGATTCCATGGGTCTAAGTCAGGTCATACATGCTTGGCAGTGAGTGCCTTTTTCTGTATAGCCACTTACCAGTCTGCCTAATATCTTTACAAGTTTATCATCTGATGTATTTGTTAAAAGCAATGGAATTCTGCCTAACACAGTTTTGGTGTTCAATGTATTGTAGCATAGATTCTCTTATCACTTCCAAGAGTAACTTATAAAATATATTCTCTTATCTTCCAAAATTACTCAGAATAGTGTACACAAAGACTGAGATGGTTCTCAGGAAAATGTGTAGAATGTATAGCCTGAGATGTTTTGTAAGAATAGCTGGTACTTCAATAGTATAGCAAGAACCCATTTACAGCTACTGAAATACTTTAGATTGTGGAAAATTGTTTCTGGTGCTTATAACCTAAAAATATGACAATGTTTCTTAGAGGGCATAGGATTTTGTATTTTTAAACATAAGGACATCATTATTCTTTTGACTCCAAGATAAGAATGTCTCCAAGCAGCCTGAAGAGTTCTGTTCTGGTTCGTGTAGATTACAGCATAAAAGATCAAGCTCTGTTCTCAGTTGTCAAATAGCTGGGAAACTGTAAGTGGATAAAGGGGCAATCAAAACAGCATCAACCTCTGATTAAAGTGAGTGCTGAGTTGAGAGAGATCTCTAGAAAGTCAGATCCTGGCTGAGGAAGTCTCCTCCTAGCTTTTTTGCTGATTTTGCCTCTCTCTCTCTCTCTCTCTCTCTCTCTCTCTCTCTCTCTCACACACACACACACACACACACACACACACACACACACACACACACATACAGAGAGAGAGACAGAGACAGAGACAGAGAGAGACAGAGAGACAGAGAGACAGAGAGAGAGACAGAGAGACAGAGAGACAGAGAGACAGACAGACAGAGAGCTTGGTCCTGGAGGAAATTCCACAGCATGACTAGTGTTCTAGTCCATTTTCTGTGAGTGCAATCGTCCCTCATTGAGTGCTATCAATCACGTACTGATTAAGTTTGGCATTCTTCCAAATACATGTGACTTCCATAGAAATCTGTGAACCATCCTGTCTTAGTCAGGCTTTCTATTCCTGCAACAAAACACTGTGACCCAAACGCAGATTGGAGAGGAAAGGATTGATTTGGCTTATAATTCCAAATCATGTTCATCATTGAAGGAAGTCAAGACAGGCACCCAAACAGGGCAGGAACCTGAAGGCAAGAGCTGATGGAGCCATGAAGGAGAGGAGCCTTGGGGTTGGGGTGGGGTGGGGTGCTGCTTACTGGCTTGATAAACATGGCTTGTTTAGTCTGATTTTGTACAGAACCCAGGACCACCAGTTCAGGAAAGGCACCTTCCTCAATGGGCTGGACCATCCGCCTCCCCATTGATCACCGATTGAGAAAATGCCTTACAGCTGGGTACTTGGAGGCATTTTCTCAACTGAAGTTCCTTCCTGTCTGATGTCTAACTCGTGTCAAGTTGAAATACAAAACTAGCCAGTACATAACTCAGTGAGAAGCTGGGCAGGAGGAAGATGTCAGGCGACATGAGGCCAGCTTCAGGCCAGCACATCCTAATGCTATTTCTGGAGATCCCAGACCCCATGCTATGTCACCAAACAACTTCTGTCCTGTTAACTCCTCTGAACAAGAGAAGAACCAAGAGAGAAGAACAGTCTAATTTTACAATAAACGGAGAGTCTCTATAGCTTGAGAGTGGATCACACCTTTAAGTGAATCCTCAGAAGCCCACTTGAGGACCATTTTCTCACCAGGATGATTCTAGATTAATGTGCTTCATCCCAATCATGCTTCCCAGAGGGAGGCACAATACTTCAGAGCCAAGGACCACGAAAGCATGTTTGTGTTTTTAATTATGGAAGGTAATTAGGAGGCCTCATGTTAAGTGAATAAAGTGAAGTCTGAAGAGTTACCACACAACATCAATAAACCATAAGAAATGCTTGCAGGGTGGTAAAGAACCAAGCAGAAATTCCAGAATCTGAAAGAATATTTTGTCAGCAAAAGCCAATCAGCTCAAATGATATAGAGCTAAAAAAGAATGATAAACATTAATAAATCAAGTGAAAGTTGAAGAGAATAAAAATAAAATGTTGAGGAAGAAGGTAAGAAGTGGGGAAGCTGAGGTGGGAGGTAAAAGGTCGTACCCTGGAAATTCAGGGAGAAATTAAGAGGGGGTAGGGAGTGAGAGAGAGACAGAGAGACAGAGAGACAGAGACAGAAAGAGATACAGAAAGAGAGACAGAGAGAGAGAGAGAGAGAGAGAGAGAGAGAGAGAGAGAGAGAGAGAGAGATGAAGCACTCACAAAAAGTGTTAGGGAAATGTTTTCAGACAACATGTCTGCGTACCAGGGTTCAAAAATCTTAAAAGCCAAAATTCTGACCAAGAGTAAAAATTAACATACTCAAATATATATAGAAGTAAATACTCAAGGAATTTTTTTTTAAAATGTGAAACTACCCTAAGAATAAAGGTCAGCCTATTCTTCCAACCCAAATGTTATGCATAACTAGCCTCAAATTGTTCATCCACACAATTGTTTTGCTCTCTATTGCCCTTGTAAACACCATGACCAAAGCAGGGGAGGAAAGGGTTTATTTCAGCTCACAGCTTACAGCCCATCATGGAGGAGAGTCAGGGCAGGAAGCTGAAGATGAGAACTCAGAGACCATGGAGAAATGCAGCTTATAGGCTTGCTATTCATAGCCCACTCAGCTGGCTGTTTTGAGACAATCCAGGCATGCCCTGGCATGGTATCACCCACTGTGGGTGGATCATTCCATCAATAATTAATCACAAAAACACCCCCATAGACTTGCCCACTGGCCGTTCTTATAGAGACAAGTTTTTATTTTAGGTTTCTACTTCCCAGTTGACATAACTTGTGTCAAGTTGACAAAAACTAACATTCAACTGCGAGAAGAATATGGAGATGCATTTAAAAATGAATAGCCATGCTATAAATGAGTATATGTGTATGTGTGTAAAAGTCAAAATTAAAGTGTTCAGAAAAAAGACAATTACAAATGCAAATGTCATTAAGCTGTCTATTTTAAATCAATAAAGGAAAGTAGTTTCATGGGGTTGGTGTTCTAGGATCCTTGCCTTGTTTATAAAAGAGGTATAATTAATAAGGAACCTGAGGTTTTTTAATGTACTATACATGATAAAAATTTAAATGTTGTAATTTAATAAATAGAAATAGAGTGTGTTGTCAGATGTGGATGGCTTGTGCCTATGGACCAGCAGAGGGGAGAAGGAGGAGGAAGAGGAGGAGGAGGAGGAGTTCACACATCCAACTCCAGCCTGGATTGCCTAATGAGATACAGACCCCACCCAAAAGGAAAGAGGAAGAGGGAGAGGAAGAGGAAGAAGGAAGGAAGAAAGGAAGGAAGAAAGGAAGGAAGGAAGGAAGGAAGGAAGGAAGGAAGGAAAGAAGGAAGGAAGGAAGGAAGGAAGGAAGGAAGGAAGGAAGGAAGGAAGGAAGGAAGGAAGGAAGGAGAGAGAGACAAAGAGAGGGGGAAGGAAGGAAGGAAAGAAGGAAGGAAAGGAAAAAGGAAGGAAGGAAAGGATTTAGAAGAGGGAAGAAAAGAACTGGACAGTGCTACCCTCAAAAGTGTAGGTTTTTTAAAAGAAACAGTAAAAGAAAAAATGTAAAGATAAGGGAAAAGGTGGGAATTGTGATAAATCTAAGCATAGAATTCATGAATGAAAGGTAATTACACAAAGCAATAGCTTAATTATACTGTAATAACCAAGAAAAAATAAAAATTAGAATAAGAGACTTTCTGTGTATAATTGCTAAACAGAACCACTATCATGCAGATGGTAAATTGGAGCAAAACAGTGAATGGAGATGGGGTGGGAAGAACAACAGGAGGAAGGAACAGAAAGGAAGGGCAAAGTCAACCTTTGGAGTGGCTGGGTTTCCACTTTCCCTGCTTAAGTTTGAGGACAGTTACAGTTAACACCCCAGGTCAGGGAGCTTTGCCAACTACCCATGAAACATCTGCTGTATTTCTGACCCAATCCAAGGAAGGACCAAGCAATGGAATAGAGGAGGTGCTGAAAAACCAGGATACAGCAGGCACAAAAGGTTCTGGTAAGAATAATCCCAGCCCTGGTCAATAGCTGCCAGGACCCTGCCTTGCCCCTGTCTGCCTGTCTGAGAAGGCAGCAGAAACTCAGCTTACCATAAAAGGACTTGAGGGACGCTTCTTTTCCTCCCCAGTCTAGTCCCTCCCCAGACACATTTGACAGTCTAGTCTTCTGATTAATGGCTTGCTAAGTAAAAGCTTTAAAAATCTTCAGGGAGAGGTCTCATAATCCAGAAACTCTATAATATGATGTTCAGAATGCCTTTAGAATTAATGAGTAAAATATTCAATTATTTTTAAAAATTAACAAATGGTATGAAACAAATAATGAAGAAGAGCATCTGAGGAATCAGGAGAAAAAGGATCAAAGTAACTTTAGAGGTGGTAAAGTAATATTAAATATTTAGAGTATAAATAAGGAGAATCTGAAAGGCTGAGGGAAGGTGATAATACTGACAAAAAATACTCCAGGAGCTGGTGGTTATGACGTTCATGGAGAAGAAGAAATACAGAAATTTAAAGAATTAAGAAATTCAGGACCCTGAGGAGGGTCCCCTGAAGATGTTCATAACCAAAGGCACACACAAGAAGCTGTAATCTGAAGACAATGGAAATATTTTTAAATTAGCCAAAGGAAAAAATGATACACTACATACAAAGGAAAAATAATTTAAAGTACCGTTTGAATTGAAATAAAGACAATCATGTTAAGAAGTCAATAGAAATATATGCATTACATATTTTGTCCAGTATTTTGGAGCATCTAGGCTGTTACCTCCTCCTGCTCACTCCCTTCTTTCCCTTTCTCTGACCCTCCTTCCCTTTCCCCCTCCCTTCTTCTTTCCCTCCCTTCCTTCCCTCTTTTCCTCCCTCTTTCTCTCCCTTCTTTCCTTCCCTCCCCCTCTTCCTCACTCCCTCTGCCTCTGGGAAATGTAAACATCTCCTTTGCCCCATACTTTCAATTCCATCTCTTTAACCCAGTGAAAATATATTTTAGCAATGACCCACTAACGTTGAAATAATATATCAGCCAGGAGACCACAGCTACAAGACACAGTAAGAAAATCTTTAAAGCCAATGATAAACACTATATGGACGTGTAGATGTACCCCAAACAATGAACATTGTTCATCTGTGCTACTTGGATAAACATTTTAATTAGTTGCTAAAGAATAATAATGTAATGTAAAGCTTTTAATAGATGTGTTAGTAAAACACAACGTATGAACGGGAAGCCAGATCAGTGGTTCTCTGGGACACAGGTTGCAGAAACTAGGAAAAGAAAATTCTGATATTACAGATTCTTCCATTGTGATCATACTCATTATTGCATGGATGTATGTAAATATTCCAGAATTATTAAATGTCACAGTAAAAAATAAAAGCCAGCAGTTCGTTTTTATTTTATAAGTGATTGTAATGAGTTTGAAAGGTGATAGACATCTCTAAAATCACTTAAGAAGGCTAATTTTACCTTAAAAACCAAAGTAGATTAGAATGGCATGGGGGTGTCCTGGGCATGGCTAGAGTAGTTTGCTGGAGACAAACGTGGAGAGCAGTTGGCAGCACCTCCATGTAAGTGGATTTGCACCCCACTGCGGGCTCCAGGAGCAGGGGAGACCCCAGGTTCTCCATCTACATGTGCTCCAGCTGTTCCATTCTTGAAGTTTACTGAACAAGCAACTGTTTGGAGACAATTTAATTGTAATGAGCCTTCATAGCTAAGTGGTCTTTTATTAGCCCGCATGCAGTCCGATTGTCAGGAGGGACCACCTTCCCCCAGCTGTCTTCCAGTACTTCTCCGTTAGGGTGAAATATGACTTTAATAGCGTCACACCTGGAGAAATGCTCTTCCAGGCAGCAGCATGGATACCCACCCTCCCCCACTGAGAAAACAACGGCTTGTGTTTCTTTATTCCTCAGGGCTGGGCTTGGCAGCTCTTTGAATGATCAGATTGGTTTTAAAGTCAATAGAAACATAGCATATAAAAAGCAAAAATCATGCTTTGGAGCTGACTTACATAATTTAAATAAAATACGGTGGTGGGTGTGGTAAGGGAATAGAACAAATAGACCATGAATGCTCGTCTTAAAAGTTCTTTATTCAGTATGTGTCCAGGGAAAATGTAGGATAAACAACTCCATCAAGTGCAGGTTTAATGTCTCTTGGGCCTCGAAGCATGGGAAAAGTTACAATGGGCCAAAGCATGCTGGTCTCAAATCTGTGGGAACTGCTCGGCTAGAGAGTTACAAAGACAGCTTATAAAGTAAAAGACCCAAGTGGACTTTGATTCCTAATACAAAGTAACTTCCGGGAATGGACCACAAAACTCACTCAGTGTGCATAGCACAGATAAATGTTCTATCATACTCCAAACAACTTTCAGACAGCTGCTTTGGACACTCCAAACTCTGTGTCCAAAGACACCACCCACCCGATTTCCAATTTCTAGTCTCTGCTATGGTAACCACAGCTCAGGGCCATTCATTAGTTTGAGAGTCATACAGGTCTTGTCTCTCTGACTGCAAAGCCTGTGATCTTCATGTTCACCCTGAGCGAGCAAGTGGGTGGAGACATATTCCTCCTGTGTTCCTCCACGGCTAGAGCATCTTAACAAGAATTTATCCCTGATATCTCCAGCCTCCTCTGTATGAAACAAGTTTATGGTATACCCTGACAGAACGATTTTGTACTTCCTCCTTTCCTCCCAACCATGAAGTATCAACTATCCTTTTACAGGCATGTACTTCCCCCAGGATGCTGTGTCCGTGTTCCCAGTCACACATGACATACAGTGACAAGATCTAAACCTCTCCACTCTCACATTAAAACATCCCAGATCTCCCTGGAGATCCATCCAAGCTCTGTGGAGAACCAGAAAGTATCTTCAAGCTCTTCCTCAGGGAATTTAGTCTCTTGGCTTCTCCTCTAAACAGCTGGTGTTCCAACAGCAGGGAAAAGCAGGAAAGAATGAATAAGGTTTCTTGAAATACAAATTTCTAATTGCAGAGGGGAAGAGAGCAGGAGCATTTGGGACTCAAATATTCTTTAGTTACTAAGACTTTGGGTCAGACTCTACACTGCTGTTTTTCACATTCGACTTTTCTCCCTTTCCCTCCCAGTACACTCCTGCTTTTGACCACTGCTGTCATGGTATCCTAGAAGGTCTTTAGGAGCTGTAATCTCTGTTTCCTTTGAATTGCTCTTACTCAGTCTGCTCTCGGACAGAATCACCAGTGCTTCATACTCAAGGCCTGGTCGTATTTAATAGTATGAGAGTGAAAGGGATGTAGGGAGGCTTTATTGTTTTTCTAATGATATTCACATGAGCTGCTGTGTTCCCATTAAAAGGGAGCCTGGGCATGCTTAGATTTTTATAGGAAAGCATAAAGGCCAGGCTCTGTGGCTACATTTGGGCTCCTCATATGACTCTTTGGAAATGAGCCAACATGGACAGTTTAGGTTTAACATGTAGACATTCTCCAATATGCTCCTTCAATAAGTGGGGAAAAGAGGTTCTTCTAAAATAAAATCAAAACTGAGATGATATGAGCTTATCTCAAGCATAGAGAATTTAGGGCGTGGATGGACAAACTTTTCAGTACAAATCCTTGTCACGTTATAAAACTGTCTGTCCCAAAGATGGGGGAAAATACACAGCATCTCTCAGGACATGAGACTTCCGACAAAATCAACAGTGGAAAATGTTCCGGATGCTGACAGACCACCAGTGTGTTTACCGCCAGCCACATAAGCCCTAAACCTGTAGTCAAGTCAGCAAGATGGACAGACACACGGAAGGCATCAGCTTGCCTGCTTCAAGGAGTGCGAAGAAGACATCCACTAGGTAAAGGAGTTCACGGAGAAGCTGAAAAGAATTCTTCCAGTGTGGTCAAGGGGAACTGTCCTTCTCGTCTCTCAGTGTCCCTTTTGGGAAAGGATGACACTTTTTCTCTGTCCTCTTGGGTTTCTTTCTTTCTTTCTTTCTTTCTTTTTTTTTTTTTACTATTTTTTTTTATTGGTTAGTTTAATTATTTACATTTTCAAATGCTATCTCCTTCCTGGTTTCCCCTCTGCATACCCCCATCTGCATCCCCCCTTTACACTGCTTCTATGAGGGTGCTCACCCACCCACCCACCCACTCCCACATCACCATGCTTGCATTCCCTTACACTGGAGCATCGAGCCTTCACAGGACTAAGGGCCTCCCCTCCCATTAATGTCAGACAAGGTTATCCTCTGCTACATAGGCAGCTGGAGCCATGGGTCCCTCCATGTGTACTCATTGGTTGGTGGTTTAGTCCCTGGGAGCTCTGGCGAAGGGGAGTCTGGTTGATTGATATTGTTGGTCTTGTGGGGTTGCTAACCCCTTCTGCTCCTTTAGTAGTCCTTCCCCTGACTCCTCTATTGGGGTCCCTCTGCTCAGGCTGATGGTTGGCTTCAAGCATCTGCCTCTGTATTTTGTCAGGCTACCCACTCCTAGGGGTCAACAGACATTATAAAGGCAGCACACTTGAAAAGAAACAGAGGCTGACAGGAAAGAACAGAAGGTCTGGCTCCCACCAAAGGAGTCAGGAAGGTGTTCAAAGTTCCTCTCAGGGAACCTCTACATCTTGGCTTCATTGACTCTCTCCATAAAAATCAAGTCCCCGTTTAAATAAATCATTATATTTGAGAATTATCCCTTTTCATTTTTGTAAACTGTCTCAATCAGACTGGAAAGACATTTGTCTTAGTAGACCACTTGTTCCCTGTCTCTCACGCCTATAGTCCAGAAATTCTCAGAATACACATGTCTTTCAGAGGTGGTATGCTCCATCCAGGCTTCAGGCTTGCATTCCAAAGACGTTTTACATAAAGTAGCCCTCATGAGTTCAACACTTCTGAGCCTAAGATGATGGCATCTGTGTCTCAAAAGGCCACCTTAGAGGATGGAGAGGGAATAGAGAGGGAGAGAGAAGAGAAAATGTGATGTAAACAGCATAAAAAGATACACGGTGAAGAAGCAGCTCCAGGGTTTATCCGGAAACCCTGTTTCTAGCTTCTGCCCTGGAGGACCCAGGTGTCACTGGAAACCATTTGGGTCAGCTGGAATAGAAGCAGAAGGATGGAGGTCAGGATGTATGAAGCGGGTGCCTCTCAGAGACAGAACAGTGTGCTGAAGGTGTACCCATCTCTTCCTTTCCAGTTGACTGGAAACACCACTTCAATACAAAAGGGGGCTCATTTTTATTAGATATATTCCTTATTTACATTTCAAAGATTATCCCCTTTCCTCCTGTCTCCCCCGAAAACCCCCTATGCCACCCCCCTTGCTCACTAACCCACCCACTGCTGCTTCCCTATCCTGACATTCCCCTACATTGGGGCATTAAGCTTTCACAGGACCAAGGGCCTCTCTTCTCATTGATGACCAACAAGGCCATCCTCTGCTACATATGCTGTTGGAGCCACAGGTCCCTCCATGTGTGCTCTTTAGTGGGTGGTTTAATCCCTGGGAGTCCTGGGGTATTGGTTGGATCATATTGTTGTTTAGCCTATGGGGCTTCAAACCCCTTCAGCTCCTCGGGTATTTTCTCTAGCTCCTCCATTGGGGACCCTGTGATCAGTCCAGGGGTTGGCTGAGAGCATACCCCTCTGTATTTGTCAGGCACTGGCAGAGCCTCTCAGGAGACAGCTATATCAGGCTCCTGTAAGCAAGCACTTGTTGGCATCCCTAATAGGGTCTTTGGTGTGGTAACTGTATCTGGGATGGATCCCAGGTGGGGTAGTCTCTGGATTGCCTTTCATTCAGTCTCTGCTCCATACTTTGTCTCTGTATCTCCTCCCATGAATATTTTGTTCCCCCTTCTAAGAAGGACCTAAGCATCCATATTTTCAGTCTTGCTTCTTCTTGAGCTTCATGTGCTCTGTGTATTGTATTTTGTGTATTCTGAGCTTCTGTGCTAATATCCACTTATCAGTGAGTGCATACCATGTATGCTCTTTTGTGATCGTTACCTCACTCAGGATGATATTTTCTAGTCCCATCCATTTGCCAAAGAATTTCATGAATTCATTGTTTTTAATATCTGAGTAGTACTCCATTGTGTAAATGTACCACATTTTCTGTATCCATTCCTCTGTTGAGGGACATCTGGGTTCTTTCCAGCTTCTGGCTATTATAAATAGGGCTGCTATGAACCTAGTGGAGCATGTGTCCTTATTACATGTTGGAGCATCTTTGGGTGTATCCTCAGGAGTGCTATAGCTTAGTCCTCGGGTAGTACTATATCCAATTTTCTGAGGAACCACCAAACCGATTTCCAGAGGGGTCGTACCAGCTTGCAATCCCACCAGCAATGGAGGAGTGTTCCTCTGTCTCCATGTTCTTGCTACCATCTGCTGTCACCTGAGTTTTTGATCTTAGCCACTCTGAGTGGTGTGAGGTGGAATCTTAGGGTCGTTTTGATTTGTCTTTCCCTGATGACTAAGGATGTTGAACATTTCTTTAGGTGCTTCTCAGCCTTTTGGTATTTCTCAGTTGAAAATTCTTTGCTTAGCTCTATACACCATTTTTTAATACGGTTATTTGGTTTAATTTTAATGTACATATAAAGACACAGTATTTGCTCACAATACACTGCCAATTTTTAAAATGTATTTAATCATTTAAAACGTGCTGCCAACACATACAAATACAAATCTACCACTAATTCAATCATAAATACATATGTAAAAGAGATAATATAAGGTTTGTGAATAAGTAGATGAGCAGAGTTATATACGGAAAAATCTTTTTGCTAAGATTACAAAATAGTATCTTATATTTTTATATATGTGTATTTTTCCACTTAAATATTAAGTCATCTAAAATATTTATATGTAGTATTAGATATAAGAATTTTATTACATAGCTTAGATTTATGACCAATATTTTCAACATTATCTAATATAAATATATTTTAACAGTAATTTTAAGAGGCACAATTTATCACATGACTATTCTGTGTACTTGTACATCTATTTTTAGGCTCTATTCTATTACATTAATTTATTTGCCTTTCCTAATGCCAAAAATGTTTGTTTTAGACATTACCCTGGCTTAATCTCTTACTTAGTATAAAATAAGAGAAAGCTTTCTCACTAGAGTTTTTACAAATGTTCTTGGCAACTTTCCCACGTTCACTCTCCCGTTTGACCTTTGGAATTCATTCGTATGATTAGCCTCAATATCCACTCCCCAAAGGGAAAAAATAATTGCCTTCCTGTTGGAATTGTGTCGGATTTCCATATATGCTTGGAAGTACAGACAGAAAAACAGCTATAGAAGCATCAACATGTACTGGGGTGTTTAGTCTTAGGCATGCATATCAACGGTCACCAGAATGCTAGAGCATTTAAACCTGAGGGACAATCCAATCATCTCATCACTTGGCATGCAAAGATAGACAAGTGAATTGATTTTCCTGAAGTTTGATGTATCCATCAGTACAACATAGATGTCAGTGCCCTGTGGGGGATTTTTAGCAGCAAAGTATGTAGTGTGTCTAACAGAACATGTGCTCAACCCCTTCATTTCCTTCTTCCAATAGTCAATTCTAAGTCATTTTCTCAACTTTATTTTTCAGTTGTATTACTCAACAGTTTTATAGGCATATTGTGATAGCTCTCTAGTTCTAGACCTAGAATAATGGGCTGAAGATCACCAGCCAGTTCCAACCCTTATCTCAAAGAATTAACAGCTGGTAGATGACTAGACATTTCCACTGATTGATTATTTACTAAAATAATCAACACAATTTTTGCACTTTCATTAATAATATTTTCAGAACTGAGAATTAAAAGCTAGGTATAGTGTTCTAGATCTGTCAACTCAGAACTCTGGAAGTTGAGACAGAAGCAGGCACGATCTGCATATTGAGTCCAAGGCCAGTCTAGGCTATGTAGTACACCCTTTTCAATACGAAGAAGAGAGAATCATGAATTCACAAAACCTTTTTTTCTCTGAAAAGTCTATTATAAGAGAGCTGTGTGTATGTGCATGTACACACATTTGTATGTACATGTTTGTGTTCATGTGGATGCCTGTGCACACATGTATATTGCCCAGAGTCAACCCTTCTCCACCATTTGTTTTGAGTCAGCCTCTCTCTGATGGTTGACTCTGAAGCTTCTCACTGGAGCTAGGCTAACTACTCAGCAAGCTCCAGAGCTCTTCTTGTCTCCTCCACACTCAATAATACATGACTATTAACAAAATTAACTGAAACTCTATTATGCATATGATTTTTGAAAGAATAATCGCAAAGATAAATTTGTCATGAATTAGCACATGATTCTGCACCCAATAGAAGCCAAGACTTTTTTCTTCCTTTTGCATGATCAACTTTCTCTTAACATTGTTGTCCTTGTTCTTTGTTTGTTTTTTAAGGAGTATGAGTGTTTGCCTGCATGTGTGTCGGGGGTGGGGGGTGGGGGTGGGGGGTATGTAACCCATGTGCCTGGTGATCACAGGGGGCCAGGTCATAGGTTGTATACCCTGGAACTGAAATTACAGATAATTGTAAGCTACAGTGTGGATGCTGTGAACTGAACCTGTGTCCTCTAAAAGAGCAGCCGGAGCACCATATTGTTTGAGAAATCTTTTCATCTCTTCTTGACGGTTTAAAGATAACTATCATAGGGTCCCAGTGTTATACCGTTTTGTTCATCTCTGTATAAAGAGAATATTTGTATAATCTTGAGTAGCAAGTGTCTTGAGACTTCTTTTTCTTTCAAAAACCTGAGTCAGATCTTTACTCAATTACTATGTACAATGTTCAGGTAATGGGTTTTAGAATCTGTTTTTTTCTACATAATATGATATATTTCTAAATCTAGGGGTGCTATCATATATTATCAAGAAACACTTTCTAATACCTATTTTTACCTGTCATTTTTATTTCTGCTAGCCATTAGCCTTAGAGCATGTAAACTTGTTTGTAAAGTATAATATTGGTTAATCATGATTTTGATCAGCAACTCACCACTATAAATCTTTACTTATTGTCTTTTTCTATAGTTTTCTTAGATGAGTGTGTATTGGGATCATTTACTTATTTTGTTTGAGTTATTTTTTATTTATCATTATTGTTGTTTTGAGTTATAAAGGGTGATAGATGGCATAATTTATCTTTTATTATTGAGTTACAAAACATAGTACATACATGATTCATTGATGGTTAAAAACATATTATTTGTATTTTATTATTGAGTTGTAAGATACACAGGTGGATGATAGATAGATGATATATAGATGGATAAATAGATGATAGATAGATAGATAGATAGATAGATAGATAGATAGATAGATAGATAGATAGATAGATAAACATTCTTACAAAGTAAATGGCTATACTCTCCCATTAAGGAATTGTTTTTTCACATTCTTGATGATTCACTGTGAAGCTCAATTTCTTTTTTTTTTCTTTTTTTTTTTTTTTTGGTTTTGATAAAGTCAACTTTACCTCTTTCACTTCTTATGCTTTGAGTTTCAGGAAGAGTGCAGAAATTATGAATATCTATCCCTATATTTTCTTGTAAAGTTTTAGGTCTTAGATCAATTTCTAATTAATTTTAAAATGTAATATTTAAAGGGGGACGAATTGTCATAAAACCATTCATAAATTTAAAATAGAACTTACTTAGCTTTCAATCTCTTGACAACCATATGACCTAAGCACATGCAATTTCTTTATGTTCAACATTATTCTGTCCTCACACATGTGTGTTTTGGTAGCAGACCCATGCTGTCTTGATTGTCTATCATATAGTATTTTGAAATAAGAAAAATGAGAGTTGTTTTAATTCATCCTTAATCATAACTGTTTTTCCTTTTCTGAAATTCTATATGGGTTTCCACTTTGGCTTGCCAATCTCCATGAAGAATCAGACTTAGATTGTGGAGTGAACCTTGTTGAATGAGTTGGGTAATATCATATCTTTGCTAAGCCTTCTAATCTGTCCACTGGAGTAATTTTTCAGTGCTGTAGTGTATTATTTTAATTCCTTTCAATCAGGCTTTGTAGTTTTCAGAACATAGTTCTTTTAATTTATTCATTGGTTGAGTATAATACTAATTATTGCATGTGTTTACTTGCTTCAGATGTAATTGCTTCCATAATTTATTTTATTTACTGGTCATGCCAAATAGAAACAAAATTGATTTTTCTATTTTGGCCTTGCTCCATGGAAACTCACTGAACTCCCTTATTATAATAGTCATTAGCAAATTCCTTAAGATAATATCTGTATACAATTAGTCATTCCTTGAGAAAAGACAGTCATTTTTACTTTAAAATTCAAATATTTTTGCATCTTTCTGGACAAGTTCCACTGACTCCAATCTCCAGTATAATTTTGACTATAAGTACTGAGAGAGGACATTGTCTTCTTCCTAGTCTTAGAGGTAAATCTTTCAGTTGTACAATGCTAAGCATTTGAGCTATATACTTAGTTTATTCTTTGTTATTATAATGTAAAATGTTGGTGTTTTGTTCAAATCCTCTTGCACAACTATCAAGTTAACCACATGATTTATTATTTAATTTGATGATAATATTTATTCTGTTAATCATTTTCAAATGCTAAGCCAGTCTTGCATTCTTTTGTTCGTGTTACTTATTCCAAATATGGCATTGGATTCAGTCTGAGAGCACTTCATTTATTTCACTTCCTACCCACTAGCTATAGTTTGGTAGTTTCCTTGTTCTGATTTTGACTGGTCTTGCTGCAAGAGTGATAGAATGAGCTGGAGACTGTTTCCTCTTCCGGAGGACATGTTTAGGGAGACTTGTCATTGACTCTTCATGGTTATAAACCCATCTAATCCCAGACTTTGCATTGTGGAAAGTTTTCTGCTTGTTTGGCTGGCTGGTTCTTCATATTTCAATATCTGTGTTTGCAAATGTGATTTCAGATGCCTATTTCTCCTGGAACTGGCTTGAGTAGCTTTTAGCATTCTAGAAACATATCCATTTTTGTCTAATGTACTTATGTGTGTGTACAATTGTTTTTAGTAGTCTTCATAATCACTCTTTCTTCATAAGCCAGTAGTCAAATCCCTTTCATTTTGGATTCTGCTGCTCTGACTTCACCCTATGGAGTTAACATTTTTGATTATCTTGGGTTTTTCAAGAACCAGCTTCAATGTTCCTGATTTTTTTGTTCTCATTTTTAGTATTTCCTTTGTACTATTTTTGCCCTAATCTGTATTATTTCCTTCTTTCTTTTCTAATTTCCTTCCCTTCTAATTAATTAAATATCTATCTTCTCTTCTACATAAAGCATTTATAAAGCTAACCCTGTAGCACACTGTATATTTCAGTGGTTTGTTAATTCAGGCAGTCACGTTACAATATTCTATGAGTTAGGAGGCTTTAAAAGGGACAATTTTTTTCTCATAATTTACAAGGTTGGAAGTTACAATCCATCATCCACTCAGGAAAAGATCCAGTGCTATCCAGATGTGCTTTGCTCATTCTCCCTAACAAAATATTTGAACCAAAATAAACTGTTAAGAGTAGGGACATAGGGGAAGTTCATCTGTTTGTTTGTTTGTTTTTCTGCCTGTGTGTTGTCTCGGAATGACCCTCTGAATATAAGAAAGCACTCCACTGGCAAAGAAACCCAACTGTAGTCTAAGTTATTGACTTGTTTCTTCCAGAATAGATTCATTGTCTTTGTCTTCTAACCTTCCAGGTTTGCTGTAACATTGTTCTAAAGAATAGCCTTTGGAAAAAAATACTGAATATATTTGTTCCTCTTCTGTTGTTGTGATAAAATGCCATAACCAAACTCAACTTAAGGAGGAGTTCATGTTGGCTTACAGTTTCAGAAGGGTCCTAGGGAAGAAAGTTCCAGAGAGTGGGGAAAGGACATGGTATGCTAGTCAGAGCAGGAACCTGACAGACCATATTTGTCTGAAGAGAGGAAGAACAGGAAGGAGAATGAATTAATATTCCATCAAGCTCTTCCCCACATCCCATTCCCAATGTCGTTTTTTCCTCCAGCAAAGATTCACCCCATAAAAGTTCTATAGCTTGCCCAAACAGAATCAGTAACTGAAGATCAAGTATTCAAAGACATCTGTCATTTTAACCATGACACTTAGGATAAGGGAGAGTAATGTCTATTCATTACACTGCAAGGTTTAAAGTCTATTCTAAAACTAACAGAGCAATATATATTAAAGGGCTCACAGACTAATAATAGAAGTATTTACATTCCAATATTCCCTGGGTTTGGGGGAGTTGATGACACAAGCCTAAATATCACAGATATGAGCTTTATTTTCAGGTCCTCTGAAGAGATAAGCATATATACGCAAACACCTTCTTGGCCTTTGTTTTGTGAGAAGACACTTCCTTCCTAGACAGATGGCAGTTTCCTGAAGGCAGGGTTTACTCTGGGGCAAAGTCATTCAAATGGTGTCAACATAAATAACTGTTGACTTGTTGTGAAAAGCCAAATCATTACAAAAAAAAAAAAACCCAAAGATTTAATCACAGGGAATTCTCTTTTATACCATATTTCCTGCATAATTCCTGTACCTTGTCTCTTCTTGTTGTCACTACTGATATTTGCATGTGAACAGGATCTTAGCTGCTTAGAAACTCATTACTTCTGCTTTTCTTTGCTGAAACAGACTTATTTCTTTAACAGGAAGAAAGCTATCTGATATCTTTCCTGTCTACTCGTTGATCTCATTTAAAATAGAAACATGAAGTTTGGTTTTGGACAAAAAAATTCAACTGTTTTATTGAGTTCTGTCTGTAATCTAGTTCTCACTGGAAAAGGGTTATAAAAGAAGTTTTTTATTGCTAATGTTTTGTGATTGTTCAAAATCTACTTCAGCTGGTGAAGGCTCCTGGAAACAGATTTCTTATTTTTTCGATTTTTATTACTATTATGAGGGTGGGAGCACACAAGTCATGACACATATGTGGAGGTCACAGGATAATTTTGTGGAGTTGGTTCTCTCTTTTCACCTTTACATAGGTTCTGGAGATCGAGCTCAGGTCACTCTGATTATACAGCAAGAAAGTCACTTGCTCAGCCATTTTGCTGCTCAGAGTTTTTGATAATTGAGAAAAATAATAATTGAGAAAGATAAATATCTTGCTGAATATATAATACAATATAAATTATATATACAGTGACATTACTATAGATATATATCACTGACATGGTTCTATGTGTGCTGTAATGAGAAAAGATGTCCAAATGCCTTCAAAATAGAAACACTAGACATTAGCCACAAACAATATAAAGTACCTTGGGGTGACTCTTACCAAACATGTGAAAAATCTGTATGACAAGAACTTCAAGACTCAGAAGAAGGAAATGGAAGAAGACCTCAAAAAATGGAAAAAATCTCTCATGCTCTTGGATCAGCAGGATTAATATAGTTTAAATGGCCATTTTGCCAAAAGCAATATACAGATTCAACGCAATACCCATCAAAATCCCAACTCAATTCTTCATAGAGTTAGAAAGAGCAATTCTCAAATTCATCTGGAATTACAAAAAACCCAGGATATCTAAAACTATTCTCAACAACAAAAGAACTTCTGGAGGAATCAGTATCCCTGACCTCAAGCAATACTACAGAACAATAGTGTTAAAAACTGCATGGTATTTGTACAGTGACAGGCAGGCAGATCAATGGAACAGGATTGAAGATCTAGAAATGAACCCACATACCTATGGCCACTTGATCCTCGACAAAGGGGCTGAAAACATACAATGGAAGAAAGATAGCCTTTTCAACAAATGGTGCTGGTTCAACTGGAGGTCAACATGCAGAAGAATGCAAATTGATCCATCCTTGTCTCCTTGTACTAAGCTCAACTCCAAATGGATCAAGGACCTCCACATAAAGCCAGACACTCTGAAGCTAATAGAAAAGAAATTGGGGAAGACCCTGGAGGACATCGGTACAGGGGGAAAGTTCCTGAACAGAACACCAATAGCATATGCTCTAAGATCAAAAATTGACAAATGGGACCTCATAAAATTACGAAGTTTCTGTAAGGCAAAGGACACCATCAAAAGGACAAATTGGCAACCAACAAATTGGGAAAAGATCTTCACCAACCGTACATCAGATAGAGGGCTAATATCCGATATATACAAAGAACTAAAGAAGTTAGACCCCAGAAAACCAAATAACCCTATTAAAAATGGGGTACAGAGATAAACAAAGAATTTTCACCAGAAGAACTTCAAATGGCTGAGAAGCATCTTAAAAAATGTTCAACTTCATTAGTCATTAGGAAAATACAAATCAAAACAACCTTGAGATTTCACCTTACACCAGTCAGAATGGCTAAGATTAAAAATTCAGGAGATAGCAGGTGTTGGTGAGGATGTGGAGAAAGAGGAACATTCCTCCACTGCTGGTGGGGTCGCAAATTGGTACAACCACTCTGGAAATCAGTCTGGCAGTTCATCAGAAAACTGGGCAAGTCACTTCCGGAAGATCCAGCTATACTACTCCTGGGCATATACCCAGAGGATTCCCCAGCATGTAATAAGGATACATGCTCCACTATGTTCATAGCAGCCCTATTTATAATAGCCAGAAGCTGGAAAGAACCCAGGTATCCCTCAACAGAAGAATGGATGCAAAAAAATGTGGTATATCTACACAATGGAGTACTATTCAGCCACTAGAAACAATGAATTCATGAAATTCTTAGGCAAATGGATGGAGCTGGAGAACATCATACTAAGTGAGGTAACCCAGTCTCAAAAGATGAATCATGGTATGCACTCACTAATAAGTGGATATTAGCCTAGAAAACTGGAATACCCAAAACATAATCCACACATCAAATGATGTCCAAGAAGAACGGAAGAGTGGCCCCTGATTCTGGAAAGACTCAGTGTAGCAGTATAGGGCAAAACCAGAACAGGGAAGTGGGAAGGGTTGGATGGGGGAGCAGGGGGAGGGAAGGGGGTTTATGTGACTTTCAGGGAGTGGGGGGGGCAGAAAAGGAGAAATCATTTTTGAAATGTAAATAAAAACATATCACATTAAAAAAAAGAAAGAAAGGAAGGAAGAAAGGAAGAAAGAAAGAAAGAAAGAAAGAAAGAAAGAAAGAAAGAAAGAAAGAAAGAAAGAAAGAAAGAAAGAAAGAAAGAAAGAAAGAAAGAAAGACCAGACATGCAGCTATGCACCCTCTCTGTCTTCCTCCCCTCATTCCTTTCCTTCTTCTTCCCCCTCTCTCCTGGCCCTCTCTCCCTTCTCTCTCTCTCTCTCTCTCTCTCTCTCTCTCTCTCTCTCTCTCTCTCTCTCTCTCTCCCTCTCCCTCTCAATGGTAGAAGTGTCTGTGGGGAGGGCTATAGGCTTGCCTTGCACTTTCCTGCTCTGCAGTGGTTTCTCCTCCCTAGAGTGAATTCACAGAGCTTTTATAACAAAAACACAGACATTCAGTACAATAAAGCATGGGCTTCTGTTTCTTTTCTGGTGCAGCTGCGTGACAGCAATGAGAGTATCCAACTGTGGCATCAGGATGCTCTTGACACCCTACAAAGTAAGGATCTCCAGGAGATTCCCTGTCCCTAAACAATTCTCACAGACACAGTGCTATTTTTATCTGAAAGTTCCTTTAGAAATGAAACCAAGGGTAGAAGGTAACCTATTCCTTCATGGAGCATATATGCAAAAGTCAACCAGTGTTAGCCAGCAATATAAAGGGCAAGAACAAATGCTCCTTAACTGGGCACAGCTCTGCATGTCTTGAAACACTCCATAGGGAAAAGCACGACATGTTTGCAGCCAGCCTGGGCTCCATAGGAGATGCCATCTCAAGTAAACAAAACCAAAAGAACAGGAACATTAAAATGACTGTATATGGCTGTCATGCTCCTTTGTTGTTTGCAAGAAATATTTTCTTACATCTTAGACGATCTGTGAAAATTAACTTTTTACCCCATCCAAAGAAGGGTCACCCTCAGAGAAAGGAAAAGAATCAAAACCCCAAGTTTGCTACAATCTACATGTCCCATACTCCCCATATACACATTTGAAGCCTACTCCCCAAGGTGCTAATATTAGGACATGGAATGCTGGGAGAGATTAAGTCAGGAAGGCTCCACCCTCATCACTAGAATTAATAGATTTAAGAAGCAGGCCTAAGGATATTTGTTCATCCCCCTGCTGTATGATAGTTATATCACCACTAATGAGAACCAGCCCTCAGAGGACCTTGAATCTTCCAGCACTTTCATCTTGAGCTTCCTAACCTCCTAAAACTATGAACTTTTGTGTCTATCCAAAAAAAAAACAAAAAAACAAAAACAAAAAAAAACAAAAAAAAAAAACTATCACAGACTAAATAGACTTAAATTTGAGCAAACACATTCAGGTGAATACCTCAGAATTCACTCAGCCTAAATCTGGGTTTACCAAGGCAGCTTTGCAAATTGTTTTCCAAGTTCTCCTGCCCTACTCGGGCCTCTTCCAAGTTCTATGAAGAGACCACTTCTACTGTCAACCAGACAAAGCTCTGGTTGTCTTTGTGTTTTGACAAAATAAGGAAGTGAAAATGATGGCATTGTTCACAATGAACATTTGCTTTGAGCACTGAAGAGTAAGGCTTGCATCACCAAGCATTGTCCAAAGGGAAGAAAATTCTTGTGGCCTCGGATAAAAAACAACAACAACAACTCTGGGCTGAGAATAAAGAGGAAGGATTACATTCTTGCCCAAGTCACCATCTAAGTGATCATGAACTAGCAGTTGATATTGGTCTCCCTCCCTGTTGTAGAGAGCATAGTTCCTGCAGATTTCACATATGCCATGTAGACAACCTATACTCAGGTAGCCTTAGCACATGGTACCCAAAATACAGTAGGCCACCCTGCTATTTGTGAAAACAGCACCAGGTTGCTCTCAGCTTCCCCTTGCCCTTCCAACTGAAATGGATTGCAACCCCTCTCATTCGTTGGTTCCCTCCCAATATCAAGGTGAAATAAACACCCTGATCTCTGAAAATAGAAGGACACAGAGAAGAATCTGAACAAGCAGGCCTTGCTAGGGCCCCAGTCCATTCCTGCTAGCTCATGCCCATTGGTCTTCAGATTGGTCCCTGCATCTTTCATCACATAACACAAAACTCATAGGATTCTCTACTGCTTCATCTTTCCATCCCTGAAGCCTCCAGTGCCACAGAAAACTTGAATAAAAATGATTTTGTGCCCTTTCTTCTTGTTGATCTGTCTTGTAATAGCAACCGACGTCATGAGCCTAGTGAGAACAATACTGTTTCACAGTTACAACTTCTAGAATCACACCTCACATACCCATATCCACACACCCATGAGTCCATACCCACCACTCACCCTCCTCCCCACTAAGCTCTCTTCTTCACATATATCCAGCCAGTTATCTTCCAAGCTAACTCTACTAAACTGGGTCATAACAGAGAGCAGAGTGATTTCTCCCTAAAGTTCATTTTCTGACTATAGTAATGATCTCTCTGCATCTCAAGCCAAAACAATGAATACAAATCTCAAAGTGAACTCATAGTGTGGTCGGTGCTTCAGACATAGATGATCCTGAATCATTTAACTAATATTTGCCCAACTTCAGAGGTTTGGGCTGCTAAAGGAATTACATAGTATTGAAAAGAAAAGAGAAGGAAAGAGAAGAAAAGAAAAGAGAAAGAAAGAAGAAAAGAAAAGAGAAGAAAAGTAAAGAAAAGACAAGAAAGGAAAGGAAAAGAAAAGAAAGAAAAGGAAAGGAAAGGAAAGAGAAGAGAAGAGAAGAGAAGAGAAGAGAAGAGAAGAGAAGAGAAGAAAAGAAAAGAAAAAAGAAAAGAAACCACCTAGAATCAGCCATGGAAATCCCCAGGCGAGTCACCGTGGTGATTACCTCAGGGGCCTGTGGCTTCCTCTGCAGCTGTTAATAAGCCCTTGAGCAGTCAGTGAAGAGATGAGTGTGTGCAGAGCTGGGTGAGGGAGGGCAGAGGTGCCTTCTCTTCCCTGGATTGCATTTCTTCCTTATTTCAGAAGCCTCCCCAAGCCTATTCCCATCTTGGCATCACCTCAGAGGATATCTGAGCAGACAAGAATTCAGCTTACTCTGCTCTCCCCACTTCTACTCTGATTTCCTTGTCTGTGTGACAGATTTCAGCCCCTATTCCCCATGTTCCCAATTTTATTTTCTCCTTGAGGAAATCCAAGAAAGCAGCAAGTTACTGAAGGGCTTTTCGTGACAACTAGGTTTAAAATCCCAGTCATGATTTGGAAGAGATCAAACGATCTCATTCCCCCTTTCCTCCTTGAATCACCATGAGCAGAAAAGGCACTAGTGTTCACAGATGGGCCACACATTTACAAGCAAATCTTATTCCTCCAAGGCTTTGGTAGGCATGAGAGGAATTGTGTGAACAGTAGGATTTAAAGATACTATGTAACTGTTCGGAAGTGTGTGTGTGTGTGTGTGTGTGTGTGTGTGTGTGTGTGTACCCACACCCAGGATGCTATCACCCATCACGTCTTTCTTTGCTCATGGACTTCTGTTGAATGTTTTTTCACACAGAGCATCTCCATAATCACTGTCTGCAGCCGACATCATTAAGATGTCCATATCCTTTACTTCAGTCTTCAGAAGAAAGAAAAGAAGAGAAGATAGTATTCTGATCACCAGAAAAACTGAATTTATGCAGGGAGTCTTGGCAAAGGGACAGGAAGTGTCTCATGCATGGCTAGTTACATTTTCATCCTAAGGCATAGCACTAAACCATTAAGTTCTATTTAAGGTTATTGGTCATCTCATGTTACATAAATTTTGAATGTTATGATACACTGAATGGCCCATGGAGTGATGAAACTCACCATGAAATCTCTCTAATAAAAAATGTTTCATATTCAGAAATGTACATTATTACATAAGTGGTAAATTTCAGGAAGTGGGGTATTAGTTGATGTTGGAAAATATTCCTTCAGGGCGAGCTTTCTAAACCTCAAAATTGGAGTAAATTTGTGGCACACTGACAAATCTTTTTGTTTTGAACTAAGAATTTACTGAGAAAAATATCAAGATGTTGGGAACAGACCAAAATAAAAATAAATAAATAACTTACTTCATTCAATTTTCTTTTAATGAACAAAGACAATAGACACAAATACAAATGTTCACAGGTCCTTTAGTATATTCAGGATGAATAGTTTTAGGCAAAGGAGTATTAGAGAGACTTTAAAAAACATTTAGGAATACAGGCTGGAGAAATGGCTCAACACTTCAGATCAGTTGCTACCCTGCGTATACAGAGGCCTGGGTATAGTTCCCAGCACCCATGCCAGATCTGAAAGTTTAAAATCAAGAATTTTCTTGACTTGTGTTCATGTTATGTGTGTATGTGTGATTTGCTTACATGTATGTATGAGCATCTCACATGTTCCTGGTACCCAGCTAGGAGAGGAAGATCAGATCCACTGAACTACAGCAAAATACAGTTGTGAGCTGCTGGCCGTGGATGCTAGGAACCAAACCCAGTCTCAGAGTCTGTATGACTCTTAGAGTCATGAAATTCAGTTGGTAAGAAACTTCTTTGTTCTTTCAAATACTGTTGTTATACAAACAAAGCCTTACGCCAGTGCTCACTGGCATGAAAATGGTAGTCGCCTTTCTGTTCTTTCTGTTCCATTTCAAAAAGAACTTTTAAAATTAAATTTGGTACCAAAGGCTGAATTTTTTCTTAATCTTTCAATTTGCTCGTATACTATCCTTCTTCTTTTTCTTTTTCTTTTCTTTCTTTTTTGATATTTTAATGCTGTTGACATACATTTTTTTCTGCTATGTATTTATTATTTAGTTATTTAACACTCCAGATTTTATTTCCTCACCAGTCCACCCTCCTACTGTCCACATCCCTTACTTCCTCCCCACACCCCTGTCTCCACAAGGATGTCCCCACCACACACCACCCACCCAACCAGACCTCTAAACTCCATGGGCCTCCAGTCTCTTGAGGGTTAGGTGTATGATCTCTGAATGAATACAGACCCAGATGTCCTCTGCTATATATGTGTTGGGGTCCTCATATTAGCTGGTGTATGCTGCCTGGTTCATGGTCCAGTGTCTGAGAGATCTCAGGGGTCCAGGTTAATTGAGACTGCTGGTCCTCCTACAGGATTGCCCTCCCCCTCAGCTTCTTCCAGCCTTTCTCTAATTCAACCGCAGGGGTGAGCAGCTTCTGTCCATTGGTTGGGTGCAAATATCTGCATCTGACTCTTTGAGCTGCTTGTTGGGTCTTCTGGAGGGCAGTCATGATAGGTCTCTTTTTGTTAGCTCTCCATAGCCTCAGAAATAGTGTCAGGCCTTGAGAGCTCCGCTTTAGCTGGATCCCACTCTTGGCCTGTTGCTGGACTGTTTTAGTCAGGGTTTCTATTCCTGCACAAACATCATGACCAAGAAGCAAGTTGGGGAGGAAAGGGTTTATTGAGCTTACACTTCCACGTTGCAGTTCATCACTAAAGGAAGTCAGGACTAGAATTCAAGCAGGTAAGGAAGCAGGAGCTGATGCAGAGGCCATGGAGGGATGTTTCTTACTGGCTTGCTTCCCCTGGCTTGCTCAGCCTGCTCTCTTATAGAACCCAAGAGCACCAGCCCAAAGGTGGTACCACCCACAAGGGGCTCTCACCACTTGATCACTAATTGAGAAAATGCCCCACAACTGGATATCATGGAGGCACTTCCCCAACTGAAACTCCTTTCTCTGTGATAACTCCAGCCTGTGTCAAGTTGACACATGAAACTAGCCAGTACAATTGACCCCTTGTCAACTTGACACACAAACACATCACTATTAAGCCTCAACCCTTACTTTCTTATTCATCCCCAAGATCTAAATTACTTTAAAAGTCCCACAGTCTTTACATATTAAAAGTTCAATCACCTTAAAATTATTAAAAGTCCAATGTCTTTAAAATTCAAAGTCTTTTAAAAATTCAAAGTCTCTCAACTGTGGGCTCCACTAAAATATTTTCTTCCTTCAAGAGGGAAACATATCAGGGCACAGTCACAACCAAAAGCAAAACTCAAACTCCAATGGTTCAATGTCTGGGATCCAACTCACAATCTTCTGAGCTCCACCAAGGGCTTGGGTCACTTCTTCAGCTCTGCCCTTTGTAGCACACAGCTTGTCTTCTAGACTCCAGCTGCCTGTACTCCACTGCTGCTGCTGTTCTTGGTGGTCATCACATGGTACTGGCATCTCCAAAACGCTGCTATCTTCCACTGTAATTAGGCTTCACCAATAGCCTCTCATAGGTTCTCATCAGGGTGACAAGCCTCTGCTCCTGTGCATGACCCCTTCAAGTCCTGGGCCATCACCTGAGGCTGCACCTTCACCAATGGCCTTCCATGGCCTCTCACTGTGCCAAGAGCTTCAGCTGCTCTTCATGACCCCTTCATGCCTTCAAAACCAGTACCAACTGGGTGACTCTTACACAGTACCAAGTCCAGACACAGCACAAAACACAATGGTGTCTATCTCTGGAACACACTCTCTGTGCTCTCAGAAAACACTTCCAAGAAGATTTCATCTCAATGATGCTGGTCTCTTCTTAATCACCACTAATTTCTTAGCTCCAACTAACCAGCATCAATAGTCCCAGTAACACAAAGTTTGCTTTGGTGGTTCTAGTATCTTGTTACTCACAGCTGATTCTTCAGCCCCAGCTAACCAAACCCACAGAATCTTCACAATCAAAACATGGCCACCCTAAGAGTCTTTAATCTTCCCTCTGAAATTTCACAAGCCAGGCCTCCATCTTTTGCGCTATTCTTAACATTGTCTTCCAAGCTCCTACAGAACTTTCCACCAAGCTCTTAATATTCTAATGGCTTTTCTAGCTCAAAGTTCCAAAGTCCTTCCACAGTCCTCCCCAAAACATGGTCAGGTTGTCACAGGAATACCCCACTTCTGGTACCAATTTGTCTTAGTCAGGGTTTCTATTCCTGCACAAGCATCATGACCAAGAAGCAAGTTGGGAAGGAACAGGTTTATTGAGCTTACAACTTCCATGTTGCAGTTCATCACTAAAGGAAGTCAAGACTGGAACTCAAGCATGTCAGGAAGCAGGAGCTAATGCAGAGGCCATGGAGGGATGTTTCTTACTGGCTTGCTTCCCCTGGCTTGCTCAGCCTTCTCTCTTATAGAACCCAAGAGCACCAGCCCAAAGGTGGTACCACCCACAAGGGGCCCTCCCCACTTGATCACTAATTAAGAAAATGCCCCACAACTGGATCTCATGGAGGCACTTCCCCAACTGAAACTCCTTTCTCTGTGATAACTCCAGCCTGTGACAAGTTGACACACGAAACTAGCCAGTACATGTACCTTCTTTTCCTTAGGCTCCTCTCCATCTCCATCCCTGCAGTTCTTTCAAACAGGAGCACTTATGGATCCCTGACTTGATGCCCTGTCTTCCTGCTGGAGGTGGGCTTTATAAGTTCCCTCTCTCTACTATCTGGCATTTCATCGAAGGTCCCTCCATTTGAGTCCTGAGAGTCTCTCACCTCCCAGGTCTCTGATGCATTCTGGAGGGTCTCCCCCCAACCTCCTACCTCCAAAGGATGCCTGTTTCCTGTCTTTTGGCTGGCCCTCAGGGCCTCAGTCCTTTTCCCTCACCCAATACCAAATCGGGTTCACCTATCTCCCTGAAACCTCTGTCTATCCACTTTCCCTCTTTTCCTCCCAAGTCTCTCCCTTCCTCCCCACTTGTGGTTGCTTTCTTCTCCCTCCCAAGTGGGACTGAGGCATCCTCACTTGGGTCCTTCAGCTTATTGACCTCTTTTGAGTTTTGTGGACTGTATCTTGAGTATTCTGCACTTTTTTTTGGCTAATAACCACTTATTAGTGAGTACATACCATGCATGTCTTTTTGGGTCTGAGTTACCTCACTCAAGATGATACTTTCTAGTTCCATTCATTTCCCTAAAAATCTCATTCTTAATAGCTAGGTAGGATTCCATTGTGTAAATGAACCACATTTTCTGTATCCATTATTCTGTCATGAGACATCTAGGTTGTTTCCAGCTTCTGGCTATCACAAATAAGGCCACTATTAACATGGTGGAACATGTGCCCATGTGGCATGGTAGGGCATCTTTTGTGTATATTCCCAAGAGTGGTATTGCTGAGTCTTCAGGTAGATATATTTCCAATTTTCTGAGGAACTTCCAGATTGGTTTCCAGAGTAGTTGGTTGTACCAGTTTGCCATCCCACCAGCAATGGAGGAATGTTCCTCCTTCTCTACATCCACGCCAACATTTGTTGTCACCTGAGGTTTTGATCTTAGCCATTCTGATTGGTGTAAAGTGGAATCTCAGGATCATTTTTATTTGCATTTATCTGATCACTGAGGACTTCAAACATTTCTTTAGGTGGTTCTCTGCCATTCAAGATTCCTCTGTTTTGAATTCTCAGTTTAGGTCTATCCTACATTTTTTTAATTGGGTTGTTTGGTTTTTTAGTGGTTAGCTTCTTGAGTTCTTTATATATTTTGGATAATAGCCCTCTATTATATTGGGGTTAGTGAAGTTTTTTCCCAATCTGTAAGTTGCTAATTTGTCTTATTGACTATGTTTTTTGCCTTACAGAAGCTTTCTAGTTTCATGAAGTTCCATTTATCAATTCTTGATCTTAAAGCATGATCCACTAGAGTTTTGTTTAGGAAATTTTCCCCTGTGTCAATGAGTTCAAGGCTCTTTCCCACTTTCTCTTCTATTAGATTCAGTGTATGTGGTTTTATGTTGAGGTCCTTGATCCACTTGAAGATACTATCTTATCTGAAAAGTCTCGGAGTAACTGAAAGGAGATGGGAATCCTCAGTGCACCTGAGCAAATACTATAGGGTACTACAATTTAAAGAAAAGGAAAAAGAAGAAGAAGAAGAAGAAGAAGAAGAAGAAGAAGAAGAAGAAGAAGAAGAAGAAGAAGAAGAAGAAGAAGAAGAGGAGGAGGAGGAGGAGGAGGAGGAGGAGGAGGAGGAGGAGGAGGAGGAGGAGGAGGAGGGGGGGGAGGGAGGAGTTCCTAAAGTAGGGTGAAAGAGGGTGGTGTCATATGAGAAAATAGTAAGAGAACCCAGGTTCCTGTTGGAGAAAACAGGTCCTGGAGCTTTCTGAGAACATGATGAAGAGTGTGGAAGTTAATGCATCTGAGGAATTTGCATAGCTGTCAGATGGAGGAAGGAGGAGAAATTCCACACGGGATGTCTTTGCCCTCTTTCATGTCTGGAAAATGGGTATGTTAAAAAAATCTTTAAAAATCAGGGGGAGTAATGAGACATTTAATGGGGTGCTAAGAAGGAGGATCTTGTAGCTTTCACCCAGTACATTCAAGCATGTAGTCAGTCTGCCCTAGAGAACAGGTAACATGGGCAAAGTGAGATATACTGTCACTTTGTTTAAAAGGAGATGGGATTTAGGTTAGGACAGATATATTCTACTTTCAGATGAAGAGGGAAAAGCATTTCAAAAGCAATAGATGTGATATGGATCATACAACACATAAACACAATCACACATGCATTTGACTACACTGCTAGGATTGTAAATAACCACGTTATTAAATAATATTTACCAGAAAGAGGGACCAGAAATAATTCTATTGAAATCAGTACTTGCATATCTATTCATTTCACTCCACTCCTGACTATACTGAGGTGTACACTTTTCTCATCTGCTGATGTAGATCATTGCTTTCAAGTATTGTTCTTTATTTGACCAATTACTCAATGTAGATGTGGAGTGGTGGTTTTTTTAGTTTAGATAACACAAATACAGCTTAATTTATTCCTAATACTCAGTCTTATAGATCTCAGTATGTAGATCTATGCCAAACCATTTGCTATAAAAGCAAAACAAAACATGAACACTCAGGAATGCTTTAGAAGGTTTTAACTAAGACATTTCCAGAGATGAAAGAGTTCTTTTCATAATGATAAAAGGGTTACTTCCAATGACATATATCAGGATTTCAAAGAATTCTAATGTGATTTAGAATCAATGTATCTTCTAAATATGGTTCAAACAGTTACGGAATCTAGAGATGAGACTCAGTGACACAGCTTTGCCTAAGATGCTAGAGGCTAATGGTTTGATCTATATAACCAAAAAGACAAATGATTAAGACGGTTTTTAAAAATCCATAGGCAGCAGAATAAAATAAGTACTCCAGAATTAGACTCATGTATACAAACAAGTATACGTGACTAAAAGAGCAGTCTCAACCAGAGAGAAAACCTTAAATAGTTCCATGGGTAAGGTCATAGTAATTATTATGAGAATTTGAAAGGGAAAATGAAATTGAATGCTAAATTCATATCACATATGATCTTTTTATTACTTAAAAGTCTTATTTTGAGAATATCAACATGTAATTTTTTTAGAAAAATATGTAGAACATCCTCCTTATCACAGGGTGGGAAAAGATTTCCTGAGACACATTACTTACAACTTTCCAAGATAATATTAATACATTTAATAAATTTGACTACATCAGACTTAAGAAAAATAAAGCTATAAACACAACAAAAGACAATATACACATATGTATATATACACATATACATAGGTATACATATACATACATTTACACATATGTATACATGTAGTGGATATTCCTGGTTGTTAACTTAACTATATCTGGAACTACAATTCAGAATTGGAAGTCTCAGCTGTGATCCTAATCTGGAGGCTTGGAGATACAAGTTTCTGACCTGGATCTCCACATGGAGATCTTGAGGCAGAGTGGTGATGAATCTCAGAAGATTAAGACAGGGAGATCTCTGAGGTTATTTGGGACAAACCGAGTCCCAGATCCAGGTGTGGTAGTACACATCTTTAGTCTGGGCCACACCTTCTGCTGGAGACCTACATAAGGACATTGGAAGAAGGGAGATTTGTTCTCCCCGCCTGCTTGACTTGTGGGACTGAGCAACTGCTAGATCCTTGGACCTCCATTCACATCTGCTGCTGACCATTGTTGGGGAGTTGGACTACAGACTATAAGTGATCACCAAATACCCTTACTATTTAGAGACTTACCATAAGTTGTGTGACTCTAGAAAACCCTCACTAATACAATACATATTATGTATTTTTAAGTCTAGATTTGGTCAAATTTATATACATATATGTATATGTGGACAAATTTTCTTTGTTTTATTGTTTGTTCCATTGAAAACATAAGTTTTACTTTTGTTGATTGATGGTTGCATTTGCTATGAAAATTTTAGAGCAGCATTTTTCTTTATGTCTTCAAACTGTGTCTTTTCACTTGTATTGTTTCTGGTAAGAGCTTCACAAATTATCAGTCAAGTCAATATTTTCCTAGAGTCTGTATCCTTTTTTCTCTCCAACTCTTCTTGAGGTCCTAAGGATGAAATCCATTGTCTCCTTCCATATAACATGCATGTGCTCTGTCACTGACCAACATCCCAAGTTGTCTCTGACTTACTTTTAAGTTGTGTTGGCATTTGGGAGGTGGCTCAGTCACTAAAGCACCTTCCACATTTGAATGAGAACCTGAATTTTGACCCATAGCATACATGCAAAGGCCAAGAATGGAGATGCACATCCAGGAATCCAGTGGCGGGGTACATGTGGAGACAGGCAGATGCCTGACACCTCCAGGACAGTGAACTTTAGGGTCAGTGAGAGAAAGTATCTAAAATAAAGCAAAAGATGAAGAGCATGGAAGAAGACACACAGTGTCACACTCTGGCCTCCACATGTACATGTGTATGTGTACACACATACACACAAAACACAACCTACACAAACATCACACCACAAAAACACACACATGAACACATACATACACACAACACAACCCACACATATACCACACACACAGATACCACACCACACACACACACACACACACACACACACACACACATGAACACATACACCATGGACACACATATACACATGAATACATACACCAAAGACACACATGCACACATGAACACATACACCACAGACCCACACACACACATGAACACATACACCACAGACCCACACACACACATGAACACAGACACCACAGACACACACATGAGCACATATACCACAGACATATACACACACATATATGCACATGAAGACACACATGAACGTACACGCACACATGAACACACACAATGATGTTTCTTTGCCTCACATTCACGCACACATTCCTTCATCTACACATTGATTTTGCTCTTGTAATACCTAATAATTTAACTATGAGATAATAATATTTGAGTAGGTAAGAGAAATCTCCAATGTGAGCCTACCTTGCCTGATGTTCTCTTCACATTTCTGTGTTAACCAGTCCACTCCACTCTAATTGTTGCTTCTTGCCGTGCATTTTGATATTTAAAAAGTTAGCAAAAACCCAATGTTTCTTCTTGTAAAAGCTCTCCACCATCTCATCAAATCATTGAAAATAATTTTTAAATCAAAAGCATTTAGTTGAATACATTTAACACAGCTCTACATTTATAAATGGGTGTTTATACATTTGGTATATTTGTATATATATATGCATATACATATGTATAAGTGTGACTATAGCTTTGATATATATATAATTAAGTTTTATAGTAAGTGTGTGTGTGCACACAGACATGTGTATGCATGCAACTTTGCGAGCATGTGAAATTTCCAGCTTAATCAATGAGTCAGCTCCTCTATTCTTTGTCCAAAGACAGTGATTTATTGGCCCTTTCCTGTTTTAAAACCATAACCAGTAAATGAAGCTACTTTTAATTATTCTTCCATGAACATTGCCTCAGGCCCCATTTTTATGCCATAAGCAAGTCCTGAGCACTCCCAGTGCATGACACAACACTGTATCTAATCTTCCTAGTGTGCTTTTTAAAATGGTGGAAAAATGTTTTCCACCAATCAAAGATTCTAGGCCCCTCAGGCCTCAACCTAGTCACTGCTCACTGGTTCATTTTCCCATTACCTTTTAGCCTCTGTCACTAAATATCTGAGAGCCACTAAAAAGAATTATTTATTTTGCCAACAGTTACAGAAGACAAAGCCCATGGACTCTTGACCCCAAGCCTTTGAATAGATCTTCGCACATGCAGAAGGGTGTGGTAGAGGAAATCCTTCGCTTCAGTTCAGATAGGAAACAGAAAGAAAATTCTCCCCATAGCCTTCAAAGGCACACCCACAATGAGTATTTCCTCTACCTTGGCACCCACCTCCCAAAGATTCTGCAACCTATATAAATAGCACCAGAGTCCAGGGAAGACACATTCAAACCATGAGCCCACTGAGGACAGTCCATATTTAAAACATAGCAGACTTATTTAAGTAGGTTTATTTGCTTTCTCTCTTTCTTGTTTTAAACATATCTAAGCAATAGTGAAATATACCCAACACACATTGTCAATACATGTCCAGAGAAGTTTTCCTTATATTCCTTTTAGCTTTTCATACACTTAAAGGCTATATTTTCATTCTTATTTTATTGAAGTCCATATTTTAAATGTACTGATCAGGTCTAAACTTTTTCCAACAAAAGATAACTTTTATCTTTCCCATGAAGAAGATAGTAGCCTTTTCTCCCTAGTTCTCTCTTTGTATCTCTTAAGCTGCATTTGCTAATGTTTTCTTCATATTCATATTTTACCATGTATGTGATACAGTGGATTCATTGATTATTTTTTCCTGATATTTTTGCTTATGCTTTTTTCTATGCAGGCTGATTCTTTTTATTTATTTACTTTTCCTGTTTGCTGAAGTATGATCCTTCCTGGCTTTCCTATTGAAGCTTAAAAAGTCTTTTTTAAGCATTGAAAGCCAAATTAGCTAACTATTGTATTTCACAAATATTTACAAATAGAACCCACCTGCTTTACACTTGGGCACGTGTCCAGAGAGTTACGTACCATGACACAGAGGGGTCTGCTCATCCATGGTTAGGGTTGTTTCATTCACTGCACCCAGGAAGCAGAATCAACCTCAATGCCCATCAATAGATGAAGAGAAAGTGGAAAGCTGATACATTTGGCAAATGAAATACTATTCATCTATAAAAAATGAAATCACAGCCTGGCAGTGGTGGCGCATGCCTGTAATCCCAACACTTTGGGAGGCAGGCAGATTTCTGAGTTCGAGGCCAGCCTGGTCTACAGAGTGAGTTCCAGGACAGCCAGAGCTATACAGAGAAACCCTGTCTTGAAAAAGCCAAAAAAATCCAAAAATTAAAAAAAAATGAAATCACTAACTTCTTGGAGAAAATGGATGGTCTTAGAATGTGTACTACTAAGGCCACACAATCTCAGGAAGGAAAATAAAAGTAAATATTTTCACATATATTAGAGAGTAAGAAAGGGTAAGTGTTAGGGGGTGGGGAAGGACTGAAGAAAGACAGTGGACACACGAGTAATGAATATGGTCAGAATATGAATCTAATTACTCTTCCAACTTCTACTCTGCCATATATTCTTCATATGTTGATGGTGGATAAGTGCATAAAACTGTATTTAATAATGAAAGTGTAAAACCCTGTGTGACACGCCATGGTTTCAGAATGGCTATTCTAACTGTATGGGCCACTGAGAAATATAGACTTGGTTAATTTCACTATGTGATTTTTTTCTACTTAAAAATTCTTAAAATTTTACTATATAATCAAGGATTAAAATTAAGAAAAATAAAAAAATTGGTTTAGCCTATTTAATAAAACATAAAATTGTACACATGAATCATTACCATTAATATTTCATAATGTGTGTCTATTGGGAAAGGTGTAAATCAAGCTATGCATATTTATCTCCTCAAATGTTTATCATTTTGTTATAATAAATGGTTTCAGAGTCCTTTCTAGCTTTTTAAAATGAATATATTGCTTTCTGTATTTACCCAAATACAGTGGTGCACCAGAACTCATTACTCCATCTAGATATTTGTGTTCATTGATCAGTCACTCATCTCTGCTCCCAACTGTTCTAGCCTCTCAAGATCTCCATTCTACTCTCTCTGACCGTCTATGAAACTAACCTAGGATCCTATATTGAGTATGATCACGTGATACTTGTCTTTCTGTGCTTATAAACATACAAACACAATTCCTTTCTTTCTAACACTCAAATTTCTTTATGAAAGTTTACTTTTGAATGCTATATTTCCGTTTCTTGCTGATACTCTTAATACATTTTTCTATTCTTGGCAACCTTGCATTTATTGCAGTGTATGCTGCTAGGACTTCACGATGCTTTGTCCTAAACGGTCACCTGTTGGATTCTTGATTCTCACTTCAGGTATAGGATCTGGAACCTTCAAGATAGTTTGCTAGGAGCTCATAAGGTCAACTGAAGACTTGTCCTGAGTAGAGACCACATGACCCTTGTCTTCTCCAGGCTTTGGGTCTTTCTGGCAATCATCCCCTGACACTTGCTTTCCCAATGAGGACCTCTGCCATGAAGCGACAGAGCCAAACCAGGCCCCTCCTTCCAGCCTGCAATGGGCCAGGTCCACCTTTAAGATTCTAAAACTATGAGCTGGATAAAACTTTTTAAAATAAAGGTTATCTATCTTGGATATTTCTTTTATAATAATGAAAGGCTGACTAATGTGTACTCAGTTTCATCACTATCCCTACATTTGTATAGAAATATTTATGAATTTCCTCAAACATGAAAAATTATAGTTAATTTTTACAAATATCACCTCTTCTACATTTCTTGTATCCTTTCTGGAAAGTCTGCTAATTATGCTGGATTTTATATAGTATGTGAATCTTTCTGACACTCTTTTTTTAAAATATATACACTATTTTATAGTGTATATTTTGGACAATCTCTTAAAGTCTACATTTAGCACTAATTGTTTTGAAAATGTTTCAATGTGTTTAATATTTTTACTAACTCAAAATTTCTGCTTTCTGACTTATCCACTAAGTTTTTATTTTCAATAATAGCAGTTTCCAACCTTAAAAACCTTTTAGATTATTTTGCTTATTACTTTGTGTAATGTTGCACTTCTTATATTTTAAACTATTATAAAATATTCTATTTTGTGTCATTGACTGTGGCTTGCTTTGCTTCCTAAATCAGTACACGCTATTTATAAAGTCATATTTGCAAATCTGACAACATTGTATAATTTGATTATAGTCCAAGAATCAATATTGATGGCAATTCCTGTCATTCTCAGACTTGACATGATAGTGGCACTTTTATTGTGGGGGTAACCAACAGTTGTATAACAGGACTTATGGTCTGCTTGGTGGGAGAAAATTCATGCTCACTACTGTAAACCTAGCCAACTGCCAATGGTTGGAGAAACCAACCTAAGGGTTGACCTAAAACAGACTCTGTTTTTCTCATATTCACAATTTCATATTTTATAGAAAGGCAGCCTTCCTCTATGCTAAGGTTTCAGTTCAGTCTTAAATATTTTCCACTTCACTTTATAAAGCATGAAGCATCTTATACTGGTTTTGCTAAGAGGACCAGATTCTGAAGTCCTGCTACATATCTGAGACTACAGTCTATTCCATAGTTGTTTGGACTCTGGCACCCAATATCTTGGAATCATTCTTAGTAATGTTGTCTTTGATATGTTCTTCCAAGTATATCTGGTCAGTCTTAAATACTGGACAAAATTTCTACATTAGTTGAAGTTCCACAGTCAGAAATGCATTTTCTATGTTATTATATCCCCTAGATATCTTGCCAAAATTATGCCCTTCCAGGCTCTCATAGCAAAACCTCTGAATACCTATAATGTGATGTACACTGTGCTGAGGGCCTTGTGTTCCCACATACTCAACTATATTCTCGTGAATCTTTATAACACTGCGAGGTGGAGTTTGTTATAACTCTCTTTTTTTAATTAATTTTATTTTTTTATAGATGAAGTTGAATCCAAGAAGATTGTTTCTCAATTTTTGATAAATAATAGGTAATCCTGAAGGAATTCACACTTTAAAATTAGACTTTCCTGAAACAATGTTCCCAAATGCTCTTCTCTCTACACAGCTATTTACCCCTGGCTCTCCTCCGTGTGTAATGATTCCTCTACAACTCCTCTTCTAATCTCAAACGCCACTTGTATTGGCAATTCTCTCCTGTTATAGCTTAATTTCTGACACTGTGATGAAGTATTCTGACCAGAAGCAACTTAGGAAAAAGTTTGTTTCAGTTCCAATTCCATGACACAGTCTATCACTAAGAAAGCCAAAGAGGAACTCAAGACAGACTTGCTTGCTATTGCACACAGCTTTACCTCTGCACAAGGAATTCACTTCACAGTCCAAAAAATCCAACAGAAATCATAAAAACGTGTTCCCTGACAGCTGCCTCTCAGGCCAGCTTTTGTTCAAATAGTTTTTTTTTTGTTTTTTTGTTTTTTTTATAAAATTGCAGACAATTAGCCTAAGGCTACCCACAGTGGCCAGGGCTCACCTACATCAGCTAACAACCAAGATAATCCTCAATAGATATGTCCAAATACCTCATTTTGAATTTCTTCTCCAGTAACTCTAGGCTATGTAAAGTTGACAGCCAAAGCTGGTGGGGGCTTCTCTTCTCTGATTTCCAAAGTTGTAATGTCTCACAGTACTATTACAAAGATAAATGAGGATGTGCTTGGGTACACAGGAACATAAAACCCTTATTTTGTATTTCTATATGTACTTTTAAATTTGTTTTCACCTTTGAATTATTAATTATTTTATTAGACATCTTGTTTATCACCTCTGAGTGGCAGTGGTCTTAGCAGCCCATGGCATAGGATATTTACTAAATCTTTAAGGCTGGATCATTTTCATAAAGATATTTCCTTATTTAAGCTGAAACAATTTTATAAAGTAGATACCAATATATTGTATTGTTTTCTAGCTTAATATACAAGAGAAATATGGAGTTTTATTGTCAGGGTGGTCTACTTTTATGCTCACTTTCACTACATTTTGAGAGGCATGAATTGGGTTAAATTCCTATCAGGTTCTTATTGGGTTAAATCTTCTCAGGTTCCCGTCAAGTCAATACAACTTGAGGTGCCTGTAGTTTGCACTGGGTGGTACTTGGTCCCTGGTAGTCCCCGGTATTTGTAATCATAGCCCTGTAAACTCTTCTTCCCTTGGACGTGAGGTGTGTGTTTGTTAGTCTGTGTATTTTCTAAATGCTGCTAGTAGACAGAACATTGCAGAAGCACCAGGATGCACCTCCACTCTTTGGTTTCGAGACTACAGGTCTACCATAGATTTTTTTCTCTTATTTTTAGCTTGCATCCAGTCCATTTGAGAGACGCCATCCTCCTCCGCATATTGGGGCTGCCTATGGACAGTGTGAAACAAGGGCTGCCAGCAGCCACTCTATAGTTTTGGAATTGAATCCTCCCTAAGTTGAGCCTTAAAAGGATGGCAATCACAGCTCCCACTTTGAGCAGAGTCTTTGGCAGTCCCATGTCATAACCATGTAGCTAAGTCACCTCTGTATTCCTGGACTATTGAAACCCATAGAGAAGTAGTATGTACTGTCTTCTCAATATAGTTGGGACACATAGTTGTCCATGTCATATGTCATGCCACTAATTTTTTTTGAAAGCCTGTATGCTAGTCCTTGACAAAATTGTAAATACTTGTTATATGATATGTTCCTTCAAATTGCAATATTCCTTTAAATTAAAACATTTTACGCGGAACAAGAGGAGGCATAGTGGATCTCAGAGAGTAAACAGATGTCACATATCCAGGAATAAAAGAAGCTTGGGAGATTCTTGGATGTCCCTATCAATAGTATAGAAGGAGTAGCTAGTTTCTGGGTGTGGAGACTGACAAGACAGACTGCAAAAGAAACATGCTGGACTGGAGAGCCACATGTGAGCTTCCTAGGAAGCTCAGAGTTACAATTTTAGGGAGTCATCGCCCATGTTGGGGTTGCTTTCTGGTGATGCTTTTGAGTTATTCCTGCTTCTTGTAAGTGACCCCTCATCCATCCTTGGGTGAAGAATGGCAGTTAAAAAAGAGCTCAATGGGTCACCAACATTCTGTTCTGGTGCAATAGTAACTTTGTCATGGATCCCCTTTCTGGGGTCCGTAGTCATACGAGTTATGTCTACCTGGGAAAAGTCTACCACGTGACAATGATAATAAAACCTAGGAAAAGACAGGCCTTGGGAAATTTACACAACTGGGAGAAGATAAGTATGGATCTGTCAATTTAGAAACATACTTCTTTCTATTTAATTGTAATCCATCAGTGAGTGAGCTATCACCACCCCACCTGTTAATCACGTGGCTGAGAGAAACCAAGGTAAGAACACCTAACCTCCTAGGATGTATGGTTACAAACTCCCTGAAAGGATGGACTGGCTGCCTCAAAGGGTTACCAAGAAGGTCATCTGAGGCTTCTCTTCAATCTCTCTTAATTTTATTTCCACTTTTAAACTTGCATGAATACTTCTGATGATAATTACCAAATGTTGATATGTATGGAAAATCAGCGTTCTACAAATAACCGACTTGGACAGCTTTCATACACGTGTGGATGTTTGAAATTCAGCACATTCTGTTAGAATCTCATGTTTGCTCAGAGAAATATTAGCAAAAAAAATTATGCCGTGAATACACACACAAATACACACACAAGTACAGATGTAGAAAAGACAAAATCTTGAGTTGAACATATGAGAACTAGAAATACAAGATGGGACCTTAAGTGGTCTATCTCTGCTAGCCCATGGCCATAGTGCCCTATTGATCCCTCACTGTACTATGCCTATGTATGGTCCTATATTAATGAATAATGATACATTCATGAAGTTCAGTGATATCACTACCTGTGAATTTTAGATAGTCCATGTAATGTGTATATTTACTTGATTGTCAGAATTCCATTTCACCTACTATAAGTAATTATATTTAATTCCCAATAGCTGCCTTCTTGGGACTTTGTGTATCCTCTTCTTCCATGAAAAACAGAAGCTTGTCCTTTTCCTAATCATCACAATGTCTTGCATCAAGTGTTACTGGGAGGAGAGAGAAGGCTGATATTGGGTGGTAAAGGGAATATATACATTTAATAATAATAATAATAATAATAATAAATAAAATCAATTCACGCTCTCCCCCCCCCAGCATGGCAAAAAGACACTTTGCTGGTGGTATTGATCTTATATCAGTCAAGGGCAGAGCAGATGGAATTTCTTTGCTATCCTAGCTTGATGTCTGGCATGGTGGCCAAAGCTGTTTTATGACTAGGACACATAAATTAAATCCCAGCAGCACAATGCAGGAGGAGGAGGACAGACCTGTGGACCGCCATGCCACCCACAGACCTGCCCTTCTGCTCACAGCACAAGCAGACTATACACACCAACTTGCTGGAGAAGGCTACTCAGTGACCCGCCAGCCATGTGACCAGCCTGCAAGAGGAGTCACCACAATGAGTGATTATGTGGTGGATAGATGTTACAGAAAGAAGTGAAGCAGCTGGAGCATTATGAAGAGGAAGTGGCCAGCCCTGCCACCTGGGGCCATGATGGGGTCCCATCCCTAGATGTCACTGAGGGCCATATCTTGGTCTGTGGCTACACAGTAGTATGGGTCAAGGTCTCTGTTTGTGGCGCATATTACCACTAGAGAACATGGAGATATCCCTGGTTGGGGCAGCCAGCAGAGATCACGTGGGTATCCAGGAGATTAGCCCTTGCCCTCACTAGTTGTGGCACTCTGGAGATCTGGCCCCATTATGGTAGCACTCACCTGGACGATACAGAGGATCTAGCCTTGGTGGCAATGGTGTGGGTGAGCTAGCCCTGAGAGCATGAGTATAGGTGGGAGAGCTGATCCTGCCACTTGGTCTGTAGTGGGGTGGCATAGGCTCAGAGATAATGCCCCAACCCCCTACCCTTCATCATCTTCAGCAGTCTGGAAAGCGGCCACATGGTCATGAGCATGGCAGAGCTGGCCCTGCCCTTCACCAACTGCAGCACTGGAGAAAACAGGTCCTGAGCCTCACCCAGGTAGCATAGTATAGCTGGCCCTAGTGGAAGGGTGTTGGTGAGCTGGTTCCAAGGGTGAGAGAGAGCATGGGAGAATTAGCTTTCCCACTCATTGGATGTGAAGTGGCGTGTTTGGGGTGGAGGGAGTGGGGGATGCCCTGCTGCTCCTCCCTACCTGAGGCAGTCTAGAGAGCTGGCTGGCCCTAAGGGCAGGAGAGCATCAGAACGGACCCTGCCTCCTGCGGATGGCAGCACTGGGTGGCCTAGCTGGAGCAGTGCTGGAGAACTAGCCCTGGTGATGCACATAAGGGAGAGCCAAGACATGCTGACCAGCTCAGCTGCCACCCAGGCCCAGACACAAGGCTCTGAGTTGGCCCAACAAGATCTATATGCTTGAGATGCATGAAAGGGCCTGTCCTGGTGACCCAAGGCTGCAGCATCTCCATGACACAGGGCAACAGCAGAATAACTGGGTGGAGGACAGGCGAGGATCCAACACTGCTGGTGTCACAGAAGCCAGAGATTTCAAACCCGACCAAGGACTCACTGCAATGAACATTTGCAAGTGAAGATGTGTGGGCAGAGGGACATACTGGGGACACACTGGGACACACTGCAGCTTCCACGATGAGGTGTTTTCTGTGCTTCATTTCATTTCATCTGTTTTTTTATTTGGGGGAGAGGGTTGCAGGGAGAAAGGTGGATATGAGGGGACAGGGAGATGTGCAGAACCGGGGTGCATGATGGGAAACTCACAAAGAACTAATGGAAACTTTTAAAAAAGACAGAAAAGAAAAGCAATTCAGTTCCTCACGATTTCAGCTCACTAGTTTTGTTTTCTCCTTAACTACTTCCCTGTCCTCGCCTATGAGAGCCTCCGGTATATTGAACAAGGAAGACATTTGCCACCCACACTGCAAGCTGACGTCTTGAAACTTAAATCCTCACCGGTGTTCATGCATACTTTCTTCACACTTGAAACCATCTATCATAGCATGCACCTGTTTGTTTTTGTTCGTTCGTTTATTCTGTTTGCTGTGGGTCTGGAGGCTGTGCTTGTATCGTGAGCACGTAAGACAGGCACTTTACACACTTAGCCATCTTCTTGGCCTGGCATCCATGCCTTTGTATTCTGTGGCTGCAAAGGCAAACAAACTGATACATTCTGGGAAATCAGCACTAGAATGGTCTGCCTTCAAGAATTACATCGTTTAATGTGTACAAGCTGAGTGTGGAGGGGTAGAGGGCTGGGAACATTCCAGTCTACCCACCAGGGGTTGCTAGACATCAGATAAGTTCTAAAGAGAAAGAAGTGGAAATGGTAAATGAGAACAGAAAGATAGTCGAAGAAGAGACTGTTACCCTGGCAAGGCAAGCAGCCCTTCAGCAAAAGGACTCATAATGAACCATTGTGAGCTTGGCTGAAGTGTTTGTGAATGGAATGCTTTCTGTTGAATGAAAGCCTGCCGTTCCATAATTCACAAAGTCTGACTCAAAACAGGCCAGGAGGTATGAGCGTGCCTTAAGTGTGCACCACACACATGTCCCCTCTTGTCACCCACAGTCACTTCGGTTTACTCTATAACTCAGACGTTAGTGAGCCGCAGCCAGGTTATAGAAGAAATCCAGCCATTGATAACCGAACCAGATCATTGTCCGCCGCCTATTTTCCATGCTGATAAACTTTCCAACTGGAGGACTGAGCTCTCCTGGCTACTGAACACTCCTTCAACTAGGCTTTCTTTCCATCAGGAAAACCTCACGGCGCTTGGTTTTAGAATCCTGACATTCAGAGGTCTAGAAAAGTTTGTTTAGACTTTTCTGTTTCCTTCTTGAAGCAGGCCCATCAAATTCATAGGGAAATGTGATAAAACAACCAGTGATCTCAATTTTCAAAGACAGACACACTGCTTTGTGCTGCTAGCAGTATGCAGTATGCCCCTGTGTCTCTTACATTTCCAAAGTCTCCTGCTGCTTCGCTACTGTGCCCACAAGCCCCTCCTCTTCATCTGTCCTCTCCAAAAGCAGCAGAATTGCTGACCCTACTTGTGAAACGAGATGCACAGTACACAGTGTTCCCTAACTGAGCATACAGATTCTCTTCAGGGAAGAGACTTTAAGTAAACAGAGATATCCAGAAGTTATATTATAGCCTCATTCTTGAGATAAACTTCTACTTAATCACTGATCCTTCCAGGAATAAGAAAATAGATGCAAATAAATTGTTCTACTATTCTTAGATTAATATTTAATCTTCATTTTCTTCCCATGCTGGGAACTCTGTCACAAAAGAGAGAGTGGAGAGCAGAGGTGGAAGTGGGAACAAAGCAAATACTCTTGTCCTGGTTCCCAACAAGTCTCCTAAGCCTGGATTTCAGCTTGTCTTCTTAATCGCGACGCTAGAGGGAGTCAAACCCAGGTATCCGAAATGATCCCCAGGGCTGAATTGCAAGGGCGGTTGTTACACCTTTCTCTTTAAACAAATGCTCCTTAGCAAGGCTGCCCCAGGGGGGCGGGGGGGGGGGGGGAACGCCCAATCTGGAGTGCCGTGCCTTGCTTACTCTGAGGTTACTATTTCTAAAAATAGTTTTCTGAAAAATCTCTCTAGTGGGCCGGGAAGCACGCAAGTGAAGTGTGGGGCCCAGAAAGGCTCCGTTCTGCTTCAGCAGAACCCTGCAGGCTGAGGGTGGGACAAGAATGCTAGCCAAGAGCACCAAAAGAGGTCATAACCTAGGCTGAGTGGGCCTTGGGGCTCAAATAGGCTATTCTCACTGGTCCTTGAGGAAGCAAACTTTTGGCTGGGAGCTGGGAGCCCCAGAAGTGACCACCATGTATCTGGTGGCTATGATTGCAAGGCTGCTCCTAGCCCCCACTTCCCCACCTCACACAAACCACACAGAGGGCTAAGCTGCTGCGAAGGACCCAGTGGGTGTCGCCCCTAAATGATATAGAGACAGATGAGCATGGTTTACGTTTGTCTGCTGGACTTCCAACCATTAAGTGTCTCAAGAGTGGCATGGGGAGTTGGAGAGAACTCCAGATATGGTCCAAGATGGGAGGAGACAGATAAATCCAAATTTGGGGATTCCTTCCCTGGTCTCTCTTCTGTTTCATCTCTGGTCACATTTGCAATTCCTAGCTGAATATTACCACTTATTTTTGAGCCATTTTGATTTTTGTTTGGATTTGCTCTAAAAATCCCCTAAAAACGAAAAGCAAAGAACTTCTCTAGTGGTCTGTCCCTTTGGGGTATGTGTATATGGGGTGGGGGGGGTACTTTGAGCATTCATTTTTGGATATTCTCAAACTGTACAAAGCAGAGACCCAGTCTTGTCACCAGCTTCCTTCTGTCACCGCTTGGCTGATGTTAGGGAATGAGACTTAGTGTCCCTCAACATCTGGAAGCCTGGAGGAGTATGTTGGGGGGGGGGCGGTTAAGCTTCAGCATTTAAGTCTTGGGTACAAGGCAGTTACAGAAAGCTCAAGGAACTCAACTAGTTGCCTGAAACACAGACTCCAGGTTAGAACCAAGGCTATCCCATCCTCTAGAGAACCCCCTAAGAAAGAAAGATATTGGAGAACAAGGCTGGTCTATTTCTTTGATGAATTAGTGAGAGACTTTGGTCTGCATAGATTCTGGGAAAGCCCACTATCTGAACTTTCAGAATTATTGCTAAAATGAATGAATGTATCCTGACCAAGCCTTTATGCTAGGAATGTCAGCCTTGACTTTATGTAACTTTTGAGGTTTGGTACCAGCTCAGTTGATATGTAACTGACTGCAAAGAGTATAGTGAACTTCTCCGAAAACAATCACCACTGCCTCCAACACCAACACCATCATCAAACAAGACTATCAGAGGAAATACTCTGCTAGTTCTCTTTTGGTTTAAAAGTTCCATGATTTCTGTCTCTCTATAGAAAAATGTGAATTTTTCTGTCTGCTGACCAAAAAGTCAAAGGAGAGAAGCTTACTGTGAACACAGGCAAGCCCAGGATGCTTAGCTGTGTTGTGTAGGAGGAAGACATTTTAGAAGGAGACAAGTTTCATTTATTCTGCCAGATATGGTTATCTCTAAGGCTACCTGTGCAAGCAAGATGAGGGCGCAGAGGGAGGGGAGGGAGACACGTTTCCAAATGTCACATGTTTATCGAGGGCTTTGAACTCTGACAATCTAGACTGCCGGTAACTTTGGTCTTTACGTTTGTGAAGAGAGAGACGAGGAGGAGTAAGAAGGAGAAAGTTGAAAATGTTCCTACAATGAGACCATTATCATATAGGTCTGAGGCAAAGATCAGGCCCATGATACATAACTTACTTGCAGCTAATCTGGGTCTCTCCCCTTTTGATGTCTTTTAGAAAATCCCTTGTTATAACTCTGAACCTGAACTTCAGACCATGTGATTCTCCCATGTGGCTCTTCTATAAAGATGGCACACTTACCATGAATTCTGCCAGCCCAGGATGAGAGCATTCTGGAAGCTTCTATCTTCAGGGACCATATACCTGTTTGAAGGACATAAGACAATAACAATACGATTTGAGGTTTTTGTTTTTTTTTGTAATGGTGTAGGGTAACAATTTATGCAGGCCAAGGCAACATTTTATGAAGGTCAATCAAACGAAGATAGAAAATACATCTGTAAACTATGGTATAGGAAGGGTCATCACTGGGGTAGAAATGAATGTTAAGTACGTGAGTTTACATACATACACATCTATGTATAGGTTTTTAAGAAGAAAACAAGTTAAAAATCGCATTTGCTTCATACCTACCCTCTTCTACATGTGTAACTAAACAAGTTCATGACACCTACTGTCTGTCCTACATCAGCACAGTACAAGCCAGTATAAGGCCCTGCAAGTTCTTTCCAGTATGAACTCCAGTCACTGAATACAGGAAATCTGCGAGATGGCAAATCAATTATAAATGAGGGCTCCCTGCTTTGTGAGCCTGGGAATGTCAACTACTACTCGAAGCAGTCAAACAAACGTAGCTTTTCTGTTAAACCTAGCACCACATGTCATTAGACAGGGTCAAGAGCAGCATGTCCAGAGAACTTCTAATCCCGCAGTCACAGCCTGAAGTTGTCTGGAACTTCTCCATCGAGTGTGCAAACTCAGAGGGCGTGACTATGTCGGAGAAGAAGAGACAGCACTCACAGAGAACAGCAGAGATGTCACTAAGGCAGGGAAGCACACTGCACCACAGAAGAAAGCTTGCTGGGAACTGAGGATCTGAAGGAATCTGGGGAGGAAGAGCTGCAGTAGGGACTGTTGTTAAGTGTTTTGGTCTGTGACACCACGATTCAAGGAAACTGGCTCTGCCAGACTCTGAGAGGGAAAAAGAAGATTCCTAAGCATTTCCCTTGGAAATCACCTCGGAATGAGTGCCAGGCTCTTCTAGAATCTGCACTTCCCACTTGTGTACAATGCGTAGGTAAGAGGTGAAGCATGGGCCTGGTGGAAAACACAGAAGAGACCACCTGTGGCTGTTCCTCTACAGCATGTGCTAATCGGCCAACTGAACTACACCCCAGTGTCCTGTCCTGTACATTTACAAAGGCATCTCCTTCCTGTAGACAGGAACAGAAACCACCAGGGAGTGCTGGAAATGGGGTTTTCCCATGTGACATGCCCTGCTGATATACTCCACAGTCCCTAAGATACTCCCCAAACAGGCAAGGGGAGAAACTACAGAAAAATCCCACCTCTGCTCCGACCAGGCTGCTGGTGGGCCAACAAATAATGTGAGAAACTTAGATCTGCAGGTTTTTATCCTGTTCTTTGTCCTACCCCATAACCTATTCAATTTCAGACAGAAAAATAGGCAGACAAATGCATCAGATAGATAGATAGATAGGTAGATAGATAGATAGATAGATAGATAGATAGATAGATAGATAGATAGATAGATAGATAGATAGATAGATGGATAGATAGATAATGTCCCAAACAAAGACTATGGTGTGGCAAAAGGAAAACAGATTTGCTCTCTAGAGGGAGAATGTACCAAGATGGTGGGAGAGTAGGGGTGCTCCAGAGCCTACAAAGGCATTTAGAGAGGCAGAATGACCCAGAGACCATGGCAGCTTAGAAAAGTCCAGAAATGAGTTCTCCAATGGAGGGACAATAGAAGCCATTGCTGGGCACTCCATATGTCCTCCCCCAAGAGTGGGGGTGGGGCACATGCTAGTCACACCAACCTTCTCTTGCTCCTTTGTCTCCTAGCCCATGCCCACCCTGCCTGCCTGCCCCCCTAGCTGTCCTTGTCCTCAGGAGCCAGCTGCAGTGTGTAGGAGAACCAGGCCCTGTCACGGCTGTCTCTAGTGTGTTATTGTTAGTGTTACGTTACAAATCCTGATTCCATGCCAGGGTCCCTTGAGGGTCATAACCAAAAGAGGCCATGACCCTGTCAATAAACAGAACCCCAATCCCTAATGTAACCAACTTGCTTTCACTGGGTCTTTTCCACGGCTTTATGGGTCAGATTGCTCTCCTAGGTCGAATCATTTTAGCAAGGGCTCTTGGAAGCTCAAGAAAGTTTAGATGCTGATGACTATGGCAGGGGGGGACTCAAGATAAAGGATATCTTGTGTCTCCCCAAAGTTACCCACTTAACAGGACAGGGGTTCTTAGAGTGGTGACTCCAGTCAGGTTGCTCTGTGTGCCTCCTAGTCAGGGTTCTAGTTTCCTCAGCAGACTACCCTCTGCAGAGGTCTGAGCTGGTGTGTCAGACAGAGTGTGTGAGGGGTGTGGGTATGCATGGAACAAATAGGCAAAGCAGTGTGGTATACCCTGGCCTAAACCGCAGTGCTGGGAGGTGTGCTTCACTGCGGCCCACTCAGAATCATCTTCTGTGATAGAAGTGATAGATGATGAGTAGAACCAGGAGGAAGGAACAGAGAGGACGCCTGATCTATCTTATGCCAGAAAAGCAGATCCCACTGACACACAGGTGCCGAAGAAGAGTCCGATTGGTACCGTGCATGGAGAACGGTTTCTTTTCTTCTGCCTTGCATCTAATAGCCATGCACTTCAGAAGTCCGGATGCCCATCTCTGGACCTCTGGAGCTGTCACATGTGAGAGATCTCTTAGCTAGACCTAAAAATCAAAACACTCCCAAGTATATACCATTGGGACCATAGAACTGATACATGGGGTGGGGTGGGGAAGAAATAGCTATAGGTTCATTAGCTTCAGAGTTAACCTCATGGCTTGGCCTTGACTTGGATATTTGGGGAGATGAGAGCATATGGGGCAACTGAGCTACATGGGCAGGATTCTTTCCACTGAGTTAATTACAGAGCTGAGAGGAGATTTTCCAAAGGAGACTTCAAACTCTCTACTTTAAGTGAGGATATTAGGCGGTGGAGAGAGGGCCATTGGTTAGGTATGCGTGTTGCTTTTCCTGAGGACCCAAGTTCAGTTCCCAGTTCCTACATTTGGTAATTCACAACTGCTTTTGGAAATGTTGTATGTGTGATCTCATGAGCACAGACACACAGACACACACACACACACAGAGAGAGAGAGAGAGAGAGAGAGAGAGAGAGATGAATGAATGAATGAATGAATGAATGAAAAAATAGATAAATCTTTAAAAATAAATAAGTAAATAAGAAAAAGCTGTGGATGAGAAAAGCATTTCTCTACAGTCACAGACTCAACTCTTGGTTCTGTAAAAATGTGTCATAGACTACAGAAAGGGCCACCAACAGAAACAAACAACAGAGCTAAAGGTGGGGAGAGGGAGCTGGGGAGCTGGCTCAGTGCTTAAGAGCATTTGTTGTTCCTGCGGAGGAACCAGGTTGGATTCCGAGTATCCATCTATACCCATGGCTCACACCCCTCCATAACTCCAGTTCTATGGGATCCGATACCTTCTGACCTCTGCAGGCCCCGGGCAAACACGTGACCCATACACATACATGCAGGCGAAACTCTCCATGCACAGAAAATTAAATAAACATATCTAAAACAAGAAAAAAATTAACAGGAAAGAGAATACCTGAAGGAGGCTTTCCGTCTCTATTCTGAGTCTGCCTAAAGCTCTTAGGATCATAGAACAAGGAGCACCTTTGGTTAAGTCAGATGTGTAACCTTAGGCTTGTGGTCACCAGAAGGAAAACCTGGGGAAGGAAGACCTGGGGGCTTCAAGATTTGTTCCCGATATGATATATTCCCAGCATGCAGATCACTACCTCCCTAGCATAAGGGCTCAGTATCTCCTTATGGAGTAGGGAGAGAGGCCTTGCCTCTCCACCCTGGCCAAGGTCTAAAATCAGAACAGAGTAAGGTGGGGGTGGAGACAAGAAGTCTTTTAAAAGGCCTCCAGCCCCAGCCACAGATCGCCCTGCTCATAATCTTTGGAATTACGCAAATTACATTTTATAGACTTCTTTGAAAGAAGAGACTTTTGCCCAAAGCCACTCTGTTCTTTGATAATGGAGCTGGTATCAAATTCCAGTCACCTCTGTCCTTGTCTACACTCTGTTCTCAGGTCGCATTCCCCAACACTTTACTCAGGTCAGAACAACTAGCTCAAGTCTTGTAAAATAGTAACACTTCTCGCAACACAAACCGTGTGCCAGGCTCACCCTTTATGGGTACAGTCACCGTTCTCCTTACATCCAGTCAGTGAACTCACGTGTACACACTGAGGCATAAGGGAAAGGCAGCCTCTGTTTGTGCCTGGCCACACATTAAAGTTGTGGCCCACTTTACAGCACTCTGAAGTTAGAAAAGTATAGTCATAGTCGGTACAATTGGCCAGAGACTTCTAAGAATTTGCCTGGGCACCCCACACAGGGAGTGTGACCAGGGACAAAACAAAGGTCCACACAGAGCAAGAGGTCCCTGGTCTAACCTCAAGAGTCAGGAGTGGCTGAGCCCGGGCTCAGATACAGCCTCCCTCAGTGGCCTGCCTTTCTGCAGGGAGTGGGGAGGGGTGCCGTTCTTGGCCCTGGGTGTACAGAAGGCTTGCGTGTGTTTGTTTAGAGCAAAGCCTATACTTAACTGCTACAAGTGAAACAGATTTTATAAATAGATGTGAGCATGAATGGTTTTTATGATTAGCTTGTTTTCAATCACCATGCTTGACCGGTGTCTGTGTTCAGCTAAGTAAATATTTCTATGGTGATAGTGTACACAATACAATGGCCATTATTTAATGTTAATACAAGTACCATATGGGAGGTCTTATCATGCTAGAGCCCCAAAGCATAATAAAAGCAGATAGCACTTGATAGGCAAGGGTGGGTCTTGTTGTGCAGTTAGCTTGATAAGACATCTGCTCCTGCTAACATTGGCTGCGCGAGGATTGAGGCGGGCAGGGATGAGTCTCCTGGGAGAACTTTGTGACCAGATCAGATGGCCATGAGTTCCATTTTATTCACTTGGTGACCTTGGGTAAGTCTCCAGACTGATTGTTTAAACATCTATGCCTCCCTTCCCCAACCCGTGGACTTCTGCATGCCTCTCAGGAGACGAAGGGAGATTAATTAACACCTGGCAGCAGCTCCACACTATCTTTAGAACAAAGCATCGAGGAAGGGTGGGGCTGAAACCCCGCCTCATGCATTGAAGCACACCAGCGTATAAAAGGGAACAAATCCAGCATAATATTATTTTTTTCATTTATAACTGGAAATTTGAGAAAATTGGAGGTTTCCTGAGATTAGTAAAAACAAACTTGTAAGAGAACAAAGCCTTTTAGGAATTCACTAGGCTGCAAACGCGGCCAGTGTCTTTTTCACTCGGGAGGGACAGCTGTGGTTAGATGAGGCCCAAAGCTGGACTCAGCCTCCTCTGCCAAGGAGCCATTGAGAAAGGCAGAGATTCCCACTCTGTGGACAGAGACAGCTCACCTTCTCAAACCCACTTCAGTCTCCAACGTTGCCTTTTGACCTAATCACACTGCAGGGCTCAGTGGGCTAGGGCCACCCCTGCATCTGTTTATCTATCATCTGGCATTGTGTTCAGAGGAAGATGCTCCGTTCTAGACCTTGCCCTTTTGCAGTTAGGTGTTAAAACAAGACTCTCAGCAACAGACCTCTTACTAACTGCTTTACCCAGTCTGCACAGACGATGCTTCCACACTCATGATGCCATCAGCCTCACCAACATGATAGGAAGGGCTGTCAGCATCTTGAAGACATTCTTGTCCATGTGAGGAGATGGTGCAGAGCTAGAATCCAATCCTGGCTCTTCATCCCAGTGCTGATGGAGACTGTCTTTGTTAAAGAGGAACAGAGACAGAGCCCAGATCAAGGAACTTTCCTGGCTCCCTCTAAGGCACTCTAGACTAAGTTAAAGCTTTTATCTATTGTTTCTTTTCCTTCTGGAAATGTTGTCCTTCTGGGACCCCACCCCACAGCCCCAATTCATCTCCCTTACCCATCTGGAATTTAGTGGCATGAAAATAGATCCTTAGCTTGTCTCCTTTATAATGGGGGAGGGGATCTTGTCAGAGGAGAGAAAACACAACAACAACAACAAAAAATGTGACTGGCAAATGTTTACAAAGGCAAATGTTTATCCCCTCCCAACCATGCTATCCAACACAAAAAGATTATTTCCATGCTACTTACTACTAACGTCACTCTCACCTTTAGAAGAGTATGTTATTCAGGATATTTGGAATGGCCACTAAGCAACCACTGGTTAATGTGAGCTGAAAAGAGGATTACATGAATGGTGGTGGGTAGGTGACTACATTGGTCCATTGTTTTATCTCATGGTATGGCTTAAAAGGACAGGTCTTCATGTTCCCGGCAATGCCACAGGCCAGTCCATGCCCTGAAAGGCATCTGACCTCATCCAGAGCCTGGGGTCAGGGAAATCACTTGGTCTAATGCTAGGGACCAGCTTTAACTGCCCAGGAGCAGGGAGTGAGAGGTAGGAGCTCTGGAAGTAGTGTACACACACGTGTTTGTACACTTGTGGCCTATTCTTTAGCCACCAGGAGAGGATGAGGGGTGTGGTAAACCGGGATATTCGTAGTACAGGCTGAACAGTGAGAACTCTGTTGCTGATTTCAGCTCAGCTCTTTTTGACGGCCCAACTGCCATGCATGTTTCTTATTATTCTGTGGATTTGTGTTGCATCAATGGGTGGGAAAAAGCTGGTGAGGCAATAATCATGTAAGTGAAAGCAATGAGTCTCTGGTGTCCTCTACCAATTTCCCAGAGTCTTTGCTAATGCCTCAGGGCCTCCGGGGCTTAGAATTACAGCTTTCAGTAAATACTCTTAAAGTTATTCTCAGATTGAAGCAGCCCCTAGTCCTTCATAGAGCCGTATAGCCAAACAAGGCTCAGGATGAGGAATTAACTACAGCGGGAGATGTGTGTACTGAACAAGGGCCAGCAGAATTCCCATCAATTGCAAGTATTCACTGACTTCCAATTCACAGCTCTGCTAGGAACCACTTTTAACAAAGAAGGAAACCTGAACTCAGGTGGCTCAGGAGCTTGCAAGGTCACACAGGTAGTCCATAGGGGAGCTAGGACAAGACCTAGAGAGCCAGAGCTTCTCCAAGCCAAGTGTTGCCTCTTTAGGAAACCAGGAGCGGAAAGGGGGTGGTTGACAGTCTCCAGGCATGGACCATGAGCATGGAGCTTACGGGCGTCAGTCTGAGGATGTTTGGAGACACACAAAGGCAGATAGAAAGGTGAGCCAGAGAGGCCAACTGAAAGCCAGAGGCCACTCTTTGGAAAACGTTTTGCATTTTAATATTTTTACCAAGATATATCAGTCTCTTTTTCTTAAAATAATATATTCTTTTGAGGCTCTTACTTTTTTTCCCTCTTTATGAACAATAATGTTTACTTAACTCCTTAGGATGTAAATGTGCCTTGGGGGTGATACTGCTCTGACCTGATTCTAAATATTATGCAAAAATAACTGCTGTAGTGTTAACCAAGTTTAAAGATCTAATCAAATACTTCCCCTAAATCTTTCTTGCTTTTCAATAGTGACATTTCTGAAATTACTAAGTAGATAGACAACATATCATTTTTTAAGCTTCAGCCACACATCATAGTACATTAAAAGAAGAAAAAGGTTCATGTATGTATATGTACTGCTGACACAGAATTTCATGATTTTTTCCCAAGGACAATATTAAAAGAATTCTAGCAAGGATACTCAAGAAAAGTTCAAACCTAAGAAAAAGGGAGGTAAAGTGAGGGGGGGAGGGAAGAAGACAGAGAGAGAAGGAGGAGGAAGAGAAGGAGGAAGGAAGGAAGGAAGGAAGGGAGGGAGGAAGGAAGGAAGGAAGGAAGGAAGGAAGGAAGGAAGGAAGGAAGGAAGGAAGGAGACAGAGAGACAGACTGAAGAGATGGCTCAGCAGTGAAGAGCACTTAAAGATTTTTCAGTTGAGTTCTCAGCACCATATCCAGCATCTCACAACAGTCTATGAGTCCAATTTAAAGGAATCCCGTGGGCTCTTGTGGTCTCTGCAGCTCCTGTGAATTCTTGGGGAACAGCATGCAAGCATGCACATATACACATAAAAAACAAATACTTTTTAAAAGGAATGACGGAAAAGAAAAAAATCAGGCACACACATACACACACGCACACACACATGAAACTCAAAGTCAGATCATTATTCCATGACATGTATAATGCACAAATATATAATATCACCATGAATAATAGCAAATAAATAACAGACAAAAATATCAGGCTATACTTCCAGTGCAATACCAAGTTACAAAACAACAGCATACAATGTGATCTCATCCTTTAAGACAAGATGGGTGTCTACATGCCTGAGTAGTGTGTTCAGTGCTGAGTAAAGAGAAGGTCTGGCCAACAGGGCGCACATAGAACACGAGCCCCGGAAACACTACTTGGCTGCAAGACTAAGACACTTACTGTGTCTTTGCTCGCACATACTGCATATACGTTTGAGAATAAAATGTGAACCAAATCTTCAATGATTGATATTTCAAGGACTGACATCGGTGGGTCTCCATGGTGTTGAAAAGAAGCCTTTACCATCACAGCCAATCAAATCTGCCCAATCCATTCTCACTGGACATCTTCTCATGCTTGTGTTCATCGGGACTTTCGAGAAGATAGCCATTGCTGGCCAGCTAGAGTCTTTGTGTTTCTGTTACTGTCCATAATTTAATCTTATAACCCTGTACTATTATTGGCACCTATCCCCCTTCCCCTTTTGAAGGTGCTTCATGTCGTGGATTAGTTTCCCACACCTTTGTGATATCAGTTCAATGCAGTAGCTTAGAAAGGCACCTTTCCAGGGTGACTCACTCCAACAACTCTGTCTTGACTATGAGCAGTGCAGAATGGGATGTGAGGTCTGCAGACTTGTAAAAGCTGGAGAGCAGGCGGCCAGGGCGGGCTTCTGCTCTGCACTGTCGCCAACTTCTCATAAAATGCCTACCTGCTTTACTCTCACCAACGTGTCACAAGTTAGGAGAGAGAGACAGAGACACAGACACAGACACAGACATAGACACAGAGAGAGGAAGGGAGGGAGAAAGGGAGGGAGGGAGGGGGGAAAGGGAGGGAGGGGGGGAAGGGAGGGAGGGAGGGAGGGAGGGAGGGAGGGAGAGAAGGAAGAAGAAGAAAAAGAAGAGGAGGAAAAAGAGGAGGAAGAGAGAAGAGGAGAGGAGAGGAGAGGAGAGGAGAGGAGAGGAGAGGAGAGGAGAGGAGAGGAGAGGAGAGGAGAGGAGAGGAGAGAGAATCAAACAGAAATGGCATTGGATATAGGTGGAACTTTAACCTAGGTCAATACCAGATATATGGGTAGAAATGCTCAGAAAACAGGGTGTGTCTGTGTTTGCACAGAATTATAATTTCACGACTGAAAATCAACCCACAGAAGTCTGTTGAAATCCACATGGAGCTGTGGATTTCCTGTCTTAGGAAGGAGTGAGTTCCAGATGCTCTGGTAATTGTTACAAGAACAGGATCTCTCCATTTCTCTCTCCTCTCTCTCTCTCTCTCCTCTCTCCTCTCTCCTCTCTCCTCTCTCCCCTCTTCTCTCTCCTCTCTCCCCTCTCTCCTCTCTCCTCTCTTTCCTCTCTCCTCTCTCCTTTCCTCTCTCTCTCCCTCTTCACCTCCCTTTCCCCTCCTTCTCCTTCTCCTTCTCCCTCTACCACTACCCTCCCCCCCTTTTTCTCATAGTCACATTTAGGATTACAAACTTCATATGGGATGGGACCTCTTGAACTCTTTTAGACAGGGCTGGCCGGCACCACCTGCTGTGACACCTCTTGAAAAGACTAGAAAACCAGGTTAGTGTTTTCCACCAGTGTCTCTGTCTCTTACATGTGTGATGATGATCAGTATCTTGTTGCCCTAGAGACTGTCAAACCTGGCATCTCTGTTTATCTGCAGAATGTTCTCAGTGGTTTCTAAAAACAGGTGTGGCCTGGTTAAACAGAGCACAGCCACAAAAAAAATTTTTTTTGAAGTTGATTTGACACTGGTGGCTTTTACCAACTTTCCAAATGTCACTCAATCTCCTTCAGGGTCTATTTGTCAAAGAGGCTGGTAAATGACTTACCTGGCTGTTTTGTTCTATGTTTTAAGAGATGCAATCCTAGATAGGCAAAAGGCTTTCTAAGCCCCAAACTGCACTGCGTTGTGATAAGTGACTTATGTTGTATATTGACAATGAGTTCTGATTCCCTCACTGGTGGTATGGCTTCTGAGGTAAACTACAGGAAAAAAAAAGTTCTCATTGGGTGGTAGGCTACAGAGCCAGCCGAGGGTGCTGATACCATCAGGAGACTGGCAGACAAAGCTTTTCTGGCACAAAGCTCATGGCCCACAAAAGCATCACAAGTCACTTAACGTTGAGGTAGATTAAGCAGCAAAAATAAGACACATCCTATTACACTCCAAATATCTCCCCAAAATTCAGGGAAAACAAGCGTCCTCTGAAGAAAATCCTCAATATCAGTGGATATGAAAGACATAAAGAAAGTGGTTCTTTTGCTAAGGATGAGCTATTTTAAAGAGGTCTAAGACCTGACTGCATATGAATGAACAAGTAACTACACTCTTCAGAGTTCCAGAGTGCAGATCCAGATCATCTAAACAGACTGGAGGCTTCCAGGTGAAGGATTTGGTACCCTGGAGGCAAGCCACTTATAGGGGGGCGGGCTATAACTGTTTCATCCAGGCCATTAAAATCCCAGAGCAGAGGCCCAGGTCAGAGCACTGTTTGTCAAGCCTGCTGTGGAAGGGTTTCTGTACCGGGAGGGAGATAGGACTAGATCTCTGAGGTCCTTCCCAAATATAAGATGCTATCTGTCTAATTAATTGCCAGTCACACTCTGCTGCTGTCTTGGGCTCTCATGATATTCAAAGTATCAATGAAATTTGGATTTTTTTCTTCTTAGCTGTTGGATCATTGAGAGACTTTCCATCTTGAGATCAGCTGTCAGTAGGAGCTGTGATGGAAGACAGTTAACTCCCCACATCTCCAATCTGATAAATTAGTGCCCCAGAGCCTTAGTTTAGGAGACAAGAGGCCTATAGGAATTGAATGTTAGTTAAGACCATGTGAAATTGATCAGGTTCCCATTTATGATTGTTTCCTCAAAGAAAAACTTACTTTTCACTTTTTTTCCTGAGTAGTTGAGGTTTTTGGTTGGTTGGTTGGTTGGTTGGTTGGTTGGTTGGTTGGTTGGTTGGTTGGTTGGTTAGTTGGTTGGTTGTTTGGTTGGCTGGTTGGTTGGTTTGGTTTGGGGATAATGGTGGTTGGTTTTATGTTTCTCCTAAAGTTCCAAATAGATGTTGGAAAAATCAACCTTTTAAAAAATATATTTATTTACATTTTAAGTGTATGTGCACATACATATACATACATGGACCTCACATGCATGCTTAGTGCCCTCAGAAGTTGAAGAAGAAGTCAGATCCCTGGAACTGGAGACACAAATGGTTGTGACCCACCACATGGGTGCTGGAAACAGAACCCAGGTCTTCTGCAAAAGAAGTAAATGCTCTTAGCCACTGAGCTATCTCTCAGGTCCCTTGGATAGTCAAAGTACCTTGGGTCTGTCTTATTGGTTAAGAGTTAAAGTATACCATTTTGGTTTGAGAACTCAATGATAGGTACTTGTCTAGCAAGCCCTTGTGTTTGTTGCCTAGCAAAACAAAACAAACAAAACAGTATGGTGGTCATTATAAGTGAGAAAAGGTTCATTCTCCACTTATTAGATGAGACTTTGTTTGCTTAGGACCAGAACTCCTTGTTCTCCCAGCAATGCTGCAATGCTGCAGAAAGACTAGTGGTGGAGGATAAGGCCTTTTAGATTCTATACCTGCCAATGAAAACAAAGCGTAGGGAAAGCAGAGGAAAAATTATAAACTCTAGGTTGGCATAAGATGACCAACTAACAACAAAGGTGTGGATCAGGACATTCTTATGGGAAGGGATGTGCTATCCAGTGCCAGGCTTCAATTATTTATGCTGATTAACTTTAATGACTTGACATTCCTTGTTAATTTGTCCCTGAGAGGAAAATGTCATAGGGTTTCTCCAAACACCAAGCAACAAAAAGTGACTCCCCCAGAACAAGACACAAAAGTTCACAGAATGAGGAACAGTGGTGCTTCTCACACCTTTGTGAAAAATAAAACTCGTGACCACAGTACACTTGATACTTCACTGTTAGGCTGAAGCACTTCTGCACCACGTTGAGGCTCTGTGTTCTGTTTTCCGTAAGCAGACTCAAAAAAGGTAGAGGCAGCCACAGAACTGTACTCTGCTTTCAAAGGTGCAGAGAAAATGTTACACTTCTAAACTGTGGCAACTAGACACACCCTGAAGAAAGAGTGCTTCACTTCTTCACAAGAAAACAGAAACCAAGATAGCTTGTGATATCTCCTGCATACCAAGAAGAACATGGCCCAACCTTTAAAAGCCATGCTGAAGTAAACAGGACTGGTACTTAACACAGCATAGAGTTCCACTAAAGGGCCCTCCCACCATGGTCTGCTCTCAGGACTTCCAGCTCCAAGGCTTCTGAATATCAAATTCTTCATCAAGAAACTTCCTGTGGCCCATTGTCTCAGAACCCAGTTCTTTAGAGAGTGCAGGTCATCTGGGCCCATTATTGTTAACCCCAACATTCAGGTCAAATATCAGCTTTGTGTGCAGGAAGAGAGTCACTGAAGACCCAGCCTTTGTGGAAAGCAGTGTTTTCGTGACAGAGGGTTCTCACACAGTGGCAGATTGACGTAGAAGAGTATGAGCGGCTGAAACCTGGGGAAGTGGCATCATGTGCGAAGCTGCCGGTGTTGCTCATGTATGGATGCAATACGGTGGAAAAATAGCACCCTTTACAATGTCGCAACTTCCTTACAGGGTGACACTCTCATAGGATGAGGGCCAAATGTTCATGCTGACACTGTCAAGCCAGTTTCTAGATAGAGAGTAGAAATGCAAGGCTCCATGATCGAGGCATTGCAAAGGGAGTTTGAGCAGGGCATCTGGACATGCAATGACTTTCAACCCCATTTCCACATGAAGTCTCCTCTCCTCTGCCCTCTCTTCCCCTCTTCCCCCCTCCCCTCCACTCTTCTCCCCTCCTCTCCTCTCTACTGTTTCCTCCTCTCTCCTCCTTTTCTCTCCTCTCCTCTGCCTTCCCTTCCCCTCCTCCCCCTCCCCTCCCCTCCCCTCCACTCTTCTCCCTTCCTCTCCTCCCTACTGTTTCCTCCTCTCCCCTCCTTTTCCCTCCTCTCCTCTCCACTCCCCTTCCCTTCTCTCCTCTCCCCTTCCCTTCCCTCCTCTCCTCTCCTCTCCCCTCCCTTCCTCTCCCTTCCCCTCCTCTCTTCTCCCCACCCCTGCACTCCTCTCCCCTTTTCTGTTTCCTCCTCTCCCCTCCCCTCTCCTCCCTTCCTCCCCTTCTCTATTCCTCCTTTTCTTTTTCTTTCTTTTCTCCCCATCTTTCAGCCTTATTCTCTCTCTCCTCTCTCATTCATATGAGCTACATAGTAAAGCACACAGTTTTGTGCCTTCCTGCCAAGTCACAGTCATTGTGGAAGGCATGGTGTCCAACAGTTATCTATTTAGCATCAAGCTCACCAATGTTTTTGCCAGCTTCCCTAGCAATCCAAGATAGATCTAGGACACTGTAAGGAAACCATGTAATTCCTATATATGGCCCAGTGTTGGTTTCACTGTAAATTGCACAGATTGTCATTTCTTCCTCAGCTGGCCAATCAATTAATCTATAAGAAAGATCCATGTATTAAGTTCCTATTACTCTACCAAGCACTCTGCGGTATGCAGAAAATGTAGTGGTGACTAAGACAGATGCTCCGGTATGGTCAAGTGACAGCATCAAGTAAGACAAATATCAAGAAATGAGTCATAGTCATGTCAGATATTTGGTATACACTGATAAACAGACTAGCAGAATGCACAATAACATCATGCAAAAAAATAAAAAATAAAAGAGAGAGAGGCTAGAGTTTGACTTCATACTGAAGCTCAACAGCGTTAGTTACCGAGGGAAATAGATAAGGTTTGAGAAAAAGCCCATATTCTGAGAATTTTCAGTGTAACTGGGCAGACAGAGTGCTAGAAGAAAACAACATGAAAGTAGCTAAGCTGATTATAAGTACACCATAGCAGGAGCAAAGGGACAGAGGACTGTACTGCATGGTGAAGAAGCCATTAGCCCATCTGCTAATGCCTTGACTGGCACATAAGAAGGCTTGGAGACACAGGTAGAAGAAACAAAGGAAGGGTTTGGATTTTCACCAAAGAGATGTCACTGTCAAGGAAAGGCTACTGATAGTCCTCAAAATGGTTTTCATTTTGCAAATTGTGCCAACACAGATGTTGACAAATTTTGATCGAACGTTCTTTCAATCCAGATGACAGAGGGTGGCTTCAAACTTTAAACTCCAAATGGATGTTTTATTCAGCACTCTGGGGGGGGGGGGTGTGGGGAGGAGTCTGAGCTAGTTTCTGGCACAGAGTTATGAACAACTAAGTGTGGGTTGGATGAACAAGTGTTTGTACATTGGATTGGGCAAATGGGGAAGTAAAGAGACTGGAGCTCTTGGCAAGAAAGAAGCTTAGACCTGGGCCAGTGTAGGCATGGGTGACACCCCTGACATTCAATACTAAATAACCCATAGTCACCAGCCTTTGCTTGCCTGCAAGTTAAAGAAAGGAAGGCGGAGCAGTGCAGATTACAGCCACATCTTATGCCTAGGGCCCTGTGCAGGGATGAAGCTGGGGCCTTTTCTGACAGAAGTCTAAAACCGCTCTTCTAGGCTTGGTTTCTGAACCCTATGAAAGCACAAATATTCTGCTACTCTTGTAGGATAAACACTCCCCATCCCCACCTCAGATACCCGTCCCCCCCAAGCAATTCTGGAGGCCAAAAAGCCTACAGACACCTATAAAGTGGAGTGCCTTGGTTCCAAGGAAGTCTCAAAGTGGTTAATCACCCGCCTCTTTCTCCTTCATTTTGCCTCAACAGACCTGTTGGTAGCTTCTTGCTGCCAAGAGGCCCTGGGCAACGTGCACTGTGTTCTTCTTCCTTAGAAGTTGAAATATTTTTTGGCCCTCATCATTATCAACTGGAGCTCCGAGTGTGTTTGTGTGTGTGTGTGTGTGTGTGTGTGTATGTATGTGTGTGTGAAATGAGTCATGTGACACTGCATCCAAAGAATCTTTGACATACCACAGATGGATCTGGAAATGGGAGAGAGGTGAAGTAAAGGAACCAGAAGAGTCTAGAGTCTTTTTGCCTCAGCTGTAGCCTGTATATTAACCACTGGAACCTTTCATCTTTTTGGTAACTCTATACCACTTCCATTGAAGATACCAGCATGGCCCTCCACTACCCAGAGCAATTGCCACCAAGGCATGAGGAAAGAAAGCACAAGTGAAGCGGCAGTTTGACTGAGACTCTTCGTGCCAGCAGTGTGACCAAGCCAGGTATGAATACAGATGTGGCCTCTCACTTGCTGAGGCTGGAGCTGTCCTCTTTCCTTCTTCCTATCACTAGCCAGGAAGAAGCAATGTGTGTGACTCTGAAGGAGAGGCTGAGGTGGGACACAACTGTCACATACTACTGAGTGTAATCTCAAGCTGCAAGGTCTCTCCTCTAGAAGGGACGGGCTGTGACACACGGTCTTCTCATCTAAACCATTAGCAGGATGGGAGACGATCCCCGAATGATGGAAAGTGGAACAAACAGTCTTTCTGGGAACACAGAGGCTATCCATGGACACTCCTATGGGGAAGAATAGTGCTCTGGTAAACATTTGCTTAATCTCCCTGTCTCCAGAGGGACAGATGGATGGTTAACTGAATGGCTGTTTAACGACTGTTTACAATAAGATGGTAGCCGAGAACAACTCCTCAGCCCTTGCTTCAGAACAAGCACTTGACTAGACATTCATGGGCACACTAAGGTTCAGCTTTTACTTCAGGCAATCTGAAGGTCAGAAGTCTCTCCCTTTCCTTAGATCTCATTGGTCCCCAGTGAATGTCAGTTAATGGGGCTTTGTCTTGGCCTATCTCCTTTCAGGAATTCTTCCTACAAGTCTGAAGCACGTTGAACTAAAATAACCTGCTCTCTTTGGTTTAATTTACCTCTCCCCCAGAAGTGTTTATGCACCTCGACTTTCAGTGAGTATCTCTCTGCCCTGGCTTCTTTTTAAGTAATCTGTTCTGCTTGGTCAGACCTGGCATTTGCCTTCCCACCACCACATAGTCCTAAGGGATTCACTACTAAGTCTTCCTTTTCATATCCTTAAATGAAGATTCCATGAGCTAGCTTGGGTTTTCACACACACACACACACACACACACACACACACACACACACACAATAGGCAGCCTGGACTCATTGTGGTTAAAAGTCCTGGAAGCCCAAATGGTATATATGAAAATTAACAAAAAGATGGAAGAAGAGAAAGTCGTGAGAAATGTTCATCTTTACTACACAGAGTCTGGGCATGTTTCAAAGATGTGCTTAGCCATTCACAGTCAGTAGCAACTGCTTGCACAGTAGGGTTTGGAAAATGATGCCAAAATGACTAGTGATCAAGATAATGTGCTGCAGTGATTCCTGTGATCCTCAGTCCAGGAACAGCCTGGGAAGTGCAAAAGCCAGGAAACCCAACAACTGATTGGTAGGTGCAAGGAATACATATCATATGTTAGCAAAAGACATTCACCATGGACCCACAGGATACTTCGCCACCTGTTGACCAACTTAGAGGAGAATAGCAACAATCTAAGAGCAATAGGGCCAGCACCTGAGCCTTAATGTCATACTGCCAAGTCTCTAGACAAAACCCTGGCTCGCAATGCCCTGATTTGAACAAGAGTTCTGTATTTTAGCTGACTTTCTTTTACATAATAATAACATTAGTGGTACTTGTGTCATGGAGTGGTTGTGACGGTTATATAGGATGACATATTTAGAATAGAGTTGCACCAAAGCTATAATTCAATACATTTTGGCCACCACTCTTACAGTAAGCTGACCAATATGATTTCTTACTTAAGGGGAATTCTCTATAATGAAGTTTACAGCTCAAGGACATCATTTCATTTTCTGCTTTATTTTTAATCAAATTAAAACTTCAAAGGAAATCTTAATATAAAAATCTTTTAACTCCCTGTCTGTTAGGTTCAGAAGAAGGACTAGATCATTTCTTTCCAAGTTCCTTAGATTAGGTTAGATTAAATGTGACCTACACAGACACAAATTAAAAGCCCTGTAATTGAACAACTTCTGAAGAACCTTGAGCAACTAATGGCAATGCGCTGGAGCACAGTGAACCCATTTGCAAGTGAGAGTATTGGCTGATAACTGCGCTTTGTCCTCTAGTCACTTTCAAACAGAATGTAAGATGTTGGAACAAACAGAATGGAAGCCCCAGAGCAGGTTGGCCAGTTTGAAGTAGAAATTCCAAGTAGTCGGGCACTATACAGACCTAGGCAGCTAACCAGCCCCTCAGTGTTTTCTGGAATGCTTTCTGAAGTATTCCAGAAGTGCTTTCTCTTGGTCCTTCTTTGTCTTGGTAGCATTTGTATTTGTATACCACCTAGCTGTACACGTCTTCCAAGAGCCTCTTTTCTGAGGGCTTGACATTGAGATGAACATTTAATCCCTCCAATTGAGAGTCCCAGGGCCTAGATGAACTCCTATCTCTTATGATGAAGAATCTGTTGCCTGAGATCCATGGGATATATACCCTGGTTTATACTAAAATTTCTAAAACAAGACCACACTATTTCATCAATATCACTATATAATTTAAGCAAACCTTGCTGTCTCAGTGAAAAGATAGTTATTTACCATTCCTAGACCAGCACCTCTGCCTTAACATCCTTTATTTCTCTTTACCTCTCAACATTTTTATCTAGCATTTACCACTATTTAACATAGACACTATTAAGTGTGTTTGCTTAGGTTATTGTCTGTCTCCCACAAAAGACTCATAGCTCCATGAAGGAAGACATAACGACTGTTCTGTTTACAACTCAAAATCTTACTGAACTCCCTTCTGCCGAGTTGTAATGAGAAAAAAAAAAAAAAAAACAAAGCCACAACAACCACAACAACAACAAAAACAACAAAACCCAACCAATTTCAATAGATTGCCATTGATCTTAGGATAAAAAGCAAAATCATGAGTACAGCTTACAGGAAACCATGACTCCCACCTTAAATTTCAACTGGGTTTAGGAGAACTATGTCCACTCATACCAGACAGATACACTTACATTCACTACCTGGACCATCTGCAGATGGAACCTTCCCAAAAATGGAGATGTTCTCTGCCTTCTGGAACATTCTCCTGCTGTCTTCTTTAATGTTGACTTGGGAAAACAGAAACAGCTCCTCAGTCCTGCTCAGTCTGACTTGATGTGTTTATATTATATGTATTATATATGTTGATTATTCTCTAGTGACTCCCGTATGTCATTTACTAATAGGAATAGATCTGAAATAGTTATAAAATATCCTGGCAAATCAAGATGGCTATGGTGTCACAGGATACACAATTATATTGCCTTCATATGAACACTCTACCACTAACCAAAATATCATTGTGCACCACATCACTATGGTAGGTCCATTCTACAAATTTATAATCAGTGCCCACCATGTAGACACAAGCCCCAGGAGCATTTCACTCATCTTTGCACTCACAACCCTTAGCCCTTGGTTGGCCTTGTATCTAAAAAGAACAGATAACTTTATGTAGCCATTACTTTTTCTTGCTTCAAGTCAACAGTACTCAAAACCATAATTTTTATAGAATTTTATCAATAGGAGGAGTCTTTAACCAAACCTCAGGTACAAGCAAAATGGCAGCTATTTCTAAATCTGGAGGTCCTGCCTTGACATCTTCTTCTTCACTTCCTAATAATTTGCCTTAGCACTCATCATGAATTGCAAGCACCCTAGGCGATATGTCTGCCTTCTTTGGTGGTTCCCAACTTTCCTAAGGCTGTATCCTTTTAATAGAGTTCCTCATGTGGTACCCCCATACAACCATGAAATTATTTTCATTGCTACTTCATAACTATAACTCAACTATGGATTATAATGTAGATATTTTTAGAATTAGAGATTTGCCAAAGCACTCATGACACACAAGTTGAGAAACACTGGTCTACATTCTCTCTCTCTCTCTCTCTCTCTCTCTCTCTCTCTCTCTCTCTCTCTCTAGCTGCATGGGGTAGGGTGCTGGGGACATATGGGCTTTTTGTTCACAACTTCCAATCAATTTAGAACAACCCTGGGAACAGTGGGAAGTCAGTGGATATTTGTTATCAAATAGGATAGTTGAATTCATCTCTAGTAGACCCATCAAACTGGGATGCTAATATCTTTTGAGCAAAACCATATGAAAAAGCAAGAACTTTTCCTTATGTTATTAGTTCTCTGAACGAGCAACTGGACACATGCAATTATTAAACACTAAAGTGTGGCTAGCACAGAAATTTATACTACATGTAAAATACATTCTGGATTTTAAAGAACTAGTATGAAAAAAAGACTATGAGATATTTTATGAATATTTTATAATTGTTGCACACTGAAATGATAGTATTCTATATGTACTAGGTTAAATATAATAAATTTTTAAAATTCATAATTAAATATTACCTAAACTACTTCCCGAGACTAGTAGGAACTTTTAAAAGTTCTATTTGTAGCTTGCATTTCTCCTGGAGACTGTTCTGAAATATAATTTCCTAATTCTTCAAATCACTTCCTTGAGAAAATGTTAGGCTACAGATAAAAACTCAAAGACCTTAATGTTTAATCCTCTTTGCAAGAATTCCTACTACTTGTATATGATATTTTTAAAAATAATTTTCTTAGGCATGAAGGTTTTAATCTCCTTTCCAGACATAAAATAAATGTTGGTAGAACACAGGAAACCCTAATCTCAAATGATAGTAAAAAGACTGTATACTCTTCATCCTGCACCATATAGTTGTTCTGATTTTCTCAATTTTGTATTCAAAAATGACATTCACCTAGTTTTCCTTCAGATTGACATCACTCATTGTGATTAAAATTATATCTTCCCCCCAAAATAACACATATAATACTTTTTTTTTGCCTTCTTCATTTTTTCCATGGTATTAGAAATTGAGCCTAGGGCTTTGTGAATGGTAAATAAGCATTTTTATCATTGAGATACATTCCCAGACATCTCTTAAAGTTTTGTTTCAAGATGAGGTCTCATTGTATTGCAGAGGCTGTTCCTGAATTCACTTTCTAGCCTAGGCAGGCCTTGAACTTGCTACCCTCCTGCTGCAGCCCCCAGACTGGCTGGAATGGCAGACCTGTGCTACCAGGTCTGGCTACCACGTGGCTTCTTTAGAGGGGCAATTTCCACTTTACAGTCTGAGAGTGAAAACATTTTCTCATGGGTTTTATCATTTTTTTAAAGCTGATCAAATTAAAGAATTCCATCTGAACAAAGTTATCCATGACCTAGTGAGCACCCATAAAGTTAATATGGAGGTATTGTACATAACCCATCAGTGTGATCTCAAGAAGATTATGTACTGAGCCTTATCTTTGAGGAATTCATAGGTAGGAGAAGGCATGTGGCTGCTGATTTCAACATCATATGGTAAATTCTGATTATCTGTTAAAGACAAGTATTGGGTGTAATTGATGAACCAAGGAAAGGAAGCAGACCTAGCTCTCTCTCTCTCTCTCTCTCTGTGTGTGTGTGTGTGTGTGTGTGTGTGTGTGTGTGTGTGTGTGTGTGTGTGTGTGTTTAAGGTAAGGCAATAGTAGAGATAATCAGGAGGAACTCTTGTAGTATCTTTAAGAATGATGCTATTGATTGCTTAATAATGAGATCTTCATTTCTCATCACCATATACAACAGAAACACCGACTTTGAAAGTGTTCACTTCTCCTTTATCTGGACTTTCACTATAACAGTTCCCAGTTTGGTTGTGCTAATAAGGGGTTATGGCATCATGGAGATTTAAAAATAAAAAAAAAATGATTTTCTGTGTTCCTCTCCTTTTTAAAAAACCCTCTGTCACCCAGAACTAAAAATAAAACAAAACCTGAAGCCCCTCTCCTTGGCTAAAATGACATGACTGATTCCACCTCTCATCCCACGCAGGCAAGGGTCTTCTTGCTCTCTACTTCTTTGTATTACCAGAAGAGCTGGATGGCATCCTGAGATGTCCTCGTGCTCCCTGCAGCATTCTCCTGAGACTCACCCTTAAGTGAGTCTCCATCATCATCAGAAGATGGAAGGCCTTTTAGTAAAGCAAAAAGAGAGGCCAGACTTCTTAGTGACATGACAAATGTCTAAGTTTGTCCTATTTTTATCTGGTATTAAAAGCCTGTAGAAATTTCTTCAACCAGGAAACAGTTTCTGGGTCCTGCCACAGATTAGAATGAAAAGTTAAAACTCAACTTCCTATGTGAGGCAGAGATAAACGACTAGTGTTACGGGAGAAAGAGTAACAGCTATGCTAATCTTGATGGTTTTTATCAAGCAGATGATTAGGAAGCAACAGCTAAGTTTTCAGCTTATATTCTTGGCTTGGATCCAACACTTGATGTAGCAAAAACTAATAAATAATGGCTGCTGAGATGAATCAGTGGATAAAGGCATCTGTCCCCATGCCTGACAACCCATGTGGTGGAAAGACAGAACTGACTCCACAAGTTTTCCTTTGATCTCCACATGTGCACCTGGGCATGCACACATGTGTACACACACACACACTTGTAATAAAATACAGTAAAATGTTTGTAAATGAAACTGTTTAATATTTAAATAAATTTACGTAACATTTAAACATTCATGTTTACAAATATTACTAAGTAACTTATTCTATCTTAAAATCACCTCTTTGATTATATAATAAATCCAGAAAATTCATTTATAACTTGGAATCCTACCAAAAAAAGACAAGAAGACCTGTTCTTAATCTAATGAATAAATTGTAACCTCTCATATCCTGTAATTGTCTTGAGTGCTCAGAACCCCAGGCAGTGCTAATGCTTAGACTAACTTCATCAGCCTATGCATCTGTGTCTTCTCAGGGGTGTGCTCTACATATTTCTATTGTGAGAAGCTTTTCAGAGAATTTTCCGACTGCAAATTTACAATGCTTCTAGCCTATTGTCAACTCTAAGACACCAAACAAGAAATGCTTTTATTCATTTTGCTCAACTTTTCCTGAATGTAGGCAACTACGGAACTGACCTCCGCCTGATACCTTCTATCCCAGAGTACATGAAGTCAAAACATTAGCAGCCCTCAGTTATGACTGGTTTCTTTCCTCTTCTCCTTGACAAGGTTATTTTTGGTTTTCTTCTTTCTGTATCTACTTATGATGCACAAATAACAACACAAACAACGAATGGTAGACATGGGTGTGTGTGTGTATCCGTGTTCATGCGCACATATGGAGAGTGACAGAGGGGATTAGAAAGAAGATGTACCCATTCTCCTCTGCAGCTCTTTTTCTCGTCCAAGGGGCTATCTTTGTATATTGTGCTGTGTGTACATTTGTTAAAAATCAGGTCACTGCTTCAGTTAGGCTGCCCCACTATTGGTCCCCAGTTGTTCCTGGCAGAGCTGTACATGAGCAAGAGCCTTCTAGGGAAAACCCAAAGTCTTTCAGGAAGTGGTCTATGATGGTGTGCTATAGTAACTGATGAGTTTCCTTCTGAGTCAGGGATACCACAAGGGGGTCCCCAGGAATTGACATCTCCCTGAGAAGATAGAAAGATCTTTTGAGACTGAGATCATGACTGCCTCTCCTGTAGCTAAGGACCCCGGAGATTAATAGAATACCAACTAGATTCGAACCCAAGTCCTCCGTTCTCTAAACTCCCCTCACCTCCTTACTGCTACCCTTGTTTGGAGCACTTGCGGTCTTTGCCTTTGGTTTCACCTCCCTTTTAATGAGAAGCAGACCCTCAGGCTGCATCTCCTCATCACCGAGGGACCCCTTGGACGTGTTTCACATCTGTTCCCAAAGCTTTCCTGTAAAAACACTGAACTATAAATATTTTTGGAGGACATCATCTGCCTGGAGCAATAATAGCCAAACCCTTCTCCAATACCAAAAGGCCTTTAGCTCCCTCCTTCTGTCTCCAGGCATACCGTCTTCTAAGACACCTGTGATGCCTTACGGGAGATTAATGTGGCTGCATCAAGGCTAGACCTCATGATTTGTGAACAAAATAATTATAAAATAAAAATGAACAGGTATGCTTACACCTGTTCATTCTTCTTTAGGTGGTGTATATGTAAAAACAATGTAATGATCTGCATCTTCATGGTCTAGTAAAGCCTATGAGATGTGTGGTTCTTAGTTAGAAGAAATGAGTTGAGTAAATAAACAAAACTCACAACAGTGTCTTGAGAAACTATGGAGTTTAGTTATTTACTTGGGCAAGAAAAAAAATCCAGGACATTAAATAATTGGGTCACCCACTATCACCCAAAGAAGTGCTTCCTCAAGAGAAACACACATCTTGCCCAGCAAAGCCAAAGTGTGAATCTTCTGATCTGTACTAATGGAAGTTCATGGTAGATACTACCTGAATGAGGAGGCCCTAGGTTCTGGGAACTCTAAAGAGCCTTGATAAGTGACATAAGCCATATGGTATAGGACAAATGCACTGCAAGAATCTACATAGATCAGGTACTCAGATGAGATATGACGACTAATTCAACATGTACAGGAAGAAAACAGAATGGCAGTTACTTACCAGGCACTGCGTAGATGGATAGAACTGGGAGTTGGTATTTCATGAGTGCAGAGCTTCAGTTTGAGGATGTGAATAGTTCTGCAGATGATGATGGCAGTGGCTATATAGTACTATCATGTACTTAGTACCACTGACTAAGGCCCTGTAAAATGGTAAGGTAGTAAATTTAATTTCATGTATGATTTAACACGTACAGAAAGAGGACTGGAAAGAAGGCATTAGAGAGTGCATGCTTGTGCACATTACTGAGTACCAGCATTTGGGTCCCAGCATGTAGCTAACAAGCAGGCAACACACAAAGGCCCCAGCATCTAATCCCAAAGGATCTGACACTTTCACATGATGTCTGAATGCATACAGGCATATGCACCCACACCCATGAGTATACAGGCACTCACACACATGTACAAATAAATGTCTAAATCTCAAGAAAAATGGTTAAGGGTTAAGGTTACAGACCATATTGCAAACCTAATATTTGCAATTTTTTTACAAATATAAATTTATGTTCCCCTAATAGAAAAAAGGTTTATTTAACACATACACCAGAGAGTTAGAGACAGACACACAGACAGACAGACAGACAGACAGACAGAACAAGAAAAACACATTAACACATTCCTGGGTTTCACACTAAACTTTTGGGATGTGGGGCATTGGCAAGTGACCAAGATGCCACATTTTAACACATCTAAAATTTATGAACCACTAGGTTTAAACAATGCCTAATGATTTTTTTAATTACTGTCTTCCTAGTTTATCCAATGGTGGGATAAAAGCTAAGAATTCTTGGAACCACATTTTTATGCAGATGTTGCCAGATCACCATGCTCTTATCCCATTTCTGAGCTCAACATGGGCCGCTAGCACTGTTTCTAACTCCAGAATTAATGATGTTGAGGTAGCCATCTTTGTTTTTTTCTAAATCTCACCTCTATCCCCAACCCCTTCCACCTCTCCACCTTGTAAAAGGTTGTAACTCTGGGAAATTGAGTGCACGGATTGGGTCGTGACCAGGCTTATTTTTCTCTCTTTTCCTGTCACTTCCAGTGACCCCTCCAGCAAAGGTCACAGCCAGATTTGAAACTAAATACAAGAACAAGAAGCAGGAAAGGGTGACAAGGGCATCAGGCTATAAAACCTTCCTGTCTTGGGTATGGTAGCCTGGGGACTAGGAGCAAACCTTGGTCCCTCTGGGAGCCCAAAGCTCTTTGTCTCCCAAATGCTTCCCTTCTCCATTTGCAAAATGTGATAAATGGAAGAAAATCATTCTCAGGACTTCCCTGCCTTTGACAGTCTGCAATTGCATAGAGTAAAACCATCCTGCCCTAAAATAGTCTCCATCGTCAGCATCATCGTGGCCTACACTCTTGTTACTACAAGGTTTTTAAAGAAAGGATCTGGCACAAGGTTGACTCGAGTAATGTTTCTGCAAGCAAGGGAGGTCATCAGATGAGGGCTGGAGAGATGGCTCAGTGGTTAAGAGTACTGGCTGCTCTTCCAGAGGTCCTGGGTTCAATTCTCAGCAACCACATGGTGGCTCACAACCATATGCAATGAGGTCTGACACCCACTTCTGGTGTGTCTGAAGATAATGTGCATATATACATATACATACATACATACATACATACATACATACATACATACATACATATATAATCATTTGAGAGAGAGAGAGAGAGAGAGAGAGAGAGAGAGAGAGATCATCAGCTTTTCCAAACCTCCAAGACAAAGGGGTATTGAGTAAGAAAAGGCACAAAGGTATCCGAGAAACTGTCAGGGGACATGTGTTGATCATTCTGTGATATGTATACAAATGTTCTTTCTCCTGGTATATAAGGTGCCTTAAGTAAAAGGAAATATTGATAAATTTAGGTATTCAGTGAAGATGTCAGAGGGCATGATTGTGACCCAGGGGTCTCTTCCCCTTTTCTCCTGACCAGCAATTACTGACCCATTGGTCAAGAAAAATTTCCACTAAAGAACATGAATCAGTAGGTCCAATCGTTACTTTAAAAATTCAAGACCCCAGAGTTTGGGGGTCAAACAAACATGCTGCTCCAACATGGAAGAATGAGCAATGGGTACATTTGGAAAGTATTCATCCAACAGTGGTAATGAAGCCTAGCACCAAGTCAGCATCTCTAACTGGACAAGAGAAATGGCCAACTGAGAGATAACCCAGAGAGGCCAAGTGAGCACCCAAGAAACAAAAGCAGTAGGAATGTTTCAGGGTGAGGGATTTCCTTTTCCCAGGATACTCTTGGAAGTGAGTCCCTATAGCCAGTGAGGTCCTTAAATTCCAAGATCCTGCTGCTGGCCCTGGAGGATAGAAAGCTTAGAAGCAATGCCATGAGCCATCTCAGATGGCTTCCTTCTTGCTGCCTTGATCCCCCTTTTTAATTGGATGATCACTCTGCTAGGTTTGTGGACACTAAATGTCATGCCCATTTCTATGATGATTGTTGAATTTCTTTGGAATGTCAAAGAGGACCAGGGAGTATTTAAACAGCTACTAATAGGGCACTCTCCAGTACCATATTTCCCTCATTCTAAGAAACAAACTCATTTTTTTAAAAGCTCATATTGAGGCAACTACCTGTGGCTAAAAATAGAAAAGCCAAGGCTGGTGAGAAATTGGTAGCTAGAGGATGTGAGACCTTAGCACTTTCTGAGAAAGCAATGGCTATGACCTCCCAGCTTGAGCATACTCTAAGAGGATAGAGTTCAACTCACAGTCTGAGAACATGGACAACAGAAACCCTGAGGTGGGCTGTGAGCCCTGGAAGTGCTGAGAAAGCACTTCTGCTTTGCATTTTCAGATAGGATGAAGATAGCATGGATGAATATGTCACAGCTGACCATGCTCCTGCATCAGCGCCACTCCTCTGTCTAGTGAATGTGGGCAGGTAACTTAAAACCTTCAATTCTCTGTATAAAATACAAAGCTAGCAATAACTCCTTATGGGACCTATTGAAAGGATGCAAACATTCAACAAAACCATTTCTGTATACCTTCCTCTGCTTGCCTGTGTCCATTTCTGCTTCTCAATATCTTTCTGTAGACAATTAAACTGAAGAATTTCTGGGTATGGATAGATAGATGTCTTTTAGTAAGTTCTAGAAAAAATAACAATCCCCCTGCCATGACATCTTTCTTTCTCATGGTTGCCATGTTAGCTTTGCTGAGTATCCTTAATCCAGATCATTTTCTCCTTTTTAACTCAATTTCATACTTTGTTAAAAAAAAAAACAAAGAAACAAACAAACAACAAAAAAAAGCCTCCTCAGTTCAACTGGCTACAAGATTCTAGAAAGGGGTCCACAAACCTCTAACACTGAGGGCTCCTTGACTTCGTCAGATGATAAAGATTACACTCAGATAATCCCTGCCCACAAATCAATTACTAAATCCTTCTACCTGGGCTGTTAGTTTAGAAGGTGACCTTATGTGACCTTGCTCCAATGAGCCAAGGAGCAGTGATGGGACAATTGTCAGAGAAGAGAAATGACAGGAGGACATGTGGGTCAGAGACTTGGAACAGACAGAATTGTGTGTGAATACTTGTTCTTCTAAGGTGCTTCTTACTATCATGTTAGGACTGGGGAATCACCAGGATATAGGGTACAGTGGTAAGATGCTGGCAAATAAGGTTTTCTAGGTCTATGTCTATGTCTGAAAATTCAGCAGGACTACTCCCCCATTCAGGTCAGCCCTCCTTGGAAGTAGGGTATGGGAGAAGATGTCAGCTCTAGTGAGCCCCGGGTAGCAGAAGAATGTCAAGATAGTCTTCTGCCCAGCACCAGAGCAGAGTCTGTCAGACCACTCGCAGTGCTACTGTTTGATCTTATCGGGCTGCTGCTGTAGAACTGAAGTGTAGATGGTAAGGAGTTCGTGCCTGTTCATCGTTGTGGTTGCCCCCAAGCGGAGCCAGCAAAGTAACACTTGAAGCCATTTTTGCAGAGAACTGCAAAAACAGCAGAGGCCTGGAGCCAGTCAGTGGTTCCACTGCAGTTCAAGAAAACGCCCACAGAGTGGTAGAGGCAGCTGCAGAATCACCACAGAACTGAGCAACGCACAGAGACACAAACACACACCCCCACAACAGCTTGAACCGAATGGGCTGGAGCAAGGGTTCCTATGTCAGAAAATAGGCAGTAAATTCTTTCAAACGGTATTATCAATGCGTCAACACAAGTTCCTTTAAGAGGTTTGCCTTCTACAAAAAAGAATCATCACAGTTATTTGCCATCTAGCAAATAGGGATGGTGCAGGTAGAACAACTCTCTATTGCCTTCTTTGAGGAGGGCACTTTTGAAATGAAAAAGAAAAAAAATCCTAGTACCCAGAGCATGAAACCGAGAGTTTTTACTTCAGAGAAGAAAAAAATGATTTCTCTCTAAAGAAGCAAAGGAAGTCCAAATTAGGGCTCTGTTGGAGTTCATAGACACTTTTAAATGGGAAAGGAGAATTGTTAGTTATCATGATTATTTGTGCATGCACATAAAATGTTTCTCCTTCAAAGTGGAATGGCCAATTGTGGGTTGACCACGCAAACAATCAACACACCTAAACAGATGACACAGTCTCACCGTGCAGCCAGCTATTTGGCAGGAGCCCGTGGGAACATATGCAGTGCTCCTTGGCTTTATTATTGAGCATAGGGAACCAACATTAAAGAAGTGGACACTGAAATATGAGCTCCGACTGTGCTCTGAAGAGACGGTGTGCAGAAATCAAGGTCTCCAGCCATACTTGGTCAGCAGAGCCTGACCGCAGAGGTCTGTAGAGTACTTGAGGTTGGTCTCCTCTAAAGCTTTTCTACATAAAGAAGATGGTGAAAATCTTTGGAGCACATCTTGAGTAGCTAAGTCTTCAGTAAGGAATCAAAGTGTACAACATGCTCAGTAAGTAGTCTTAAATTCAACAGAAATATTTGAAGATCCACTGTCACATTGCTTTCTCTTTAATACTCCCTTCATTTAGGAACAAATGAGAAGGTGGCTTGAGAAACAAACAGCTCAGTGGTTAAGACACGTGCTGCCCTTGCTAAAGACTAGAGTTTGGTTCCCATCATTCAGGCCAGGGGGTTCACAATTGCCTGTAACTCAAGTTCTGGGCAATCTGATACCCTCCTCTAGCACTCACACACACACACACACACACACACACACACACACACACACACACACCACACACACTTTAACCTTTAAAAAAAAAGTTTAAATATTGAAGATGCACAGCTTATCAGGTATGTGTGAGAAAGGACAAAAAAGGACAATGGTGGCACCAAGAATCTTAAACCCTTCATTGGCCTTGTCAAACACATAGTTTGACCTAAATCGCTATGACACAGAACTCTTCAACACTCTGATTGTTCTTAGACCAGGTTACCAGTCTCCGTTATCTTCCAAAGTATTTTTGTTCCCCTCGACATCCTCTCCATACATCCCCTGAGCATGATGAGTACGTTGCTGGTTCTTCCCACATGACACTCATCACAAAAATGAAACCTGACACCAGAATTATCATTTTAGCAAGGAGATGATGAAATCCATTTAACCTTTGAACTCTCTTGGCTGATAATTCCCTCTGCTCCGCATTAGGTCCATGGCTTTCTGGGAAGAGTAGGCTCATATAATACCAGTCATGCCGAGGGGATCACTAGGCTATCCTTTTCATTGTCAGAGTTCATTTCTAGCCAACACACATGAACCTTTATACAAATTGAATGTCCAAACCTGAGTTTGAATATAGTAACTAGATTCCCTCCACATTCAGAACATAAAGAGAATCAAAGGCAAGGAGTATTCTGATGTCAGATGCACACCTAAGTCCACTATCCGGGTACAACTGATGTTTCCCAAGGCAGCAAAAGGTTCGTCCTATTGACAATTCCTTTTTTATCCTGTTCAGAAGTAAGTCTGACTTTGTCTAATTACCTCTTGGTAAGAAGCTTTCAATGCCAGAGATGTGTGATTGGCAGCATGATCCCTGGCATGTGGCAGCAGTTACAATCTTCAGTGTTCCCTGAGTGGAGTGGGGACTTCCTGAGGACACAGGCAAGAGGAGGTTGACACATAAAGAAACATGAGCAATAGCTCTTGATGACATTACTCTTTGACCTGACTCAGACACAGTTTTATAACTGAGAGACAGAGTCCAATGCCAGACACGCAGTTGTCCAGTCAGGATGCAAGTATTTTATGAGCATTTTCCACAATCACAAACCCAATGCACTGTTCAGGAGAAGTACTCAAAAAGGATGAGGCTCAGGCAAGAGAGCTTGTAGGAGATCTGGGGTTCAAAGGGAGGGTTAGCTAAAGTCCACACACCTTGAAAGAAGAGAGTCAGGCTCTACCTGGCTCTACCTTCAGCAGGCTGTGACGACGTGCACTAGATTGAATCAGTTCCCAGTTTCCTGTTTAGAACCTGAAAGAAATGGATTCTTGGTGACGCTATGATTTTAGGATTTCTTGTGATTAGAAGCTTCCCATCTTCTATTGAAACTGTATTTCTTCCAGTCCTTTACTTTCAAGCAAGTGCTGAATTTATAATCTCTCAACATGAGACTTTTTGGGAATTGTGGCATAAACTTCTGCAGTAGCTGGCCTAAAAGTATTCTGTCATTAGCAGTGTCTCCTTATGAAACCTAGATGACCACGTTTTATGAGATTTAGAACTATCATGGTAAACAAGATGGAGGCAAATTCGCTTTCTCCAATTCATTTCACTCAGAATCAACTTGTCTACTTACAGCAAAGCAGCTTAAGAAACATATCATCATTAGACAGTGTTTTTCTTATTTTAACATTTGTGTGTGTGTACATTGTTTTTTGTTTTGTTTTGCCTTTTGCTTTGAGACCAGATACCTTTGATGAGCTTGGCACTTCTGCTAGTGAGCCAACAGATGTTCCTGTCTCTACACAAACACCCAGACCGCTGCTGGGACTCCTGCCATGCACCCCTGTGTTCAGCCTCCTTACATGGGTTCTGGTGGATGAAACTCAGGTCCTTATTTTTGCACAGCAGACACTTTATCAAGTAAGTCATTCCCCCACAGCCCTCATTTTTAGTTTCTGAGCATACCAGCAGAGCTGTTTAATTTTTGTCTAGTCTAAATCATTGAAATTTCATAACAATAAAATGATGGAAATCAGTTTCTCCAAATTATGAATAAAGAAGATAAACTGGAAATGTTTAAAGTACTTTCCAAACACTAAGCTTCTCCTCTGCTGAAGTCAGAATTTGAATCCAGATGTGACTATTAGTGTTCAGTCTTAGATATCTGCCAGTACCTGTGTATGGAAATGCATCAATAATATCTCTATATAATAGCTTCAAGAAAAGTTTTGTAGAGCTTATAAGATGTGAGTCTTAATCTTTCAGCCTGATGAGCAATAAGCAAACATGATTGACTTCCTACAGAGAAGAATGTTCAGATTGGCACCATGGGATTGGGACGCAAACACTGCAGAATGGAAACAGAGAACGTTGATGAAGCACATGGGTGAACTCAGGCAAGACATTTCTCCAATTAAGTAAGTTATCAACGCCGAATTCCTGTTATTCCTTTTGGAACTCTTTTTGCTTATGAAGCAGATATGGATTGGAGGGCAGACTGGTCTCTATTGTTGTTCTGTAGGCTTGCTTGTGTTAGGTCAGCACATTAGTTCCCCTTACCTCCTCTGTAAAGACTGAGAACCACTTTTGGAATCGGGACAGGAAGTACACTGCCTCCTTAAACCCTTTACTTTCTGGAGAAGTCATGGGTGGCAAAGATGTTTCCTGCAAGAGTCACTTAAGTGTTGTTTCACTATCAGTGGAATAGTTGTCCCGTGGACCTCTGCCCCTTACCAGTGAAAGAGCAGTTAAGTCAGAGCCCACTAGCCTCATGCTGTCACAGTTGCAAGCAAGCAAGCAAGCCTGTCACCTTCCTGTATTATCTACAAATGGTGTTTGCTTCCTTTGACGTATATTCATACACTTGGGGCTGGAGGGATTTCTCGAAAAACAATATTGTTGAATATACCAATTCCCTGCCCCCAGTCACCCTTTCTGTTTCCTTTTCAGGGCTCCAGGAATTGCTAAATGGCATATCCTGGACAACCAACCCTCTTCAGCTAAAAATACCAGAGGGTGAGCTTATCTCAAACAATGCTTCCTCTCCAGGGGGTTCATAGACATTATCTCATTTATCCTTAAAAACACCCTGTGAGGTACGACATGGCCAAAGAACTGGATCCCAGAAAGGTAAGGAGGCTTTAAGACAAAAGGTCATTGGTGGAGGTTTGATTCTGAAGCCCAGTAGAACAGCTCAGATGCAGAACTTCCAAGCTGTAGAATCAATCCACTCACCAGGCATCAATGACTTGACTCCAGGAACCTGGAGACACCTTATAAAACAAATATAAAACAAGACTCCTGGCATTCAGGAAAAGATAAAGCTTAGTGGAAATTAGACCCCCAAAGCTACTTCTTCATGGCAATGATGATTTATTTGTATCTATAACAAACTGGATAACCTTGATCATCTTTTCAAATTGCCCCATCCCCCTCCTAACCTCATCTCCTAACATGGCTTCATGTCTCACCTATACAAGTGGATAGGAACAGCTGGCTTTTTTGTCTCAGCAGAACTGAATATACATTTCTCCCTTTGAGAAGTCATACATGACTTGGTTATATATACTTCAAAAACAGATTCTGTAACTAACAGAATGCATTGTTTGGCCATTCTGTGCATTGTCTTATATTCCTTTTCTCAAGACTTGGTCCCATCCATGGTCAACCCTGGGAGTCATGGCAGCTTCCAGGCCCTCTTAGGTACATATATAAATTATGTCACCGACTTAAATATCTCCTGTATGTCCCCTATGATTAATTTTCCTCCCACCCACACTCATGCCCAAGAAGACTGAGCTTGGAAGCATGAACTGATGAGCTCCCTCCTCTCTGGCTGCCAGCTGATTTAACAGGAGGTTAAGAGGAGACAAGAGTATGTTGTTTGTTGTACTTCATTTCTTCCCTGTAGGGTATCTATGACTGAGTCCTGGCCACAAGGCCAGCTCCATCAAACATTCCTTCAAACACTGTTCTTTGTCTGGGTTTTTAGTAAGCATCACTTCCTGATCGCCACCAGCCTGGACGGTTTAAAGGATCCTGCTGCTAATGTTGACAATTCTTTTGTCGTCACGATTATGTATTAAAGCCACAACACATTCTGCAAATAGTTCCTTCATAAACTTGTTACAGCTCCTAGATAGAATGGATTCCATTGGTCCTAGTTTGCCTTTCTGATCTTGTAATAAAACCATGATCAAACGCACCTTAGGGAAGAAAAATATTTATTTCATCTTACAAGTTACAGTCTGTCACAGAAGGAAGCCCAAAGCAGGAACCAGAAGCACAAACAGAATCAGGAGCCATGGAGGAATGCTGCTTACAGCCTTGTGCTCCTGCTCTTGCCCAAACCTATCTGCCAAGGAATCCAAGGAACAGAACTTCCCACATTCAGTGGTCTGAGCTCTTGTACATCAATTAACAAGCAAGAAAATCTTCCACAGACATAGGCAATCAGATGAAGGCAATTCTTCAACTGGGATTTCCTCTTCCCTAATGTGGCCGGTCAACAGACAAGGTTAGCCCTTACACTCATCTATTTACTAAGGGTGCCCAAATTAATATAGTTCCTGATTTCTATTGCTTTCCTACCTTTCAGAGAGTTCTTACCCTGCATTTTACGTGTATGATTATTTGCATATATGTATTTATGTGTACCATGTGTATGCTTGGGACTTATGGAGGTCAGAAGAGGGTGTCAGATCCTTGGGAACTAGAATTGCAGCTGATTATAAACCATCATATGGGTGCTGGGAACTGAACCTGGGTCCCCTGTAAGAGCAGCAAGGGTTCTTACCACCTTACCCACTCCTCCTGGTCAGATAACATTTGTATTTTAAATCCTCAATATATGTGACCTTGATTCCTAAGTTACTTCCAAATATTTCCCTCTGTTTACATGTCTAAAATAAAAGTATATCAGTCTTGGACAAATTCTTTTAAGTTCCCAGAGATAATCAACATATCCTTGATTGGTATGCCTGTGTCTGACAGTCTTTTTGCGTTAAGTCTTTTGTCTCTGCCTCCAGGATATCCTCAATAAATATTTTCTATATAAATGATTATTGAATTGGGCTTTTGATTTTTAAGCAAACACAACTCTTTACTTTCACAATTTTCTTTTCAGTTAAGATGTAGTTTGGGATTACCCTGAAGGAACTCTCCTGAAGAAAACAGGAGCGCAAACAGTTCAGTGCAGGGCCATTTAACTTGGACACGCTGTTGTCTTCGATCACAGTGACAACTGAGCTTAAAAGCAGAGCCTTGCACAGATCTCAGGTTCAGTTCCTGACTTCTCAACTAGTCTTGTGACTGTGACTCTTGGGAAACTTTCTGATTTACAGATTCACATTCTGTATCTCAGGTTACTAAGTAATAAAATGCGAACAATAAAAGTATCTAAGTCATGAGTTCACTGCAAGGATTAAAAGATTTAACACAAAGAAAATACTGCTAATGATTTATGATGTATGAGAGGGAATCAAGATAGTCAATGAGAATTTCTTAACCAATCCTATGTTCACAGCATCCAACAAAGTTGCCTTTTTGTAATACGATTGCTTATCCTTTAGTCAAATAGGTGTCCATGTTCTAGTATCAAAGGCATGACAATGTCAATCACTTGAGCCTCTGGGTCCTCACATGAATTTTCCAATGCCTCTACCTGATACCATGAAGGAGCATTCCAAACACTCACTTCTTTCCCCTTCAGTTGTTTCTCAGAAACCAGGAGATGATAGATAGATGATAGAAAATAGAGATAGATAGATAGATAGATAGATAGATAGATAGATAGATAGATAGATAGATGGATAGGTTGTAGATAGATAGATAGATAGATAGATAGATAGATAGATAGATATCCCATAAAATTATAAGGCAGCTGGGAGATCCCTATGCCTTCATGTTAGCATAGTTCAAACTGTTAAATATTGTTTTTATTCAACTCCATGAGCATTTAAAACCCTGCAAAGATATAACTGTACCCCTATATCTTCCTCTCTTTGATTTTTTGAAGACTCTTACATCTTCATTTTGTCCAGGGGAATACAAGGGAATGATAGAGAGATCTAAATTTGAAATTTCAACTTTATACTAACTGATGCTTTTAATAATTAAATTGGTTATTAAATATAGATTTTCTTAAGATTCTAGAAAAACAGAAAATCTCCTGTTAGAAGCTTAAGAAATCTATCAAGAAAAGAAATCTTTGCATAATTAGTGAACAAATTCTAATCTTTTGCTTTTTTCTTTTTGCTTTTTTCTTTTTTCTTTTTCTTTTTTCTGTTTTCTTTTTTCTTTTTCTTTTTTCTTTTTTCTTTCTTTTTTTTTTTTTTGGTTTTTTTTTTCAAGACAGGGTTTTTCTGTGTAGCCCTGGCTGTCCTGTAACTCACTCTGTAGACCAGGATGGCCTCAAACTCAGAAATCCGCCTGCCTCTGCCTCCCAAGTGCTAGGATTAAAGGAGTGTGCCACCACTGTGCAGCTTTTTACATTGTTTTTAATCTTTTGAAATATACACTTATATTTATAGTTGAGAAGATATTCTATATCCAGTTTTATGTTTTGAATTTTTATATTTTCAAAGAATAGTCACTGATCCAAATTTTATATATATACATACATATATATATACATATACACATATATATAATTTATAATGAAATACTTTAAAATAGTGTGTGGTATATGATACATATATTATCCAATCTTATATTTCATAATATGTATTCACATATAGCCTATGTCTTTGTGATTAAAATTATTTTAGTATATAAATATCTGGAAGGGATAAACATGGTATTTTATTTCAGCGTGATCACATATGGTCCAGGGACAAATGTAACATATGTCTGCTTCCTTAACCCAGCTAGCAGGTCAAAGTAAAATGTGAATATCCAATACATGGACTGCCTGGGCAAAGATGAAAAGGAAGCAGGGTCTTATGTGGAATCTCACTGTTCCTAGAAGCTTAGCATTCCATATGTACCCATGTGCTAAGTGGAACCTGAGCCTAAAAGATTGGGGTAGTCTATTCATAGAAATAATAGACACCAGCCCCTAAGTAAATACTGTGGGTTCTTTAGAAAGCTTTACAAATAGCCATTTGCTCACCTGCTTAACCAACATGAAATTTCACACTGGAGAAGCAGCCAATCATTCCACCTTGATTTGTCACCTCTTCCGCACTCTTCTGCACACTTCACAGTCTCAGCTTTCAAGGATACTTTCATGGCTTTATAATGTAGCTCTCAATAGAAAAATAAGAACAACATCTCTTTCTGTCCATCTACATTCACTAAATGGATCCAGGGAGATGACATCAAAGCTGAGCACTGGGCCCTAGCCTGATTCCTGCAGATCCTCTGTCTTGCTTTCATTGGGTTCCAAAGTGAACACAAAGGATGCGGTCCAATAGCCCATTCCCCCAAAGCATGGAGTAGCATCCTCTGAACACTGGACTAGCTTCCGGTAAGTCAGCAACATAGAGACCTTTGACACGTAGAACCCAGGGAGAGGTTCTTGAAGGAACAATGGCCCATACAGTAAACTATTTACACACCACACAGCCTTCTGTTGTGGCTACTGAGTCACCTGGCAACTTGCATTGTTTAATTTGCAACCCCCCCCCAGACCTCCCTCAGCAACCCCCACAACTGCTCAGTTCTTGTCACCGATAGAATCATCCAGGTCCTCTCTGCCCCCCACGCCCACTGCATGCCTTCATCATTTCCCCTATTGTTTGCCGGGCTGGCCCTGACCCCAGTATTTATAAAGGCCACTTCCTGACGCTGCATCATTGTGTGCTCTGTAGCTGTCAGCTCCCCACATTTCCTGACAATGGGGTGTGGGGGGGTTAACAACTCCAACCCAACTCCCGACTTCCTCCATGTCCTGTTTACCGCACTCTGCAAGAGTCTCTCCAGCCACATCTCAAGCTGAGTCCATCAGCTCTGATTTATTCCAGCAAGTGCTTCAGTGCCAGCCAGCACGACCTAGTCTAAAGGTTTGTCTACATTCAAACATCCCCGAGAACAAAGGGCTTCCATGTGATCAGCAGCAAAGGATGCATGTGTGCCTGGATTAAGGGTGGATTTTGTGTTAAAGCCAAAGATACTGGCTTTGAGTCAGACAGCATCCTTTCCTTGGTTCTCAGTATGTAGAAGCCTGATAATTGCAATTTCCACTTCGCCCCCTAAATTTCCAGAGGTGAACAGCTGGAGGTATATAAAGTGAAAACAACCATAAATAAAATAAAGGCCTGCCCTAATGGGCAAATATCTAGGAAAACAGGCATAGCCTTCACAGAAGCATGGCATTTGTGTTTCCTAAGATATCTTCCTTTCCATTTCTGACTTGCTCTCTGTAAAAGATCACCTTCTGTAAGAGCACAGTGCCTCACTCTTGCGGGAGCACAGTGTCTCACTCCTGTGGGAGCACAGTGTCTCACTCCTGTGGGAGCCCGGTGCCTCAGCTCTCACACATTGGTGAATGAAGAGAAGAGTAGCCTTGTGTGTCTGCTTCCGTCATCTGTCACTGCTTTCAAACTTAACTTCACCGACACCCTTTGCAGGTCCGCATCCGAGATGATAAAGTGAACTCAGAGTGATGGAGGAATTTGCTTGCAGTGTGAGTCTGCTGAGGAGCCCTGTTCCTGCCAATGCTGGAGTTTTTAGGTTTATCATGTCCTCCTCCTTCAGTTACCAAAGTCTTTTATCCTCTCAGTCAGTAATTTTTCTTATTTCCTCATCTCTTTTCACCCATCATTCATTTTCCCAGGAACATGTTGGAATACAACTACCAAAAGCATGTACCCCATTTGGAAGGAAGGGTGTATTGCTAAGTCCTCAAGACTCATATCTGGTATGGAATTATTCAAGGTTCAGTCTACTTGGCTATGGTCTGTGTGAAGTCAGGTACTAACCCGGGGGTGCTATCTGTGAGGCTCAGTTGTCTCGTGTTAACTCTGGCTGCTCTGCATTGTTTATTATTGCAGCCAGTGCTCTGTTCTGAGTGGAGAACAAAAGCAGAAGACAGCCAGTCACCAGCACATTAGTCAGCACTGCCCTCATGCCTTCATTTTGTTTTGGCAAACCCATAACTTTTCCCTAGCATCTGGATACCAACAGCCAAGCACCTCATTTTCTGAGAGCACCTGGCCCCTCTCTCTGTCCCTGTCCTTGGGCTCAAAAGCTGAGTACACTATGTGTTTGGCCTGAGTTGCATGATCCTCCCAGTGTGACAGTCTCCACCCTTGCCCTCTCACCCAGCAAGCATCCTGTTTCATTCTACTGTTGCTCCAGACTGCAGAGTTCCCAGCAGGTGATAGGCCAGACTCAGGACCAGTGACAGGGTGAGTAATGCCCAGGGCAGCCAGTAGGTCAAAGGGCAGCTATTCCTAGGATTGCATCTCTTTAGATGAGGAGGCCCAGTAACTGTGATCACCCTGTGGAATTAGTCCCCAGAGCTGATGGGCAAGATAAAGCACATTAACAAAATGGGCCCTCTTTGATTTTATGCTGTGGGCCAGAAGCTTGCCCAGAGAACCTAAATTCTCTCTCTTAAGGCTGCCCCTGCTAAAGGATCAGCTTTATCAGTACCACAGTTATCAAGTATCTCAAGAATGTACCTAAGAGGAGCTAGAAAACTTTCCCTTTATGAATGAGGAAACAGAGTGGTATATCTTCCACTATCTACCACTCTACCGCCATGACTGGCACTTAAAATGCCTTTGCACTGCAATGCTAGTAAAAATAAAATGTAATAATGAAGAAACTCTAGGGGGTGTGCAAAGAATTGATCAGATATAATAGAGAGTAACCTGTCAAAGGGGTAGGAAAAAGAGGGTCTTACATGTGCATAAGACCATATGATATGCATATGATATGCAGCACACATGAAGCAGAAGATGAGCTTACTCATTTTTGGATAAAACTCTAGGTCATAGTGGGTTGGAGAGCTATACTACAGAGCAAATCGCTGACTCTATCATACTGGATCTGTTAAAGGGTCCATAAAACCTGATAAAGGCACCCATGAGATGATATGATAAAGAAGGACTCTGGATCTCAGGGCAAAGAGAATTGGAGGGAGACGAAGATGGCATAGAAGTATGAAGCCTTCCAGACTCATGTGTCCATCGCTGTGTATCCAGTGAGTATCAGAAACTGAATCTGTCACTGTATACAGTGTACTCCAGCATTTATGACAGCGAGTACTACAAATGAGTAGCTGCTAGTCTCAGCCACTCTTCCATTCAGAGTGATCTACAGGGCTGCCACAGCTTCCAGAAATTAAATGGGTGTTATTCCTACAGAGGAAGACAGACGGTAAACGCATCAGAAAATTTCAAGGACTAGAAAATACGACATGCTGACTATTTCCCTGTATTGATTTCCCAGAATTCCATGGAATGTAAAAGGAGGACCCAAGACTTGATTTCAGAACTGCATCCTCAGCATGGTGCAATCTACTTGCACTTGAGGGTAGAACCAAGCCTGGATAGAGATATCTCAATAAAGAAGTGTTGGAGAAAACGAAGAGATTGGATTTTAGAGAATCTCAGTGTTAGAATCTACAAAACATGTTTAATATTCTATCACTGGCTGTAGACCATTGGCTGTAGATGCAGAAAAAAGATGATGACTCTTACATATCTCTTTGGGGTTTTGAGACTTGAATTACCTGTTATGCACACATCTACTGTCCTCTCAACTTACCTCTCCTAGGTATTCACGTTGCCTTACATAGACAATGCATCTTCATGAATGAAAATAAACACACAGCTCCTATATTTAGTCACAGAAAATTAATTAGATAAACAAACAAAGGAAAAAGAGAAGTGTCCCTTTGGGTGCCTACCTACAATACATGTGCACTTCAATGCAAGGTAATGGTAAATAGCAAATGCCAAAATGTTCCCATCATCTGCAGACAGATTTGGCAGAGAATGGAAACAGTACAGGTGAGTCTGAAGAGGTTTCAGATTGCATATAGACACAAGAATGAGAAGGCATATGAAGCCTGGGGGGCTATAGACATTTATAATCAATAAAAACACATGTTGGAGCTGGGTGTAACAGTGTAATCTTTTAAACCCAGCAGAAGCAAAGGCAGGTAAATATCTGTGTCTATGACCCATTCTGGTCTACAGCCCATTTAAGGCCATCTAATGATACATGGATGAACCCCTGATTAAAACAAAACAAAAAACCAGAGGTTTTATTTCACTTATGTAAAATGTCTGGGGACAAAGTTACTATTTGCTTGTCCATAAAAAGATACCCTGGGGCCAAGATGTTGCCTAAGCATCTACACATAGACTAGATAAAATTTTATACAGAATTCTAGTGTACTTGCTTGGTTATTTATTTATGTGGTGATGCTGGGGATGGAACTAGGGATAGAACTTGATGTTGTGAATATACTAAGCGCACACTCTACCACAAACCTAGATACCCAACCTTCAGAGCACCTATATGTTGATAGGAACCTACTGCAGGAGACAATATGCATCCCTAAGAAAATTTAGAAACTCTTGGTTGGATAAGTACATAGTCTTATGGACTTATATACTTATATGAACACTGTGCTTTCAAATGCAGCATTCAGTGTCAAATAACAAATTATGGTCCTAGCTACTTGAGGGACTAAGGTAGGGGGATCACTTGAGCCCAGGAAATCAAGACTAGACTAGAGAACATAGCAAGACTCAATTTCAAGAACAAAATTGTAATACACCAAACACACACACACACACACACACACACACACACACAGTGTGAGGAATGACAGTCAAATTTAGTCATGTATAAAAGGAAACCTCTCATTATAAACAACTCAAATGAAACAAGGGAGTCACATTTAGAGACTGAAATGCTGTATGATTTCACTTACTTGTAAAAGAGAGAGTTAAATTTATGGAAACAATAAATAAAATTAGAAAGGTGCTTACCAGTGTCTGAGAGGGGCACAGAAGTGGAAAGACACTGATCCAAGTGTATAAGCTTCAGCTGTAACATGAATGGGCTCTGATTCATCACAGGTACAGTGTGCTGACTGACATACTATACTATAGACTTGAAAATGATTAAGACCAAATCTCTACAAATACACAAAAAGACAACCATACAAGTTGATAGGCTAATTAGCTAGCTATACTAGTCATTTCAAAATAGATAGATAGGTAGATAGATAATAGAGAGATACATATATACATATATATATACATATATACATAAACAAATACAGATACATAGATACACAGATGGATGATAGATACATACATACATATATACACAAATACACAGACACATAGATATATAGATATATAGATGGATGATAGATAGATAGATAGATAGATAGATAGATAGATAGATAGAAAGAACCAAACCACAATATGCATAGTAAATATATTCAACACATATTTGTTAATTTTACTCATAAATCTGGAAACATATCATTTCTGTACTGAATTGTTATAGATTATATGACATAATGACTAATACAGGTTAAATTTGTCGTATGACTTTGAATTTTGAGTTACTTTGAAAATCATGTAGACTGCAAGGGTACCATGCCTTCTTTGTACATAGGACTTTTATGCTGTTTTGTTTTGTTTTCTTAACAGTCTGGTACAGATCCTAAGAAAATTTAGAAACTCTTGGTTAGATAAATATATAGACTTATGAACTTATGTACTTATATGAACACTGTGCTTTCAAAATCAGCATTCAGTCTCATTATTTAATTATCCATACATTTGATAACACACACTCACACTGATGACAGCAGCTAAATGCCTAGTGAATATATTTGATGAGTTTCTTGGGCCTTGGCTGTGTTGCCTGCAAGCAGGCCCAACACATTCCTTTGGTTAGTTGTTTAATGTAAAAGCCATTTCAGAACCAGTCTGAGTCTACCTATAGTGTTGAATTATTCATGGTGGGCCCAGGGAGTATCTGGCAGCTCCCATTTCCTTTGGAAGACTTCTACATTTTATCCCCATAAGGATTTTTAGGAGGATGGCAGACCTTATCAAGAATTCATTTATTTTGCTTTTGAAAACAAAGAGATGTCCCCACTAGAGCACTGGGAAGAATGTGCAATGGGAAAGAGACTGCAGAAACAAAACTCCAGACAGGGGAGAAAATGGCGGAAGGAAGTGGGAAGAGCCACCAGCTGAATTCTGTTCTCTTTCAACTTGAGGCTGCCTCTCCAGTCCAAAGCTATAGGTCCTCCAGCAGGGATCAATGGGCGCATTTCCATATCAAAGACACAAACTGCAGAGGTTCCCAGGGAGAGAAGATCTAAGCAACCAAAGTCCAGAGCCTTGGCACATGTTTAGAAAAAAAAAGATTTTTAAGATCTTCTGGCAGGTCAGACTGCATTTTTTTTTCTCATCTCCAGTCATCTACCTCCCCACTCATTAACCATTCCTGTAATATATTTCATTCTTTCCCTTTAAGAGGCATGCCCATGCCTGTGCATGCTTAAGGCACAAGTGGTGGTATATGGGCCTGGTGATGGTACCTGGTGGTAGCATTGTAAGCTCACAGTAGGGGTGCGTTCATGTGAAAAGCATCAAAAAAAAGTTTGTTCCATCCTTCAGATCCCCAAAAGAAACCTACTGAACTTAGAACCCTTCCAAAGGCTTTCCTTCCCCAATCCTATCTAAGATAACTGCATACACTCAGGAATCACAAAAGCTGGAGAACCCAGCTGGAACCCTAGCATGTGAAGAAGCCATCAGGGGAGATGTTCTGTGGGCTCAGGTGTGAGATGAGTGAAGCAGGCTTGGCTTCTGAGTCAGGCATGTGGCCTTGTGGAAGACACAACAATGCACTTTTCAATCCAGTTGCCTGGGTGGAGCACACCACCAGCTTCAGGAAGTCCCCTGTCCAAAGCTATTCATTAGCTGGATCTGTGCAAATAATTTGCTTTCCATGTGCCCCATAACCTCTCTAGGCTGAGAGCCCAGTCAGAGGCTGCAGGAGGGACCTTCAGAGGCACTGTGGCAGGTCAGACATTGCCATAGCAACCAAAGGCTTTATTTATTGAACTGAAAAGAACAAAACAACAACCAGCTGTTTTTTAGACAATAGGGTCACGTCAATGGAACCCTCTGTGCCTCAGGTGACAAACCCATTCCTGGTTCTCTCCAGGTTCCCCACACAGCCTTTTGGAGAAGGTGGCTCTGACAGTTGCCCTGGCCAGGCCTTCTGAGTGAGAATGTAGCCCTGCAGCTGTCTCTGCAGATGTTTCCTGGACTGAGCCCAGCAAGGCTGGAGGAGACACAGGGTTTGACAGAGGGAGGCCAGGAGGAACAGTGAGCAGCCTGAATTCAGCCTTCATAGCCCTCTTGTGGAATGAGAGCCAGGCTCAGTGAAAGAGGGGCCTTGGGACTCACGATCCTAAAAGATGGATGTTGTTGGTTTGAGAAAGAACAAGTTGATCAGAAAGGACAGTGGGCATTAGAAAGCATCCTGGTGATGCCCAAGGAGAAGCAGAAAAACAAAACAGGACATATCTTCTGCAATTCACCACTCAGGATCCAAACTGATGACCTGATGACCTACCTTCCCAGGCTTCTTCCAGTTACTCCAGTCTGTGCAAAACTCTCCTCCTTACTGGAATGTATTACAGCCAAATCAGAGGGGTTACAAATGCTTCCAGGGTCTCGATCCTAGGTTGGGCATTATTCCAACCAATCTGGATATTACTGTAGAACAACTCCAAGAAGGGCTTGTACAATCTTTATTTTGTGGGTGATGATAAGACATTAAGTGATACAAAGCCTATGTTTAAACTCCCAATGTTTGGACTGGGAAGTTATTTACTAACTAATTATACTTTATCTTCCATTAATTCATTAAATGGTAGATTAATTAATCTTTGTTTTTAAATTAACCAAATATTCTGGCAAGTACTTGAGATATAAACAGAAACTTAAAGCTACCTGAAGCACAGACTCTAGGTCTATACAAGCTACAAGTAGATAAACTATGTGTCCTGTGAGGAAAGTAAGGCTATTGGAGGCTGTAGGGGTTCCATCATGGGCTCTCTGAAGAACCTGACACTTCAATTACAATTTAAGTAAAATAAAACCAGTGTAACAAACAAACACGTGCTTCAACACAGCCTAACATATTTACAGAGAGAGATTTCCCGGATGGGTGACTGTGACCTGGGTATACATGGAACATTAGAACACATGAGCCGAAGTGATGGACACAGGCTGGAAAATGAAGGTTATTTGGTTTTGGGTGAATCTGAAAAGGGACTCACGAGAAGTATTTCAATAAAAGAACGACCAGAAATCAGTCTTCAATGCATGCCATGTTTACCAGGAAAGGGAGAAAATAAATGGGGCCTGAAGGTGACAATCACAGAGCAGGCAAGAAATGACAAGTTCAAGTAGACTGCTATAGAGCAGTCATTCAGACACACAGCAGGTGCTGACACACGGACAGTTTGGACATTCTATATGAACCCATGGAGAAAGTAGGCCAGCCAGAGGCCAGAGAGAGGAAAGGCTTGGTGTGAAACTAGCAGGGAGAATGGCAGGAAGACTTATTACATGGATAGTTCCAAGTCCGAGATGAAGATACATGTATCTGTGTAAGGTGTGGCACTGAAAACCTTAGGCTACAGTATAGGGCTTTTCAAATGCCACCCAGGCCGGGCGGTGGTGGCACACGCCTTTAATCCTAGCACTTGGGAGGCAGAGGCAGGAGGATTTCTGAGTTTGAGGCCAGCCTGGTCTACAGAGTGAGTTCCAGGACAGCCAGGGGTACACAGAAAAACCCTGTCTAGAAAAACAAACAAGCAAAAACAAACAAACAAACAAAAAAATCAAATGTCACCCAGGAGATTGAAGGCTCGTCTGCCCAATAGTGACCTTTATGATGGGACAGGGAGGCAGACGAGGCATGAAACAAAGTGCAATGCATTTTTATTACAAAAGAAAAAGAATATAGACCTATATTCTCCTGAAGGCATCCACTATCTCTGACCTACATGCAATGCCTGAGACCACAGCCGGGTCCAGAAAGGGAATATGACAAATATTTGTGGAAAGAATAAAAGCCTGTATATTCAGGGGAAATTAGAAAAGCAGTTGGCTTGCACAGTTGCTTCAACTCTAAATCCTACTTTGTACAATACGTAAGGGATAAACGGTACAAATATGCTTTTCTGAAGAAGTGTAGGAGGTACACTGAAATGGATTTCAAATGCCACCCCCTACATCATGCCACCTTTGAAATTCATGGCCATGGAAACTTCCAGGTCCCGCAGATACAGAACCAAATATCGAATGACTTCATGTATATTTTTCTCCCCGGCAATACTCAGCTCTGAAAAAGAAGACAAAAGTCTAGCGAGATAACTCCATAGATAAAGTGCCTGCCACCCAACCAATGCAACCTAAGTTCACTCTCCAAAACTCTAAGGCAGAGGGTAGGAAATGATGTCTGAAAGCTGACCTCTGAGTAGCACATGCAGGCAATTACTTAGCCACTCACATACATAAACAGACCAACAATAAATCATAAAAACATACATGATTTTAGTAAGTTTAAAGTAGAAACAGTGACCTCTTTACCCTGCCCACACCTTATTTATAAATCAGGACAGAAGTGTCATCTCCAACCTTTCAAGGAAACATTAACCAAAAAAAAGGAAAACAACAACAACAACAACAACAACAACAACAACAGGCCCTCACTAATTAGCCCTAGATGGCTTGAAACTCATGATATAGTGTAAGAGTCACGATGCTCTGCTTGCCTCTGACTCCTGATATTAGCTGCTGTGCTAAATGACATAATTATAAGGATAAATGCTTTGTGTTATAAACAACATTTTTTTTTAAATCTCAAGAATCATTTTGGAGAATTGATTAGATTTGCTGCCGGTGAGAGAGGGGGAATTCCCAAGTTCGGTTCCAAATTGCCTTCCTAAATCACCGTGACTAAGTAGGAATTTGGTGCACACTTATCTGATAATGGCTAATATTCAGCCCTGGCCAAAAGCAGGCACTGGGCAGTAGACGAATTTCCTTTTTAGTTTTCAGGTCAGTTCCAAAAGATCTATGTGGGCCAACGTGCTGAGGGTGCAGTGGTTTTGTGCTAGTGGTTCTGTGTAGATTGGCGGACGGCTGAAGAGATAAACAAAAAGACAAAGAGGGCGTTGCCACAGATACCTGCATTCGTTTCTTCTTGAAACCATGCACCACATACTGACTCTTCTGATCTCTCACTGGTCCTTTTCAAAGACTCCGACCTGCACCTTCACCTAATTCTCAAACCAGGATGCTGAAAATTCATGCTTTTCCAAAAAGCAATTCATTTTGCTATTTGATATCACTTTGGTTACCGTTTTCTGATACTGTCTTTGTGTTTCCCTTTCCCCTGCTTAGCATGTGATGAAATTGTCTTACCTCAGACTAAACTAATGGAGGAAATGTTGAAATCTACTGTTTCTGTAATGCTCAGATATAGCTTAGCTTCTTTGGTTTGAGTTTTCAGACCCAAAGTGAGATCAAACCCATCTTGAATAGGATGTGTCATCTATGACCACCACATGCTAGGATGGTAGACAGTGGGGGAAAAAGTTACCTCCTCACCTTATTCTCCTCAGCTTGGATAAGACACCAAGTCATGGGGTAAGAGATGATAAAAGAGATGTTTTCAAATAGAACTTAGTGTTAATTTTACAAATGCAGATGAGAAGGGGGAGAAGGGAATTCAGAAATGTACTCTCCAGTCTACACATCTGTTTCATGAATGGTAAGCACAGGGCCTCATGGCCACTCCTCTGCAAACCCATTCTTTTCCATGAGTTGAAACAAACTCCACAAACCAGTAATATAGACTAATCCTGAAATCCGTTTGGGCCTGGTTATTAGTGTTCATGCCTAATCAATTGTGTCAAAGGATTCATAATAGACTCTAAGTCTGCTCTAGAAATCAAACATAAACATCTATCATATGAAAATGAGTAAGATCAGATGGAAACTCTGACCCTGAAGATTTCTGATACATATTTAGCCTGTGAATACAATTACATGATCAAAATAAGTAATCATATATCACAACTGAAAAATCATTTTTCATAAAGATACCCAAGCCTATGAGTAAAGAAAGTAAAAATCTGTTCTTCCAGGAGATTTTTAAAGTATCTTCATTTTCATTTTGGTCAGATCCTTAGGTTCAAGCCAGACCTTAAAGTGAAGACCCCTGTAGTGAGCTGACAGAAGTTTGAGCTCCCACTGAGTTTAGGCAAAATCATGAAAACCTCAAATTTCGGCATAGTTCTCCAAGGCTAGAGGACAGAAAATTATGACTCCATGGCATAGTCGCAGAGCTTCACTGATATCCAATGTTGAGTTACTTCCAAGCTAGGAAGCACCAATGGCAGGAAAGAATTACTTAACTGATCCATCATCAATTTCCAGTCATAGAGCAAGTGAACAAACTCCCACCCAACAAAAACTCTCATAAACAATCACTTTGGAGCAGTGAGTCATCAGAACTTCCATTTGGAAGCCAAACTGCCAACAACAAGGTTTTTCAGACTGGTGCAGATTCTAGTATCACAGAACTTCCCACCTTTAAAAAGCCAGCGTTTATTCTCCAACAAAAATAAACCCCAGTGCCGTCATAGAATTCTTATTGCGAGAACAATTCCTCATAGACAGTTCATTAATGGCAAAACTATGGCCAGATGTGACAGCATTCATATACCTATACCTCTACATCTACATGGAAACTCTAGAGTCTAGACCCATGAAGCAGACTCATCTCAATGTGTGTTGCCTTCCATTCAATTAAAGAAGTAGGATAGGTAACCTAGCCACCAATTTTGAATTCTCAGAACACAATTATATATCCCTTCAGAGTTCATAGGGCAAAGAAGAAAGTGTTAAAAATCAATGACTGTATAGCTTGCCTATGCAGAGAACAGTGTGCAGGTATAATCTCACAAACAGATGTGTTAACAATAGCTGGACATTCTTCCTGGAGTGTGTACAATACCTTCATCAAATCTGAAGGACACACTCTGACACGATGCAAATAGTACTTATTCTAAATCCTACAGTGTTGGGATTCTGGCTTTGCCAGTATCTAAGGATACTTCTCCCTCTATACTTACTCTTTGCTACAGATATATAGATAGAGAAGAATTAAGCTATTTGGCTTTCAACTCATGTCATCCTCTCCAAGATCCTTCTCTGACACCTCCATTACTAGGAGACTGACTGTCATCTGAGTGGCATTAATAGTTCCTCGTTATGCGCTCATGGATTTCATGCTTTCAGTGACATTTTGTCAAATGTAAGGCACAAAAAGTATGAAGAACTGACCTGCACTGTATTTCCTGGGTTGCCATTTCTTGCTTTGCATATATGCTCTTCTCTGTGCCTCACAGCAATGTTGTGAGTTCTAAATGAGGAGAAGGTACATTTCCAGTCCATCTAGGATTGTACAAGAACCTAGAGAAAACAAGTGATTTTACACACTGTGTGATTGAAATGATGGTTGTGGTCTAGCACTTATATGTCTTAACTCATGTGCTAACCTCTGATCCATCAGTCCAAGTGTGTGTGTGTGTGTGTGTGTGTGTGTGTGTGTGTGTATGTGTGTGTATGTGTGTGTGTGTGTTTTTCATCCTTTTTTAAGGCAAGATCTCTTACATAACCTAAACCGGATTTGTCCTTCACAATCCTCAATGCTCTGCCTCAGCCTCCCAGTGGTGGTGGGATCACAGGAATGTACCACAATGCCTGAGAGTTATGTGCTTTTAACTGAATAGAATCCTTTATAGACTATTCTTTCAAAATACTTTCTTTGATATTCATTGTAAACCTACTGAGATTCAAGCCCAGCCCACAAAATGACACAGGAAGTTAAGACTTGATGCTATGTTCTGCTTAACCCAGATACTCCCAACAAACAACTTAGCAGGATTTTCATAGGCCAAATACAAAAGGAGTATCAGCCATTCAGTTCTTACAAGGTACCGATCATCCACTGTGTAATTTTTCTGGACATTTATCTTCAAATCCCCACAATAATCTTTTCACACAGGTATCCCCATTTGATTGCAAAATAAATAAATAAATACGGTTCATTTAAGCCACCTGCATGAAGTCACATAGCTAATGAGTGACCAGAGTGAAACTCAAACATGGATATTTCAGATTGGAAAGTCTAAGCTCTTCCCACGGGGAACAAGAAGATGCTAGGAGTGTACACAAACAACTTTGGATCCAAGTCACATCAAGCATTTCACCTTACAGAGAGAGTAATCCTGAATAATTATCCTGACTTTGTAACACCTGGAAAGCCTGAGAGGGTAAACTTGGGAAAACAAACACATTCAGAAATAACTTCATCAAATGCTTTGATGAGTCAAATGTCACGTTTATAAAATCCTATCACAGCCCTGCAGAAAGAGATGTCTAACCAGCAGGCAATGATTGGTGTTCTTTCATAAATGTATCACAATCTACTACACCACCAAACTTCCCATCAAAGTAATACTAGCTGGTTGCTTTTGGGATAGTTCTGGGCACGAGGCTACAATTTTCCTAACCATACTTGCCAATAGGTCTACTTCTCCAGTGGTCTTCTATACCAGACCTAGCCTCCATGTTGCCAGAGCAAAGAAAAGACTCAGGGTGTCAAGTGAGATCCCTGCAGAACTTCAGCCTAGATGGATGTATGCATCTCCTTTGTTGCCCAGTAGTAAACATCTGTCACACATCCTTCTCAATACAGGAGGCTGTGGAACTCACCAGTATCTGAAAAGATGGAAGTGTCTTTTCTATACTTCTTTTTAAAAGACAATTATTTCACCATCAATACATCATAAAAACAAATGTTTTTCTTTTCCTGTCAGAGTCATTCTCTACCTTTCCCCGTCCTAATCCATGCCCGAGAGAGTGGAACCTGCATCAAATGTTCACCTGACCTGGGACTTCCTTCTTGTCCCCCTCTGCTCCTGATCCAGTAGGATAGGATAATCAAGTCAAGATAATGTTTATAGTTTATTCCTGTTATCACCACAAATGGTGGAGAGCCCTGTCCCACTCCCATTCTGTCTTTGTGGGTTCTCAAATTTCTTCACATCAGGGACCCAAATAACCTACTTTTAGGATCATGCAAGTACCACACAAATTCTTGTGTTTTTCCTCAATTTATCTCTCTAAATAGTCTCAACTAAACACTTCTTGGATTACCCAACCAAAGCACTGAGTGTCCTGATCTACACAATTGACACGCAGACTCTATAAGAGAGACCACAAATATATATTTCACTGATGGGTCCCACTGATACTCTGCTATTTGGGTTAGATATTTATCCATTTTTTAGCAAAACCTACTTGTAATAATCTCATCAGTTAGTGTATCAACTAATGTACCTTATTTTTTCTTTTTGGTTTTATCCCTGGCGTTTTCTGAAATGGTTTCTTTTCTGTGGAATTCTTTCCCTGCCATAGAAAATAATCCAGAGACATCCCCAGCCCAGAGTGCATCGCTCTCCATTACGTAAGCAGTTCTGGCTTACACCAGGCACATTGTCACACATCCTCCAAGTCACAAGGGGGCCAAACATAGAAAGCATATTGGCCAAATCAGGCCAACTTTAAATAACTCACAGCCACACTCAATCACCTCTTATGATGCTTGCCTAATTTCATATGGTATAACAGAGATTAGACGTGAAGGCAGAGACTCCATAGCCTACCAAGCTAAAATATTTATTTCTGTGTCTATCTCAGGAGAAGTATATTGCTCTATAGCTATCCTGCAGGATAACAAAACAGTCAAATATCACATTATTTAAGGGCAAGAATGAAGACGGTCACTTGCACTGCAGCTGCCTATAAAATATCAAATCTGATATGGACTACAATCCTGCCGTTTCCATAAAACGTTTCCAATGTCTCCAGTTCAACTTTTGCATTGGAAGGATGTAACCCTAATTAGCATTTCCTTTATAATGTCTAATAATAGGCTTATTTGTGTCTGCTTCTCTGTATTAGATTTAAAAGGAACCTGCAGACAAGAATTGCAATTTATGTATCTGCAGATCTCCTTTGACACCTGCAAAGAGCCTGGCACATCATTGAATGAGTGAATGTCTATAGCACCGGGAATCATCAGTTCTTCTTGTAATCAGGAAATAGCATGATCATGGGACCTAGAAAAACACGAAGAATATGATTCCATAGAAATCTAAAGGAGAGGAAGAGAAAAGTGTTTAAAAATATGGTTCTTAAAGACACACGTGTGTATGGCTGAGAACAAATAACTAGTCCTTCTCTTTTACAGCAGGAAGGCAGCAGGAGCCCAAATGAAATAGCTTGTACCAATGTCAGAACTCACACACTGACATGAAGGAGTTTTCTGAGCCAGAAATTAGTCAGTTAAATACGAGTAGGTGGCTTTGTGGGATGCCTCAACATCCTTTAGTATAGATCACTTAAAAATATCCTCATGCCCACAATTAACAGCACTAATTTCTGTATTTTAATAACCAGATTTCCTGTGTTTTATAATATAGATTCAGATCTTATTCCTTCAGATCTCAGAATGACCTTGCAGGTTTAAGTGCAGCTTGTATTAATATTCAAAAGTGAATAGAAAGACCATCAAGTAAGTACTCAGCAGTGCTACCCACCAAAACAATAAGCAGGGGGAGAGAGAGAGACAGAGAGAGGGGAGGGGAAAGGGCAGAGGGAAGCAGCCCATTGCCAGTATGTGAAAACCCAAACTGGAAAGTAGATTGGTCTAGTGGGGGAGTGGATTCTTGAACTAGAGCTAGGCAGCAAGGTAATAACTGTTTGGAGAAGCTGTGAGCCCATATCTAGCCTTAAATGCCCTGACCAGAAGGGCAGGTAGAGTGGGGAGAGAGGGAGGTAGAAGGCCTCTATACTCTCTCAAAAAAAACATTCCTGCCAACTTCCCCCCAGGAATCACTACAAAGTTTTATCTGCAGGTCTTTTTCTCCTTGTCAAACACATGTCTCATTCACGAGAAAACACAAGGACATGGATGTGTTCCAACAGATCTTAGCTTGAGAGAAAGGCAGGTGACATTCAGCCTGCATGCTGAAGTTTGTCCTGGGGAATTCTAAGTTCTGCAATAGAACACTAGGGTTTTCTAGGTCGTTGACTTTTCATTGCTATGTACGCTGGGAAATCTGGTTAATGGGTACAGCAAAAGCCTTCAGGAGGCCTGAGCTAGCTGGCAAGTGTAAACTCCCCTCACACCTCAACCTGTTTGTCACAGGATGGCATGCCCTGAAGGCTGGCTCCTCCCCATGCTGGGCAGGTAGTGTTTGCTAACATCCACCAAAAACCCAGAGCCTTGGAGCTGAAACCATTAAATAGAATGGTGAGAACAAAATTTCTTTTAAAGATATCTCATTTTGCTGATGAGGAAACAGGACACTAGAAGAAAGTAACTTAGGATGAGGCAACTATGGAATGCTGTGGGTAAGCCTGAAAGTGTTGGCAATTTGTTTTTATACCCTCTTACAGTGACTTCAGGTTGGCTCTTCCACTCTTCTGAGAAGTTGCTCTATAAAGTGTCATGGCAGCAAGGTGAGGGGGATGGGACACCCTGCAGCCTCAGCACATCTGTTATCTGAGCTTCCAAATCCCTGGTAGAACAGTAGAGTCAATGTAACAATGTAACAATTTAAATGCTTAAATGCTTGGGTTCCTTCTTGTTGTTTGTCCTTTTGTTTGCCTTTGCTTATTTTCTAATAAAAATATCACCAGCATGCATAAAACATAAACCATTTTGTTTAAGTGTACGGACTATGGAGTAAGCAAGTCTTCAGAGGCTTTTATTTTCTGATTTGAAGCTTACTCTCTGTGCTTCATCTGTGATTTGAGCTGCTTCACACCTTTCCCTAACTATAGGTAAATATCTGAAACAGCTGAGAGGGCAGTCGTCTACATCTCATTTCAGAAAGGCATCACTCAAGCACAGCGTTTCCTAGGGAGTGTCCCACCTACAGAGGTGCAAGGACATGGAAGCTGGCCCACTCTCTGTTCCTACCTTAGTACTTTGGATTCCTTAAACCAATGAACCTCCACATGGGCACTGAGAGGCAAGACAGGAGAGTGTCCTCTGCGTGTGGGCAATGATAGAATGTGCTGTGGCCTGTGGGGACTTAAGAACAATAGGAGCGGGATGGAAACAGACTGCTTTTTATTATCACCATTTACAGGCAACTCTAAGCAAAGTTGGTGATAAAATACTCCTTCCAGATGGAGTGAACAACTCCCAACTGACCCCCCCCCAACTCATGCATACACTACTAGACCTTAGATAGATGGAAAAAATTTTTGTCATTTATTAGCTTAGAATTTCTTCTATTTAATTATCTTAATGAAAAATTCATATAATATATACTATCCAAATTGTTTTTCCCATTGCCATATATTTATAGAGAGAAATTTCATTATTCCTTGTTTCCCATATCGTACGGGTGTTTCTTAAAGCCTTTAGAAACATTTACTTGAGCAAACAACATATTTCAAAATAAAGACATTTAAATAGATTAAACAACAAACATTGCTAAATTATTTTACTGGCATGATCAGGCTTGTCAGATATTCGGAAGCCCCCTAAACAGGACAACTATCATACCTCCTGAGATTTTAGATCTACACACAGGCTACAGTCAAAATAGAATATGATCACATACTGGATTAACTTATCAGTTTCAAAACTGAACTAATAAAGAGTGACTGTCCATACTCAACAAATAGAATGAAACCAAAAGGGAAAATCTAAGCTAGCTCTGGTGGGGCAACATTCTTGTTTCCATCTACTCAAGAAACTGAGGCAGGAGCAACACAAATTTAAGAACTACTAATATTTATTAACAAAGTTCCAGTTCCTTGGTCTGAGAACTCTTTCTTAATTACAATTATATATTAAGTTATGATTTTAAAATGGTAGCATTTTTAAAAGAGAAGAAAAGAAAATTCTCTTCAAAGGTCGTTGTAAAGGTAGGAAATGTAAACATACAATGTTTGCTATATGTATTAGATCAAGGGCAGTGACTGACATCAACCAACTATTGGATCTGTTCCAGATATGAGGCTGGACTTCATCCCCCATACTAGACTGTCAACAATGTTTGTGAAACAGAATTTTAAGCTGAGTAGAACCTTAGAAACCCCACAGGAGCCTCCCACTCTATGAGAAACTGAGATTTGAAGATTTGAAATAACTTCAGAAAAATCACCCAGCTGGTTGGTAAAGATGGGACACGGTCCATCAGTCACCTGAATCACAGTCACCTCTTTGCTGTAGTCCTGAGTTTACCATAAAAAGCACGGTTTCCTAAACTTTACTGATCGGTGCCCCTCAACAAAACTAGGGCCCCTATTAGAAGAATAGAATTGCAGGCAATGAAGAACCTGGACATGTAACATTTTACAGGTAAATATCTATTCATTATTCACAATAAGAGATGAGAAACAATGAGTGATGGCAAAACCATATGCTTACATTAATGTACTGCAACAAAAGTTATTTTAAAAACAAGAACTGTGTTTTCCAAACTTTTCCATTAAATGTTTTCAAATCATGATTGATGGTGGGTAACTGAAACTCTAGACAATAAAAACACAGACGGGGCAAGCTTTGCATGTGACAGTGAACGAGGAAGGAGGTTTTCTATTATGAGGAGTCATGGACTATAAACCTTTCTCCCACTCAGTCTGCACCTACAGTACCTCCGCTTAGTTGACATCTCAGTGACATTTAGTTGGCATAGGTATCATTTTTCCTTCGTCCATGGTTCACATTTATTCCATGACTGACTTATTTGGTCTGGAAGTTATTCTAGCGACTTGATCACCTGATGACACTTCCTGACCTCCTCACTCTCTCAAGCTGCTTAGAGAAGTCATTCAGATCACATCCCCAGCCTTAGGAGGCCAAGAAAACATAATTTGGACCAAACTGATGAAAGAGATGAGGAAAATATCAGGAGGAACCAGCCAGGCTTTGGCTTTTCTTTCCTGATCACACTCTTTTCCCAACTGTCACACTAAACCTTCAGCTACTAGGGAATCCAGAGTCATTCTGTTACCTAGCACTTTTCCTGCTTGTATTGAAACCAGGCCAAGAAACATGTCAGTAAGTTATGTTGTATCCATTCATCCAATCATGTTACCTTCCTAGCCAAAGGCCACAGCCCTATTCCTTCATGTCAGCTGTTTGCTGATTCTTTGTCTATTTATTTCCATGCCCCTCCCGTACTGCACTCCAAACCCAACCTCATCTCACCTCTCTGTAAGCAGATGGGTATTATCACTTGAATTAGTCAACAACAGCTCTGTGGGCAGAGCCTAAAGCTCTGCCTAAGCCTATCCAGTAGAAATGGGGAGTTACCTAAAGAGTGCACAAGGTCTCTACCCATCCAAAGATTCACTCAGTCTTCCCTTTGCCCAGAGAACCAAAGTTGCAGGGCAATTAGCTAGTTCAAAGCCCTCTCCTCAAAACATGTTTAATCTAGGAAGCCATGAAACAGCAGCTATCTGCAGCAGCAGGAATCTAGAAACATCTGGGTTGCGTCCCAAGCTGCCAATCTTTCTTATTTATTAATAACAGAAAGGGATGACCAAAAAAACTGCATAAAAGGTTATCAGCAACTCTTCTTTCCTCCCGAGCATCTTTGCAATAGCCTTGATTGATGCCAGATTGCCTGGCAAGGAATACAATGACTATTTTTAGTTTGCCTTCAATCCGAAGGACTTTTATTTCAGCTTGTGAACCTTTATAAATATTTAAAAGAGGGGAAAAAAGGGATGAATGGAAGAACATGTGGCCTCTCGGATAGTCATCAAAGATGTCTGCAGAAATCATCAGTGTGTGTGTGTGTGTGTGTGTGTGTAGCTGGAGTGTTATCTAGAGTTACAGGACTGCATGTACATGAATAGAGAAAACATGCAAAGCCTTGGAGAGAACTTCAAAGCCTAAGAGAAACCAAGACTAATAAGGTACAATCTCAAAATCTCACTCTTTATCCGACTCCCTCACCTCATTCTGCTTTTTGTTTCTCCACACATAGACCAGCCATGCTTACCTGCTCCCTCTTGAAAAGTGGAAATATTAAGTGGAAGAGGATGGGTGAAAGTCTTAGGTCTTCGAATGATAGATAACTCCCTTTAACCAGAGCCAACAAGGCATTGCCTCCTCTTAGAATACCCATGGATGCAACTAAGGTAGGACCAGTGCCCAAAGGTACATGTGGCCTTGGGTAGGCTCTCTCTGAAATTCTTATGATCTTCACCCAAAGTTCTTCCTTCATTTGGGAAGAATCTGAAATGTATTCTCTTTTTTTTCTCATATAGCATATTAAAAAGTCAATTCAGCAAGTGTTTCCTTAGTGTCTGCTACCCCAAATACCAGTCCTGGAAGAAGAGCTGGAGAGAATCAGATTCTGTCCTACACGAGTGGGGAATATTCTCTCTGCGTTTCTCAGCACTACTTCAAAAGGCTGAAGCTCTTTCCAGAGAGAGGAGTCTTAATGGATTTGAGTTTCAACTGAGATTTCACCCAATTTTCCTGTGTCTGTAAACCTGCTAATTATGTATCTCACATAGCCAGAGAGGAACTGGCCATCCACAAATCTCTGTTATAATTCCCTAAATGCTATTGATTGAGCAACTGCTAAGCTAGGTCTTGAGAATAATTCAAAAGAACCACAGCCAGGGTGCCTGCTACTGCAGAATTTACAATCCAGCTAGAAACTACAGGCAAAGAAAAAAATCTTTGTCAACCTAATAGGCATGCAGGGATGTCTGAGCCTAGAAGCACAAAAGAGAAATTCAAGTCAGCCAACAGCCATGTTCCCCCTCACTGATCTCAGTGTGCCTCTGCAGAAGGCTAAAAGTAAGACTTCAAAACTGCCACAAAGATATAACAGCTTACTTAAAAAGTCTTCCTAATCCACCATCCCCTAACTCCACCCACATCAATCGTTCTGGAAGATCTAGAGACCCAGCATCATGTCTCAGATCCTTTTCTTGATTCCCTCTAAGTCTGTACACTCATTCCTCTAGGATACCTATCTGGCAGGCATGTTCAGCTGAGGATGCTGGTGGGACCTTATGTCCCCCAATGAATCTCAATTTCTGTCCCTAGCCTCACCCTCTTGGTTCTCAGCCCTTGCTAAGAAAGTCACATGAGTACTGAGTTGTGGGTGTCATCTGGACCCCAGGGGTACAAATGGAGTATGGTTTCAAGGCTTCAAAGAAATCAATGTGAATGGCCTTGGTTGTTGTGCAAACTTCTGCTCGTGTAGGCAGAATGCTACTCATTCTCTGTGAGCACTGAGAAACCACTGAAAAAGAGCTTACATTTCTGAGTCTCCCCTGAAAGGTATTACACACCCTGTACCCCAGTGTATATGTACTATCTTTTCTTTTTCCTCCCCCACACATAATGTTTTAAATAAAGCTTTGGGGTTCTTTATATTTTCCTACGTCCCTTATCACCCCAAATTCCAGTATTTCTGCCAAAACTGCTTTTATAACACATCATTGAGGATTCTTCTCTGATCACCAACCAACACCACAAAGGATCATTTCCTAGTAACTTTCCTCCTATCATGCCTGAACTTCGAGTACACAAATTCATTCTTTAAACAGATATTGCTTGAGATGAGATGTTGGCAGACCTGTCCCCCAACTCGTGGGAACAGATTGAGAGTAGAGACCATGTCTTTGATGTTAGAAGTCTGAGCACTTACCTAGTCTGCCAAGTATATTTTGATGCTATGCTATAAATTTAGTAGTAGTAGTAGTAGTAGTAGTATTGTTGTTGTTGTTTTTAATGTTGTTTATTAATATTTTTCAGTTTCCTTTTTTGCTTTCTGATATAAGGTTAGGCAGACTAAGTTGATCCTGAACTCTGGATCTCCCTGCTTCTATTTTCCAAGTGTTGAAGTCACGGGCATGAGCCGCCATATTTGGCTTTGAATTACTTTTGAAACACCTGATGTACCTAAGCTGACAGGGAGAAGACCTGAATGAAGGGTATTGGATTCTGTGAACGAGATAGGAGCAACTTTGATTAACTGAGTCCCTTGCAGCATCATAATTCCTTTCTAAAGTCTCAACTTTAGTTCTAAGGTTGAGACCAAACTCTGATGTCTAAGTTTCCCTAAGGGATCCCAGATAAGGATGTAATCTATTCTGTGGGCCTTGCCCTCTCTCCCCTTTTGGCCTGTGATTCTTAGCATTGCAGAAATATCACTCCCTGAAATAGACTGACCTTTCAAAAAGTAACCAAAATCACGCATTCCAGCTGAGGACACTGAACTTGATGTTTTTTAAAAAGTGTAAGTTTCTGTGCCAACATAATGAATTGCTGACTACTCCCCTGTTCTCTCGGTTTTCAGATAAACAAACACATGACTCCAAAATATTGCTTCAATTAAAAACATTTTGTGGTTTTTTTCTTTCTACCTTAGTCAAATGTTAGTGAAGGTTTATGGAGTATACAGTTAAGAGTCACCCAAATTTCATATTTTTTGTTTGTTTGTTTAGGATCATGACAGTGATTGTGTCACCAAAGATGGTAAGTACCCTTCTAAAACTTAACATCTATGGAGATAAATGCTGAATAAAAACTAAATCTTTTGTTGTGAATTAGTCATTGATTTCTTACAAATAACAACAGTGCCTCACTACTTACTAAATGCAGCGATCATTTTATATAAGCATCTCAAGAAAGTAGGGAGGTATTAGTTATTATTGTCCTATTGTCTACACGACATAAATACATAAGGTTTGGAAAAATAATAGAGTCCAAGTCACCAAAGGACAAAGATTTTGGAGACCCCCATGATATGGCAGAGACCTCCCTGGCTGCCATCAGAGCTTATTTTAGTAAGCAGATAAGCCAAGATTTAAACCATACCAGCCCTTTTTAAAATTCTGCCAGTGAACTCCACTCATGGGTCCAATATTCTAAAAACTTGGCAGGACTTACATTATTTAATCTGCATAGGAGTCTATGATATAAGCTCCATCAGAGGTAAACAACCAAAGAGCATGATATAAAAACATGAGAAAATTGCCTGGAATCTTAGGATAATTGGACAAAGTCCCGAGTAATTTGACAGTAGAGTTTATGTCCCTACACACCAGTACGTACTTTCTCTGCCCAGTCACCTATCCTCTCTTATCTCAATAGTCTGGTGTGGAAGAAAGGTAGATGTCTACTTTGCTCGCTTGTTAGGAAAGTTAGAACCAACATCTATCTAGTTGCTAGTAAGAATTTTGGTACATGGAAATGCTCCAAATTTGCAAATGTTACCAGCATGTATGATATCTATGATATGCTAGTGCAGGATGTCTTATGGGCACATATATAAATCTAGTTATCCCCTAAAATAACATGCAAAGTTTTCTCTCTGCCTCTGTATAAATGTGAGTGTGTAGTTGTCATCTGGAACTCTTAGAAATACTCATGTTCTTTCAAAGCATCACTAGCTGAATTACAGCCAATCATAATTGTCAAAATAATTGCATGGAGAAGCATGTAGGAGGTTAGTAACAGGAGTCTGGGTACATCTGTGGGGATGTTTTCAGAGATTGGATCATGAGTACTTTGGGTTAATGGATGCTGTAATCCACATATAGACTCTGAATCTAAATAAACCACAAAGAGGGTGGTGAGACCTTGGAAAATGTGGTCTGGGTGTATATATATCACTAAGGTTTGTCCTTGGAGATTACATCTTACTACACTCTCTTCCTGTGACAGTTCCATTCTGTTTCTTGGCATGATGATATAAGCCAGCTGTTCTGCACTGCCCTCCCGGCCACAGTAGATGCAAAGCTCTGAAACCATGAATAAAATAAATCTTTCCTACACAAAATTAAATACTTTTGGCATTTTATCACAACAACACAAAGTCCAAGGAACACACTCTAGTTCTATTTTAAAAAATTATTTGCAGTGTGTGTGTTAGTGGAGTGGGGTGGTGTCTTAGTCAGGGTTTCTATTCCTGCACAAACATCATGACCAAGAAGCAAGTTGGGGAGGAAAGGGTTTATTGAACTTACACTTCCACATTGCTGTTCATCACAAAAGGAAGTCAGGACTGGAACTCAAGCAGGTCTGGAAGCAGGAGCTGATGCAGAGGCCATGGAGAGGTGTTTCTTACTGGCTTGCTTCCCCTGGCTTGCTCAGCCTCCTCTCTTATAGAACCCAAGAGCACCAGCCCAAAGGTGGAACCACCCACAAGGGGCCCTCACCACTTGATCACTAATAGAGAAAATGCCCCACAGCTGGAACTCATAGAGGGCCTCAAGGCACAAGCAAGTTACATGAAGAAGTTGCTCAGATGCCTATGGTTTCTACTACTGTTACAATGCCATCTGCTGCCAAGCATGTGCCTATAGCCTCATGGAGTGTTCCCTATGACCAGCTGACTGAAGAAGAGAAGTCTAGGACCTGGTTTACTGATGGCTCTGCACGTTATGCAGGCACCACCCAGAAGTGGACAGCTGCAGTATTACAACCCCTTTCTGGGACAAGCCTGAAAATGCAGGTGAAGGAAAATCTTCACAGTGGTCAGAACTTCGGGCAGCACACATGGTATTACAGTTTATTTGGAAGAAGAAATGGCCAGATGTACAATTGTTCACTGACTCATGGGCTGTAGCCAATGGATTGGCTGGATGGTCAGGGACATGGAAAGATCACAATTGGAAAATTGATGAGAAAGACATCTGGGGAAGAAGTATGTGGATAGATCTCTCCAAATGGGCAAAGGATGTGAAGATATTTGTGTCCCATGTAAATGCTCACCAAAAGGTGACTTCAGCTGAGGAGAGTTCAATAATCAAGTGGATAAGATGACCTGTTTTGTGGACAGTCAGCCTCTTTCCCCAGCCATCCCAGTTATTGCCCAGTGGGCACATGAACAAAGTGGCCATGATGGTCGAGATGGAAGTTATGCTCAGCAACACGGACTTCCACTCACCAAGGCTGACCTGGCTACAGCTGCTGCTGAATGCCAGATCTACCAACAGCAGAAACCAACACTGAGCCCCAGATGTGGCACCTTTCCTCAAGGTGACCAGCCAGCAACCTGGTGGCAGGTTGACTATATTGGAACACTTCCCCCGTGGAAAGGACAGCGTTTTGTTCTTACTGGAGTAGATACTTATTCTGGTTATGGATTTGCCTTTCCTTCACGTAATGTTTCTGCCAAAACCACCATCCATGGACTCACAGAATGCCTTATCTATCATCATGGTATTCCACACAGTATTGCTTCTGACCAAGGAACTCATTTCACAGCCAGAGAAGTGCGACAGTGGGCCCACGATTATGGAATTTACCGGTCTTACCATGTTCCCCATCATCCTGAAGCAGCTGGTCTGATAGAAAGATGGAACGGCCTTTTGAAGACACAGTTATGGCGCCAATTAGGTGGCAACAGCATAGAGAGCTGGGGCAGAGTTCTTCAGAAGGCAGTATATGCTTTGAATCAGCGTTCAATATATGGTACAGTTTCTCCCATAGCCAGGATCCATGGGTCCAGGAATCAAGGCGTGGAAAAGGGAATAGTTCCACTCACTATCACTCCTAGTGACCCTCTAGGAAAATTTTCGCTTCCTGTCCCCACAAATTTAGGTTCTGCTGGCCTAGAAGTTTTGGTTCCAGAGCGGGGAGTGCTCCTACCAGGAGTCACAAGAAACATTCCATTGAACTGGAAGCTCAGACTTCCCCCTGGCCATTTTGGGCTTCTAATGCCCTTAAACCAACAGGCTAAGAAAGGAATAACAGTGTTAGGAGGGATGATAGATCCAGATTACCATGGGGAAATTGGATTGCCTCTCCACAATGGAGGTAAGCTGGATTATGTCTGGAGTGCAGGAGATTCCCTAGGGCTTCTCTTAGTACTACCATGTCCTGTGATTAAAGTCAATGGGAAACTACAACAGCCAGTACAGGTGGGGAGCTGCATGGCTCAAACCACAGTATACATATGGAGTTTAGAGACCCAACTATCAGGAGTTGGTTCTATCTTCCCACCATGTGGGTCTGAAGTATTGAACTCAAGTCATCAGGAGTGGCAGCAAGTGCCTGACTCCACTGAGCCATCTCATTGAGTGCTGATTTTGTTTTGTTTTGTTTTTTAATAAGAGAAATATTTAATACTTTCTGTTCAACAGCCACAGTACACAGTGGCCAGGTTGATTTGCTTTTAAGTCCTGCCCACAGTAAGATCTGACTTCTTCCAGTGTGATGTATCATGGAGATCAAACATTTGAAAAGAATGACCCCTGTATCATTTCCTTTCTCCCTCAGAAAGTTGGTTTAGGGGTTCGACGGAAGAGTCCTTCATACATGTGAGCATGTGTGTTTACACAAGCCCTCAGGGTAAGTCATTCCTTCAAGAAGGGCTAAAAACCTGTCTTGAACTGGTTTCACGTACCAGAAAGCAACTCACACATTCACCCTGTTTCCTAGTTAAGCTCACACTGGCCCACAGCAGGATAGCACAAGCCACTTTGTGTCTGAGTACATTTGTCAACCTTGTGAGGTACTCTTTGTGCCACTTGCCTTGTGGGTCCAGAGCTGATGTCAGGCCAGTTCGCAGGAAATGGGAAGTGGGCGTTAGAGGACGCTGTTTCATGGAACAAGGACACAGCAGGACCGGGCTACACCTGCTACTCAAAGCATCACACCATCAAAAGACAGGACAGGCATCTGGTGTCAATTGTATGAGGTTTACAAGAAGTTCAGACTAGCCCAGTGCTGTTTTTCTTGAGAAGGTTGGGGCTGGGACTCAAAGGGTTGTGGTTAGGAGATCGCCTAGTCCCCCAACTGAAGAATAACATTGATATATAAACAGTGTGAAGCTGCATTCGCGCAACCTCTGCACCTGCGTTCTCACCTTGCCTCGTCTATTTCTGCTTCTCTGTCACCTCTTCTGCCGCTCCTTCAGAAAAGAAGCTGAGTTTAATACATCTGGTGAAAGGAATGAGATGTCGCTGATCAAAGGAAGCTATGGAATCTCCTTGCATGACAGCTCACTGGCCCTTGGAAAGCTATAAGGAAGTTTGCTTCCTTCCTTTCTTCCTTCCTTTCTTCCTCCCTTCCTTCCTTCCTTCCTTCCTTCCTTCCTTCCTTCCTTCCTTCCTTCCTTCCTTTCTTTCTTTCTTTCTTTCTTTCATTTTTACTTTTTTATTTATTTATATCCCAAATGTTGCCCTCCCACCCTGAAGCAGAGTTCTTACCCCCGTGCTCCCTATCTTCTCCCCTGAGAGAATGTAAACTACCACGCCCATCCCCCCGACCCTGGTCCATCAAGTCTCTATAGAGGATCAAAGAATTAGGCTCATTCTCTCCCACAGAGGCCAGACAAGGCAGTTCTCTGCTATACAGTGCCAGGTCCTCTTTTTAGTTGTATGCTTTTTGGTTGGTGGTGTCCGGGTTAGTTGACACCATTTGCCTTCCTGTGGGACTGCCATTCCCTTCAGATCCTTCAATCCTACCCATAACTATTCATAGGAGTTCCCCACATCTGTCCAATGCTTGGCTGTGAGCATCTGTATCTGTCTCAGTCAGCCGCTGGTAGGGCCTGTCAGAGGACAGCCATGCTAGGCTCCTCTCTGCAAGCACGCCACAGCATCAGCAGCAGTGCTAGGGAATGGTGCTTGCCTGTGGGATGGCTCTTATAAGGAAGCTTTAGATAAGTGTGCTTCTAAACGGAATTGCCAGTGCACAGATCACTTAGGCCTTTCCACTTCCATACGAAAATGTAAAATTCTGAGTGATCACATTTACCTAACTCTGTGTGCCACAATCTTTTGGGGTATTGGAATCATCTGTAAACTCTCCAGTGAAGGACGCAACGTTATAATTGTATTCTTAAATGTCATAAAGGTTTTAATGTTTTGGGTCTCTGTTCGTAGCATCTTTCTTTCTTTTAAAGATTTATTTATCCATTTTATGGCTATGAGTACACTGTAGCTGTCCTCAGACATACCAGAAGAGGGCATCAGACTCCATTACAGACGGTTGTAAGCCATTGTGTGGTTGCTGGGAATTGAACTTAGGACCTCTGGAAGAGCAGTCAGTGCTCTGAACCCCTGAGCCATCTCTCCAGCCCCCTGTTCTTATTTTCTAATCAAGGATCTAATATATGTTCTTTATATATGACTTTCCAATTGTTTTTTTACTCTTATTGCAATATGTCTATCAACCACAGTGGTAGAATTCATAAAGACATTTGTGTTCAAGTGTATCCAGTTCATTGGCTATCTTCACCCCCAACTCATCACTTTCTCTCTCCCCTCACTCCACTAGTGTTCTTCTTCAAGATAATCCACCCTACTTTAACTTCTTAGGTACACAAGTAATTTAATTTATATATTATATATAGCATATAATATAGACTCTACATATAAAAGAAATGTCTAATATTTATCTTCTGGGCGTGGCTACTTGATTAATATGATCTCCAATTCTAGTCATCTTCCTGTAGGTAGCACAATTTCATTCTCCTTTATGTCTGCATAAAACTCTATAATGTATATCACACACACACACACACACACACACACACACAGACACATCACATCACACACATCCATTTGTGTGTCGATAGACATCTAAACTAATTCCCTAGCTGAATACTATGAACAATGCTGCTAAAAATATTGTGTGCCGGTGTCTCTGTAGTATGCTGACTTAGGTTCCTTCAGCTATAGATGTAGATGTGGAATACATGCATCTCATGGTAGTTTATATTTTCATTTTTGGAGGAACCTTCATGGTGATCTCCATAGTGGTGTAGCAGTGCACAATTCCACCAGGAGTGAATGGGGTTCCTCTCTGCTAATAGCCTTGTCAGCGTTTGCTCTCATTATGTTTTCCTGGTTGGTAGCCCTGATGACTGTGATTTGATGGACTGCTAATGCAGTTTGAGTTCACATTTCCTTGATGGTTAAGGATGTTGGATATTTTTTATATTTTTATTGGCCATCTGTACTTCGATATTGTGAGAAATTACTGTTGGTTTCATTAGCTCATTTACCGTTCGGATTGTTTGTGGTGTGGGCGCTACTTGTTTAATGCTTTGTCTATTCTAGATGTTAATCTTGTGTAAGATCTGCACCTAGCAAATAAGTTTCTCCCGTTCTGAGGCAGTCTTCACCTGGCCGATTGTTTCCCTTCCTCTCTAGAAGCTTTTATTCATTTTATGCAGCTATTATTTGTCAGTCTTCGTGCTGTTTCCTGAGCGATCAGAGCTCCTTTCAAAAAATCCTTGCCTGTGCCTCTATCTAAAAATGCTCCTCTGTGTTTTCTTTCAATGGTTTCAGTTTCCTATCTAACATTAAGGTCTTTTGTCCATTTTTATTAGTCTTTGTCAGAATGAGAGCTAGGGCACCGAGTTTGAGTCTGACGTGTGGCTCTCCATTTTCCCCAGCACTGTTTACTGAGGTTTTTTCACTCCTCTGTTAGATATGTTGGGCCCCTTTGCCACCAGTAGCTGTAAGAGTTCCATTCTGGGATCTGATTTTCTGGGCCATTCGTCTATAGGCCAGTACCATGCTATTTTCGCAGTATAGTTAGTATATTTTTAAAGTATAATTTAGAATTCAGCAGTTTGATATTGCTGCCATATTTACCTGTCTCCCCAAGATTCCATTATCTGTTCAGAATCTTTTCTGCTCCCATGTGGATTTTCAGACCTCTTTATGTAAAACATTTCAGTAAGGTGGGGTTTTTGAACTGTAGTTTGTTTTCGGTCAGGTAGCCATTTTCACAATTTCAAATCAGTCTACTTGTGAATAGGGAGAGTTTTTTCTATCTTCTAGTGTCTTTCTCAGTTTTTTTCTAGTGTATTTTTCAGTGTTCCTGATAGATTTCTTCTACTTCCTAGGTTAGGTTAATTCCTATGTATTTTGTTTACTATAGCAAATGAGACTGTGTTCTGATTTCTTTCTTAGTTGATCTGTTGTTGGTATGTAGAAAAGCTACTGCTTGCATGTCAACTGTATGCCGTGCTGGTTTCCTGACAGTGTCCATCAGTCCTGGGAATTTCTGCTTCTTGGGGATCTCTCAGGCACAAGATCACATCGCCTGTACATCTTGTTTTACTGTGGAGTCTGATCTTACACCTCTACCTAAGATGTCAAGTACCATACTGAATAAGAACATTTTCAGAGGAAATGCTTTGAGTTTTCTCCATTTGCTGTGTTAACTATAACTTTGCCATGTGTAGCCCGTAGTATGCTGTAGCCTGGTCTTTCTACCCCTAGTTTCATCAGAGGTCTTATGACAAAGGGATTTTGATCTTTACAAAGGCCATTTCAGCATCTATTGAGATAATTATGCTCTTACACTTATTGACTTGTATGTATTGGAAAATAATTGAAACTTTAATCACAGTGTTGAGTATTGATGAATCATCATGGGAGTCAGCTTAAAAACAGAGGTCTGGTTTTAGTATGAAACTTCACAGAAGGCTGAGGAGAGATGTAAGGAAAAATTCCAAGAATTTCAAAAGATCCCCCACCTACTCTCTCTCACCGTTGTGCTGTGACCTGCACTCAATAAGCCTAGTAAGAGTCATGGTTCCTGTGTCTCTAAAGGCTTAGTCCTGTTGGTTATAATTTCCCAAGTCTCTGTGTCTAGGCTATCTTGTTATTTCTCTCTCTAAAATCTCTACAGTGACAAGTTTTCTTCTTTTGAAATCCTAATCCTGAAGATCTTACCAAGTGTTTTATTGTAATCTTCTGGTTTTTTTTTATTCGATATAATTTTTTATTTACATTTCAAATGATTTCCCCTTTTCTAGCCTCCCACTCCCCGAAAGTCCCATAAGCCCCCTTCTCTTCCCCTGTACTCCCTCCCACCCCTTCCCACTTCCCCGTTCTGGTTTTGCCGAATACTGCTTCACTGAGTCTTTCCAGAACAAGGGGAAAGACTATACCACTCCTCCTTTCTTCTTGTACCTCATTTGATGTGTGGATTATGTTTTGGGTATTCCAGTTTTCTAGGTTAATATCCACTTATTAGTGAGTGCATACCATGATTCATCTTTTGAGTCTGGGTTACCTCACTTAGTATGATGTTCTCTAGCTCCATCCATTTGCCTAAGAATTTCATGAATTCATTGTTTCTAATGGCTGAATAGTACTCCATTGTGTAGATATACCACATTTTTTGCATCCACTCTTCTGTTGAGGGATACCTGGGTTCTTTCCAGCATCTGGCAATTATAAATAGGGCTGCTATGAACATAGTAGAGCATGTATCCTTATTACATGGTGGGGAATCCTCTGGGTATATGCCCAGGAGTGGTATAGCAGGATCTTCTGGAAGTGAGGAGCCCAGTTTTCGGAGGAACCGCCAGACTGATTTCCAGAGTGGTTGTACCAATTTGCAACCCCACCAGCAGTGGAGGAGTGTTCCTCTTTCTCCACACCCTCTCCAACACCTGCTGTCTCCTGAGTTTTTAATCTTAGCCATTCTGACTGGTGTAAGGTGAAATCTCAGGGTTGTTTTGATTTGCATTTCCCTAATGACTAATGAAGTTGAGCATTTTTTAAGATGCTTCTCTGCCATCCGAAGTTCTTCAGGTGAGAATTCTTTGTTTAACTCTGTACCCCATTTTTTAATAGGGTTGTTTGGTTTTCTGGAGTCTAACTTCTTGAGTTCTTTATATATATTGGATATTAGCCCTCTATCTGATGTAGGATTGGTAATCTTCTGTTTTATATCAGTATTATTTTGGTCATGCTACCTTGTGCTTTTGGTTATCACAAGTGACTAAAGATATCTACTGTCACATTGAACCTACCACTTGATATTTCTAATCTATAACCCCCAGCCTGGATATTGATAGAAACAATTTATCCAATTGTATTACAGCTGCCTATACATCCATTACTCTGTCATAGATAGCTGTGTTCAAATGTCACCTCCGCCAATTACCAGAATCTTTGCATAAAGAATGGATGAGCATCTCTACAGAAGACCCATCTCAAGAGAAAGCTGACCAAGAAATGACGACTTGAGTAATAAAAAAATAAGCATATCAATGTTTGATGTGATGCCAGCCTCTTGAATGTCCCTATAAACCAGGCACAACATGGAATTCCGTGTAAGAACTCTGTAGACATGGTAAGACTGTCACAGTGCTAAAATGAAGAAGACTTAATATAAAGGGATCTAGATATTGACATAGTAACCAGAATGAATCCCTGGATTCTATTTTGAACATTAAATATGTAAAAAGAACTGTGGACCATGGTCACTAGGAAGATGGATTGGGAAAGATCCAATTATTCTCATAAAAAATATTCATGGATAGAAACCATAAGATTAAATGTGGTGAGACAAGATACAGGTACAAGCAAAAAGCACAAGAAATTATTCTCTGAACCCAGGATTTGAATAAGAGTCCCAGAAATAAGCATGTGCCCTCTTCACTCAGCAGCCTATAATTCTCACCAAACTTCACCTCATCACATTCTCAGGTAACTTCTATCCCCTGATAAGTTGTGAGTAAGATGCAATAGCAGCTACTCAAGAGTATAAACTGATGCTGGGATAAGCTAGGATAAAAGCCTATACACACTGACAAGCTGTCCTTTCAAGGCGCCATGGTCCAGCCAGTAAAGATTGCTTTGCTGTAAATACCTTCTCTTATCTGACACACTTATTTTCTTCTCCTCATTTTTGCACCATAATCAAATGTGAATTTCCCAAATTCCAGCTCCAAATTCTATAGCTTTATCAAGAAACAGAATACTAGGTACAGATCCTCATAATATCTTTGGTGACTTGCAAACTCAAGCAGGACTCTTCAACACTGTAGTGAAGATACATAAATGCTACAGTGAGACCATGCTCTGAATATCATGAATGGCATGATTCATTTAAGGATAAGCAATAGTTTAAAGACAGAAACTTAGCAGGATGCCAATAATTCCAGAACTTGGGAGGATGAGATGGGATGATTGCCGTGAGTATGAGGCTAGGCTAGGTTGTGCGCTGAGTTATTGGCTAGTTAGAAAGTGATCTCAAGTTAAATTCTGAGCAGTTGGTATTGGCAGAATAGCTCACATTGCATTTAACATGGTATAAATGCTGGCAGCATAGAAGAGAGATGCACAGCATGGCTTTTGATCACAACTTCAGAACATGCTGGACCATGTGATTCTAAGCACCCTGGACAGTTCCTTTGCAAGCCTTTGGGATAAATCCCTGGAACTCCCTGCTACACAGGTCTTGAATTCATGTATCAGAAAATACCTCAGTTCTTACCTAGAAAAGCTTCTCTCTGACTAGTGAAAACCCTGACGTTCAGGAGTGAACCACCATCCCAAACACTTTCTACTTCAAGGAAGAAATGCTCAGGTCTCCTAGATCTAGTCATGAAGATGGACGAAAATACACTTAATTATTTTTATAATAAGAGACTTTACACACATTTATTTGCCAAGGTTATTTTCCTGTATCTCTCTCCTTCTAACTATAAGCAAGAACTGTAAACGGGACACATTCCTAGTGTTCAGGTCGGGTTAAATTACTTCTATATTTAGTAATTTGTCTCTTCTTTTGTTGTTTTTCTCAGGCCCAGGATGACAATGGTTGGTATGCAAAGATGTCAGAGAATCAATGACTCCAAAAGCAACCCTAGTGTTCAAGGGGAGAGGATAAGGTAGTAGTTGCAGTCCCCTAAAACATCAGCCTGGCAGACTCTTAGGTTAAGTCAGAAATTCTGCCAATAAAGCAGAGGCTTAACTTTAGGTCTTTGTGAAGAAATGTGCAAATAACTCAGAGTGGATATCTTTAAAGCCTCTGTCTTTTGATTCCATTCAAATTATTTTCCTTGACAAACATTTTTTATAAAGCCAAACTCTTCAACTAACGTTCCTACTTATAATTTTAAACTGTTCCAAAAAACACTACTGTTCAAAAACATGTACATGGTCTCAACTTTATTCCATTCTGGCAGGAAATATAAATACATTCCACTACAAGTAGGATTTTGGTCCTCAGGACAGAAAACAAAAGAAAAATAAATACAGGATGAAAGTTTCATCAAAAGAATCCGACAAGCGGAATGACTCCAAGGATATCCAGTGAGTCTTCCAGACACAACAGGGCTATGCACATATTAACTTATAGAGACTGTGGCAGTACCCACAAAACCTATACATAAGTTCAAGCCAGAAAAAAACTCCTGCATGGAGGAAGGAAAGTAGGCACAAGGCTCACCCCTAACTAAAAAGCTATTTGCAATAGATATCTGCTCAGAGGGGAACACTTGGTTTTCCTCGATGGCATGGTACTGGATTTATCAGCTGTATTCTAGGGCAGGCCTCAATACTCAGAGTAGTTGGCCAATGCCAAAAGGCCTCTGTGTGTGTGTGTGTGTGTGTGTGTGTGTGTGTGTGTGTGTGTTGTTACAGTTGGTATTCTTGTTTTATTTGGGGAGAGATTATTTTTACTTTTGTTCTGAGAAAGAACAAACATGAAATTGAATGGATAGGGAATTGAGAGGATCAGGGCGGGGGGAGAAAAATATGTTGAAAATATATTTTATTACTATTAAAATAAATTGATTTTAAATGTAACTAACAAAATAATCTTACCAAAAGTTGGCCTGTTTCAAGCTTCCTCGAGTTTGAGAATAAACAGTTTCTGGTTTAGCTCCTGGTCTCCAGTGGGCAGGTGTTCCTGGTTTCAATTGCACGCTGGTGGTTCTCCTCTGCTTAGCCAGATTTTTACAGTCTTTCTACATACAAATTCTCTTTTGTAGTGGCTGTAATTTTCTAAACTCTCTAAAAGCTTAAATGAGATAACCTATCAATCATCAAAAACTAATAAAAGATTTCCAAATATCTTAGCTAAATGTGACTGAAAAAAACTTACTTACAAATACATTTTATGGGGCATTTAGATCAATGTATGTGAAACTGAAGCAGTTGACAGCAGAGAGCATAGATTCCCCTCTTATATTTATTGCTGCTCTAATATTTAGAATCAGGTTCATTGTTCCAGCTAAATCTATTTTTCAAATTATAATTATTTCAGCAGTAAGATTTTTATTAAATTGGTATAGTATGTTTGTTTAAACAAAAAAGTAAATAATGAATTCACTACCTGAATCTTATATACATTCCTAGTCTACTATGTCTTTATTTATTGAGGGTTGTTTATACTATGATACATAACTGCTCATTTATATAATTATTTTGAAACAATTTTGTCTCCCATGTAGAATATTTTAAACTACTTACATTGTTCAAAATAAAATTAAAAAAAAATCTCCATTTTGTTTTCAATGAATGGGCTTTCAAAGTTATACTTGATTCTATGAATGGAGAGAAAAACCGAAACATTTTTGGTGCTATTTTTATGGAATTTCCATTTAAGACATCTGAATAAACCTCTTTTGACCAGGGTTCTCTAAAGAGAATTTAGTTCCAACATGCAAAGCCATCCATTGTATGTGTATGGGACAGATAAACTGTCTCTTCCACATCAAGAGTGGAAACTGGAAGCTGTCTGTGGTAGTATTGAGAAAATAGCCTCATAGTCTCTCAAGTCGCGCGCTCTCTCTCTCTCTCTCCCCTTCTCTCCCTCCTCCTCTGTCCCTCTCTCTTTGTCTTCTGTCTCTCAGCTGAGAAACCTTAATATACCAATACAAAACTAGCAGTTTTTGCTGTGAGTGAATATTTTCTCCTCTAAATGGACAGAACAAAAGCAAGCATTGTTCCAGTTTGGTGTTAAGTCTACAAGAACATTTGGAATGAAAAAAATTCACCTCAAAGAACAATCATTTTTAATGTCCTCAGGAAGGACCTTCTTAAAGTAACTGTTACTTTTCCTGTGCTTGCTGCGGCTGCTTCAGCAAGCTTGTGGGGGTTTGTATGTTCTTGCAACCACATTGGAGCACTTCGGTCTCCAGGGCATGTGGTCATTGCAAACAAACATTTCACTTAGGATGCACACATCATCAACTTGCTACTTATATTTTTATTTGGATTTACTTTGAACTAATTTCTTCTAAAAAGGATATTGCTGCTCTTGAGACAATAAATAATGATTGTGGACCTAACTAGTAACAAAACCCACTTCTTTCTCCATCCAGGACAAATCATCTGTTTCCCACACATCGAACAAGGCTGGCCACTTTTGACTTTGATACTGCTGATTTCAGACCTAGCAGTTTGATGCATCTCTCTCGACATGACAAGGACAAGTCTTGACTGGCTGTTGAATCAAGTGCTCTGAGGGCAGCAAATCCAATGTCTTTCCTAGTTCCACTTAAGACTCCAAAGTATATGTTCTCTTATGCTTCCTATATATGAGCATGCTCCTGATCAGTGAGCAGCTAACATTCCTCTCTGGGGAATGGGTCATTCATTAATGAGTTTCATTTGGAAAGAGTGACTTGTCTAGACATTAAGACAAAGCCTCTATTGACTGCAGATGAAACTCACATTAGAGGAGATCCCAGCAAAATCTCGTCTAGCAAACTCCATCTGACAGATAAGACTAATGGTCTAATGTAATTGCTACTATTAGAGAATGAAAATTCTGGAGCAAAGACAGAAAAAGGTGTACTCTATGTAATAGGCAAAGTCTTTACACTGTAGCATGCAAACTGAGACACAATGAACCACCTACTCCAAAGCAAACAAACTCATTTTGCCATACTCTTCTGCAGGATAATCCTTGAAATAAACTGAGGCTCAAGAACATTGTGGGTAGAGACAGAAAGACTGTAAGAGCTAAAGGATGTGGAAGAACGTGAAAGGCTGTCCTCTGGAATTGACATAACAATTGCAGTCACTATGGTGGTTACTGCAGGAGACCTGCACTAGATCGAGCCAGTCAAAACTCCAATGTGCATGAAAGGGTTTATGATGTTCCACCGATAAAGTAGACATATCTATTGGAGTTTATTGCTACTGGAGAGGAAGAATCATTCTATGGAGGTGGGACCACTAATAGGTTGCTAATGCTCCAATTGATAGCCCCAAACTCTTGCCCACATGGACAGCACTAACTGAATTTGGTGGGGAATGGGATCTTTAAAAGAAGAAGAGAACATGAAGTTTGATGGGAGATGTGTTCGGGAAATCTTGAGATAGTTGAATATGATCATATTTCAGTGTATACATGTATGAAATTCTCAAAGAAGAAAGTTTTTTAAGTGTTTAGGTTTTTATGTCCCAATGTTCAATAAAGATGATGGTTTTGCTGCCATCCATAATCATTACATTCTGCTCTCATCCATGGTTCAGAGGTCATCATGTTGAAGCTGGAGAGTAAAAAGAACTTGTGGAAGAACACTAAAAGTAAGGTAGTAGGACTATCTACACATGTCAGAAAAGGCTCAGGGCACGGATAACGGAGAGTCGTGGAAGTCACAGGAAGCCTTCTAGAAGCTTTAATTCTGTGCCTAGAATCTTACTAAATGCATTTGAAGGAAGCTTTCCCCTGAAATATTCTCAAGATGTGGATGGATGCAGAAACAAAAAAAGAAACCAGAGGTTCATAGAGGAGACCAGTAATTTGTTTGGCAGTTCACAAAGTGAGAAACAGAATTGAAAACTGAATGGGACTGATTAGAGGAGAGAAAAAAGAAAAGCAAGAACAGATTCTCTGAGAAGAGTGGGCCTTGCCCTGAGGTGTACCAGTCACGCACTTAGAACTTTTTAACATCCAACCCTGTTTAACACATGCTAACGCCCCAGCTGGATGTGATTTTCAATTCTCCTCTTAATTTTTCTCAGGTGCCGAACTCAGTAGGACTCAGCTATGTGAAGCACGAATTATGGTGGAGACTGTCTCACTCTGTGCTCTATGGCAACAATGAGCTAGATAGGAAATGATCTTATTTTAATTTGGAATGACAGGTCACCTGGGGGGGGGGGGTTGGGAGGAAGGAGTTCTGATCTTGGATCTAAGATTCCTGACAGTCCCGTTACAAGCTAACTGTGGCAACAAATGGATCCCTGCCCTCAGATGAAGGGAAAGTTTGGGCCAGTTAAACTTTGAGGTGATATATCTGTTCTGTTTTCCTTAAACTGCAATAATGCAAAGATCAACCGAGAGTTTCTATTCCATTACCTGTTTTCCTAGGTAGCCCTCATGGAAGGAAAAAGAAGGCAGAATTCTGGGAGTCTGATTTATGTGGGAGACACTGAAGACACCAACAGGAGCAGGGCAGGGAAGGACTGGACTTGGGAATGGAGATTCTGCCTGGGAATTGTGGAAAAGGAATTGTGTTTAACAGATTTATTTTTGCTTCTTGCTGAGGTCTATGTGACTGAAACTCAGTCTTGATTTAAAAAAAAATCCTCCTGCTGTTTCTCTGCTTGTTCAGAACTGAGTGTTTGAGAGATATTTAGACTCTGAAAACAAAAATAAACAGAAGGGTAAAGTTTCATGTCTGGATTTTTTTTTAAGAAATATTTTTGGAAGTTATATATCTGAGTGACTTCAAAGCACATGGTAATCTCTCTGTTGGTATTTCATTGGGGTTTGCAATTCTGACTTAATCTAAATGAATTTGAGTTTGTGGTGTTTAGTATCTAGTTCAGTATGCTGAGCGTGAAGCATCCTTGTCTGGATGAGCAGAGGGGATGCATTTCCGTGGATATCTTTCAGGATAGATAGGATAGAGTCTGTCTTGAAGCAAGAGTGAGAGAGGACAGGAGCAGCTCCCCTTGCCCTAGATGTTGTACACACTAACTAGCATTACTGGTTTGCTTCTTGCCAACCAGACACAACAGTTGTAGTTAACCTGTTAGTGGATAAGGTTGCTTTGATTAGAACTAAGTGATCATAAGAAGGCCCAGCCCTTCTGCTGAAGATAAGGAGCCTGAAACACCAAGTGGGTAAGATTCACTGAAAGTCATACAGATAGGTGGTAACAACACACTACTTAGCTTAAGAACGGTAGGTTTAGGAGTAATTACTCCCTAATTTTCCCCTTCAGAGTCCTCTCTGTAAAACTTCCCTTCTGTTCCTCCACAGATCAGAGGATATTTTTCTATTGAAATATTTTTCTATAGAAAAATAGAATGACTTCCTTTTGCCAGTAAAATCCAGGTAGCATTCAAGAAACCACTGTCCCTTTAGTACCTACAACTATCTTTTATCAACCATTTCAAACCCCAAAATACTCTAAAACTCAAAGATATTTTTAACGAATAACCAAACTTTTTGATGTAAACCAATACAGCTTTACTTAGTAGACTTTACGTTTCATTGCTATTCATTATGACTTATTAATCAAATATTTATACATTTATCAAAAAGACATGTCTCCATGTTATTACATGAGGGTGTAATATAATAGCATAAAACATACACTGTATTTTAAGATTCACAATATTTCAAGTTATAAAAGAATATTGCAATCTTGAATTTTTAATAAGAAAATTATGGACACACATTATATGCTTTCAGAACCTTGGAAAAATTTAAAACATGATTTGTAGTACTAAAGTGACATGACCCAACTAAAATTTGAGTCCTTCAGCAAGATGGAAAATCCACTGTGAGTGGCAGTATCTCCAATATGTGTAGATCATGTGGTCTATGCTATAACAACAAAAATAAATAGATAAGCCGGGCAGTGGTGGCACACACCTGTAATCCCAGCACTTGGAAATCAGAGGCAGACAGATTTCTGACTTTGAAGCCAGCCTGGTCTACAGAGTGAGTTCCAGGACAGCCAGGATTATACAGAGAAACCCTGACTTGAAAAAAACAAATCCAAAAAACCAATAGATAGATAGATAGATAGATAGATAGATAGATAGATAGATAGATAGATAAGCAAGCAAGCAAACAAAGAAACCATGTTGAACTTCTTGAAGAATTTTCAGGGCCCTTCTTTCCAAGAGCTGAAAAGACCCCAGCCCTGAATCCAGAAGGAATTCCTGTGCTGAGCCACACCCACAAAACTCAAAAGCAAATGGAACCCAGCAAAGGCAACAAAGCTAAGAATCATCTTAGTGAAAATCACCAATGGAAATCTACAGAGGGATAGAAAGCCGAGTTGGGCTCAAAAATGTTTGCAAAGGCCCCGTACACTTTGTCCTGTTCTTGGAAGCCAACCATGTTCATTAGCCTAGAAGATGCTTTGGAAAATCCTGCACAAACACCACCAAAAGTATCAGTTTTGCTCATTTTGACTGGAAAAGCCATTCTTTCCAGAAGTCCCTCATAACATCTTGAGATTCATTTTCATTTCCACTTAATAAGAGCATTTTTTGCTAACAAGAACCAATGCTGGCTACTCTGGATTCTCCAGATTCTCAAGTTGGGTAACAGAGAAGAACATTTAGGAAACTAGATCACAGAAGAAAGATGGCAGGCAAAATAATGAGGAAGATTGATGTTTGGGATTGGGAGAAGGCAGTTTAGGGATTGGGAGGAGGCAATTGTTTGAGGCTTTCTAATGCAATTACTGACTACTTTCTTTAAATGCTTCATCTGGTATCCTAAGAAATTATAGCTCAGGATGGTATCCTTAGACATTTCTCTTGCTTTAAGTTCTTACAGAATACATATGATATATATTTACCATCTTAACACATTTTAAATGTACACGTCAGTGACAGTAGATGCAACTGTCACCAGCACAGAGACACAAAACATGTTATCCTCCTAAGCTGAGACACTGGTCACTTTACACTGCTTCTCATTTCTGCCTTCCATTTGGCCTGAGAAACTATCATTGCATTTTATCTTTCAATTAATCTGACTACTCCAGTGGAATCATATGGTACTCCCTTGCTAGTGACTGTCATAGTTCACTTGACCTACTGCTCTCAAAGTGCATCCATAGTCCACCATGGGTCAATTTCCTTCCTTCTTAAGGTTGAATGATACTTGATTGTGTGTGTGAGCCACATATTACTTATTTACTCATAGTTTGATGATGGGTGATGGGTGTTTGGGATGCCTCCACCTCTCAGCTACCCTGCATATTGCTGCTATTAATATTCTTTGGATTAAACCAAGCCATTTTATCTTTTTTTTAACATAACCACCATTTTGTCTTCTACATCCTAGCCTCAGTTTTACTTTGCTGCCAACAGAGCATGGGGATTTCCACTTCTCTAAACCTACACCAACATTTGTTGTGAGACTTCTCATGTGCTTCTGATGCATTTGTCAAACTTCTACAGAGAAATATCCATGAAAGTCCTTGCTTCATTTTGTATTCAAAATGTCTGATTTTGATATTGTGGAGTTATAAGATATAACAAATTGAGACAAATTGTTGTCTCTTCCTAACTGCCTAAAGGTTCCATCTTTTTCTAAGCCTTAACACCTGTTGAATATCCTCATTTGCGTCTGGAACATCTGTAAAACCACTGTGTAAGATTACAATTAATTAATTAATTAATGTTTAACTTCGCCTCCACTGAACTGGATATTAAATCTTTTTTTTTCAACAAATACTTATTTGGCACTGCCTATGTATCTTGATGATCTTGGGCACTAGGGGATACATTGTAATGAGCAAAGATTTCTTTGGAATTGAAATGCCTGAATTATCATGTGTAGAGAGATAGAAAAGGGAGAAGTTATTTTAGAATCACAGGGTTCTGTGAGAAGAGAATTTCAGGAAGTGTTAATAGGAAACAAAAAGACCTGAGGCGAGAAACTGCCTTGCATCTTCAATAAGCAGGAAAGACTAGTGTCCCAAAGAGCAAAGATTATTAACTGTAGACAACAAAAGCATGATCAGATTCATGTATCTACAAGGTTAATCAGTAGATAAGATTCCTAGCCTGGCAAAATGTCTATGCTATCAACTACCAAATAAACCTGCAATTGTTTCTAACTTTTCAAGCAGACTCTAAATTCCTTGAAATCTAAATCTACTTACTAGTCCTAAACTTCCACCACTGAGTATTGAAGTGGATTTAAATATATTGAATAGATAATTAGGCTTTGCAATTCTGTGGGATGTGTAAGGCATCATCATTTGAAAGGTGAGAAGTCTGACTAACAAGTGACCGTATGTTCCACAGTAAAACAGGCCATGGTTGACACCGAGACCTGTCCCAAGCAAGGTGTCCCTGTGGATCCTGGTTTCAATGCATCACTCAGCAAGTTCTTGTTTGGTGCTTACAGAGTACCAGGCACTGGGTGAAACTCTGCCTCAGCTGTGAGGAAAACCAACAAGGACTCCTCTACTTCCAATGGAGCTTGCATTCTAGACAACCTCATAGCTTCTGCCCTTTACAGTGTTACAGTGTAACACTTTCCCTAATACAAAATAGATATATTCTAAATGTCATAAAGAGGACCAAAGTAAAGTATCTTCTCAAATGGAAACAAAGAAAGCAAGAAAAATAAGTGTTCTTTCCTAGGTGCAAATGCTCTCCTGTTTCCTGAGTCTGCCCTCTGCATGTTCATGGTGCTCAGAAAGACACAATCCTAGAGGATGAGACACACCAGCAGTCAAGAGCCTGGTGGACATCTCCAGAACTATGCTCTCTACATCCTTTTTATCTCTCCCCCTTGAAACATTCCTGCTAGCTTTGGGGATTTTTACAGTTCAACCCACTCCCTATCTTAAATGTTCTTTCATTCGTTTTGAGATCCCACCCATCTATCAGTCCATCCTAACTACCCTGACAGAAAAACCACGGGCTGTCACTAACATTCATTTTCTCCTGGTTCTGAAGAACAGACTAAGAGCATTGGCTTTTAAGTAAAAGCTGTCTTCACAGCTGGGTAAAATGCTAGTTTCTTTCTCCTAGTTCTCTATGACAGGAGGAAGGGAGTAAGCTAACTTGGTGTCTTTTTTCATAAGGATGCTAGTCTGATTTGATAAGTCTCTACCTTCGAGACGTCAATTAGTCTTAATTACTTCCTTAGGGGCCTTATTTTCAACTGTCAGTCTGACAGACTTAGGGCTTCAGCATCTTCACATCACACTACGTCATGTCATGCCACGTCATGCCACATCATGTCACTTCACATCATATCAGACATCACATCACATCACACTACATCATGTCAAATCATGTCACATCACCTCATGTCACATCACATCACACTTTCTTGGCAAAACTCGAGTTAGTCTGAAACCCCTCTCGTGAATAAGTCTTTTTCTAAACTCAACAATAAAATTGTTTTCATAATCTATGAATCTATTATGTACAAGATTTGCCTGATGATTAACATCAGCACTAACACAGTCTAAAAGAGGGAATCAGATTCTAGATTTTCATTAGAAGCTACTACGACCTGGTAGTGTGATGGGCAGAACACAAAACTCAGCATCACCAAAGGGATGAAGGAGGAAGAAGTCTCTCTAGCCTTCCCCCAGTGTGATACTATATACTATAGTCTACTATAGTCTGACTACTGCAGAGTCATAATATTCCTATGGAGTCTATAGGAAAGAACGAGAACACCCTCCTGTGAAGAAACACTCTTTAATACCATGGTTGTACAAACGCCTCCATCCAGTACCCATGGCTGGTTTTCTGATCTTCTCAAGAAAACATCAAAGGGAGGCAAGTCAACTGAGCACACAGGAGCCAGCTTCTCACACCCACCTGATGTTCAGACAGCAAAGGGCCAGAATGAATCTCTGTTCTAAGCCATTCATAGATAGAAGCGGGAGATTAGGACTGCTGAAAGGGGAGGGGTTTGTGCTCTTCGTTTGATCCCTGCCTGGCACTCTCCAGAACTGCCATGTGCCCCACACCTGATAAATACTGGTTTATAATGGCAAAGAAGAGAATTGAAACTCATAAATCTACCCCCCTCCCTGGGCTTTTTGTGGATCTAAAGGATAATTAAAACCATGCTCTTGCTTTGCAAATGAAGTCTCCTCTTTCTGGCAACCCCATTCCCAAGGAACATGAGGGCAGTGTCAGTGCAAAGGGTGACTTGGGTTGATGTTATCCAGGCTGTGAAGGAGCAGCCTCAGGCCTCAAGGATCTCGGGACGTATGTGTACCACCCAGGGCTGCTGCTATGAACTGGGACCTCTACAGAGTTCTTCGATGTGCTTTGAACTTGGTTAATGTGCAGTGCTAATGAGGCACTGAACGAGATTTAGTTCTTTCCAGAGGAAAAAACCCACAACTTTTATTAGGTGTCCATAATTTGTTGCCCCAAACTTCAGCAACTGCTTTTCAGTTATTCACAGAGTGATCCCAAGAAGTATTATGAGTGCCAGAAATAAAGGTCCCAAATCCTTTATAGCCCTTTAAATGAACAGTTATGAAGGCTGTGCACTACCGGGGAAAATGTTTGTAACACAGCTGCATCAGGACGACAGAAGGTAAATAGGAATCATGTTTGCAATGTCTTTCTAATTAGCAAGTGGTTTGTATGCACATAGCTGAGATAAGGAAAAATGAAAATGCATTCAAATGAATAGCCCCACCCCCTTGTCCATCAAACCTTAGCCTCTGCCCTTCTCAAAGGCAAATATAACTCTTTGGGGTATTTATCTAGACATATTTTGCTTTCTACCATATCTCTTAATTTCTTTGTTTTATGCATTATATTTTAAATTTCTCTGTATGATGGATTAAGGCTTAAGTCATATAAGCTCATCCTAAACCCAGCATCTTACTTCTAAAAATTAGATCCCTTATTCTTAATCTTTTAATAATGGTTTGCTATGGTTATTTTATATTTCATATATGTTGATTTTTTTCTATCAATGAAGGACAAGTGCTTTTGATTCCTCAGCTGGCCATCCTGCAAGATCAGTATAGCACCATACAGGTTTATGCCTCTCCCCTCTTTTCTACATCCCTGAGAGGTGCATAGACACTTCCACACTGTCAAAATGGATGGCAGTCACAGCTCATCTGATAACCAACTTTCGCCTTTAAACTGAGTCCAGAAATTGAAAGGCAACCAAGAATATCTAATATTATACACAATGAAATTAGCCAGAATTTTCATGTTATAATGCTTTGCATATTCCCCAAGTTCCTTTCTTGTAAGTCATACTTTACTTTGTTTATAGCAATGTGAATTATACTTTAAATAACACTACAATAATTTGATATAGTTTTAAACAAAGTGGACAAAAAGAAATTTTTCAAGTAATGAAAACCCTCCCTTATGAAAAAAATAATCACTTTTTTCTCTAATTAGATCAAAATTACATATGTATTCAGGGACCAGTCATATCAGATCACTATTGTGCTAATGTGAAATTAAAAGGAAAGGCTAGCTTTCACAACTACTGTTCCTAAGAATACCATGTTTTGGATTTGTTTTGAAAAATGGTTCAAAAAAGTAGCAAAAATAATGGTTCTTGCTACTTTAATTCATACATCCATCGTAGGTATAACAGGAGAACTCTGAGGCAGTTGAAACTGGAGTTGTGGGTCTTTCTGTGCTCTCTCACAGCTCATGTTTTTTTGAACCAACACATCATCCTTCCTCATCAACTAATATTAGCCTGTCTTGGTTTCCCCTCTACATATTTGGACTTTACCTACATTTATACCTATGTACACACACATACTGTGTGTGTGTGTGTGCGTGTGTGTGTGTGTGTGTGTGTGTGTGTGTGTATTCTAGACTAGGACCTGAATATGAGGAGACAAGTGGTATTTTTCTTAGATAGCATTTATTTTCTTCAATTCATTCTTCTTACTTTAATATAAAATTTGTGTCTTAACTCACCTTCTTTGCATCCCTATCTAGGTTTCTCCCAGACAGCCTCCCTGACCTGCTCAGTGGAGGGCCGGTGCCCTGAGGAATGCACAGTGTTCCTTTGGGCCTCACTCCTTTCCAGGATTAGTACCCACATGGCGCACCTGTTCAGCTACAGCACATCTTCTCCTGTCCTGTCACAAAGTTCTACATTGGCTGCAGCACTCAACCTCTCTGCTTGTCAAATCATCATGGTGATGTTGTCTTTCCTGTTGTGGCTGACTGTTTGAAGAGGAGGTGTGTTATCTACTCTAGATTGTGAGGAATAGGGAAAATTTATAAATGCTCTCTAGTGAAATCCTTAAAAAAGAACTCATGAGAGAAATGCCCTTTATTCTTCTGATCATTATCATATCGTAGGTGATAATTTCATACAGAGGTAACTAAATAATACAAAAATAACACAAGAACTATGTATCCTGCCAAACACTGACATCTTAAAATATAGGTGATCTACCTGAGTTAACACTACAGTTCTCCAAAACTAGACCTGCTGCTCACTGAGATAATGAGCATCTCTGTGGAGGTCAGTTGAATAAGAAGTTGTGTCTCATGTTAAAAGACATTCTATCCCATGCCTTTTGGACAGGCACTTGTTCAAGCGCCTCCCCAAAACCAATAGGATATAAAAGGGAATTTCTAAGTCCCTAAAAGTACTTGAGGGGCTAGGGCGATTGCTCAGTGGCTAAAGTACTTGCCAAGCAAGGATGAGGGGATGGGGTGCACATTCCTCAGGACAGCCCTGTGATCTCAGCACTCAGGAGGAGGACACATGGGAGTGCTAGAACAAGCTGGGGAGCCAGTCTAGACAAAGGATTAAGTTCTGGATTCAGCCAGAGACCCTACCTCAGGAACTGAACTGGAAAGCAATTAGAAAATACAGTAAGTGCCAACCTCAAGCTTTTATGTGTGCATGCACCCACAGATACTCGCCCACATATATACCACATGTGACACCCATGTGCAGACATATATGTGACACTCATGTGAAAACATATACACATATGTTCCACACATACGCACAGAATAAATTGGGGGAAAAATCCTTTCCCCAAACAATCCAATGATAGTTCAATTGAGTATAGAATTGCTTTAATGTTTTCTGTATTCTTTTCCATAAAGCAACCCAAACTTTCCCTTAAAATATATTCCTTCAAATTGAATTTTGTAGAATCATTTCCCCATGTATTTAAGCATAACTTTTATTCCTTTATGATGCTGGATGTCATTACAAATGGTATCTTTTATATCCTTTGGATAAATATGAATTCAATTGCTGTTTTAGTACTTGTTTAGCATGAGCAATGTACCAGGTTCCAGGCAGTCTGCTAGGAAATAGACAAAGAGTACATACAAAACGTAAGGCCTGCTCTAAAGATTTCTTCCCAATGAGGAATTAATGGGGAGGGGATCTCAGCAGTATAGTATACTATAAAGAACAAAGTCTCAAGATGAAACTTTCGGAATATCTGTAACTACTGAGTAACCTACAGTAATGTCTTTTAAGCTCCATGAATGTCAATTTTCTCAAAATTAGAGGAAAGATGAGGAATAATACTAACTTCCTTAAAAATATCACTATGGGTGTTTAAAAAGACAGTTTACTCCAAAAATAAAGGAGTAAAAGGCTAATGGAAGCCAGGCTTTATGAAGAAAACCAGTAGTATCAGTTACCAGGAAACTGAAATGGGAAAATCACTTGACCCTAAGCAGCAAGACCAAGCTGGAGAATATAATGAGACCCTGTCTCAATCAATAAATAATTTCTGAAGTTCTGAGCACAATGTTACACTCTGCAATCCCCAAAATAGGAGGCTAAAGAAGGAGGACCTTGAGTTTGAGCCCAGTTACTCTAGGCTATATAGGAAGACTTTGTCTCAAGACCAAAATAAAGCATCCTAGCAGAAAATGGATTTTTGCAATCCATTGACAATTTTCCTTTTATTTACCAATGATGAGTCTTTCTTTCAAGGAATCTTTGCTGTAGCTAGTGTTTGGCTTTACTTGTTTAGGAATTAATTTATCTTTATTCTAAAGACTTAACTTCAATGTAAAATCTCATGCAATTATTTACTTTGGATCTTTTTCATGGACTTTATATAACTCATTGAACCTCTTCTATATTTCACTCATGTCTATTTTAGGGAGATCTTGGAAATTCTGGCATCATTTATATGACTAGGATTTCTTTATAAATTAACTTTCTATAAAAGTTTACTTGTCATTTCTCTCAAAGATAGAGATGTGAGCACTACTTATTTTGTTCTATTAGTGTTGACACAGGCACACTGAAACATATATGAAATTTTTTTCTTAATATCTACATGACTTTGAATATATCTACCTAGATTCTGAATATATTTAATTACTTCATTTGTCTCTATTCCAAATAATATAAACTTTGTAAGTTGATAGATATGGTATGTGAATATGTTTGTGCATGTATGTGTGTGTTTGTGTGTCTGTCTGTGGTATGTTGTGTGGTGAGAGGGTGATACATGGGTACAGGGGGGAATTGTGTGTGTCTGTACAACATGCAAATTCTGATCCTCTGTATTCTGAGTCATTCTTAACACAAATATTAATAAGATATATTATAAGCCAAATCATGTTTCCTAATATTCATATGTTGAAGTCCCTACTGCACCATAATGTTTGAAGATAAGATCTTTAAACAATCAATTAAATTAAAATGAATTCACTGAGGTGGAACCTAATCCAATATCATAAGGGAACGGCATGTGAACACACAGATGTCAGATGTGTGTGCAGGACAAACTTCTGAGGACAAGGCAGTGAGAACACAGCCATCAAAAGCCAAGGGGGCCCACCTAGACATTCTTTTCCCCTTGGTCCAGGTTAGAAACCAATCTTGCTAGTGTCTTCACCTTTGACTTCTAGACTCTAGAAGTGTAAGAAAATAAATGTCTACTGCTTAGCCCACCTAATTTTGTTACTGTAATCTGGAAAATGCCTATGTGCATGCATGCACATGCACAGAGACACACACACACACACACACACATTTATACACAAAATTTGATTGCCTCCTCATTCACTTTTTTTAAATTTCCCATAGGAGGGTTAGGATTTTGATAGCAAGAAGGAAAAGGAAAAGAGAGAAAAGGAATTCTGTGTTTGATATTCAGAAAGAAAATGATGAGTCTTTCTCAAAACAAGAAACCTGGATGCTGGTTAAACTTTAACAAGGTAGAAGTCTACTCTTCCAAAGAGTCCTGTTGCTACATCATTGCTTGAATAAATGATTAAGTGAAGTTGAATTAAATTAAAATTGAAATTATTAAATGAAGTTGAAGATACACAAATTGTGTTCAAAGAAAGGTGTTTAGGAAAGAAAAATGGCAAATAAATAAGTAAATAAATAATTTTAAAAGAAACAAACAAAACCCACAGAAGTCTCAAGCCCTTTCTATTTTTAGAAAAGAAGGGGAAGGAAGATTTTTAAAAAGTTCCAATTGGTCTTGGAAAAGTGGATCAGCAGTTATGTGAACTTACCACTCTTATAGAAGACCCAAGTTAAATTCCAGCACCCATATCAGAAAGCTTCTAACCATTTCATCTCCAGGGATATGACACCCTCTTACGGCTTCCACCGGCGCTTGTTCTCATGTGCAATACTCCTACATGGATACACACATAGTCACATAATTTTGAAAACTGAAAAAAAGTCTTTGAAGGAAGTCCTTTTATTTTCACTCATAACCTCTGGAATTGAACTTTGAACAGGACATTAGGGGCCTGGATGAAACACCTGGATAGGCAGGACAGACTCCAAAATCACAGAAGCTGCTGACCTACTTCCTACTTGGAGACTAGCAAGTTTTTTAATGGATTCCAAGATGGAGTTAAGGTCAAGGACCTGTTTAAGAAGATTGACAACCAGATCAGGGATACTTCTAAACTGGCTCAAGAGAAAGAAGTAGAAACAGGAGAGATAAAGGGAGAGGATGGAGAGAGAGAGAGAGAGAGAGAGAGAGAGAGAGAGAGAGAGAGAGAGAGAGAGAGAGAGAGAGAGAGAACCCTGAAAGCACTCTGCATGGCTAGAATGGTGGGGGCTGAGGCTGCCTGTAGGCGCTGGCTCTGCAGATTGTTTGTGGGATACAAGAAACCCAAGCCTCATAGGTCTTTAGAAAACAGACGAGGAGTAATGGAGATTGCTGGTCCCTAACTAGAGAAAACCACTATCAGACTAGATAGGGAGGACCATAGACTTAGCCATAGGAGCCAGGACACACAAAAGGACAAAGCCTGCTTCAATGGCCCTCAGTCCAACCAAGCTACCCCTCATCATGAATAAGGACATCAAGAACTGAGGCCACCAGAGAGATCTGACTTTCCTATGACCTGGACATCATATAAACATTCTCCCACACCTGAAAGAGTAGAGGTGCAGAAGGGAGAGGGCATGCAAAAGGCCAGATTTGTTACACAAACAAATACAAACCACTCTAGACTGGAAATCTGAGGCACTATTTTTTGACATTACATACATACAATACACTGGGTCTTACTAAACAGAAAAGTTAGAAATGATGTCTTTCTGTGCCTTGAAGCACTGCGTAAATGTGCTGCCCATAGGTGCTGTGCATACACAGAATGGATATTGAGAGACATATCTGTCACTCCTGTGGAAAACAAACCAGTAAACCATCTGGCTGCCACATAAAGAAAAACTTCTTAGAGAAGGATCCAGGGCTCAAACTTGCTTGTCAGTCAGCAAATAGGTCTAGATTTCTTTAGCCCCTCCCAATTCTCATTTTGGAATGAGACTCCTGTGCCATCCGTGCTCCATGGCTCTTCTCCCACTCAGTCTACTCCTTATGCAATCACAATTTCTCAAAGGACATAGAGGTAAATGCTTCTAGTTTTCTCCCTCCATGCATTTCAGGATGTCAGACTTGTGTAACGATCAAATGTAACAACACTGGAGACCTTAGAGTCTTTATTTTATAGAGAGAAAACCAAGGTGTAAAGGGTTTAACTAATCCAAGCTCATTGCTTCAAAGGAGGGGGTTGGATTGAATCCCAGATACTCTTTTTACTTCAAGGTAGAATTTCACTATGACATCCCAGGCTAGCCTCAAATGCATCATCCACCTGCAACAGCCTCCACAAATCTAGGATGACATGAGGCTAGGCACCACACATACTGTTCATATGTGTAAAGTCTTCCCTGTTACCCAACCTACCTCTTCACCTCCTTCGCATCTCACTGTGTGGACCCACTAGTCCAACAGCAATGGTTCTTCTGCTGTAGGCTTGAACCATTCTCTCCACAGCAGGATACTTCTGCTCCAGGGTACTCAGACTTACTCTGAGAAGTAAGTCTTGACTTACTTCTTGAAAGAAGCCCAACCATGGTGTGGTGGTTTGTATATTCTTGGCCCAGGTAGTGGCACTATTAGGATGTGTGGCCTTGTTGGAGTAGGTCTGGCCTTGTTGGAGAAAGTGTGTTGCTGTGGGCATGGGCTTTAAGACTCTTATCATAGTTGTTTGGAAGACAGTCTTCTCCTAGCAGCCTTAGATGAAGATGTAGAACTCTCAGCAACTCCTGTACCATGCTTGGCTGTATGCTGCCCATGTTCCTGCCATGGTGATAATAGACTGAATCTCTGAACCTGTAAGCCAGCCCCAATTAAATGTTGTCCTTATAAGAGTTGCCTTGGTCACAGTGTCTGTTCCCAGCAGAAGCCATAACTAAGATACATGGTTGTGGCACTATCATATTCTGAGTTCTGTTCCTTTGTCTAATATCAGTCTTACTTCTGGTTTAGGAGAAAGTTCAATTTTAGAGGGAAATATTTAGAGGGAAATGCAGCATTTTCTGCCTTTACATTCCTTATGCTGCATACAAAAGTATCTGCACTCCCTTTTCTCTTCCTACTTCTTTTTTAAAGATTTTTTTTTATTCTATGTGTCTGTTTGCTTGAATATATGCATGTGCACCATGTGTGCACCTTGTGCCTGAAGAGACCGGAACAAGGGGTCAGTTCCCTTGGCATTGAAGTTACAGATTGTTATGAGCTGGCATGGCTATGGTGGGTTATTCCCTTATGTCTTTGTTAGTTGCTTTCAAATAAAAAATATGCTGCAGAATAGCGGGCCTAGAACACACAGTAAACCACACACATATCCACACATACACATAATTATATATTTCCTGTAGGCATGATGTACATCTATCATCATACACAATAATGCATGTACCAAGTACATAATGAACAATAAAGTTCATGATATAAACAAATATAGTTACAGTCTCATGAGATAATAGATATAGTCTGGTGTTGATAATATACCAGACCTCACATAGAGGGACGAATTCTCCACAGACTTTCACAAATACTAATACTGAAACAGGTCTGTCCTGTCTGCCACTCTGACTGCCACACTGACTGGCCTGCTGGCTCGGCTGCATTTGTGAGCATCAGGCAGGCACACAGTTCCTTTCCCACTGCCCCTCCCTCTCATTTTACAGCCTTGTTTGGATTTGAGTTCTGTTGTGAATATTGGAGCTGTTTAGCTTCGCTGTGAACCAGAGCCCTATCTCAGTGACCCTTATTGCTTACCTGCAGTAATAGCTAGCCCTTCTTATCTACACCCCTGTGTTTTTGATCTCTGTGATACTGGCAATATTTTCCCATAGGCCCCAGAATGGGAAAAACAGCTCAAACAGTGAAAAGTGATCCAAGTTCAGCCCTGACAGGCCCTGCTGGCTACAGCAGACAGCATGAGCCCCACACAAACCGGATACTTTCCCTCTCTAAAGCCCCAGCTTTCCTGTCTTGCCTGTCTTTATAGTCACAAGCAAACCCCACTCCTTCCCCACTCACATTTCCCATTCACCCCCCTCTCTTACAGTGCATTAATTCATATAAAATACATATTAACCATCTGTGAGACTGCATGCTGAGGACAGAAAGGCAAGTACACACTAACACAATCCTTCCATTGTTGCTGCTCAGACCAAATGCCATCTCCTCCAAACAGCCTTCTCAGGTGTGTGTGGCAGTCACCCCTCACTTCCGGTCTTCTGTGACAATGTTCCTAAGTTTCACACTTTAGCTTGTAGTCATCTCTTTCATATGTGCTAGGGTCTCATGTCCATTACCTCTAAAATGAAAGACCATGTCCTTTATTCCTGAGATACTTCCTTAATGACCTCTAATATAACCATGAAGGAGTCCCTGACCTATTGACTCAGTACTTCTTTGCAGTGAAATTTTTTGTTGTTTTTCCATACAGACTTCTGGCTGGCCTGGAGTTCACCACGCAGACCAAGAGATCTGCTTCCTGTGTCTAAAGTTAAGGGATGCTATGAATTCACAACATTTTCTTTTTCCTGTTGCTGCTGCTGTTGTTTAATAGGAGTTATTTGAGATGCAGGTTGCTTTGGTCTCAAATAAAGGCTTTTCAGGAAAGAAGAGGAAGAAAACTGTATTCTATCTCATTTGCTATAAACAATCCAAATTGTCCCATCAACTCTGACCCAAATAGTTGTGTTTGGAGAGCAGAGCTGACCGTGGGGAGAATATACAGTTGACAGTGTTAATGTCAGGAAGCTTCTCTGGGCTCTGCCAATTTGAAGAGCTAATGCATCTAGCAGGGTAAGTCCTTTTGCTACATGTGTGCACAAACATTCCAAGACCCAGAGGTCAGGATACGCACACGTGAGCGGTCAACTGTCACTTGAGAATGACAAGAGTATGCAGGGCTGGTGGAAGATGGGCAGGGGCCAGAGCAAGATTCTTAGGGTCTGGCAAAGCTTCAGAGCAAGGCCTGGAGTGGGGGTGGGAAAAAGAAAGGAGGTCTCTCTGCCCTGACCCAGAATGGGAACAAGGTGAAAGGGGAGAACCCTGGGCCAAGGCAGTGACCCAGAAGACCCGAGCACAAGTAAAAACAGATGCGAAACAGAAGCTGTCAATATCCGGAGGGACATGGGGGTCTGCCCTGAAGGAGATGACCCCGAGTACGACGCACTGTTGTTGATGTGTCTTGACTGGGCCTGGCACTCCACAATTAAAGCTGGACAGCCACAGGCGTGGAGAGCTGCCCAGAGCACACAAAACACTTTGTCCCTCTAAGTGAACAGGGAAAGGAACGCACCCCATGGAGCCTGGAGGAGTGACCCTTCCCATAACTCATCCACTTGACACACAGATACCACGCTCATTACCGGAGAGCCAGGTCCCAGAGACTTGAGTTATGTAAGACACACTCTTTGTCCTCAGGTTGCATATTAATCAGCCACCCCAGGGCTAATCCAAGAACTCAGCATCAGGGGCTCCCTTCTACAGATGATTGTAAAGGCTGGAGCAGGGGCCTGGTGGCTCTGCTAAAGCTAAACCAAAACAGCCTGACCTCAGACCCAGATGACCCCATCACTTGAATAGCATGATCACAAGCCACAGACTAAGTTTTGCCTCTGGCAGTAGAAAGGCATTAGCTGACTGCTAAAAATCTGGAGGATAGCTCAGAAGCACCAGCAGTTCTTTCTTTTCTAACTCTCCTCCTTACACCAAACCACACAGCCATTCCTGGGCTGGCCCACCCTGAACTCAGTGTTCCTTTTTTTTCCCTTAAGCCAGATGTGACTGTTGATTTTCAGGGGCCCCAGGAGACACCCTAGCTCCCATGCCAAAATCAGCAGAGCAGTCCCTGGCTGGGACTTAAAGGGATCTGAATGTGGAACTTTAGCATTTAAAATATGTATTTCCATAGCACTAGCTCATAATTACCATGTTATGACCATCAGTATAAAGAAGAGGAAATTGAGGTTAAGAGTGATTAAGTCATTTACTCCAAAGTCACTAAACAATCAAGTAACAAAATTAACTATCAAATGAAGGTTAGCTCTGATGCGTCCACCTGTAGGCACTCTTCCTTCTCCTGGGGCTGCTTGCTCCCCATAGCGAACCCCTACAGATCACAGGTGAAATATCCATGTAAAATCGCCTCTGTGGAACCTTCGTGAACATTTTTTTTTTGCTCTAACAAGCCATTCTTTACTGCATAGAACCCTCTTTATTTGGTAGAATATACTAACGGAAGCATCTTTGAACACACTGCATTGTCTTTTTTGCATAACTATCCATTTCCAGCACTGCAAGTTTTCTGTAGATTTTTGTGTTAATTTTTTTTCTACCTTAGGCTCTAGTCCCAAGGCATATACACTACAAATGCTTAATAACCGTTTCTGGAATCCAGATCTCTTTTGCGCCAAATCTCAGGTACTTTCCACTACAATAGATTTCCTTCCTAATCCCTGTAACTCCCCAAAGTTGAGCTAGATCAAGTAGAAAACCTTATTTATGAGGTCTATGTTAAAATCACTACCACTCTGGGAGGTACCAAAGTCCCTATATACTCTGTTTTCTTGCACCTCCACATTGAAAAAGTTTAATTTATGAATTAGTCATACAGACAATAACTAATAATAAAATAAGACAATAATAGCAATTGATGGTGACAGAAGTTATTTAAAATATATGAACTCATTGTTTACTTCTGGAATTTTCCATTTAATAGTTTTGGACCTTGCTTGGTTATAAGTCACTAAAACATTCAAAAGTCAAGTGTGGAGAAGAATTGATTCTTACTGACTTCACTTATCAGCCCAAAGTTACAAATATATCTTCTCTCCAGGCTCTCCATTATCACATGGGGGCCTTGGGTAAAAATTCAATGTCATACATCGACCAATATATGTCCTGCAATATCTGCCTTCATGACAAGTTCTAAGGCCCAAAATGACACGAAATTCTCTGCCTCCCATGAATTCTGCATCAGAACAAAGAGGGTTGAGGAGAAAGCGTGCCACTTCTCCTTATGGCTGCCCTATCGCCTTGATTTCTAGTTCCGGCTTTATCCAGCAGCCTGCAATGTAAAAACCTTGGTCACGCTTGAAGCCCATGAGCTGTTTATGGTTTACACCCCACCCTCAAGGCGTACACCCTAAAAGAAGCCCGGGGAAACCCTAGAAATCCACCGCCGGTCATTTGGCCAAGGAAATCCGGGATCACAAGTACCTGAAGTGCGACTTAGAAAATGTGACTGGTCTGAGTGCCTGGAAGTTCCCGGAAGTTAAGTTAATCAAACCTGGTTCTGGAAAACCACACCCTGGTGCCAATGCTGGGGTGGCGCTCACATCCCCTTCCTTTAAGTTCGTAGGCAAACAAACACCCACTTGATTTGGAAATGACCACCAGAGTATGGCTTCGATTCTTCGTTTAGCTGGAAGCTGAATTCTTTCAGCTGCCCAGTTCCTGTCGCCAAAGAGGAGGCAATGCACAATCCAGACGGCTTGTCCGGAAGGCTGAGGAAGGAGAAGGCTGGGTAGATTTGTATTCTCTCACTGTCCTTGTTACTGAGAGAACTGATGTGAGGAGGGCAAAAATTTCAGGTGCCAACAGCCTGGGCCAGCAGTCTGGTTTTCCACTGTTTTCCCTGATAAAAGAAATGGCGGGTGGGGGGAAATTTTGCAGTGGGGGGAAAAACACATATGTTTTTATCTTTGCCAGAGAGTTTCTAATTGATTTGGGGACAAGAGGCAAAGAAAACACTATGAACTCAGTCATCCACATGGTAACAAACAGCTGTGTAGGGGGCTCTGGATGCCCTTTGGTGCTGCCTCCAAGTTAAAAAAAAAACCCACTGACTCCCCCCCCCCCTTCCTGACAAATTATATAAAGATCAAGAGAGCGCTACTTGACATTGGCTGCAAACAAGACCAGCAGTGACAGGAGACAGAGGACGTGGGGATGGGTGTGGGCTCTGCCTCACTCTGGCTGGACTCCTCTTGTCTAAAGCAAACAAGCCAGGTCAGGGGAGAGATACATCTAAATGACTAGGAATGAAGGCCATGAGCTGTGTGCTCCCACAAAGCACTTGTCTGCTCTCTAAAGCTCAAACAGCCCAAGCTCCCAGTCATGATTTCATTGTTTTGTTGGATTCACTGGTTTTTGATGTATTTTGAGACTAACTCCTGAGGCCTTACCTCTCTGTGAGCGGCTTTGGGTCAGATAGTGACTTCTGAGATCTCAGAGGTCATTCCCCTTCCCTCGTACATGGCAGCAACGAAAGGATATTTGTGGAGTGTTGCCTGTAGCGTTGATCGATGAGAACATTCTAAGTCAGCACACGAATGTGAGAAGATTAAAAGAGAAACATGAATGATTTCAGAAAATCATTGTGTAGCTGTTGGGTCCTTTCACAAAATGATTTCCTGCCGCGGGTCCTTTGGTTCAGCATCCTTCCCGTGAGTACTGAGTGTCATTCCCGGTGCCACAGCTCTCTCTAACTGACAGACAGAGGACATTGGCCTCCACACTGTAACAGCCAAGGTTCACCTTGTCTTCCTTTAATCACTGTGTGTGTCCACATCCATCCCACGAATATGTGAACTATTAACCACAGGTGCTCCTGTTTCTAAGAACATGGGGTCCTTTGACTTCTAGCAGTGGACCTGATTTTAAGGAAAACTGGTCAGTGTCAGTCTTCACTTTCTGCAGAAGTCCTTGCTTGCTAGTCCTGATGCAAACAGAATCTGGAGAAGATGGGGACAGGAAGAATTGATTGACAAGTAATGGTAGGTTGATCCCTTAGACCAGGCCAGTTTGGAGCTTGGCGGTGTATTTCTTAGAGAAATTAACTTCAAAACAATTTAAAATGTTAATTGTGTTTACTGAGTCTTAAATCATCTTGTATCTTGTGTCTAGAATATATCACGGAGAGGAGGGATTGTTCATTGTAAAGAAACTGAGATTTCAGCTTGGTCTGGAAAATATGAGTTCTATTTCTCCATTAGATAATAAAATTATAGCCAAGAGAAATACTTGACCCAGAAACAGAGAGGCAGCAACATATGAGCTATATTAAGAGGGGAAATAGCTAGCTTTCTATGAAATCCAAACTTTTATTTTGGCCAATTCATAGCCTATAAGAAAACAGAAAATATAGATATTTTTGCTCATTATGCAACCCGCCACCTGACTCAAAATAATTAAAAAATCATGTTTTCTATCTCTAGTCCTTGTCTTTCTCTTCTTCCCCAAATGTCTTATTGTATGTACACATGTGTGTGCATGCACACACACACACACACACACACACACTACTTGGTAGTATTTACTAGCCCTGTGTATGATGTTCTTTTGCTGTGTGAAGAGCTAAGTTTCCTGAGGATAGATGTGAGTGTGCTCCTTTGATCCGACTGTAAACCGGACTCTCCCACAGCTTCATGCACAAGCATATACTGAATAAATATCTGGTCTGTGGAGGAACTGAGAGCAATGGGTAGGATGTGGCACTGGATATGTAAAGGTTCCCCTTGGCTTCTTAGACTTGTACTCACAAACTAATCCCCAAATATATGGAAAACATGGGAAGATGGGATAATTCTTTGTCTAAATTCAAAGGCATATGAAGACAACTAAGAACTATTGAGTGTCTACTGAATACTTTTATTTACTTCATTTCATCTTATTTCCCTTCTCGGGTCAATAAGAAAAGATACTGGAGTATATTTTATTTACCTGAAGTAAATACATAGCCTATACTCTTCAAGAAAACCTAGGCTCAGAAAGCTGTGCTTACAGCAAGAGATGCACGGCTTTCATGTCTACAGGGCTTCAGCGCCTTCGATGGCTCAGGCTCTGGCCTCTAATATGTCCTGGGAATCTGAGTCTTCTTTCATTTTACTAAAATGAAATTCCAAAAGTTCTCTCTGTTAACATAATAGGTTTTCCCTCCATTCACGAGAGAGAGAGAGAGAGAGAGAGAGAGAGAGAGAGAGAGAGAGAGAGAGAGAAGAGAAGAGAAAACTTCCTCTGACCAATGGAAAAATAATCCAAAGCTCTGCTTCCTGGCAAAGGGCCCAATAGTGTGGGCCAGGCTGTGAAAGAGAAGGAGACAGATTCTCATGGAAAGCAAGCTCTCCGCCCACTCATATTTGTGTTTCTCTGAGGTTAACCCAGGGCCCTGCCACTGCCGCCTGCACATCACTTTAGTGACTGTTCCCACCATCAGCACACAGATAGTGGAGGGTGGAGGCCTTAGAATCTTATCACCCCTATTAAAAGATAAAGCCCCCCAACTCAACCCTTATCAATATAAGCTTCATGCACACCAGTCGGAGCTTACAAGGGAAGCAGACAGCATGTTTCTGATCATGGTTCAAGTGGGATCCAGGCAGCATTTGCCTAGCCAGCGTGGCCTTGAGAGAGGTAATTAAAACCAGAGCTGTCTGCTTTGTCTTGATTTTAGCCAGACCTTCTTTTGAGGAAATATATGGTAATAAAATGGATGAAATGGTGGGGTAAAAAAAATGAAATTAACATCCTCTTTCAAAGTGAATGTAGCACTTTGTGGAAATCCTTGTTTTTTCTTCATAGATGGTTTACAGCCAATGTGTGATCCCTGTCCACTGTTGCTTGTCTCTTGTTCATTGGTTCATTCATATATTCACTCATTCAGTGAGCAGTTTTAGAGTGCCTGCCAAAAATCATCCTGCATTAAACACTGAAATATAAACTCATATTAAACAGAGTCCCTTTTCCTGAGGACAGGAGAGGACAAAGAGAGTGAAGGAGATTTGTTCTGGACAGAGAATAGCCTACCCCTCAAGTTTCCACTCACACCATGGGGATCCTTCTCTGTACATGCGCACTTGCTTCTACAATCACCTAAGCAATTCACGACCTCCTAAATTGTCCCCCAACAAGTTGTCTTGCCAACAAGTTGTATCTTCACTTTCTGCTTTTGATAGAAGCCAGCTATTCTGCCCTCTCCTTCCATTCAGATCTTACCCATCCTTTGAGACTCCAAAGCATCAACTAACTCAAAAGCCAACAATCATATCTGCCCCTCCTTGACTCATCTGCTACCATATTCCAGTGGATCTCTCTATTCCAAAGATTTTATATTACCTGGCAATTTTCTATATATTTTTCTTTCTTTCTCTTCTGCTACATCAAGAAAGCTAAGGAGGGAATGGGATATATTACAATTGTTTTGAAGCCTAAGGAGACTATGCAACATAAAGTGTATTCCACAAAGGTGAGGGAGATGGTCTACTTTGGTGCAAGGTATAACAGATATAGTTGAGAAGGAGGTCTGCTTAGGAAAAGAGGAATGGAAAAAGCTAGAGAAGCAATCATAAAAAAAAGACTACTGATCTGAATCTTGAAAAATTAGCATTAAAAATAGTTTTCTACAATGGAGTCTCCCTGAAGAAACAAACCAATCTGAAGGGTAGTCCCTGTGCCCAAAAGAAGATGGCCAACACAAAACAAACTCAACCGCATCCTCACAGGTACTTTGAGTCAAATATTGTGTCAAGGCTTTCTTTTCCTAACCTTACAGGTTTGTTGAGTGTATATCATGGTTTTCAGCTTTGTGTTTTCATGGGGTTCCTATGTGTGTGAATGAGTGTGTCTCTGTGTTTACATTTCTCATGGGTTTTCTTTGGCGCTCTTTCTTCTTTTAGTTTGTTTAGTCCTAATCTGACTTGTTTGTTTTTGTTTTATCTTATTTTATTATTATCCTTAGATGCCTGCTTGTTTTCTAAAGAGAGACAGAAAGGGTGTGGGAAGAAACTGTGGAGGAGTTGGATAAGGTGCAACCATTATCAGACTGTATTGTATGAGGAACAAATCTATTTTCAATAAAAGAAAAATAGATGGAAAAATAAGTAAATTAAAAGTATAAGCAAAAGAGATGAGAAAGTGTTTGGATGCCATTTCTGGCCACATTCCGAGGTTAGTGCTGCTATAAACCTTTATCAGAGATGCTCTGTTTCACAGGGGGCAGTGGTTAATACAGAAACTTGAAAATTCACAGAGCATGGAGAATCAAGGACCGTGGAACCCTTGCTGTAAATGAAGCACCTCTATCCCCCACCACAAGGCTCAGAGAACAGTGTAGATGAGGCAATCGAAAGACTGTGAGAACCAGAGGTTGGAGAATTGCTACAAAACTGTCTTCAGGGCCTTACACCACTGCATCATGAACTCACTGCTATTACAGTTACCTGCAAAAGACTTGCACAGGGTTCCAGCAGTGACCATTTCACCATGTATGGGGGAGGAACTTATGAGGCCCCACCCCTCACTGAAGAACTTACTAGAACCCCACCCCTCACTGAAGATCTTACTAGACCCCACCCCTCACTGAAGATCTTACTAGAACCCCACCCCTCACTGAAGATCTTACTAGAACCCCACCCCTCATTGAAGAGTTTACTAGGGCTCACCCATCACTGAAGAGCTTACTAGAACTCCACCCCTCATTGAAGAACTTACTAGAACCCCACCCCTCACTGAAGAGCTTACTAAACCACACCCCCAAAATGAAAAGCTATCAGTTTAAAAGAAAAGAAGAGAAAGCAAAAATAAAAGAGGCATAGTTGAGAAAAAGGGTTGCCACAGAAGAGGCAGAGACAGAGATGGTAATAAGAGAATGAAAATGACCCAAACTCAGTGTTCACATAGATGAAATTGTCAAAGAATAAAATAAAAATATAATACACATTATTAAAAGATTTTTTTAAAGGAGTGACTTCAGAGATGAACAAATTAAAGAAAAATCATGTCCAGGCAATGGACCCAACAGCAGATGCAATAACAAAAAGAAGGAATGGGCATTCAGAAGAACGCCAGGCTCTCCACATAGCTGGTTTGATGTGTCAAGTTGTCTGGGTTAACAGCCAGTAAGGATTATTTCTAGATGTGCCTGTGTTACTACTTCTGTGTATGAGAGTGTTTCTGGGAAAGACTGGCATGTGATTCAGTAGACTGAAGAATATCTACCCTCACCAATGAATCCAGGAAGCATCTCATCCGTGAGGGCTTCCATGGAGTGAAAGGATTGGAAAGACCAATCACTCTTTCCTTTGAAGCTGAAGTATTCAGTACCTCCCAGATGCTCAGTCCTTTGGGTGTGGAGACTTGACAAGGGACTCCCACTCTCATTTCTACCCAAAGTCTCAGGACTTCAGGGTCAGACAAGCTTTACAGGTCTCTAGTTTGCACAGGGCAGATGGTAGTGCGCATGTGATTATAAACCCCTCGGACTGATCTCCACATTTCCCATTGCTTTTCTTGCTTTGGAGATGTCTGAGGCACAAATACACAAGTCATCAAGTGGTTAAACCTCCAAAGATGAGGGTAAAGAAGATCACACCAAGTTGGCCAGGGGCTTTGCATACAAATAGGAATTTGAGTTTATCTGATAAGTATTCGGAAAAGGATGTGTTATTTATTTATTTCCTCTCCCTGGCAGTATCCGACCACTCTATCAGTTCACTAACTCCCAAAGAAGTATGCATAGTAACTGCAATGTTGCAAACCAAATACACACAACTTCACATTGATCAACGACTCTTTTCTTTCATTTTCTCTTCTTGATTCTAACAAGAAGGTCATGATGGAACTTAGTCAAAAAGCAGCAACAAAGCAAAAGTCAATTTCTAGACAATGACCAAATTGGATCATCAGATCCTGACTTCAGGCAAGCATGTTTCAAAAAGTAATTATTCTTCACTGGAAATTCCAATGGTAGCTGGGGTGTGGGCTAGTTATTCAAACCAGGTCAGCAAGAACACATACTCTCTCTATGCCTACTCCTGTCATTTGTTTTCACTGATACATTATTTATTCAGAATGGTATATTTCAAAATCCTTGCAAAGTGACACATTTTTCTCAGACTTGCCTTTTGTTCTCAGACTCTGTCTTAACACAATCCATTTGATAGAGAGACATGAGACAGATACTGAGGTCACAACTAGTAAACGTCATAAAAATGGATATCCTTTCAAGAGGGATGTGAGTCTCTCTGCCGTGTTAGTGAAGAACCATTAGACAAACAAATCCTTGGGGAAAGGATGGAGGTGTCGGACTGGGCACAGTCCGTTAATGTGGTGACCACTGACGGACAGCAGCCAGCTGGGAGCAGAAGCTCAGGTCTAGAGAGAACAAATGCTGACACTCAATTTGAACTCTGCAGGGACACGTGGCTCCCTGCATTGTCACAGACTCTGCTAGTCACATTTTCCTCACCGGCTGGACTTTCCCTATGGCTTTCTTCATTCATTTCTCATGCAGTCTTCTAGTTACAAATGCTCAATATAATTGTGATACTCTAGCATCTTGAAAACCAATCAGAATAAATAATCATATGTGTATAAAACTAATTTCAGGAATAATCAAGGAAATGGATGTAAACAAAACCATAGTGAGATATTATTTCCTTCCCACTCAGATACAAGAAAAGAAATTCAGATATTGTGTTTCAGTGAGGGGTAAAGAAATCATAGCTATCATCCATCATTAATGGGAATACAAGATGGGGTAGATAATTTGGAAAAGTCTACACATTCTTCAGAAGTTTAAGTACATTTGTTAAACAATCCAGCAATCCCACTCATAGATAAACCCCTAAGAGAAGTAAAAATCCACAGAGGAAATTCTGAAACCTAGAAAAGTTAAACGCATTCGAAGTCAAGAGACATACAGTGAAAATTTGGGGTAATAAACACACACATATGTAGGTGCATGCTAGTGTACATGCACACACACATGTAGGTCATGCTCATGTACACATACATATACATGCAGGTGCATACTCATGCATACACACACATGCAGGTAATGCTCATGTGCACACACATACAGGTGCATACTCCTGTACATGCACATATATGCAGGTGCATACTTCTTTATACACACACACACACATTCAGGTGCATGCTCATTGTACATGCACACACATGCAGGTGCATGCTCATGTATACACACATACAGGTGCATGCTCATGTACATGCACACACACATGCAGGTGGATGCTCGTGTACATGCACATACGCGTACGCGTGTGTGCGCGCACACACACAGGTGAACACTCATGCACATACACACAAGTGCACAACATGCACAAACAAAAGCTATTATTTCTCAGATCTTTTGTTTCCATCATATCATATTGATACCATATTAAGCAGTTTTCTGGAGCATACATAAGGCCATGTGGTATGACAAAGCACTGTACAAACAGTCACCAAAGGCCTAGAGTGGATAGTACAGATGTGAGGAGCATAGGAAATTTGATTCAAAACTTTCAAATTGTTTTCTCCAAAAACAACTATTAAAGAAATAGCTGTGTTTACCTCAGAAAAGTTTGCTGTGTATAGGAACTTTAGGAAATATGATCATCTGTGTAGCTTCAAACAACCCTGCTCTAAGTTAAATAGACTGGGAAGATAAAAATCATTCAGCAATCAATACTGATTGTCCTCAAACCTGGCCTCAGCACATGGACCACTGAATGCAGCATATACCTAAATTTGATTGGTTGACTCCGAATGATGTCATTTCCATGAGTCAAAGCTAATAATCCCTGAAAGAAGCCAAGGACAATGGCACAGGCCATTAACTCCAGCATTAGAAAGGCAGAAAGGCAGAAGCAGGTGAATCTCCATGAGTTCAAGGCCAACCTGGTCTATATGATGAGTTCCAAGCCAAATAGGATATAGGGTGAGAGCCTAACTCAAAGCAAGCATTAAAAAAAAAAGAGTACACAAAAGACCCCAGGCAGCAAGTTCAAAGCTGGTCAGAAGAGCACTTGTGAAGAACTGGCTCCCTGGTGTTCTAAGATCCCAGGCTGCTCCCAGAGCAGGCTGCTTCTGTTGGGCAGACATGTGTCTTGGATTTTCCACGGGATCTATTTATACATAGTGCTGCAGAATATTTATTGTAGTGTCCCCTCTTTTAGTCAGAAGGTTTCTGCTTTGAACAGTGAGTTATAAAATGGTTATCCTAACCACCTGGACTATGTCTCACATTTAACATTCAACACACAATGAGTTCAAGGTTTATCAGAGAGCATTAGACAAACCCAGCTCCATGCTAGCAAAGGAATTGTAATCCAAGCAACAAAAATCTGTGTTACTCCAAACGCCAGTCTTTGCTCTATTCATACTAACTAAGCAATGGAAATACTTGTTTGGGTCCCATAAGATAAGAAAAAATAATCATGAAAATCATGAAGCCATTAGTCCAGGGTGTTGAATAGAAACTGAATAAATACTTAAAGACTAATGAGATGGTAACAGAACTCATGTTGATAGATGTCCAGATAAAGATAAGTTGTCTCTAATTTTCATACACATGCACACACACATACACACACACATGCATACACAAACATATATGCTAATTTTTAATATATACATACACAAATACATATATTCACTTCACTGGCTATTGGGTTTTTTATCTTGGATGATGTCAGTTGCATAGCCAAATCTACAATCAATTAACCTTTATCATATATTATATATATCTCAGTGTCTGGTTGGATAAATTATTATGTCATTAAATCTTCATTACAATCCAGTGTACTGAATATTCTTATTCTCTTCATGCAGGTGAACTAATTAAGTTTAGGAATAAGACAAATTACTCAGTGACTCAGAAATCACAAAAGAACTCAATCAGTTTTGAACTCCAAATCAACATTATGAGTTCACTGTTTAACAAGCCCTGTCAGCCCCATGACTGCTGAGAACAGCAACTACAACGATGAGCTAGCCACCAGATGGACCGTGCATATTTTTCATATTGAAATAGTTAAACCTCTTGTTATAAGAATGGCCTGTAATAAAAAGATGCTTTCTTCTCCATGTATTATTCTCTTGCAGATCTTCAGAAGTCTGAATCTATTTTTAATTCTTTATGTTTTTCTGGTGAGTGGATTCCTGCATAATTAAAAGAAGAAAAGCAGAAAGAAAAAAAAAAGAAGGGAACTATTCCTTGGAATTTCTTTCATGCTCTGTTCCCAGCCTGTGTGTGTATTTCTTGGTGTGTTTTTAAAAGGTTGTATTGACTCAGCAACAGGCCAGCCAACTCCGTGACAGCTCATCTCTGGTTTCTATTAACTGTGATTAATGCCAGGGATCATGTTTATGCTCTGAGTCTACACACCAGTTAGGGGCTCAGGGAATTCTGTTCCGGCTTGTATAAAAAAAGAGTATGGGGGCGGGATGTGTGGACCAGAAGGAGCCAAGCAGGAGAGGCCAGAGCTTTGGAACTTGTACTAGCTGTGATGGGAAGGGTGATGGGCAGCGGGAGGAGGGATACCTCAAGCCCGGATTCCCAGTGGAAACTGTGTCTTTCCCTGCTCTTGACGCCTGCCAGACTCTATCCTGGACACTCTTAAAAACTGATAGAAGTATGAGCTGAAAGCTGTGCCCTTGCCAGATCAGCGGGAGGTCACCACAATCATTCAATTAATGAATAAATCCCTCTGCAATCCAAGGGTTCATTAGAATCAACACTCAGAGTGGGGGATGGAGTGTTAGGGGATAAATGAATTGTCAACAGACTGCTTGGAAGGGCATCAAGCCTGTGATTGTTTTCTGGGGACTGGTCCCGTCCATGATTTATTTAATAATTAAATCTGGAGGTTGGCATAGACCTTGAAGGTCACCTAATCAAGCTTCTACACCACGTTCGAGTGTGTTATATCACGTCTCACCAAAGATCATGTCTGGTTAATTCCAGGCATGAAGGACTCATTACTTCCTAAGGTATCCCAGTCCATTTTAAAGCAGCTCTAACTGTTTGACAAACCATTACTCATGCGTTCAGTAAATGTTTATTAAAAGCTAAGTGCCCAAGCTCTGTTCTAGACCCTAAAGAACACCAATAAACAAAGACAACAAAATCCCCTGTTCTTTGGAGTTTCCCTTCATAACATTAAGCCCCAAACAGCTCTCTCTCTCTCGTTTATCCCCACTGAGCTGCTTATGACCTTCTGAGTTCTCTCCGTGGCTGCCTGATGTCATTCTGATCATTATATGTTTGTAATTGTGCTCACTGTTGTCTCTTGTAAGTATCAAAGACCCGGAATGAGAGAGGATCCTTTTCTGTCTTGTTTTTCATTTCCTCCAGTCTTCCTTGGTTACCTGCTTGTGAGGATCTTGGCTAGACTGTCTCGTGTGTGTGTGTGTGTGTGTGTGTGTGTGTGTGTGTGTGTGTGTGTGTACATGTGGTGTGTTTAAGCATTCTTTGGTTTGTTAATGATGATCTTTTACCGTGATGCTTAGAAATTAGTAAGATCTTCCACATGAGTTCCAACCATTACAGAACAGAGCGTAACTATCAGTGCCTGCTCTGATTCTCAGGTGTCCCGTAGTTCAATCCCTATTTACCATGTCATACTTACACCACCCATCACTATTGCCATAGCCAGCTCTCTACTCGCTTCTCCAAACCTGTGATGCTAAAATACATATACAAATTAGAAAGAGGTTCATATTAGCCACTAGCCAACCATAGTCAAAGCATGGTTGAGAAGGTTATGGAAGAAAAGATTGGCAGCCACATGAAGAGGTGAATTTTCTACCATACTGAAGACCCCCAAAGAGAGCCCAGCAGTGTTACCCAGTGAGCAACAGATCAAGGATCTTCATGAAAATGTGAAGTTTGAGCCTCAGCTGATGTGTCTAGAGAAAGTGAGGCAAAGGAAACTGCATCTGCCACTGAGCCTGTGAAAATTAAGCTTACTACATGTTGAGTATTATATGCAATCAGCCTTCTATACCCATGGATTCCATATTCACTAACTGGGATTTGAAATATGTCAGTAAAATACCTAATTTGTACTGAATATATGCAGATACTTTTATTGTCATCCTTTCCTAAACAATACCCCATAACAACTATTTACATAGCATTTATATCACATCACAAAATGCAAGGAATCCGTAAGTGGGACAAGGCTTGCAAGACAAGAGAATTGTGTAAATCACATCCAAATACTATTGCATTTTCTGTAAGGGACTTGAGCATCTATGGATTTTGCTTCCAACTGAAGGTCCTGAACTAATTCTCCAGACAGATCAAGGGACAACTAGCACATCAGTATATTTAATCTTGACTATGGTTTGAAGATTCTGGAATATCTTGATTTCAGGAGTGAACAAAAATAATACTAACAGTAATATCTTCACATTCAAACATACTTAAAGGTAAAATAATATAGTTTCATGAAATCAAAAGTCAACACACGTATGATTGCCCATCTTCCTTAGAAGATTTTAATAATGTTATTTAAGAGGGAGAGAGAGAGATATCTGCACAAGCACATTATTCCTTCCAAATTCTTTTGAAAAAGTTCATTAGTAAGCAAGCTTTAAAATAAGCCAAAAAGGAGAAGGGTGCTCAAAATGTCCATTTAATCTGGAGCCACATATCCCCCAGGCTCTAGGGAGTAGCTGTGTTCTCTAGGATCCTGACATGAAAGGTCCTGATTCCAATATGTAAAATGATGATCGCATCAACCTCAGAAATCAATGGAAGCTAAAAAGGTGGTCCCTCGGATGAAAGCACTTGCTGTGGGTACAAGCACAAGGACTTGAGTTGGAATCCCAGCATGGATGTAAATATCGGAATGTGGTCCATTTGCCTCACCAATATAACCTCAGGACTGTAGAGGGCAGACATGTCAGGAGCACTGGGGACATGTTCTGATCACTACCCTGACTCTGTGGGGAGACCCTGTCCCAGAGGAATAAGGCGGAACATGGAAGAATGGGCGTGATAGTTGGTTTTAATGTGGCACTAATGAGAATCACCTGAGTAGGGAGATGTGCCTGAAGGATGCTCTTGATTGCATTAACTGATGTGCAAGGATCCACCATGAATGTGGATGGCGCCTTCTGGTAGAAGTCCAGGTAGAAGAGGGTGTGGCAAAAGAAAGGAGATTCCTCTTTGGCTCAGTCTGCCTTCCCTTTCCGCACAGTTGATTTTCAGGCTCGATGCTGTTGCTGATCCCTTTATTAAGACCCGAACTAACATTTCCAGGCTTCCATTGTTGACCAAGAACAAGCAGTTCTCCAGAAACCTAGAACTTGGTACCAGATTGGAAGTGTCACTGGCTATCAGGTTGTTGCTCTCCAGTGTGAGGCAATCACTGTGGGGCTTCTCCATATGCTGTGGCACCCAACCCCGGGGAACAAGCATCTATGAGGTTCTCAGCATCTCAGGCATAAGATAACTTGTTACTATTTTAATGTACGATGAATTAATAAATTATGATAATATCCACAGTCATCTTTTTGTTTTGTTCTTTTAAGAAACCCTGACTAATTCAACTGAGTATCCAATGTCTCCCCTGACCTCTGTCTTCCATGCACGTGCACTGGAATGGACAACTATACAGTATACTCATACATAAACATACAGAACCTACAAGTGCACACAGAAACACACAAAGTCAAATGGACAAGAAATACTACTCTTCTGATTTCTCCTTTTCTATTGCTCAAGCAGCAGTTCAAAATTGAATTTTGTCAAATGTCTGACTCTGTGCCCTGTTCCCTAGCGTTTCCACACATGAAGAATATGGGCTACTGCTTGAGAGTCCTCTTATGCAGCTTATTCTTGATTTAGGGCTCGTTGGCTTCCTCTGAGATCTCAGAGTGTTCTGTATAAAAACACACGAAAAGACTGTCCCCTGTCCAGTCACAGGAAGTCCTACGTTGTTACCATCAACCTCAAGGAACCCATCATCACTGAACCCTGGACACTGTGTGAGTCAGTACTTAAGGAAAATTAAGTTTCTAATTCTTGCAATGAAAATACAAAGAACAGCATCGTTGTTGTTTTCTCTCTGTGTATGGAAAAAATGTTTCTTTCTCTTTGTTTTTCTCCCTATTCTTGAAAAGCCATATTCCCTTTATTTTTATCATATTGTTTCCCTCTCTATCCTCCCTTCCTATTTACAAGGAAACAATTAGACCACATGATACAAATCAGAATTAGACATTTTCTGGAAGCTGTATATGTGGTTGACCAAGATGTCCTATGGCGAGTTCACTGGGTATTCGTGTATATTATAGCTAGATAAACAGCGCTAGGTTTTTTCAAGCACTTATAAGTTTAGAGCAATTTTCCACCTCATTTTCTCCTGTCTATCTAATCAAAGTGAGGATTCAAGGACTCTCTTAATGTGTATCAGTTGAAATATACAGGCTTCAGAAAGCTAGGTTATTAAAGGGAACATGGCTCCGCATTAAATGCATGCACCCAAAGACTTGGTACCATAGATCTTGACATGTCCAGTACTTTTATATTTGGGGGCAAAATGTGAGATAAAGAGTTGTAATCTTAAAATGTTGATCTGTCATTGACAAAGTCCCCAAAACATAATAATAAATTGGGTTAAATACAACTCCTACAGAGGTCTATATCCACTAACTCATAAATTTACTCAGAGAATCAATGTGACTTTCCACTTGAAATTCCTCCAATTTAGGTCTAGATTAGATGGTAAAAAATGCTCATAACTCTCTTGAAAATAACAACTCATGAAACCATTGTTTGGAGCTCCAATCCAAGGGGCAGCCCCTCACTGAGGGTGAGATAGCCATGGGGAGGACACTACAAAGCCCCAGGCCTGCTGGTCCCTGGAAGGATCTCTCAGTCCTGGCAGACCTGCCGATAATCTTAGAGCAGAAGATGGGTGTCTTCATGGGTTCATCAGAGCTCAGAGTGGTCTGAGACGTACAGTCCATCCATGGTGACAGCCAAGAAGAACAGTAATCAAATAAGTCACAGGAGGTTGTCACGGCCCTCCAGAACCACACCTATGTTCTATGGAAAAATCAAGAAGATAGATATAATTGGTCTTGTGGTAGTGTTTTTGAGAGATGGAGAAAGGACAAGAAAAGGAGCATTCAAAGCCAGTTCTGGAGAGATGTGACAGTAAGGTGGGGGTGGTGGTCTTAAAGGATAGAGCGGGCTTTAGAGCTGTGTGTGAGGGAGGAGGCTAATCCATGCAGAAAGGGAATAAAGAGCCTGCAGTGTCTAAAGAGTTAAAACACATATATGGCATTCGGGATTCGAGACGATGAGAGGACCAACCAAAGTCACTTCACACACCGTATTAACACTTTTTAATTTTATTCAATGTGCGATTTTTTTTAAAGTATACTTTTTTGTTAGCTTTAATTCTTCTATTTACTTTGCACATGTAGGGGTATTTTTCCTGCATGTATTTCTGTGCACTACATGTGTGTCTGGTACTTTCAGAAGCCCAAAGAGGTGGTGGGATCCCCTAATGCCAGAGTTACAGACAGCTGTGAGGTGCCATTTGCATGCTGGGAATTGAACCCAGATCCTCCGAAGGACCATCCAGTGCTCTGGCCTGCCTAGCCATCTCTCCAGCCCCAAGATTTGATTCTTTCATAATTGTCCTATATAGGAAACATACAGAATTAGAAATGCAAATCTTATTCCTCCTTTTTGGCTGCTAGGATAATGAGTCTATGCTTTATAGTTTACGTATCTTCAGAACATCAAGGACAGAGTCTGGTTTAGAGAAAACTAACAGTAAAATCTAGTAACCATGGGTCTCAGCAGTTTGAAGATAATAAAATCAAGAGTCTAGCCTTTACAGCTAGTGGAAGAGGCAGGGGCAAAAACAGACGAGGGGCTGGAGATGGCTCAGCAGTTAAGAATACTTCAGTGTGAGAATCAGAGTGGGTCTCCAGGACCCACATAAATGCCAATTGGATATGTCCATCTCTCTGTGATTCCAGCCTTGGAAAGTTGAGACAAACTCTGGAGCAGGCTGGCTAGAGGGCTGGCTAGAGAGACTAGACACATTGAGGAACTCTTTGGAGACTCTGCCTCAATGAATAATATGAAAAATCTATCAAGCATGATTCTGGAAATCAGCCTTGTGGCCTATGAATGCATGTAAACGCTCAAACATGGAAGCCTGGATGCACACACTGCACGCCACACATGCCTAGTACATACACACCCACATACCACACATGAACACATGCATGTGCTCATGCACATAAACATACAGAGAGAGAGAGAGAGAAACAGAAAGAGAGAGGGAGGGAGGGACGGAGGGACGGAGGGAGAGAGATGACTGCAATGCCATTAATAAAATGATAGCATTATTCACTGGATGTTTGGAAGCATGGAGGGGCACTAAATATTTATGCTCAATAAATAGTTGTGGTCTAAGTGTGTGGGAGTGTTTGGGGATCTAAAGCTGGCATGAGACACACAAATAAGTAGTGTGATACTGAAGAGACCACCTAGAATTGCTGCATTTATGAGCACCCTTGGCCCTGCTGATGTTTAGCTGCATGAATCTAAGCTAGTAAAACTCCTCGCAATGTTTTGTTTTGTTTTGTTTTACAATGTTGGGAATTAAATGACCATACTTTCTAAGTTTAAATTTTGATAAACTCTAACTTGGAGTTGAACGCTTAGTTCTTCCTCCTTTCAGTTCATGTTCCCATTTTACGTCCTGGAGCGTAAGGAGGGTCCTATAAACTTCCCAGCCCTGAGTCTTCTTTCACAAAACAGAAGGGCGGGCCACACTGGGACGTCAGACTGGTCACCTGCAGCAGCCTCACCACCGTATTCTAGTTGTACAGAGACTCTGCCCTCCGGACGGGGCTCAAAGAGCTTGCTTAGACAGCTAAGCTGCATCTCCCTCTCCTTCTGTTTTGTAAGAGAAAGAGACTTCTGTGCTGTGTCTCCTGTTATCTGGTCTGTTTTAAAAATGAGTCTAGAATAGCCAAACCCTCCCTCCAGGGGAAGCCCTCATGCACTATTTTAATTGTGTGATGAATGAGGCCCTGTTGAACTGCCCTCGTTAATCAACTGCCATTGCTTCATAGTTCAGGATAGAATACAAATTCAGAGACAGGGTGAACATCACCTTAAAGGACAGAAAGGGGAAACAGGGAATCAGAACGAAGAGTCAGAAAAAAGATGCTTACGATTTGAACTGGCGGGGAGAGAAAGAGGGAGACAGAGAGACAGGGAGAGAGACAGAAACATAGAGACAGAAAGAGACAGAGACATAGAAACTTCTCTTTCTCCCAGCCTGGTTATTGTTGGCAGGCCTAGAGGTTCGGTTGGGAGGACCTCCCATGGTGTCCAACCAGAAAAAAAAAATTTTAAAAAGATGAGAGTATGCTGGTATTTTCTTTTTAATTAGTGTTATTTATAGGGTTGAGATTGCTGTGTTTGTGTGTGTGCCTTCTCTTTCCCAGTGGTCACTGTCAGCTCTTTTTTTTTTCTCCTCCTCACAGAAACAGAAACACAACCTCCTCACTTCTGGCCATAGCATCCCCAGAGAAGTCAGCAGGCCCTGCTGAGTCAGGTGGACATTGAGCTGAGTCTGAAGAAGTAAGATCCTGGGACCTTGCCTACCCCTTATGACTCAGGCGAGAATGAATTGCTGACCTCTCTTGGTGCCCCTGTGAAGGAAGTCTCTGGTGTCGGTCTGCACTGGGAATCTCAAGACACAGGGCAAAGACTGCAAATGAGTCTCCCAGAGGAGCAGCAGAGTCTGAGAACTGACGGAAGCACCTGTGAGCAAAGCTACCCACAGCTGTCCCCTCTCAGGTCCTGCAGATTTGGAGGAAGGGAGGAGGAAGACCTGGGGAGCTGCCATTGACTACAGGAAACTCACAGGCTGTGTCCCAGCTTTGTTGTAGGGAAGGCCTAGGCAAAGTTGCTTTTCCCCCCTCTTGAAAGTCAGGCTTTTTAGCTGTAAGATGAAATAGTGTGGACCCGTGACCACAAAGGAGAACTCAGTGTTCTCTGACTTGGGGAGTTCTGGTAAGAGGACACTGACTCCGTTGCTATTTTTCTCAAGCATCCTCAGCCCAGGCTTGGCATTTCGCAGAAGCGCTTTGTGCAGCAGCCTCTGGAGTGGTCATGCTTCTAAGCACAGGGAGAGAGGAAGCAATGGTGCAGTGTGATTAGGCTCTGCCTATCACCAAGCAGGAGGACACCGTAGAAAAGTAAATGCTCTGGAGCACGTGCCTTGAAATACCTCTGTTTCCATTAGCAAGCAAGCAACACTTTCTCTTGCCTCAAAGAATAAGGAAAATGAAAAAAAAATGCTATAGTAATTGGATGATTTAAAGGGTATGAAAGGTGCTTCTACCCTGAGATTTCACCTCACACCAGTCACAATGGCTAAGATTAAAAACTCAGGAGACAGCAGGTGTTGGCGAGGATGTGGAAAAAGAGGAACACTCCTCCACTGCTGGTGGGATTGCAAGATGGTATAATCATTCTGGAAATCAGTCTGGCGGTTCCTCAGAAAACTGAACATGACGCTTCCAGAGGACCCTGCTATACCTCTCCTGGGCATATACCCAGAGGATTCCCCGACATGCAATAAGGACACATGCTCCACTATGTTCATAGCAACCTTATTTATAATAGCCAGAAGCTGGAAAGAACCCAGATGTTCCTCAATGGAGGAATGGATACAGAAAATGTGGTATATTTACACAATGGAATACTACTCAGCAATTAAAAACAATGAATTCATGAAATTCTTAGGCAAATGGTTGGAACTAGAAAATATCATCCTAAGTGAGGTAACCCAATGACAAAAGAATACACATGGAATGCAATTACTGATAAGTGGATATTAATTATCCCAGGAGCTCTGAATTCTCAAGACACAATTAGCATATCAAATGATACCCAAGAAGAGGGAAAGAGAGGGCCCTGGTTCTGAAAAGACTTGATCCAGCATTGTAGGGGAGTACCACTACAGAGAAATGGGAAGGGGGTGATTGGGAAATGGGTGGAGGGAAGAGGGCTTATGAGACCGATGGGGAGGCAGGAACCAGGAAAGGGGAAAGCATTCAGAATGTAAACAAAGAATATAGAAAATTAAAAAATTAAAAAATTAAAACAAAAATAAAGGGTATGGTAGACAAGGTTCAATGTATAATGGCTTCTTCCAAATGAGAATATTTGGTTGTTGGTTACTCCCTGGTCTCTGATAAAATACTTTGACACCAAACTGTTAGGATAAGAATCATAAAGAAAGGAATGAGAAGGTAAGTGATCCCCCACATGCAAGAGTCCTAGGGTCCTAATGTCATAATAGTTCCCCATCCACACCACAGTCTCAATCATCTGTCAACCTAACAGCCTCTAAATGCCAAATGGTCGGTAGTGGAAAAGTAAAACAAATGGCAGATGGTCAGAGAGGAAAGGATCTTCAGATGGTCAGAGAGGAAAGGATCTTCAGATGGTCAGAGAGGGAAGGATTTTCAGAAATCCTGGGAAGGTAAGAAAGGGGGAGGGATGAGGGAAAGTTCCACAGGAAAAATGCCCCACTTGGAATGGATAGGCCAAGTCACCTTGCACCCTGTGGAGAACCTCACACCAAGTGATCCTTGTCACCAGTCCATGCTCCCTTTGTGTCTCCCATCATGCCTCTTTCGTGTGGCTCTCCCAGTATCTCTTAGCTAGCATGCCCTCCATTCTGTTCTGAGCAATAACTTTACAAAGCAGACTGTATATGTAGTCTGCGTACTGTTCTCATTACTGTGCCAACTGCAGGCAGAACTTCACTCTGCTTCCTTCGAGCTCTCCAGAAGAGAAAGAGGATGTAACGGTGGTGTAACAGTGGTGTAACAGTGGTGGACTCTAAATTCAAAGACTAAGCAACCAGCAGTTGAGTGTTCTGGTGTGCAACGCGGCTGAGAAGAAGCTCCATCGGCTCACATGAGGCAAGAATAACCCCCTGGATTTCCCATGTTCTTCTCTGGAACTTGGTCTGTACATGCCTGCCTGCCTGCTTCAGGATCCTACTGACTTGGTCGTGGTTCCCGTATGCTGAGAAAGCCATTCTGGAAGAGAGAAGTTGTTATCCAGTCCCCAGTTTGTGTAATCATCAATTTGCAAAACCAAAATCCATCCTACCCTGCCAGGTTTTGTCTGACCCCAAACAATGAAGGGACTCACACTGGTCATTTGCATGGCATTTTGGATTCCCCCAAAGAAATATGAAAATAGTCTTCCCGCTTTGAAAGATTAGCTCAAATAACCTCACAGCAACTTTTCAGCCCTATTGTCCATAGAATGCTTACCAATCCCTTCTGACCCTAGACATTAATATATCATTAATGATATATCCGATAAGAAATTATACAAAGGAATTCAGTACTAAAACTCTGGAATTTGACCCATATTTGAACACTGGACAGCCTGATTCCATCTAAGTCCAGCCTCATGTTTTTTTGATGCTCTTTCAGCTGGCCTGATATGAAATTGTTGTTGTTGTTGTTGTTGTTGTTGTTATTGTTGTTGTTGTTGTTTAGAGCAGTGGATGGGAGAGAGTAGCTTTGTTCCATAAAAACAAAGAAAGTCACTGTCCATATACATTTAGAGACCCCTGTTCCAGGACTCTTGTGACCACAGACCCTTACACACAACACTAATACTCAAAACAGAGATCTAGCAGACATAGGAACAGAGACCAGATGGCTCCCTTGCCTTTCCCTATCAATGAAGAGTATCAGAGTGTGCCCTGAGACATTTCATCCCTAAAACCTCTGCTTTATTTTCTTCAGTTTCGACTCCGTGGAAGCTGGCTGTTCCATTCACATCTCTCTATTTCTAACACAGACTTCTAGTAACATACATTCTTCCTTTTTTTTTTTCCCTTGCTCAAGACTTCCAATATTTCTAAATCAGCAGCTGTCCACATCTGGCAAAACCAAGACTTTTTGAATTTGTCACTTCCTAGTTTTCTAGAAGATGACAGATTCTGCCAATTCTAACGATCCCTCTAATTTCTTTCTATCTTTGTTTTAGAAAAAAATTGACAACTAGCTTCTGTTAACCCTACTTTAACAACAAGATCCACTCCATGAATGAATGTCATTCTATTGTATCTCCAAAATGTTCCGGTCTGAATTCGATTCACCAAGATGTAAGCCCCTTTTGGTCCTTAGCTTCTTTCCATCAAAGCTACCATCTCTCCTTGATTTGTCGCATTGAGCCCATGGTAGCTTTCAGACTCCACAGAGGGTGAGGCAAAGGCTAGGCAGCCATTAAAAGAGTTTCCTCAAAGATTTTCCCATTAGCTTCCCATTCTCTAAGAATTGTCTATCTTTTGAGAACTGTCTTTCTTGTTCCCAAGAGAGAGTTAAACCAATCAGTCTGTGATTCAGCCCCTACACCTCATGTTTTGTGACATTATGACTGCTTGAGACATTGCACATTCATTTTTTTCTATTATTAACATAAATACTAAACTGTTTCTTGATCTGGGCTCAAGTCCAACCATTGATAGATAAAGAGGTTACTTGAAAGATATGTGAGTCAACCTCTAGTAGAAGATGATAGCATTATTTCTCAGCATGTAAGTCATATCCCCTTCCCGCCAGTTACGATTATATTAATAATCTCTGGCAAATGAGACAACTTCTAATGCTCAGCTTACTTGAAGAAAAAATATTAGATACATCTACAGCAAAGTAGTATGTTTTAGAGTAGCAATACCTTTGAGATTGTAAGGGAACTTTGTCTGTGGCTACAGTCATTTGAGTGAATTTCCTTAATCTTTGACTTTAATTCATTCCCCCTTTTTACCACCACTTGATCCCTATGGCCACCTTGCATTGACTTATTATCAATTACGAAGCCAGATATGACCTGGTATCTGTCTATATCAGCAAAAATCCTCTGCTGTTCTTCAGCTCTTGATTGTATTTTTAAAATGGTGGCTTGACCTAAATTATAAAATGTTCTTCCCTACCATAATCTCTAACAGTCTTCACACATGATCTTGCTTTCACCTAGAGGACTCAACAGCCTCCTGAAATTTCAAGGTATCATTGGCTCAATAAGATGACTTATTTCCTCAATGAAGCTCCTCTTGGACCACAGGTGAATTTACAGGTTAGTGAGCATCTCTAGCCTTGTCTCCCTGTACTGAACTAATTATTTCTAAATAGACTTACTGCATCCTTTCCAGAGAATTATCCACCCACTCTTAGATTTCATGCCTTATTCATGTGGGGCTCCATGTGATGTAGGCCTAGACAATCAGTAATTGGCATAGAGATTGTTTCTTGACCCAAGTGCACCTTGTCTGCGAATGTTGGAATGAAGATTTATATTCTTTTCTATCCACCTTAGAGATGAGACCTAAAGTCTGGAGCTATCAAGCCTCCTGAAGCTTTCTGAAAATACTAAATACCCCATAACACAGAGCAATGAAGTAGAGAAAGAGAACCCTTAGCCAGAGCACAGAAAAGCTCACTGCTGCTGTCTAATGAGACCAAGGACATCGACTTGTTACTAGTGCGGGCAAGCAAAAGTCTCCTTTTTAAAATTTAACTTAATGCAGTTTGGGTTTCTTCCCACTGCACACTCTGTGTGAGGGTCTGTGTCTTGCATTTGGCAATCATCCTGGGGTAAGCATTTGTTCAATTTATGTCTTGTGCTACAGAATGTACCATTGACTCTCCAGTCTCTAAGACAATGTAAACACATTGTAAAGTATCAGTGAACACTTCTGAGTAAAAGCAAGACAAAGGGACGGGCTACTCTGAGACTCCGATAGCCAACAAGTGTTTCCATTCCAAGGGCCTGGCTAAATTATGAGTCTGTTCCTATACCTTAATGTTGGATGTGATGCTCTGTCATGGAAAGGATTGACATTCCAAATTTTGCTCCTCTCCCTCATCCCCAGAAAAGTAACATATCTGTGTCAGCCTTGGCCATGTGATGCCATGTGGATCAGCCAACTTTCACTGCATCACCTCCATTAAGCATGACTTTCAAGCCCTCTGTGCACCACTGGGACAGAAGGAATTGCTCATATAATGCACTCTCTCACTTAAGGTATATTGTTCCAAAATGTCGCTAAAAACAATGGAGCAGTTTAATCTTCAGTGTGTTGACCTAACTCAGTTAGTTCTAAGCTAAGGCAGAGAAAAAACAGGAGTACCATTTAGATTCCCCTCTGAAACCAGTTTTTTTCAAGGTTGGAAGCTTCTAGAAATAAGTAAGATTTTAAATTAAGAATATTAAATGCAGCATAGAGCTGATCAGTCTGGGGGAACCTCATTTTTAGGCTTTCGGCTACAAAATTCAGCAACTCTAGATATTACGGGAATTTAACCTTATATGAGGCCTATTATTTAACCTTATACGAGAACTATTATTCAATAGTTCTTTGGTTGGCTTTTAGCTAGCGCGGGCAGCAAAAGCAGATGCAACCTGCAGGCTTTAGAAGAAAACCATATGGAGTTTTGACCTTTGTGAGCCACTGTAGTTTATGGAAGTTTTGTTTGCAGGTGAGTAGCTTTTCCTAGCACTCACAAACCTCAGCACAATGACAGATAAAGCAGGGATGTGGGGTTGACTTAGTAAACATATGTGATCTGTGTTCACTCTGACAAGGATTTGATCAAAGGAAAAAGCCAATACTGGGCTGTAGAAACCGTGGCTGTGAGGGAAGATGAGAGCCCTGGTAGAGAAGGGGTGTGCAGAACAGTTATCCACTGGTCCAACTAAGTTTCTAAATGGAGAATGTAAACATAAACATTAGACATCAAACATCCTTACTGATTGTGTATGCCACCAAACATAAGTTTAGTGCCTACTTTTAGACTATAATCCAGGGACAATCTTACATCACATATACACTGTCCATTGTTGCTACTGTTTTTGAATGACTTTTACATCCAAGAAAAGGAAACGTGGCTGAAATAACTTTAAATTAATGTTATCTATGGATACTAGAGTCACAAAGTCACCTTAATTAATAATGAACTTTAGAAAAATAATTTCTATTTTGGAGACCTAAGATGCCTTCATCCCCTACTCCTTTTTCCTAAAATAGAATAGCATTTTAGGAAACAAAGAAGAAGAAAATAACATTTCATATTGAAATGACAGAGGTGAAAAATATATGAAATTAATTTTAAAGTGGATACTGGAAGAGAACTTTAAATATTTGTGACACAAAATGTTTTCAAGCACCTAAGAAATGCTGAAAATAGGAGGCCAGGGAAGAGCTCATCAGTTGGTATCCCAAAGTACATGATCATCTATGAAAATATATATATTAATAATTTTATTTAAACTAAGCCAGTCTCAATTAGGAATATATGTGTATATACATATATGTCATTGTGTACATATACACACACATATACATACCTACACATATACATTATATATAAATTATATACATATACATTTTATACATCATTGTGCACATATACATTTACATACTATACATCATACACACGTATACATACATATACATTATATACATACATTGTATTTACTATATATTATACACATGTACACATAACATACAAATATATTATATACATTATGTATACATATACTATATACACTATATATACATTATATACACATACACACATACATATGTGTGTATATGTTAATAACAGTTCATAAAAAAGAGTCCATGCATGTGAAGGAGAACAAAGAGGGATATATGAGAGTTTTGGGAGGGGAAAAAAGGAAGAGGAAAATGTAATAATTATAATGTCAAAAATAGGAATAGAGTCTGTGTGTGAGGTCCGAGAGGATCTTCAGAGAAGGGAAACATGATGTGCTTGGATCAAATAAACAGGATAGAGCAAGGAAGTACTTCTTAATTTTTATAAAGAGAAAAAAAAAGGCAAAAGTGGGGTAGCATTTCCTGTCACTTTCACAGGAAAGCGTTGCTCCAGAGACCCTCCCAAGGAGTCTTCAGTGTTCTTAGAGAATTTGGCTTGCCTTTCACAGGGTCATTAGTATGGAGACATAAGGCTGAGTTGCATGTTTTGATCCAATAAAAAGCTAATTCCAAAGGCAACAGATTTGTTGTGTTGGAGGCAATTGTTCTTTAATGCCTCGAAGACATCTGGCTCGTCAAACATGTCTGTCCCCTTCGAGGTGCTTCACCATGTGATGTGAACCTTCAGGAATGAAGCAACATAGATTCAAGACGTCATCTCTGAGCATGTGAATGGGAACCATGCTGGGGTTTTGGAAGTTATTATTTAAAACAGCTAGTAGAGAGAAGTTTTGAATGTTCACAATAGATTTCTGAGCTGATGGGTCAGTTACCCCAACCTGGTTCTTATACATGTGTTCTGAACCATTTCATCATACTTCATAAATTGAATATTTTCACACATATGTAAAACAGATAAAATCTTTTAAAATAAAGTTTTTACCTAATTACTTTAGAGATAACAATAAGCATTTACATAAATCAAATAGGTCACAAAACTAGGAGTATTTTTCTAGAAAATTAAGACTAGACTAAATATACTCATAAATGAATAGGGAGTCCTAGTTGTCAAAACTGCCAGCTTGGGAGAATGTTCCCATTAAAGTTCAAATTTACATGATTAAAGTGAATATTTAAATAGGTCAAACTAATTTAGTCATTTTGTTTGAAGATAACCTATAAAATTCCCCTGATCTTAATAATACCAAAGATAATGCAAAGACATATCTTATTTCCACAAGATTTTAGCATTTCCTGAGTTTGTTCTATTGGCTCACCTTTTAAATTAGCTAACATTACTCCCATGGAATCATTGTATGATTTGGTTAAATGTATGTGTACATTTTTAATATCTTTATAATGTTTCAGGTTTTAAAACTGCCAAGACCCATACTTGAGCCTGTGCGTGCATGAGTGTGTTCATGTGTGTGTGTGTGTGTGTGTGTGTGTGTGTGTGTGTGTGTGTGTGTGTGTGTGTGTGAACTTTAGTTTCATATTGTTACATGTCATGAAATAATAAAACTTCCTAGTCAGGTGAGTGTTTGTTTCCCACTTTCTAAAGACATAGGAGGGTCTGTGTTGTCCAGTTGTAATCTCACCTTGACCCAAGCTGGAGTCATCTAGTAAGTGGGAACCTCATTTGAGAAAGCCCCTCTTCCTATCAGATAGGCCTGTAGGCAAGCCTCTAGTGCATTTTCTTGATTGGTGATTGATATCAGAGGGCCCAGGTCACTGTGCATGGTACCACTGCTGGACTGGTAGTCCTGGATTCTATAAGAAACCAGGCTGAGTAAGCTATGAGGAGCAACCCAATAAAAGGATAGTCCCCCCATAGCCTCTGCATCAACTCCTTCCTCCATGTTCCCGCTCTCCTTAAATCCCTGCCTTGATTTTCCTCAGTGATGTTCTGGTACCTGGAAGTGTAAGATGAAATAAACTTTTTCTTCACAAGTTACTTTTGGCAGTGCTTTTTTTTATCACAGCAATAAGAAGGCTAACTGAGGCAGTGCTGCATTTTATTATAGCAGGTTCTGTGGTACTACTTGTTATCAATTAGTCCCCTGATTGTTCTATGAATACCAAAGCTGGTTAATTTACTTATAACTTAAGTTATAGATGCTGTGGAAAATTAATACTAGGCTGGCACACATAGTAACTAGTGTCTGAAATAGGCTGTGTTTATTTCAATGTTTTACCATCAGTCTGAATAATATGCAATCAAACTATATGAATGTGTAAGAGTTGCCCAAATAAACAACAGGTTGCGGTCTGTATATAGAGATATTTGTTTTCTCTTTGCATTCATCATACAAACATCAGAATTGACTGAGTAAATAGCTCCATAGATGAGAGTCCTTGCTGTGCAAGGGAGAGGACCTGAGATCAAATCCCCAGAACCCACATAAAAATCCAGGCACATAGTGTGAGCATCTGCAATCTCACCTCTCCCCTGGAGAAATGGAAGATGGAAACAGAAGAATCCCAGGTTGCTTGAAGGCCAGCTAGCCCATCCTATGCATCAGACAGACAACCAAGAATCTCTCTCAATCAAGAGTACGCAATGACTAAATCTGTCTTCTGAGTTCCATAGGTAGGCACAGTATGCAACATAGATTCCCACACTCACATACATGAATGCACATGCATGCAAGCACACACACACACACACACACACATACACACACACACGCACACACACACATAACCAAAATCCATGAGAATAGTTTTCCCCTAAACTGAGTTCACTAGCTTTTCCAGAATATGACAGAAGACAGTGAAAGTAAATCTCAGATGTATATAATAGGGACTGATAAACTGACAAAATTGTAGAAGGGTTCTGACAAATTAATTTTATGAGTCTTGTTTTAAATTATTATAAATTTTAATCTGACAAAAGTATAAAATAGTTTAAAACCTTAATGAAGTTTGCCACTTTGCTATGCATGTTTACAAAATAATTGTTATAGGAGAAATGTATCAAATATTGGGTCCCATAAAAACTTGAATCTGGCTTTCATTATTAAATTGTGGTTGATCTTGAGGCATCTAGTTGTCTCTTAGCACTGGTTAGCAAACCTTGTTACTCAGTTGTCAGTCAGTTAGCTTGCTTTTGACATTCTAAGAAATCTCCTCAGAGAGCAGACACTCATTTTCTCAAAGCAAAATCGCTGTATGCTTCCACTTGCTGAAAGTTTTCTTCCTTTTCTTTTTTAATTGATAAAAATAAACAAAATAGTTCTTATAATGGTTCCTTCTTCTATGATTACTAAACTTTACTATGATGCCGAATGATACGCAGCCACACTAAGAAGCAACAGGATGTACACACAGAAGGCTTCTCATTCCACAAGACTCCATGTGTGCCCGGAGGGAAGCTGCAGTCCCCACTCTGCAGGCTTAGCAGGCAAGCTGGACACGTGGGAGAAACTCAGTCTCCTGTTCACACTGACACCGAAGGGAAATGGCCTTGGATCACTGAGATGAGCAAATCTGATTTATTATTTATAAGAAGTCCTTATCCAAAAAATGCGCTCAGAGAAATGTCCAGGATTAAGCTTGACCAAATATCCATTCACCATGAGCCAGACGAACTGGTCTATACATTCAGCCACACGCTAATGTTTTCAGGCTTTCCAGAACTTGTTCTCCTCCGATGCCTTTGGATTTGTTTTCTAACACCACACCCCAAATATGATGGAGGAAAAAGTCATAACAAAACTATCTAGGGAGATGTCCCAAAAAACTCTATCCAATTTTGAATATTTTTCTTTCATGTTGTTTTTTGAAAAATACTAGAAGTTAATAGGTGTTACAAGAGGTGCTTTAAGAGTCCATGGTATTTCTAGAGCTGCATGTGAGGAGCCGTGAGCTAACATGGTAGCTGTACATAGGAAAGAAATGTTATCAAAGCGAGAGCTCAAGCTGGATATGGTGGTGCAGGCCTAAAATCCCAGCTCTGGGGAAGCTTAGACAGGAAGAACAGGAGTTTGACACCAGTTCAAGGCCAAGAAATACACATTCAAAGACTGTTCCCTGAATGGAAAAGACACTCCTGGAGGTTCCCAGGTTTCTCACTCTCAGTTGTACATTCTTATGCTCAGCAGAAATTGGAATCAGGCCTTCAGAAAATGGTTACATATTATCCCCAACAGAGAATTTTATCTTCTGTTTGATGTCACTGTAACTTAATAAATTAGCCACACAGTCCTTGGCTAATTCAATCTCATCTACAAATGTTTTCCTCTTTCCTATGATACGTACTAGAAGGTTGGGATCCTTTCTTGTCCTTAGCCAAGGACGGTGACAAAGTTTTTATGAACGAAGTGAACCAGAGTTTTTAACGGCACTGGCTACAGAGCTGAGTACTCACAAAACTTAGTTCTGTGCCTACTGTGGGCCTGGGTGGTGATTTCTGGAAATTGCCTTTGTTACAAAGCAGATGATTTCGTGAGCACAGAGCTTATATCCAGCAGCACAGGAAGGGGTTACCTGGACAGAATGAACTGATATGGGAGATTTTCCTGTGGCTATTTATTTCATGTACAACTTATCTTTTAATATTCAATATTTTGCTAGAAATAAGAGGACCTTTGTTCTCTTTGTGGGATACCTCAAATTTCCAATAGTAAATTATGTCTCTGCAAGCCAAATTTAAACCTACAAATGGCAGGAGAGCCTCAATGACTATCCAGAAATAGCTCTGAGCCTTTGAAGGCCACTCGGTCTCCGTCACCACTTGGTCAGTTCTGACAAATGAACACACAGACTGAGTATCTCCAAGTTCAAACCAACAAAGTGAGAAAATCTTTGAAATCCACAGTTTGGGGGAGGCTCTGACATGACACCATAAATAGAAAACTTCACACTTTTAAATGTTGTTGAATGCACTAAGTTATTCTAAACATTGTGTAAAAATTATCTTGTGGAAAGTATATATGGTGTGTGTGTATTATATATATATATATATAATTAATTTTGTGTTTATATTTGAGGTCCAGCCTCATGACATTTAATTATGCATATGAAAATATTCTAAATCTGAAAAGCATCGCATTCAAAATATTTTCAAGTATTTTAGATAACACATATCAAGCCCACGGCAAAGTAGATATACTAATGAATGTATCAAAATGTGACAATAGCTACAGATATGTCAGTGGATAACCATGGCTGTGTATCAATGAAACTTTATTTACAAAAAGAAGTGACAACTCTGATTTTATCTAGCTATCCAGTTGTCAACGATTAACCCAAAGCATCCTGAAGTTTCTCTATCAATTGCCCTAGGATCTTAATTATTCCAGAACCAACCCTATTTCTAAGTCTAATTTATATCAGGTATTCACTTTTTAACATGATTTTTAAAGGGTCTTTCAATGGTTAAAACATTTCTTTCCCCTGACTAATTGGATGTTTTATCTCCAGCAAATACCAGCCAGTTTCCATCCAAGTTAGAATTAATTAGCCGAGAAACATAGGAGTCAGACAGGTGGGATCAAAATGTCAACGTTATTACAGATAGAATCTTCTGTGGCGAGTGCAGCTGCTTGCAGCCAAGTGGGCTCGCTAATACTTCATCTTGAATTAGGCAGACCTGTTCATCCCGTCACACCCACATCTGGACACAGGCTTCTCCATGTGGAGCTCTGTCTGCAAAAGCTCCAAGAACAAGAATATGTGTGTTCTGCAGGACTGTCTCGGGAAAGGCAGAAGGAGGAGCCTGAACCATGGACAGCCCGGCTTATTTCCCAAGTTATCAATCAGAGAAAAAGCATTCCTCTTTCCTCTGTGAGGTTTGGGTTAGGAAACAGAGAAGTGTGTTTCCGTATTCAAGATCTTGCCCATCATGAAACAGAAACCAGGAAAAATAAGATAGGCTTATTTATTATCTTCAACATCCACCCAATTTGGTCCTACAAACATCTGATCAAAATAGTCAGCGGTCCTTCATCCCTTTAAAGCCCCATTCTGATGTCTCAACCTGGCATGAAGGATACCTTATTGTCAGGATCTAATGTGTTTCTCCCGCTGCTCACTCCTCCTGGTCAAGGGAATCATTCAGTCAAATGATACTCAGATCACCGCCTCCTTGGCGCTCAGTGCTCCTGCCGTTACATCCACCTAGAAAGTGCCACCTCAGTTTTCATGTTTAATCCATACCTACCATTTAGGACTTGGCTCCATAGCAAAAATCTGTAATCGCTCTGTTTCTCAAGATCTTTGATCTTAAACCCTCAAGACATTTAGGATCTGACCCTCTCACCAGGCATTTAGAATTTATGTCGCTAATTAATTTGTACAACTACTTTCTTTTTTTATGCGTACTTATTTATTTTTATTTCACGTGCATAAGTGCATGTGTGTCTGTGTGATGGTGTCTGATCCTCTGGAACAAGAATTACAGATAGCTGTGAGCTGCTTTGTGGGTGCTGAGAATTGAACCCTGGTCCTCTGAAAGAGCAGCCTGTGCTTTTAGCAGATGCTTTGAACATTTCTCTAATTATATACATTTCTGCATAATTATATCCTATCGAGAGATTTATATCTTTGTTAATTCATTGAAGCTCAGAATTATTTGCTGTTATTCTCAAAGCAACTGGCACAAGGATAAACCATAACAGAAGTGATCAAACCTTTGCTCTTCCGTAACTTTTCAAGATAAGCTATCAATAACAGGTATGCAGCTAAGGATGTCTCAGAATACTGCAGACTATGTTGATCAGTGAAAGTTGACAAGAGTTAACTTTCATAATCATCGTCCTGGAAACCTCATGAAAACAGCTTTTAGACGGGTTGTCCCTGTCCCGTTGAAATGAAGGGTGCTGGCTTCCCCATCACATCTTCTCTGTGAGCAGCTCTGACTTCCTGGTTCCTCATCTGCAGAAATAGAGCTGAAGTACTCAGCGCCTCCTCGGTTATAATGTCAAAGCAGTTCAGAACTCAGCAGACAGCACAGATCACATCAAATTGGGTAACTCCATAAAAATGCTACTATCAGCCTCTCAGAAACACTTTTAGTTTTCTCCTTACATAGGGGTTCAGTGCAGATATGGCACCACCACCCTGACGAAGGAGCTTTGTGAATCTGAGAAGAACTCTGCATGCTCACAGCATGAAGCTGAATCTACTTTCATTTCCGTCATGGCTAAGAATGTTGAGTGCCCTACAATACACAGAACGATGCTAGACAGTGAAACGTTACTTTCCTCAGCAAGGGGGTTATCTCTGCTTGCCTAGACATTCCTGTGGGAGGAAACTGAAATTATCTGAGCCCGATACTTAATTCCATTTACATTAAAAAAAAAAAAAACACCTAGGACTCCATTTTGCATGTCGTGCAGTTTGGTGCAGTTGGAATTTTCTGTAAGTATGACTGCTGTGTAAATCATGGGAAGGGTGTAATTTGTCCTGCTTGGAAATTTCAAAACTGCATTAATCATTTTAAAAAATCATTCTGTCAGGGGCAGTACCATTTCCATACCCACTGCAACACACCCATCGCTGTGCACTTGCAACCTCAAGCATTTCTTCTGAGAAGCTTGTTCAAGGACTTCTTTGCTTTCCCCTATACTCAGTAAACACGGCGCAAACCCAGCACCCATCTCAGCTTCATCTACAGTTTTCATCCATATGCCCCACTTCTAAATTGTGAACCACTTCTGAAGTATGAGTGTGCCTCTGCCAGTGATATCTTAAGAATCTTGGGGGTCTTTTGGACAACCCTTATCAACTCAAAAGAGGGTGTGTCATGCCCACTGTCCAGGTTTTTGTTAGTCTATGGCTCTTGTGGGGAAAATTATGATCCCAGCTGAAGAAATGTCATGCAAATTTTAAGTTCACAAGGTTTTAACTATACACAAACAACTACAGGCGACTAAGGAAGGTTGAGAGCGGGAAAACAATAGTCTTCTCCAGGGAAGAAGACATCAATTAGCTATCCAATAACCAGTGGGTCAGCCCTGAAAACACACATTCAAGTAACCCATGGTTTTGTCAAGAAAAGAATAAAAGAAGAAAAAAGCTGGAACTTCCATCTGAAAGACTGTTTCAAGCCAAGCAGGTGACAGGCTCGGGTTTACTAAACTCTCCTCAGGTGTTTATAATGTGCAACCAAACCAGACTGAAACTCTGTCGTCAGAAGGAAAACAAAGGAAGCCATTTTCCTTTTGACCCCATCATAGGCAATAAGAGCTGAATTAGTATGCCCATGCATTGTGGGTAACAGGTAAAGGCATGAATGGTGTGAGTGAGTGAATTCATGAAAAAGGAATGAATTAGTGAAAGAAGGGGTAAAAGTACACCTCATGTAAAGGTTTAGGGTCTATGGAGAAAGCACCTGATTTCTGATGACAGTTCTGCCTCTCACTTAACTAGATGGATGACTGGCTGCATTATGTCATCGTCTCAGTGAGCCCCAGGCTCTTCATTTGCAAAAAGGAGATAACAACACAGTCCCCAGCCTGGTGGTAACTACCCTGGGCATTTAGTGCCAGGCTGGGCAACTGCGAGACACTCAGTTAATATCAAATGCCAGTCTCAAAGTTGAAAGGCTCATGTCCTGGGTGGGCACTGTAAGATCTCCTGGACTGAGTTCTCATTCCCCTTATTATCCCAGAAGCAAGCTTCATCCTAATCCCAGCCCTGCTCTGTGGCCAGTCCTGTGCTCATGTGGTAGCGATTAAGCCAAAGCCCAAGCGGGGACCAGATATCGTTCAATCTTTCTTGGCTTGCCATCGATTCTCCTCAGGTCTGCCTGATGCTGTCATCTGGCTTCAGCTCATCTGGGGGAGGACTGGGAGAGGCCAGACAGCAGTGAATCTTACTGTCTGCTCGCACATGTTCACAGTCTGGAGGAGACTAGAAAGAGTCCCTGTGGGGGCAGAGAATGTATAGCTCGGTAGCAAGCAGAGTCCGACGTGCTTACACTGTCCCTCTGCAGAGAGCAAAGCCCAGGTTTCTCCAGCAGAATCCTGTGAAACTTCTTGGTAAAAGCACAAGCTAAAAGAAGAATGTTGGATCCTGGGACAGCACTGCATGTGTCCTTCTGGAGAGCAAGGGAGAGCTCAGTTCTCAAGAGGGAAGCAACCTTGTAGTGTAATTGGGGGTGGGGGATGGGGGAAATGCCGATTAAATTAAAACATATATTTTAAGAATGCCTATAAAGAAGACAGACTAGAACCATTCCAGAGTGGTGACAGAACTTGTCCTTGAATGGTAAGGGGAAATATAGTGTGTGTCAGAACTCCCCACATTCCCAAATGAATCGGTGAACTGCTTTTTGTGCTAGACTGCAGTTCTGGAGAACCAGTCCCAATGCCCTCCACTTAGAAACAGTTCATACTGTGCGTCTTTTAAAATGCTGCTACAAAAGCTAGACTTGCCCTTTTCTTTAGGCAACCTTCTTCGGGTGTAAGAGATGAGTTGAATGTTAAGGAAATCACTTAGTAGGGCAGACTCGGCCATTTGGCTCAAGTTCATCATCTGTGCAATGAAGATGAAGGTAGGATAGTATCACCCCTTATTAGGACCACATTCAAAGACTGAAAGTGGGTGCCTCGTACCACAGATAGTGATGAACCCTGTATGCAAGGTGTGCTGTCCTGCCAGAGTCTGATAACCGTGATGACTATCTAGTATCAGGATAGCAGCACAACATGGATACACTGGCCAAAGGGAAACGTCATGACCCAGGGCAGGAGATAAATCAGCAGGGCTGATCCCATTTAGCACTTCTTTAGCATTTAAATTTGTTTGTTATTAGAATTTTCCACCTACGATTGTTGAATCATGGATAACTGGAAAATAGAGCCTTGAAAAGAAGGGACTTCTTTATGTCTAGCATAACTTCTTCTTCTTCTTCTTCTTCTTCTTCTTCTTCTTCTTCTTCTTCTTCTTCTTCTTCTTCTTTTCTTCTTCTTCTTCGCTAAAAATCAAGTGAGGTATTGTACGTAAAGTACTTAGCGTACTTCTAAACATAAGGGTATTTGAAGGGTTGTTTGGATTCTAGTGAGTCTGCTCATCATGCACTTGATGTTAACTGAGAGTCCTCAACTCTGGTCTTTGCCTAACAAGAAATAAAAAGATGAGAAAAAGGAGAAGCTGAATAATAAAAAGGAGCCTGCCTTGGCGTGATTAGCTTTTCAGGTCTCTGATTGAAGCTCACAGTGGTTATATAAGCAGAACTCTGCAGCCAGACCTCAGCCTGCTCATCTCCCCTACTTGCAACTATGTGATTTGGGGCAGGATCCTCTCTGAGAGTTTCTCATCCATCACTGGGTAGCGACACATACCTTACACCGCTGGCACGCAGCTAGACACCAATCCAGAAATCATACGGCACATGCCCAAGAACAGGGATGGGGCCCACAGCCTGCTCTTCCCGGGAGCCAATCAGATGCAACCTCTAGCCATGCTGTGTAAGTCAGAAGCTCTCCCCCATCCTGAGGACAAGCTCACCTGCTCTTCCTGGCCTCACTTTCACTTTGTTCCATCGTCCTCGTGTGCTGGGACTTGCACAGGTGCTCTTAGTCTGTCCTCAGATGTGACACCCAAGAAGGACAGGTGGGTCAAGCATGTTCTCAGTGCTTTGTTCACACCTAGCATGCATCAGACACCCCAGAGACTTGGAAATGAATGAATAAACAGCTGGATTCTTTAATTAGTATTCTAAAAGAATCATGGTTCTAGGGAGACACGAAAAGATTGATGCTCTAGTTGTATACGGACAGAAGGTCAAAGACTCTGTTGATCTCTCCCTGATGTAACATCAGCTAATAATTTTCCCTCTGAGCTGGTTTTTCTGTCTCTAAAATGGAAAGAATACCCTCTACCAAGTTCCTCTGAAATTGCTATTTGACGGACAGATTTTAAACATGGAAACATATTTGCTTCCAGCATTATAAATCACCATATAAAAATGAAATGTTGGCATCCCTTTTTAAATAACAGTGTTTTATTACCTGTGTGACGCTCTGATAGGAAAAATGTCTCCTCGGTGTGGAAGAAAGCAGAACACTCATGTGAGATCTACAGCTATGTTTCCAACTCACTGTTTTTGTCCTGCCCCTGCCGAGCAGGCCTCCCTAGATTGGCACAGCTCTCAGAGCTCCCCAGGATACTGAGTGTGGCTCTGACTTGCCAGTCCACCCTCTCAAGCAGGATGTCCTGGCGTAACCAGCCTGGATCCAGCCCAGGCTGAGTAATGAGATACAGAGCCTGTCGCCCGCCGGGTGAAGCAGCATTTGCGTCAGGAGTTGTCACTTTCTGTCGGTTGCCTGGTGACCCTCATGGAAAATGAGATGTGGCAGGCCACACCACAGAAACCACTCCCTCGGCTGGCCAGCTTGTTGGAAAGCCAAGTGCCATGGAATAGAGGGATGCCCCCAAAAAGAGCTGTCCCCTAGGCACCCTTTTGTGTAGATGAGGGTGGGCAGAGATGGGAAGAGAGGTTTGGGGACGATGAGCTGTTCGTGAAGGCAGAGTCGGCCCAGCCCCACAGTGAGTACTTATCCTCCATCTCCTCAGTGTTAGGAAACACATGCGCACATTCCACCAGTGAATGGTAGCCCACAGCTCCAGAAACACATAAAGATGTGCTCAAAGTTGGTTGACTTGCTGTCCAGGCTGCTGCCAGCGATGGTAGTTGTCACAGAGGGGGAAGTCTAGGCACACAGGGTGAAACCACTTGCCCAAAGGAAGGAGACATGCCTGAGACAGGAAGAGTCTTTTTCTGGCAATGTGACTGTAGAAAAGAATACAGAAGGGGAGTCAGATAGTGGTTGGTTGGGAAAATAGATAGCAAGCCTCGTCAATGGAAAAACAAGGCACACTGCGTACTTCTAAGAAACAGAACAGTAGACATGAGCTGGAATGTTGGATGATCTGAAGTGTGCAGAGGTCCTGAGGGTTGGACAAGCTGTGACACCTCTGGCTCCTGCCTCATTTAATCCCAGGAGTATTATAACAGTGTCTGCAGGTGCCAGTGCGCTTGCTCTAGAGACGAAGACATTCATGCTCAGAGAGACTAAACAACTTGTCTGAGACTACACAGCTGCGCAAAATGCTAGTCCTGCGATTTCAAGTCTCAGGCCATCGACTCACATTCTTGCAGGAAGACTTGTCCACCGCCATCTGTACCACCGTTCTTTATTCTACTCTTTCCCTGTACCGCACACAGGGTAGGCGTCCTACAATCTGGGTGAGCCAAGAGCCCATTTCACTGATTTACACGTTTATTTATCCATCCAGTGCCCACTTTTTGAGGACTTACAGAATCCCCATCACACTAGGGGCTGAAGACAAGGAGCAGGGAGATGTAACCCAATCCTCGAGAAGGTAAAAGTATTTAATGCTTCAAAAGAGATCCACGGACTTATGGAAGTGCTCAGCAAATTCGATGCCCCAAATGCCTACCCTCTTGAGAGAGTCTCCATTATGGCTCCTGGCATACTTAGAACAATCACGGCCTTCTTGCCATTCCTTTCTGCTCCAATCAAGCACATGAGTAGTATGTAAGCAATCACGTCAATCATCAGTGGTTGGTCTCCAATTCAACCATTGTCCATAACTGTCCAATTCAATTATGAAGTTATGAAAATTAATGATGTAACTGTTAATTTGTTTGAAAACCTTTGATACAAATATTTCAGTGGGTTTGTGACCAGCACTTACATAACAATCAATGATCTCTGAAGAAGGTGGAGATCACAGCTGAAGTGGATCTCACTCAGGATTGGAGTAGGGAGCCCCTCCCAGAGCCTCACCCTCCCTGTCTGCCTCCAGGCCTCAGTTTTGGAACAGACCTTGGGTTTCTGGGTGCTTCATTTCACTTGTACTTGGCTGAAGTCAGCTTCCTGTTTCTAAGAAAAGACTGGTTGGATGTCTCAGGAGGTCCTTTGGACAGCAGATCCTGCTGGCCTCAGACCTGTCAAGAGAAGCCTGGGTGGGGGAAGGGCAGCTAGCCATCTGGGGAGGATTTGTCCTCATTAACTCTCTCCAACCCAAAGAGTTCCTGGGGCTCACACTGCTAAGTGATTACAAATATTTGTGAGATTGGATGAAAAATGAAGTTTACATCTGGACCAAATAGGCATGAGCTATTTGGAGAACATCTGGATTTGCTAAGCCTAAATAAAAATCAGATAGGCCAAGGACCATAGAAAAGGACCCCCGTGTACAACCCCTAGATACTGAACAGGCTCAGCCGGGGTTCTGTACACAGCTCTCTCTCCAGCTCTGCCTTTCTGCTTCCAGTCCTGATTCTCTCCAATTGCTTTTCCAGTGGTATCAAGGGCTGTTGCCATGGAGACAGCTGTTGTGGCAAACAGAAGTGTCCCATCTTTGCCCTATGGCTTGCAAACTGTGGCAGAATGTGGACAGAAGCCATGGTATGGCCACAGCCCTCAATGAAACACTCTGGGAACATACTCAATGGGAATGGAAAACCCCACAGGAGAACTGAGTGGGCACTGCCTTCTGAAGCAGCCAGGCCCAGCCAGCCCTTCAAGCCTACTGCAAGGAATGGCTGCCCCAACGCCTGCACCTTGGAAACCAGCCTCCAACAGTGGTGGAGTGCTCTGAAGCCCGGCTCACTGGTAAGCCACAATTACCAGCATTCCTTGCAATGGCTTGCAAAGGCTGTGGGTGGAAAGAACACTGAAGTACTATGAGCTGAGCGCCAGCTTGAGAATCTCAGCCACCTGGGGTCAAGCCCTAGTCCCAGATCTCATGACATTCTGACTTTGCACAAAAGCTATGCAGACTCTCTAAAACGCCAGTGAACTCATTAAGAACTCCCCCTTAGATTGCTTGTTTCATCCTCTGAAACTATAGGTAAGATCTTATTTATACTCTTTCCTAGCTCAGTATTTCTTTACCAGTGTCCAAAGGACCATTTTAAAAATAGAATTCTATCATTGCTTTTTGGTTGAAACCATCCAGTGTGGCTACACACACCCATAGTCCATTCATAACCCCTCACCCCCACCTATCCAAGGCCCTTGTGTCCTTAGCTTTGACTCCACTTTGTCATCCCTACAGGGGATGTCCCTTCTTTTGTCACAAAAGTCACCTTCTCAGAAGACAGTCAACCATCTGAAACTTCTGCCTTCCCCTCCCAATGCTCAATTCTGTCCTCTACGAGGTTTTCTCTGTCGTATTTCTTGATTTCTGAAGTTCTTTATTATTTTCATACTTTTTGTCTCTCCAGGAAGAAGTAGTGCCATGTTTGTTTATAGAGTTTCTCCAGTCCCTGATAAATAATAGGCACTATGTGGCTATATTTATACTGATATTTATGTATGTTTTCTTAAGGTATTTAATTCAGTGCCTGTTTAATAAGCATTTGTTGCTATATTATTAAGTAATGATGCACTGCATTGTTTGACCCTAATAATGATTATCTCTTATATTAAATTAGTCCACTGTAGTTCACTGAGTATCTTGACATTCATGACCTTACCTCAGTTTTATACCTGGTATACAAAATAACAAGCACTGATTTGGGGGTTGTTATAGTTGTTTTAATTGCTGTTTTGTGTGTGTGTGTGTGTGTGTGTGTGTGTGTACATTGAAGGAGATTTACAAAGGGTGAGAGGGACATGTTGTGAGTCTTCCTCACTCCTTTGCCAGCCTTTTCTTTTTTGGTACAGGTCTCTCTTTGAGCCCGAAGTGCAGCATTCGCCTAGGATGACCAGTCAGCAAGATCCATCGACCTGCTTGTCTTGGCCTCCCCAGTGCTGGAATTACAGTGCCCAGATTTGGCATTCATAATTTTGATTTGCAGAGGGGTGAGTTGGCAACCTGAAGTATATAAACCAGGCCTTTGAACAAGACCAAGACTCTGTATGACTGTACTTTGGGGTACATGGAGTTTCTAAGCAGAAAACAAACATTCCTGTGCACTTTAGGAGTCCCTTGGAGAGTGTGGTTAGCAAGGTCCTGGCCAAGTTTTGTGGCCCACAGTGGAAGTCAAGCCACTAGGTCCTTTAAGGTCTGCATCGCCTGGAGCTTAGTGCAGGACTGTTTCAGTTCCCTGTCATCTTGACTGGGGTATCTTCCAGTGGGAGGCACAGATTCCCTCCACTAAGCTGCTTCCCCTCATGCATACAAGCCCACCAGCCACTAGCCAGCATAGAGAACATATGCCAATCACACCTTCCCCTAAAATTCAGAGGTTGCTATGGTGAGAGGGTTTGGAACACACCAACACGCTTATTTTCCTATTTCTTCTTAAGAGACAACAAAAACCCTTCCTGCAAATGTAGAGTGTGACACATGGCACAGATGGGCCAGTTCTACAGCCCTGAAGCAGACTGGGGGAAGGGATCATTCCCTGTCCAGAGTCCACAATGAAGAATGTCAAGCCCCTGCACATGGGTAGTCCCCTAGGAGGTATTTTTCAGGATATGGAGACAGGATCTGGACCCATCTAGCTGAGCTGTGGTTCTAGGACATACTCTTTAATTGCCTTGGAGAATTTATCACCATCCTCAGTCATGTGTACCCTGCTCTCTCCATCATATGTGTGGAAGATATTGAATCACCCGTACTCTCCTCTCTCTGCCTTAGATTTACTCAGAGGTCATATTCTGGGAGTCTTGGGAATATTCATACTTTTACACATTTCTGTTGGGCAACAGTATCCAGATCCACCCTTTCCCTTTCCCACCCACATCCAGCCGCAGATGTGGGATTCACAGAGTTTTGCCAGTAGCTATTCTTGGGATGATGGAAGAAAGTTACAAAGCACCCAGCTTCTGGAGAACTGCCCACTTGGGACTCTAAGCATCAACTGCATTTCCTAGTCCAGTAGCTAGGAAGTTCCAAATGCTACTCCAAGGAGACGGTGAGCTATGTTAACTTACATCTTAAGGATGTCTCTAGAAAAGCAGAAAGCTCGTGGGATGAGAGCAACCTACAGTCAGTCTACATATCAGTAAACACAGCCACTTGGTAGTGGTGTGGATTTGAACGAGTTGTTTAGCTGGCTCCTTGCCTACATGCAAAGTGTGAGGGGTGATTAAAAAAGCACACCCTCTTCAAAGAGTCTCTAAAGGAATAAATGATTCCGTTGACGACAGTACCCAGCATACAGCACGATGATCTCCACATAAGTTAGATATCATAGTTGCTGTTATTTTCACTGTTATCACTCAGCTAATTGTATACTACAGTTGAATTCAACAGATTGTTTGTGCAATCTGTCAAGTCTATGGTCAATATCCCCAAATTCAGTTTGTTTTAGACCTCTGGGTACCTGGTATGACTCATCCTAAAGAAAACCAATGTCAGGATAATAACGTGTCCCGAATAACAAAGTTTTATTTTATAAAAAGCTTTGGAGACAACTTCTAGACATGGTCATCATTTGAATCAATTCCTTTTTAGAGGAAATCCTCACGTTTATCATTAGCAAGGTGGAGGCTGTCTATTCCATTTGCCGTGGACACACAGCTTCTATACTTCTTCAGATTCTGCCATCAGGCACTGCCCTCTACATCTGATCCAGCCAGTGTATGTCCAGTGCAATCCCAGAGTAGTTGCACAAACCAATTTATTCTTCAGGTTTCATGGAAGTTTGAGTGGGATAGACAGATGGTTCAGCAGATAAAAGCTGCAGATTTTACCTTATCACCTGATGATTTGAGTTGGATGCCCAGAATCTACATGGTAGAGAGAAGAGACTCTCTCTAGCCCATGCCCCATGGCATATCACACACACACACACACACACACACACACACACACACACACACACACACACAAAAATATTTTAATGGAAGTTTTAGAATAAATATAAAAAGGAAAAGGTCCTATCTCAGAATCCACAGCACATTGAAAGAAGGCACTTGTACAATGGGAAGCTGGAGTCCTCTCTCTTCAGGACCAATCTCCACTTCAAATAATCTGCTAGCCTCATAAACCTTCACCATTATATGGAAATTACATTCCCAGAATGTTGGACAAGACACAGAAATCCATTTCATATAGTGTGAATCTTACATTTGCTCTGTTAATTTGGGCCAGTTCATCAATGGAAATATCACTAGACTGAACATCAATTCTGTCCTCATACTAGGATTTAAATGGGCCAAGAAACACAAGAGACCAGAGATAATACTCAAAGCCAAGCCCTACACCTCAAAGGCCCACCCTTGAAGATCCCAAACCTTCCAAAAGAACCAGCACAGCCTCAAGTTCCAGTAAAAGAAACTCTTCCAAAAATGATCAAGTTTGTAACAGAAAGTGATTATGTTCCCTAACAACTATCATGATAAGTTAGTTCACCTAGTGCCAACACAGGGTCGACTGAGTTATAAAATCTGCTGAACCATGAGCTGTGTGCTAAGGGAACTATGGAAAGCTTAGCACCGTGAGCTCAGGTATTCTCCCATCTTAACAGACTCATCTGTAATTTCCTCAGCCTATGGAAACATACCTCTTACTCTGGTGGTCCCTGGATGCAGGACACCAGAATAACATGGTTAAATAGAAAGCAGCTTAAACACAAAAGGAGACATCATTACTGAGAAATTCAGTTTTACCACCAACCATCTTTACCACCAAAGCCATCTAGAAGATGGCATTTCCTAACACTTAATTTTTATGCTCTCACGGCCTCCCTTGCCTAACACAGCTCCAGTGTGGCCACACTGCCAAGTCATTTGAGCGTCTGCTTCCAGATCCTGTTTACTTTCATGTGAGGTCTGTGGGTGGCAAGTGCAGAGTAGGAGCCTTGGGCCTGATCTGGGCTCTGCAGATTTTCTCATGGAGGGACAGCAGTCTTGTTTTTAGTGGGACTAGGCAGAGTATGAGTAGATCTGCCAGGCTCGGCCACGTGTCCCCCTGAGTCTATCAGGAGCCAGGGGGAAGGCTCTGAGCCAGCACCTTGGCACGGACAGACATGCATATAGGCACTGCACATAGGCATGCACACACTCACTAATGTGTGCTCTCGTACTCCCCACCCCCTCACTCCCCACGCATTACACAGAGATATCCCAAGCCAGGATTTCTTTTTTAGCCCTCACTAGCCTCTGCTAGACTTGGCTTTTCCAATGAAAAATGAACCCTAAACCCCTAGAGCCTTCTCAGTGATTTACTGAGAACGTTGATTCCACATGTTTTCCCTGCTGCAGCCAGCCCCAAGAGTCAGAGGGAGGAAGAAGAAGAAAATCATAAATGGATAGTCAGATGGGAAACAGATGTCCTGAGTCACTCCTGGAAGGGAACTCTGTCCCTGAGATTAGAAGTCTGGGGCCCCATGGAGCAGTTCCTGGCTCTACCTGCATTTCACCACCCCCAACTCTCACTCCACCTGTGTCGTCCTGGCACCCAGCCACATAGGTATCAACCTGCCTGGCTCTTTTGTTTCTGATTTTACCAACAGAAGTGAATGATAGACAATCTCACACAGGCACATGTTAAACATAGCTACTTCCGTCAAGATGTTTGGATGGTGGGGGAAAATATCGTGGCAAGAGGACATGTCTATTCAAGGACTGAAGTCTAGTGCCCATTGTGTTGACCTATAGCAATCCATGTCAGGGTCACGTGATGGAATGATGCCTCGTAGAGGGTGGTTCTGATGTTAAGGACCTGTTCCCCAATTGGTTCTTGATCTGCCAGTAAGAAAGCCATGGGACAATTGCTGGGCAAAAGGTACAGGCTAGGTATCTGGATCCCTGGAGGAAAAAGAGATGCAAGGGAGGACAAAGGACACATGCTTTGGAGAAAGGAGAACCAGGCAACCATGTGAGGTCTTGGGAGGAGCTGACTACAGGTGGGTGGTCATGAATGTTTGGTAGGGGCTAACCATTGAAGTTTAGGGCAGGTAGGAAAGATAGAGCTAGGAGTATAGATAAGAGCATGTTTTCCAGGCAGGAGATAGTAGTGCCCAGCAATTGTGTCCTAAGGCAAGTTGAAAAGGAGCAACTGTGTGTGTGTGTGCCTTTTGTCCCAAGATTCAAGGGAAGCTGGATAGGGCTAGTAGCATGGTCACCTCCCTGAGTAAAGGTGGGTAGAGTGTAAAACTACATGCTACAATGCCTCTTTCCATAACCAAGAACAAAAAGGAGAGGAAGAGACCAGGAATGCACGATGTCTTTGAGGTCACACCTGTAATGGCCTGAGAACCTCCTGTTACCCCAGCTCCTAAAGATTATACCACCTCCTTGTAGTGTGCACTTGGGGGTCAAATATTTAGTGCTCAAACCTTTGGGATACTCCAGATTTGAACTGTACCGATGTGTCCTCTAAATAGCATTAAAAGCCAGGCTCGGTGGCTCCCCATGGGATCCCAGTACTCATGAAGCTGAGAGGAGACTCACTGAAAGTTCAAGGCCAGCCTAGGGTACAATAGGGAGTTAAACCCTATTTCAAAACATTTTTAAAAATAATTAAACATGGATTTGGCACTTAGTATATATTTAGCAAAGTATAAGACTATCTGAGTGGGGCTGAAGAGACGGCTCAGAGGTTAAGAGCACTGGCTGCTCTTCCAAAGATCCTGAGTTCAATTCCCAGCAACCACATGGTGGCTCATAACCATCTGTAATGGGATCTGATGCCCTCTTCTGGTGTATCTGAAGATAGCTACAGTGTACTATATACATAAAATAAATAAATCTTTTAAAAAAGACTGAGTACTTCAACTAGCTTGCTTTGAGTTTGTTTTTAATCAAAATTTATAACTGCTTGTGGCTAGCAAGTAATCACAAATGTGGTGTTGTAGGTATTAAGGTAGTCACTTCATCTTTTCCAAACACTCAAAGTAGAATCTACAAGCCCACATGGGCCCTCCCAACTCCCGTATCCCCTGTCTCCACATCAATCACTATATCCTCCAAGTTCTTCTGCTCTGGGATCTAGTGGGTATCTCTACTTGTCCCTCATATAGTCACTATTCACAGCCTATGTCAGGTCTCCAACCTTTTCCCACACCCCAAAATCTGGCTTCTTATTGATGGGCACATTGTCTGTTTAGCACGCAATTCTTTTTAAAGTTTCAGCTCATCATACTGCGGAAAACTAAAGTCCCTTAATATCACAGAGCTGTCTGTGCTCTGACTCTTATTTTCCTATCCAGTCCCATTGTGGGTCTTCTCAGTCCAGAGGAGATACATTCTTCTAAGAAAATCTCAAACTACATCTGCAGTGGTCATGTCCTCCACATTAGGAGATTCTCTGTGCTGCCTATAAGACACTTATACATTTTTAGTGTGTGTGTGCATGTGTGTGTGTGTGTGTGTGTGTGTGTGTAGTGTGGGGGGGGGAGTGTGTCTGTCTGTCTGTCTAGCTGTCGATCTGTCTAGTTGTCAGTCTGTCTCTGTGTGTGTCTGCTGTCTGTCTCTCTCTGTGTATTTGTGTGTACGTGTGTGTGTGTGTGTGTGTGTGTGTGTGTGTTAGCTGTTTTCCTTTTCAGAAACTCATATATCACTTGCTGATCTTAAACTACTCACTATATACTTGAGAATGAATGACCCCAATCTTCAGGTCCTCTTGCAGCTACCTCCTGAGTACTAGGATTCTAGTTGTGTGATACCACACTTACTTGGGGTGTTGCTGAGGATCAAAATCAGGGCTTTATATTTCCTATGCATGCACTCTACCAAATGACCTATGCCCTCTGAGCCTCTACTAAGGCATCTCCCATCACCTCTGCTGTGACTTACAGACCCTTGTCATTTTACCCTTTGCAGTCATTTGTATCCTCCACTTATCACCATGGGTAACAGGGCAAGGTTTCCAGGCACCAGACGCTAGAACCACGCCTCCCCTTTTAAACTGGCCTCTTAAAAGAAGACCAAAAATTAAAGCAGATGGAAAAACCAAAATATTAACCTTAGTCTAATAAGAATGTATTTATACTGATGGGAAAGCAGACAAGAGGACTTCCTCATGAGGACATAGAATTAAGCTAACATACTTCTTAGAAAGACTCGGATAGACTAACATGGACTAACAGAAAGGATTATGAATCCATTCAGCAGGACTCACCTGCTGTAAAACTCCCTGATATTACTCCTTAAGAGTCTAGCCAAAGATGAGCAGACAGAGGCTAGGTGCTTTCCACTGATGGTTCACTTCTCCCTTAAACACCAAGAGGAAGAAAAATCTCATCTTTCTCCTATGAACGCATCTGTATGGTCACTTTTGGTATTGAGACGGAGCCTTTTCCTTGATACCCATGAGAATAAAGGCAACTTAAATTCAAAAAAATGATGCTTCTATCACCTAAGCCAAATATAATCAAATATATTAAATGCAACACAAAGGAGACATTCGGACTCTTTGTTCAGTGAGGAAGAGTAAAGAACCAAAGTCTGCTTGCTTGACAAGGAACTAATAGATCAAAAATGGAAGAAAAGGAATGGCCCAGGGAAGAAGATGCACAGAAAAATGTATGCTTGGGCAGGGTGTTGGCAAAGGAGCATACTATTACCACACAGAGGTAAGTAGGCTCTGGCTACACCATGCTCACACAAACACAAAGGAGACTCTACATTCTAGGCCAATGGTGTCAGCAGTTTCAGAAACCTGGTGGCATGAGACTGTGTAGCAAGTCCCTGGATAAAAGGAATTCTTCATGAAAGAAGTTCACAATATGAGGGAAGAAGCAGAATGAGCATAGTGTTTTTGTTTTTATTGTTGTTGTTGTTTAACTTAGAACAGTTAATTAAAAACATCAGAAAGCCAACCATCCGAAAGAGTAGCTTTCCTTGAATTTAATGTTTTCCTTGAGTTTACTTTGTTTATGCAGTTGAAATGATATCTCAAGCTACCAGGAAGCCTCTGGAGGCCTGTGCATTGATTCGGCATGGCCCCAAAATAGTGCCCACTAAGAGCATTCAGACTCATATCAGGAGAGACACTTGAAGTTCCTGTCACTAAGGCAACAGGGAGCTGGAGGCCATTGGCCTGGACACCATGGGGGGAATCCCAGGCTGCCTCTCTGGCTCATGAAGAATCTGAGTCTGGGAAGGCAGCACAGATTTCCACTCAGAGGCAAGTCAAGAAGGTGGGACACTTCCTTTCTCATCTGTTATACTCATTTTCAGCTGTTGTCACAATACGGTGAAATTTACAACACAAAATGATACCTTATGTACCCAGAGGAAAAACATCTGTCAAATCTAAAGTTCACCAAAAGAGTATTAAATATAACCAATTACTGAGTCCTGGGCCCTAAATACATGTATATAAAAGCAACACTGAATAGACTGAGTAGAGTGTGCATGTGTACATGTGTGCCCGCACATGTGTGTGCTTAAAAATAGCAATTTAAAAGTAAATCATGAGTGTAAAAGAGACTTGTTAGGGGCCTGGATAAATTGGAGTGGAGGAGGGGTAATTTGATTTCAATCCAGTACTCAGCATGAGATTCTAATGAAAAGGATTTATGTTAATGACTTAGTAAGGGCTTCTGTTGCTGTGATAAGACAACAGGACCAAATGCAGGTTGGAGAGTAAAGGATTTATTTTACCTCATAGCTTGTGAGTATATCGCTGAGGGAACTCAGGCAGGAACCTGGGGGCAAGAGCTGGAGCAGCAGCCACGGAGAAGTACTGTCACTGGCTTGTTCCTCATGGCTTGCTCATTCTGTTTTCTTATACAACTTAGGATCACCTATCTAGGGTTGGGACCACCAATATCGATCGCCTACTACTCACTACCCGTGAGGTTGCCCTTCATACTAACCATCAATCAAGAAAATACCCCAAAGGCTTATCCACAGCCAAGCCTGGCAAGGGAGTCTTCTTAATTGATGTTCTCTTTCCAGAATGACTCTAGCTTAGGTCAAGTTGACATAAAGCTAGCCAGTACAGTGGCTAACATACATAAAAGTTAGGACAATGCTAAATGCTTATAAAATATGGGTTCTCACCTTGAAAGTTGACACCAGCTATCACCCTCCAAGACCATCAAAATTTAGGACAAAACAGTCATTCCAGTAAAAGAGGGGGTGGGGCAGAGGTAGAGTTTTAAAATGTAGTGTTCTGCTTTAGGAAGTAAAAGACATAATATTGATCCACCTCCAATATTTTATTTACTTAAATATTACTGTAAAAAGACTTGGGCCAAATGAAACAGGTTGGAATAAAGTTAGTTTATTTAGTAGCATCTGCTCACATATACCCAGGTAGAAATGGAGAACATTTGGGGATAAAATATTGCAATAAACATTAAAATTGTTGCATGCATGAACTTTGACCCAGTAGAGCTGTTAGTTCAGGGAGTTGCCCCTGCTCTGAACACTGCCTTCCCACTTAGAGGAGAAGCCTGCCTGTCTGGGGAGTGGATGTCTTTTCCCAGACACAGCTGTACAGTCAGGAGTGGGCACTGAGACCTTTCCTTGGGACTTTTAAACTGTCACCAAAAGAGGGAGAGTCATGCCCTTGCTATGTAGCAGTACCCATGATGCATGAACTGTGACTGCCCTGAGGCCACGTGGCCTGTCATTTGTAACAAGAACATTGGAAGTGAGCCTGCAGAGAGAAGAATGGGACAGAATCTCAAACACAGAAACAAAATGTAGAAAGGAAGGTCCCATGGCTTTCTGATCCCATGGTTTAGAACTTCTACAGACTTCTTAAACAATAAAGGGGCTGATTCCTCACCCCCTGCGTTCCCCAAACTACTCCTTTACTCTAGAAGAACAATAGCTATTTCTCACTACTTGCAGCTAAGTAAACCTATTCATCAATTCTACTTTTATGATTTAGTCTCGGGAAGATACTTATAAACATTCAAAGTTATGTCTGTAAAGTATGTCTGTAAAGTATGTATGTATGTATGTATGTATGTATGTATGTATGTATGAATGCATGCATGCATGTATGCACATACAAAGTATCTATGTAAAGAAAATATATAGTATGGAGTTGGGACATGGTTGCCAACATTCAGATAGCTCCTAGTGTGGGTTCACTAATGATAAATGCCAACAGGTTATTACTAATGCTAGAAAAAAACTTACTTAATATTTTAGTTTGTGATATTATTTTAAAATGATTGTGTAAGGGTTGGGCATGGTTCTTTTCAAATAGCAGAAATAAAAACAAAAATCTAATTATCACTATTTTGAGCTTTATAATAAGAGTCAAGTCATATAGATGAAACATTCAATCGTGTCGCTCAACAAGTGCAGCTTGAGACTTGTAATGTTTAGTATATGTAAGCTGCGTGCTTGTAATGTTTAGTATATGTAAACCATGTGCTTACAGATCCTTTTCTCACTGATGATCTTGACAGAAAGCGTCAGATAGGAAACACGTAGGTCAAGTTTGTGAATTATACTTATTTATGACGTGAAAACAGAAGGAAAAATGACTTTCAACAAATTCTACCTAAGTTGTAGTGCAAACTGGAGGCAGGCTGCCTACAGGCAGAAGCTTGCAGCTTAGCACACAGCCATAGCTGACTTCGGTAGTTGTTACTAAGTTTCCCTTCTTGGTTAAGGGGAGCCTTGGTGGCTAACTCGGATCCCTTTCTTCCTCTGCCCCTGGGCTGCTTCTCTGACCACGGTGATCATTTCCACCCGACATTAAGATCCTTTCTTGGACTAAGCCCTTACTATGTACGAAAGGTTTGAGGCAAGGACCCAGAAGCAAGGCAGACCTTTCCTTCTCAAGAGCAAGTGTACAACCATAAGCAAATGCTAGCATGGCGGCAACAGTTCTCCCAGAACTAGGGACACAGCCCATGACCACGTGTTTACTTTGTAAATGCTGAAACTCAGAGCTAGAAGTGAACTAGAAGTTCTTAGAACTGTCTAACTGCATGGAAGCATAAGACCTTCCTAATTACCCTAAAACTGATGCTCAGTACACATTTGCCATTTTTTATTATAAAGGCTGCACTGCCAGCAGAGGCAAGATTTGTAAACCACCGTACTTATTAATTTCCCAAAATTCTTGTTGTTGTTGTTGTTGTTGTTGTTGTTTTTGCACTTAAGTGGCTGATACAAAGGTACTTTTGAATTCATAAATAACATGCAGATGAAATGATAGCACCTTATATACTGCACATCCCATTCCTGTAAGAAATGAAAGTAATATCTTTTCCACCGTCACATTAAATGGATGTATTTCCTTTCGTTGCTAGGTACCAGCCTAGAATCACTGTTTTTTGATGGTATATTGAATGGGGCAAGATCATCACCAAGAGTCAGCCTCAGTCTTGATTGTATAGGCTGTATCCAAAAATTATCATTAGCTTTATCTACTATGATAAAAGGAAAGAGAGGGAAATGGAAGGAAGGAATGCCAGTTATTGTGTGCATATGGTATTTTAATGACAAGAAACTCAGAGCCTATTTTTAGAACCAAGGAATTAGATGGCTGTAGGAGACCAAGTCATCATCTAAAATCAACTTTATACTTATGTCCCATCTACGAATAAAAAGCAAAATATTCCAGAGTTCTACATACAGTGCTGTCACAAAATATAAAGAATATAATCGTAAAGACAGCAAAATGCCCAGGAATTCACACTAAAAAGAGTAAACTATGCCTCAGAAAAAGTCAAAGAGAAGAATAGATAGTAAAGGAAGCCATGATTGTGAGCGGAAAGACCAAATATTGTGAAGATGGTTAATTCTAGACTGATTGGAAGATCTAATACCCTGTTTCAACTACATCCCACCATTCTGTGGAGATCTTTATATAATATAAAACTAGTCTGATTGAAAAGAAACAAAGCCATTTCTACAGTCAAAAGAAACAATGCACCAAAAGGTAAGGCTTATCCAGTCATTGTGGAGTATGGTAAACAATGGGATTTGCAGAGAATGACAAGTCCTTGAGAGGACCATGTAAGCGAATGGACTCAAATAAAATTCAGGGCTCAGAAATAGACCCATGTTTTTACCAGCTGTCCTTTGATGAGTATTCTAAGTAATAATGTGGAGAATTCTTTTCAACAAATAATAATAGGTCAACTATCAAATATAACTGTGCACACAATTAAGTTTAACATGTGGAGAATTCTTTTCAACAAATAATAATAGGTCAACTATCAAATATAACTGTGCACACAATTAAGTTTAACATCTGGCAGGACAGAACTCACATCCAGCAGGACAGAACTCAACTGAATCACAGATCTGAGTGAGAAACAGAACACTACTAAATTTATTTTACTAAACATAGGGCAAGATTTTTGGGTTAGGGAAATTTTTTGACACAACACCAAAAAACCTAAGCCATAGAAGGGGGAAAAGTAATTACTCCACAACTCCAAATCTAGTTCTCAAAAGACACCATTGTGAACATGAGCGGTAGGCTGACACAGGATAGCCTGACACGGGGCTGTGTGTCTGCCGTTCTCATTTGTTGCAGGCTGAGACAAGAGAATTATGATTTTAAGGTCACCCTAGGCTACTATTATGAGATTGGTGTGTGTGTGTGTGTGTGTATGTGTGTGTGTGTGTGTGTGTGAGAGAGAGAGAGAGAGAGAGAGAGAGAGAGAGAGAGAGAGAGAGAGAGAGAGAAAGAATGAGAATTCAGTTTAGAACATAATCAGGCTCATATATTTGACCAAAATGAGCAAACAGAAACTCAAATGGCAGCATGGTTCTTTTGTTCAAAAATACCTCAAGGACTTTAAAACTTAAGAGGATGCCAAACATGATTGAAAATGGCAGAGAACTTAGGAACTGTATTAGTCAGCTTTGTGTTGCTACAATGAAATTCCTGATGCACTTAATTGTGAAAAGAAACCATTTGTTTAACTCATAGTCCTGCAAGTCCAAGATTAGGCAATCCCACTGCTTTGGTCCTCTGGTGAGGCGGTGCACCCTAGCAGGAGCCTGGGGTGAAGCAGTTTTTAAGTCAGGATACAGAACAGTATGAATGGGAACTGGGAAGCAGCAGCACCCTTCAGAGATGTCTCACAGGCCCCACCTCCCTAAAGTTTTATCACCTCCCAGCCTGGTACCAAGCCTTTAATATAGCCTTTAATATTTGAAGACACTCATCCAAACCATAGCAGACAGAAGAATACTTACAAATCTCCCACCGGCTTCCAACGAAATGTCAACTAGCATTAGTCATTGGGGAAATGGAACTAAAAACCACAAGGCTCTTCCATCTTCTCACTACGGTGCCTAAACGAAAGCAGGTCTGTTTTATCAGTGCTAGCAAGGAGAAGGGACAACTGGAGCTCTCAACATTGCTGGTCATAATGTAGCTTAGACCATCCATAGAAAAGGGCACAACACTTCTTCAAAGACAACTGCAGTGTTCCGCTAGTGCATGACACAATGTGTTTATGACAAAAATAGGCAAATCCCAACAGAGAAACACCCTACAAGTTAGTCCCTCAAAATAGTCATTGTCATCAGAAACAAGAAATTCATCCGGCTCACAGGCAGAAGTGCTTGCAGCTAAGCCTGACTTCTTAAATTCGATCCCCAAGATCCACAAGATGGAAGAGAACCAACTGTTCCACCTTACTGTCCTACTTACCTGCTGTGGCACACATGTGCTCTCTCACACACATAAATACATTGTTAAGAATTTAAATTGGGGAATCCTAAGCAATTAGCACAGCTCTGAGAAGCTAGGGAAATGGACAATGAGGTTGCCTAGCTAGAAACCTAGGACAAAATGGACACTGAGTGAAAACAGAGGCAATGTAGGTAGAATATCTCAGGTCCCAATAATATATCAGTATTGGTTCATTACTCATTGGTTCATAAGAGGGTAAATAACTGGTTAAAAAAGAAAAATAACCATGTGTGGGCTATTAGTACTATCATTCCACTTTCCTGTAAAGTTTAAAATAATTCCAAAAAAATGAAAAATCAATGTAACAACAAAAGTTGAAAATCCCGTGCATACCTGCACATACACATGCACATAAACTACACACATACTTACACAGAAATAAATATAAGCAAATCTATAAGTAAGTAGTTGCCATATAGGCACCCAAATAGTGAAAAAGAACAAATTGTTGATAGGATAGTATGAGTTATTCTAACACGCGTGCATCCCAAATCATTACACTAAAGGAAAGAACCCAAGCAGAAAGACTGCACAGTACAAGATCAACTTAAACAAATCAACTTGATCATTCACAGCGATGCCCTGACTGAAGACAGATGACCAGCTGCTGAAAGCAGGTGATGAGGAGAATCTGGAGCACAGAGGTGGAAAGTGCCTAATTGCACAGGGCTTCGAAGCAAGCTTTGGGGCTGTGGATGTCCTTAGTGGTAGTGTCCTATAGTGAAGGCTGCAAAAATTACATTGGTGCCAGATCCTATCGAAGGGCAATTGTAATCTGTAGGGTTTGTTGCATGTCAATTATACTTCAATGCCTTGGTTTTTATTTTAAAAGGAGAGAAAGAAAGAAAGAAAGAAAGAGAAGAAAGAAAGAAAGAAAGAAAGAAAGAAAGAAAGAAAGAAAGAAAGAAAGAAAGAAAGAAAGAAAGAAAGAAAGAAAGAAAGAAAGAAAGAAAGAAAGAAGAAGAAGAAGGAAGGAAGGAAGGAAGGAAGGAAGGAAGGAAGGAAGGAAGGAAGGAAGAAAGAAAGAAAGAAAGAAAGAAAAGAAAGAAAGAAAGAAAGAAAGAAAGAAAGAAAGAAAGAAAGAAAGAAAGAAAGAAAGAAAGAAAGAAAGGAAAGGAAAAAGATCCATTTAGCTGTAAGGCAATGATGGAAAGGTGCCTGTGCTTGCTTGCCTGACAGCGACTTCCATCCTTACTCTTCTTGTGTCACTAGTAAGTCTAGAGCAGTGGACGACAAAGTGAAATACAGAATAAGTAGGATCATTTAGAACCGTTTTTAAATGGGGGAGGGGGGAAATCCGTGCTCTCCATTGTAAACCGAGGATCTGCTGAGATTCACGACTGTAAACAATTTATTTTGAGAAATTACTTTTTCCTTGTAGTGGTTATGAGTTTCCTGGCCATTCACGTCTTAATCCCACGACCTCAAAATTCAGGAAAATAAGATGGTGTTTCGTTGCTACTGGAAATAGAGAAGTTTGTGGCCCCGGGATGACTCAGGCTTGCGGTCCTGACCTTGTTAGCACAGGACATCAAACAGTTGAGCTCATTGGTCACTGGAAACATTACAAAGGAACTACTGAGGCAAAGCTATAGCAAAGGTTAGTTGCGCATGCGTGTGAAATGCAGACCTGAACAGCTTTCACGGATGATAATGCTAGCCCACCACCACTGTAAATGCAAACGTTTAATCAACTCCAAAGGTTTGCTCTTTGCCATCTTTAACCCCTCCATTGTCTTTCTGCGTTTTATTTAATATTATTATTGTGTTATGGATGGGGAAAGTAGAAGGGACCCTTGATGTGCATGGAATGGGCCATGTGAAGGACGGAGGCCAACTCTGTGGAGTCATTCTCTCCTTCTGCCTTTACGTGGGTCCAAGATTGCTGGGTTTGCGATTCTACCCACAAAGCCATCTTGCTGTTTAGTTTTATTTTTCAGCAATCCAGTAGCACCTGCTTTGGTTTAAGGAGGTGAAGCCCTTTGCGTCTGATGTGGTCCTGTAGATAGCTACCTAGTTAGTTAGTTAGTTAGTTAGTTAGTTAGTTAGTTAGTTTGTTGGTTATTAGATAGTTTATTTACATTTCAAATGTTATCCCCTTTCCTCGTTTCCCCTCTGAATAACCCCTATCCCATCCCCCCTTCCCATGTTCGCTAATTCACCCACTCCCGATTCCCTGCCCTGGCATTCCCCTACACTGGGGCAATGAGGCTTCACAGGCCAAGGGCCTATCCTCTCACTGATGCCCATCAAGGCCATCCTCTGATAGCTAGCTTTACAATGTCTTCTATTTGTTCCGTGTAACCTTTCCAGGTCTGTCTGGTTGTGCTTCCGTCTCAATTGGTTTTCACTAACATCGGACCACTCGCACCTACCGCTGAATCCTAAGTCAGCCCACCTCTGTCCTTGACGCTTGAACTCTGTGTTCCTGTCTCCACACTTTATGTCTACCTGTGTAATAAGCCTGTGTTGCCTACTCTCTGGTTTGCTTAAACAGGCTGTTGCCTTTTAAAGGGATTTAAATACGAAGAAAATGTTTACTTACATAATCACTGTCTCTGAGGCTCTAAATTACATCGTGTATTTCCTCATTTCCTTCTGCTGCTGTCCTTTACCTGAAGGATGACCATTACAGTCCTATTGTGCCTGTCTGCCAATTCTGAGGTCTTTCAACAAGTGCCACCCAAATCAGCCTCCCTTTCAGCTTTTGAAAGATATTTTCCCAAGATACAGAATTCCAGATTGAATTCATCATGATTGGTGTACACTCTTTCCTTGCTGACTTGGTTCTGCTGAGAAATTATTCTCCTAGCCTCTGTATATGATGCATCTTCCTCTGTGGCTATGCGTGTACTTGTGCGTGCGTGCCACAACATCCCTGTGGAGTTCAGAGTTTTGCTTTGTGAGGTTGGTTTTGTTCACTTTTATGCGGGTCCCAAGATCAAATTTAGGCTGTTAGGCTAATAGCCATCTCATTGGCCCCTAGGGATGCTTTTTGGGTTTTGTTCTTTGTTTTGGTTTTGGCTTTACATTTATTTATTCTAGAGATTGAGGGATAGTATATGTGTGCTTGAGAACACACACAGATGTCAGAGAACGGCTTGGAACTGCTCTTTTTTTCCCCCCCCTCTCTCTCCTGCCCCCTCCCTCCCTCCCTCCCCCTGGTCCACAGTGCCATTCTTCTGGCCTCGTCCCCACCCCAACCTCACCCTACCCTCCCCACTCCTTGTAAGAGTTGTGTTTAATCTTTAGTTCTGAGCAATTTGGTTTAATTATTTCATGCTTCTAATGCTTGTGATTTCCTAGATCTGTGGGCTGACTGTGGGCTGACAATTTTAAACAAATTTGGAAACATTGTAGCAGTTGGTAATTCTTCAAATGTTTTGTTTTCTTTCAGTCATCTTCCCTGGTATTTCACAACTCCGATTCCTTGTCTCTGAGCCCTTCAACTCGCTCCACAGCTCCCAGACACTCCATACTTTTCCTCTTGCAGCCTCCCTTCTCTATATGCTTGATTCAGGGCATTTCCTGTTGCTACATCTTCATAGTCACTAATTCCCCCCCCCCCCACAGTGTAGAGCCCGCCATCCATCCCACCTGGAGAGTTTACAGTAGCTCTCCCCTCTACAGTTGACTTAGATTTCTCATATTCCTTGCTTATTGCTCCTTGAAATCTTTCCCTAGCTTCTTTCTGGTTCATTGCTTGGTTGTTTAGTTGGTTGGTTGTTTAGTTGGTTGTTCGGTTGGTTGTTTGGGGGTTTTATTTGTTTGCTTTTGCTTTTGCTTTTGTTTTGTTTTAAAGTTAAGGTTTCTCTCTATAACCCTGGCTATCCTGAAACATTTGCTGTAAGCCATTGCTAGAACTCAGAGGTCCACCTACCTCTGCATCCTGAGCGCTGGGATTAAAGCCCTGCACCACCACCACACAGCTTATTAAACACAGAGTTACTGCATGATTTCAATATCTTTACTGCTAACACTTCATTTGTGGCATTTCTCAGAAATTTTTAGGTAAATCAATTTTTCTCTCAATGGTGACTCATATTTTTCTGCTTCTCTAAATGTCTGGTAATTCTTTATTGGATGTCGCACAATATGGACTTTCTGGATATTTTTGCATTCCTAAAAATACTCTCAAGATTACTTGAGCACAGTGTGGCCTCTCTGGATCTTGTTTTGAAGCTACTAGAGCCAGAATGGAACAACCCTAGTTGAGAGCCAATTTCACTGATGCAGAGTCCACACTTTCTCCAGTGAGGTGTGACTTCTGCAGACCATGCACAGGCAAAACTAACCTTTGAGAACAGCACTCACTGTCAGACTGTAGGAGGTGGATCTGGGGACTTCAGGAGTGTCCTTTATACCAACATATTTATCAAAACACATCAAGCTGATGGAGCTGTTGCTTTTAGGTCTTTTTGATGCTAAAGATACATTATGGAAGGCACAACAGAAAGTCATTGGAAGGTGGACCTTTGGGAAACATTTATGACCCAAATTGTACCAACTGTCTTCTTAATTGCATATATATTTGATGAAACGACTTTGGAGTCTTTTACCTTACAGAGTGGATGTGAAGGAGAGAACTAATATTTAATGAGCATTTGCCATTACATTTTGAAGGCTGTTTTATTTCATTATCTACTCTGTGAATTTAAGTACTAGGTAAGTGCTATATACCAAGCTAGCTCAGTTTGTTCTTAGGACAGAGGCACTGGTATTACTGCATTAAATAGGGGCTTCATTCTTTAAATAGGCAGAGAGTCCTCATGCCTTGCCACAGGCCACACAGAGTTCATCTGAGCCTCAAGGAAGACTGACAGGAGGCAAGAAAAGAGGCTCAGACAAAGAATGAGGCTCCTGCAAGGCCATGGTAGTGATGAAGAAAGGAATGTGCAGCCACTTGCTTATACCCCAGGGGCAGGTTGTCAAAACAAGGGTTACTTTGTCCTCAGATCTGGGAACAACGTGTGAGTCCAGGGTCAAAGATGTCAGGTTACAGAATGGAGTGAACATCTTGCCCCTATCAGCTCCTCCAGTTCAGGCAAGCCTGACTCACAGGTTGGTCACCTGTCTGGCAAAGACTGTGGGACTTTGGGAGAGGGGTTCACCCATAGAACAACGAGCTAGAACTGCTTCCCTGAAGTACATTTGGATCATGCAGCAGCTCAAAGTGACCTTTGCTGGAGGCTGCTTTTGTGTGAATGAATCCTCTATCATCCATAATGTTAGGGGTGTTCCGAGTACAATAGAAAGCAAACTTGCCTTCTCTCCCCTTACTCAGAGTACAACTGAAAGGGAAACATTTACTATCCTGTAACTTGGAAAGTTTCTCTGGACCCCCGAAGAGCAACCCTAGAGCCACCTAAAAGGGGAGGGTGTCACTAAGGTTAAGATCTTCCTGTAAGGCTCTGTTTAAAATGAAGGATTCAACTGTGCTTACTAATCTTCTAGTCATCTGCCCATCCAATCAGGTTGTCCATCAAGATCGTTTACCACAGCCGTCAGCAATCATCTCCAAATGTCTCTGACAATATTTTCCCTTTGATAAATCTCTTTACGAGCCATCTTCAATGCACAATTCATTCATTTATTATTTATAATAATATTTATTTATTTATATTATTTTTATATATTATTTATTTATAATTTACATGTGTCAATCATTATCAGATAACATTCTCAACACATACTCTAGAGCCTAAATCACCAGTAATGACAGTTGATATGGTAGTGGTATTAATAAGAATGGCTCCCATGGGCTCATATATTTGAATGCTTGGTTGTCAGGGAATGGAACTACTTGAGAGGGATTAGGAGGTGTGGTCATGTTGGAAGAAATGTGTCACTGGTGGTGGACTTTGAAGATCCAAAAGTCCCAGCCAGTCCCAGTGTCTTGCTCTTCCTGGTACCTTCAGATCCAGGTGTAGAGCTCTAAGCTTCTTCTCTAGTATCATGTGTGCACGTAAGCCACCATGATCCCCATTGTGCTGACCATGAATTATACCTCTGAAACTATAAGCCAGCCCCAACTAGATCCTCTTCTTTATAAGAGTTGCCATGGTCATAGAGGTCTCTCACAGCAATAAAACACCGACTACACCAGATATGAATCACGTATCGGAAAGTTCTAACAATTTGAAAAGTGTTGGGACTAATCTTGTCAATATCATTAGGTCATTGTTAATTTTACTTTCAATACATTAATGACAATTTGTTTCAGTGGCAGAAAAGAAGACACTAGAGCCTTTCCCTCATCTTCCTGTGTCTGAATTGTGCATAGTGTCTACACTCTGTGCTCTCATGGCCATGAAAATGGAGACATGTAAGCCATATGTCCATTTCCTGAAGATTACCTGGGTGAAGTTAGCTCATCTGGTTTGTAAATCTACTCATTGTATCTATAGAAACTTAAGAACATTGCAATAGGCTGAAAAAAAAAAACAAGAGCATCAGTGTAGGGCCCCCACCCACACACTCATGATTCCCTCTTTCCCTAGGGATACTTTGTATATATGCAAATGACCCAGACAGACAGGCTAAGGGAGGAGTGATGTGTATTTTCAGTATGAGTAAAGAAAGGGCCTTTTCTAGTGTTACATTAGAAATGAATTTAAATAGAGTTTCTACTGGTTTCCTCCATGATGGTTGGATCAAATACCTCCTCTTTTGGTGACCCCTGACCTACAGGATAGTTGTATTATTCCTGGAAGAGACCCTACTTGGACAAAGGGCACCATGGTTAAGATAAGGAGAGCAAGCCAGTGAAGACTTGGAGTGATAGAGGGAAAGAGATGAGAATGAAAAGACACCCCCTCAAGAGGACCATGGTGTGATCAGAGTCCTGGGGGAGAAGCAAGGCTTGAGAGATCCAGAACATACTATGCAGAGACTGGGTGGTCCCTACACAGAGATTACAGATCCCCAGCTTGGGTCTTGGGGCTTCAATCCCTTTGAGCCCAGGTCTTTCTGAAGCCATCCTTCTAAATTCTTGAGTACCAGGATAAATGAAAACACTCCTTGGAGCACAATGAGCCCTTACGGTTTGTTTTCCAAGATGTAAAAGAAAGGCATTTCAGTCCTTCCGCAGATAAAAATAACTTGCCCGTTGATTTTGAAATCCCTTTCATTTGTCTCCCACAGCCCAGTGCCATACAATGGCACTTTGTATACAAGCCTTCAGAGTGGGCCAGCTGCCCCCTTCCCTCTGCCTGCCAACAGCAGGAGGCCAGCAGAGGCCTTGGAGCCCTGTGCCATAGTGGGAGAAGACTTTGGGCTGCCCAACGTTGCTGTTGGACATCAATCAGAAGGCCTGGCTGGGCAGGAGGAGCCTAGTGAAGAAAACAAACAGAGCCCACAGTAGTGGAAAGTGCTGACTCCCAGTGTTGGCAGGCACACTGCTGGGAGCTGTTCTGCCCACCTGCAGCTGCGGTGACCCGCTGAAGGCCTGGGTGCCTGTGGCTATGCCCAAGGCCTACTAAGAGGAGTCAGACCCTCTTCTCTCTACCGAAAAACTTTCTAGAGTCCACATCCTGTAAGTCTGGGGAATACATGGCTCTACAAAGGGAGAGAAGGCTTCTTAAGCATACCTTCTTATACATTGAGCCACTTCCTTGTAGGTTCACATCCAGAGCCAATATGGACCAGCTGGCAAACACCATAATACCCCCTGTGAGGTCATTTTCATTATTCCTATTTCATAGATGAAGAAAGTAGGGGCACAGAGAATGAAAGCAGTGTGTCTGGTCACACAGCTCACAAAAGACATGAGCTGGGTTTAAAACCATGTGGCACAGCTTTAGAGAGCCTACCCATCAATGCAATGTCTCCCTGCTTTCACTTCTCAATTTTCCTCTCTAGAAATGCAAGGTTTAAGACACAAGGAGAGATAAAACAAGATGGAGAGTAAACAGAATAGATTTGGAATAGAAAAGAGAAATCACGAAGGACCAGAATAGTACACAGTCTCTAAAAGCAGCAGACTATTAGCTCAGAAGGAGTGCTATGAGGGTAACAGAGATGGAAGATCCACTGTTTTGGAGGGAAGACACAACAGTGCTGGTTAGAGACTCCTGCTTTCCCTGATGCCCCCAGAGGGATTCTGGGAACGTGCTCAGGTTCACTGGCCAAACATGGCTGTGTGGCTCTCTGTGTAGCTGGAGGAGCAGAAACTGAATCTAAGACGTGAATATCAACTTTCTTCTATTCTTCCTATTACAGATTGGGTTGAGGAGACACCAAGGCTGGTGAGGGGTTATAGTACCCTTATGATAAGAAGAAACAGTCCATTCTGAGTTGATTTCTTTGTTGGAGAAGAGTCAAGTTTTTAACCTTTCTTAGACTTACAGGATGATCTTGAAGCCAATTCTTTAGACAATCACCAGCAAGCAATATGACTGAAGTCTCCTTAACTCTTAGGATGTGATGATAGGACTAAACCTTACCTCTAATGTTCTTTCCAGATCTAAAATCCTTATCCTGATGATACTGGGACTCAAGAAGGATGATACTGGGGCTGGAGAGATGGCCCAGTGGCTAAGAGCACTGACTGCTCTTCCAAAGGTTCTGAGTTCAAATCCCAGCAACCACATGGTGGCTCACAATCATCTGTAATGAGATGGGATGCTCTCTCCTGGTGTGTCTGAAAATAGCTACAGTTTACTTACATATAATAAATAAATAAATCTTTAAAAAAAAAGGATGATACTGGCATCTTTATATGGTTAGAGTCTACCTTGCATGGATAGAAGTCCTACCACAGTTCCCACCACCTCCTCACCAGCTGATCAGCAGGGCATGCATCCCACAACCTCAGTTTCTGGTTGTGCCTGCCTATCTTCAGATCAGACAACTAGGTTTCCAGCCCACCTCCTTCCTTCAGGCTCTCCCCTCTGATCTGTCATTTAGAGTCAAAGTGACTTTTCTAAGCACATGGCAGGACCCGTGGCTAAGCCAGCAGCAAGAGTGCCAAGACTCTACCTTGTGCTTCACAGAGCCCACCATACAGGATCACCTCCTGCCCATCTCTTGTGATCCCAGCCTCTGCTTCTTCAGTTTCTGCTCTGTCCTTCCGAGTTCTGGTTTCTCTCACAGATTATGTTTTCTCTGTACCTCTTCCGTTCTGGCCTGTCTGGCTTTGTCTCCACAATTCAGGCCACAGACCTCTTCAGGTTCTCTTTCTTGGTATCAAGCCTCTGTGTCAATCTCACTGGAGAGAGAGTCCCATTCCTTAAGTGATCATTTTCCAAAAACTAAAAGTCTAAAACATTGTAAGATGGGGGCGATTATTTTGTAATTTTATTTTTATGTTTTCTAAAATGTGATTGGCCATGACTTTTGTAGGCAACACAGTTTTGATGAAATTGTAGATTGGACACCCCTGAATGGCTTAGCTACTGTTGTGTTTCCCAAGGAGACCTTTCAATACACTATGGAGGAGAAAGGAGCTGCCAGAAAGAGCCAGCCAGGATGATTTGAGGACACTTGGGATGTTCCTAGATTCCCTCGGATACGTGGTTCCCCTTGGTTTTAATTCTGTCTTTGTTGTCTAGGCTCCAGGATTTGCATCATCACATATAGCAGCAGAGAGAAGACTATTTGGAATTTGTAGTCAAAGTTCTGTTGTGGAATTACAAGTAATCTATACACACAGATTCCTAAAGCAACAAACATGTGTTGCCAGTATCATGCAGGTGGCACACTCCGAACTCTCCTCCAGTGCTCTGCGATGGGGCAGAAAAAGAGACTTTAATGCAAATCAAAACAACCCTGAGATTTCACCTTACACCAGTCAGAATGGCTAAGATTAAAAATTCAGGAGACAGCAGGTGTTGGAGAGGGTGTGGAGAAAGAGGAACACTCCTCCACTGCTGGTGGGGTTGCAAATTGGTACAACCACTCTGGAAATCAGACTGGCGGTTCCTCCGAAAACTGGGCACCTCACTTCCAGAAGATCCTGCTATACCACTCCTGGGCATATACCCAGAGGATTCCCCACCATGTAATAAGGATACATGCTCTACTATGTTCATAGCAGCCCTATTTATAATTGCCAGATGCTGGAAAGAACCCAGGTATCCCTCAACAGAAGAGTGGATGCAAAAAATGTGGTATATCTACACAATGGAGTACTATTCAGCCATTAGAAACAATGAATTCATGAAATTCTTAGGCAAATGGATGGAGCTAGAGAACATCATACTAAGTGAGGTAACCCGACTCAAAAGGTGAATCATGGTATGCACTCACTAATAAGTGGATATTAACCTAGAAAACTGGAATACCCAAAACATAATCCACACATCAAATGAGATACAAGAAGAAAGGAGGAGTGGCCCCTGGTTCTGGAAAGACTCAGTGAAGCAGTATTCGACAAAACTAGAACAGGGAAGTGGGAAGGGGTGGGTGGGAGGACAGGGGGAGAAAAGGGGGCTTACGGGACTTTCGGGGAGTGGGGGGCCAGAAAAGGGGAAATCATTTGAAATGTAAATAAAAAATTATATCGAATAAAAAAAAAGAAAAAAAAGAAAAAAAAGGGACTTTAAATACCGTGGGCACCGGGGCACAGATATACTTCACAGTTGTGAAAACTTGGCTTTGGAGAAAGCAGATACGCGCATACATATCTGCCATTCCAAACACCCGTCATTGTCTATCATCCTATCTATTTAAGATGCAAATATACTTGCATACAAAAGTACATACAGATATGTCTATATCTCCCCAATTAAAGGCCATATTTCTTTGTGTATTGTGACTTTATTTGTGAACCTTCTATTAACAGGGAAGTCAGAAATTTTGGAACAAGTCTGACCTAAACTGTAGCTTGGAAGAGAGACAGGCTCTCGATTCAGTCATTGTTAGGGATCAGTTTGGGGCTGGGCTGTGTTGTTTCCTTCCTTCCTTCCTCCCTTTCTTCGCATCATTGGGACCTTGTGTATAGTAGATAACTGCTCACTCATCATTGAGCAACATCCCCATCTCTGCATTAGGTTTTGAACTTTCTGTCTCAGAGATCTGTGAGGCCAGCTACCATTTCTTATAAACACTGCACAAAATTCCCAAAGTACATAGAAAGTCCCTATTGCCATCTCTCCTCCATAGTTTAGAGCAGCCTTGCATCAACAAAACAATCTCAGACCAAGCTACTAATTGTTACCAGTGGTGTTGTGGGCATCTGAAGACTGGTGCCATTTCTTCAAGTATTAATGGTCTCTTGTTATTTCCAGGTACACCTTGGGAATAGATCTTGAAGAATCAACTGTAATTTCACATTTGCCTATACAAAGATCTTCCCTCTGCTGCTATAGAGTAGCTCAGATGCAATGGCTTAAACTGATAGTGTGTCAAGCAGGGAACATAGTGGAGACACTGACCATCTCTGACCTTAGTAATTACCACAAGTGGCTGCTGAAAGTTTCCTGGACTCTTTATGTCTTATCATAGGGAGTGACCAGAACCAACCCAACATCAAAGTTCCCCATGCAGTGCTGTGGCTAGGCATATCAGAGCCTGAATGACAGAGAGGAGAGATTAGACAGGTCTGTAAACTCCCTGCAGGCTTTGGGAATTGGGAGCATGTCACAAGACATGGCCATTGTAGATTTCCTCTTGTTGCTGTGGGCAGATGTTCATTGCTATCGTTACTTTGGACGTCAGCACATAGAGATATGCCAGGCCATTGAAAAGTGACTTTCCCAGGACAGACATATTTGTCAGGAAAATGGAAACAAAGGAGGGGACTGGGACATAACCTAAAACAGGAAAAATCATTGACCAAAGGCAGAGGCCACTTTATCCTCTAACCTGGGTTCTGAGCTCTCAATTAATGGGTATGATCCTAATTTAGCCTTGAGATTTTTCTCCAGTTGATCAACAACTGCTATAATTAGACCCCTGGAATGACTGCCTTATTACAACAGGCACCATAGAGTGTTTTTGTCTTGTTATTCATTGCTTTTAGCACCAGGTGAGTTTTTATAGCATGGGGGGGGGGGGGTCCCTTTGGGTGGTTTGCAGCCAACAGGAAGCTCAGCCAATTTGGGATAGCATCAAGTGACTAGGGTTGGTCCTAGAGGCAGCTCCCAGGTGAGTCAAGGGTCCTCCCAATCTGAAACAGAGAAGAGCCTCTGTAGAAGCAGACCACATTACTAACCACCTCCAGGGTGGACTCTACAAAAGAAAAAGGAGAGGTCAGAGAGAATTTTTAAGGTTGAAAAGCATCCTTGCTAAAAAAGAGACTTTGTCCCCTTCCATGTTTAGACAATGAAGTGTACCTCTTAGTACCAGGATTATGGATCCCACAGATGGTGAACCACCACCCTGTCTCTTCAAAGCCAGTCTTTCAAGGTTGATGGCAAGTATATGGCATAATGGAAAAAACAAGGGATTAGAAGTCAGAAAGCTCTCTGACGAGTCTGATGACCTTTGAACTCTCTTCCACTAGAGTTTCTTGGATTCAATAAGCTTCATGCTAAGTAAACATGAACTGAGAATAGGGGTCTATGAGAGAGCCATAGACTCACATTCTACAGAAAACAGGAACACAAGCAAACGAATAGGGCTGGCCCAATCTCCTAGGATGAAATAGGAGATTTTTATTCATCCAGGGAAGAGAACGAATTCAGTGCCATGGCATATTTCAGGAGGTTATTCATTTGGGCCATGTAAGTGGGTTCCACACTTTGAAGGACAAACCATCTCAGAGATGGGACATTGTTTTATTATCACTATCTTCCACATTCTCTGCCCTTATTTTACCCCAAACACAGATCACTCGACTTTCAGGTTAAAATAGTTACAGTTCACTAGGTTGGAAAGTTTTGTCATGGTTTGGATATGATTTGAACCTATCTTCCAAAGGTATGTGGGGGAGAAGTTCGGTCTCAGTGTGATGGTGCAGCCTCTTAGAGATGGAGTCTGGTGGAAAGTGGTTAGGTCAGGAGGACATGGCCTCAAAGGGGAGTCATGCTGGTTTTGAAAAATGACTTAGTTCTCTTGAGAGTTATTTTAAAAATACTAAGCCTATCTCCCGAATCCATGTGGCTCCCTATAGCATCAGGGAGGGTCTCTGTCTACACCCACCCAACACAATGCCAGCACCATCAGGTCCTTCCTCACCAGAGGTCAAAATCAGAGGGCCACTAATTTTGGACTGAGCTAAAGAAAATCCTTTTCTCTGCTACTTACCTCAGTTATGTTCTGATAGCTACAGAAAATTGATCCATATACATCAGCTTATCAACTCAGAGGAAGGAAGCATGGTCTGAGCTTTGTTTGGGGGAAATTGGCTATGATATCACGGCAACAAGGATTCAAATCTCTGGGCACATCTTCTTATTTGCTACCTTCTGAAAGCATGTGACTTCTGTGTTTCCCCACTTTCTGTTAAATGGCTCCTTTCTCCAGTTCCTCTTACCTTACCTCACCCATCCTTCCCAACTCCTACAATGGATGCTGTATTACTGCCTTTCCCTCCACAATGGCATCCATACAGAGAATCATTGGTGTTGTTAAGAGAGCACCAAAGCCCAATTGCCTGAAAATTCCACATTGAATCTGTGGCTTCTGGATGCAAAGAGAAGGACTAAGGTGGCTTCACTCACATGTGCCTTAAGCTGTTTTCTGTGGTCTGCATGTAGTCAGATATCCTGAGACATAACATCAACTTGGAGAGGTTTTTGTCCAAAGCTTTGACCAAAGCTGGAATCCATTCTCTGAATATTTTTTTCAGGGACAGAAGATCTCAGATGTGGCTTCTGGTTGGTTTGGGAGTAGGGGGGCTTTGCAGCTGAGAAGGACAAAATCTGAGGACCTCACTTCCTCAAAAACAAACAAACAAACAAACAAAAACCTGTCCATGAGTACTGGTGGCTTCACCAGAGTCCCAAGACCAAAGCCATTCTCCTGGCCAGCTGGGCTCTCTGACCACTAGACCACACAGCCCGTGTTTAAAGTGTGCTCAGCAAACCTCAAGTTCCAGGGCTGAAGAAACAGACTTTCCAAAAACAGAGTTCTCTTTGTGAACAATTCAGCAAAAAAAAATTTCTCTTTCCAGCTGTGAGTTGGGATTCATGTTGCAAATGTTGGTGTTAATTAAAAACATCCACCTTCTACAGTTTCAACTAGAAAGAACCACATACAGAATGCAGCGCTAAGCACTCCTCTCCCAAAACACTTGGAAGTATGTATTCTATTCATGCCATAGGTTGGATGGGGTTCTAACAGATATTATCATTCCTTCTCTGTTCCTAACCCCAGTGGAAAAGCTGAGACCAAAGAGATGGATGTGATGAGTTCTAATTGCCAAAGAGCACAGCTTTCTTCAGAAGAAATCAAACACCACAGTCTGTCTATATTAATATCAGGAACTGTATCGAGCTGAACTCCAATCAATGAGTCCGTTGAGTCGTCAATTTTCTTTTCACACAATTCTTGGTCCTTAAGTCGTAAACAGTGATGTTTGACAAGGCAGAGGGACAACAGCAAAGGCTGAGACAAACAACACAGGTAATCTATGGGACACTAATCCCTAACCCTTTATTAGGCAATCTTTATCTAAAATGATCCCAAGATGTAGGATATGAAGAACTGAACTGTATTTCTTTTGTGCTTTTCTCTGGTTGAATAATTTCTCCTAATTCTCCCATGGTGTGGACAGGAAAGAATTGAGCCAGAGCCACCTCGTTATGAATGGATTTCTTTGTTTCTTTAATTTCACACAGTTTAAAATACAATATGAAATCAGGCTACAGTATATAAAAAACTTTCCAGCAAGATGATGTGCCAGCATCAGCTACTAAAAGAAACAAACACAAAACTCCCCCATAAGAATTTTTTTGCATTTGTTTTTTTTTAAAAAAAAAACAAAACATTTAAGACACTTACATCGCTACATCTCTAAGCTACCTCAGATCTGATTTTTAAAAAGCACCTGCTTTTCCTTTTTAAATCTTGCTTTTAAATTTTCAGCATTTAAAAAATATAAATTATATGAAAATACAAGTTGGAAAAAGTCAAACACAATATAACATCTTTTTCACCCCGATAATTCTCAGCTTAAACAAAAAAAAACAAAACAAATTATCCTTAAAAAAGAAATTCAATAACTGAGGCAGTATTCCTGATAGAGATAATTTCATTTTAACATATATACTTCATATATGTATTTGTATACATATACTTGTGGTTCCTTGAAACATCTTTGGAATGTACGTAAGAGTTCAACAAATTTATATAGACCCCGACAGAGAACACAGCATGCACAGCATGGCTAGAAGAGAGGTGTGATCTCACCATGAAGGTTAATGCTTTAAAACCCAGAGTGTTGGTCTCCAAAGTGAGGAAGAGCATCTCAGACCTAGAATGCTTACACCGGTCTCCATGGCCACAAGATCAGAGTTCTCTATAGGGAGCATCCTTACCCCCCACTGACTCTGAGCCCAAAGCCAACCACACAGGTTAAAGCATTTCTCCGGGAAAATAATGGAGTCACCCAGCTAGATCGGATTTGTTCATCCTTCCTCTGAAGTGAACGTGTTCTTAAAGAGCATCAATGCAGCAATGCCGCCACATTTCCAGTGTATAAACCACCCACCACTCTTCCTGGGATGGTCTCTGGCCTTCGGACAAAACGGGGGGAAAGCATCCGGCCAGATGGACAACAAAGCTGTCTGACTAATATACTATCTACAGATCCTGAAATGGTGGACCTAGGAAGAAAGGGCATCTTGGCAAGTCAGCAAACTGAGGCGTGTGGGAGGCACTTGCTTATATCTTGTCTGCTAGACCACTGCAGGTGGTAGACTCTCAGAAGGGGCGTTTTCAGCATGAACTGAATAATGGGAAGGATGATGACTTGGGGAAGTGACGGTTTAAGCAAAGAGCAAACAATGGCATCAGCACTGGATGCACTCTTTCACCATTACGGAAATGTGGACAGACTTAAGTAGAAAATTCAGTACTATTTCAGCTGCAGTTTTATACAAATGTGTACACACACACACACACACACACACACTGCCAGTGCCCAACAAAGATCACATAAAATAAGAGAAAACAGCACAATCCAAATGATCCCACCTAACACTCCCTGAGCAGCTCCTAACTATTTTGAGAGCTTCATTAAGGCACCTGCATTTGTAAGATCAAAATATATAGCTGGAATGTTTTGCCTTTGCTTCCTTGTGGGGATGCTCCAGTCAATCAGTACAGAACACACCCATGGCAATTCAGAGTCTTCAAGAGAATCTGGGAGTCAGCCACCGACTCTCGTGAAGATGATACCAGGTAGTTCCAATCCCCGAAGGGCAAGCCTGGAGAGGCCCACCTCAACCAGTTGCCTCTTTTCCCTCATGGAAGTCCACTGTCACTGTCTTAACTAGGCATGTGTACAGTGGAAGTGGAAGGGATTCTAATGATACCAGGCGCGTTTCCTTACTTTGTTTTTACCCACAATGCCTTATTTTCAGGTCTCCTCTCCCAACTGGCAAGAAGATGGCTGCCTCAATTAAGTCTTTGAATTTAAACATGGAGGAAACGAAACATCTAACTGCCACAGGCCAACTTATTTTCCTTACCTAGCTCCTTCCCTTGTATTTTCTCCTTCAAGTCTTCCTCTCACCTGCAGTTGACCTTCGCTTGCCCTCTGCCTAGGCGAGGGAACAAAAGGTCAAGTCCCAGGGCTCTTTACCACTTCCTCTGCAAGCAGCCTCACCTGAAATCCTTCCTGACAAGCGCCAATTCTTCAAAGGAAAGCCTCTTCCCAAAGGAGGCCCAGTCACATGCTACTCAAGTACCCTCTTCATTTCTGTGGCCTCTGAACCCTGGCAAGTCTGTACTCTTTGATTTGTGTTGTGAAGGCGGAAGTTACACTTTCGTTCACCTATCAGGAAGCATCACATTCCACTCTGACTGATTAGTGAGGTGGGGGAGGGGCAGCAATGTGGGATGCTGGGGAAAAATAAGACATCTAGGAGAGTTCTTCTTTTGAAATGGCATGCATTTAGGCCTTAAGACCTGAGGGGGTAATGCCCATGCGAACAGCTTTTATTCTGAGTCTTCTATGCTTCCAGTAGAGATTTAACCAAAACCAGGTTAATCCTCCTCCTTGGATTTCCTTACCAAGACTTTAACAGTGCTCCTATGTTAACAACAATTCCAAAGCAGAGCTGCAAAAATACATTCAGTGCAAAGACTTAATGCCCCTTAACTAACACTAAGTCCAAAGCCTGACAGTAAGTAAAAGGACAGGATTTCTCTACAAACCGCAGGTGGAATTCACACACACACAGTTCCCCTGTCCCCAAATCAGCATTTGTTTCCTTTAGCTGTAAGAGTCTGGGGTCTCTGATCTCAATACAAAGCTTGGCTGTCCCAATGGGGTCTATATAAACAGATGCCTTTCACTGTGACAGAATCCTCAGTCAGCAAATAACAACAAACTCACAATACTGCAATACTGAGACCACCTTAGAGCTTAAGACGATATTTTTTTTTAAGAAAAAAAATACTGGCACAAAATTTAATAAAATAAACTTCAACATAAAAACAGTTTTGGACCCCTTCCATTAAAGTCCATCTTTGTTTCAAAAAGTACAAAGGTTAATAATTCTTGAGTTCAGTAATCCCCTGAAGAAACGGTTTTCATCCCACCCTCCAAACTGACTTTCATCAACCTCTTTACTCTTAAGGTGACAATTCCTCCTGCTAGTAGATCCACAACTAAAGATGAAATTTTTTCTTTCATGAATAAAGGAAATGACTGGACGCATAAGGTTTTTTTTGTTTGTTTGTTTGTTTGTCTTTTTTTTCCTCTGCAAGCCAGGTCCATCAGGCTTCTGAAAAGACCATTTTCCCCCTCCTGAAAATCTGCTCGGGAACCTCCAGCCCCACCCACCCCACAGGTCCTGACTTCTGTTCCAGCCTCGCCAATGGCCAATGGAATACAGCTGCAGCTCCCTTAGCTCCCACCCCTGAATGTGAAAAATGAGTTCTGGAAAATAAAACATAGAATAACAATTAAAAATGAAGAGTCCAACCAACAGGGTTGCTCTCTGGAAGGTCTGGGCAGGGTCCCCCGGCCCCTTCTGTGTCCGTTTACTCGTCAGCATCTGGCTTTACATCCAGCATGGCGTGCAGCTCCTCGGGGGTGTATCCCAGCAGGCTCTGCAGGTCGCAGACAAAGCGGTACACGTAGCGCTTACCCGCCGTCTTGTGGATGATATTTTTGTCATAATAGTAGCGAAGGCCACGGCTCAGTTTCTCATAATTCATCTTAGGCTTGTTTTTCCTCTTTCCCCATCTCCTGGCCACCTGTAATAAAAATAAAATTAAATACAAGCGGATAAATGCCTGAAGGATAATACCACGATACATGTGTATGCAGGTCTTCACATCCGTCATGATGGCCGAACAAATGCTCAGAAATGTGTGAAGTGTGTGTGTGTGTGTGTGTGTGTATGCATATTTCTGATTTATTCCCTCTGATTTTCATTTCCATTTTTAAAAATATTTTGAGTTCTTTATAATAACTACACATCGAATGTATAGTTAGGAGTCATGGGCATTCCAGGGTTATTTCAAAAGATGTAGGCGGAACAGTGTAACATTTTAATACAGCTATGCATTGTGTTAAGATGAGACCAGGCTAAATGGCATGTCTCCAATCACAGATATTTACCATCACTTTCTGGGGACCACTCAAAATAACCCACATTAGCTATTCTGAACTATCTGCTAATGGTCTGTAGCCACCCTACATTGCCACAGAGATTCCGCAGTCTCCTCTTCCTGTAACTGCATCCTTGGGATCAGTAACCAGTGTCTCTCCATCCCCTTACCACCTCCTGACCATGCTGGTATAAGTCACTATTCTATCCTCTATGTCTACGGAATCAGCAATTTGGCTTCTACAAGTAAGCAAGAATATGTGCTGCCCTTCTGAGCCCAGAACATTCCTCTCAGTAGAACAATGTCCCTATCCCATACGTATCACTGAAATAGAACTTCTAAGTTCTGCTTTCCAAGTGCTGAACTCAAATTTAAATGTGTAAACTGATGAGAACAGAGTGACTCTGAGCTCCTCTGGGATACAGTTAAAACACTTGATCTTGAAGGAAAAAGAAGAGTCATGGGGCAGACATCCCCCTGGCCCACACTGTAAGCAGACATCCTCAATCTGAAAGCACAAAACTGGACAGGAAGGTGAGGATGGGAGGAGAGCGCTGGCTCCTCTGCATCCACCAGTAGGAAGCATCCTTTTGGACCAGGGCAGAGACACATCCTCATGTCTGCCAGAAGAGTGATCTCCTCTCTCATACACCAACCATTTATTAAGCATTCAGGGATGAAAGGACAGAAAAACAATCAGAGTGGATGCATCTTTCAAGGCCTCTCAGATGCGCGGAGTCAGGGACTACACAGAGGGTAGGACCAACTCTGTACCAGGAACTTATGGACATATCAGTTGATCTCGGAAAGTGTACACACTTTGCGTTCAGCCAGTGATGGAAGAGCTCAGGCGGGCTGCATCATTTGTTCTAGGTCACGCAAGCAGCAAGCGCAGAGCTGAGCTACAAATCCAAGCCCAGGGCATCACGACCCCAGCCTTTTCTCTCACCCATTCTCAGTCCAGGACTCCCAAGTCACTCATTACATACCTCATCTGGGTCAGAGAGCTTGAATTCCCAGCCATCTCCTGTCCAGCTGATAAAAGACTGACAAGACTTATCAGTGAGTAATTCCAGAAGAAACTGCCACAGCTGGATCGGCCCACTTCCTGGAAGCACAAGGCACAGTGGCTCATTAGCAAACACACTGAAGGCTCACAGCAGCTAGTCCCACTGAGCGGCAGCCCTCCTGCCCCCTCCCAGCCTGTCTAGACTGGAGAAAGCTCAGGCAAGCTACAGCACAAACACTGGAGTCAGGACTCTGAGCTCACAGAAAAGCAAAGATTTTCCTTCTAAAAGGAAAAGGAAACCACACAGGATGATATACCATTTGTCTGTTTTTATTAATTTCCAGGTTGGTCTCCTTTAATTGCTGTGTTCTTTTAATTCCAGAGTTTTCTGGAAACAAAACACCAAGTCTATCCTCACACATGTTCTAAGGAAGTACTAATTTTGTTTGTTTGCTTGTTCTGAGAGGACTTACTACAGAGCACAGGCTGGCCCAGAACTTGTAGACCAGGTTGGCCTAAAACTTAGAGATCCACCTGCCTATGTCTCCCTGGTGCTAAAGGAGTTTAGTCCCTCCTCAGTACACACAAACTTTGGGTAGCAAAGGATCAGTACTTCCTTATCACAATGAGAACATACCTTCAGCTCTGTGAAGCCATCTTGTTATAATAAAAGCACTCAGAAAATGCCTTCTAAGCAAATGAATTATTTGAAGGAATGTCTCAGAGGGCTGCTTATAAAGCCTTCCCTTGCTCCATATCTACCCATCTGTAAAAAATCCACTTATTGAGTGCACAACTCAAACACATGTTCAGATTTCCTGGGAGTCAGGTTAAGTTAGCAGCTGTTGCTACCTGGCTGAGCTCAGGAAGCTAAAGATGGCAAATGAGAGACCCACTGAGAAGCCATTCTTAGTGACCTAGGAGCTGAGAAAGCAAACCTCTCTTGAGAAATGAACTATGATAGCTCCAATGTCAGTTATAAGTTTCCTGATGCTCAGTAATCTCCCACATCCCTGACAGAGAGACAGGAAAGATGACATGAGTTCTATGCTCACTCTCTATTAACACTACAGATCTCAAATATGAGCAAACTCCTAACTAAAGGGAGCTGCTCTTCACTGTGGTCTTAGCTACACATCAGCGCTTTCTTCCCTGCTTGTGAATTCTCAGTGACTCAACGAGACAGAAACTGTTATTAGTCTATAATAATTTCTACCACTCTTCAGCAGAAAATCAACAACAAAACCACAATATACAACAGAGTTATCTAACTTGGGTAAAGCCATTCAGATAAGAAACAGAATAGCTGGGTCAAGACCTCAGATTCTTCAATACATTTGCCCAAACCAAAAGTCAAGGACCTAATGAAACTGCCTGCCTGGTTGCCGTGACTCAAGTACTAAATGGTTCTGGCTTTCAGGAGCCATCTTCCTTGCTTCTCACAATCGTCACAGACTCTTGAGGCATACATGATACCTATGTTGGGTACCTATCATTACAAGTGACACTACCAGCCCCAGAAGACCCCCTGCAGTGGCTAAGTTTTATACTATCAGAATCTCTCTCACACTGTCTTAAAATTTTCTCTCACAGAGAAGCTAATCTATTAAGATTGGGAGAGGGATGGAAAGATGGGAAGACCCAGACAGGTCCTAATCATTGACAGGTGAGTAGCGAGCATATCTGCAGGTCCTAGAGAGGAAGACTCAGGAGTACAGCACAGGCTGGGACAGGAAAAAAAGAAGCAGACTTCAAAATCATATCAGCACCAGCTCGGGGATGGAAGCAGTTTTCAGCAGTCTTCCTACAGTGTTACCTAAACTTCAGTGCCCAAGAACTCACCACAGCCTATGGGCATCTGCGCACTGATGTCTGAATGTGGCTGGGGACATGGGAATCCTAACCTGAAAAGCTGTTTCTCCTTAATGTTACTTTTCCTATGTTTGGGAGGGAGGTGCAGGCGGGGGAAGGACAAACAACCAAAAAAAAAAAAAAGCTGATATGAGCACTGGTAATCCACTGCCAACTATTTTTGCCAACTGTCATTCTAGACCAGAGAGAAGAAGAAACAGGGAGAAAAGGTACCAAGCAGAGCTTGAAAGGTAAGACACGTCTCTGGTTCACTAGTGACAACATCAGCTCAAGTCTCCTTCCTGGGACTCTTGCAGAAAATGCAGGTTAGCTGACCGAGTGCTACTGACAGCCCGCAGGAATTTAAATGCTAGCATCCATCTGTGTGTGGTCCCAGCATTAGCAAGGCCAAATGATAAGCGAGAATTCAAGGCCATCCTTGTACCCTGGTCCATACGGTGAGACTCCTCCCCTAACCACCCCAAAGTGGGGATAAGAACTTACATACCATTGTGCCCAGTGAGACAATCCCGTGGCTAATCCTAAAACTTCCCAACTAGACTTTTCATTGACTTCTATACATTGCCCTTCTGTTGGAGAGAGCAACAGAAGGAGGAAGGGTGTAGAACTGTAACTTCCAGGTTATCAATTTCCTGGATGGTGTCACAAGGACCCTGGTCCTACAGCAACACATCAGCCTCACTTCACTTCTGGAGGGAAAATCAATTCCCCATGGAGACACAGGCATGAAGGCAGCTCTGGGGTTGCAATGCTTACTGGTTTTGCATATCTGCCAGCCACATCCAAGTCCACACCCCAGACTCATGAATGAGACTTGCAGTCCCGGTTACAGGTCTCCTGAGGCCCTTTCTTGACTGCATAGCAAAGATCTGTTCACACCCTCAGGGCTCCAACCTCCTTCCTTTGTCCTTGCTCCAACATGCTCTGAAATCTCAAAGCTTCTTCAATTCTCCTTCCCAGATCCAGGCCCCATCCACCTACCCAAATGGATTGTGGTTCCAGTGAACCTCTGTCGCCCACAGCAGAAACTGGTACTAAGAATAGCGCCAGTCATGGGAAAGGGGAGCTCACATGTTAAATGTGACTCACAATGGCAGGCCTGTCTGGGGCCCCAAGGCAGTCAACGGCGCCCTTCACCATGCTGCCCCGCGGTGTCACACATCAGGAATCCAGTCGCATCATTGGGAAACTATGTTGCTCCAGTGGAGTTCGGAGCCACAACAACAGAGGGGTCCCTGTTAGAAGGAGGTCTTCCGAGGCAGGGCAGGACAGGCCACAGGACACACCCACAGGCCCACCTCCTATCTTGCGCCTATCTCCTGAGTAGATTTCCTGAGTAGGCCCCTGGCTCTGCTCTTCTCCGGCCACCCCAGTTAGGGAATTTCCTGATGGCTTTTCCTTCCCTCGAGATGAGAGGAAAATTCTTATACAGTGCTGGCAGTCCTAGTTTGCAAAGCACAGACTTAGTCCAGACTTAGAAGAAATGCATGGAGCAGCCTGGGCCAGGAGACAAGAACACCAAGGCCACTGCCCTCCCGGGGACCCTAGAGAGGCCACAAATCAGGCGCAGCTTCACATAAATCCCTGCTCATCTGGGTCATGGTTCATGTCTCTTGTCTTCATCTAGAAATTGCAAGGCCTAATGCCTATGTCGATGACTGAATATTGATGTCTCTTGTGTTTTGGTCACTGACTCTGAGGCTAAAACTTGAAGTAAGCTGGGAATAAATGTTATAAAGTGTGTGTTCCTGCACATGCATACAGGCTGGCTTGTTTGGTTGCGGCTATCTGTTTGTTCTTGGTTGGAGATTAAACTTAGGACATTGCACTACATGATGGGCAAATTGTCTAAGATTGAGCTATTTAATTAAGACTCAACTATTTAATTACCTATTTATATAAGCATACAGACATTTTGAGATAGACTCTCACCACAGTTGCCCAGGCTGGCCTTGAACTTGTAATCCTCCTGCCTCATCCCCCTGAGTAGTTGAGATTTACAGGCTTGTACCAGTAAGGTCAACTACGGCAGCCTTTCACACTTAACGGTATGGTTATGCATTTCGTGTTCTAGGCTTGCAGACTACCCGCCCAAGGCAGTGGCCTCAAGGCTGGCAGCAGAGGAGGCATGGTTAGATATCAGGTCCTTCCACATCTACCCCACCAGCATTTCCACTTTAAACGTGGCCTTCGATGGGGAGTGTGGGGTGTATACATGTATGTGCACATATGTAGAGGAAAGGAGACCACCTCAGGTGTCTGAAAGAAGCCACCCACCTCTGCACTGGTCTGGAGCTCCAAGCAGACTAGACCAGCTGGCCAGAGAGCTCCAGGAGTCTTCCTGTAATTTTTCCTTCCCAGCACTGAGATTTCAAAAATGCACAAACATGCCATGCTTTTTAGGTGCTAGAGATCTGAGGATCAAACTCCATTCCTCATGCTTGGAAGGTAGGCACGTTGCCAACTGAGCCATCTGCCCGTCTCCCCAGTCACTGTGGCTGTGGTTCCTAACACCAAGACTTGTAGTTAGCTCAAGGCCCATCCCTCTCAGCATTGGAACACATGTTCCCAGGGAAGTCTCTGTTCTCATTCATCCCTGAAGCCCAGACAACACCTGACCAGCACAGACCTCCCTGCTAACAATTCTAACACCGTGTTTTATCAAATGCCTCCAGGTTTGTACTCTTACATTTGTGGGGCCAGGCATGATATCTCAACATTTAATGAATGCTTTTGCAAAAACCATCATCTTCAGCATGTATGTATGGGGGTGGGGGGCATACAGGCTTGAAAGGTGTCTAAAGGCCTCTCTATTAGAATATATTTGGGACTAGAATGTGGATGACACCCAGGCTATGCTGCACCAACATGCTCCCAAAATAAAGCAGCCACACCTCTTGTCCTTAGGGGGTTTGGGCTGCTCTAAGAAGCTGAAGTCTTTAGTTCTACTCTGAAATTCAAATTGAATACCTCAGTGTGGCTAGGATGGCATATTTATTTTAACCTATGAAACTCTCATGGTTGATCACCCTTGCAAAGGGGCTGACTCTGCCCTGAGACACATCTGGCAGGTGGCCCTGAAAGAGCGAATAAGCCTGGCTGGCCCCTCCCTTCCAGCCAGGTGTCTGCCCACAGCCAACGGTGACAGCAAAAACAGAACACTGGAGTCCGGAAATGACCTGTCTGCTCAGCATAGCCTCCCTTTTTATTCCCCGGGGAGCACCTGTCTCTGAGATGGGGTGGGTGATTCCATAGTCCTAGTACACCCTGCTAATTCATTTACAAACAATACCAGAATCTTATTGTTTCCATGAAGTCATGGTGTTGAGGGGCCAATTAAATAGAAATCACCCAAGAGTTTCTTGCTGTGTCTCAGACTCAGCTCAAAGCTGCACCAAGGCCCATTTTGGATCATACAGCTCTGTAGTTCCGGCACTCAAGGCCTGGAAAGATCTTTGGAAAGGAAGTTTTGGAAAGAAGGAACTTTTGGAAAGGCTGTCTGATACTTACCTCAGTTCTATGCCTAGAGTTGTCACCTCCTGCTTCTTCTGAGTTGTGGTTTTCTGGTGCCACTGTGCCATCCTATCTGGCCTCCAACATGGCCTAGATATGGTATGTTCTACAGCCTTCCCACAATGCCCTGCTTTAGTAAGTCCCTGCTATCCTATCCTGTACTCTATAAATATGGGCCTGGGTCAAAGCCTACAAATCAAGAGTAGTGGATAGAATATAAGCTCTACTAATGAGACCGATAAAGCTATACGTGCTAAACACAATGATGAAAAATAATTCAGAAACCTAGAAAAGCAAACAGAGAGAGAGAGAGAGAGAGAGAGAGAGAGAGAGAGAGAGAGGACGCATGCACACACAGATGCATGCACACATGTATACACGTAAAGCCTGCATAGACGGCGACTCCTACAGAACTTTGATTTTAATTCTTCCTGGTTCAAATTAAATATAATGCAACTCAAGCTCCCTGGGCTTTGTTTTTCTGTTCCTGGAATGGAACAGTAATCCCGCTTGCCATTAATGTACAGATGTCCATTAGGCCTCTCTCCGAGAAACACGGCAGGCGTAGGGAGAAAGAACACTGAGGAACAAACGTCAGAGCTCAGCAGACTGGGAAAAACACTGGAATCATGCACAACAGCATAAGATGGCGGAAGAGGCATTTGTCAAAAGAGAATTTTCAAAGAAATAACTGTAAATTCCCTAGATAAAATTAAATAATGCTTCCAAGAATGAAATCAACCTTTCATGTGGAAACTTTCAGAAAGTATAAACTTGGGAGATTTAAAAAAAAAAACACGCAATCATATCAATGTAATTTTTAAAATATCCTAACAGAATAACCACTGGACACTTATTTTAAGTTCAGAATGAGAGTGAAACCCATCCTCTAATTAAGAGTGGGTTCACACCATAAGAGATAGCAGTTAGGAAGCATCCTGGCCTGGGGAAACCTGGGTCACAGATAGACTTAGATCTCTTTCCCACAGGGTGCGGTTTCCCTAATCATTCATGCTCTGCCCAAGCCCCCACTGCTTGCACAGACATGGTTCTACAAGGTCTACCAGTACTGAGAAGTGGAGTGCCTTGCCTGGCTACCAAGACTCAGGCAAACCGGCCACTGGGTCAAGTGAGCAGCGATGGGCCAGCTGGGCTGCCCCAGCTGGGGCAGTGTTCACTGTGACTCCCTGAGCTAGCTTGCCTTGGCCTGGAGAAGGCAGTTACACATTTTTAATGTATGAGGAAAAACCTTTGTGTCAGCTGAGGCTCTGCACACCTGCATGCGTTCAAGGGTCCACAAGTGGGGGCGGGCGGCAGCAGGCGAAGGCAACCGCTCTGTTCTCTTAAAGGGGATGCCTCCATGTATAACCTAAAGTTTAGACGCAGCCTCCTGCCTCTGAGCCCACCAGAGATGTTGTCGTACCGTGAGCAGCTCAGCCTAGCTTGTATGTGACCTGCACAGCCCCGTCAGTGAGCCTCAAGTCAGGATGTGGGTTTCTTTACAGCCTTTTCCTCCTGGTGTTTTCTAGGGAACAGGCTTTTTAAGAAGCCACCAGAGAGAGCTCAGCTGGGGTCACGGGTAAGGAGTAAAGCACTGTGTTATAAACCAATGGACTATTTTCCTAATCTATGTAAATATCTTAAAGGAAGCACCTTGCTCTGATACCCAGGTAAGCGGAAGAGAGAAAGATGAGTTGACTGATTAGTAAGAGCACAAGCCCAAGACTCCAGACTCTGTAAGGAACTCTGGCAGTCCAACTCTGGGACTAACTTAACTTTGGGGAAGAGGTTCATCTGCATTTCAGGGATAAAGATCATCGCTGGTCGGGCTGGTCTATCGTAACTCTCGGGGAGACATATCTTAAGTGAACATCAGTCTGTATGTACCAGCTCTGACAAGCATGTAGCCAGCAACTGATCTATGAGCATCTTTCACGTAGGGGATGATAGCTAGATTGGGGTGGAACATGAAACAGAATATTAGCAGCAGCGTGGGGCTATAGGAAAAAACCTTCTTGGTTCACCATAATGCTAAAAGCTGAAAGTCTCCTGCCTACGCCTCTGAAGAAGTAGGGCCAGAGAAGGAGCCTGGAGAGGCCTTCACAAGAAAGTGCTCCCCCATGTCTAAATGTCAAACTCCTCCACAGGGCTGGGTCCTGCCACCTCTTAAATACCTTGGGTACAACCCTCCTCCCAGAGTCTAAACTTTCGATTTCAGTCATCCTAGGAGAACTTTCACTCTCTTTATCTATCAGGGAGATGTGAGTCACGCCACTGGGTTCGTTACAGCCAACATTATGCACAGAACCCCAAAGGCCTATCATGGGCCACTGTGACGGTAGAGACACACGATTCTTACACTGGCCAGACAGGGAAGCTATGCTAGCTCACTGAGATGCCACTTTTGTGGGTCGGGTCCAATGTGGCTGTCACACTAACTGCTGTTCTAATGCAGGTGTCCTACTGCAGGGGACATGATAGACCTCCTCCACCATGTCCTATCAAGGCCAGAACTGCTTGGGACAGTTAAAGTCAGGGACAGAGCATAACAAGAGCCAAGCAGGCCCAGTCCTGTGACAGTGGGCAAGTGTGACCCAAAGCCTCCTTACCAGCTAGGCTGAACTATTTCACAGGCTGAGATGCAGATGGGGCAGAGGCACTTCCTACCCAAAGCTCCTTGGGTCCAGGCCCGAAGCATGATCTGGAGGCTTCCCTGCCTCCTCCCCTGTTCCTTCTTTGTCTTTGGAGACACTCCCATACACATTGTTTGCATAGCAAGCCATTTCTTTTTATCTGCTTCTCCCTATTTTGGATACCATCCTAATTGTTAGCTAGACAATGTGTAAAACCTTGGGAAGAATCTCATGTGCTCTGTGGCTTTGGTCTAGACATTCCCTTCCCCCTCAAAATCAATCCCACACTTGTAAAAATGAGGAAAACAGAAGCTTCCATGTGTGGTTTTGGTGAAAAGTTAACAAATGTTACTATCTGAAAGTTCAGGACCCAGTGGGTGCTGCTAAACCTGAGGCTCACTGGGCTACACGTCAGATGGGGCCTAACTAACATTAAAGATCGTGCTTTGCCCCCATGCCGTCAGCAACTGCTGGGATTCTGTAAGTGAAATATACCTCCTGACCTGGAAGAACTAGAATTATATAGCAGAGATGAGAGGGCTAAAGACTAATATTTGGCAGGGATGAATGTACTCTCTAGTGGACTTCCTAGGTGCCTAGCATCCTTCTGCATGGATCCATGAATTCACTAATTCACGCATGCTTACGAGATGGGATCCATTTATTACCTCAACTTTCAGAAAAAGAAAACAGGGCACAGGATTGTGAAATTTCCCAATGTAACACAGCTTGGCAGTGGCAGTGCCCAAGTCTGTACTCATGGTCCCTACAGGCTATAGCCTCATGGTGGAGCACCTCAGAGTGGCCATCCCCAATTGTCTACACTGCACTTCACTGTGAAGGCATGTTTGAATGGCAGATGTTACTGAAGACATGGCATCGAGGAAATCTCACTTTGGGCATGTGTACGGGAGGAGGGGTACTGTTCTGGAATTGAGACTCTGTGCTGAGCAGCGGTTTCTCCACTGGGACAGAAAAGCTCTCAGTGCAAAGGAGACCCTACAGCGCAGAGCTGGAGAATCTGGGACACGTCAGAGGCAAGAGGGACTTTCCAAGCCCATCACTCAAAGGCAGCCAGGGCCTGTGTTGATGTCTCCCAGCACACTGACTGCACTTTGCTCAATGGAAACATCCTGCTTCAAAGGCAAAAAGGTGGAGTTACACACTGGAGTCAGAGTGGGATTCCCAAGCAGATACTGCCCAATTCCGTCATGCATAATAAGATTTTGTTAAAGGAACAGTGACCCCCCCCCCAATTGTGAGTCTCTGAGAATTCCCTAAATCAGACAGGGGAGCTGTTCCCAGCAGAGAGCCAACCTGTAACCCAAAATACAGACAGCTCTCAGAGAGGTACAAGTATTCTAGGGGTTCAGACAGACCGGAAAGCGAACCCAAAGGCAGCATGTGCAGTTTCAGCTCAAGGCTCTGAGGAAGCTCGCCAACCCTGGCCTTCAGAACTACAAGCAGAAAGAGGGAACCCCTCTTCCTATCAAACGTTAAGACATTCAGAAACAAAAGTTAACAACCGTGTGGCCAAAGCCTCCAACCATAGGAATTCCTCTGCTGGTGGAGAATGATTAACCGGTGTTACCACACTAACCAGCTGAGAGGCAGGAGCTGTGGAATGGCTCCGCAGGCTGCAGAGAGCCACTCTCCTCCCACCCACGTCTCCTTCTGGGAATTTTCCTCCCTGATCCTCCAATGTGATTCTCCATTGACCTACAACTGAACAGCATGCTAACCAACCCAGGACTCTACTAAGACACCCAAAAACAACCTTCGTTTACCCGGGGACCTGCCATCAGGCTACACAGTGACTGAGAATCAGTCCCTCAGGCCTCAGAGCTACTCTGGGCAGGAAGATTTGATTCGTTTCCTGCAACTCATCTATCACAGTGACATAAGCTCCAGAAGGAACACAGTCTACATCCTCTTGTTCCTAGCTTCCTTCTTCCCTACAGGGATACTGCACAGGGACACTCCACACTCACACCGTACTGCCTCTGACAAGTCTACGAGTTAGCGCCAGTCTTGCCAGGCCAAAGGAGCTCAGATAAGTCATTACCTAGCGTCTCTGGCTTTTGGAAATGTAGCCAATGCTCAGTGTTTGCAACCAGGGTCTCTCCCCATTCTGACAAGTTGGCCGATCTCAATGCTACCTTATGGCGGCAGTGTTTGCATGGAGAGATTACACCAAGAGGCTAGCTTAGGGCAACGTGGGAGAAAGCTCCACTTTTCCTAACCTATTTTTGGAGTATGGGATATCTACACAGATGCACGCTATATTACAAACTTAGCAACCTGTCTCCCTTTTCCTTATTGCTAGCTCGGGTCCATCAAGAGCTTCCCAACACTGTCACCATTTTGTGCCCTAGTACATGCAGACTATTTTGCAACTCGGTTTTCTTCAGAAGCCTGTGAATGTAGGTGTTACATGCCAAAGTCACAGGCTGTGTCCCGAAATGAGGGGCTTGACGGGCCTTCCTTCTGTAGCCAAGTTGTTTATTTCTCCAATGTGTCTTATCAGCAGTGTTAGGTTAGTGTGCCCTAAAACTCATCTACAATCACACCTCAGGAGTTGTGAGTGTGACCTGGGAATTTGTGTGACTTAGGCTGACCCTCCTCTCATCTGTGAAATGGGCAGAATAGCATTCATTCTGACCAAAGTTAATTTAAGAGGGCCGACAGGGGGCTGCTTTTCCTCTAAGTCTGATTCCATTTAGTGTGATATCACACACACACACACACACACACACACACACACACACACACACGGAGGGAGACAGACAGAGAGAGAGAGAGAGAGAGAGAGAGACAGACAGACAGACAGACAGGAAGGGAGAATATAAAACATTCTTTTAAAACGGTCATTAATGAATGGCTTTAGGTATAGACTTTTTTCCAGGTTCTGGGTGAAAAAGAATCTTTCTTCCTTCATAATTACAGCTTAGCTGGTGATGACATACCCAGACACGAATTACCAGTAGGTCACCTGCAGTAGGGTTATGAATGGGCCTTTATCAGTAACTGTGACTAGGAGTATGAAATAAAGTTCAATAATGGTGATTCCCAGGCCAAGAACTCTGTACTGAAGCCAAAGCCAGCTCCTACCCTTCCCCCTACCCTCAGTCACATGTATGAAGTGTTAATTAGTGACAAGAGGCCACCTGGGCCTTAATCCCGCTGTAAGGGACATGGAGATACTCAAGGAGTATTTCCATTCCTTAACATGAAGACCAGATGGTGCATTGAAGCAAGGCATGAAACATTTAAAATTCATTGAGCAGCTACCTTCTTGCAGAATGAAATTACCTAACCTTGGATAAAGCACGATCTTCGTACTCAGTTTCACCATCTCTAAAATGGGGCCAGATAGGCAGGGAGGAAAGGAGACTACTATTTAATAATCCAGTATATTATCCCATCCCTATACCCAAATCCATTAATTGATCAATGAATTTATACATTGAGCTGGACACCAGAGGAAGGGACCCAGGATTGCAACGAATTGATGATCTCAGCATGTAAGCACAGACATTGTGATTAGGTCTATGGTCTAAGCTCTATAAGGAATTCAGGAAATAGTGGGCTGGTGGCTCGCAGTGTTGTAATTAGAAGGGATTGAGAATGCATCTATGAACAAGAGAAAGCAGAGCCTTGTGATGCTATCAGTCCGCTAGCCGTGAACAGTAAGGTAAGGAGGTACATCTTGGCGGAAGCCAACATTGCACTTGATGTATTCTTCTCTCAGCTAACAGGCAGGCCTTCTTTCAAGTCATGTTATCTGCCCCCACATCTCGACCTCATTTAACAAGTTGCCATGGGAGCCCTGCTAAGGTGGATGCAACTTTCTTATCTTTGAAGGAAGAACGTAACTGGGCAAGAGAATGTGAAAATTCCGTTTCTAACTAACTTATTTCCACACTTACAGTGTGGTAACTAAGATATCACAGGAAGGAGGACAATGTATTCCTATGGAGGCAATAAGGCAATAAGGACAGACACCTCAGCCCCTGGCCAGGGGATGTAGAAGATGCTTCTTCTCAGCTTCGTACATCTAAGCACACACATGCAGGCCAGGCCAGACAGTCACGGTAAGCACATGTATGTAGACCAAGCCAGGTGGCCGTGGTGCAGAAGTCTGGGTGCCCCTATCTCAGGTCACCACAAACTGTAGCAATTGAATTTTAGGACAGAAAGGGGTCAGGACCAGAGATAGAAAACATGTTTATACTCATGTCAAAAGCACTGCCAACAGTGGCATGGTGATTTCCACTTCTCAAAGTACTTTTCGAATGTCAGCTCATCTTAACACGCCTGCATGAAGTTAGTCATCCATTTGCAGACACTCTAGCTGTCACCTCAGGTAAGAGACAGCACAGGAGAGATGTGTTCCCTCTCTTGTTCAGATGTTTCTGAGAAGGGGCAACCAGGCCACTGGCTCAGAGAACCTATAGTGGAGGCAGGAAGTCTTCCCTGAAGTCTCATGGGTCTGCTATCACACACCTAACAAACCCCAACCTTTATTTAGACCACAGCAAGAAGAGATTCTAGTTCAGGCTTAAGGACATTTAGAATAAACTGGATAAGACAGCCTCTGGATGGCGGTGGGGGTGGGGGTAGAGTGGGGGGGGTCTTATCCACACCCAGTTGGTGCTCATTTGCTGAAATAATCAATTTATTCCAAGTAGGGGTTTCTTCTCAGCATGTCTAGCACAATGTCTAGCACTCATTTAATTAATCGATTTGGTTCAACTGCGTTTTCACACGTCCCCCACTGTCAGGATAAGGGTGAACAGTTCTACTTCACTAAAGTAGAAAAAAAGTACAAGGTGAATTTGCCTAAAATCACACGGTGTGTTAGAGCCTGGGAGGGGGCTCAGGGAACTTCTGGTTTCTAGTCTATTGTTCTCACCACTACTCTAGTCAGAAGAAGTTAAATCCATAATTGTCAAGAAACAGAACCTAAATGTGAACATGCCTTAATTTTCCCTCCATTGGAAGAGCTTAGTCTTTGAGAAAGTGAAGTAATGATCCCTGTCCCATCTCCTCTTCCCTCCCCTCCCCTCCCCTCCCCTCCTCTCCTCTCCTCTCTGGCTGTTTCACCCCCTTGTCCCATATGGAGAGAGAGGGAGAGAAAGAAGAGAGAGAGGGAGGGATGGAGGGAGAGAGGGGAGGAAGGAGGGAGGGAAAGAGCCTATCAGACAACCTTCAAACAAGAATACCAGCAATCCTCTGGGCTGCCCCGGCCTTCCCCTTCCCTGCTAAGTAGCCCCTCTCCACTCCACTCCATTACATCCAGATGGAGTCTAGTCTAAATTCCAAAGGCTTCCACTCTTCTACCCTTTGAAGAACTTCTTGTACTTTTCCTCATCTTGGATATCTTCAATGAAAATGAGTGAATCTCCCAATAATCTGCTCTCTGGAGATAGAAAAAGATCCTCTTGAAATGTACCAAGTACCCCCCCCACACTAATACCTTCCAAAGAAAAAAGACATTTAGATATTTCAGAAAGGTCTTCAAGTTTGTCTTTTTCTCATAATTCTGTATGTGGTCCTTGTCACCACTCCCAATCATAGATGTATCTCCTGGGCACTCTTTGATGCAATGACTACCCTAGCTAGGGTCTTTGGGGAATGCAATATAGAGAATATCTTCTTGATCTTAGGAGGAGTAATTTTTCTAAGTATATAAATTTTGGTCTTAAAGATTAGTTAATTTTCAGAAAAAGTCCCAAGACTACCCTAACCCACTTGAAAAAAAAAATATCAGTTATGCCAACAGAAACACCAGGTCTGCTGTCCATCTTCAGTCACAGCAAGACCTCACCTATCCAGTTGTAGACATCTTAGAGGGTGGCACTAAACAACATCTGGCTAACAAAAGTTAACAGCGGCTCTTCACAAGTGCACTTTGTAAACCTTGAAAACACTGCAGTCGCACAGAGAGGATCTGATGCTTCGCACACTGAGTTATTCAATAGTTTTGAATTTTTCTCAAACTATTCCAAGGCTCTTGGATTAAGTATGAGCTGCTGCTCATTGGATCACTGGAACAGTGACCTGCCTGCCTCTCCTATCAGCTTCTCCGTCAAAGCCCTAGCTTGGTGAGCTTCATCCATTCTCTGGGTTCTTTCTGAAATCACCACTAATCTAATGAGAGCTTTCACACCGGAAAGAAGACCAATCATAGTGTAGTAGTTGTGGATGTTGTTTTGTTGTGGTGGTGGTTGTTGTTGTTGAGTGTTTTGCTATGGAAGCCCAGAATGGATCTGCGTAGGATTTAGAACACTGTTCCTAAATTCAAACTGCAGGCTGCCATGGGTAACCATACTGTGAAACCCTCCAGCACACAGGCCAGTCAACTCTGCCTTTGAGAAAGCCAGCTTCTGTTTTTGTATTTGAAAAAGCCTCCCCAGAGCAGGCCAGCAAAAGTCCCTCCTGTACCACCCATAAGGCAGTTTCTAGAAATTCTCAGTCATCACAGGTCCCTTCCCCAGATATGAAAGAAGTTTCAAAGATTAAATTTCCTACCACTCTTAAAAATGAACCCTTGAGATAGGGTGATTCTATTGTCTTCCAAAAAATCAGTGGCTTTTCACAAGCAGAATGGCTTGGGGCTAAAGACCCTTCAGAAACCTCTACTCTTCACAAGAACAAAAAGGGACGCCCTTGGGTCTCTGTGCCTTACACTTGACCCGGCCCACGGAAACATGCAATTAGCCACCTAGACAGGGGCTAGGTGCCTACCTGTGTAGCCAGCCAGGGCAGCAGCAGGAATGACAGGCTTGTCCTTGTTGAGGTCAGCACGGTCACGCACATAGTCCTTGAAGGTGCCCTTGGGCTTGTGGCTGGGCAGGGCAGCGGGATAGTCCTCGGAGTCGAAGCTGTCATAGGAGGGGACACGCTGCAGGCTGTTGAAAGATGACTGGCTGCTCCAGGACTGGGTGAGGCGGTCACAACTATCGTAGCTCTCTACGCTCTCAAAAGAGTCCTGGCCCCCGAGTTTACCTGGAGGTAAAGGAGGAGGTAGGAAGAGGGCGGGGAAAAGAGGTTGGGAAAAAACAGCTGTAAAATCCCTCTTATGGAGGACAGATTGCTAATTAGATCTGGAGAGGGACGAAGGGAGAGAGGGCCTAGGGATGCAGGAGTCCCGGAAGCCCTGAGTCTACGCTACGGGAAAGGATGTTGGCCTGGCCACAACAGCAGAGCTGCTGCCACTGCTTGGCTTATAGTTCTGAGCACAGTGACCAAAGTAAGCTTCTGCTCCTCAGATCTGTCATGAGGACAGACCTTCAAGAATTCTAAAGCCATAAATATAGAAGCTTGGAGTGCTACTTGTCGTGAGATTTCTGGTTAATACATTAGATTTAGTAAGTTAATGAAAAAAAAAAAAACACTGTCAAATTGGTTTTTTTTTCATTTTCAGCCAATGAAATTATCTCAGAAGGCCCAATTTGGGAAGATATTTTGAACATAAGAAAAAATATTCTATTAGACTAAGGGCAGATTGGCCTCCCTTGACCTTGGAACTAAAGCATCACCGTTTAGGTACTTTCTCCCCACATAGTAAGTCATTTCTTTATGACATTCAAAAGGAGAAAGAAGTTATGGGGTGCCTTCAAGGACAGTAAAGCAAAACCCACCAAGGCTCAGTCATTCTTGTAGAGGCAGCAAACCGTATTAGTCACCCTCTCCAGTAGAGTTTAGAACTTGGAATTCATGCTCCCTGGACAGGAGAGGCAGAAGGGACGGCTGAGGAGTGAAGGCCCTGAGCAGGGTCAGAAGGCCTTCACTGTGGGAGTTGCTTAAGGCATTCTGAACCGACCACACGATCAATCGTGCAAGTTCATTCATTTCCCAAAGCAGGTTATACACAGCTGCTGTGGTTGTGGCTGCACAAGCATTCCTGGAGAAGTAAGACTCCACTGGCCAAAACCAAAAAATGTCATTAAAGGGGGAGCTAGGGAGGAAACTCTCAAAGGAAAATCAATCCACTGAAGATCTACAAGGGATCCCAGGAACATTTGTGTTTCTGTCCAATGATCAGCTACTTCTCAGGCAGCTCAGGCTGACCTCAGGAGATGGGATGGCCACTCCTACCCAACCTGAGCCAAGAGATGGACAGATGTGAGAAAAGCGTCTGCAGAAATGTCCTCAAATCAATTCTCAACTGTGTGAAGCTGGCTAAACCCTCAAGAGGAGCCTTATCCAACCACATCAGCGTGTTCCTGGCTGAGGATTGGTCAAGAAAATAATATTCAGACATAAGCAGCTGCCCAAATCAAAGGCAAATACCAGGGGAAGAGACTGTCCCCAAAATTAACAAAGAAATCCCAGATAAACAAGTGCTTCTGCTGGGAACATTGTGCCCTGCTGCTCCCTCCTGTGTTGCTGAAGACAGAAATGTCGTCTCTCGGTCTATCCTCTGCTTACTTGTTCAAAAAGAAGGAAATGTTCAGAATGCAAATAAAAGCCCAAGGAGTTAGTGGTCCAGCCTGCACCACATTGGGCCCTTTCCATTACTATTTTCTTAAGTCACATTAAATGTCTCAAAAAAGCAGCCCCCACACAAAATGCCACAGGCTTCTTAGCAGGACAGAAAGTTCCTTTGTGCCTCATAAAAGGTGTGTTCTCGTGCTGGCTATGGATGCTAACTGTCATTCCATTTCACTCTAGCATAAACACACCAAAAGCCTAAGAAAGAAAATCTGTGCTTCCACTAAGGATGGCCTGGCATCTGAGTCACCCATATGTAGGTATTCCCTATCCTTTAGTCTCTTGCAACTTTTCTTTTCTCTTCAGCCATTTTTTGTATGTGGAGGGCCAGGATCTGAAAGGGCTTCATTTAGTGTTAAGTGCTAAAGTAGGCGTCGCCATTCTCTTGCAGCCTCACCAGATGCCTCTCGGTTCAGCCTGTGGTTTAGAGCCGAGTGCAGCTTTCGTCTTAGTTCTATTTCACAACCCTGGAGCTGGAAGCCTTCATTAACGGGTATTTTCCCCAAAACACTGACTTGAATCCAAAAGGATCAGACACTTGGTCTTGCTTCTCTATTCAATCTGGAAGGCACGCATCATCCCCGAGACTTGCACTGACCATCTTTTCTAAGACATGCCTCTGCAAGGTCCTTCCAAAGCTAATTGAGTCCACCGAACAGTACTCTGAACAGGGGAAGGGTAGCCCCACAGCCACCACAGAAAAGACTTACACAAAGACAGGCCTTAGAGCTCAAATGAGTGGGACAGAGAAGTACTTTGTATACTGTAACACAGCATCTGAATACTGTGATTATTAATAGCTAACAGTAATGTCTTCAGTCTAGACCAATCACAACAGTCAGAATCAATGGCCCTTTGGCCAGCCGTGTTACAGCACATCTACCGTGCAGCAAGCAGGCTTGCTCAAGCTGGTCTTCCCCATAAGTCTGTCGCCTGATCTTGCAGGAGGTGAATGACAGCAGAGCCACAAAGAAATACCTGGCGTCCTTCAGTAGGGATGAGTTTGGGTTTATAATCATTAGTTAGGGTTTCAAGGGGGAGTGAGGACCCAAGAACCAAGAAGAGAGGGAGAGAAGGGCATTTCCACAAATGCAAAACTAGCCACAATTGTAAAATGATATGATTACAGATCTACACAGATTTACAACACAGCTGAACCCCAAACCCACAACTTGGTCTCTTTAAATATACAGATAGACAGCCCCACGAGGAAGAAAATGGAGCTAGGACTTCAAGCTACTTAAGAAGAAGTACACAGATGCATGCACTTGAGGGTATGTATTTAAATAGACACGTACCCAAAAATAAAAGACAGGCAGAAAGGGGAAGACAGACCTGGTCCCACCCATTCCCTTTGGTTTGAAACACAAACAACCTAGGAGCATAAGAAGGATGATCTGGGTTCTGATTTTGCAGGGGCTTTCCCTGTTCAAGGCCAGAGAGCTCTCCCAAGGCTTGCTGGGAGCAAGCATGAGCCACAGTAGGGATGGTTCACGATGGCCATGGGGTAACTCTACCTTTGGCTCTCATTCTTTTGGAGAACATTGAGCAGGTTGCACAGGGACTCAGTCATTCAGTGAGCAAGAATCACTACCCTCCTCTTCCTGTCTTAATACTTTCCCACCAGGAAAGTCACCTCTAGGCTTTTCAGAAGCTAGTGGGCTTTCCTGCATGAAGAAGCCCCTCCTTCTAACAGACTTCACTTTTTCTCAGCAGCAAGACAATCAGAACATGCTGCTTCTCGTAGTGGAATGTTCACGGTCTCGCCTTAAACATCAGGTACATTTTACCTTTGGGGCATCAGGTCAGCGAGACCTATTTTGAAACACTGACTTCACTGCCAGCAAATGTTTTATCACTGTTATAATAGCCTTGTCAACAAGAGTGCCTTCTTTTGGAAGCCTCTGGCCACCTTGTTCCCTGGTCTCCTAGCTAAATACATATTTTTACCACACTGTTGATGACCAGTTCCAAATAAACCATTGGTTAACCATCTCGTATCTTCGCAAACCAAAGAAGTAGCAAGTGGCTACATTCCCAGAATGAGCAACCAGGGTTCATCCCAGGTACCAAGCCAGGGTCTACAGTATGACCCAGGTGAACCCTGAAAGGAATGTCAAAGCACACACCAAATTTCAATAGGATTATGACCTCAAGCAAAACTGTCTTAAAGAAACTGCAGCCTGCCTTTCAATATCTACCTAGAAGTAATATGTAGGCAAACCATTTTATCCTGATAACACATTTGATTATTACTCTGCCATACTGAGTTCCATCATGGACCCCAGGATCTTTGTCATCATGTTGGATAAAGCTAAAATCCAATGGCAGAAAGGGCTTCTTGTCTATACACTTGAAAAAATAAAAAGCTAAGACCAGTGAATATAAGAGTGACAAGAAAAGAAAATGGGACCTGAACAACGAATGGGCTGAGGTCATTCTCATACACCCAAGGAATCGGAAAGTCAATTTGACCTACCACGACTGGCTCTCCCCATGCACATGTTGTCTGGAGTTAACACCTCTTGCTTGATGGCAAAGTAGTCTGTCTGCAAGGTGTCTGTCTGGAGAGGGTCCCGGAGAATGACAGAAGGGTAGTCATTCTCATACTTGAGGGACAGGAGTTCTTCCGAGCTGATGGGATGCAGCGTCTGATAGGACTCTGTGATAAAGCTGGGCTCTGAGAACTCTGAGGGAGGAACACACTGAGCGTGCTCGATACCATAGCCTAGAAAAGGAGAATGTTTACAGCTGGAGACACTGGTACCTGAAAGAAGCAATTCTTACTACCTATCAAGTCCCCACCATGTGATAGGAGCTGACTCCCGTAAAAGAGAAGAGTAAGTCAGAAGGACGTGGGTTCAACCTTGATGTACAACTTGCTATCTGCAGCCCTTGATAAAATACCTTCCCTTTTGGCCTTAATTTACTGGTCTATAAAACAAGGCTGATCAAGTGTTCCTAAGCACACTGTTGAAGAATAAATGAGATTGTGTGTTTATGTATGCACAATATCTACAACATTTCTGGCACTCTTGCAGATATGTGGTGAATGTAACTGTTACCATTGAAATAAAAACTGTAATAAGCAAGAAGATTAAAAAAAAATACATCACACCTCTTTAACGCTACCTTTGAAGTCAGGGCCTTCAGAGAAGCCAATGACAATTCATTTTCTCTGGAAAAAAAGTTATAGTGTGCTAAACTATATTGCACTTTAAAAAAAGTTTTAGTTTCTATAACAGAATGTGATGCTTCACAGTCCATGCATGGAATCCAGAGGATTCCACAGCAACTCCCATCATCTTTAATAATAGGCAAGGAAAGCATGTAGGCCAAAATCAAGTCTCTAGCCCAACCTTCTCCCAGTCACAAGCACACATGGAATTAAATTAGATCAAAAGCTGCCCGGGGTGTGTTCCTTCCCAGTTTCAGGAACTTTGTAGACTGATGATCACACAAATAAACTTAATGTTTGTGCTTTGTGAAAATAAAAAAGAGTAAGTCATAAAATAAGTAACAAAAAGCAGAATATAATAAGAAAAATTACTTTCTATAGAATTATTATTAAAGCATCTGAGATCAAGCCAAGGAGCCTTTCCAAGTTCCCTACCATAAAGAGCCAAGAAATGGAAGGAGAGTGGAAGACAGCACTTACTAATGAAGTAATCCGAGGTGTAACGGGATTCTGGGTAGGTAGGGTTGACTCCATTAACCTGATATGGTTTCACATCCTCTGTAAGAAACACACCAGGGAATAAAATAAAGATAGCATGCATGTGACACTTGACCTACAAGGATCTTGACCACAAGGACCCCAAGGGTCTCAACCTGTTTTTCCCCTAAGTCTCGTGTGTAAGCACACTACAGGAGTTGGGGCCTTGGTTGTCTGGATGGATCCAGCCTTCTCTCAGGATGGCATCACAAAAGTACGGCTGAGCTTATCATTCTGGTAGCTGTGAAACGGGATTGGCCCATGTGCCTTGGGAGGAGACCCAGTGGGCAATCACTGAGGGTTGAGAAAACAGGCATCCCCACTTGGGAGGTGTCTTGGTGTTTCCCTTCAGAGCACTGACTCTTCAGGCTTAAGCCTGGGGGTGTCTCAAGGACCATGATCAGCACCTAACACTCAAACCAATCAACTAGAACCCATTTCAGAACACACTCTAGCCTTCAGGCAAGGAGGTATTTGTATCCTCCACTTTTTGCAGCTATCTGGATTTTGTTTTCCTCTTGAATTCTGCTTTTCTCATTGTTCTCAGAATTCAAGTTCAGGCCCAGACAAGAAGCAAGACACTGGTAAGGTGACTCCGCTCAGTGAACCATGAGAACTTACGTAAAGTAAGAGAAGCGGCATATCCACACTGCCTAGATGCCAACTTCATTGGGACCCAGAAAGAAATAAAGTATAGCAGCAGAGGGAGAGCAGAACTGTCCTGGTGGGCTCAGGGTACCCCGGCTACCCTAGAATCAAATGCAGTGGCTATCGACACTCTACAGAGCTTGACTGCATTGCTTTGCAAGAATCAATCATAAAGAGAGACAGCTGATACGGGTTTTTCTTCAGGTATCTGCTAGCCTGCTGAGAGCTAAGGCTGATGGGAAAACAAGTTCATGCCTGCACTCAAAAAAAAAAAAAAGTTCCCAGTTGAGATAAAATGATTAAACTCTGCTTGAGTGGCTTATCAGATTAAAACATCCCCTGCACCTTTGGCCTCCAGCTCCACCCCAAGCAGCTATGTTCTCTCGCAGCCATGCTGCTCAGGTTGATCACAGAAGGGATGCTGTCCTGTGCACAAACATCCTGATCATCCCTGTAGAAACGTGAATCCATAGAAAGACAGTTTTACTGCCTCAAGCACTGGGATACCAGCTGGGATGACAGGACTTGACTCCTCACAGAGACTCAATCACACCCTACTTCACTCCAATTCCCTGACAGTACTCCCCTGCATGCACACAGCCAACAGTTAATCCTGCCTTAGTGGTGGAGTTTCCTCTGAGAGCATATTATCACAGCAAGAACACTGTGTAGGAAGTGAAATTAAAACAGACTTAGAAGTAAGTGAGTGAAGTTTAAAGTGTTGATCACTAATGGAGGCGAATTCCAAGAGAAAATATATTTGGCAGCACTTTGGAATCAAGGATATGAATGGACCATGACCAGTCTCAGACAGACTGAGACTCCTCTCCAGCTCCTGGTATATCTGCTCTGGGGATTCATTCTGAGTTCAGAGAAGCATTGTATTGACAGACTGTGCTTGGTTTTATGGTCTGGTGCAGCCTGCTGTTGTGTTCAGAAGACAGCAGCTAAACCAGCGCTCCGAAGAGTCTACTACATCTTTCTTTTCCTCTTACGAACAGGCCACTCATGTCAGTGCTTAGGGGTCAGCACCAGAGCAGTCCCTACAGCTGTTGTCCCGTCCCAAGGAGGAGCAGTGGCAAGAAGAACCAAGTCCTAACTGTGTCTGTCCGTGGATCATTTTCCACAAGAAGCTGAGGTGAAGGAACAATCATCACATTCATGTGCCCGGAGGAATGGGACCTGGGTCTTCCCTCAGCCCTGAGAGTGAGGCCTACTCTCCAACAAAGGTCTTGCATGGAAGGAGCTGTGTGCCCTGCCCCCAGAGGCTGTGCCTAGAGCTTGAGGCTGGTGACCACAGGGAAAGGGTGGGCCTGGTTACAGAGGGCAGCAGGCTTCTAGGCTTACAGTCAGCTGTAGGGCACTGCTGACTGCTGGTAACTGCAATTTATTTTAAGAAGAAATTTAGACAAATAAGCACAGAAACACCCAAGTTTGCCGCCCGCTGCTGTTGCTATACTCAGCTGGAGCTCCGGGACGTGAGTCACTTGGTCCAAAAAGGTTAGAAGAGGCCAGCAGAGGAGTCTGTGTCATTACAAGGTTGCAACACCACGTCCTGATATAACCCTAGCTTTGGCTCTGAATGTGAAAGGTATTCTACACTGCCATCATCCCAAGCCAGTGAGTGGCAGAGAAACTCGTCTTGCTAATGAGCTTGGAAAAGCTGTATTCTCCTGTTACCAGAGAGGATACACCATAGATCAACGGAGTATACACATCAGAGTCTCCAGAGGAGGTGAAACACCTGTTTTATAAATCCAGATTTTTTTAAGTCCAGGCACTATTTATTCAAATAATATATGGGTCTAAGAAAATAACACGAATTGTGTACAAGATCTTAAAGAAGTACAATCTTGTTTAAAAATTAAAATATGAAGTCCTAAGGCACAGAAGAAAATAAGTCTTGCTTTGAGCCAGATTCTGTACCAAACACACCCCCACATACCATCTATGCCATGGCTGGACACTCACAGGTCTGTACCAAACACACGCCCACATACCATCTATGCCATGGCTGGACACCCACAGGTCTGTACCAAACACACCCCCACATACCATCTACACCATGGCTGGACACCCACAGGCAACAGCAAGAGTACCCGACTGTCAGGCCAGCTTTTCTTCTTCTCTTAGAGAAACTCCACCCGGCCCCCCTCCCTGTTTGCACCCATTTACCTTTCTGCAGGATCTCTAGATGCTCCCACAGGATATCCCCAACAAAGTCCGGAGCCAGCTCGAGGAAGCATTCTTTCCCCAGGGCACACAGTGCTGCTCCATTCATACAGAACTTCTGGAAGTCCACACCTTTCAGGCTGAACTCATTCACAGCCCACATCACCCAATCCCGGACGTGGGTCTCTGTCCACTGCCGGGGGTCTGAGAAGAGAGGCCAAGTGAGGATAGAGTAGGTCAGGCTGGGAGAAGGCAGGGAAGGGAGGGATGGAGCTGAGCCGGGGATGCTAGCTGCTCTCACTCCCAGGAAGCAGGATCTTGTCCAGCTCCTCTCCATTCGTCTCCCCACAACTATGCCCCGCTTTCCCATTTCGTCAGACAGGAGGAGCTAAAGTCAGACAACAGTAATTCCCTACCTCTTTTAGGGCCAAGATTTCCACTGATCTCCCCTCTCATCCTTATTTCCATTAAAAACCATTAAAATCCCCCAGATAAGAGACTACGCCTGCTTTAATGACAATAATAACAATATAAAGTGTTTTCCACAAATTGCATATGCCTCTGTCTGCTCTCAACTCTGCAATACAGCTGATGTTTTTATCCTCGATTATTTTTAATCTTAGCCACTTAAGTTTTATAATAATCACAGCAGTTAGTAATGGTAAGTCATTCAAGTATCATTATTTGTGACTATGGGCCCAGCTTTGAGTAGCAGTGATGACATAAAATCTTCATACATGACCTAAGATTTGACAGAGCTGTACCAGCCAACGACAGCAAAAAGGATCAAGTGGTAGCAGGCTGCTGTGGGCACAAAAATGATGCCTGGACCCAAAGTAACAGCAGGAGATGCCGGAGCATCCAAAGCTCAGAAGTCACTTTGTTCTGCCTTCTGGTCCACAAAGGATGCTTGGGGTGTGGTCCACCCAGGTTTGCAGTAAAGTTGTAAACAGAAGATGTTAAAAAAAAAAAAAAGGTACAGATGTATTCTAAGAAGCTAACCAACACTTTGGTCTGGCCATGGTGGAAGTCTTTTATTTACAGTTAGACACGGTGTTATTTATAGACAGCCTTCCTCCAACTTTCCAACTTTCTTAACAACAACATCAACACAAAACAAAGCAAAATAAAAACAAGGCACAGCTTGCCTACTCTTGCCTGTCCAGGGAATGTTCTAGGGAAAGCTGACAATTCACAGTTCACGTCTTTATGATGCCTCCAGACTCTTTCATTCTTGGTAAGCCCTTTTAGATAGGAAGGCTTGAAGCACAAGCATAGTTGGCCAATGTGAAAGAGAACAGAGAATGAACATACAGCAACACAGCTAGCTCCCTGGGCTCATCCATGGTCGCCCATACTGACTCTAAAATAAATTTTTCCAAACTTGTCTGCAAGTTGGAATTGTTTGAGAAGTTCACAAAATAAAGATGTCAACAGCTGTTAAGATCATTTGAATTGGTCTATTCCAGGGCTTATCCCAGAAGTTCTCAAAGATCCAGAGATGCTGATATACAGACAGGTCAGGAAACACTGTCCTAAGCTCACGGGCAATGACAGGCTGAGAAGAGCATCAGTCCCTGTGTCTCACAGATGTCTGCACTCGCCCATCGCAGCTGACTCCACTGTGGCTGATCTAAGCCAGCCTTGCTACAGGAGATCGAATGAGCCTTCCCTAAGGATGCAGTCCTAGTGGTCCCTTTTCCTCCTATCAGAAGTATACCTTTGGGGATTCCCAGTCGCTGCTGTTCTTTTGTGAATCCGCTGAAAGTGGCTTTCAATGCTTGGGACATCATTTCTTTGCTGCTCGGAGTTAACAGCGGGACATCTGCGCATTCCATATCTGTAAGGAGAAACAAAGCGGCATATGAGAAACAAAACCCACATAGGTAATTAACCACTCACGGAGAATGAAAGAGTGTGACTGAGCCAGAGAACACAAACTGAGAAAGAACTGTGTTCACATCTTCATCACAGCAGGTAAAACTGAAGGGGTTTTCCACAATATACTAGGGCCCTTTGGGAAAAAAACAAAAAACAAAAAAACAAAGCAACCCTGTTTTGTCTTGCTTACAACACTCTGAATCCTGGTGAACAAAAATTCTTCCTTCTCATTTCCAATACCCATACCCCTCCCCCATTTATCCATCTTATTCATTGAAACCATTTGTGCTACTACATATTTTCAGTTACCTATTTTAAAAGGGGGACATTATTCATGCAACCAAGAATTACTTAATGCCTATAATGTGCAGGAGATGGGAACAGAACAGAAATAGCACCGGCCAAGATAGTGGATTGTGATGCCTTGCAGTGGATTCAGTCATTAAAAATCTACAGATACGAATGTTCAAATCCAACACCAATAGGGCTTCAAAAGAGAAGATGCCTGTTAGCCAAGATCGGGAACTGCTCTAGAGGACAGGAAAGCCTTGCCTCTGGCAGAAGGATAGTGAGACTTGATGGACACTCAGAAATTAGGGAAGGAAACTACACTCTGTCCTAACTGGTCTCAGAGTGTGGTACCCCAAGCAGACATGTCCGCCTCACCTGGAAATGATCAGATACAGATTTTCAGCTTGACGGGAGGCCTATAGGATCAGAGCGCATACGCCTGCTTTTCAACACAAAATCCAGAGGTGAGCCCCGAAGTTAAGCAGCACAATTTTTGGCACAGCATAAATGAAGGTCATGAGATCGGAAGTATGGAAAAGATGAATGGAGAGGTTGCTCACGTCTTTGCTTATTAGGTTTACACCAGGAGTTTTTTGTTTGTTTTGCTTTTGTTTTTTTTTTGTTTGTTTGTTTTTATTTTGTTTGGGTTTTTAGGCTATCGTGAATGCCATCATTTCCCTGATTTCCTCAGAGGAGCCTTTGTCACTGGTAGATAAAAAGACACCTGACTTTTTTGTGTAAGTTAACTTTGTATCCTACCACTTTGCTGACGATTAGCTGGTTAGGAATTTTCTGTTTGCATACACTGTCATGTCCCCTGTAAACAGGGAGACTTTGCCTTCTTTTCCTATTTGTATGCCTTTCACTTCCTTTTCAGGCTCTAATACAACTTTGAGCACTATCCTACACAGTAGTCAAGACAGTGTCACCATACGCCTTCCTTGAATGATATAGAGAAATCCAGCTGAAACTGAGCTGGCTCAAAGTAGTCTTCACAGTTTTAGAGTGTGATGCAGACTCCTGGAGAAAAGGCAGGAGTGGTCTTACACAGCTGTGAGCCCTACACACTCCAAGAGTTCAGCTAGCAGCCAAGATGTGCTGACTTGTGCAACACTGGCACGGCCGTTACAGAGTAGCCAACTCCTCTGTTTTTGAGGCCCACTCCACAGGACAAAATGGCTGCTACATTAAGCCCTGTCAAAAACTCAGGGGTAAATTAATACTACTGTTTAGCTAAACCCGCATAGCATCAAACTGCCTTCTAAATATTTATGCTGATATTCATCAACAAATGCTAATCCCATCCTTAATCAGAGAAACTGCTTCTGCAGTAATGGTGGTAAAGGAGACTTGTAGCCACACAAGATGCTGAGAATACATGGCAGATGAGCTATCAGCCCTCAACAAGACCTTTACACCATCCCCTCTAAGGTGCAGGGAACAAAGCAGGAGAGGAAGCAGAAATCACAGGAGAGCTAGAACAGAACACGAAGAGAAGTGTTACAAAAGGCGTAGCCGTTGCAATCTCAAACACACAGCAGCTGTGGATGCCCATACTACACCTGCTCTTCACAAGAATAAGCTCCCCGACAGCCCAGTGTGGATGAGACAGCCTTAGGGTGCCTTTCCCTTCATTGGGAACTATTCACTAAGTGACAGTTTCTGCAAGATGGGGTGTCCTTGTTTTAGCTATTTACTCAGTGATGACCCCCCAGGCTCCAATGGATATTTCTAAACTAAACATCACACAGGTGGTCCTGATTAAACTAATTGAGTCACCAAGTCAAAAACAAAATTCATGTCCAGGAAAGAAACTGGGGGGGACTGACAGGAACAGTAATAAGATGAGAGAAGAATAATCAGAATACACATACACAAACACACATACACACATATATATGTATACATACATGAAATTTTCATAGAATAAACTTAATTTCTAAACTTACAGAAAAGGAAGAAATAAAACCGTGGAACACACAAAAGAAAAAACAAAAGGTGAACGAACAGCTGCTGAATCAGAGTGATCAGGAGGTGAGCTGTTTGACGTGAGCCTGAAGGGTACGTGGGAACAGTAAACAGGCCACCTTTCCCCGAGGAAAACAGAAAGCTGCTCTAGTTTAAGCTGGGGAATGGCCTCAGTGCATTTGTTCTCTAGGAGACTGCCTTGGCTGGTTTGCAAAGAGAGCTCTAGGGGAACACGAACAGCTGTCCGGGCACTTCTAAGAAAGTGGCAGCATTTGTTCGCCTGCCTGAGAGGTGACAGTGGCTTCAACTACCTAAGTGGCAATGCTGATAAGATATGCAGGTAAGCCTTAAGTGCACACAGGAAGTCCCAATTTATGATTTATGTTGGTGGGAAAGGACAATGAGGTATCAAATCCTGAAGCTCTGCCAGTATCAGCAGACTCCACACAGTTATTCCCCACACAGTTACACCCCCACACACTTGCAGGCCCTGTTCCCAATATGGGTATATATGCAGGGCCAACATCAAGCATCTTCTGAACTCATCTTGGGTCAATCTCTCCCCAGAGCTAATCCCGCCTAGCGTTTCTGTGACTTTTTGAAGTAATTCTCTTCACTGCCCTGAATTTTAGAAGCCTGAACTGTCAATGTACCACATGCAGAAGTGGGTGTAAGTTCCTCAGCTAGCCTGTTCTAAGCCTTGGCTACTAGGAAGGAAGGAAGGAAGGAAGGAAGGAAGGAAGGAAGGAAGGAAGGAAGGAGGGAGGGAGGGAGGGAGGGAGGGAGGGAGGGAGGGAAGGAAGGAAAAAAGATCCCTGAACATATATATGGGAAATAATGAAAATTAGTGTCCTCTAAGAAAAGGAACCAATATATTGCTTCTGAACGTCAAATGGACAGAAGCATCACTGCACGACAGTGCACAATTTCCAACCACACTGCCAGGGAGCAGCCCCGTGTCTGGGCCACCCTAAGAAGATGGTTCACTGTGGCTGCTCTCCCAGGCCTTGCCAGTGTCAAGAAATCTCAAGTCCCCAAGAGTGTTTGCATTGCCCTGGGACATTCCAAACAAGTTCTAATGGAAGAATCATCAGCATACCCTTCAGAAAGGCTGACAAAATGGTGGAAAATCCCAGATTTTGGAGTAAAAAATAAAATAAAATAAAAATGAAAATAAGCTTGGGGAAGAGATGGCTGTTGGTTACATAATATCCAAACCTTCAAACAATGGTGAAATCGGCAAATGGGTCACTAAGAAACACAATCATCAAATGGGTCACTAAGAAACACAATCATCAAATGGGTCACTAAGAAACACATCAACATTTTCCACTTGCCTTTATTTCTCCAAACTAAGAGTGTCTTAGTGATCTAGAATGTCTCTCCTTTGGAGCACATGTCAGTATTACTCTGGGGAAAGAAGCCCTTTAGCTAAGCAGGGAGCATGCCTTAGGAGCAGGGAGAACTCCAACATCCCCAGATGTTCTGCTCACACACAGTCAACAAATATTTTGGGAATTCAGTATTTCACCATTGAATCAACTCTGTTCCCTTCTCTCCCATCCAATATAACTCCAGGAACTTGAATGGTAGGAGTTTTCCTTTGTGTCTTTGTTCCCTCCCTTAGATTAAAAACTCCAGGAAAAGAACTTTCCAGATAGTGGAAATTGGCTGGGGCGAGGTGTGGAAAATGTAGGCCAAGCCTAATGGAGTGTCGGTAGGGCTACTATAAACTCAGCCTGGGTTGGAACTGGCAGGGTGGCCCCACACCACCTTCCTCTACACACACAAGCTGGAGCAACGTGAAGCCCTTGTGAGATGACAGTCAAGCAAGGACAGCAGCAGAGAGCTGGGAAGGAGGAGTCCCTGGGGCTGACTCTTTCAACTCTAGCTCTCTGGAGTCTTGTCTGGCCAGCAGGGCTAAGTGGATACTTTTCCATGCTGGTTTCTGCTTCCTGTCAGGGTAGCAAGCATTTCCATATTCTCAAGCGCTTTCTTTCATGGAAGCATCTGGAACTACTTTGACTTGTCCACCTCTATGCCACCTCTAAAAGTCTACATGCAGCTATGCCCCTGTTGTAGAGAGCCCTGTGTACTGGGTCTCCTGGGAAGACCTCCCAAGTCAGCTAGAGGAAACTATTCCCACACTTGAGACACTTAGGAGTCTAGCAGAGGGAATTGTGAGTTCTAGCAGAGGACACTGTCATTGTCCTGGGAACCAAAGGCTGCATAAAAAGGAAAATCAGAACTTTTCTGAATTTGTAAAGCTCAAGATTTAAAGTTTTAAAAATAATATGCCCTTTGTTTATATAAGAGAACAGTTATCTAGGAGTGTCTTTTCAGTGGAGTGGACATTTCATTTTAAAATGATCAACAGTCATGCTCAAAAGTATATATTAAGCTTGTTACTTTAAAGTCCAATGCAAAAGGCCCCTCAATATTATCTGTGATTGTGTAAGTTCTGGTAATTATTCATATCAATGATGATTTTGACGGTAATGGTGATGATAATGGTGACGATGTTGATGGTGATGAAATCATTAAGTAGGTGGAGAACCGAACATGGTTTAGACAAGCAGACATCATTTATGTTCCTAAATTTTGCTTGTTACTTTCTATAATACTCTGCATCATTACAGATAGTTTCTAATCTTAGCAGCATCTGGACATTAATCAGTACCCTATGAACACTAACTAACTTGCATTTCTTAGAACCCTACTGAGATTACCTCTGTGGTAATAATTTCAATATTTTAAATTCAGATAACAAGGTATCTCAAAACACAGAGACCCTGACTTAAGAAACTGTATGCCAATCCCCTGGAGACCCTCAACATAGCGAAGGGGCATACATTAAATTGGAGTCATATATTAGACTTTGTTCTACTGATTCTTCCTCAGGACCCTACCTCTACATAACATTTATAGGACTTAACCTAGATTTCTGGGAAGACAGTGGTACAGAAGCCACTGGGAGAAAAAAAGAAACAAAAATCAAAAACAAAAACAAAAACAAAACAAATGAAAAGAACCATTCCAAGATGCACAGTGTAGAAGCAGGTAGACCAGCTGTCCTGGAATCTACAGGCTTACTGAGCCAGCAGCATTCTGAACGCAGAGAAACACCTGCCTGTGGTTCCGTGTGACCCACCCCTAACAGCCCCAAACCTTTTCAAGTGAAATGTAAAACAAGTGTTTCTATTCTATGTGTGTGTCAGTCTACATTAAGGGCTGCTAGGTTTCCAAGAACCCTTCAAAGGTGTCATAGGTGTCCTTTCTACCATTCTTCCGAGTTCTCTGAAACAGAGTTGCTCTATCAACAATGTTACAAAGAACTTGACTGTGGTAGCTTTTGCTCATGTTCAAGGCTTGGGGCCCCTTTGAGTTCTTTCTCCTGTTATTCTCCACAGATGATATAGAATATACCACAGCATCTGGGACCCACAGTGAGGGGCCAAACCAAAGACAAGAAATCCCAGATGAACACCCAGTGTCATGGGGATGCTACAAAGTCTGTACTTGGCAATACTGCCAGTCCTATGTTGGGTACCGTCACAAAGACAGCAGTAACTAGAGGAGAAGGGAAAACTAATGGTTCACCAACTGTCCATATACCTTTCCACGATAACCCTGGGGAGGGGGGTTGTTTGGAAAGATGCTTCTGAGTTCCCATTTTACAAATGGAGAAAACAAGACTCCAGAGGGTTTAGCATATAGTCACAGAGTAAGATGAAGTAACTAAAGCTGGACGATAGCCTTCCACTTCTGAAATTCCAGTCTTCCTGCTCAGTTCCACTACCAATGGGAACAGGTTGTAATAGAAGTAAAATTTTCAGAGCTGAAAGAGATAAGACTTTTCATGTTTTTGTTTGAAAGTCATATAAATTTGAGATATTTAAACACTTTACATTATTCCAAGACTGTGCATTTCATATAGATCACCCCCAGAGATAGGATAGGAAACTGTTTACATCATCTACTGAATCTCTTTTCCTTTCCAGGGACAAAGGTAAGACCTCCTTCCTCACACACGAAGCCAGCACAGGGGTTAAACAACAACCTGGCTCCTCCCCTGTCTGTGCTCACTCCTGAGTCACCCTAATGGGTCACTGTACATATAATAAGACTGATTAGGTACACAAAGATTTGCCGACTTTTTCTACAAGTAAACAGAAACCAAGAAGAACCCTTCTGGCTTACAGAGAGAAGAAAAGGAATGCCCAAATGCAGAGATGGCGTTCTAAAGACAAGGAAAGAAGAGGGTGAGAGACAGGCATGTGGCTGGGCTGCCTTCTTTATCCAAATCTGTGGACTGTTATCCAGTTCTCCATAGGCAACTCAAGCTAGATAAGCTACCTACCCAGCTCATCTCTAAAAAGAATTCTGTTAAGAGGCAGCCACTCCATCGCTGGGTTTCACAATTTTCATCTGATAATTTTCACACATAATAATGTAATGAACTTCATCTGTCTCCCTCTCTCTCCATCTTCTCTAACACACACACACACACACACACACACACACACAGAAAGAGAGAAAATAAAGCTAATCCAAACAACATGTTATTTTACCTACTAATATTTTATAGTCTTGAGGATTTTAGATAAGTGTATATTATAGTATGAACGCTTAAGAGACAGATATACCCGATGCCAAAGAAAATGGCGCTTAAAACGAGCATGCCTGGCCTTTCCATCAAGGTTTACGTGTCATTTATTAGCCTACTTGAACAACAAAACTCTGACAAGGCATCAGCACTATGATCCAGAAACTGGCCGAGGGGGATGAGAGACAGATGGCTTCAGATTAGGAGGATTGAGAGCCAACCTGAGACTTCTATGCCCTACATGCAGAAGACTGAAGTTATCACTCTGCTTCCTAACGGCTCCTAGCCTTGTGAACTTTCACCTGGAACTAAGACCACACAAGGAAAGGCCGCCACTCTGACAAACACCCAAAGGGCAGTTTCAAAGGAGGAGCCATGGTCAAGCTGCCTGGACCATGCCCCAGTGTGGGAGAACACGGCAAGGAGAAAACTGGTTGTAGCTGGAGGAGCTGAAAACCTCTGGCTGTTGGCTTCTCAAAGCATGTCCCCCAAAAAGTGGCCAACCGTGCAAAAAGAATGGGAACTCAAAAACAGTGAGTCCTGTCACACTCATGGACAGAAGAGCAGAAGCAGAGTGAAGGGGAACAACTGTACCTTCTACCTCACTCTTAAACCCACTAACATGCACTAGAACCCTGGCAGACAAGAACTTCCATCCCAGAGGCAGGTTACCCAGAGGCAGGTCAAGGCAGACACAACAGGAGGGGAGTTCTTCTGCAGGCTGGGCTCAGGTTTCATTAAGGAAAAGATGTGACAAAGCAACAAACCGGCATCCACCTGGGGGCCACACTGGGTCCACCCATTCCAATCACGCAGTGCAACATTGTTTCAAACAATGGAACAGCATGAGACATGGAGTGGATTCCAACCAAGTAGAAAAATAGGTAACTGAGTGTGTGTCCTTCTCAAGCCTCCAGCAGGCAGCAGGCAGTAAAATCCAATCCAAAGAAGGGAGAAAGAAGCAGTACAGAAAATCCCCAATTCACCCTCCAGTGACCTGGCTGCCCAAAAATGTAAGCCAGGCTCCGATTACAACATCTCTCTGTGCCAATGCACACAGCCACCAGGGAACACACACAACGTGCCAACTCAAAGGTAGGTGCCTCTTCTCAGAGGGAAGCTGCCCTGGGACAAACGAAAGGGTCTCCTAAAGGACAGAGAGTGCTCTGAGCTGCTCTGAGCCTGAGAAAGCAGAGTGCAGGGTCGAACATCTGTAGGAAGTGACCTCAGACTTCCCCCTCCTTCCTTTCTCCCATCCCCTGCTCCCATCCCCCTGAAAAGTTTTAACACATTATTACCACTGGGGTCCTGAGGATTTGGTGACTCACCAGGCTCACACATGGTTCCAATGAGCCCTTGACCATTACATGGTAGGGAAGCAGGAAAAACAAATGAAAGCGGTTGTAATTCGGCAGCGCCAGAGTTCAGGCCTGCCAGACAAAAGGGATTGCAGGCATGTTCCCAAATGCGTTCAGGCACCTGACATGCAAAAGCTATTTTTAATCACTGGATTTATTTCTTTCCAAGCCCCTCCACCATCCTCCACTTCAGCATATGGATAGGAAGGCACAGCAGGACCCAAATCAATTCCAGGTGTTCAGGGAAACCCAGAAAGACTCTTCCGTTCCAGGCTAGAAGCCAGAAAGCAGAACTGGCCCCTGGGCCCTGGAGCTCAATGCTCTGACTCTGTTCCCTTGGACAGCTCAAGTCTCCCACCCAAAACTCCCAAGGAGGAAACGTGTGAATGAAGACGCCCTGCTGGAAGGCCTTTGACATGTGTGTCTTCTTTAGCAGACCCAGTAAGTGAAGGCCCAAGAACTGGTCTCAAGACACAGATCCGACACTTCATTTTTTCCCCATATTTGCAACTGTGTGCATTTGGGAGGTTATCAGCTTCCTGAACCTTGCTGTCCTTGTAAGCACTGTAAATGAAACCCTGTGTGTTGTTTGTTGTGGCTGCAGTCTGAGGAAGACACTGCGCTCTCTTGAGCATCCACTATGTCCCACTAGACGCTGGCATTTTCAAATGCCTCTTCTGTAACCTTCATTACAGAGCACACCTCAGAGGGAAAGCAAGCTCGGGGAAGTTATTTTCACCTGAATCTCTCTCTCTCTCTCTCTCTACACCCCACTGAAGGAACAGAGCAATGTCTTACTTATTCTGCATCTTACAATCCAACCTGCTAGGGGGAAATCTTTTTGGTAGCTGTCATCTAAAACATATTTGCCATGACAACACCTCATGGCTATACTGTACCCTGAAGATCTTTTAGTTTTAAAAAAAAAAAATGTCCCTTGAGCCCCACCTTAGAATCAACAAGGCACAAAGAAAAAGTGGAGTTTGGTATTCGAAATTCTTTCCTATATAGTAAGACTTTCTTAAACACGAAATAAACTATACTAGTCATTTATGGGCCTTTAATGAAATGATTTCCCCCACAATTTAAAGCAATGTTTGGAAGGCAAAGGATATGGTTAAATGACAGAAGGCATATGTATACATGTTCTGGGTTCTAGCCCCACCACCCTGTGGTAGAGTTCTGCACAAAGACCACCTGGACGGAATATGGAAGTCCTTAAACATGACTATTTTCAGCTCTCATCACACAGTATTGCCTGCATGTGTCCAAAACGTCCCAGCAAAGTATAATCCCTTTGTCCTAATAAACACAGTACCAGGCACTGGTCTCCATGGAAGCCATAAGTAGATAAGACCAGATCTGCTCGTAGCCATACTGTTTGATGTTGAGTCCTTCTCTGCCTTATGCCTTCTGGCTTTGCAGGGCTAGGACTGGAACCCAGGTATTGCACAAGCCAGTCAAGTGTTCTACCACCAGGCCCCAGCCCCACCCTTATAGCTCTGATATTACTGATCTAACCTTCAACTAAAATACATACTCATGATCGGGGTATAGGGCTCTTAGTAATAGCGTGACAGAATCATTCCAAGCACAATGATGGAAACAGTCGGACCCTCTACATCTTATTATCCCAGCACGGGATGCTTCCAGTTTACTGCTTATGGCTTCCTGGTGAGTCTTTACAGTCTCATCAGCTACCATCCCACGAAGGTTATTAAAATAATCAACTTATTTTAATTTCACTGGCGTGCCACCTATAATTACCATCACTGCTTGTTAGCCAGAGTTTTTACATTTTAAAAGCATTTTCTCAGGTGTTTTAGTATTATTTCCTCCACTCCTCAGGTGAAGAAACGATGGCTTGCAAAGGCTACCTTGGTTATTTCACCACTGGGCCGACAAGAAAGTGATGTAACCAAACACTCAAGTCCAGATATTTGGACACAAAAGGTAGGTATTTCCTCTCTGTATCTGTTTGTAAAATTACAAGCATGAGACACAGAAAAGGCAGGCTGGCCACAAGGATGTAAGATGTTTCTTTTCAATTGTAATTGTGTAGGAAGTTCTTCCTGGAGAAAAGTAGCCCCAAATCCCAGAGACAGCACAGGACAGCGGCAACATGCAGGGGCTCCGTGTCACCGCACCACTGCACGGGCCTCCCCAAAGCGACCTGCCCCCACTGTTGGCTCAGAGCCTACAACAAGCACGAAGAAGTGGGGTTGGGGGCTGAGGACCCCCACCCCCAGGAAAGTCAATCCAGGAGAGGTAGAAGATGAAACAGTTTCTCCATGGGCAAAGGAACAATCTGGGCAAACAAGAGGAGCAAGGCCGGTTTATTTGGGCTGGAAGAGGTAACGTTTTTCTGCACTTTTGAACTGTTTTCTCAAGGCCTGCCTCTCCCTCCCACGCAGGAAACAAACACAGGGCCCGGCCTCTTCCAGGGAGCATTCAGTGGCTCAGAGCTAGCTGAGGAAGATGGCCTGAGAGAGATGACCTGGGGCCTGTCTGGGAAGAGACAGCAGGAGAGGAGGCCGAGGAGACAGCAAGGAGGGGACAGGGCCAGAACAGAGGCAGGAGACCAAGTGGGAGGGGCTTACGAGATGCAGCAACTTCCGACTTACTCCCGATTCAGAAAGGAATATTTTCCATTAAGTTTGGAAGGAAATTCTCTCCCCCATTCTCTTATTTATTTAAAAAAAAATATATAAATACATTTAACCTCCCCTCCCCTCAAAAAGGACAATTTTCCAGTAGGGGGTGGGGGTGGGGAGCCTCATTTGAGATGAAAGCCAGTGTTCAAAATCCCTCAGAGGAAGCCAAAACCCCGCGTGTCTTGATGCTACAGAAAGAAAAACAAAGTAGACATTCTTCCTGTGCTCTGAGGCTTTTTTATGCAGATGTGTTTTTCTTTTAATAAATAAATCTGGGCAGACAAGGAAGATGCATATTCACACACATCCACACAGCCTAAGTGTCTGTATCCAAACCATGACACAAAATGAGCAACCCCACTTTCCCAGTAGAGGACACAGGGGCGCCCAACATGGCACCGCGTGCAACAGACTGTCCACGTATCTGGGACCTAAGCTTCTGGGACTGACAAAGGAGTGAAGGGCAAAGGAGATGCAGAACCCCGGTGAAAATCGTCATTCTTCTCTAACTGTCATCTGGCTTGAGACACCCAGCTGCGCCCTACTTGTGAGCCTTTCAATTCATTCATAAGCCACGATGGCTACGAGAACTATCCTACACATTTTTTGTCAAAAGACACCTGCTTAGGAGATGTGCCCTTCAGACCCGGCTCTGTGGGTCAAAGCCCTTGCATTTTTTTCAAAGCTGGCCATTTTTTCAGCTTTTATCCTCCCTGCTAGATAACCCCTCTGCCCCGTTTTTAAAACTCCCCATTTAATGCAATCATTCACAGTGGCCTCTTGTTTCACCTAAAAGCAGTCATGTGACATCTGTACCCCCTAAAGGAGCATCATGAACCTCCATGGAGAATTTCCAACGAGCAGGATAAACTGAGGCCAATGAGATGGTTGCCTAAAAGCGAGACCATGGCCACTACTCAGCAAAAGACGAAATAGGTTGCCAACCCTTCTCTAGACAAACACACAGAGCCAGTCCCACACCTATATAGCCTGACTTTTATTGATTTATCTATAGCAAATGTCACTATTTTGAACCGTAATTCCCCATGGAAAAATCTTGTTTTAATCCATCCTATTAGCTATCCATCTCGACATTTACACCATCTGTGACTTACTAAAAATGTATTCTGCATCTTTCTCTAGTCTAAGCCCCTTATGATAAAAAAAACACTGAAGAGGCAATGGCCAAGTGAGCCCTATAATGTTAACACCACAGGCCATGCATTACTCTGACACAGGCATATTAATCATGCCCCTGTGGGGACAGTTGTTCAACTCCTTACAAATCCTCCTGATTCTACTATCAACACATCCACATATCTTTGTCTGGACAGCGAATATATCAAGGAAAGAGTCAGACAAAAGCATTGCTGGCATCAAAATAGGAGGTTTATAATTCGGCTCATTCTACACTGTAGGCTGATTCTCTCCTCTGGCCTCCCCAAGCACCAGACAAGTGCAAGTGAAAATAGCCAGACTGAAATTCAGACTTCTGCACAGTAAGAGAGAGTTGGGAGAGCAAGAGCAGTGGGGAGTGGGGGGAGGGGGGCTAGCGTCCCCCCCCCAAACAATGGGCAGCCAGAGAACAATGGTTACAGACAAAGTCTTGGTCTATTTATATCTGCCCCTGTGAGTCCCAGACAGGAGGAACTGGAAGTCTGCCCTGTATGCATAGCTCCAACTGGACCAGTGCTGGGAGGAAGATGAGGTCACCGCAAAGGCTGCCTGCCGCGGAATGAGCTATTCTTTTGCTCGGACTGTTCCTTCTCAATCTAACGAGTCTCTTTAGCCAAGTGTAGAACTGGTTTGCCCTCCAGTGTCCCCTCTGAGAAAGGTAGACCTGAGAGGTAACTGAGGCCTCTTCCAGGGATGCCAAGGATAAATCGGCCCAAAAACAGAGATCAGGGCTCTAAGACATCTGTCTATTCAGGTCTGTTCATTAACGTGGCTGGTGACCCTACCACAGTGCTCTTCTATGGCTAAGTTCCCTAGCTCACTCCCTTGGAGCTGAATAAAGGGCCAGGGGTGCAGCTCAAGGCAAAAGCACTTGTCCAGCATGCGTTCTGTCTGGGTTCAATCCAGCACCAAGGAGAAAAGAGAGGCCAAGAGCAGAAATGCATGGACACAAAAGAAGAATCGTTCCTTCCCTTTTCTTGCCTTGTCTTCCCTTTGGAATTTCATCTTTTCTCCTAACAGGACTTCATATTGTGATAATCAATGTTTTTCCTTCCCTATTAAGTTACCTATATTCTTACTCTTCCCACACTTAGTAAGATGGAAGCCAGTGGTCAGATTAGTCTGTGATAGACCACAACCTGCTACAGGCTGGTGGCAGAAGGAAGGCATAGGAAAGAGGCCCAGCAGTGAGTCCCTGCAAGCTGTCACCCTGCTACTTGTCCACCCCATACACGTGCCACCTGTGTCTTAGAGGACTGACAATAGCAACATCATCCACTGGATGCAGTCCTAAATCTTAAGCACAAACCCAGATTCTACACACACACACACACACACACACACACACCAAAAAAATTAGAGACCCAGTCTGTGGGGAAACAGCTTCCTACTCCTGCCTCTGAATCTCCACTAGTGACTTCCTTCTGAGCTCCTAGAAAACCAACACTTAAATAAGCAAAAAGAAGCAGAAATCCTGTTTTTCATTTAAATAAATAGCTTAGACTATGGAAGAGAGACACACCCCCTCCCATGCTGAGAAGGAACTGGTGGCAAGCATTTCAATGCTGGATCATTTTAGAGCTTAGCCAGGGCATTGCTGGGTCCAATGGACCCGGTGAATAGTTACAGGCTACACTGTGTTTCTTCCCCAACCTCATTCATTCACAAGGGCATAAGGTAAGATGCTTCCTCCCAGTTCAGAGTCCCCGAAGGCACACTAATAAATCTGAACTGCAAAGATAACTGACATACTACGTGCCAAGACACACTAGCAAGCGATGCAGTCACTCAGTATAGAGGGTGAAGGCAGAAACCCAGAGGAAGACCACCTTGAAATACATCAGACAATGGGTGTTGGAGTGGGTAAGTAGAATACTGACCTGACGCAGTATTACGTTCAAACCCTGCTTCTTTCATTCTCCCCACCCATTTTCCCTGCAGGCAAAATGTCCCCTTCTTTCCAAAGTCCCTGCTGACTCATACCAGTGTAATTCAAGAGAGCCACATGGGAGCCACATGGCTGGAGTGGAGAGGAGGCGGAGACACTACCACATTCATAGCATTCATACCCAAGGCCAGGCTGACATCAGAGAAGATGTGAAAATTCCCACCTGGGGCTTGTTTGGCAAGTCCAGGACACAAGCCTCCTCTCAGTCTATCAGCCTTCAAAATTCCCTGCACACCAGCAAGCAGTGGCCTTGGCCCAAACTGGGGCATCTGGAGTTTACAGCCTCAGACTTTATATGTTCAACAATTCACAGAATAAAGACCCTACTCAGTCCTGTAAATCCCAAAGTGTGACTCTAAGGAGCTAGATCCCTAGGAACTGAGGCATTTAAGTAATAATGAAGAGTGGGTCCCTGCTAAAGTCTCCTGGGTTGCTAAGGAGTCACTGAAGACCCAGAGAAGGTAAACTTGAAAGAGTGCATGATTACTGTCCCTGTACCATTAGGTTCCCTGCTAAGCCTGTCATCTGCCCTTCGCTGCAGTTGGTGCAGATCTGCCTGATCTATAATTTGGGCCCCTGTATCTCTTCAACTTTGGCTAAAGAACAGTAAACCATCACTCTGTGCCGCCTGCCTGAGTCTGCATTGACTTCTCCTTCGCCTTCCTCTATACACCCTCACCCTGGCTATGGAGAGCCTCATCTGCAGCCAAGAAGCAGAAAAGAATTTACAGAAAGAATTTGCTATAAAACCTTAACTACTCCTTGGAGGGAGGCTCTCCCCGCCTGGCAACCAGACGTAATTATAAGATGAATGAAAGGGAGGCAGCCAGTGGAGGAGGAGTCACAGAGGTCTGTCACTGGTGAAGGCTCCTGCCAGAGTTAGAAGGCCCTTAGATGTCATTTACTTCCAACTTTTCTCTTCCTAATGGGGAAAGGAAGCCCAGGAGGTGACCCACCAATGTCTTACTAATTCAGGACTCTTTGACCCCCCTGCCCAGGATTTTCTCTGTCTATACCACCCCTGTTTTGCTCACTACCATGAATTGGGAGGAAGAGAGGTCCCCTCCATGTCTTTCCTACCAGCAAGCCTTGGAGCATCATTCTGGATCAACATTCCTCCCCAAGTTCTCTGAAAACCCCAGAAGACAACCATCCCAAAAGGCCAGCACATATGCAAATGGTTCGACATATTTACGGCTCCCTCTACTACCTGTCTCCATTGTAGTTCACAAGGGCTGGAGTGACAACCACCAAGCTGTAGACATCTCCCTCACATACAAGAGAGAGGTTCCCGGCGTGTGTCAGCTATCATTAAACAAGCAGTGTCTGATGGCACGACACTGGAATGTACGTCAGCTCTGGAGACAGAGGGTGCCACTCTTATCAAACCAGGGGCAGGGAGGACATCAGTTAATGTCTCATCCACAGATCTGTATCGAAAACCACTGAGAGGAGAAGCAAGAGTCACTAAGCCATTTGAAGCCTCTCCAACATTACCATTTCAATTCTGTGGGGCCCAAACAGAATGGCCTAGATACAATGAACATCACAGAGACACAACACTACCCAGGACATAATGTCCAAGTGCAAGTTTGTGAAGCAAGCCTCCATCTGATGAATGAAGCCCAAAGGACCTGAAGTCTTGGAGCAATTCAAGTGCCTCTCGTCCTAAAAGCAAACACATCAGGAGCGCTGAATCTACATCTTTATATCTATGTATGTATGTATGTATGTATGTATCTATCTATCTATCTATCTAGTTGAAACCTTTAAGCCACACAGGTTTCTTCCTTGTGTGTCTCCTATAGGAGCCCCATGCACCCAGACTTCAATGTACTGAGAATCACACTGCTGCCTCCAAGTCTTGTCCTGTCCACACAGGCCCAGAGCAGACAGCTCTGGATGCCTCTAACAACAAACCCAAGAGGCTGACCCAGTCGCCAGGCAGATCAATCTTCAGATCAATGGACTAGACAGACCAATAGTTAGAGAGCAGAGAAAAAAATGATCAGTGCTAAGGGAACAGGAGCTGAGGCTGCTGTCTCCATCTGCCTGGGTCAGGTGGGAAAGAGAGGCCTGGATACACAGCCCTCGTCCGATGTTAATAACTGGCTCTGTCTCATCAGGAAGCCATTAGGAAATTACAGCCACCACAGCCCAAGCTCCCTGGGCTGAACTGTCTGCATGCAGCTGGGCAAAGCACTCATTACCTACACCCAGCAGTACCGGGGTGGCTCCACCGAGCGCCTTAAGCAAGCCAGGCTGCAGAGTAGAACAGAGAGCCAGAGTGCTGAGGAGAGGCAAGGAAAGTAGGTCCCTGGAGATCAGAAGATAGAGAACTCAAGGCAGATGTGTGCTTTGAGCACTCTATGGGAACCTGTCCTTCCCGGATAGCACACCTTTGTTCGATGAGCATCACCTATAGGCTGTGAGGGTGCACAGAGCTTCTCTGGGGGACACTGGAGACATTTTTGAAATGAGGTACTTGTGATGATTACACAACTCTATGAATGTACTAAAAGCCACTGAACTTCTTTCTATGTGAACTCTATCTTAAGAGAGAAGCCAGCTACTGACTCACAGAGCAATGGTGACCTTGGTGACTGACAGCCATAGACCCTCCATTTGGGCGTCCCCCTTCTAGTGGGACAAACCTACGCTGTCAAATACACAAAAAGCAGTCAGTGCACCCAGCTCCTGAGTGACCAAGACTTTGCAGTGAGACCAATGTGGCTGAATTCCAGAAGCTTTGGGAAGGGGAAAAGGACTACAGATGTCCTGGGATGGGAGGGAACCAAGGTGACAAATATGAAACCAATTACTGAGAAGGGAAGACAGTGAGAGGCTGGGGCCTCCAACACCCACCTCTGACACACGGAAATGCTTCCGATGGCAGCTGGACTATGCGCGCCTCCCTGAGACGCTGTAGGGGAAGCTGGGCAGGGACCATGTCCAGAGCAGACACCAGGTGTCTGTGACTTCTGGGAACACTTAGGGAGAGGCCCCGGATCCCTCTAATTTCCTAGCCCCAGCCACACCCAGAAGAGTCTTCCCAGGCCCTCACTTGAAGACCCTCAGAAGGAAGTAGATCTTACACTCCGGCCCCTGTCCACTGGAAGAGGGATAAATACAACAGGATTTCAAGAAGACGGACATCAACAGAGCACAGCATCACAGACTGGGAACTGAGGCAGGCTCTGTCACAACACAGGGACAGCACTGACAATCACTTGGGGGAAATGGTCAAGAGGGATAATGAGTTCTGTCCCCTGGAATGTCCCAACCCGACACTGATGGATTCCCTAGCCCTTACTCAGATGGCACAGGGCCCCCACCCTTGGTGAATGAATAAACCAGGGCACAGAGGCGGGAGAGGAAAGAGAAATGGAGATCTGATGTAAGAGATGAAATTCGGAGGAGCGGGAAAGGACAGAGAGAATGTACTTTAGAAATAATTTCTCTGAGCTCTACACACCCTCTGCTTGGGACAGAGCCCTACCTTGGCATTAGGCTCATTGCTGCTTTATAATACACTGAATTAGTCACTGGATTAGCAAGCACATTTACACACACTGGCGCACAGCTGTTTAAAGACACACACTCCCCTTTTCTAGGTGCTAGACTCTGGTTGTAAATCATCTGCTGCAATCAACTGGTGAGGAGGCTCAGAGGTGCGTGGGTTCTAGGGAAAGTCTGGATGAGCCGGGACAGTCCAACAGACACCTGTTTAGAAACAGGAGGAAACACCCCCCCCCCCCCGCCCCCCGGGCAGGGTAGCAGGCCGCTTCTGGGTCAGGTTCACTGCCCATACTTCACTCTCACACCTATGGTGAGGGGCGCTGCGTGGCTCAGCAAGTGACAGGGATATTCACTCGCCTCACTGGGGTTTCTGGTTCCTTAAGCCACAGGGTGGTCATATCCCCCAAAAGAAAAGCGTTCCAGAGCAGACTGAGTGCCTCGGCAATGGGAATCACTTGAGCTTTGACAGCAAGCAGCCTAAGAAGCCTCCTTGTTATAGTTCGAAAGACAGTGTCTCAAAATAAGGCTCTGGAGCTAGAAACTCTCAAAGCCTGAACTCAGATAAGGTAAGTGTCTGAGGAGAGAGACTGGAAAATAATATAGCCAGCCACAGGGCTGTTCTCGCGCCCTTGGTTAAAGGGGTGTCGAGTGGAAAATTTTCTGTAACCAGGTTAACAGCAACCACAGTTCTAACAACCGCTGAAGTAGGAACCGTGTCAGCAGCAAAGTAAGACTGGTACAGAATTTGGTGGGCTGAGACAATGGTGACACCATTTCCTGAGACCCTGTGGTGCGGTCTAAAGAGAAAAAAAAATGTATTTTAGAGGAATTATCTCTAATCCTTGCCACAGCCCTGGGCGTGCTTTCTTATTATCGTCATGTAAGGATCAGAAAAGCAGGGCTTGGGGAAGCTAAATCATTTGCCTTAGGACAATTAGTGAGTAAGAAGGCAGCACCCAGCCAGGGCTATCTCACCTGCATTCACAGAGGAGTACGCTTCACCCAAGGGCAGAGAGCACTTGGTACCGAAAAGCCTAAACAGGAACCTTTCTTTTTGATTAGTTCTCATCTGCCAAATAGGAAAGGAGAATGGATAGGTAACATAAGATCCTGACAAGCAACCAATGGCACATCTAAATCCAGTCGACAAACTTAAGAACCTGGCACTAATGACTAAATGAGATGAATCACATTTAGACTCTGTTGGAACAGGAACTGGGGGAGGAGAGGCTCTGTAGGAGGAGACTTGTGGATCCTGCACCAGCCTTCGCCAATCCACATACTGCTTCCCTAGAACTGGGTCGCTTCGGAAACACACTGGAAGCACGAGCTTCTTGATTCTTTGATATTTCTCCTTGCTCACCCACTGTGTGCCAGCAAGCAGTGACTGCTAACTAGTGCGCCCCCTGAAGCCACAACTCACCAGGGCCCAATCTCACTGACAAACTGCTGCTGTTTTGTTCAGTAAGCACCCAAACTCTACAGGAGGCTCTGAATCTTCGAAATCATTCTTATCAGGCCATCCAATGCAGAAGATTCCAGTTAAGGACAGAAGAACAGTCGGCAGGATCCCCTAAGAGAGGCCTTAACAAAGTATCATTTTTAAAAAGAGGGAGGGAGAAGGACTCCTGCTCTGACTCCTCCCACTGCCCCCTCCTGCTGAAGAAGGTTAACTGCGGGTCCAGCGTGTAGATGTTGATTCATTCCGTGTGTGTTTATTTTTCTACAAACATTCCTGCTGCATCAAGTGGCCTCAAGGCCTAAACTTCTGTCCCCTCCCTGGAAAATTCTCAGGCACGGTTGAGCTCTCACTTCATTCCTTGGTTTCCCAGTCAGCACCAAGGGGGAGGGGTGCTGGGGTGGGGGAGGAGGTGGGGGAGGGGGCTGGGGGAGGGGAGGGCAAAGCACCACCTGTGTGCAAGTTCAGCAAGCATGCTCTCCTTTAACCATCTGGAACTTGTAAATACCTGCTAGGAATTACCTAAACCCATCCCTATGGCATAAATTTATAGACAACTGAAAGATTTTTGTTCCTAACACCGATCTTAAGGAGGATCTTGTTTTGTTGTTGTTTTTGTTTTTGTTTCTTGAGACAGGGTTTCTCAGTGTAGCTCCAGTTGCACTGGAACTCACTCTGTAGACCAGGCTGGCCTCGAACTCAGAAATCCGCCTGCCTCTGCCTCCCAAGTGCTGGGATTAAAGGTGTGTGCCAACACTGCCCAGCAATGAGGATCTTAAAAGAATATATAACACAGAGAATAGCATCCCAGGAATCAAAGTTTCTCCTAAGAGTCTTGGCAAGGTTTCTCTCCAAATGGGTGTTCTATGTAAGCTGGGCTTTGTGATAAAGCTCCAAATAAAGGCTTTGAGACTCTATGGCCCTGAGTAAGTTATTTGAAATTTTCTCAGATTCAGTTTCTTATATGGAAAAAAAGAAGAATGGGGCTGAAACATGAAGTTGACAGAGGCAGCCAACTAACGGATGTGAGTGCTTCCATAAAGGTCCTTGTGAAGCACCTGGCACATACCTGGTCTCTACAAACATGACTTTCTCCTATCCCTTATGATGCAGGACCAGCTACGGCTAGAAAACATAAGGAACAGCCAACTGTTTTTGAAGAGTGTTTTATTTCTGTCAGGAGACAAGGGAGGGGGGGAGTGGAACTCGTGATCTACAGGAAATCAAGGATGTGCTTCCTGGACACATACGTGTGACTCACCTTGGAGAGTTCGTCATATTGAACATCACCACTCTGTAACAGATCTCCTGCTAATTAAACAAGTCTCCCTGCATCGGCAGTGACTCGACTCGGATACTTTCTAAACATGAACTCATTAACTCTCCTACTCTCTCTCCCAAAGAGTGACATCCGACTCAGAACAGCATCCTTAAAGAAGCAGACAGAGACTATGCACAGGTAACAATTACCTGGAGGCCTGAATAAAGACAGACTCAGTGACAGGCCTCAGAGGGACACAAGATGACAACCTCTTCCTGCCAGCTCGGTGCACAGCAAAGGAACCGCTCAAGCCAGGCAAGATAAGATCAAGGACTGACCCTTTAAACCTGCAAGTGGGAGGTTCTAAATCAGATACGGACCCTGGTTTGAAGAGGGGAGTCAACCTTCTGGATGCATTAGGATTTACTTTCTATGTGTTCGAACATTTTCCTGAATTGAGCGCCCAGACTAAAACAGAAATGCCAAGCTTAAAACTCTTCTGTGTTTGCTATAAGCTGTTGTACCACCACTTCCTTCCCATCCTCACCTTCCCCCACCCCCTTAGTCCTCCAGGTCAACCCAGGTTACCAGTTAGGATTTATATACATTTGCAAGGAAATCATAGCAAGCCCAAGGGGATACTTCTCAGGTCAACAGTTTGTCATTTAGCTTGCTTCCAGCAAGACCAAAACTAGGAGGGGAGGCAGGGGCGTTGATTTTTCTTAGGAAGAATAACTGGGGATCACGCCCAATCTAAGTAGTTCTAAGTGAACACACACACTCACCTATACCTAGTACCACAGCCTAAATGGTATGTCTGTTTTAAATAGACATCTAGGATGTCATTAATTTAGGATGTCATTAGTCTAGGATGTCATCTAGGATGTCTTTAATTCTTGTATGCCACTCGGGCACAGTTTTTTGATATAAGATGCACTATGACATTCCAATTTTTCTCCTCTGTTTTGTTTTCTTTGTTTTTCAGAAGCCTCGTCCAGCTGTCTGACGTTCCCTCTGTTCATCAAAATGGATCTCGCTTGACCTACACTGAGGCCTAGAAGACCCAGGCAAAGCACATTTCAGTTTCATGTAGGAAAACAGGGTTGGAGGATTCTTTTCAAATCTCAGGTATAAGAAGACAAAGCAAACAAACAAACCCTTCTTAAGGTCCAAAGAGAAGTGCACATTTGTTTGTCCAGTGCCCGATAGAGCAAGCCAGTTTTCTTCCTGCTCCTGGTATTTTGGCTATCTCTGCCACTTTCTTAGATCTGACATCAGAAGGGGCTGGGCAACCTGTTCAAAGCTCTCCAGTGAGCAAGCATGTAGGACTCGCTGAAGATGTGTAAGACATGTAGAGGAAGGGTACCTGTAGCAACAAGAAGGGGGTGACTGCCGTACTGACGTGTCAATGTCATGCTGGCGGCTGTCACGACTGTTGTGGAGGTGCTCATCACACAGGAGAAAGATTTAAGCTGGGTGGCTAAATGGAGCTGTCAGGACATCTGACAAAGTCTGCCTATGGCTCTATCGTATCCTTGCGTGTGGCACTGAGAGAACAACTTGGCATCCCGTCTGCCCTTGTTCACAAAATATGGGCAATTCATAGGATTAGTAGGATCTCTGGATCTCGGGTAAAGGTGTGTGTCAAACTGTAGCGCATGACCAGATTAGGAGGCAGTATTTAGCACTAAATGCACACAGCAGACCTCAGCATCCCCTCCAAATTCAGTATCTAAGTACTTCAAAACTGTGATGATAGCAGCCATGTGATTTTAGACTTGGCTACAGTCGGATTTGAATGTAAGTGGTGCTTAGGACCTTTGTGATAAGGTTTTAACTTCTCACTCCTTTATCTAGAAATGGGAAGAAAAGTTTCACTATTATATAGGATACTACAATCAAGATCTTTGGCACAAACCTAGTATTCAAAACCTAATACATGTATGTACATATGTATGTATGTATGTACACACACACACACCACACACACATACACCCCCCCACACACACACACACAAGGGGGGAGGGGAAACACACCACAGCAGCACCAACAAAATAAAGATGGGGAGGAATCAGATCTGCCCTCTGATAAGAATGCAATGACAGTCTTCCTTGTTTGCCTTCCAAATCAACATGCTGTACCTAGGCCCTTGTTTCCCAAAGAAGGGGTAACTGTGACAGATCTAACTCAAAATGTAGAAATAACATCAATAAAATGAGATCACAGATAACAAACATGCGTAGGCGATGCCGCAGCCAGCCACAAAGGCAGCCTTTGAGAAGCGAGAGGGTCCCTGTTGACACACCAGTGCACAGTTAGAACTTCCTGGATGGCTGGGAAGCCAAAGCAGGTGGCATCTTGTCTACCCCCAACTCCACCAGGCAGGCCATGCCCACGGAGGGGTCAGCCCGTTGCTGCCCAGGAAGCATCTGTGAACAGTCCCACAGGCAGGCATGGGCCCTTCCCTCTGTGCAAACAGGCTGTGAGGACCTTGACTCACCAGGCTTGTCAGGAAGAGGTGCTGAGGTGCCTCACAGCGGAGTGCATTCCTGCTGCAGGAGGGGACTGTTTCTCAACAGAATAAAGCAACAAGAAGGGGCAGCTTCCATGAAATAAGTCATTCTCCAGACCGCACGGGCAGCTGTGAGGATACAGCTGGGTTAGCCGCTCTTCCTAACGTACCTATCTCTTCCTCCAGTTCAGACCCCTCCTAGAACTGCCTTCAGCTGGCCCCGTAGCCAACGTTTATGCAGAAAAAGAAGCTGCTGTATATACTGGAAGACATGACTCCTGGCCCAGCACTACCCTGAGACGACATATTCAGAAATGATGACAGACAAGTTCGAACCAGGCCTTAACAGGGGAGCCTGTTACATGTGATCCTTGGGATAGCTTCGCACAATTCCTAATACCATTCTGTAAGCTGCCCTTTACAGAGGTATCTAAAATTTCCCAGTGACTGAGTCAAATTAGTGATCTGTCTACCTTTTATGTTCTTTACCAGCCTTTACTGTTATCCAAAGTCACAAGTGTTAAGAGAAACCTTGTGTTATCACTTTTAGGTGACTTATTTGGCCAATTAAGAAAGTAAGATTCAGAATAAATGAAATTATTTTTCCGAAAGTTATATAGGAGTGCTCGCTCTCTCTCTTTCGCTCTCTTTCTCTCTCTTTCTCCGTGTGTGTGTGCTTCTCTCTGTGTCTCCCTCTACCTCTCCGTGTCTATTTGTCTGACTTTGTGTGTGTGTGTTTGTGTGTCTGCCCCTCTCTGATGCTGAACCTACAAAGTAAACTTTATATTTCATACATAATACTTAATTCTACTCTGATGAGAGGTCCCTCTAGTCAGTCCTGATCATTTTCCATTGAATTCTATGTATTAGTAGTATGGTATAAGACAACTTACACACAATATAAAGAATTAATCTAAAGATTAGGTAAAATTACCAAGAAAAATAAGAATTGGTATAGAAACCAGTCACTCAGAAGTTTGTTCACTGTAATAAATTTTGAATAGTATAATTTAAAATCAGACCTATCATACATTCTTATTTTGAATATGGATAACAATAAATTATCTTAGGAAAACATTTGAGTTTCACTCACACAAACACACAATCATTACTTTAGGAATAGGTACAAGGTCTGGCACATAGTGGGAGCTCCTAAAGCCTTAAAAAAAATCATCCCTGGGCTCACAGAGACTGGGCCACCAACCAGGGGACAGCTCTGTGCTAGACTTAGGCCTCCTACACATTTGTAGCAAATATGCAACTTGGTCTTCCTGTGGGTCCCCTAACAAGTGGTGCACGGCTCTCTCTGTCTCTGTTCCCTACTGTGAGATCCCCTTCTCCTACCTGGATTGCCTGGTTGGGCCTCAATGGGTAAGAATGTACCCAGTCTTGCTGGAACTAGATATCCCAAGATGGAATGGTACCCAACAGAGGTGGGGGCTTCTCTAAGGAGAAGGAGAGGGGTAAGTGAAGAGGGATTTCTAGGTGTGACTTGGGGTGGGGGGAGCTGTGACCAGAATGTAAAGTGAATTAAAATAAATTAATTATTGAGAAAAAATAAGTCATCTACAAACACAAGTGCCTGACTAAGTTATTTTCCATTTCTTACCTTAAAAATATGTACCTGATTGATTCTGTCATGTTCTTTGAGGTTTAACGCCTATTCTGATAAACTGATACAGAGGTTTTAGCAACTAACAGTTATGAGTGGGAGGGAAAGTAATGCAAGAAAGAAAGAAAAAAAAAAAGCTCAGCCCTCTCAGAAGCCTGCTCAGTAACGCTCCCTGGTCTGCCCTTGAAACCACCATCCGTTTTTTTAAGTGTTGAAGTTTTGTTATTTTAGATTATGTGTTTGTGAGAGTGTCCCTGGGACTGGAGGTGTCCACTGAGGCCAGGGGTGTTGGGTCCTCCTAGAGACAGAGGTACAGTCAGCTGTGAGACACAAGATATGGGTTCTGGGTACCTAGAACTTGGGTTCCTACAAGAACTCTGAGCACTGCCCATCTCTCCAGCCCCACCGCCCTAATCTGAAAGGCAAAGGTCCTCCTAAGACTCTCTGTGTCTCTGAAATCCTGGCATCTAACAATTCTCTTCACCCTCTATGAACTATATTTTTTTTTCATGTCTTTATTCCAAAGTTGCAGAGTTCTCATGTTGTTCTATATTAAAATTAATCCCCACCCCTGCCAGCTGATGGCTCCTCCAAATGCCTCCAAGTGGCCTGTGATCTTTAGAAGGCTGGCCCATGAAAGCATTCTACCCACAAACTACTGAAAAAAAAACACTCATCAGGCATAGAGAACGCTGAGAACCTGGACCCCATGCATAGCCTCATATCTGGCATGGGGAAAACAACATCCGGGTTATGCTGGCCAACCAGATGCACGAGGAGTTTTCAGCATTAGAAAATGGCATCGCAAAGAGCCAGAACAGGCCCAAGACTCTCCACCAGGCCACCTGAGACAAGAAGTCCTGGTCCAGCACAACGCTTGGTCCAGAGGAGGATGTTTTTAAAAGTCTACAAAATACCGCTTAAATTCCTTTTATTCTTTCATTCTTTTATTAGTTCTTTTGTACTCTTCCTGCCCTCCTTCCTTCTTTTTAATCTTTCAGCCAAAAGAGATGTTGCAATAGAACCTATCCTCCTCTCCTGCACAGATGAGGGTTTGTGCAGGACTGTTTTCTTCTCATCCACTTTAATGATAACACACATACACACACACACACACACACACACACACTATCTTGTTTTGTTGGTGTTTTTTAATCCTAACATTATAAAACTCACCTTGGATTAAACCCTAAAACAAAATGAAGCTCTACGTATCTTCACTACTGTAATGATACTTCCTGCCCCCAACTCAAAAGTTTATTTTTCTCACTCACACACATACTCCCTCTCCTCTTTTCTCTCTCTCTCTATGTGTGAAATGTATATCGTTCCCCTGCAGAACTCTGCAAAACACCCTTAATAGTTTCTCACAGCTACCCGCGGCTACTAGGAAGTTTCAAGCACTTGATGTATATGAAGTGCATTGTCTTGAGTGCTAAGAAACACTGTGCTTTGCATTGAAGACAAAGTTAAAAGAATTACTCCTCATGGTGGAGGGAAAACATTAAACTTTTGATCTGGTCCTGTTTGGCTATTGGATGGTCTAAGCCTTTAAATGAACATCTGGCAGAGAAGAGTCTGGAGAATGTTCTAGTCTACACTTTGTGCCGAAGCTAAGAGACCTTCTTCTGATAGGAGGGCCTTACTTTAAGTGTTATAATTCTGGTATGATTATTATTAGTACACACAGTTCTGAGAGCATCCTGTTCAGATGGCAAGTCCTGTCTGTACTGTCCCAGGGTCTCAACTCCAACTGCCTAAAGACCCCCTGTGCTCACCAGGTCTAATGACACCGTGTGGAACAATATTTTACACCTCCATGAAACAAAACAGAAAGCTCCAGAAAGAAGCACTGTGGAATAATATATGAACAGTTTAAAAAAAAAAGTAAAAGGGGGGGAAAGACCCAAGCATACCTGGGGTGTCAAGTGACAGGCCTGAACACAGGCCAGAGCAAGAGAGTAGAACCTGGCATCATCAGGATAAGCAAAAAAAAAAAAAAAAATTCAGGCTCCATACTGTAGCATGTTGACTATTTCATTGGTCTCCATCCTTGAAAGGAGGCCTACTACAACCCTCTACTAGATAACAATTCCTTCCTACATAAGGATCACAATTGCAAGAAGAGGTAACCAAGACTTCCTAAATGTGGTCAAGTTAAAAGAGTTTATTGGTGCAATTTGGGAAACATGTACTGAAGGTTTATAAAAAGGTATCCTCAACCCTTAAGTAAAGAGAAAAGAGGTAGCTACCAAACATGAGCAGTGGAGATGATAGATTTGGGAACAGCTCTGACCTCTCTAACCACGAGTTAAGCACAGTGGAGCAGCTACAAGCTCAAGGCAGATCTACAACTCTGCAAACAGGGAGGCAAATGCTACCTAAGCTTCCACCTGGGCAGAGAGCTGGGACCAGTGTATCATTCTGGAGCTAGTAACAGCAGGCATCTGTCTATCTGTACACAAGTTCCGCTTTATGATGGCTAAATGGCCAAGTACTTAGAGAAACATCCCTCATGATGTAATGGTAAAGGAATCAATATTGACCATGGATAAGGAAGCAGGGTCTGTTTCTCAATGAACCATGTGCTGATGCGACTGTCCTACCTTCCCCTAGCACCGATCTATACGTCCTCACCCAGCAACTAGAATAGAAATAAGTAAATTTTAGGAGGAAAATAACCCAGTCATTTATGTGTGGAACACAAAGAAAATTACTCAGAGCCTTCTTATAAATCGCAGTTGAACTCCAGCTGCCTTCAGTTTGTCAGTGGATGCCTTTCATCATCCAGACTTGAAACTCTGGATCCACGGCCGCACCGGTGCCACAGGAGATAAAATGGTAGAAGCTGAAGGCTCGGGGACTTGCCAGTCCCACCACAGGCGAGCCTAGAACACCTGAAAGTCAGCGAAGCACAAGAATCCTGGCTCTTCCTTCACCTCCTGAGGCTGGAGCGAGGGTTCTGAACCTTTAAGATTCTCCTAAAGAATACACATCTGCCTGGTCACGCTTGGGGACACCCTTTCACCAAGCTATTCGGGGTGCTCGGGTGACAGTTCAGCTCAGAAGTTGGCAGGGAGAACCCCTGTATTCCCCGAACCTCCAAAGCACCAGCCAGCCAGCACAGCCTTCTTGTACAGACTAGAGTTTAATTTCCAAGGGTGGTTGAAAATAACACAGTGCTTTTACTTCAGGTACAAAATGCCTGCCGAATCTCACAGGTGTCTAACTTTCTTTTAAAGCATGAACGTAGAAAAGGCATGTACATCTATGACTATCACGTTCCGTATCCGGAAAAAAAGAAAATGGGATGAATAATATTTCCCACAGAATGAGTGGGAATCAAGTGTGGGCCAGAACAGGACCATTGTAGACATACAAAGCATACGCGATAGACATTTCAAAACCTCCCTACAACAGTTAGGTAACAGGAGTCTACCATCGACAAGCTCCTGGAACTCTGTGACAGTTACACTTCTTACTCTGTCTATAATTACATTGTCCCATTTGCCAATGGAACCAGCCACTGGACTCTGAACAGGGATATTCTTTCCTGGAAAATCCTGGCCGCCACTAACCAGCTCTTGCTTTTGCAGAAACTGTGGTAGGGCCCAGAGCAAGCCGGGCTTGGGGAGGTTGACCACGGCTGCTTTGTCTCCTAGAGAGAGAAGATGTTCCTCCAGGGTGGTCTGGCCTCTTTAAGAGGAAAAAAAAAAAAAAAAGAAAGGAACAGCAACACAAACCAACCAAAAATGCCAGGAATGTAAGCGCTGCCAACCAAGTAAATAAATAAAATGTAAAATACTTTATAATAACTGGACAAGACACATTTCTCAACCCAGCAAGATGGAAAAAAACCCCTACTAATCCCCCAACTCTGCAAATGATGCCACTGTCCTTGGACTTGGGAGATTTCCTACTCTGAGGTATCAATGACAGGTTCTATCACCCAAAGGAGTACAACAGCCTCTAGACCTTGCAGAGTGACAGGCCTCCAGACACTCCAGATTTGCCATCTAGAGCTCAGAATAAGGCCCCGCTGGTGTGAGATTTCAGGCCAGGTCTTTTTCTCTCTTGTTCTTTCCTTCCCAAGTGGTAGATTTGGGAGGCATATAGAAACCAGCCATTAGATGCCCTACCAAACCCTCCAAGGTCCTCTGAACGCTGTACACTGTTCAAGGTGTTCTATCGACTTGCTTCTCATGAACTGCTCGACAGACTCCAATACCGGGTCCCGCAATGAGGTAAGATTTCCCACATATTCCGGTTTCATCTTTATCCAAGGATTATTACTCTCGGTTCACACACGCAGGAGCTGGAGCACAGGGAGATTAAGTAGTCTGCCCGAAGTCACACAGCCACTAACTAGGGATTCACACCCAGACAAACTGGCTCCACAGACCCTGTCTAAACCACTGGGCTATTTAGTCACTAACAGAGTGTGGTAACAGGAGATCTAGAAACACAGTCATGAGCTAAGCTGGCAGCCAGCGGCCCTCCCCCTCCCTTCTTGCCTGTAGCAACACAAAGGCCGTCTAAAGTAAGAACGGACAAAGCTGCTTCCCATCTCTAAGGATAATAGTCCCAAGGAGATGGATATCCTCTATCGGAGTAAGCTGGAAGTTGGGGCTGGTCCTTAAAGTCCTATACATGGGCAAAGAGCCAGGATGCAAACTGCTGTTCCTCTATGGCCAGTGTCTTCACCTCACCATACAGGTGAGGTGGGATGGGCGGGAGAGTAACCATGAAGCGTTTGCTCCCACACCCTGCCTTGTTAGCCTCAGACCCTACTCAGAAGCCTCACAGCCAGGAAGGAACGAGGAACAAGTCAAAGCTGCATTTGGTTGAAATCGACCTGAGAGAAGTGTGCAGACGAGATAGTATGTCGACCTCACACTCGCGAGGGGAACTGAATGCCCATGTTATTGTAGAGTATGTACTGATGTTGTCAAAATGTCAGCCCCCAGAATAAAACCAAAGTGAATAAAGGTTCTTGGTCAAGTCCTAACCACAGAGAGGCTGGCAAATATTCCAGGTGTCCTGTCTCCAGTTCGGACCCTCAGACTTCCCACTTCACTACTTTGATTCTAGGAATCTGGGGAGGGGGCAGAAAGGAAGTTCTGATTTAATCTCTGAGGTAACCTCACACTGACACTAGTTGTCTCTGCTCGTGAGAAACGAAGCAATACAAAGAAAAACCATTATGATAAACACTAAGGTCCCAGTCGTGGGCATGGACCCATGCTATGAATAGCCAAACTTTGCACAGGTGTCCTGCATAATCTGATGGGCCAGATAAAGCTCTACTTAACATCTACTTATTAATATTTTTCTTTCTGTTAGCCAAAGCTGTTTGTCCAGTCCTGGACAGGGCTTCTTCCATCTTTGCACCTAAAAATTTAAGTCTCCATTGAAGTTTCTTTACTGAGCCTCCAAGGTAACCAAGGTAACTGGCAGTATTGCTCACTGTATGCAACTGACAAGTTAGAAACGGATTCATCTTCCTTCAGCCTCTGGCTCCATGCACAATTTTGCCTCTAACATGTTACCTGAGGTATGGGTATAATATTTACATAAATGCAACTACAGTCCAGAAAAATGCTTTAAAAAGTTATTATATATATATATATATATATATATATATATATATATATATATACACACACACACACACACACACACTCATAGTGAATGACAGAAGACACTTAATTTCTTGGGCCAAATGAAATTTCGTTGCTTTGTTGCACTGAAGGTCTGTGGCTTGGAAACTTTTTTCTCTTTTTTCTTTTTAACTTTGAGAAAGGATGTAACTATATTGCTCAAATTGGTCTTGAATACACTATGTAGCTCCCAGGTTCACTTCTAACTTGCATTCCTTGAACACCTTTTTGATTTAAAAAAAAAAAAAGCCACTGTAAAGGTACTTCCTATAATGAAAGCACTGCAGCATCAGGCCAGCCTAGCTCGATTTTACTGGTGGGGCGGCTCAATGAAGTTACTCACCCACAGTTTATTTGTTATCAATAACTGAAGTAATAGAATCAAATGCTTTGAAATCTTATAGATTTAATATTAAATCACCAAAGCACATGCTTCAGCCATTTGCTATGATCTAAAACATGTGTACCCAGAGGCTCCCAGTCACTGCCAGCAGGAAAGAAAGGTCCCCTGCAGGTATGTGAGCTGACATAATGAACACGATGTTTCCCAGACGCCCAAATCTGTCTCTTCCCCATAAACACACACAGCACATATAAACAAGCCATTCTTAAGGAAAGGGCCTATTAGTTGAGTTTATATCTTCTCTGTGAACTATCCCTTCCCTTCTGCTATACGCGGTTTCAGTCAACTATAACACAGAGAACTCCTGACTCCCCTGAACGCCCAAACTCAACCTCCACAGCACCATTTCAGAGTAGGTCTGAGTGGCCTGAGAAGTCTCCAGAGGTCTAGGAGGGACCCCCAGCTCAGCCTGGCTCTGAATGTAATCACACTGTGACCAAGCCCAGTTTTTGTAGAGAGCAATCCGGCACTGGATTTCAGGAGAGTCTCCGGAAGGATTGGGACCCAAAAGGCTTTATTAACATTTCGAAACACATCAGAGTATCAAAACCTCATCTTGGCTTGTATCAGAAGTATAAAGAGCAGGTTAAATATGTATTTCTTTATGGCAGAGGCAAAGATCAGGGACAGCAGTTAAAGTTACGGATCATCAGATCCAATAGTGGTGTGTGTTTTGACAGCTGATTGTTTTCCAAAATGCAGCCTCTTCTCCCTGTATCTTTCTAGATCCTTTCACCTCCAAAGCCACTTTTCTCTGAGGCCAGCTTCCTATCAGGCACTTTACAGTGCTAGCTTCAGGAATCCTGAAGAGTTGACTCCATCTGTTGAACACTAAAATTTCCTTCTAAAACAAAATTCGATGTCTTTACCCTCCCTCTCTTCTTCAAATCCTTTAAGCCTGCTAAATGAAACCATGAACCAAAGACACTAAGTCACATCTGGTGGTGGGATGCTTTCCTTCTTGGAGAACCTTTGGTACGGAAGGCCAAAACATGGTAGAACAGAAAGGCAGTAAAGTTAGTTACTACACGGGATCACGGGACCGGGAAGGAATCAGACTTTCCCAAAGTTAAACAGATTCATTTCGTTTCTCCTCCTCCTCAACTTAGAAAAGAAGAGTGAGGCTATGGGACTTATGACAGGGGCGCTCAGGCTGCAAGTGCTTGAAGGCCAGGCAGCTAGCCAGGCAGCCTTTCAGCACTCCACAGGACCCTCCCATCAAGCTCCAATACTGGGGATTCAGAGTTGGGGCAGGGTGGGGGAGTGACCTGAGAGGCAGTGTCAGGCCCCCTTGCTAACATTGAGGAATACTACCAGAAGGTTCTCGCTTATGTGGGAAAATTGAAACACCAGAATTAGGGCTCTGGAAATTCTATAAGCTTTTTCCCATTAGTCACAAAAAGCGCAGCTGTGAAAATAAATAGACCCCCCCCCCCAAAAAAAACCCCAAGGGTCTCGGGCCACCAACACTCCTCCTGGCTTAGGCATACCGGGCTCCTGAGGGTGCAGCACAGCCCAAAGGGGACCCGGAGCTGGGGTGGGGGCCTCTCTGTTGCCACTCACCCGGGGAAGGGAAAAGCTCCAGATCCACTTTTTCTGTCTTGATGATGGTGAGAGTCGGCTTGAGATCGACGGCCGCCTTCATGGTGCCGGGAGTTGAGGGGGCCGGCGGGATGAGAGCAAGTTTGCTGTAACTGTTGTTTGGCTTTTTAATGGGGATTTTGAACCCGGGGGAAGGGGACAGAGAACAACCCTAAAATCTCAAGTTCCCGCTGACCGCTCCGCGGGAAGGTGCGCGCCTAGCCAGTCCGCAAGAAGTTGGCACTTGGCGGAGCAGAGAGCGCGCTTGGGTCCCAGCCTCGCCCGCGCCTCGCCCGCGCCTCGCCCGCTGGCTCTACCGTCCCGGGCGCTGGCTTGCTGGTTCGCTCGCTCACTCGGCTGGCTGGAGCTGGCGCAGTGCAGCTCGCCTCCGCTTTAGGGCGTTCCTCGCCGAGCCCTGGCCCAGGGTCCCAGCGCCTGCCCTGCCCACTAAGCGAGGCGGAGGGGCGGGGCAGTAGGGCGGGGCTTAGCGCCTGCAGCCAATCATCACCCGCCTCCCAAAAGCGAAAGGAAGGGCGGGCGAGCCTGGTCGAGCCGCGCTGCTCCAGCTACTCTGCGCGCGCGGTGCGCGGGCCTCAGCCCACTGCTGGTGAGAACGGCTGGCGAGCCGGTCCATGGCGTGCAGGGGCTGCTGCCATAGTCTCGGGAAAGTCCGTCTGATTCTGCACGCATTCTTGAAGGCTTGGTCACCCACTGCGGCCCCGCTCCAGTAGCAACATAGTTTTCCAAGTGCGTGTACATCATTCATCTACAAAGCTTGACACACAGGACGTGAGGCGTGGGTGCGCAACGAGGGGCGCGTGCGGGGGATTCCACAGTGGGGGTCCTGCGAGGGTTCAAGCCTAGACATGACTCAGAATCCCACCCGTAGAATGGTTGGGCACGACCAGGGCAGCATGGGTGACCAGGAACCTTCATCAGCTTCATGAGCTCAGAACCAGACATATTGGAGACCACTCCCCTCCCCAAACTCAAGTCCCAGAGCTCCTGGATAAGCCAGGGAGTCTAGAAGCAATAACTTGAGTCTCTGATTATTCTGTTCCTCTAATTGTGTCACCATTGGCAGACCCTTTATCTGACACTGTTCTATTAGAAAAAAGAAAAAATATACAGCATCCTTTCCTACATCACGACATCCAACTGCACTCTGGTATGAATCTCTGGGGTGCACCACAGTACATGTCCTTGTCATAGCTAGGAACTCCCCAACATGCCAGATAACAAGATGAGTGAGGATAAACCATATTATTTGCCACTGATAGATAGCCATTAAACATCGAGATAGTTAGTATAAAGTAACAAATCATCCAGGACATGGTAGTATATGTGTAGCAGGAGCACGGCATTGACATCTACCTTTGAGTAAAAGACAACATAATAAATCTTCCTGAGCAACCTCAGGGAAAGCTATTCTTAGTACTGTTTCCTGATTTCTAAGCATGTGTGAACTGTTGCCACTTGCGTGCAACTGTAACTTCTGCTCCAGTAAACTTAGTCTCACCTGCTAACTTTTATCTAAGCAGGCTTTCTCCCTTTGAGCTTTAGCAGTGTACAGGATTCCCAGAGCAAATCTGGCAGGTGGGTTAGGGGCAGCAATGGAGTGTCAATCACTGGGTCTTGGTGAAATCTCCACCCTTCTTGGGTGACCAGAGGAAAATATGTGTATGTGATAATTGTCATTTTTTTTTTTGAAAGAACAAAGACTTGCAGTCCAGCTGTGTTTCTGTAAGGTATGAGAAAACAATGGTGGCCTCCAAATGACAAGAACAGACACTTGGGAGCCTGGGAAAAGCTCAGGGAACCAGCTGATGAATGAATTGTATGTTCACACGCTCAAATAAGCAGCAGGGCAAAGAATCTTGGACTGGTCCCCGCCTTATTATGACGTCTGTAGAATTGGACAAACTAACGGTTTCTTTGGGGAATTTTCATTCTGACGTTGCAGTCTTATGAAAAGGCTGGAGAATTTTTACTTTATTTGCAAAAGCAGTTTCCTCAGAATCCCTCCTTCCTCACGCCCTCCCTGAGGCCTCTTCCTCCACTAAACTAGTGTTTAGTGAACACTACTATTGACATGCAAGCATGTGCAACACTAAAGGAAGCCTCCCACAATCCAGCTGTGAGCATTTTCTACCCTGGCAACAACGAGCTACCATGTTCCTTGTAATGCTTCCACAATAACCATCAGTTTGTTGGCCTTCCTGTTCCTAACCGTGTCCTGAAGTGCAAGAGCTCAAAATGTCCTCATGCCCAAATCAGGTGTGATTGAGACGATTCTGATGGCAAATGTTCAAAACATCTGAAGTCCTACGTGTACAACAGGACCTGGTTGAAACTTCCTGGAGGATGAGAAGCACTGACAGAGATCCAGTTAAGATATTTACACATTGTGAGGACACCAATCATCCAATCAGGACTGTGGAACCCTTAATGTTTGACAAGTGGAATTCTCATTCTCTTTATAACACAGATTTCCCCAAACATTCTTTCCGAGTTTAAAAGCCATTACTACATTTTACTTACCAAAAAAAATCACATCCTTGACCCAAGCCTAGGACATTACAGATATTCAATAAATATTTCTTGAGTGAAGCACTATCAGCTTACTGGTTGCTCTGGAATTCTACTATAACTGTCTGTAACGAACATGACCCAAGAGGTGTCAGTAACTGCAGTGAGAGGCGCCCTTTGTTCCTTATGGTAAAATAGACCTCCTATCCCCATCACTTCCTTTCATATGGGGTTCACCTTACCTACCAGGCACAAAGTTTTGTCTTCAATATACCTGAGCACACTATTGCAAGACTGATGGTTTTTAAGGCACTTGGCGGTAGGGGGCGGGGGAGGGAGAATTTGCTTTCTACTGGGAGAAACAGCTTTGTATCTTTGTATGTCCATAGACTCTAGCTAGTTCTATCTGATCAAGGGTTGGGAGAACTTGCAGAACATGGATCTCAGTTCCAAAGGGCATGAATGGCATCAAGACAAGAGTCACCTTTACCCAGGGATTTCCTCACCACCAGGAACGCTTGATAATAATAATAATAATAATAATAATAATCTCCATTCTTCCCCCAGTCCTGCGCCAAACTCATTAAGTATATAAAAATACCGTTAATTTCAAAGAATTAAGGACAGCATAAACTTCCCCTCTAAACATGTGCTAGAATTCAAACTGCGTTTTGAACCTTTAAAAATATGCCTCATTGACAGGTAGGCACAAAAACATTCAGACTACTAATGACTGATGCCAAGCAAGTTCGTGACTCACAGATGTTGACTTACTGGTATAAATGTAAGATTTAAAAACAAAACAAGCAAACAAACAAACAAACAAAGGCTCTCAGTTAACAACCCACCTAAGCTGCTCTTGTGGTCCCCTTTCAGTCTGAGAAAAGAAAAAAGAAAAAAGAAACTCTACAGTCCTTATCATACTCTGAAAAACACTTCAAAAACTGAACTCTGCCTGTACTACAAAGTTTCTATTTGTTAAGTTTAGTACAAAGCACAGAGGTAAGAAAAGTACCCAGGACCTCAGCATCACCAAGCATCAAGAAAATGGAAAATTGGACATGGGGGGGGGGAATTAAAATAACTGTTAATTAAACTGTAATTCCAAAAGGCCTTAGGGTCAGTTTAGGAGCTGAGCCAGGGACTCAGAAGGTGGTGTTGATGACTGAAGGCTGGCTTTGTGACCTCACCAAAGCCATTTAACCTTTGTGGTGTCACAACCTCTATCTCTGCTTCAGGGAATAAAGCCACCCCCTGATCCTCCTAGCATGTAATACAGACTCATTAGCTTTTGTTTGAGGAGAACAATACACAATGGGTCACAGGAGAGCTGCAGTTGGAGAGAAAGGGAGGAGAGTGGGGAGGACTTGAGGGTCTATTCAGCCCAGAAAACTCTGTAATAACAGCGATAGTGAGGAGTATGGGTTCAGAAGTAATAACTGTTTGGTTAACAAAGAAGTAAGAAAGTTGGTTAACTTAATCTGCTAAATTATGACTGAAAAAATCACTTAATCCTGAAACTTGGGGTCCCTGTGTTTGAAGCAGGAAAAATAAAAGCACCCGTGTTTTAAGATTATCAGCATGAGGCAATCCATGCCAAGCTTTAGCAGAAAACGGCAAACGATTATTCCTGTTTTTATGATCCAGAATCTAGGAGAATATTCCAGAGATCTCTTTATGGCTTTCTCTCTAATCTCTGAGGGGTAGATTAGATCCTCAGTTAACTGAATTGTCATCACCTGGGAGAGTTCAGATAACTAGCATGTTGAATTTTAAAACCCGACACCCTTCCATGGTTCGCAAATAGCTAACCAGTGGCAGCCTTGATTGAGAAATTTCAGCACCGACTGAGGAAGGAAACCTGTGTGTATTGATCCTGAAAGGGAAAGGGTATTGTTCTAGATTATCCTGGAGGCAAAACCTCAGACCCTCATCTCTACAAGGTTTAGGGAGACGGAAGTCTGTTGGTGGCTTCCACGGATAGTCCTCCTAGTCACCAGAGGAGAAAACTAAGCTTTTTCTCACCACACAGAACCCAACCCCACCTGCATCTGAACAGAGAGGTGACCAGGTAGCTTCCAGAAACCCAGCAGGATTCTGTGTGGTGCTAGGCAAATACACCACAGACTAACCACGCTCATTGCCTGTGGGAGACAGCTTGGCCTGGGCTATAAGGAGAAAGGGGGTCTGGCTTGGCTCCATTGCTGTCTGCAGTTTCTTAGGCTATAATTATGAGCCATTCAACTGCATCTGCAGCCCCAACAATGTGGGCTGGATTGGCCTAATCCACAGACCAAGCGACATTTTCAAACCCATCAGTTTAGACATCACGTATTCTTCTCACAGCAAATCAGACTTGGCACAGACGGAAAAAGAAGAGGAGCTGCCAATCAAAACTGCAGAGCTCGGGAGCCTTCTTCACACCCAGGGTCAGCTCCTTTTCTCCGTCTCACTGAACATCTTTCCGTGACTGTCACTGTTTGCTGGGCCAGGAGAATGTACAATGTGGACTGTCGAATAAGCCTGCGGGGATCATATCATTTGGATCTCAATTTAAGTTCCTCTACGTTGGATTCACAGATGGAGGAAGGAGGGCATTGGCACAGATGGTAGGAGAACCGTGATCTTGAAGAGTGCCAAAGCCCCTTACAGCAGGCTTTTTACCCCATGGCAACAGGACTCCATCCTATCCCTAGGGCTCCAGGTGGTTTCATCCTGGTAGATCTTACCCAGTAGTTGGTTTGTTGTTGTTGTTGCTGTTGTTGTTGTTGTTGTTGTTTTGGTTATAAAGATAATGCCACAATTCAAAATGAATTTTCCTGTAGGTATAGCTTAGAATTTACACTCAAATAATTTCACTGTGAAGTCTTTTCCCCCTCCCCATTCCTACTCACTTTCATTTTAAAATGCCAAGTCAGTCAGTCCACTCAAAAGATTTCCTTACGTGTGCCCCTCTCTGGAGATGAAGAAGCAGAGATGAAGTGACAGATTCATTTATCCATTCTGTTTGGGGAGTTGGAAGTCAAGCAGAAAAGCAGATAGTTGTAGAAGGAACAGCTCTGACAGAAGAGGAGAGATGCTAAAGGAGTGGAAGGGGTTGTCTCTGAAAACAACGGAGAGGTTGAGAGGAGTCAGAGGGCAGCAGCGTCACCATGGGCTTATGTCCTAGCTTGTCTGGGTCTTGAGTTCCCAAGAATCCAAGAGGAAATTAGCACCTGCTAATGAATCCAGGACTTCCAGGAAGGGAAGCCAACAGGCACAGGACTAGGAGAGAGAGAGAGAGAGAGAGAGAGAGAGAGAGAGAGAGAGAGAGAGAATGAGAGAGAGAGCCTCAAAGGACAGGATAGAATCTTAGGGGTCAGGGTAGACCTCGGGAGGTCTCAGAAGATGGCAGGGTCACGGAAGATCGCAGAGCAGGTCACACTCAAATGTACAAGGTATTTCTCAGGGTTTCTTTCCTCACATGAACACTGCCTGTAAGGAAGAATTTCCTCCTTGCAAACTTTCTCTCCCCCTACAAGACAACTCTTTTCCCTTTGGCAGCCTTCGAGTGCCTTCGTGGTATGTGCTGAAATATGTACGTCTGCCCCCTCCAATTTCATTATACCCTTTGTCATGGAGCTGAATACAGCCGGAGCTCAATAAATAATTACATGTCGTTAATAAGCAGGTAACTTCCTGGCATCTCAAATATGGATCCCTACAGAAAAAATAATAACAAAACTCATTTATTAGCTTTCTTTTGCCTAAAAGCCAGAGAGGGCTGCCTAAAATCTACAGTAAAGAATGAAACAACTCTTTTTAACCAAAAAGATCCTTGTGGCATTTTATTCTAGTTAATTCTGCTAGCTCTGCTTCTCCTCCCATCCACAGAATACTTAAAATACTGGCGGGGTCACTATAATCTCTTGATTTCTTTTCATCACTGTTGTCACACATGTGGCCGATTGCAGAGAATAGCCTACGGCTCACCGCATGGCAAGCTAGGTGCTTTTTTGTCAGTCTGGACGCTTCACACAGTAAGTGTCTTAGGTCTCAGACTGCTGAGAAGCCATCTCGGGACTCCCTCAAACTGCATCTTCATTTCATGGACCACAGTAAAGACCAGCGATATAGCAGATATAGATATATAGATAGATAGATAGATAGATAGATAGATAGATAGATAGATAGATAGATAGATAGAAATAGATATATTACTTGCAAGATGAAGAAAATACATGCAGTGGCTTCAGGTTTGCATGTCTTTAGGAAAAAGAGGAAGGCACAGCCCACAGGGAGTTCTGCATTTTCAGACATCTCTGTCGTCGGCTGTAGAGGCATCCCCAACACTGAGGAATGAAGGGGTGGATGGGACAGTGCTGGGGTTGTGAAGCAGGGTGGGAAGGGGAAGGACAGGGAAAGCCACTAAGCTCCTGAAAGCACACAGGGTCATGGAAAGGTGGCTGACCTCTCTTGTGGTGATAGACTCATACTCTCTGCATCGATTTGTATCTGTGAGTAGATAATCAAGATGTAGGAACAGAAAATTTGGTTAATCCTCAGCCACTGAAGCCAAGAAATCCATGGGTCCTGACAGGAATTGTGGGCAAACACACCTTAGTTTTCATTTCTTTTTCCAGTACTGAAAAACAACAAAAACTCAAATGAGTCAGTCATACTGGGAACTTGGTACTAACTGGTAAACACAGTTTGAGTACATTCTTACAGTCATACACAGATGCCTTGCTCACATTAAACACCTTTCTTTGAGTCCTCTGACAGTTTCATAATGAGTTAACAGGAATTCCAGCGTTATCATAATTAACACTAATAACAGAGGAACGAGAATACATGCACCACTTCAAATCTAAATGGTGTGTGTGTGTGTGTGTGTGTAGAATCTGAATTCCATGAATATGCAGACACATAAATCTGGAAAAACAACTTTAGGGTGTTCAGTGTATTAGTGTATAATTACATTGATTTTTTTAAATATCCCAAGTACCTCCAAAAATGGCACTCCTGTAAAACTGACAGATGAAAACCAGCCTCAAGAGGGGATTGGTCCGTTTTGCTTGGATCACAGTTCACGATGGATGCTATGTCATGAAGGCTCAAAGAGAGAGATGTGAAGTCCAGCTTAATCTTGCAGAGAACCAGATTGGTGTGCTTCCTCCACACCAAGCCTCCACCTCAGGACGGAGACAGAATGAGATGGAAAGCACCGGCATTGATGTCCAGCTTGCGTCAGTCTCTGGATTGGTTCCCACACACTGAAACTTCTCTTTCCTTGGAGACAACGAAGAGGAAAGAAACAAAACCCAGACGTACATGCAAAGATGGCTTGCCTTCTAGTATGTCAAGCTTATGAAGTCACATGTGTTCGTGTTCAAGAGCTTCAGGCTTAGAATGGTAACTCCGGAGAGGAGAGGTGGCAAAGAAAGAAGAAACAGTCTAGAAGCTCCTTCCTAATGGAAAGGCTTTTCTTCAGGGATATGAAACACATGTTCTCCCAGATTGGGAAACCAGCCTGAAAAAAGTTCTTCACAAAGGGGCCTTGGGTGGGGAGCACCCCAAGGGACCCATTGGGAGAGGGAGGAGCACAGCTGGGTGGGGAGCTGGCAGTTGACTGGTAGGAAAGAACAAAAGGCAGCCAGCTCTCAAGTGGCAGGTTCCCAGGACAGAAGCCTTTCCAGGAATTCTAAATAATGTTGAATAGATGGTTGATAGATAGGTAGGTAGACAGACAGATAGACAGACAGACAGACAGACAGACAGACAGATAGATAGATAGATAGATAGATAGATAGATAGATAGATAAGAGGGAGAAGGAAAGGCAGATGGAGAGAGAGAGGCAGATGGAGAGGGAGAGGGAGAGGGAAAGGGAGAGAGACCGGAGACATTCCTTTCAGGGAAGTGTACAGTACTGAGAGAGACCAGATGGCTGGCAACCAGTATTCAGCCTTCAGAAAGGACCCAACACTCACGTAGATGCCAATATCTTAGAGTTAATAATGCTTTCTCCCGTGGAGAACTCTTTTAAATTGAACGGAACTGAGTCGTAGAGGTAAGGACACAGTTCCGAAAGATACCCCAGGTTTCAAAGACTCAGAACACTCATAGCTTTTTTTGCCAAGCACAGCTCTCAGGCTTTGGTGTCCTCACCGCTTGGAACAAACCATTAATCTCTAAACCACCCAGGAGACAAAGAGGTGGAGTAGTGAGTGACAATCACAAGCAGTGCATTGACTAGAGCTGGGCTGGCCTGTGCCACTTCTAGCCACCTGTCTTCTGGCCTCAAAAAGCTTCAATGTTTTCATCCGTCAATGGAGACAAGAAAAGCACCCAATTCAGAGTTGAGTACGATACAAATTGTGTCCAGTGCATTATTCATATTGTGTCTGACAGAATGAGTGCCCAATAACTCTTAGCTGCTGTTACCACCTTTAAAACTTGGAACTGGACAGAGAGCGGTAGCCTAAACCTGCAGTCCTGGAATATGAGAGGTGGAGGCTGAAGGCCTGGGGCCAGGATGGGGGGGCGGGGCCAGGATGGGGCCAGATGACTCAAAGTCATCTTTGTCGTAAAGGTTAATGTCAATTGTCAATTTGACAGAATCTGGAATCACCTGGGAAATAGAACTCTGGGTATGCCTCTGAGAAATGATCTTGATTTCATTAATTGGGGTGGGAAGATCAGGGAAAGACCCACCCATTGTGGGTGGGGCCATTCCCTGATTGGGCTCCTGGACTGTGTGGGCGGAGCAGGAAGGGAGCAGAGAGAAGGGAACGGAGCGGCCATGAGCAGTTTTCACTACCTGTTCCCTGACAGTGGCTGCCCAGAGAAGCGCTGATTCAATTTCCGGTTGCCTTGACTTACCCATCGCAGCAGACTGTACCTTGGACTCTGAGCAAAAGCAAACCCTTTCAGCCTCACGTTTCCTTTGACAAACAGGAAAAGAGACCAAGATACTTGGTGACTTGGCAAGTTTGAGGACTGCTTGAGCTGCCTGAGACGCTGTGTCACTCCACCCAGCTCCATCCACACCAAAATTGTCAACTTTTGATTTAGTGAGCACAAACTTTTCAAGAATGTTAATCCAAACCACTGAACTCGGTTTTCGTCACAAACAGATTAGACCCTGGGGTCCCTCTTGGTGTGTGCCTTTTACCATCAGACCCCCGGGGAGTAAAGATAACATTAGCAAATAAATCGCACAAATCCTCGATACCTTACCCTTGGAGATGAAATGACAATGATCTACTTTATGGAAATATGGCTGAGGAACTAGGTCACATGCTCATAGCTGTATTACCAATTAACAGCAAAGATGTGTTCATACCCTCGGGGCTCCTTGCAAAACCGAGTCCTCTTAGGTACAAGATGTGATAGTCATGCAGTAATTGTGTACAAGTTGGAGAAAATCATATCTTCTTAAAGCAGCTGGCCTCAGCATTTATTCAACTTCCTGGTAGTACAGGAATGTATCCAAACTCATCTATAACCCAGGACAGTGACACAATTACCGATAGATGTAGCACCCCTAAAAGACTGGATTTGCCATCTGGATATGAGATGGCATTTTATGTGCTGGGAATGGCTTCCTGTGTGGGCTAGTTGCCCCAAAGGATCCTAGAAATGGCTACAACACTCTCTACTCTACTCTTTGGGCTGCTATTGTGAACCATCACCGCTCCGCTCCAAGTCACCCCCGCCCCCAGCAACACAGATTTTCTATTTAGGGGGCTTCAGCTACATGATTTGCATTCTGGCTCTACCATTGCCTGGTTCCTTGCCAACAAGGCTGGCAGTATGGGACTCACCCCATCACCCCATTTGCCTACTCCATCTTGGCAAGACCAGGGTCTTACTGCTGGGGAAGCAGAGTTAATTGGTATTTCTAGGGGGTGTTTGGTTAACTCACCACACCTTAGCTCCAAGTTGGTAAAACGTGTAGCTTTGCCCTTTCCAAAAGCCACGGCAAATGAATGATGGGGAAATACTCCACGAGGCACATGGCTGGGCCCTCTGGCTTGCCTTTTCTTTCCCTTCTTTTTCTTTCCAGTGACTTTGGGGAGGTTTGGGCACTGATCCTGCACACACAATACACTTCTTGTTCTGCTTTTCACTGCAGAGCAGCCATGAATAGCTCTGTCTAAAATTATAAGTAGGGGCAGCCCCAGGCTGCAAGAGATCAGAGCTCTCATGCTGGGCTACAACAAAGACCCTGCTCTTTCCCAACAATTAGCTGCGCAGAAAAGGACATCTATCTCCCTCTATTAAACCCACCACGTGCCTTCAAGTCAGCCCATTGTAAAGCTAATTAAATAACACGCCTCTCTCCCCATGCAGGTCTCCTGATTAGTTTCTCTCAGCCAGAAACTTCGGCAAAGAGCCTAGAGATAGACAATCCAATCTTCTAATGCTCAGAAGCCCCACCCCCCACATCACCAATTAGCCACAGCCCTTGAAAAGCCACCCTTATCAATACCAAGGAATCCATTCATGTTCCCATTTCCCTCACAGCTCACTCCAGTCACTCCCAGCTTGACAGCACAGACCAAACTAACATTCTTTTGAAAATAACGTATTCAGGAAGGCAGAAGTTTCTAGCACAGTATGGTCTTTGGGGAGCATCAATCCACATCTCAGCCAATAAAGTGAAACATTTGGTGAAAGATTTTGACAGGGCCAAAGGCAGATGCAATCAAGGAACCTTCGGAAGATGTCCCTTTGTGCCAGGAGGCCTTGGACTTATGTAAAAGACAAGCACAGCCTTCTGGGAAAGGCAGGACTTAACGCAGGAGAGCTGAGATACAAAGAAATATTCACACCACCTCTTGTTAAGCATCAAATGCAGCCCTCTAAGGTTCTACTGCCAGGCAGGTAAGATCCAAGTGAAGGCTCAAATGTGATCCCATTTTCCCTTCAATCTCATTTCTCCCCTTTTCTCACAGAAAGCCCTGCTCTTGTGCTAGCTACCCTGGACTTTTCTGAATCTAGGACTATATGCTTTTTTGCACTTTTACAAGTCCTAATCTAGCATCCCGACGGTGCTGACAAGATTGAGCAGCAAACATTTCCTCCCAGATATACTTTCTAAGGTCTTCCTTGCTACAATCAGTTTCTTTCACCAATGGGCTCTCAAGATATCAGCCTTGAAGTGTGTATATGCAGGCTTCTGGTGGAGCAATTGTCAGATTACTGACGATAATCCAATAGATGGATGGATGGATGGGTGGGTGGATGGATGGATAGATGGGTGGGTGGAGGGATGGATGGGTGAATGGGTGTGTGGATAAGTGGATGGCTAGGTGGGTGGACGGATGGATGGATGGATGGATGGAGGAATGAATGGATGGATGGATGGATGGATGGATGGATGGATGCATGGATGGATGCATGGGTACATGGGTGCATGGGTGGATGCATAGATAGATCAATGGATGAATGGGTGAGTGGGTGGGTAGATGGATAGATGAGTGGGCAGATGGATGGATGGATGGATGAGTGAGTGGTTGGGTGGGTGGGTGGCTGGATGGATGGGTGAATGGATAGATAAATGAATGTATGAATGGTGTGTGTGGGTAGATAAATAGATGAGTGGGTGGATGGATGGATAGATGAGTGAGTGGTTGGGTGGGTGGATGGATGGATGGATGGGTAGATGGATGGATGAGTAGATGGATGGATGGGTGGATAGATAGAAGGGTGGTTAGATGGATGAGTAGATGAGTGGGTGTGTAGCTAGATGGATGGATGGTGGAACTATTTTTTGTTGAATATGGTCCGAGATGGTTAGTTCACTTTACTATTAATTTAACATCACCACAGATGGTCTTTATGTTTAGAAAGGGGACTGCTATTTTACAACATGGATCTCCCTACTTGAAATTGTCAGAACTCATTCTCTCTCTCTCTCTCTCTCTCTCTCTCTCTCTCTCTCTCTCTCTCTCTCTGTGTGTGTGTGTGTGTGTGTGTGTGTGTGTGTGTGTATGTGTGTGTGTGTGTCTGTCTGTCTGTCTGTCTCGCCTCTCTTAGAAGGAGAATAGGCTAGCCATTTTGCTCTAGAACTGAATTGTTTCATGCCAGCTTCTGGACTTAAATCTTCCTTCCTGCTTTCTTAGACTCAGAAGAGAGAAAAACCCTTTCTTCCAACAGTGTTTGAGAAGACTAACACCAGGTATATCACAGCACTTGAGAAACTGGGTAAGAATTCAGTCAAGAAGTTAATGACAGGGTCAGCGAGATAGCCTAGTCGCTAAAGGTTCTTGCTGCCAAGCCAGATGACCTGAGTTGAATTCCAAGGTCCCACATAGTGAAAAGATAGAACCAGCTCCCACAAGTTGACCTCAACCTTCTCACTGTGGCACATGTGGCACTCTCCACAATACACACTAAATAATGAGAGAGAGACAGAGACAGAAATAGCAAGGCCAGCATGACCTATGGAATGAGACATTGTCTTAAAGCAGAAGGAGAAGGAGGAGGAGGAGGGGGGAGGACGGGTAGGAGGAGAAGGGATGAGGACTACTCGTCAGTCTTCTTAGATGTACCACACAAGTAAATGGATGACTACTTTATAAAGCAACCCCATATGCTGTATATCTCTCAAGAAATAGTTATGGGGTTCAAACTCAATAGAAGAAAAAAGAAGATGAATGAAAAAATCAAATTTGTTATAAGGTAGATTTTTCAACTGTCAAATCCCCGACATTCAAAAGCAGCCAAAGTAATTAAAGTAATCTCACCCCATAACACATAAGCTTTGCAGAGGAAGCCACTGTCTGGGGGTCCTTGTATGCCTTTGTGACCACACACAACGGCATGCATGGTCATTTTCTTTGCTTGCTCCCTATCATCAGAGCTCCTAAAACTTTATTCTTTCTAATATGTTCTATATAGTTCTATATGTTCTACACAGAAAACCATAAGCATTCATATAGTAAATAACAATAGTAAATGCTCTTATAACCTCTGTCCCTAGATGAAGGGGGAAGCACCATCATTTGCTCTGCGATCCTTCATTCTGATGAGCTTTCCTGTGTGCTAGCACAGAATGCCTACGTTGTGATGATCACAAAGGATTGAAATCTGGCAGAGTGCTCTTTTACTACTGCCCTCCACTTTCTCTTCTCAAAGGGCGCCTTAAGGAAAATTAGCACAAGACCTCTTCAACACATTGAAAAATGGGGCAATAAATAAGACAAGGAGGTCTATGTTTGCCTATAGATTTGTCTCCTCAAGGTAGGCATAAAAACAGCCACTGAGTATTGAGCCTGGAAAACTCATACCTGCTAATGTATCAGAGATGTATCAAGTAGCCTACACTATACAAATAAACTTAATAACAAAGATTGACAGAAACTGTGGTTGAAAAAGACTTATTATAAAATATAAATATGCCATTGTAATAATCAAAACAAAATAATATGTGCATATAATAAAGGAGGTTCGATCAAAGGGTTTAGAAATTTAGAAGAAATATATTTGTCAAATTTTCACTGTCAGACTCATTGGATCCAGGAACCAAGTACATCAGATAAACATGTTATCATATAAAGTGTTAGAGACTAGCATTTATTATATGCATTAGAAACACCTGTTTTCTGAACATAGCTCAAGTTTTGAGCAATGTTAAAAGGCATATCAGACAAATCAAGACCTACAAGAAGCCTCTCATTAGGAGGAAGACGGGCTCAGAATTTGCTGGAAGGGGCAGTGGGTAGACAGTTCTTATCAATATATTCTAGTTAGCAGGTTATTTAAGCAGTACTTCGGATTAAGCTAGCCATATAATTCTACAGACAGGATCCCTAACTAGGAAATATTCATTTTATGTTATCTTCAGTCTTTGGATCACTCTAAAGACTTAATGGGTCAAACCTTAGTACTAAATAGAAACAGGTATCTCTCCTTTCCTTTGATTGAAGTCCTAGTGATTGTGCCTGCTCCAGCATGGAAGCTCCAAGAGCATTTCCAGCCACTTCTCTGAACAGCATTTCTGAGACAGCCAAGAGGAGAAGCATCCCAGCCTCTCCATATGTACTATTTACTGGGGCAAAGACAGTCTTTCCTATGTTCTTTTAACTCTGGTCCGAGACAGCTGTGCAAAATACCCAGAGCATGTATTAGCTCAGCCGTTACAAATTGTCCATAAGTCTCATGTACCACTCCACCACATTTAACTGTCATTGGTTTCTGTCTATCGACGTCTATTAGGCATTTTATCACTTTCATGCCACAAGCCAACTAAATCATCATCTTCCCAGCAGTAGAAAATTAAATAGGGGGGAAAGAAGGCTTGGGGTGGCAGACAATGAGATTATTAACCCACAATTCCTACCCATCCTCCCTTACAAATAAATGGAGGTGTTCTTGGGAAGTGGATACAGTGAAGCTATGAGGGATATATCTACCTGAACTCAAGAATGAACCAAGGGAGGAAAGAACTCCCAGCTGCAGATTAAGAGAAGCAGAGGGAGAACTCAGATGCCTTGCAATGGGAACTAGGGGTGAGGGAAACTGACGTGAAATAAGTGTCTACATCCAGAGTGTTGCCGTCTGTCTGTTGTGTATCTCCCGACGATGTGACGGGAAAACACTGGAAAGCCTCGGGAAGAGGAACAGCCAAAAAAGAAAAAAGAAAAAAAAGGCCTTGTTTCTCATTGTTGCGTTTTCATTTTACGGGCATTTAGGGACTCGGTAGTTAGCGTGCTCCAAAAGAAATTTGATAATAATGGAAAGGAGCTACGAACGCACCAGTACTACATACTGGGGGATTGTCCACCGCTCCAAAGCTATACATCCCAAGTCTTCACCAAAGCCATCTGCAAGAAAGCAATTAAAAACAACAACAACAAAATGGAACACGGGGAAGGGACTTGGGGGCAATTTCATGTCCACTGCTTACGGGCAACTTCAATCTAAGAGACTTCTACTTTCCTTACACTCCGTGTTTATTCCTCCTCAACACCCAGATTAAATATCTTAATTGTATTAAACCTCTTGTCTGTGACAAACTTTGTAGGTCCAGGATGTTTATGAGATAACTGCTAGTGCCTTTTTTTTTAATTTATCAAAGACAAAATAAAAAAATTAAAGAGATGCCAATATGTTTGTATAAAAGACATGAAATTACCTCCAATAAGATTTATTGGCTGATTCATTAAAAAAAAAAAAAGCTATCAAACTTCAAAAGTCTTTTGGCTTCATTGACTTCAGAGACACTGAAGGTGGTTTGAAATGAAATATTGTTTGTTTGGGTTTCGGTGTAATACGGGAGGTGAGCTGAGGGCACCAATGGGCCTGTTTACAGATGTGGAAATGGATGATCAGACAGCTAGAGTTGCAGACTGTGCCTTCGTCACAAATCCCTCCCACTATGATCTTCCTGCTGCCTGCCCTGTTTACTGGGATTCCCCATCACTTACTACTAGGTTATGGATTCAAGCTGGCCTGAGACCTGCTTGAGAGCCTGACCAATTACTTCAGCTATATAGAGATCAATTTACTCAGCTGTAAAACAGAACTGATAACAACTCCCAGGATTCAGGGTAAAAATCAAACAGGGTAATATATGTAAAATGTTAATGTTAACTATGTCTGGCTCCATATAAATAACATAAATGGCAGGGTCTTTTTCATGCTACATACAGAAACACACCTGTACACGCAGCTTCGAACTCAAGCATCTTCAAATCCTAAACATATTCACTTATCAGAAAGAGCAGTCCGAGGGTCATTCAAGACAAATAATAATTTGTGTCCTAAATCAAAAGAGCCATTCATAAATGCAGGAGGGCTATATATTTAAAAATCTCTGTGCACAAGAATAGCCAGGCAAAGGGGAAATGATAGTGTGGGATAAACAGATTTAGTGTGTGCTTAGAAAAGAAATGCTCTCATTTTCACAGGGCACACAGAAATGAATTCAAAACAATCAGAGACTTAAATGAAGGAACTAAATTAGCACGACTCTGCAGGGAAAAACTGAAATAAGTAAATCTTTATAACTTTATAACTTCCACAACACACACACACACAAAGAGATAAGTTGAGCTATATCAAAAGAAAAATCTTTTTTTTTTTTTTTGTTGTGTGCCACAGGTTGTAGATCAGGAAAGACAGAGACTGACTGATATTCTTGGAAGAGACAAATGATGTTGCTAGCAAGGTATTTGCATCTAGGTTACTCCATAAAGAACTCCTAAAATTCAGTCGTCCAAAAGACAACTCAGTGGAGATGTGGGTCAAGGATCTGAATAGAGAAGTCTCCACACAAATTACACAAGTGTCCAATAAGCACATTTGAATATGCTCCAGTGTTATTAATCTCAAGGAAATGCCAACCAGACCCACAAGGAAATACTGCTCCCCACTCACTGTGAAGGCTCTAATCTAAAAGACGAAAAAACAAAAAAACAAAACAAAACAACAACAACAACAAAAAAAAAAAAACAACCAGTATTGTTGAGAAAGCAGGAGAGGTGGAATCCTCACACATACCTCATAGGGATGCAAAGTGGGCAGCCGGAAGTAACGAATCGTTTGGCCATCCCATAAATAGTTAAACCGAGATGACTGAGAAATTCTACACCCAGGTCTATACCCAAGAGAAATGAAAACATGCTCATGCAAAAATGTGCATACGAACGTTCACAGTAGCATTATTTATAGTAGCCACAAAGTGGAAACTACCAAAATGTCCATCAAAGGTTGGGTAAAAAGAAATAAAAAGATAAAAGAAATGTGGCACAGCCATCTAATAGAAATGTTTACATGCTGAAAGGGATGAAATACAGATTCGCCCTAGAATGTGGATAATCCTTGCAGACATTGTGGGAAGGGAAACAAACCAGTCACAAAGGCCCGCACAGTACAGTCCTCCATGTATAGCTGTAGAATATGGTTAGATTCATAAAGACAGACATGAAAGCAGTGATTCCTGGCCAAGAGAGGAAAAGATGAGGGACAAGGGCTGCCTAACACCCTGGGATGTCTTTTTAAAAAATCACGAAGTGTTCTAAATTTCAATTGTGATGTCAGTTGTACATTACTATGGCTATACTAAAAAAAAAAAAAAATTCTGAAAACATGAATTTTGCATATATCAAAGCCTCATGGGAAAGTCCAGTGGCCTATAGGCAATATGTGGCCTGGGGCCATTCCAGCCGGGAAATTCCAGGGAATGGTCCAGACCAAAGTCTGTCTCTTGGTTAATATTTAATATTTAATAAAGCTTGCTTTAAATTTGCCCTCCCCACAAAAAGACATGTATTTTAGAGGAAGCAATTGTTATATAACATGTGTACATATCTGTAAATAAGTTCTCTCTCTCTTTATGTGTGTGTGTATATGTGTGTGTGTATGTGTATGTGTGTGTGTGTGTGTGTGTGTGTGTGTGTAAAACTAAGCTTGTTTTAATTTATTTAGAGAAAACTAAAACAACTTCAGTTTTCCAGAGGGGAAGACAAGAGGAATAAAAAGAGAATGGATTTCTCATCATCTAGAAAAATCTTCCCAGTGGGGTCTATGAACATCATCTTAAGACCATTTACTTAACCAAAGTTCAGTGGAAAAAAAGCCTAACATTTCCATGACCTTCTTTTCTAAACTTCCTAAGTGGCTTAGAGGGAGGCTGCCTGGGGAACTCCAAATGGAACCTAAAAATATTATCTTCTGGCTTTATAAACACCAGGAACGCTAATGAAGTGAGGGGCAGCAGACCCAGGAATGGACTATCTCATTCAGGTTGGGAGGCAGGGTGTGGGGGTTGGGGAGGCTGCACACATCCCTGAAGGCAGGCAAGGGGGGGCACACAGACAGGGCCAGGGAGGTGGAAATCAACAAGGGATAGGAAGAAAAGAATAACAATGATCTAGGATACATAAAGCAGAGCCCCAGTGACCACTATTCTAAACACCAGTAAAACAAGGCCTTTGTGAGTCAGACTGCCCAAGTTTGGAGAGGTGACTGCTCCTCAGTCAGTCTGGCTGGACCCCCACTTGCACTTAACTTGGAGAGTGACACTGTGCTGGTCTCTCCTCTGCAGCATAAACATTCCTTTCCTCATCCCCTCCTCCCTGGGGCTCATGTGACATTGCCTACGTTCTCTGTCAGGTCATGTCAAGACCCTGAGGTCTTCCAAAAGAGTCACTTCACTCTGTAGCCCCAGCACCTCAGGACAAAGCCATGTAAATACAAGAAAGAAGTTCTCCCAGGTCCTTCTTCTAGCAGACTTCCCATGAAGAAGTCAATACATTCCTTCTGAGGCTACTTTGAACCATTTTTCTACACCGGACAAACAAAAGGAGACACAACTGATGCACAGATTTAGATAGGAGGGGGAGAGTCCTTAACTGCCAGTTTTCTAGCATGGTAATGATGCGCTCACCAGGCGAAAACAGTAGATTGAAGATTAGGCCACGGAGACAGGGAACACAATGTAGGATTGATTGGCTGTCACCCAGGGTCCTTATGGGTAACCCAGGTTCTCACCGAAAAACATTCAGGGAAACATCTCTATGTGTTAAGGCTCAGAAGATTCAACCTTTCCTACTCTTCTTTAATGCGTAAATCATCTTCAAAGAGGTGCCCTGTTTTCAGTGACTACTTTAAAAAGTAAAGCAAGCAAGCTATGTGTGGATGTGAAATCTAAGAGACCACAGCCAGGCAGAGGACAAGGATTGGGTTAGAAACCACCGAGCACAGGCTCTCCCTACTCTCTCCTTTAAAACATTTATGTTATAGGGACAGTGAAGGCATCGCTTTCCATGTACCCACTATTCCATGGACACCAGGTTTCCCCCCTGGAAATAAAGGAATGAGTGGCCAATAATGGGAAAGATGCAGAATTTCATCTCAAACCCTTTTCTCTAGCCCTTCATTCTTACCAGGTGGGTTCCTATAACCACCACAAGCAGCCTGCCTTTCCTTTTTAGCTTGGAAGCAACTGAAAAACAGCACTAAGGGCTCAGTGGCTTTCCTTTGTGATTGATCTGCTCTTTGCACCTGGGTTCCCTAAAGCACCCCATCCAGTTCCCTTTTAAGTTTTGAAACTCACATCTTACAAAATAGAACCAGATAGATAATAGTAAAAACTTATTCCAATCCCTTCTGAAACATCCTTTTGAAAAAAAAAAAAACAATAATCTTAAAAGTATTTGAGAGGAAGGAGCTCACCAACTTCTTGAATAATTAATTTCAGAGTCTGCTTTCTTCTTAGCTAATCTAAAGTCCCCCCCCATTTAATGCCAACTTTCCCAGATGCTATTTCAAAAACAGTTAAATTTATGCTCATCTTTCATTTTAATTGATTTTATTTAGTTCCAGTTCACTGAATATTTGAGCTCAATTTTGATAAAAAGAAAGAAAAAAAAAGAAAAAGAAAAGAAAAGAAAAAGAAGAAAAGGAAAGAAAATTTAAAAAAGGAAAAGATCACAAGGGAAGATCTGTAAATATTTGGCATCTTATTCTGTATTGTATTGCAACAAAATACCCCAAGAAAGCTAAGTCATAAAGGAAAGAGGCGTATTTAGTACACAGTTCAAAACAGAAAGGGCAGCCACCAACATCTACTCTGCTCTAGTGAGCTCCTCCTCACAAATGATGTGGCAGCAGGGAGGAGTATCATGTGGCAAGACAGAAAAAAAGACAGCCCAGGGAGCAGTTCTCCATTCAGAGGAACTTCTCAGGAGTTAGAGCACTCCCTGAGGACTGCCGCAATTCCTGCTAAGGATCAAATGACTTCACCCTAGAGTCCTCTATGAGCCTCTGTAACTCTCAGCGGCACAGATGGGGCCCAGGTTCTAGCCTGTGGAACTTCAGGAATGCTCACAAATCCCATCCCAGGTAAAGCATAGATAGTACAACACACTGAGGCTGAACATACCTGCTTTACAGAATGCATACTAGATGCTAAGAATTTAAGAATGCCTTTTCTCCTAACCTGTGTGTTTTATTTAAAAAAAAAAAAAAAAAGCAGAGGGGGGATCTCCTTGAGGTAAGAAAAAAATAGAGAAAAGAATGTTCACCTTAAAAACCTGTAAGATCAGAACGGAGTTCTGAAAGAGCAGATGGGAAAGCAATTGTTTACCGAGGAAAATAAAAGCGGAATTCCCCTCCTCCATCACCCACTCAGTAGGGCTGAGAGCTGTAGGCAGCCCTGGGGAATGAGGAGAGCATGCTGAGGCCAGAGCCCAGTCCTTCTCACTGCTTTCCCCTGCTCTGCTCTCAGACTGTCAATTCTATTCTTTGCCAGACGCTCACTCCGGAGCTGCAGAGCCGCAGCCCTCCATCACATTGAGTTTAAAATAAAGAAATGCTTTTCCTAAAGAATTCACACACAAATAATCTCATTACCCCAGTGTTTGCATTTATACAGCAGACATCTTCTGCCGCTCACTCACACGGAACAGCTGCAAGGAGAGAAATGGTATTTAATTCATTGTGAAATATTCAACAATGGCTACACTGCACTTTTAAAAGCCTTTTGATAGTAAAACCCAAAGGGACGGCCCATCCTGTGTGCTGAAAAGCAGCTTCCCCACAATTAGTCTCTTTATTCAGGTCTGAACATTCTGTGTAAACTTCAGCACGTGCTACGGACACTGTGGACCGCTTCAAGGGTATAACCTTTCAGAAACTTTGTATACTTTAGTCTTAGTCCAGGGCTCTGCTCACAAAGCCGCTGGTGCTGAGTGCCAGGGGGGAGGGGGAGAGCCCAAGGAGAGAAGCAAAGAGAACTGGGATACTTAGGTAAAGAGGAAGAAAATCTTCTTGACCCCAGCTGAGTCACAGCAAAGGGAAACCCACTCTCCACGCAAGCCTTTGCAAATTACGGGGTTTGTTTTATACCCCCAAATAAGCAATGTTGGAGAAAACCCAAGAGGAGTTCAAAAACTAATCAGGAGACAGTGGCTCATTTCCCTACTCCATGTCTGAGGTTTTCGTGGGTCTCTGGTAGGTTTTTGTGGGTGGGTGTAGGAAAGCAAGCTTACATTGTCTTATCCTGGCAGGATAGTGACAGGAATCACTGAGAAGGAGGTGACAATGAAGAATGAAAGCAGAAACCATCAGGACAGATAACATGTATACAGTGATTGAGAATGGACCGTAGAGCAAGCAAATGCTCTATCTTAATTTCTCTATCCGTCCTCTCTATAGTTCCGTCTTCTTCCTCCCATCTCAGAACTACAGTTCAAGTTTTCATCCATGCTCAATGGGATTAAGATCATCTTCCTAGGAACATGGCAAAGCAAAAGCCATACACACATGAGCCTCAACTCCCTGGATGTGCAAAGAACAGCAACTCCCCCTCACACAGCTCTGGGAAAGGCCTTCTCTGGCATAAGATTTTTACCAGAGAAGAACAAGGTATTGGCACATCTAATACTTTTAATCAAGAAGCAAATATGCCCAGGAATCTGCCTGGACACTTTGAACCGGTGTCAAAAGACAAGAGTCAAACAGACTCCTGTGGTTTCATTGTTCTGGAAATTTAAAGTCAAAATGTTCAGTTAAAAAAAAAAAAAAAGGAATGATGAAAGGCTTACACACACCAGGTCCTTCCGAAGAGATGAAGCATCTTTTTGCTCTCCCTAATCTCCCTGGGGATCTCCAGGACAGTCTACAAGCATATCTGATTCCAGATGCAGCTGTCCATTTTCATTATAAAAAAAATCCAATATTTGGCGTAGGATCACCAACCAGCCCTAAGTCTCGCTCCACTAGGAATGTCTAACACACCAATGAAAGTTACAAACATTAAGACAAGTAGTAGGATCCTTGTAGGGCAATCCAGAGTCCATGTAGGGTAATCTCTCTCTCGAGTGGAGAGGTCTGCAAACTACCATTCATTTAGGTGATCTTGTGACAACTTGGTCAGTCACTTCAAGACCAGCCAGAGATCAGACATGAGGGCTAGGACCCCAGAGGATGGGGTCTAGGCAGAGGCAGTTGGCTGGGATTGTGTCCCACCCAACAGATCTCCTGCACTGTTGTACTATATATTCTGTCAGGGTGATCCAGACGTGACTGCCACCACACTTTCTCCCACTGTGTAAGGTGAGGGTGGTGAGCTCAATCTATGGCCCACTAGAGAGCAGAGAAGACGCTGACGCCGACTCAAGATATATCCTGAGTAGCGCAAAATAAAGCAGAAAGATGTGTCTGGACATTGGGCAAGGCCAAGATTCTTATCTCCAAGACAATGGGATGGAAACAACTTCCAGATTTAAATACAATCCCTGGGGATCGGCCAGAGCAGTGGAAAGGGATTTGGAGGAAGGAAGCTGACAGCAGTGAATTCTCTGCTGTAAAACAAGATATGCTGGTGTGCTCTCTGTATCTGCTTCGGCAGGACACCGCGGACTGTTCCCCCTTACTACAGAAGATCCTAACTCCTCTGCAATCCCAGGCCATGCTGAGAGGCAGGGCAACGCAAAATTCTTGCACATAATATTTTTTTTAAGCAAGACTATGCTTTCCTAAACCTCGATTAGCAAATCTAAGACTTGGTAGAAGGTCTTCAGGGTTGGTGAGGTATAAGCAGGAAAAGGCCCAGGTAGTTAGGACCTGTTTCTAGAGCTGTTTAAATCCCTGGTGTTTCTGCTTCCTGGGACTTGACCGGGAAGCCAGACTTGCAAAGCAGGTCGCTTGCTTCAGAGGCTGAGGTTTAAATCCCACCTTAAGGATGAATAGAGGTTGTGGAAATCCGTTTTATTAAGAAGCAAGAGTCTTCAAAAGCCACACGTGAGTCTTACTAGGATATTCAGGAATAGGAAGTCAATCCCTACAAAAAATACACAGTGATGCAGAGAAGAGAGAACCAGCCCTCCAGACAGTGAGACAGGGCAGGTTCTGAACGGAAAGGCAGAGGCCGGTGCACAGAGGCAAGTTCTGAGGGCCAAAGGCTGGCCACACATCAGGGGAGAGGTGATCTCTCCCTTAGAGCAATTAGGCCTCCTGTTTGACCCCTGACTTCTTCCCCATGGGATATTTATGGTCTCTGGACAGGCAGCTAGGGGACAAATGAAGGAAGATAGATTCTAAAGGTCCTTAGCAGGGAAAGGACTAGAGAAGAGAACTAGGGGTGTGTGTGTGGGGGGGGGCAGGGGTGAGGATGGAGAGAAGGTAGAAGAGGGGAGACAAGGAAGGATGGAGGGAGGGAGGCAGGCAGGCAGGCAAACAAGCTGGCTTTCTTAATAGCAAAGATTCTCCTGGCAGGGGGTGGTGCCCTTGCTAACCCCCAAACCTCCCCCCCCCCACACACACCTCTAGAATGCCCACTAGCCTCTTGCAATCTAAATCTAAGTTCAGAATCTCATCTGTTCCAACCGTCTATTTCTTAAGCAGATGTGCCACCACAGACTAAAGGGACAGCAGACAGGTCAGGCAGGCCAGGCCTCTCCCCTCCCAGAGTCAGCAGTTGTAGCTGCCCAAGCTGGAGCCTGGGTGCCCCCACTTCGGGGGCGGCTGGGGCGCTGCCTGGCTGGCAGCGTCGGGGTTAACCGGGCAGCCCTGTGGAGCAAAGATTTCTGTTTTATTTCAGCGGGGGAAGTGTGTGCTGCCTGATTAGCTGGATGGTTTCCTCTTTTCCCATAACCTCCAGACCCCCACGGCCCAAGTGTTTACTCTCTGAAATAAAAAATCTGCTGGTGTTTTTCTTTTTGTGTGCTCGTGTATTTTGGGAGGATTGCAGAGGAGGAAGGCGGGGTCGGGGTGAGGGACCAGCCTGGGGGAAGGGAGGGCGCAGCCTCCAGCTGCAGAAGCTGCAGCTCAAGAAAGCAACTTCTTAACGAGGGAGCTGGTCTCTTGCTCTGGCAGCTATAAACACACTGAACATCTGGAGGCCAAGAGTCTCTCCCGGCCAGACGTGAGCACCACAGGCTGTCCCTGCCCGGCCGTCCCCACCCCCTCGGCTCTCACACCCCCTCTTAGCTCAGCTCCAGCTCTCTCACATCATCCACCCACCCGACCATTTCCATTCACAGAGATCCGCAGCGCCCGCTAGCAGTCGGCCCGCGGGAGCTGAGAGGAGACGAGCCGGCGACGCCAGCCAGCAGTGGCCACCCCGCCCCCGCCCCTGTTCCAGAAGAGGGGTCAAACTGCTAGAATCCAATAAGAACTTGGTGCCCCGGGGACCTTTTCCCAACTCGGACTAAATATTTGCGGTTTGAAGAAGTTAAGAGAACGCTCCCCACCCCCAACTCAGATTCCCCCTGGGAGTTCCAGTGCAATGCTGTTACTTCCTTAACTTTTTTTTTTTTTTTTTTTTTTTTTTTTGAGAAACCAGGAATATATCTATCAGGTGGCCAGGCAGACAGAAGGCTTCGTGCTGATTGTCACTCTGCTAGCCCTGCTGAGATGAGACGCTCTGCACCTGGATCTCCTTCCTTTCCCAGCACGGAGGAAGGGATTCATTCTCTCACACACCACCAACCAAGTCCTCCACCTTCCTTTGCTGCGCTCTAGTGAGCCTCAATCCCAAAAAGCTCTGAGCTCTTTTTCCCAGCAGCTCCTCTGTTTTTACTGGTGAAATGAGGTATAGGGGGGGCGATGTTGGCAGATGTAACCTATGCGTTACATATGATAGAGAGGATAGGGAGAGGGCAGGGGGTGACGGGGGGAGGGGGGGAAGGTGTGGGGGGAAGAAAGAGGAGGAAAGAGAGCGCCTGCTGAGAATAGGATGTTCCTTGGGCAATGAGAAAGTAGTCAAGACTCATTAGGTCAAAGTCAGACACTTTCTTCCTCTGGCTCCTTTAAATCCATCCTCAGACAGCGGTTCACAGGAAGGGTGGCTGTTTGTTGTCTAGAGACCATGGCCTTTTATGTCTTATACTATGGGACTAGCATAAGAACTCAAAACTAAGGGTAAGGACCTGTCTGTTGAAGATCAGAAACCCAAGAAACTTACAAAAATCTCCAGGACATGATGCTGTGTTCTTGCTCTCTCTACCAAAGCGGGCTAAATCCTCTAACTAGACACAGTTCTATTTAGATTCAACCCCTTACACAAAAACGTTCAAGGAATCTGAATGCTAAATAGTACACACTCAAAGATTTGGAGGAGGCAGTAGGTGGGAGTCTAAGAGAGGAGGCTATAGAACCCTGGTCAGTACATATCAGCCACCCACAGTTGGCGGAGGGTTGGAGGGGCACACATCTGGCCAGGGGCCCATCTTTCCTTGCAGAGAAAGGCGCAGACACACAGATACCTCGATATCAAAAAAGCACAGAGTAAATGCAAACATGGAGGAGTGATGTATGCCCTCTTATTTCAGTATGTTCTTAAAGCCCCTCAGAGATGTGATGGGGTAGGTGTGTAAAAAGACCGCTCAGCCTCAAGTGTCCCTGGCCACCTTCCTCTAGGAACCTAAGAAGAGCAGTTAGACCTGGTCTGTGAAAGATGAACGTTGAGACAAGACAATAGTTAGCACTTTGGGAGATAGCACAGCTGCCAAACCAGAATCAGAGGAACCCAATCTCCCTTAGTGGTCAGACCCTATTTACAGAAAAGACAATTCTCTAGTATTAGGCTTTATAGCCTGTTCCAAGCCAGCCAGGGCAACATATAAACTGTCTTAAAAATAAGTAAATATTCAAATAATAGTAATAATAATAATTACAATAATAAAACCAGATTAGTTGTGAGGAACTGCCTTTTCAAAGTTTAGACCATTCCACAGTGAGTTGGAAAATCAAGAACATTCAGTAAGTTGTTGAGAAAGGGGGCCCCTGAGAGGCTCCTCATTTCTCTCACTGTAGGCTACCATAAGTCTTCTCTGACAGAAAGAGTCAAGCATTCTATCTGGGACAGATTAGTCCAATATTGTAATATCTAATGTTATCATCCAGAATCCTCACAGGCTCACAGGCTTAGAATCGTTTTGAAGAACAAAGAACCTTTAAAAAAAAAAGTGTTCTAGAAAAAGAAAAATGTGTCCTGAAGAAAGACAGAACAGTTATGCACAGCAGATGGAGTTTGAAACGCTGGTTTTTAAGCCCTATGGCCATCAGACACAGTCAGCTGAAAGAAGAAACCTGCTGTGAGCATAAACATTTCCAGGCAAGGTGAGTCCCCATTGAAGTCATGCTGGCACGTCTTCAACAGTCTCAACACTTGAAAGCCGAACTGGAGGCTCTTGCTTTCCTGCTGACGCATCCCACCTGGTTGTCAATGGCCCTTTCCAAACACTGCCCAGGTTTGATCCCTCCCAGCCGCTGGGCCAGATGACAGAGCCCCAGGAGAGACCATGAACCTGGCCTCTCAACGTGTCTCCCACATGAACTCCTAAAGTTTATTTGGGAAAGACATTCTTCAGTTCCGCCATTTTATTAGTAAATTTGTTTTAGAAATTTTAAATAGTGAAATCCAAAGTCACCCCCTGATATTGCCAAGCCTGTGTCATACATAAGTGCAGTATTTCATATGGAAACCATTTGTTCTATCATTAAAAATGAACACCCCCATACAATTTTTTTTAAAAAGTTACATGTAGGGAGGGACTGTGTCTTCTCTCTCCCCATCTGTCTTTAGGACCCACCATGTGCCACTGGAGGTCAAATGAGTTCAACCAATCAGTGGTTCACTTTCTGACTCAACCCTTAGACATTTTTGGATTTCCAAAATGTACCTCACAGAACAGTGAGTCAATGATTTACAATAGCAGGCGTGTACATCACGTTTACTGTATGCCGACGTGCTTCAGGCTCCACAGATATGAACTGAGTGGGTCTCAGAGTGTGATTTCTAGACTTCCAGCTGCTGGAAATGTATTAGAAAAAAAAAACAAGAAAACATTCCTCAACCCTAACCCTCGAGTAGAGTCTTAAAGCCTTTAGCAGATTCTGGAGTTTATAGTTCAATGAGTTCAGAGCAAGAGTTAACTCTTACATCTCTAAGACCTTCTCCTCCTCCTCCTTCTCCCCACCTCCTCCTCCTCCTCATTGGGCTACTGCTGCTACCGCCACTATTGCCACTGCCTGTAAAACAGGCTTTGAAAATCTCCCTGGCATATAAAGAAACTAAAGACTCATCCTCAAGTCACCCAAGGTCACACAATGAGAAAGATCTACTATACACTTCAGTAATCTCCTTTAAGATCCTGGCTTCCTTACTCTTGGACCATCTCTGAACTCCTTTTCAAGATATTGAGAAGCAGCAGCATTCTGTGTATGGAGTAAATAAAGGTTCTACTGTACCCAGCAACCAAAATATACCAAATCGTATCCTACAAGGAAAAAAGCCAGTCTCTGACAGTTCAAATCAAGGACCACAGTAATAAGAGTGAAATTCTTTCTCTTCTTTGCTCTGTGGTTCTGCCCTGCCTCCCAGCTTAAGCAAGTATTTGACATGAGTATATATTGATCAAAATGCCACTGTTAAAAATTGCAATGATTCAAGACCAAATCCATCCCTGCCTTTGAAAAATACTACCTGAAATGGGAAAAAAAATGGAAAAAAAGAAAAAAAAATGGACCAGAGTATTGTCTTTTCTAACACATGTTATGATCAGTCATGATCACCCTAACCAAGAGGCTGAAGTCACATGTGGACAGCTGGCAGCTACAGCTGAACTATAGTCATGTTGTCTCCATGTGGAGTAAGGTCTCTCTGGCTTCTGATTTCTGATTCCCAATAGAAGACAAGCTTGGCTTACTGTCTCATCTCAGAATGGATTGTATCGACCCTGCCGCTTCTCAACAGGGGCTGTGGACAAGAACTAGCTCTAACGCCTCAGGACAGCAAGATGTTAGTGAGTTCTTAGAGACAGGGAGCAGGAGACCAGCACACACAATCATTCTTGTTATGGTGATGGAGAGAGAGGTGCTGAGGCCGAGAGGGACAGAATAGAGGTAGGGAACAGAAAAGAGACAGGGTCAGTGGGCTACACTCCAGGCAGACTATAAACAGTAACAGACATTACAGCCCTGGCTTGTGTAAGGAGCTCCATTGATTCACAAGATTCCCTGACAGAAGGATGACGAGAAGCTGAGACAGAAAGGGCCCATTCATTCATGCAGACACCAGCCCTTGGCCCCCATTGGCTCTCCATAATGGCTCCAGGCTGATAGCAAGGAGGGGGGCCGTAGGGAGGGAGGAGGAGGTAAAAATGAAAGAAAATGATGACTGCAAGATCGTTGTGAAGCAAAGCAACGTACAGCTGCACAGGCAATTGCATGCAAATGCGACTTCCCTTTTTAGCTGTAGTGAATGTCCTCAGAAGCGTGTGTTTTTCTCTTTCAAGCCATTTCTCTCCTCTCTTCCGTCCCTTGTCATTTTTCTGGGCTCCCTGATTCTTTGTCCCTTGTCATTCATTTTTCATCATCTTTTCCCAATACCATTTCCATCTCTACCAACACTCATATCTGTTTTCTGTCAGTTCTGCACATCTCAGTTTCCCTCCCCTGTTCCTTTTCACCTCTTCTGCGCTTTCCTGGTTCCGACTCTCCCTTCCCCTTATCAGTGAGGCTTTCTCTATTTAAGTCTTAGCTTTATTCTCTTGGCCTCCCTTCTTCCCATTCCTCTCCTCCTCCTCAGCCTCTGCCCCTCTGTGAATGAATGGGAACAATGCTCCGATGAAGGCCACTATGAGGGAGCCTGGGTGTTCAGGGTTGGCCCCTCCTGTCAGTATTCCAGTCACTAACAGATGTGTAATCCTTGGAAAAGAAGTCCATTCATCCCTTCTGAGAGCACAGACGTGAGGCAGAGCAGGGGTGGGAAGTAGCCGTGAGTCTCCGAGGAGGGGAAGGAAGCTGAGGTTATAAATAGGATGAAAGAAGATGGGGGAAAAAACTGGAGTATTTTTTTCTCCCTTTCTTTTTATTTAGCATATCTCCACCAAAAAAAAAAAAGTGCCACAGCTGGAGAAATCATTCCTTCATCCGCATCTACATCTTCATCTTCTTTCCTTAAAAAAAAAATACAAAACTAACACTAGCCTTTCCAAAGGACAACCCATCACTGAGGAGAACTGGACCACAGCCCAGAAAGAGTTCCTGGAGCTCCTTCATCTGGATGGCTTACAAGGCAAAAGACAGACAGGGAAAGGCTCAAGGTTCTTGCCAGATCTTTCCATCAGAGGGAGCCTGAGGAAGTGGGAGCTACAGCCTCTATTTGCAAACAGATCACCACCAACTGGTCAGAAGCCAGACCCCATGGAAGCAGCCTATCATTCCAAACTGCAACGGTTGGCATGCCAGGCCATTCTAAGGATGGTTATTATTCCTACCCCAAAGCCACAAGTTGAGGCAACCGGAGCTTCTGTCTTGGAACTATAAGCTCTGGGAAAAAAGTACTCTATCGCATTGCTAAGAATTCTTTACATTTTAATGCTAAGAACATTGTGAGTTGTTTGTTATTCATATATTTCACAGAAACCGTCTCCCTGGCTCTGAAATCAAAACATTTTAACTTCTGAGAAACTTGGCAAGAAGAACAAATAAGATTACACCTCCCCCCCCCACACACACACACACACGCACTTGTAATGATGTATCCTGCAGTTAAGAAAGAGAAAGGCTCTTACCCATGGAATGGATCTCAAGGTGGGCCAGCCATTGGTTGGCCATTCCCTCAGTCTCTGCTCCATGTTTGTCGCTGCACTTCTTGCAGGTGGAACAAATTTTGTGTTGAAGTTTTGTAAGTGGGTTGATGTCTTTATCCCTGCACTGGGAGTCCTGCCTAGCTCCAGGAGGTCGACACTTCAGGCTCCATATGCCCTCTTTCTAGGAGTCTCAGCTAGAGTTTCCCTCATAGACTCCCTGGAGCCTCCCCTGTCCCAGGTCTACAGTACATCCTAGAGAGCTGCTCTCCCCAACCCCTACCTCAGAGGTGAAGGGGAGGTGGAGATGGAAGGAAGGGAGGTGTGAGGGGGGAAATGGGAGGAGGGAGGGCTGGGATCAGGATGCAAACTGAACAAATTAATTAATGTAAAAACTTAAAAATAAACTTAAGAAAAAAAGAAAGAGAAAGGCTATGTCTGTTAGGATGAAAAGACGTTCTCACCTTGGGTTTATGGGTCAATGTGGGGGGACACTCAAATACACATGAGATTCAGTTTGTAACACGTGGAAGCGTCATCCGAGTTGCATTCAGTGAATAACAACCCTAAGGCTTGTGGTATTAATAGCACTCAAGAATGATACTACGCATGACCATGCGGGTCTTCTTCTTATAGAGATGAAGTCTAATTTGTTCACAGTTGTCATGGCTCAACTTGTTTATATCCTTACATCCTCCTCACAACCTCTCTGTACAATGGATGCACAGCTGAAAAGTGTGTGTTTATGCTTTTGACTGTTTTTTAACCCTTGAAAGGATGAAGGTACCACAGAGGGAACAATAGCATAGATGTTACTTCGTCAGCAGAATATTGATGCCAACCTGTTCCAGGACCTGAGTCAGAAGAGCCTCCTACACTGCCCGACCCACCACAGCACACCCGTGCCTGGGAGATGCAGTGCGCTCAGTAACTGTTCACTTCTGCTATGGGATGAAGTATGGACTACAAAGCAGATATTGGTTTTATTTTCCCACTTTCCCATAAGCCACTTACCATAAGTCAGAAGTGAACTGAACAACCACCATGATAAAGCATTCCACTTAGTTCCCAGAAGTCAATGTCGTCTGTATAATTCCTGTGAGTTATAGATTTCAATATGTCGGAGCAATGACATTTCTTATGCTAAGAATTCAACCTGACAAAATTTTGATGGATTTGGAATCATTTTGCTTAGTGTGTGTGTGTGTGTGTGTGTGTGTGTATCACATACATTTTATATATGTCATTAGAACATGGTCTCAAGGACAATTGAATTTCACAGTACTAAATTGAAGTCTGCACTTAGTAATTTCTTCAAACACTACTGAGTAAACAAAGCTTAATGGAATTCAAAGGAAACAGAAGGGAGTCCTGAAAACAGATCAACAGAACTCAGGTAACTTGGGGTTCTGGTTGTTCCTGGGGCAAGCAGGCAGACTCACTATAGACAGGGCCTCTGGGGGACTCTCACCCTAGCTCAGGAGAGGGTGGCCTTGTAGCCAGCTAGTCAGGAAGGAGGAAGAGTGGGGCTAGGTGCTGCTCCTACAGGTAGTTGGGGATGGGGAAGGGGTGTAGGAAAGAGAGTGCAGATGCCAGTGGAGAATAAAAGATTCCCGACGAAGGGAAAAAGTCCCATCCTGGACTACGACACTAACCCATACTCCTCCGTTTTTTCCAGTTCATCAGCTATGCTGGTAAACCAAGTTTCTCAACAACCATCCTAAACGGCGAAAAGTGCACAAAACACACAAACTGTTTACAAAATCAAGACCGAAAGCAGCCCTTCTTGGGCCCTTTGGTAGAGTATCACCTTCCTGTTGGACAGTAAAGTAGCACAAAGTTACTGGGACGCAGACATGGGGCTTTCCGCGAGGGAACAATAGCATTTGTACCCGTGTACCCTATCGGGTGCTATTTCAGAGAACACGGCCCTCAGCAGGTTTCTCTTGGCCTTCAACTCGCTCCTCATCCGCAGCTTTTGTTTATATTCCTACCTGAGCCGCAGTGTTCAAGGCCAGTAGGAACTTCCTGAGTGGCTGTCTCATCCCAGAGTGGGTAAAGAGGTCTTTGCTGATGATAATTGGATTGGAAACCGCAGGTCATTCGGGGATCTTCAAACGTGTTGATGGGCCCCTGCCTCTGTGACCAGTGAAGAGAAAGGGGCACATATTAGGAGAAAACCCTTTATATTTCAACCTTATTATAAATATGACTTCACACCATCTAATCCCAGCTATGCAGGGACAGACTTCCAGTCAGAACCTACCCTTCATTCCCACACAATTTGCCCTCCAACCTCACAGGTAATGAGAGGAATTTCTTATTTAGACTCTGACGTCATTTATTTCTATCCATACCTTTACATGTTTGAGGACCAGTTTTATAACCTTCAAAAACATTTGCAGTGAACAGCAGAGAAGAATATTGACCATCTCATACTTAATACACTCTGGGATTTTTCTATTAGTATTATCTCCCTCTATAAAAGCATCATAAAAGAATAATCTTAGCAAAGAGCCCAGTGTTGTAGAATATGAGACAAATGCCACAGGTAAAGGGAGAAAATGGATCTACAGCAGAAAATCCGCTTCATTTGTCATTAATTGTCGGGGTGGGTTTTGATGACATAAGTTACTAAGTAGCAACTATTTCCTGTACTGTTTGGAGATGTATGCCACCTCCTTATTAGCTTTATTAGATTCACAAAATATACAGTGTGAGAAACCAAAAATTGCTATGTAGAAAACCACATTTCACAGATTTAAAAGCCTTATTCCTTGAAGGCAGATGGATTCAAATTGAAACCCCGGCTCTGCACTTACTCATATGGGAATTCAGGTCTTCTCCCTAATCTAAACATTGGTTTGTTCTTTCATAAAATGGAAATAATAAACCAAACTCATAAAGTGGGAGAGCTGAGGGAGTAGAGAGACTGCTGTGTGGTTAAGAGCATTTGTTGCTCTTCCAAAGGATCTGAGTTCAATTCCCAGTGACCTCATAGTCCCGCACAACTATGTCAGGAGATCCAATGCCCCTTCCTTCTGGCCTGCTTGGGTACTAGACACACACGTGTTGCCCAGACATGCATTCAATCAAAACACCCATACATATGAAAATAAAAATGAAATGTATACATTAAAGATGTATAAGAAAATTACATATAAAGCAAAGTTAAACATGTTGAACAAAATTTTGTGCCTATAAAATGGAAGTAACAAGTACTCTACGCCAAACATTGTCTTTGGTACAAGGTAGATACTATTTTAACGGAAGAGACAGCTGGGCATGGTGAACAAGCCTGCTGTTCAGGAGGCTGGGGGAGAAGAGCTAGTTCAAGATCTGTCTGAGCTCCGGCGGGCTGATGCAGATGCATAGCAAACGCAAGTCCAAGTACCTTAAAGAGATGGTGTCTCAAAATACAAATTTTAAGTTAAAATGAGTTTTGGGGGGGTTTGTTTGTTTGTTTTTTGTCAAAAATGGGAAATCTGTTTTTATACTTAAAAAGAAACTGTGAGCTTCACAAGGATGACACCAATGGACAGGCCAAACAGGATGGGGGAAGGTTCACAAGATCACAGCTCTATGCAAAGGAAAGCTGGGAGCGGGAGGGGGGGTATTCCCCAGGGAAGTACACACACACACATTAGTTATCCAGTGCTTGAAAACATGAATACAAGTAACATTATATGTGCTAGGTTACATATAAGGTTATATTTAGGAATATATATATATATATATATATATATATATATATATTACATATATAGTGTATATATTGCATATATATGTATATATACATACATATGCAATAACAATGAGGAGGGTTGGAGAGATGGCTCAGAGGTTAAGAGCACTGATTGTTCTTCCAGAGGTCCTGAGTTCAATTCCCAGCATGGTGGCTCACAACCATCTGTAATGGGATCTGATGCCCTCTTCTGGTGTGTGTCTGAAGACAGCTACCGTGTACTCATATAAATAATACTAAATAAATAATTTTTAAAAAACAACTAATGAGAAAAGGGGCCATGAATCTGAAGGAGAGCAACCGGGAGTATGTGGGAATATAAGACAGTTTGGAGGGAGGAATGTGAAAGGAGAAATGTTGTAATGACACTATAATCTCAAAAAAATTAAAAATTAACAAAAAAAGAAAGAGAGAGAGAGAGAGTGGGAGCTAAAGATGGTTTATTGAATGGAAGGACTTGTCACTGCCACGCCTGAGAACTTAAGTTTAATTCCCAGGACCTAGGGAGGAGGCAGAATCAACTCCAGAACGCTGGCCTCTGACTTCCACATGCCTGCTTTGGCATGAGTATGTGAACACCCACTACACCACACACAGACAATAAATAAATAAATGTTAGAAGGAAGTGAAGAGAGGAGGAAGAAGAAGAGGAAGAGGAGGAGGAGGAGACAACTATGGGACTTAGGAGACGGTTCTATGATAAACCACTTGCAGACACATGAGACAGACCCCCCAGAACCCACATAAAAATCCGAACAGGCCACTTGTGGTCCCAGAGTTCTACAGACAGAGACAGGGGATCCCTCCTGCAAGTTGGCCAGCCAAGCCAAGCAAACTGGAGAGCCCCTGTTCAGAAAGAGACATTGTCTCAGTAGACACAGTGGAAAGCGATGGGAGAAGCTGCCCAACATCAGTCTCTGCATCAACACAAGAGAGAACATACACGCATGCACACACATACCACACTACATACATGCACGTACAACCAAAGAAGAAAAAGAAAGAAACTGTTTTTTAGCCATGCTCTGTCCGTGGCTGCCCTCAGTCAAGCTAGAGGACTGTTTTAAGAGTGAGATATGGTAGGCCTGCCATTAACCACAAACATCTTCTCTGGCAGATGCTTCTGAGAAAACCTTCACAGTTCTGGCATCAAAACACCTGCCTGTTTATTAGACATTTCACGAACCTACTCAATAGCCATTTCATAGAGCAGAAGAATGACCTTATTACTCAACAGAACCACATCAACAGTTTCTATTCATTATGAAACTGCCCCAGTTGAGGAGAAAGAAGCAGGGTATTGGCAGGTCAGACATCTAGGTGGTGCAGCCTCCACCTCATTGTTTAAAGGGAGCCACCTAAAAGAAGCTGCCCCACAGTAAGGCTCGTCACCTGCACCTTCCCTTCTGGGCTGCAACAGAGATACATGAGTGAAATGTCTGAGCAGCACTCCTGTCCCTGTCATAGTCTGAAGAAAAGCATATGGCGGGTTCTCACTTGCTCATCCCCAAGTGATGACTGAAAGGAGCCGACACCTATCACACACCTGCCGGTCCCAGCTGGGATGCTAGGTACCCTGTAAGTATGGCCGCTTTGAATCTCCACCACCATCCTATAAAGCTAGCACACTAATCTCCATTTTACCAAAGAACAGACATGTGTAGAAGAAAAGTAAATTGCCTCAGGCCACTCTGCTCGTAGAATAATGAAGACAGACATCGAACCCAGTTCCATTTGATTTCTGGCTGCTGACACTTCGACTTGTACAGCATGAGGCTATGTGACTCAAAAACAGCTTGCTCAAAACTGACTGTTAGAAGTCTGACATGGTAGCACTTACTTGTAACCCCAACACTTGGGAGGCTGAGGTAGAATGACTAGTTTGAGGCTGGCCTGCATTACAGAGCAAGATTCTTTCAGTAAAAACTAATTCTATAATATGTATGTGTTTGATTAATTATGTCACCGTAAGTCACAGAACTAATGGACAGTAGACATAGTCTATGCCAGGTATTGTATAGGATTCTCAGAATATAACAGGAACAAGAAATGAGCCACACCCTTAGAAGCTAAACAACAGCTTCTTCCTAGACTGAAGCATTCTATCCTGCCAAGAAGCTCCTAAAGCAGGAAGGTAAACTACTCAAAATAGGAAGTACCTGAAACTGACCAGATTCACTAAGTCCCTACCTGCCAGAGTAAGCAATAAGAACTGAGAGTCCTCTCAGAGGACCATAACTGAATAGCAAAGATGACTCTGAGACCAGACCAGCAGCCTAGAAGAAGCAGAAACCAGCCAAGCTGCCTGTGAGAGGTTTAGAGGAACTGAGTCAACTGTATCATTTGGAAGGGATACTCTCCAGCCTGCTGAGCTGACTGCAGATTTTGTAGTATGCTCCAAGTTCCCACTTTTTGTGAACTGTCACCAATGCTGAGGTAGGTTTTGGTGATATAGATGTCTTTGGGTCATTTCTGCTCCTGTAAGTAACTCCTCACCCATATTTCTGTTAGTAAATCCAGTAAAGCTTATTGTTTAACCAAGTTGGACCTTGGTGATATCCATATTTTTATCTATCATGGGATGACTATCTAGAGTGATTAGATGTGTGCTTTGTCTCCCCAGGAAAAAAAATTTCTCACACAATGGGAGCTTACAGAAAAGTAAACAGGAAGTTACATTGAGATGATGTGACAATATTAAGTACCAGGGATGAGGAAAGTTGTAGTGCCATTTTTGAGTCATTCAAATCCCAGGTATAGGGATGCAGGGCTGCTTCAGACATCTGCAGCACTGACCATGATTTGCCTCATGCTCTAGCAAAAGCATGATTTTACTAGCTGCAGATAGTTTCCATGAGTGTGTGATGTTTGGAATTCTGGGAACTTTTCAGAGGGTATATAAATGCAAGGACCCTAAGAGGCAGGGATCATTGTTGATCATTCAGCAGGGTTGGTTGGGGTTTGTTAGTAGTCATGCTCAAAGAAAACAACAAAAGAAATTAAATTCTGGAATCTCTCTCTCCCTCTCTCCCTCCCTCCCTCTTTCTCCCTTTCCCCCCTCCCCCTCCCTCTCTCCTTCTCTCCCTCCTTCCCTCCATGTGTGTGTCTCTCTCTCCCTCCCTCCCTCTCCCTCTCTCCTTCTCTCCCTCCCTCCCTCTGTGTGTCTCTCTCTCTCCCTCCCTCCCTCTCCCTCTCTCCTTCTCTCCTTCCCTCCCTCCCTCCATGTCTCTTTCTCCCTCCCTACCTCCCTCCCTCTCCCTCTCTCCTTGTCTCTCTCCCTCCTCCCTCCCTCCTTGTCTCTCTCTCTCTCTCTCTCTCTCTCTCTCTCTCTCTCTCTCTCTCTCCTCAATAGAGGTTGAAACCAGCTAGACAAGCTACAGAAAGTAGGAGGGAAGACTTTTGAGAGAAGGCAGACTAAGAGGAGGGCTCAATATTGATATTGAGCATTGGTGAGTGGTCAAGAAATCAAAAGGTAAAGAAGAAGACAGGCCTACAACTACAGAAGGAGGACTGAAACAAGGTTCAGGCAAGTCAGAAAAAGTTGGAGACTTTCTCTGGTGGGGACAAACCTTGGAGAAAAGCACTGTATTAAAAGCACCATTTTAGGTAGTGTGTGATAAACATAATTATCAGAGGTACAAGTAAGAAGCAAGACATAAATACCAGAACATGGAGGTTGTGTATAATTAACCTAACACATTCTAGACAGAACCACTTGATGGTGCTAGGTAGGATAGACTGGGCAGTAGAAGAAGGGGAAGAGGTGGGACTGTCAGTAAGAGGCCTATGCAGAGACATAGAGCTGAGGTGAGTCTATATGTACACTACTGACCCAGGTATCACTTTTATTTTCACATTACTTAAATTAAACATTTATTTCCATAATGATTTGTACCTGAATATGAGGTTTGGGTTTTTTTTGGTTTTTTTTTTTTTTTTGGTTTTTTCGAGACAGGGTTTCTCTGTGTAGCCCTGGCTGTCCTGGAACTCACTCTGTAGACCAGGCTGGCCTCAAACTCAGAAATCCACCTGCCTCTGCCTCCCAAGTGCTGGGATTAAAGGTGTGTGCCACCACTGCTGGCCTGATTATGATTTTTAAAATTGTATTAAGTTAGTCTTCAGATTAATTGTGAAGTTTGGGTGCCTACCTCACACAAAGCCTCATTAATCTTGACTAATCAAGCTACAAAGAAAGGCTTAGATTTGTGTCATCCCGGAGTGAAGGTGGAAACAGAGGTATAGCATTCTAAAGGAAGGATCAGCATGATTTTTTGAATGAGGCAAAGGAAGAAAAGAGAAAAGGAAATCCAAGATACCAAGAGTGCTTGCTCCTATGCAGTGAAAATACTGAGCTTCAGGGAATTTGTAAGGAAAGTGGGAAACAGTGTCATCTGGGCTATGTTTAGATTGATGGATGGCAGAGCAACTCAGTAGATAAAACAGTCTACAAGATAGGAAAGGGTGGCATCAGAGCTGCTTGCAGAAAGAATTTAGTTTGAGCACAGATTTAAGAAAATTAGCAGGTAAAACAAAAGGGAAAAAAACCATAAAATATGGCTCTTTTGTCTTTTGTTTTTCTTGTCACTATAAGAAAATGCCCAGCAGAAACAACTCAATGGTCAAAAATGTTATTAGGCCTCGACGTTTCACAAGACCATGGGCCACCATATCAGGGAAGGCAAAGTTATGCAGCTTATCCTGAGGTACAGTAGTGCGCCAAAGGGACTATAGCAGCTGACCAAGCAGAACATAGGCTGGAATAGGGATCTTCCAGGCCCATTCTTAGTCATTTCTTGTGCCATCCAGGCCTCACCACCTGAAGGCTCCTTGGCTTTTAAAATCGTAATACACCCTGGGGAACCAAGCCTCTAAAACATGAGCCTGTGGGAGACAGTTCAGATTCACAAGTCTGTAATGATACAAGAAATAAGGGTATAAAACAAAGAGGTAATAGGTAATGTTATAGAAATAAATTGTATACAGTTGTGGTGGCCAACATCAGAACTTAAACATGAGGAGTGGGTTCTAAGCACCCACTAAGAAAGAATGGAAACCATGTAGCCAAAGAATAAAAGCCCTCTACTGTGAAGAACAGCTCAGTGAGACTCTCTGCAGAGAGGCATTATGGGAGAGCATCCAGGAGCCTGCTACCTAAAAGTCCCATCTATGTAACTATGGAATCCAGTAGACCAAAGACACAACTTTACCAATACTCTGCTCTAAGGGTGGGCTGAGTGTACCGGCCATCTTCTCAGGGGACCAATCCACTCTTCTTACGGTGAAAGGCCCCCCTGTCTGCTTCCTCTCTGCTTCATACATCAGAGTCAGTTTCAACTACTGTTCCTTCTTGCCTACAGGCAGCTATGTCTCCAGAGCCACCATTTCCCCTCCCCTACTAGTCTTGCTACATCTCAAAGCCATTCTATTTTTTGTTCAATGTCCCCCAACATTGAAAAGAAAGAATAGGGGGATATTTTTACAATACCAAATCACAAACATGTAGAGTCAGTGTATCTGTGAAAGCATGTGAGAGTTGTTTTTCCAGTACCTCTCCAGCTTTAGCCAAACAGCCTACAGGTTGCGTGTTTGCCCATTAACTCCCTCCTCCTTCTCCTTTCCCTGTGTCCATATAGACACACTGGTTGACTATAGAAGTGCAGGATTTAACCTCAAGCCATAAACATAGAAGACACAACAAACACTTCAAGATGTTTTTCAATCCAGAATTACAGTAGAGTCAGCACTGGGCAGGATGGACATTGTGATTTGTCATCTAGGATAACTGCATTATGTTCTGGGAATGTCAGACACTCATATACTCTACCAGGAACACAGAGGAAGCTTGTGTGTAAGTCCTGTTCCACCACCACAGAGCTGTATAACCTCTGGCCTGTCACTTGACCTCCCTAAGCTTTTGCTTCCGGAGGAGGATAGCTTGATGATCTGCAAGTTCCTTGCCAACTCAAACTCTCCATTTTGCTGACCTGAACACATTCCTTCTCCTGACCTTGTAACTGGCAATCTTCAGATCAACTGCCCCTTGGGACAGAAAAGCAAGTCCATTGGGCCAAAAGTTCTCAGAGTCATCATGTGTGCTCATTGCTCATGGCAGTGTCCCCGTCACGTATTAAGCCTTCACACTGTGTCCTTATGCTTTCCAAAGCCACCCTCAAACAGTGTTTTCCTCCCATATAACTATCACCCACTATTCAGACAAAAAGAGTGGGGCTTAGGCAGTTCCTGAGGTTGAGCAATTACTGGGCTCTCCTGTGGTGAAGATTATAAAATACTGCAATGCATAAGACACCCCACAGACTTCTAATAGATCCGGAAGTCTCTGGGTCTTACAAGATGCTGTGTAAGGCATCTTCCTTCTTCCTTTTCACAGACTGCCAAGCACGTCAGATAGAATTCTTTGGGTAGTGCTCGGGAAGAACTCTTATCGGGCTGTGCTTGGCCTCAGAAGGGTACAGGGACATAGAGCTGATTCCTGGCTATACTTGTCCTGCTCAGCAGAGAGGTGGGAAAGGAGGCACAGCCTATGTCCTCTGAGCTCTCCTGGGGGTGACTGAGAAGGAGGGGGCACAAAGGGGGTGGTAATACCCACCAGGAGAAGCAGGAACATACAAAATAGCAAAGTACCAGGGGGCAATTTAATTTTAGACTCAAGGCCAGGAAATTCTTTTTAAAACAATGAGAAGTGATAGGCTTAGGCCTTGGTGAAAGGGCAAGGCTCTGAGAAACAAAAAGAAACAAGACAACAAAGACAGAAGGCTGAGGGAGAGAGGTGCTGTTCTTCACGGGGAGCTGCTTTTGGCTTCCTTGCAGACCACTGGGAAGAGCATAAGGCTCCTACTCACATCTGACATTCACTGAGACCCAGCCCAACAGCCTGGGCATGGTAGCGTATTAAAAAAGTCCCTGAAATCTGAAGACATTACTGTCTTGTTGAGAAGTCCTAGATGAGATGGATGCCATTTGTCAGCTTTGAATTCCTAGGGTCTCTGTGTTGTCCCTTACTCGGCCAGAAGTCCTTAAACTTGTAAGGGTAGCCCCCATGGGATGACAGTTTCAGGGACTCTATGGTGTGAGGTGCATGGTAATGCTGATTTGGAGTCTTGGGGTAGAATCCAGGAGAACATGACAGGAAGGATAAATGACAGTAAGTTTGGGCAGTTGATTCAGTGGTCTATATAATAGAGCTCTGGCCCTTTCTTAAATCAGAGGAAGCCAAGTTTTCATAAATAAGATGCATGAATAAAAGTTGGTCCTAAGTTTCCATATGCTGCCAAATAGATTTTTGAAAAATGAAGAGGGCACACAACTTAAATCCTAGCACTCGGGAGGGAGAGGCGGGCCAATCTTTATGAGTTTGAGGCCAGTTTGGTCTACAAAGTGAATTCTAGATCCTACTTCAAAGCAAGCAAGTAAGGAAAGAAAGAAAGAAAGAAAGAAAGAAAGAAAGAAAGAAAGAAAGAAAGAAAGAAAGAAAGAAAGGAAGGAAGGAAGGAAGGAAGGAAGGAAGGAAGGAAGGAAGAAAGAAAGAAAAAAAAATACTGTAGTAAGGACTTGCCATGATTGAATATGATTCTGTCTGAACTACACCCCACGGTTACCTAGCGACAGCCAGGTATGCCCCTCCCCACCGTTACCTGGCAACAGCCAGGTAGGTCTGGCCCACTATAAAAGGGACTGCTTGACCCTCCTCCCTCTCTCATTCTCTCACTCTCTTAGCTTTCTTCTTGCCCTCTTAGGCAATTCTCCCCTTCCCCCTCTCACCACGTGGTCATGGCCTGCCTCTGTTTCTCTCTATTCTCTCCTTCTCTCTGCTTTTCTCTGCCTCTACTACCCCCTTTACTCCCCTCCCCCATGCCCTGAATAAACTCTATTCTATACTATACCATTGAGTATCTGGTCCCTCAGGGGGAAGGTATGCCTCAGCATGGGCCCACTGAGGCACCCCTTCCCCCACACTGCCTTAGAACATATTCTCACAACTATATCTCTTTTTATGATCACAACAGAATATGTTCCCCCAATCTTTTGTTGTTGTTATTGTTGTTGATGATGATGGTGGTGGTGGTGGTGGTGGTGGTGGTGGTATTGTTTCAAGACATGGTTTCACAGTGTAGCCCTCTCTGTTCTGGAACTCTATCTGTAGACTAGACTGGTCTCGAACTCACAGAGATCCACCTTCCTCTGCTTCCTGAGTGTTGGATTAAAGGCATGTGCCACCACAGCCCCAAACTTATTTTTGAAATTTATTTATCAATATAATGACATAAAAGGTGGAGGATCCAGAAGGTGAGAAAGTCATTGGGTGGCACCTCACAGATGATATAAGACACCTGTAAGATAGCTTGAGGAAGTAGGGTCAACCCTGTAAGGACAGAACATTCATCTCTGCAAGAAGGCACAGCATTGAGGCACCATCCTGGATGGAAAGACTGAGACCTCACAAGACCCAGAACCTATCAAGGCCTTAATCTTGAATCTTCTTAGCTTCCAGAACTGTGGCAATAACTTTATCTTTACAAGTTTCCTGCTCTCATAAATTTAGCGATAGCAACAAAAACAGATTTAAAAAGAGATTACAGTCACATTCTATGCTTTGCTGGTATTATGAGGTTGGGCAATTTATTTAACCATGTAGGGCCTTTGTGTTCTGATGTTGTAACACTCAACTTGTAGCCTGACTCTGAAATTATGTAGTTTGTACTGGCTGACCCTAACAGCTCAGAAATATCAAGTTACCTAAGATGGTAGAAAACAAAGAGTTGAAAGACAGACAGATGGGCAGATGGACAGGTGGACAGACACACAGGCAGATAGATGATAGATACATAGATAAACACACATATACATATATAATTATTATACTTCCATACTTTCATAAGTTTAGAGCCACCATCACACCCAAGCAACAAAAGAAAAAGAAAATCTCTGGTTTCTGAGATTCTGAATTTCTTTTGAGTGTTCCCACTTATCTAAATAAAGCATTAACTAAAACTCTACATGATTCCTACAGAACCTGGGTAGTATCTATTACAGCTTCACAGTAGCAGGCATGGTGGCCAAACACACAGCACAAGAACAACACGTGATCACTCCATGAACACACAGGGAAGCTGGAATCCTGAACCATGAATGGTAGGTAGACAAGAGGAGGCAATCACCAGCCAGAACCAGGGCTTAGAAGAGAATTGCTGTCCAAGGAGGCCCAGTTAAAGCAAACTATGCTAGATAAGAGAACCGGGTCTGGTTATGCAATAGAGCTGTAAACCACCAGCCCATGACAAGAGAAATTTGATCTGGTGGTGAGAGGGCTCTTTCTCATTCAAGGGAGCATGAAGCAAGGAGATTTCCTAACAAGAATGTCACCACCTGAACCCCATCTTGTTTAATAGCACTCCTGTAGAGACAAGTGAACATCTTCTCCCCCCACTGCCCCCATACCAAGTATCTTCTTAATACAAAAGTATCTTCTTAAGAACCAAAAATAGAAAGGAAAGACAAGGTGAGTAGCTGGAAAATGAAATTAACAGAGCTCATCTTCATGGAGGCACTGGACAAGAGTGTCCAATAGAAGCAGCACTATGACCTTCATGGTAGGTTATAGTCACCTGTTTTGTAGACAGGAATGGCATGGGTCAGAGCGTTAATGGTTTGCTCACTTTTGCTGCTTAAGAAATAACAGAAAGTTTACTGCCTCCAAAACTCATGTGCTTTTTGAAGTGATCTTCTACAACTTGTGGTTATCGCTTGAATTATCCCCTAAAACCCAAGTAAGAATTTAATCACCATTATGATAAGCCACAGAGTGGAACCATGGATGTGGACTGAGAATAAAGACCGCTCTCCTGAGCCGGTCAGCGCTATGATTGTAGAGGCAGATTCCTGATGAGAAGAAGGGAGTTCAGGCCTCTTCCTGACTTCATTCTCTCATGCCCCACTCTCAAACTCTACATCCAGTGCTTGTAAATAGAAAGTTACTGTGCACCGTGTAAAGATTAGCCATGATGTATCCAAATGCTGCTTTCTGGAACCCCATATCTGGTTGCAATCCTTATTCTGAGAATCTCCTGTGTCAGTGTTGTGTGCATCACTCCCTCAATTAGTCCCTGACTGGTCAATAAGGAAGCTGATCAGCCAATGACTCAGCAGGGTAAAGAATAGGGCTGGACTTCCTCCCAACCAGGGGAGGGCAGGAAAGAGAGAGAGGAAGTGGGGATTTAGCCACTGGAAGAGAATCTGGGCGACACCTCAAGAAAGCACTTGGACCCCAGATCAGTGCTAAAATGCAAATATCACTGGAACTTTGACTAGGAGGTAGTCCGATAACCTTGGAAGATTAAAATACTGTTCAGTTGTTGTCCTATAATGCTTGTTACATAAATATAACAGTTCAGTCTCAATTATTTGGGAGCTAGGGAGGAAAATATCTATAAATTGCCACTAACATAAGATGACTCCACAATCTTTAGGACACAGCAAGAAGGTCTTCACTAGATATAGCCCTTGAGTTTTAGGCTTACTCTAGAATGGAGCCTAAAAACTGTCCTGTTGTTGTTGTTGTTGTTTACTTGTTGACAAATTACACAATCTCAAAAGTTTTGTTTTAGCAGTAAAAAAAAAAAAGAAGAAGAAGAAGAAGAAAAAGAAAAAGAAACCACAAAAAAGAATATAATTCGAGTACATGCTAAAGTTATCTGGCCTGGGAGCACAAACCTCATCTTAATAGACAGGAGGAAGGTGGTTTCTCCTTCTGCTACCTAGATTATATGAAGACAGAAACAAATTTTATAAATACACACACACACACACACACACACACACACACATATATATATATGGTAGTTAGTCAATTAATCAAAACAGAAGAGAAAATACAATAACACACAAAAGAGGCCAGGCTTGGTGGCAGAGACATGAAATTCTAACTATTTAATAGGTTGAGGCTGGAGGATCACAAGGTCAAGACTAGGATGTGAAGATTAAAGGGACCCTGACTCAGGTTTTTTAGAAAGTATAAAAATGGCTGGAGGTTTATTGCTCAGAAGCAGAACATTTGCCCAGCATGCTTGAGGCTCGATCATCAGCACTACATAAAAGAACGAAAAAGGAAGGGAGGGGTCAAGGGAGGAAAGGGAGATAGAAAAGGAGATTTGTTAGATCTTGGAGAGATTGACAGGATTCAGAATTAATCTCAATACCTCTGAGATGGGCACTGGAGAGATGGATGGACGGTTGAGCAGTTAAGAGCACATACTGCTCTTGCAGAAGACGTAGTTTCAGTTCCCATCACCCAAATCAAATGACTCACATCTTCCTATGACTTCACCTCTAGAGGACTCAACAAGGCTAATGCAAACACACACACACACATACACACACACACACACACACACACACACACAGCATCTTTAAAACAAAGAAACAACACTCAGAGAGACAGAGAGAGAGAGAGAGAGAGAGAGAGAGAGAGAGAGAGAGCTTATGTGAGGATTGTCATGTGGGACTTATTCTGCAAAGGTAAGTAGCTGAACTTGATGGCTGGGATGCTGCTCCCTGGCACCACCGATTTAACATTCAGCTAATGGGGCAGGCACACAAGTCCCATTAGCACAGTCTAGGACTATGTGACGGATGCCTCTCAAGCTGACATGAAGAGTAGACTCAGGCACATTTCCCCTCCCCAACCCTTCAGTGATCACTTGCATGAAGTAGCCCCGATTTCATGTTGCTTTACTCTGCTAGCTAACACAGAGGCCTTCAGACAAAGGCAAGACTGTTTTTAAGTCTTAGAAATATTTTAAAGTCTGTGCAATGTGGAGAACAACTTTTTGGAGTCAGATTTTCTTCCACCTTTACATGGAATCTGAAAGCCTAACTCAGGTCATCAGACTTTGAAGCAAGTGCTTCTAGCCACCGAGCCATCATCTCCTGTAGAGAGTTTAGCTTGTGTATTGTATGGATGTTGGTTCAAAAAAACCTATGGCCTATAGGAAAGGGTAGAATGGAAGGTGGGACATCTGGGCGGCAGAAAGGATTCTGGGATGGTGGCAGCATGAGATAGACACATGGCACCTCATCACAGGTAACCAGTCACGTGGCAGAATGCTGATTCATATAAATGGGTTCTTTTAAGTTATTAGCAAGTCAGGGAACAAGCCTAGCTATATGGCCTGGGTATTTGTAAGTATATTTTCAGTCTGGATTGTTATTCTGAGGAACTTGAGGCCTGGGAGGAAAACAGACCGTTACAATGTCACCGACCGAGAATTCTTTTATAAGACACATTCATGAGTTTGTTTGATTCTAAAGTTTTGTAGGACAGTTTCTGAATTTTCCATTTGGAAAATATAGGCACCATGTTTATAAAAGAAGTATGTTTTTACTAGGGTGAAAGAATGAAGACTCTTCAATGTGGTCACCCTACCCTCAGACAGGGATGCCTCCTAAACAGTCTCCTTATCAAAAGACATTTTGAATGTGGATTTCTTTTAACCTCTTGGAAATCAGTACATTCCATGTGGAACAGCACCCTGGGGAACCCTCCATTGGCCCTGGTCCTATTGCTATGGGTCCCAAAGCCTGCAGCTCTGAGAAGAGGTTATAGGCAATTATTACCCCTTCCTTCTACACTGGTCAAGGTGCTTCCTAGTATCCTGTCCACATGGGCCCCAAATAAGGTAATTCCTTTGGGTATCCTCCACACTTCCTCTTTGTCAGGAGGAACCTTGATATAACTCTGACCCTAAACATAGCTCAACCTAGGTTATATTTAGTTAAAACCACAAGCAGTCTAACCCTCCCATGCCTGTCCTCCTCCAGGTAGGCCAGCAGGGTGGTGTGCAAAGAAGGATTATTCGGGAGAGGGCCAATGAGGTAGTGCTAGAGGGACCTCCAAAGCCCACAAGGCCTAGCCAGAATAGCATAACAGGAAAGAACACTTCCTGGGTCATATGAAAGGGTCCCATATGCTACCCATGCAGGTACTTGTAAGCTAAACCCCACCCACACAAAAGCCAGACAGCTTCCAAAAGTGTTCTTTCTTTACCTCCTAGTTATGACCTCACATCCTTCATTACAGTCTCTAGAGGAGCTGACCTTACAAGCCAGAAGACTCCATGCCCTGCTTATGACAGATTGGCCCAGGGGCAGAGAACATGAGATCTTCATTAATGGGCCATTACCTGAGAACCGCAGAGTTTAGACAACGGTGGATGATGATGTTTCAAGGATGCCTCTAGTACAAATAACCAGAGGATGCTAATAGGACTTTTAGTTCAAACTGTGGGACTCAGCTATCTGGTAATCTTTCCAGACCAGAAAATACTTGACTTTTGAAAGATGCCTATTAAGACAATATGCTAAATGGAACTCTTGGGATTGAAACGCTGCCTCCCTTCTCAAAGTAATATTTTGTAAGTAAATCAAGCCAACTTAGAACAATCTGGTCATGTAGCAGGATCTACCATCAAATGTGAGGCTCTTCTGGACCGACCAGCATTCTTGACTGAAGGATAACCATCTTTAAGAGCTGCATATCCTCTCTCTGGAGCTGTTGGGGTAGTGTAGAAACTTAACTATATACCTGGCCTCGTCCAGCTAAGGGACGGTAGCACTTCCCAAAAGGTAACAGACCATTGTGTCTCTAAGCATCATGCAATGTCTCCTCGAGAGGAGTCCCATTCTCTGAAACTATAAACCTTCAGCAAATCCAGGATTCTTGGATTTCCATTTTATTTTCACATGAAACACAGATGATCTCATCGTTAGAGCTCCTCCGAGAGGTCCAAAGCCGAATCCCTGGCTTCCGCAGGTGTCCAGAGGCAAGAAGAACCGCAGAGAGGCTGGGCGGGTAAGGGAAAGGGAAGGAAGCAGGGAAGAGAGCATCACTCACCGCCACTGCAGGGTGAGGGGCAGAGAATGTGCAGAGGCTGCCCACGGTGGGATCCACATAGTGGCTCATTCTGTTCTCCACACCTGTGCAAGAGAAAACATTGGCTGAGCTTGTGGCTGCACACGAGTGTGGGGACATTAACCCCTAAAGGCATCTGACGTAGACCTTCCCAGCAACCATCCTGTTCACTTCTTTGTGAGGCAGAGAAGTAAACAGAATTCAGAAAGCTGGGTAACCTAAGCCAGGGACACGGTGGGACAGGCCCCAACGACAGCCAACTCACACGGATAGCAGATCATGTCTGTGTGCTGCAGACACTGAAGACACTGACAGGGTCCAAACCTTTTATAGAATTTCCCGGCATCCATCCATGTTTGACATCTCCCCAACCCCACCCAGACCTGTCACCCAGCAAGAATTCCACATGGAATAAATGAATTACTGATAAAAGAAGATATAAAGACTGTCTTAGAGGACAAAGAAAGGAAAAAAATCTTACATGAAGAGACCCCCCCCCCAATCCAAGGCACAGAGCCACTTTCTAAAGAAGACTGGACAAATTCATCTCCTATCAAGAGAATGGCTCGAAAATAGTTCTTGTTGAGAGCTATTATCTCTGCTGGAAGTCTGAAATGGGAAGAATGTTCAGGGAACATTCTGACTTAGAGGGATTTTCCAGCAAGCTACTGGTCACCAGGAAAATTGTTGATATATCAAACATTTCTGCTGAGTGCCCTGAAGAGTGCAAAAGTTCACACACTTTCATAAATTCAATGCTATACATAAAAATATGCCTCTCTTGAACGATCGAGAAGATTACATGCCTAGGCCAAATTCGTTCAGAGGCCAAATTCCTATTGTTAGGAAGTGACTTTTAACCGCCCCCTCCCCGCCCTCCCTCCCCCCTCCTGTTGTTTGTCCAGTTGCTACCCCTCCCTCCCCTGCCCCCTCTTTCCTGTGTATACTTGCATCAATCAAACTATTTCAAGAGAACATAGCAAATAGAGAGATTGGTTTCATGTTCAATTTGCAGTTCTAGTTCCCTATGTCGATAGTGCCAATGACATAGCTATTTATTATGTTCACAGGGCTGTATTCACAGGATAGGTTAACTAGGCTGGGCAATACACCATTCTATTCACTAAAGGCCTCCCCAGCTGAGCTACAGTATCCTCTGGGTGAGAAATATGAGCTTTTAAGGCAGAACTTAGCCTACACCTGTGTCGACTTTTGCTTTGAAGTATTTTACCTTATTAAGATGCCTTTCCTCCTCAAAGTAGAATATAGTGTAAATAACATTAACAAGAAACAACAACAATAACAAAATAGTTAATAATCAGTTAACTAAGATTTCTAGGTTATGCTAGTTAAGATTTTATTCTTGTTCCTGTTGCAAAAAAAAAAATAAAATGAGGCTAGGAGGAGCTCTACAGGAGTAATGCTGAACATGTAAGAAAGATCAAGGGCGGCCATCCAAGAACACTGTCACCACCTATTTATTGTCTGTCCAATGATTTTGCTGAAATTGCTGTGCTGCTCCACGACTCTGGCTTTGAGCTGGACACTGAGCATGGACTAGGAATTAGATCTACACAACCGAGACCCACATGGGCCGATCTCAAGCAGGTGTTGTAGAGATTGTATCCAGTTGCTCAATGGCCCCTCCATCTCTGAAGCATTCTCTGTTGCCGATTTTTGGTTTTGTTTTAATCTGAAAATTAAGTTTAAAGGCCTTAACGAGTCACTCTTAAAATGTATTGATATGCACAAGGATGAGACTTCAAAGCTGCATTGAATGCCCTACATTGAAAATGGCTTACCATGATGAGAGTGCCGGAGGAGAAGCTGGCCAGCCCTCCAGGGGCCTAAGGATGGTTTGTGTCTTTTCGCTGCAAATGTCCAGGCAGGAGGGAATGCTACTTCCTGGGAACCATTCAGTCTTTTGATTTCCCTCCAAAACCCAGCAGAGATCCTACAGTCCCTACAGGCCTGTACTCTATCTCACAACCATACAGCAGGAGTTATTAGAAATCTATTTATTACTTCAATAATTATTCTGCTCCCTCTATGTGTGATGCAATGTGCTGGACCCTTGAGACATACTAGTAAACAAAACAGAGATTCCTGACCTCCTGGCTTTTGGCTTCTAACAGAGTCAGGATGAGAAAGCTGAGAAAGATAGTCTATGTCTTCAGCAGTAGAGAGATTTGTTCCCATGGAACTGTATTGTATTGTGATCAGTAGTTCTCCAAAAATATGGAAAACTTAAGCAGCGGTTGGTTCTGTGGGGTACAGGGAATAGAAAATTGCAGAAGATTGAAGAGAGAGGTTTAACCACATGGCCCTATGAATCATTTGGACTCCCCCAGCGGCAAAAGACCTTCACCCTTCTGCATGTGCAGGACATATATACATCTGCAAGAAAAAGAACTTTGTGAATTGGCAGTATCGTGCTTGGAGCCCAGCTCAAAGACAAGAAGAGTTTCTGTCTGCCAGCCAGACAACACTCCCCTTCATAGCAACACACTTAGAAAAAGGTCCAGTGGAAACATGTTTTCTCTTCCAGTTGACGGAGGGAGGGAGGAAACCTCTGGCCGAACATCTGGTGCATTCTGTGTTGGCCCATACGCTCCACAGCATGAATGACACTTCCCTTGGGGAAAAGCCCTTTGCCCAGGGAGGAAACTGAAGAGAGGGAGTTGCCAGAGATCTCAAGGGCTCTCATCACAGGAAATAACTCTGGGACAGAAACGGATTGCTGCTTTATTATTTTTTTGGAGAAAGAAAAAAAGAACCTGCCCCTTTTCCAACTTGCGGATTGTGACATAGAACAGCTGCTTGAGATCTAACCCTTTCTGAAGATGCAAAAGGGTGTGTGTGTGTGTGTGTGTGTGTGTCTTCTTTCTCCTCTTGGCTCTTTGGCCAACAAGAACTCCCTCCCACATGACTACTTGAACATCAGCTGGACCTGAACATCTTGTCTTGGCTGTGCACATGTGTATTACCTAAATAGAAAACAACTGTCTGATTTTAAGCCTTCCTCTCTAGTTGAGAAGCAGCCCTGAGACCTGTCTCAGTGTGGAAATGATGGGAACATGTGGGAACACTGAATCACTCCGAGCTGAATTCGCTTTTCCTCAGTGAAATCAGCACTGCCCAATTAGCAGAATGGGTGCTTTCAAAGCAAGGCTGCTAACCTCAGATCCCCCACCTTCTATTCTCCCTGCAAGTCCACAGCCCCTGCTGTATCTTCCACTCAACTTCTCTCTCCCCTGCCCTACTTTGGTTGAAATGATTCTGGAAATGCCCCTTGCCTTTAGTTTCCCCCAAGAACTGCAAGCCCTGTGTATCTTGAAGGCTTTAGGCTGATGTCAGACCCCAGTGCTTCCCCCCACCTGCCCCTGACTCGACCACTCTTCACCCCATGGGGGGGAGGGCTAGTTACTCCTTTCCAAAATTCTTCCGACGTATTATCCGCCTATTGTTTGCACGTTATCACACCGTTCTACCAACATCTGCTTCTATTTATCTCTCCCACTAGATCCTCAACTAGATGAAGGTAGGTGATCTGCCTTTTTCACTTTGCATGACAGAAACTCGATGTTTTAAAACCTGTGGGTAGGTGGACAGATAAACAATCCTCATAAACTGAAACAGGGAAGAGATGGATCAGCTGGGGATGCGTTTGTTTTACAAAATCGGAGGTTCTGCACAGATTGCAAGTTTGGATAACGGTTACTTGAAATGAGCGTGCTCCAAGGCCATCTCTAAGCAGAAAATACTTCTTCATATTCGCGGCACTACGTGTTTCAGGTTGTCTTATCTATCAAACCTTTTCCCACTGCCCCATACAAGCAGGCACGCCAGGCACTTGGTCATGTTTTTCCCCTCAGGAGAAATCAAGCTCCCCAGAGCATGATTTAATCCACCCTTTCACCTCACATCCCTGGGTTCCCGCTGAATCTTACCACTTGGTTGCTATGCAAATATCTGCTGAAGATTAGCATCTAAATTAGAAAACCTGTGCTTTAGGTCCTGTTAGTTTTTTGTTGAGGAGGAAGTCTAAGATGCACTGTCAGCTGGCCCAGTTAGATCTGACCCTGTGTCTTTTTACCTTCTTCATCCGGGACCTTAGGAACCAAGTATGATATTGATGATATCAGTTGAAAGCAAACAAACAAACAAACAAACAAACAAGTAGTCAACAGTCTGGCCTATGGGAATGTCTCATATCCAATGTAACTCTTAAAAACTAGTTTTCTATTCATTTCTAGAAAGTGTTTGTCTTTGTAAAGTATATGGCAATTTCAAGTTCCACCTGGTCCAGGGCCCTGTAACTCCCCAATTAGCAGCAAGCAACAGGGATGCCTGAGGTCAAAGTACCTGAAGAATCTTGACCCTGGGGAGAAAAGCCTTGATCAGAGCAGAATCCAGTCCACACAGTTCTGCCCGGCTTGATCCCGTCTGTAGGTAGGGTCTCATCAGTCCAAATTTGAAATGATTGGCTTTTAGAGGAAATCTATGCCCTTAACCAAAAACCCTAGCAAACCACTCTTGACCCTCCCACCCACCTCCACCCCCATTCCTCGAGCACTTAGAGTTCTAGCTCCCAAAAAGACTGAGGCAAAATCATAGTGAGTTCATGACCAGCCTGGGCTACAGAGTGAACTCCTATTTCAAACTAAATGCATAATCTCTCCAAATGCTTAACATAGTAGCCTGCACTTATTACAAAAGCTTTTAAAACCCTCATACTCTGAAATCATTTTTCTCAAAAAAATCCTAAATTCAAAATAGAAAGTCTAGAAATTGGTGACTTCTTTTAATTTAAAGATAGCTTTCTGAATGCCAGCAAACAGTTAAATTTTTGAAAACTGAACTTTAAAAGATGTCTTTTGTTGTCTGTTATTTATATTGAGAAATCCACTGTCACTGTTAGGTTTGCTTAGTGAGATGGTTCTTTTGAATCACTTGGGGTTATTTTATAGTTAGTCCTGTTATTTTCTTCATCAACTAATAAATACCTAGATGTGGGGAAAAATAATTCAGAAAAAAAAAGTCTCCTGCAATCCTACTATCCACAGGTATACAGTATATTCACAATATATCCACAGATATATTCTGCTTTTCCCCATTGATATTTGATATAAGGCAATGAGTATTTTTCTGTCAGTGAGTACTGTTTTCTCTTAAGACTGTAAATACATACAAATACTCTGGGTCTCATACACTTAGCCAACATTATATTGTTACTGCCATTTTTTTAAGATGGGGTCTTTTTATATAGCCCAGGCTGGCCCGGACTTTCCTATGTACCCCAGACCAACTAATGTTGACAAAGAAAAGAAGTCTGTACATGTGGTCAAAGCTGATGTAACTTTTTCCTGAATATTCTCAATGTTTGGCTAGTTGCATGGAAACAGGGGTGTGACTATGGCATCCACATGTGTCCTGAGCACCGTGGCCACCCTGGTTTTCCTTTTGTAAATGACACTGAAATCCAACAAAGTATGATACTCTGCTATCATCTCCCCTGGAGTCATGAGGTACCTGAGAGAGAGACTATGTCTTTCTAAGTGGCACATACCAATCATACAACCTGCATTTGTTGACTGGGTAAAAGAACATGTTAGGGTATTTCCAAAAGGTTGAAGATCTCACAGGGCGGTGGTGGCGCACGCCTTTAATCCCAGCACTTGGGAGGCAGAGGCAGGCAGATTTCTGAGTTCAAGGCCAGCCTGGTCTACAGAGTGAGTAGGAGGATAGCCTCCTACACAGTTCCAGGATAGCCAGGGCTACACAGAGAAATCCTGTCTTGAAAAAACCCAAAACAAAACAAAACAAAAAACAAAGGATGAAGATCTCTCTAGGATAAAACTATCACATACATATGTGTGTGTGTGTGTGTGTGTGTGTGTGTGTGTATGTGTGTATACATATATATATATATAAAGGACACTTAAAATGTTGACTACAGATAATATTGTATTTATTTCTAATCTAATTAATGTACTGCACTATTTCATCTATGCAGGTATCTTCTTGAACTGTTAGCACAAGGAAAGCTACCATGGCCAGTTTTCTAAAAGCTCAAATTTAAGAGAGCTCATATTAAATAATAGACTATCCTGGGGGATAGGGGGTAGGCAGAGGTTCTCAACCTGTATGTCATGACAAGGATTGCCTAAGACTATGGAAAAACACAGATCATAACAGGAGTGAGATTACAGTTACAAAGCAGCAGCTCAAGTCATTTACAGTTGGAGGTCACCACAACATGAGGAGAAGTATTCAAGGAACTGGGAGGGCACTCACAGTATTACAAGGTTTGAGAGCCATTGAGAGGCAGACTGAAAGTGGGTGGTTAGAGCTGCGAAGATTGAGTGACCCTCATTTTCTTCATTAAGGACTGCAGAGTCATGGAAGTAACTATATTTTCCTACTTTAAAGGCAGTGTTCTGAATTACATGTGTTGCGCCCTCCTTCTGCATCTTCAACACTCACCCACTCTTTGACAAAGCTCAGAGACAGCAAGTACTAACTGCAGCACAATCAGCATGTCTTCTCTTTCTCCCATGTTCCTGGTAATTATCCCGAACTCTCTCTAAAACAAAATAGCTCATGCCTATCTATTCTTCTGCCTCCAAATTTTCTAATTAAGCTTGGCATTGTCAAGACCTATATGAATGCATGTAACTAATCTTTCTTATAATACTAAAATGAACTCATTCCATTATGACTTTATCAACATATATTCTTTTGCCCTTCAGAGAGACAGCTCACTAATATCTTCCTTCTATAAAGGACTAAAGAGTGATTAAGGGGGCTACAGATGGCTTCATGGCTAAGAGTTAATACACCTCTCACAGAGGACCTGAGTTCAGTTCTTAGCACCCATATTAAGCACCTCCCAATCTTATAACTTGTCCCCAAGGTATCTGATCCTTCACTGAATTTTGCAGGCACCTGCCCCTCTGCCAAGCCACATACATGAGCATACACTTTAGAAATAATCTTGTAATGGGGGCTTTACTCTAGTACATTATGGGGCTAGGAAATAAGGAGTGCTTCACAGATGATGTTTGAATTTCATCTTGGATAGAAACCCTGTAGCTGCAATGCTGTGTCACAATCAATTGTCAACAATAGACAGAAAGGTTCTGCTGAGCTCTGAGAGCCTCCAAATTCCACTAGGCCAATGGGAACTGTAGTCTTTGAAGCATGTCAGAAACTAGCAATCTACTCCCCCTAGTCACTGAGCTTGCATGTGAGAGTATGTCATAAGAATGGTGGCCCTTGGTAATAAGAAAATTGCACTGAGAATATTGTTCTTCAATTCTGTGTGAAACCATGAAAAACAACAACTTTGCCTTCGGATGCACTGTGGCCAACATTGGCCATGACAATGAATAAGATTATTCTATGTTTCAAACCTGGAAACAAAGAAGAGTCTGGAAGAATGATGTTAACTCCTCCTTTATTCTCCACCATGGATGTATTAAAGGTTGGGGTTAAACAGATCCTTGGCCAAGTCAAACTCAAAAGAAGAATTATAAGACAAGACTGTCAACTTTCAGCCAATGCTTGCCGCTGAAAGAAATTCTCCAAGAGTCTAGAACCTTAAATAATTTCTTTTCAATCCATGGTGTGGCCTACATTTACAATCCAGAATTTATAATGAGTCTTTGCTTCTCAGAAGATCTCAACAAAACAGAAAGGTCATAGAAAGACCGGGGGACTGGATTGTTTTAAACGTACGCCTCTAAAATGGAATTAAAAGACACCAGCCGACACGGATCGCTCAAATCTGGCAAGCAACTTCTGGGACTATGTCTAATTGTGATTTTTCATGGTGGGGTTTCATTTGTTTTATTGCCCAGATTCTAAGGTTCCAATTTCCCAGTGTAATGCTAAACAGCTTGCTGGCATTTTGCTACTAAAAGGGGTTTTTGCAGAGTCAATGAATTTTCGACTCAGAAAAAAGAATCAATCAAATCAGCTCATTTTTATTTCAATAAGCCAAGGCCAAAGAGCTGAGGTACCCAGAAGAGCTTCGGAGTTGCAGGTTGTGTGTGGGCGTTACTCTCCTTCCGAGTGCACCATTCATTGCTACAGACTTACTTTTCCTCAACCATAAAATGAAGACAAGAATACCAACCCTTTGAGGATTGCTGAGGAGGCATATGCAAAATATAAGGATTTAGCTGTTTTATCAACAGTACCTGGCATTCACTGTTAGTAGTAAAGATGGGTCTTAGTAGTATTATTACGTTAGTAGTATTTTTACAGCTCAAGGTAGCAGAGGTTGCCTATTTAAGAATGAGGTGTAATGTGCTTGTCTTTAACCCCAGGATGCAGGGGCAGGCAGATCTCTGAGAGAACTAGGCAAGCCAGCAGTGCCCAGTGAGGCCCAGTGAGGCTAGCAGTGCACAGTGGTGAGACCTCGTCTGAGAAAAATAGACAGAGAGAAGTGGGCTGTGTGGAGACCTGCAACCCCATGATCCAAATCTTCACCTCTTTTTCTAAAGACTGACATTTAAGTCATAAAAAAAAAAATCCCTTTCATAATCATAGCCTGACTGTCCTTAGTAGAGAATTTTCACAAGACAAAAGAGGCACAGTTTTCAGTGAATGCCTGGCATCCTGTACCATTGCTATGCATACACCCAAGAAGCAAACCTATTCTTACAGGTCCAACAGAGCTCGTGCAAAGACTGCAACTGCAGTCACATAAACCAGGAACTACTGCAGATTCCTGAATTGAATATACACTCACACACACACACTCACACATACACACACATACACACACACACATATACACTCACACACACACATACACACACACATATATCTTGGTACATATACACATGCACATATACACATGTGCATGTTCATAGACATAGATTTGTATGTATACATGCCAGGCACATATATATGTATATATGCATATATATATATATACACACATGTGTATATGTATACATGTATATATATGTGTGTGTATGTTTATGTGTGTTTATATATATGCCAGAATATCTGTATGTATATGTATATATGCGTGTATGTATATGTACATGTTACATGTCTATGTATATTCATCTTTTGTGAGCTAACAATTATAGGAACTGGCTATAAATAAAGGCAAGTTAATAGGCTGCTCTCAAAAGCATTGAAAGGGTTCATATTTGTCTAGGACTTCCACATTTATAGCTGTTTTTGCCTTTGATTTGGGGCAGTGCCACCCAATGAAGTGCACATGAATCTGAATCCCCCAGTTCTAGTTACAAAACAGCTCCAGGCCACTAAGATGACTATGTCAGGACGAGGCTGCAAGTCTACGGACCTCACCCAGGAACATACTGGACTCACCTGATTACACTTAGGAAAACTTTTACTAAGATGAAAACATAGGAAGCAGAGTCACCTGGGAAATAGAAGCAAATGCTTCGCCCAAGGCTGAGCAGAGGTCTGTGTATCTTAGGTCCAAGGCACACCTGGCCAAAACAAACTGTACAGCTCAAGAGAGACTCTGAGTCTCCCATGCCAAAGCATGGCCGAGACTTCTGTCTTTCCCAAGAAACATGACTAGCCCTTTATCCTTTTATAACCTTAAGGAACTGAAGCCCTGAGGATCCTCAAGGCCAGGAATTCCAGAGCAAGGAGTGTAGGGAGACCTTCCTATAGGGGAGGCAGAGACTGGCAGCGGGTCTTGTTACATCCACAGGAGTCGTCTAAGGATCGTCACCCAGAGGCACCAAAAGGTGGTTTTGAAAGACTCAAAAAAGCCTTTAGAAACTCTTTAAAATATTTCTGCAAATGTTTGTGCTCCTAAAACTCTTTCAAGTAAAAGCAAAAGAAAAAAGAAGAGAGAGAGAGAGAGAGAGAGAGAGAGAGAACCTTATTTTCCCCATGAGTGATAGACTCCTGACATTGCTACTCAAAGTTCCCTCCTTTACTCAAATCAAGAAGTGCTGCCCCAGCTTTCCCTGGAGTTTCTGGAATCACACCTGCACTATGGATACAGCAAATTCACCATCTTTTGCTCTAAGGAGAAAAAACATATTATCTCAAACATCCTTTCCTTCCTCTGCTCAAGATACAGTTTTGTTTTGTGTCACTTGAACTGAGAAAATATTCATAAACTCTAAATATTAAAATTGTTTCATGTTTTATTTTCAGCCTTCCCCCACCCAGAAAATATTTTCTAAACTAAATAATGTAAAATGTAAAATGTGTATGTATATATTGTGTGCCCTTCACTAAACAAGGCTGGGAACAAAGAATAATCTGGACTTAAGACCACGCCAGGGTGGTTTACTCACTTACATGATCCAGATATGCAGTTTTTTCCTCCAGAGTCAGTATCTTCTTAGTAATGAATACAAATTCATCTTTAGAAAGTGGGCCCTCTCCACATTGTCCTCCCAGAGACCTAGCAAACTCCAGGCTGCTTCTGTGCATCTTAGAGTCCTAGCTTCCTGTTATTGAAGCCAGAAGCCCAGCACTCACACTCTCTTGGTACTAGTCAAGTCTCACCAAGAGCTGATATAAATGAAGTGGCCCATGCAGAACACCTCTCTCTGAACTCTGAGAGTGCTCAGAAAGTTAGATTGCTCTCCTCTCTTAGGTGGGCAACAGTTCCTAAGAGTTCGGTGTGTTAAAAGAGACTGGAAGGCCACACCCTCGGTAGAATTAAGGAGCCCAACGAGGTTCTCCATGCCTAAGTTTTCCCAGAATTAAAGAAACAAGAATTGCTATAAATGCCATTAAATTGCTGCCTGACACATTCATGTCATTCAGATACTAAATGCTTTCAGTTTCCCATGAAGAAAAAGAGGGAGGAAAGAAGGAGGGGAGGGAAGGAGTCCCAACTTCTGGCATATACTCATCTTCTGCTTTGGGATGTCACTGAGGAATTTGAATACACAATGAGAAGAGGGTCATTGTTAGGCGTGTGTGTTTCTGTTCACTAATAAATAAAATCACAAAGCCTACACATCAAAAAAAGACAAGAGAGGAAGAAAGCCAGTTTCATCATAGAAATGTATGAAACTGCCCATTAAAAAAATGGACATCAGGTTCAACAGAACTGGAGTTAAGGGTGAGAAATTTACCAATGCACTGAGGCTGTGTGGGATCCTAGGCAGAAATCTTCTCACTACATTGTTTGGCATATCCCAACTCTTCCTTAGGAACCTGCACCCACATACCCAATTTCTTACACTATTACTCGGACTACTCGGGCCCTGTTGGCTCTTTTCTTTTTCAAAGCTCTATATACTTAGTTATAGACTCCCCTCTTCGTAAACTAGGTGGGACACTGAGAATCTCCTGTATTTTAAAGAAAATAAAGCACACTGTGTTCATTCAATAACCTCTCCTCGGTTACAAAGACAGCCTCCCATAGAGTCGGAATGCTCGTCCGCTTTCTTAGTTCCAGAAATTCAGCTCTGACACTCTTAGCTTTTGAACTTCACCATCCCTGGGAATTTGAATAGGCAATTAGAGGCATTCGCGCTCTCAGAGGATCCAAGGTCACAGACTGCCAGGTGCCAGGATTACTCCCATTTCTCCAGACTGGGCTGTGGCTCACAGCCCATCCCAGCACCTCTGGTAACTAGCACCTGGGTGTAAGGTGCCTGTGAGGGAAAGAGCCCTTCAGTAATCAGTCTGTGTGCCCCACGTCCTCAGCAGCAGGACGGAAGAGGCTGGCGGGCTGATGCCTGATGTTTGTTATTCCACTACTGATTGCTAAGTATAGAAGTTGTCAATTTACAATTAAAAGCAGCATGCTTCAAATATTAATATTAATAACTACAATGCCCGGACACATGAAAAGACCTTTTCATCTTCAAAGCACTTCTCACGAATTAACCCCTTACAGCTCTCTGGCCCGGGTTCTGGAACAGCAGGTAAATGAGAGCCACAGAGGCCACCCAGCTGCCCCACGGGGACAGAGCCTGCCGAACTGAAGAGTTTCACGCTAGGAAAAAAAAAAAAAGGCGGCGCAGTGAAACAATCCAGACCCCAGCTGATGAAAGAGTTAAAGTGTCGGTAATTTTACAAATCAAAAGAAGTGGCCAGAGGTACGTTTCAGGATCTGGATTTCCTGTTGTTTCCACCCAGTTCCATGCAGCAATACAAAGTAGGAAGGAAAACGGCTTTGGGATGGAAAAAAAAAAGGAACCTTACAATGCAATGTCATGTCATGATCTCGGCACCCAGCATCTTTGCACAGTTCACTCACAGAAAAGTCAACTTTGTAAGGTGATCACAGACATCTTTACAGTAACAAGAAGCCCCTACCCCCTTGCAAGGGGGAATTGCTGTCCCAACTCCAGCCTCCCCCAGGTACAGGTTGGGGAAAGAAAGTCCCTCTGACCTGAAGATACCCCCACGACCAACGACCCACAGAGCCTTACAAAGAATTGGTGGGCTCTTGCAGGACCGAAATCACAAAGTAGAAGAAATGATCCAATAGGCGGGCTTTTCAGAAAGTCTTGGCCGGTAGCAATTTCCCCCTCTACGAAAGCAATTCATTAACTCGCTAGTAAGAGGTGAGCAGAGCGGAGAGTAGACTTCACTAAGGATGAAAAAATAAGAAGAAATTTTCTAAGCGGCACTACAGTTTTATTTCTCCGAAAGGGTTTGCAAGGGGGTATTCAGAATTGTGAAATGTCATTTGCAAGGATCTACGATGTGTGCTTTGGGGCAGGGGGGTGGGCAGAGAAGGTGACAAGAGTCTTGATTTTTAAGCTTATCTAATGAGAGCAGGAAATAGTTTTGAAAAGTATTGTTAAACAATGGGATACGTGAATAGGCAAAGATGCAAAAAAAAAAAAAAAAAAAAAAAAAAAAAAAAAAAAAAGAGAAGCAGCTGTATCCTGAAAGTTTCACAATTTACGCTTTAATTCATAAAATGTTGGGGTGGGGAGGAAAAGTGGAAAGAAAGTTTCCGACAGAAACTCAGCGCTCACTTACTGATTTGCTGGTGAGGAATGGAGTGAGCTCCACCGAAAGTCTGCCTCTCTTGCTCGGTCCAGTCACTACCTGCAGGAATCCTCGGCTCCCCGGCTAAAGAGGATGCAGAGACCATAATACTCCTAATAGAGCTGCCTTCTGAAATGGGGGTGTGGTCAAGCCAGGGAACCAGAAGAGGCGGTATTCAGTCAGCCTTAGGCACCAGGGCAGTGGTCACCAGGGCAGGCACTGTGATCTAAAGGGGAGCTATTGGTGGCAGAGCTAAATTACACCTGATTAGTTTTATCCTTCTAGTGATGGTTCGACTAAATAGAACTGAACAGGGCCAAAGTGCACAAGGAGAGAGGGAGAAGGGGAGGGAGGGCTGAGGGGAAGAGGGTGAGGGGAAGGGGGAGGGGGAGGGGAGAAAGAGGGAGAGCTCCTTGGGAATGCAGCAGATTGGTGCTCTACTGGACATGTGACTACTTCTGCCCCACTTGGCTTGATTTTCTCAATGGGATTGTGTTCACCTAGGCAATGGATCGTGGGGCAGGGGTTCCTGTAAAACCACTTGGGGGACTGTCTCTAGCACGGATACCTGTCAACCACTTACCTGCTGAGGTTTCTTGTTACTTTTTCTTAACCTGATGTGTGAAGTATGTCACATTGGGCATGCGATGAGAAACACATCTGTAACAGCAACAAGCATCACAATATATTTCTTCGAAAAATAAGAGGATTTTTGGCTCAGACCACATCAGGTGATCTCACCTGTCTCCACTCACTAGCATGGATTAAACTGTTGTCATGTTCCCCTGACTGTATGTGGAGGAGAGACGGCCAAAAGTAAAGTTGGGGGTTCCAAAAAGTCAGGCTTCTCTTCTAAGCGTGGTTCCAGGTTCCTGCACATAGAAGTGCATCGGTGGCCCTCATGGCTTCAGGTGCCGCCTGCCATAGAGGAACATTAGTGGATTTGATTTGCCTGTATGTATAAGAAATAGTCACATATGTCTCATTTTAAGAAAACGTATGCAATACGAAAGTCTTAAGCAACTCTAGGTAAACATACACAATATCTCTTCTTCACTTAAGGGGGGTGACGATAATGTTGCGATGAAATCTCACTTCTGTGAATAGGGAAAAATTGGCAAAGTTTATATCGCCTGCAGTTCCAAGACTTTGGCCTAAGATTCATTCCATTTATGTTGAGTAATGGATGAGTCAAGAGGTTCACAATTTCTTCCTTTCCTTCTTAATGAAGACACAACTACTCCACTTGAAATTCCATAAAGACTCAAAATGTCATTCCGAAAACCATCATGTTTATCCACTGCTGGTAGGACAGTTCCGATTAGCTTGCTGCTAACACAGGATCTAATGCTCCATTCCCCTTCTGTGCATTAACATGACGTGGGTGAAAGCACTGCTTTGCTATCAGCCTGGCCGGTTTAGTTTAATCAACGTCGGCACCAGGCACTGGTCTCAGCACTGGGAATCTAACCAGATCACACTACTGTGGGAAGAGAGACACAGATATCAACTGTTTCCAGATAGCATAATCTGGGCTGTGAGAGAAGTCTCTGGGAGCTTCAGGCTATCCCCTCACACACAATCAGATCTGGTGTGCTGCCCAGCTTAAATGTGGTCGATTAAATCCATCACAATTATTTATCATTGTAACCACTATTCGTACACGAGAACAGGGGGAAAATAGATGTCAATTTATGTTCTATCAAAGTGTACCCTGTAATTATTGAGGGTTTTATTTGGCTTGCACTTGTCTAGTAGAGTTCATACAAAGTCAGCCTTTAGGACCTTAGCCTTATCCTCTGCTGCAACCTGTGCTAGTGCAGAAGAGAATAGAACAGAACTCCAAATGGTGCAGAAGCCATTGCTAGCATAATGTGCTTAGACAATGGATGCCCAGGAAGGCAGCCTATTTCATTTTAGATAGTGTCTTTATACCTATAGCATTGGGTAGCTATCTATATACAAAAGAAAGAAATGAAGCTGGACACTTACCTTTTGGAAATGGCTTGCTATATAAGCAGGAAGATCTGAGTTCAATCCCCAGTGCCCACAGGAAATCTGGGCGTGGTGTCTGAAGTCTTAGTGGTGGAGCCGGAGACAGCAAAGTCTCTGGAGGGGGCTGGCCAGCCAGTTTGAATGCATTGACAAGCTCCAGGTTCAGAGACGTGCAGTCCAGATGAACCTGAATCAAATGTCTCCTGTGTATTAATGTCACTTGGAAGACAATACATTCCTTGACACTGGCTCAGTCAGTTTAGTTTAATAAACGTGTACATCATGCACTCCAGTAAACTCAAAGAACACTGGAGTGGGAAGCGTTATACACGAGAGAGACATACATGTTTTAAAAAATGGTTGAAGAAGACATCTGATATCAACCTCTGGCCTGCACACACATATGAACATATACCCATGCAGTTTCTAAGATGTTATGATAATATCATGTATACTATAATAAGAAACAATTACTCTGTCTCAATTTGTATTAAATAAACCTTACAGGAACAAGTGCTGCTATCAGACAGATGGCCCAGAGCAAAGAAAAATGATCTTCCAGAAGAGGAGCTTATGAACTGAGGCAAGGGAGGTCGCCCGCCCGATTGCTGAAGTTCTGGCCTATCATGCGGGGAGTCCTGGGATGACCTGTTGCCCTGCATACAATGGGTATGCTGACTTACTCCTGGAATCCAGAAGAAAAGATGGAATAATGACTAGGAGCACGAGCTCTCCATTCCCTAGAGACGGATGGCTCCCTGACAAACCGCTACTTCAAGGAGAAAATATTTAGCTCACTATTCCAAGGGACAGTCTCCACTGCAGAGAAGTCAAGAACTTGAAGCATCTACATCTGCAGGCAAGAGGCCAGAGAAATGAGTGCATGCATGTAACTACTCCGCTAGCCTTTCTCATTCATGTACAGGGTGCCGGGCCCAGCCCATAAAATGGCGCCACCACCCTCTTCCAGGGTTGGTCTTCTCTCCTTGGTTGATTCTGTCTTTTAAAAAGTCCCATGGGCCAATCTAATGGAGACCATTTCTCCTTGAAACAGTCTTCCTAGTTGATTCTAGCTTGCACCAAGTTGACCAAGTGAGTCATCGTAGAGAGTTATGTGAAACCCCCCCCCCAAAAAAAAACAACCATACTGAGCTGTTGTCCCTCAACTGAAAGTTCATACTTTAGCCTAAATAAGTGAGGTCAGTGTAGTTGCAGACATGCCTGAGCTAGTGCTTGTATGGATCTCCAGTGCAATGACCTGTAAGTATGTCTGTTTAGTGGAGATGCCATCTCCCCTTTCTCGTGCTAATAAACTACCAAGCAAGTCAATACCTCCTAAAGAAGAAAAGAGGGTAAATTCCTGGACATAACGTATGTGGTGAGGGCCTTCAGTCGTTCCCCACCAATCTTCTCCTATTTCTACCCCAAGCCCTAAAAGGTAAGAGCCCTGTTCCAGCAGTTTATAGTAGTTCTTTATGACACTTTCTGCACACAAAGTCAACTCTAAAATGTGGGACACCAATGTATTTAAGGAAACCCCAAGCAACACCTTAGTAACTTAGCACACGTAGCATATTACCCCATTTCTTCCTGCTCATTTAAGGGGGAACTGCCTTTTCCGTTGCTTGGAAGACTCCCTTTACACAGGGAAGTGACATCTCAACAAAATATCCAAACAGGACAGGTAAAATCCAGACTCCATTATAGACTCAGTTTGTCACCGAATATCGAAGAGGCCTCAGAAGGAGAAGATAAAAGGAAATCGAGGAGCAGAGAACGTTTGTCGAGTCACACGGGGGCTCTGGAACCTCTTAGCCTGTACTTTGTAATGAATCGCTCTCTTTCACATGATCAAAAGCTGAGCTCCTGTCCTGGGCTCCCAGATGGGACTCTGGTGGCTCACATGTGCGTGCCCACATCTGGAAGCCAGGCACTCTTCCTTCTGTGTGTGTGTGTGTGTGCCAGAAAACCTATCTAAGGGGAAAATGGACTCTTTGGCATCATCCTCCGGGACCTGATAAATTGTTGCGCCCTCCTTGCCGGCACCAACTTTCTGTTTTGAACTTCTTTCCTGTAATATGAAGTAGGCTGGGAACAGGGCCCCAGATGGAGCTCCTACAGAGCAGATTTGGTGATGTCCGCCTGTGCTTCCTCAGACCATGTATATCCTTGCTGTTGAACAGCCTTTGGAACTCACAGATCCAGAATCCAGGCAATGGCTGAGTGCTGGCTAACTAGTATCCCATCATAGCCCTATCTCTCACCTCCTCCTTGCCCCTTCTCTTTCAAAATATCTCTTACTTTTTCACATTGTCTTCCTAACTCACAGGACATTTTTGGTCTCAATGACAAGATAAACACATGACTGTAACATCTACAAACTAGAAGGTTATAGAATCAAAACCAAGTGTCTCTACCTGATAAAGATTTTATTATAGCATAAGTTTCTAGAGCATATTTAAGGCCAAACTTCACCTAGTCAGATCTCAGCCCTGTTTCTTCCTATGTTGCCATGAGCATTTTATTTACCAATGCTGGTCTTCCCTTTCCATATATATACATATATATATATATATATATATATATATATATATTTCATTACACACCATAAGAGTACTATGAAGGTTAGAAAGTCTATGAGCATGAGGTATTGAATCCAATACTCAAAGGAAAGATTGTAGCTATTGATTAGTGTTCTGGCTGAAGCCAAGACTGCTTCTCATTCCTGCAGACTTCCTGCCTATCAGAGGAAAGCCATGGGACTGCCTGCCTCCTGGCTGCATGCTGGGATACTAATCAGGACAGGAGAGGAGGCTGGTTCAATGCCCAGAAAGATAATTAGGATGTGCTTGCTACAGAAGGTGTCCTGGGTTAGGCAGACAGCAGCAGCTATGCTTTGGTGGCCTACATGGAAGAATGTGAGGTGCCCTTCTTGAGAAATTGTCCACTGAGTGTAGCCTGAGCCCAATCTCAAAGTTAGACCTTCCCAAGACACCAGAACAGGGCTAACTCTTTGGGTTCCCCCAGCAGCCTGCTTTCACTGGGAGAACACCATAACCATTAATGCCGTCCTTAGTCTGTGGTGGATTAAAATGGTCGTCAGCTTTCCCATTTTTGGTGAGAGGCTGCAAGGCATTCTGGGAACACTCTGGGCTCTCCTTCTTCCAGGGTTCTTGGGAAGTGGTGGCCTGAACTCCATGCCTTAGGCATCTCCTCCTCCCATGGGCTAACTCAGTATCATCTGCTCAGGGAAAACAAAAACAACAACAACATCAACAACAAAAAACCAAAAGATGCTTCTCAGATCAGAAACACAGTGATTAAGATCTTCTGAAGCCAAGAGTCTGTGGGATGGAGATCCTTGGGTATCTGCAACCTCATCACCTCGCATGTAAATAAACAAGAGTTAGAGAGATTAATCTCTTAATCAAGAGAAAGCTGATAAAGCTGTCGCATACCTTCAAAGTGGCATGGTCTGCCTACATTCAAGAATCAGTGTCCCCTGCATGCTGCTCATCTTGGTGAGGCTGGAGAGGTATCACTAGCTAAACAGTCACACTGAAAAAGCAAAATCCTTGTCAGATATCAATGAGAGGAGAGACCCTTGGACTTGTGAAGGATCATTGCCCTAGTGTAGGGAAATGCAAGGGCAGGGAAGCAGGAGTGGGTGAGTTGGTGGACAGAGGGCGAGGGGATGGGATAGGGGGGTTTCAGAGGGGAAACGAGGAAAGGGGATAACATTTGAAATGTAAATAAAGACAGTATCTAATAAAAGAAAGAAAAAAAAGAAAAAGAAAAACCCTAATTAAACTGATATATTGTTGGAACAAAGCCAAAACATTTTCATGCCAAAAACAATGGACTTCCCTGAATATTTCAGGCTCTGTAGACCAGAGAGAAGAAAGAACACCACCCATGCACTCCAGAAAGCTCACCATAGCTTTGGCCATCCATCCCCTGAGTGCAGTAACCACAGTCACCTGCAGCTACGAGTGTGTTGAGAGATATACAGACAGCCACATTTTTTTTTGACTGTTAATGCGGTCGTTGTACCGGCTTAGGGCTGATGAATGATTGGAATTGGATGAATTTGTTTTTGAGCCCTTTTAGAATATCATTCAACCAAATGCCATGTTTGTTGCTGACATCTTTATCCTCCATGTTTCCTTTTCTTCTTGAACAGAGAAGAGACCATTTCTGCACTCAGGGACTTGAGAAGGCAAACTGAGAAGGTCCAGATGTCTTGGATCTGACATCAGCCTGAGTTCTACCTCCACAAGGAGATACTCTTTGACCATTGCTGCATCCTGTCTCTCGTTAGGTTCTGCCTTCTCATTTCAGGTCTCCACCACATACTGTTTTCCTTCTGAAAATTATATTGATTTTTTTCAATATTCATTTTCCTCACTTGTGGAAAAAGCAGAAAGAAATGGATTAGTCTTTTTGTCATTATTCCTTCAACACTTATCCTTTGTCCTTGCTTGAAATCAAAATAAAGGCTAAATAAATATTTGATAGATGAATCAGTGGGTGACTGTATGGATGGATGGTGGATGGATGGATGAATGAGTAGATGGATGGATAAATCTATTAATGCGTGGTAAATAGCTAGGTGGGCAGATGGATGGTTTGATGGATAAAGGGATAGACAAATGATTATTTAGATGTTGGATGTACAGAACCTAACTCATCTGATCACTTCTTAACTTGTGGTGCTGAGAATCAAACCCTGGATTTTGTTGACACTAAGGAAATATTCCCACACTGAGCTGCACCAGGGGCCCCTGGCTTTAGTCCTTTGATCTTTTCATTACTTCTGCTGGTGTCAGATAACATAATACCAAACTCTGGCAGCCTTGGTCATCTCTGGTAGACACCATAAAACTGTTGCACAATGAACTATTTCCCCTGTAGCAACACACACACACACTCAAAAAAATAAATAAATAAATAAAAAACCTGTCAGGAGTATAATTTACCTTTTATGTAGCACAAAGTGAAGAGATGACAATTGACCAGAAAATACAGGCTGTGTAAACAGACAGAATGAGTCACCACCCTTTGAGCTGTTATCAGGGCCACTTGGTCTCCATCTGGTCTGGTATTCCCTGATTCTCTAAGACCTTGCCTGGCTACATCCTCCACCTTATTTTTCCTTAAGGGGGAGCAGCACAAAAGAAACTGTGATTTTTTGGGGGGGCTATATAATCTCCATTGGAAGCAAGTTCTACAAAATTTTCTTTCTTTTTTTTTTATTACTATGACCCTTGAAGGAAGGTACTGTTTCTCCACATTCCACAGTTTTAGTTGAGACAGAGACAATGTCTTCACCACCCACAAAGTGTGGCCAAGAGGCAGGTTGTCAGTGTCCCTTGATTACCATTATTGTCTGTTTAGTATTATGATGATCAGAGTAGTGACCACAGTGACCTGTAGCCAAAAGCCAAACAGTGTCTGGAGGAGGAGCTCAATCTCACACACAGGACTTTAGCCTTTGGCTCAATGGAAATGTCTAAATTGGTAGAGCATGGCTTCACTTTTGAGTTCCTTATCCTTGAGTTTGCGATCTAACTGCGTTAGTCCTATTACGACTTGTTACTGGCTACAGAGCATACTTCACAGTGAGCATGTGGATAGCAATAGTATTCCCCATTTCAGAGTAGGCAGAGTATGGAGAGTAACACTTTGGCTATAAAAGCTAATGGTTTCCAAGCGCATCTGCCCCCAAGAGCTTTTTTAAACCAACTAAGGAAAATCAAAATACCTTTGAAGTCAAGTCTTATACCAGCCAGAAGCATCTCAAGATACCAACAATGCTGACCTTACTCCCTGTGACCAACTCATGAATACTAAGTACCTGCCTCAGCACCTGAAGACACTGAGCCAATCACCTTCTGTCATTTCACACCCCAGCTCATCCTTGGCTGAGGACTTTTAATTTTAATTTAGTAGCATTAAAAAAAAAATAGATGGGGTGTGGGGTAGACCAGATGGCTAAGCCTCAGTTGGTGTCTATAAGTCACGATAGGAGGAAAGAGAAAACTAATTCGTGAAAGTCTCCCTCTCATCTCCATGCCCATGTGCCTGCCCTTTCCATGCCATACTAACAAAATAAAATGCTGAAAACCCTACACTTTTGAAATTATGAGTGTTTGGATAGTAGATACTTCTGAAAGGGGAAAAAAGATAGAGAACGGTAAACACAAAAACTTTCTTAAAGTGTAAATTCTTTGTGCTCTAAGCAGGCACAGTATTCTGATGGATCAGAGATACAGAAGATTCTAGGGAGTATTTACTATGCAAGTGATCAGAGTGCAATCGCATTCTGGGTGAAGATTCCATGTCAACATTACGTTCTTCCCTTAAACATTACTTTCCAAGACTGAGAGTCGATGAGTTTTTCTCTTGTTTCGTCATGCTCAGGACATAGAGCTGGCATCTAGGGCTTTGACCATGCTAGCTAGAGAAGGCTGGGCTAGAGCCCTCGCCCCAAAGATTCTATTCTCCAATTCCAAAGCAACCTGTTCTTCTACTTTTCCCCTTCAATTTATAAACTAAATTTTAATTTTAAAAGTTTAAAAAATTTTAAATTTTAAGATTTAAAATTTAAAAATTAAAATTTTGCTTCAATTTTATAAACTAAAAGCAAAATGTCTCAATTATTTAAAAACTGGGAAACTAGAAAATGTCAAGACAAGAAGATCCAGTGAATCTCTAATCCCTCATCTAGCGTGGGCAGTGATAATATAGGAGTCCTACTTACGTTTCTACTACGTGAATAAGTATTATGTTTCATTCAATAAAAGAGAGCTCACTGCAGGGAGCATTTTAATGTATTTTTTTAGTCATAAATCTTAACTATAAAGTCTACCTTTCACAATATATTTTTTTTAAAAATACCTGCCTGAAATTTTTCACATATCTTCCTCAAAAGCTAGAAACTGAGACCAGAACAGTGCTCTGTATCATACTGATACATTGATCACAGGTTTAGCAGTGAGACAGTTCAGGAGACTGGATTTAGCTGCTTTCTTCACTAACCATCTATGTGTTAGAAATAAGGTCTCTCTCTGGTTGTTGTGCTCTTCTATGCAGTAAAGGATTACAGAGTTGATTTTATGAACGCCTCTAATGGGAGACTCCTGGTTCATCAGCCTATGCTCTTGGTCTTAACCACCTCTCCTTCTTTGCTTGGTGTTTCCATATGAAAGGGATTTCCTATTTTGTTTCTTCCTTTGACTTGTTCGCCTTTATTACTTTCCACTTCCTTCTCTCTGAAACAATGAAATGCAATGCTTTTCATCTTCTCCATGGAAGATGGGTGACTGGCTGATTCCACCACTCTATACCCTGGGTTCTAATCTCCTTCTAGAAAGAAGAACTCTGCTCTGCAATTCAGGGAGGAATGCAGGTTCTCTTGCATAAGTTCCTGATGTCAGGTTGTATGCCTGTGAAGTGAAGAAAATGATTCTAAAGTTCCTTCTTGCAGGCTCCAGCAGAGAGAGGCTAGGAAGAATTAAAAGCACACTTCTTTTGGACCAGAAAAGTCCATATTTTCCCTTGTCAAAGAACTTGCTAAGATTGCATTCCAATTCCACATGGTAGAGACCCTGAAAAGAGACTGAAATTTCCACCCTAGACTCTGAACACAGAAGGGAGACACAACTTGCCTGCAGTTTAAAGTGCTTAGGAATTCCTGGAGTCTGATGTTCTAGGTTCTGGAAAGATAGAACTACATTTCGGGTTGCCTGAAACCCCACTGTATAATTAATTTCTACACTGCTGAGTTCCTGAGACATCACACCCATGCCTTGCAAGAGGGGCTTCCCTCAAATCCCAGTCCTCCTAAGCTATATATGAACAGTTTAAGGCAGGTCTGAAGATCAGGCACAGGTTGCATATCTCTCAACTCTGACAGTCTGTGAACTTCAAAAATGCTAGTATCTCCCATCACAGATTCTCCTGGAGCATAACCAGGGACAAAATACAGAGAGGCTTCTGCTGTTTTGCTTTTATCATGAGTTCCACCCAGCCTGGGACTTGCAATCCTGGTGTGAAGGGGCAAGAATCTGAAGGACACAGCCCCAGCACATCTCATTATCTCAGGGGATGCTGACCCCCATGTATCAGCAAGTGGGATTCTGGAGAATGGTGATATCCAACCAACCAGCATCTATTATGAGGCAGCTCCTGCTTCACTATGTCCCTCGTGGCTTAAGCAGTGTCACCAAACTCAGCAGTATTGGATCCAGCTATATGCCACACCCTTCTTGCTGCCTGTACTCTCAGCAAAAGATCTGTTCTCTGTTAAGATGTTGAAAATTAAAATGAGAGAGAGAGAGAGAGAGAGAGAGAGAGAGAGAGAGAGCACTTAATGTGAAGGGGTTTGTACATGAAAGGCATTGGAGATGCTCTTTGTGGCCACTCAGATGAATCCTGCCTTGTCTCCTTGCAGGAGCCTGTTAGAGTATCTCATTGTTGGAACTGTGACTGTCTCATGATACAGCAGCATCACACAATTTGGACCAATGGATAAACACCATTGGGGAGTGTATTTCAGAGCAAAATGATGTATATAAGGTTGTGCATAATGATGTATATAAGATTCCTGCACTGCACTAGCCAAAGCCTATGGTTTCAGTCAGGCTAGGAATCTGTGAGTCTAGTACTGGGCCAGTCTCCTAGGTTGCTTTTTAAATGTATAAGGACTAAAATGTAGACTAAGAAGTATCTTACTTTAAATTAACCAACAAGGGCCAAGTGATGAGTACCAAAGGGTGGTTAACTTTGGCACAACCCAGGAAAATAGCCAACCATCTAGAAATGATATATAATTCACTTTATTCAAGCCCACAGAGATACAGCTTTGGAAGAATGACACAATGACAGCTAATCCCCTGGTGTTAGACTGGGTCCCATGTTCCATATGCCACTTTTGAGAATGCCACATGTACCTGGTGTCCTGGTTGAATTTTTATTATCAACTTGACACAACCATGGGTCTTCTGAGAAGACAGGATCTCAATAGAAGGAATGTCTAGATCAGATTGGCCTTTAACCATACCTTTGTAGAATTGTGTTCATATTGATTGATACAAACGGACTTAGCTCACCATATATGGTGTCACCGTTGGGCATGTAATCCTTGCTTGCTTAAGAAAGCTGATTGAGCATGAGTGGAAGGGACTAAGCCAGTAAGCTGTGCTCTCCATGGACTCTGTTTTGGTTCCTGCATGATTTCTACTCCTTACTTCCCTCAGTTATAGACTGGAAGTTATGGTTAGCTGGAAGTGTAAGCTAAATAAACTCTTCCCTCTCCAAGTTACTTTTGGTCATGGTATTTCTCACAGCAACAGAAAACAAAAGATTGAAATCCACTTGGTGAGCTCTACCATTGGCAATGTTCTCCATCTTGTCTCCATAACAAACCTGCATTCAGACTTTCCTCCTCTCTCCTCCTTCCTCTCCTCCTCCTCCTCCTCCTCCTCCTCCTTGTCTTCCCCCTTCAGAGGCTACAACATCAGCATCTCTGCTAACTGAGCAATCACATCCCCAGTTCACATCCCAGGTGCCTTGAGTTCACATCAGACCTGCAATCACTGCCACGCTTATGACTTGCTCCTTTATATTCAGGGAAAGAATTTTGCTTTTCTCATCTTGCATTGCCAAAATTTCACCTGATGTATGGTCTTCGGGAAATTCTAAGTCTAACATGCTTGCTTGTGAATACAAGCATGTTATGTACAATCATGCATCCATTGGAAAAGCATACTTTTAGTTTTATTTAAGAACCTCAGAGTTAGTTGCAAATGGAGATTGTGGTGGCATCAAATGGAGCAAAACGTGAGTGTCTTAAAACTTCAGACACAGTTAAGATTCTTTCAAAACTTTATGGCAACTATGAAAAAGACAGAGAGCAAGAAAGCTTCAGCCCCAAAGCCCACACACTTACCCTTTGTACTACAGGGGTCCAGGGTTGTCTCCCTCACTTAATATGTGACACATGAAGAGAATGACTTGTGAAGTTACCCGACAACCTCACAGATAATAAAAAGCAAACAAACAAACAAACAAAAAACAACACCCACCTGGTTACAGAGAAACCAGGGCCCCTTTGGATATTCTTAGTCTCATTAATAAAATGATTCAAGAATGGACTCAAATGGAAATACTAGGGCAAATTTATAAGAGTTTAGGAGAAACACAAACAAACAAATAAAGCTAAGGCTGGCAAGCTGCAAAACCTGTGCCTCCACCCAGAGGAGGAGCAGAGAGGAAACAAAGGAAAAAGGTCAGGAATGGAGTGCAATGAAGGTCAGACATACAGTGAACAGGCAGCCGCGTGGCTGAGGAGAGGAGGCTTCCACCACTGGTTCTCAACCTGTGGGTCACTACCCCTTTGGAGGTCATAGATCAGATATCCGACATATCAGATATTCACATTATGATTCATAAACAGTAGCCAAGTTACAGCTATAAAGTAGCAACAAAAGCATTTTTATAGTTGGCATTCACTGCAACATGAGGAACTGTATTAAAGGATCATGACATTAGGAAGCTTGAGAACCACTTCAAAAGAGGGAGGAAGTCCAAAGTTGGGGGGAAAGTCCAAGGAGTTAGGAAAGCACGCTTGCAAAAGAGATAGGAAGAAGAAAGGGAAATGGGTTTGTATAAGTTAGAAAATCAGCAGACTTATATATGGGTGTGGTCTGTGAGGGAAAGTATAATACAGTACCAAAGGGCTAATTACTCCTCCTGTCTCTTTAACAGGGCTTAAGGTGAGTCCACCTTAAGCCAAGGGTGGCCCCAGAGACAAAGTGACTGAACCAGCCCAACTAGAATGCTTGGTCTCCACCCAGCGCTTCTGTGCTCTTGGCCATGAGTTTTTTTTCTACACATCCCCATCTTTTTCCTTCCCATCCGACCTACCTGTTTTATACACTTGGTATGTACCATGTACCATGACGTGACATGCTACATTTTTACTTGTTCATGTCGTTATCATTTGACTCCCCAGTCATTAAAAGAACCGTCGTGGGCTTCCCTTACCTCCCAGAACAAGAACAGTTACTTACTAAGCACGTGACTGATAGATGAATCAAGTAACTGTGAAAGCTAAAACCTAAGGTGGTCCAATAAGAATTCAATAACACGAGTGAATAAATAGAAGCCGAAGCTTCTCTAGGAACAGAACGCAAGTGCGTGCAGAGGTATGGAATATTAAATAATGGCAGTTAAGAGGCAGAAGATCAGTATAGGAGCTCCAGCATTCACCTCCCTCCCAGCAAGGGAAGAAGATAAAGAGGAACAAACATTAGGCGAAAACTGAAGAAATTCACCTCCTCATAACTGAAATTGCATCTAGACTTAAACGAACATACAAAAACCTTTCAGAAAGAAGCTGGGACATTACCAACCGCAACAGGGGATAAGATAGGCACCAGCCTACAGATTATCAGGACTTAGCATTAGAGGATAATAAAGCCAGGTCTTAAAAAGTTTAAAGAAAAAGCATTTTGACCTTGAAATTTCATACATTAGCTATCAATCAGGTGCAACAGAATAAAAAATTGTTTTCAGACTCACAAAAAAGCATAAGTATTTCCCTCCAGTGAAACCTTTCTGAGGGAAAAAAAAAAGATGTAGAAAAGGAGATGCTTCCAATCAGAGCATCAGAATATGGAAAGAATATAGCTAACCTGTAATTTAAAAGTTGGATGGAAGCTGATAGCTTATCCTGCTTCAAAACAAAGAAACACCAGGGAACACAAAAGCCTGACCACAGAGTCCTGAACATAGAATGTAGTCCGAGTTTAGCCACCACAATATGCAAGACAGAGGCTGTAGCTGACCTTAAAATGTGGAATAATTCTCAAGGTCCATAGTTTAGGTGGCACAGAATCATGCCTTGTCTTGTGAAGTCTAGGTACACGATTTAGTTCTCCAGTTTATTAACTTAATATGAGTGCATCATCATCTCAACAGAGATTTCAGCTTTTAGAATAAATCTATAGATAAAGCATAAATTACTAAATAGCACTTATAAAATGGAGTGAAAACTTAACCTTGGTAAGATAAGTAGATATTTATAAAATGACGAAGAAATATGATGCTGCTAATTTCTTTGTTTTACCTGACATGAAATCAGACTTATTATTTAATAAATACGGAGGTATATTATTCAAAGTTATAATGAGAACATCAGTGCAAATAAACAGAGTTGAAATGGAAACCTTCTGGGCTTGTGGCCAACTCTAGAACTAGGAACATTAACTCACACATTTTTCTATCATTTTGTTCTGCTTGAGTTTGTTATCTGGATTCTTCTTTTCTTCCTTCCCCCTTTCTTCCATCCCTCTTCTCATTTCTTTCCTTCTTTTACCTTTATAATCTTTTTATAAAAAAGATTTGTTTATTTTCTTTTGTGTGTGTGTAAAGTGTGTATCTGCATGAGTTTATAGGCATCCTGTGCATGCAGGAGCCCACAGAGGCCAGAGGAGGACATGCCTGGAACTGTCGTCACGCACGGGTGTCAACAGCATGTGTGATGGAACGGGTAATCAGCTCAAGACACCCCAAGACCAAGTTCTCAGCACAATGGAGACAGAATTACAATGGGCCAGGGGAATAAGAAACAAAGACAGGAGATAGAGGAGAAGGGAGGTGGGGACAGGCAGAACAAGGAAGAGGGACAAAGGATTACCTTTAGGTAGAGAAAAGACAGGCAGGTGTGGCCCAGAGGCAAATGCAGTTTATAAAGGTAAAAGGGGAAGCCCTGTGTTAGGATGACCTGTTTTATGTTGAATGTGTTCGCGAATAAGGTGAGCCAAGGGGGCTCCTGATTGCTGGACTGCAATACTTGGTTAGTTGGACCTTGGTAGTCAGCGTCACGGGGAGGAAATGGCCAAACTAGGAAATAGATCTTGGTGGCTAGCTGTAGGCATGTATTCTGATGTTTTGCTTTGTTTTCAAGAAAGTGTCAATAGGGGAGAAGGTAAAGGTCTGCTGGAGCCATGTTTGCCCTGCTTGCGCGGGCTAGAGTCCCTTTAATGTGGGCTTAGGGACCACACCAGGTTGGAGAGCAGTAAAGGCTCTAACTGCTAAGCAAGCTCTCTAGTCCATTAGGCCTTTCTTTTTTATCAGAGGAGACATCTGTACAGAAGGCACTGGGCCACAGTGAGCTTCCCTACAATATCATTATGTGAAGAGGAAATCATTAGGAACACCAAATTTCCAAAAACTGGGAATTTGTCTTTCTTCTCCTGGTATAATTTATAGGGAGGCCCTGAGACGTCTCCTGTAAATTAGAAAACAGAAGAGTATACCTTTGGAATCTAAAGGAAGGATAGCTTCAAAGCTCAGGGAAACGAAAATGTTTGGGTTTGATTTTTGTTTGTGGTGCTCCTGTGGAGTTGTTGTTATATTTTGTTTGTTTGTTACTTATTTTGGGTTTATCTTTCATTGGTTTATTTTGGAGACAGTGTATTTCATAGCACAGGCTATCTTCCAACTTGTTATGTAGCTGAGGATACTCCACACCGTCATGCCTCTACCTTCAGAGTGCTGAGATTACATGTATGAACCACCATGCACCACACACACACACACACACACACACACACATATACACACGTACGCATGCATGGATGCACGCACGCACGCACGCACACTCACATGCATGCATGCACGCATGCATGCACGCAAGCATGCACAGAGTTTTAATGTATTTCTACCCATCTGGAACTGTCTTCCCATTTTGAGGTAGCATTCTTGCCCATTATGTTTTGCGTCTTTGCTCAGAGTCCCAAGGAAGCCTAGGCAACAGGAAACTTTTACCGAGAGTCGCTCTTCACCTTTGAGAACTGGTAGTTACAGAAGCACGCCACACAGTTCAAATGTATTTGCGACTTGCAAGTGACTGTACCACTCAAGCAACTGTATGGTTTTTATGTCAGTAGCTCCAACACTTCCCGTAGGTGAATCAAGCTTCCAAATCTTCTGAGAAATTGCTGACTGGCTGCGAACTCTGCGGCTGCCCGCCTACGCAGCTCACAGCTACCTCACAAACAACCAGGTAGGGCGGGGTGCAGGATGAGGAGCTTCCTCTGCAGATGTCTGCACATCCAGCCTCATCCTTCCTAGTGTAAAGATCTGTCGCCAGGCTCCAGGTACCCACCCATCCTCTGGCATCAGACTCAAGGAAGAGAGGTGCGGGTGGAGAGTGGTGGACCACAGAGTCCCGTAAAATTTCTCTCTTCCCCAACAAGCAAGGCTCCCGTCTGTTCTGAATAAAGGCAGTTCCAGTTTCTCTCCCTGTAGTGCTAGGGTATGTTGGGTTGGAGATGGGGGTGGACAGGAAATATTGAGAAAGTGGGAAACAAAAACGATGTGTATAACTCCTCATCTGGGAAGCCTGCATTCCCATTGCTTGCATTTATAATATTAAGAGAGAAAATGACAAGTAAAGTAGTCAATGAATTGGTATGAATCAGATCTTTGTTCTCCAGAAAAATCCTGTATGGAAGGCTGAGCACAGGCTCCTTGTTGCCTTGTAGCATTGGTTTTATGGAAATCGTTTTCAAATCTGCCCTGACCTCTTCCTCTCCCAAGAGGCAAGGAGGAAGATAGATGACTATATAACTGGATAGCCTGTGGTCAGGCTTAGGAAAGGAGCCGCCTCTCTTCAGCTCCTCTCCAGCCTACATCAACTGGACAATAGGTGAAGCAATGCTCTCAAGGAGGGACTTGGGAACAAAGAAGGAGAGCCAAAGCCGCCATGACTCACCCAGCTTCATCCAATGCCACCCACATCCCGGGGCTGGATATACACTCTCAATGCCAAGCCTGTCCTCCCCAGTCACCCTGCAGCCAAATGTAGCTTATGAGAGAAATGTCTACAGTCTAGGCGAGCCAAGAAGTTTGACAGGAGATCCAACAGAGGGCTGGAAAGGGAGGGAGACGAACTGTTTCACACATGTGTGAATTCCTTCCTAGATTCAAATCAAGTCGCATTCTCAACTGTTTTGCCCTGCTGGTTAATTTGTGTCAGGCTGTCTTTTTTTTTTTTTTACCATTTAATAACAGATGCAATTTAACCTAAGGTGGATTGACTTAGATCATAGCCAGCCTGCACAGATAAGACCTGATTTGACTGCTTGGCATTCTGACTTTAGTGTCTCTCTATAGATTCATTTGTCAATAGGTATTCATTTTTGACCAGACAATGGGGATTAGAGCCACTGGATCCAAGGACAAACTTTGCGTGTGGCCTGTGTGGCCAGCTCTGTTTGACTGCGTTCTACACTGAGCAGGAGGCCTGGGTCTATTCTAACTTCCTAGTGTTGAGCCTGTCTGTCACCTTTACATAGAGACTTAATGGTACCTCAGTCCCACCAAAGCCTCACCAAGAACTCAACTAGGCAACAGACGTCAGAGCATCCTGGCAGTACTAAAATGTATCCTCGAAGGGTTTTAATTCTGTATGTTTTGTGTTGTTTTCTGTTTTTGCATGCTGCTTTGGGTTTTGTTATTGTGACTTATCCCTTCCAGTTATGAAGGTTCAAATTTTCCTTATTTTAATTTTCATCTCCACGTGGGCAGAGTAAACAAGGACGCTTTGGTATCTGTCTCATTTTCCTGTGCACACAGAGGTGACAATTGGGCAAAGTCAACTGGGTCTTCCACCTTCCTCTCCTTGGACAGCTCTGGGTTGTGAGGCTCCTGTCATTATTCGAATGGCATCTGCCACCGCAGAAGGATGCAGACCCGTGAGCTCATCACATCCTAGCTCTCCTCCAGGCAGGATATGTGTTGTCAGAGTGCTTCCTGGTCTAAGGTCTGCTTTGGAGTTTATTTATCCTAGGTTACAGCAAACATGGCTTCAAAAAAACAGGAAATAGGGCCTAGTCCTAGCTAATTCTGATTCCAGTTGGAACAAAGCCATGGAGGTATTGTGGAAACGAGGCTCGCATTGCCATACAAGGCTGTGTGGGACCTCACCGGCCATCCGGAAGCGGAAGCTTCCCAATGGAGTTCGGAGGCTCACTTCATCCTACTTTTATGTTTCACAGGCCACCAAGATTAAACACAGTTATTTCAGCTTGTGACATTCTTAAATCAATCCCGATTCATAGCCAATTTAATTTCCTCTCATTTTTAATCCATGCCAGCATCTCAGAACTGTTCAATGAAATGCTTAACTAATTAAAACTGATCAAAAAGGAGTCCACATGTGTCAGGTAAGAAGGAGAGGAGAAAGCCAGCCAGGATTGACAAACCCATTGTGTGACAGGAGCTTCCTTTAGATGGTGAATTTGGGTTTCAATGCAATTCCAAGAAACACTTTCCCACCTGTTGTCTATACTGCTGATCACATAGAGAATCAACACCATTGCTTGTGGGATATGGAAATAAAATACTTGATGTGGAGTATCTATCTTAAGCCACAAAAGATGACATTATGGTTCGCATTAAGGAGAAGTGAAAAATGGAGTTACACTGGGTTAAATAATTTTCCCAAGGCAGCACGACAGCAAATGAGTAACTAATTTAATCCCAAGCTTGTGGGGCTCTTGAGCTCAACCCCTTGACCACAAGGTTATGCTGATTTTCTAACCCTTAGATTATTTTTGGAGAACATTGCTTTCAGAGAGAAGTGAGAGGCAGCATTCATCAGATAATTTTAACCAAGCCCCTATTTCTGAGATGTTTTCTTTCCTCCGCTCCTTGGTCCTCCCCTGACCCTCTTTGTGTCCCCTTGTGGTCCCCATTCCCACCTTCTCTCTTTGCCTCTTCACCAACAAACCTCTGAATTGTGGCTGTGCTGACTCGTGAGACAGGGTTCTAGAATAGCTCCTCTTTATCCTGGCTGGGTGTGGGAGTAGAAGTCATCTCTTGGGTGCCCTTCCCATGGGTCTGATGTGACAGTCCCACATTTGTCCCACATTTTCGTTCTTGCTTTTGATATTTTGGACAAATATACTATTATTCTTACCTGGCCTCACAGCCTGGAGCCTGGAGCTCAGAAATCAGGTACAGCTCTGAGTTGAGCTAGAACTGACTTCAGATACCTACAAAATGATGTCTATGCATACTGAAGCTCGGAGACTACCCAGTCACGCCACTGTGACTAGCCGGCCAGCTTCGCTGGGATTCCAAGCCCCAGCCACGTGGCCCAGATGTCATTTACAGAAGTTAAATGTTCTTGGTGAGCTGAGGTTTCTGTGAGAGCTCCTGTTTGTGTTGACTGTGGTATTGTTCACTTCTTACCATAGAAACCACGTTATTTTGGTCTCCTTTGGTTGTTTCTACATTGCTTTAAATATTGTCTCAGTACAAGGGCAAATGCAAGGTCAACGTGAGCTTCATCAACAAGTTTAAATGGAAGCCTCCATCTATGAGAGCAGAGTTGAAAGAGATGAGTCACAACACCTATATCCTAGCCTTCCTTTTCTGGTGGATTTTAGCGATGAGGGATCTCAGTTTCCATAGAGTCACCAGTAGCAGTAAACTGGAGAACCCCATAGTGTAGAGATCACCAAGCATTAAACATTCATATCTTTTCAGATTCTTGACCAACCCTGCTGTATGGACAAGTTGTCATTTGTAAGCAATTGCTATTTTTAGAAGACTGGAACTTTTCCTTCCTGGAAAAGCCCAGCTAAAGATATCTGAAAGAATATGTCTAAGGAAAAGAAGGTATGTGGTGAGTGTAGGAAAGAGCAGCTTAGTTGGTGGAGAAAGATCAGAAGTGGTTCTGCATCTCCTGCCTGCCGAGGATGCTTCTGTGGGTGGTCTCAGGCTCTGGGTGCACTTTGCTCCTGTAGACCCTGTTTCAAGATAGCTCAGCAAGATTAGCTCATCCAAACAACCAGTAACACACCCTTCTGTGCCCTAGATACTAGATAAGACCTGACAATCAAAGATAAGTAAGATTCTGCTTTTAAAATGCTTGTAGCTTATCAAAGGAAGAAACAAACTGCTACAAGTTTTCAACGAAGGCTTGCAAAGAGTTAGATGATACAGAGTTAAGGTAACAAAGGCCATCCTCTTTAAGGATCCTTTTTATCTTGTATACTATGTAGCTACTCTTTCTGTTTAAACCTTTCATTACTTAAGAGATGTTTTCCAGGTCTGAGTCTCCTATTCAACTGCCTTCTCAGGACTGCAAGCACCATCTGAAATCTTACTGTCCCTCCTATGTGGCCTGACAAGGAACAGGACCTTACACCACCTCATAGTGTTCTACAGCCGTCTCAGAGATGATAAGTCCCCACCCAATAGCAAGTTTCTTCAAGGCAGCGTTGAGACTCATGATTATTTGTTCAGTAATACTTAAACCAACACTAAGCACATGAGAATTATCACCAGATATTCCGTATCTTTCCCAATCAGAGTGTGTAGCAGGCTCCCTACTTCTTTGTCCTTAAGTTAGAGAGGCCAGAGAAAGGCACAGGACTTGGTTTCACCAATGGATTCACTTCTGGCAGAAGCCGAAGAATTTCAGTCATTGTGTTTTTATCCTCTGGCACGTGTGTGGGAGTGACAGCTGCTTTTCAGCCTGATCCTAGCAAAGGCCCCCAACCCCAGCCCCCAGCCCCCACCCCCACCCCTGCCAGCCCACAGTGTTCACACAGCAAGAGTAAGAAGTGTCACCGACTGCATGACACTGAGGTTTGGCACCTGTCACCACAGTATAATCATCCCAGCCAACATACAGAAGAACACAGCAAATATTTGCTGATGTGTGTACTGATGGCTCCTAGACACCAGATTGGAAAGGAAGAAAACAAAGTAACTTTCAAAAGGCTACTTATGCTGGACTAACAAAACAAAATCTGTTTAGTACATTCTACATCTACCTATAGCTGCCTCATAACCTAACGCTACTAAATCTTATGTTTATGATATGGTAGTCCATACATACATCCCTAGGGTAGGGTGGTTTATAAATCAGTAACTGATAATACAATAGAGTAGTTACGATAACATACTCTATAACTCAATTATTTATAACTTACTTTTTTAAAATTTTATTTCTGGAATATTCCATTTATAACTTCAGACTGTTGTTGACCATAGGTAACTGAAACTATGGAAAGCAAAACCACAGATAATGAGGGTAACTACATTCATTGCTGCTGTTTGTGTTTTTACATTTCTTTTGGCATTTTTTTTTGCTGTATTTTGTTTTGTGTTTGTTTATTTGTTTTTGTTTTTGTTTTTTTGAGACAGGGTTTCACTGTATAGCCCTGGCTGTCCTGGAACTCACTCCGTAGACCAGGTTGGCCTCGAACTCAGAAATCTGCCTTCCTCTGCCTCCCAAGTGCTGGGGTTAAAGGCGTGTACCACCACTGCCCAGCATTGGTCATGTTTGTAAGACGCCACTGCTCAGAACCTCTGGTAGTCGCATCCATGGTCTTTCGCCCTGAGGTGTCTTGGTCTATGGGTATTAATGGCTAAAACGAGAAACCTAAGGCCTTGAAAGGGGGGGACGAGCTGGAAGCAAACTCATCCAGAAATACAAGGACTAGAAGGGAAGCTTTAATCAAGAAAGTCTTGAGGAACACCCAGTTAAAACTCCCTGGGAAAGCTGGGAATGTGGCTCTGTGGTGAGGCTTGTCTAGTGTGGAAATGACAATGGATGGTGATATTTTTTAGAACTTGGCCTCTGTTATCAGGGAAAACCTGAGCTGATTCGATGCATTTCACCACCCTGCTGCTGTGTGTTTCTGAGTAGGTTACTTTGCCTCTCTGACCAGGGCAGAGCCTTCATCTGCAAAACAAAACAAAGAGAGCAGAGCTCAGCAGCAGAGTGGTGTTTGTTGGGGGGAGACAGGGCCCATGCAGAAAGTGCTTTATATTCTGAATTTTGATAGAGATTTCCCTGGCTGGGGACTGAGCCCAACTGACAGTATTCACCTCCTACCACCACCGAGCCTTGGGTTTGAATCCCAGTGCTACAAAAACCAGGTGTGGTCACGCATGTCCATGGCATGTCAGCACTCTTGGCCCTCAGAAGATAGAAGCAGGAGGACCAGGATTTCACGGTCATCCTTGGCTACATAGTGAGGTTATCCTAGGCTGCATGAGACCCTATTTTAATTAAAACAAAAAACAAAAACAAAAATAAACCCAACCCAAACAAACCAAAACAAATCCCTCTTTTCCAATAAAGTAGGCATGGTTTTTGACTGTTTTCATGCACAGTTACTGTGGTTTTTTTTTTTTAATGCCTCTACAAAAATAAAAGGAGATGGAAAGACTCATTAAAAAGTCATAAACTGCAAAGCAAGCTCTGAACTCAGCTTCCATCAAAGTTCCTGGCCAGAGTGCAGCAATGTGGCCATTGGCCCCTGAGAAGGCTGGGATGACCCTTGTTCCACACATCCAATGCACCTAATCTCATCCAGAAAAAGGTCTTTCTGGAAAACCTCCAGGAGGGCCAGACAAGTTATGGAGACCATGCTGTGGTAAGGAGAAGGGACCTCATTCCCCTCAAGCTTCTTAGAAGGACAGAAGCATCAGCCTCATCATAACAGCCCCCTCAACTATGATGCCACCAGTAGGACGTCACCTGGGCAGCCTCACTGTCCTCTTGTTCCAACAGGATGTGGCCCCAGCAGCAGCAAATGAGGTGCTCTGACCTCCTGTTTATCTACCCTTTCCCATGACCAGTGGCGCTGTCCTGGAACCATATACCCAATGCCCTCTGGAAGTTCTGCCCTCTTCCCAATCCCAGAAAATGATTGTTCCAGGTGAGGTGAAGAAAACAGAAGCTTGGAATCAAAAGATAGATGATATCCACACCTGGAAGCGTTCATATGACAGCTCTCCAAATGACTGTTCCAAAGCCCCCGATTCCTAGAAACAGCAAAGGCTGCCTCAAACCGTAGTCACTAGACTATTGTCTTAGTCATGGGAACGATTTGGGTTTGATTTGACAATTGGAAACAGGGAGATACATTTCTGCCTCGGTAGGGGAGGGCTAACCCAATGACTATCCCCGCTTGCCCGTTTCATTCCCATATACCCATACTTAAGTACACTGGCCTCTGGGCTTGCAATTGCCCTGACGAGTGCTAAGTAGGGAGAGCAGAAGAGACCACAGCCTCCAAGAGTTTCCAGTTTAAGTAAAAAGGCAGGCACAGAAGCAGAGCAGTCATGACCAAGTTCACTGCACAATGGAGAAGGAGGTCCAGTTTGTCCCAGGGCATTCAAGGAAGGCTTTCTGGAGGAGGGGGAAACTCACAGCATGAAATGAAGGATATGAGAGAAATGGATGGAAGAGACAGATGAAAGGAGGTAAAAAGATTGGTTTGGGAAAAGGGAGGTGAGAAAACAAAGTGGTCAGAAAACCAGCCATGCTGACTGTCCCAGGAGCGTGAACAGGTTGTAAAGAACGAGAGGGTAGTGAAGATTTCCTGGCACCCAGAAAGTCATGGGAAGGCAGACCAAAAAGCGAACTGTGATTGTCAAGATAGCCAAAGGTCCCAAAAGCACACACTTGCTCTCTCTCTCTCTCTCTCTCTCTCTCTCTCTCTCTCTCTCTCTCCCACATTTCCTCTGCTTTTACATCCCCTTTTGTAAGTACTTACTGAAGCCCCCAATGGTAGGAAGCATTTGTCTAAAAATAGCCCCTCTCAAAGACCCAGTCTTTTCTGAGTTTCACAGAACATCTGCTCAACAGTTTCCTATAACTGTTTTTGGCCATTAAATCAAAGCCGTCAGAAACAATGTTCTGTTTCTGTCTCTCAAGCAAAGAATTGCCAGGAGGCCTTCCTCTGTAACCCAGACGACAATGGGGCCAGAAATAGCTAGTTCCACAGAGACTTTGAAACACCTTACTACCCAGGTCCAAGCAGAGTTACCCGTCTTGTTTTTCTTTCTTTTTAAAGACACCATTTGACTCCCCTTGCACAGAAAAGAAACTCAGATAGGCCTAACCTCCTGGGAGAGGAGATACTGCCCTATGCAAATTACCACCTGCAGCCTGGGGCCCTGTGGTTTGTGCAGCTCATGGTTGGTAGGGACCAGAGACTGGCAAATGTCTCATACCAGGCTGGTAGGAACAGCCCCTGGTATGGGGCTGAGGATCAGAAGGATCTACCACGTGGTTGGCTTTAGTTCTGAGCTCTATCCGTGTTGTGCATTGAACCCCATTTCTTCCTGTGACACAAAATGAGGGAGTCTGAACTAACCTGTGTTAATCCTGGTGTACTCGCAGACACCAGGTTCTAGGTCCTAACGGGGTCGCCCCTAGCCTACACATCCAAGCACCAAGGATCCTAGTGAGACATTTGTTTTCTAAGCTAGGCTGCTATTGCTGTCTGCTAGCATCTGAACAGGCATTGGCGCCATAGTCCTCAGGCAGATGGTAGAAGGAGGAAGAAGGAACCAAGAAGGAACTTGGTGTGATGCAAAATGCACATCGCTCGGGGCCAAGGCAAGGGGCTAGCTCAGCTTAGCAGCAGAGTCAAGTGTGCACGGGGTGCCTTGGTGCCAGAGGCTGGCTGAGAGAACATGAGGGAGCAAAGCCTTGCTTTAGCACCACCCACTGTGTAAGATCCAGTCAGGCCTGGGAGTGGGGTGGCTGATACCTTAGAAAGCTGGATCCAGCTCCCAAGGAAGATCTGGGGAGGTGGCCTAAAACCGTTCCCTTACTCTAGGCTAGAATTTTAGTCTGGGCAGTAGACTTAAACATGAAGCAAAATCCTCAAGGCGACTTCCTAGGACCAAGAGTTAAGAGAGTCAGCGCCACAAGTGAACAAGGGTCCTGTGACTCAGATCATGGTGCACACAGCTTATGAGTGGCACAGGTCTCCTCGAGCCTTAAGAGTAGCCAGTGGTCCCCTGTCACAGCATGCAAGTTACAGCCATCAGGACTGGCTCAGGATGGAAATGATCCGGTAGGCCTAGGAAAGCCAGGGAAGCAGCTGGCCAGGGCGGGTGTACTAGGCTCAGCCCTCCCCAAGATGTAGCTCTCTACATTTTCGGATGCTGTCTTCCGTTTGTATAGACGGGCCCTGGAGGTTTGGGATAGAAGCTGGTTTCCATGGCTTGTGTTCATCTTGACGTGTGGTCAGATAGTGTGCCAGTGGACTACGGACCATCGACCTGTGGACACAGCTAGGCATTTGCTACCCGGGCAGTCACTGCAGAGGTAGAATGAGAAGTCTCAGCAGGCGTTTCCGTATGCTATGCGAGCACTGAGATGATGTGGTCCGTTCATTTTTCTTCCTTCTGTTTCCTCTTTCCTCGCTTCTACTCTCTCCTTTCCTTTTCCTCTCCCTGCCTCCCTGACCCCCTCCAGGTGCCGTTTGTACCATGATGTTATGAAAATAGTTTAATGTCACAGATATATTATATATTTGACTCAGTGAATCCTACAGCCAGCTCAGGTGGAGATGTCATCCTAAGACATTTGTAAAACTCTCCCACGACTGCGTCAAAGTCAGAAGGGACAGTGCAGTCACACAGCCACCTGTACCTCCGGCCTGAGCGCGCAGCACACAGCCATCCCGTGTTGCAGCTCCTTTGTGGGATAATGTCTGCACACCTGCCACTTCTTAAAGAAAAATGGGAGGTCTACAGAAAGATCTGCACCCCGGCTGCAGAGCTAAATGAGCTGCTTTAGGGATTGCCTGGTGCAAACTGTGTGTGTGTGTGTGTGTGTGTGTGTGTGTGTTGACATGGGCATAGGTGTTTGGGGTGGGTGTTGGTGTCTAGCTGGGTGGAGTAATGAATACTTTGGGAGTTCTCACATCTCCCATTCACTCAGAGACCTGTCACTCAGTCTCTCACAACTCCCCTTGAAGGCTTTCAGATCAGAGTTTACCCCTGTATCTTGCTGCCCTTGGCAAAGCAGGTCTGCCTCCACGGAAGAGTAGGAAACCCTGTGGGCCAGAGCAGTTGTGTTTTGTGTTATAGACGAGGCGAAAGGCTTCCTAGGTAATAATTTTCAAAAGCGTTTCCATTTCATTGCCCCTGCCTACCCAGGGAGATGAAAGATCAACCCCCCGGGCTCTCCATATCAGGCCATGCATTACAGCAAGACTGACTAACAGTCAGAAGATGCTAGCTTCGTCACACTGCCTGACCCCAGGTGTCTGTCTGTTCCAGCCAGAGCCCTACTGTAGCCTCTGTGCACCAGAAGCACAGTGATGGCCGCTGGTGGCATGGGGCCCCCTGAATTCCTGGGAGGCACTCACATCTGTTCTCGCTGCCTCCGTCGGATCAACAAGTGGAACACCCAGGACAGAGCCTCTGAACAGGTGCTCACCTTGCCCTGTCTGTCCTTTCACGCCAGCTCAGAAGTGCCACCTTTGGATGTGCCCCCACTGCTCCCTAGAAGTCCCCCGAGTGCTACCTCCTCACCCTTCCCTTCCTGTAGAAAAACGCAGAAATCTGCTGTGTGTGCAGAGGAAGGATAGGAAGGGCAGTGGATCTATGGTGGGCTTGCAAGTGCAAAGCCAGGCCAGCAGTGCCTGCAAGTGCTGCAGGCCAGGGCAGCAGGCATGTGGTGGGTCCAGACAGGATGGATCACACTCGAAAGTGGCTCGGGCACTCACAGCATGTTTATTCATGTTTATGCAAGGGCATTGCTTCAACAGACTTTATCAGGCTGGGTGGGGGGTGGCATAGGCAAGTCTGAGCCCTCCCAGGACCAGTCACTGAGGCCTGCAGAGGCCATTTAGAGTATAAGGAAACCTTAACAGAGTTTGTAGCATCCCTGAATTTGACTGGCTTAGGTCTAGGTGAGGAGAGGAAGGTAGACATGGATGACCAGGAAGAGGAGGCAGATCTTCCTGAGCAGGCTACACACTTACACAAACACCCACACTTGCATTAAGTCAAACATGGTTACCCAGGCTCCTCCACATAACTCTGAAGTTATAAGCAAATCAAATTCTCCAAGACTTGAATTCCTTCAATAATGGCAAAGTGGGTGTTTCAGTGAGAGCTATTTCGTAGGATGACTGCAAACATCAAATAAGAAATAAATCAAAGTTATTCTCATGTACTCACCCAATATTGACAATGCACCTGGTCCCTGTGGCCCAGGGGAGGTCCTAGGAAGACCTCACCCTTCCGCCAACAACAAGCACATGAGTAGACCTTTTAGATGAGGAAATCAGTCAAGGTCATGAGGACATGGAGAGTAAGCTTGTGACCGCATGAGCGCAAAGCCAGGGCTATACCCAGTAGTCCTCGGGCTATGTATCTGGTCCTCAACTAAGAATGGGGTCTGTCCCAGTTTCCTCTCCGTTTCTGAGATAAAATATCATCACCAGAAGCAACTGGAAGGAAGGAAGTTCCGGATCATAGTCCATCATTGGAAGGCAAGGCAGAGACTCAGCAAAGCCTGCTTGCTCCTCCACACAGCAAAACTCCACCCAAGGAGCTTGGGTCACCACTGACGACATTCAACAGGATCCATGAAGGAGGAGGAGGAGGCTTTCCCCATTGCTCACTGCCAGCTTATCCTCCGCTAACATTCTTATACAGTTCAGAGCCACCTGCCTAAGAATGGTGTCACTCATGGTGGGCTGGGTCCTCCTATATCAATTAGCAATAAAGATACCACACACACACACACACACACACACACACACACACACACACACACACACACATACACATACACACACACTAATCTGACCTAGACAATTCCTCAACAGAGATTTTCATCCCAGGTGACTGTAGCTTTTGTCAAGTTGACAGGACAGGGTTGTGTGTCACCAGCTGGGCCCACTACAGAGCACCTGTGGTGTGACATCCGACTCTGAGATGTCTTTTTCAAAAGAAAAAGTTCGTATCCTGGTGAGGGAAGAAAAGGGCCAACAAGCTGAGAGTATGCCCAGTGCTGCGGGTGGCATTATGGGTAATGGGGGGTATAGATGAGCAGGCTGGGGAGGGACAGGCAGAGCAAGCCCTCTGAGGAGGAAACATTTCCAGAAAAGATAGACCAGTCTGCGCATTCACCCTGGCTTCTACGACAAGAGAGGGAGCACAGAGCAAGGAGGACTGAGAGGACACCATTGTGGAGGTCCAAGTGAGACTTAGAGGTGGCTTAGCCAGGAGGAACCACCGTGGGGTAGGGCTAGGCAGGATCAACTAACACAACTTGCTGGCATTACAGGGGCTGCAGGTACGGAGAGGTCAAAGAGACAGGCTCCACACCAGGCCTGTGGAAACAAGACCATGGTGTGAGAGATGAGGGAAAACAGGGCTGTGTGGCTCGGGCCAGCCTTGTGTATGGCCAGGTGATCCCAAGGTTCCCGTCTCTGCATTTCTGCAGAGGTTTTCAAGTTCAAAGCCTACCTTTTACAGAACAAGTTTTAAGTGAGACCAGGCAACTTAGGGAAACCCTGTCTCAAAAATGAACAAGTGATTAATAAATAAATTAAGCTCTTATTTATTTTATTTTATGCTTGTGTTTCGCCTGAATGTGTGTGTCTATCACCCTGAGGCCAGAGATGGTGTCTGAAACCCTGGAAATGGAGTTAAGTTGTAAACTGCTCCGTGGGTGGGTTGGGAACCAAGTCTTCTGCAATGGTATTAAATGCTCTTACCCTCAGAACCATCTTCTAAATAATTTTCTTAAAAGAAAGTTCTTGGAATGTAGCTCAGTGGTAGAATACTTGCCCAGAATATGTAGAGCACTGGGTCTAATCCCTACGGAGGTGGAGGGGGCCCTGAGTACTCAGTACTGGCTTCGTGTTACAGATGAATCCAAAGAGGGATACAACGGGTTGCCAAAGCCTGGAACTCCTAAAAGGTCCTCTGCTTCTAAAAGGACCCTCCCCACCCCAAGCCTGAAATCTCTGCCTGGAGTTCCCTGGGGACAAAATATCAAAGGTTGAAGAAGAACAGCTCTCTATTGGAGAGCATGATCTCCACACAGCTTCTACCTGCAGATTCTCAAGTGCATCAAAAGGCAAAGGAAAGCTCTAACCTCCAAAAGTGGAGGGAAACCCTAAAATAAGGGGACTTTATAACAGGGTGGAGTTTGAAATGAATAGTGGGGGGACCCGAGGATAAGGACATGCATGCCCATGGACTTCTGTAGCCCGCCCTCCAGCCCTCCTGCATGACCATGACACACCTCCTAATTTCCTGATCACTACGTGTGGTTCATGTGAACATCTGGAGAGCCAAGGGCAGCCAGACCCAGACCCAGACCCAGACCCAGACCCAGACCCAGACCCAGACCCAGACCCCACCCACTCCCCAGTTGCAGCAAGTGGTTCGGCTGAGGAGGGAAAGAGCTTGCCGTGAAGCCTCATCTACAGGTCTGGAAGTAGCTGCCTTGGCTTGGGCTCCAGTGTTTATGAATAGGAAGGCGGGGCATGGGCCCCTCCCTGAGAGGAAGGCAGAGCCTCATCTGCCTGGGCTGATAAGTGATCCTACAGGACTAGCAGAATGGTCGGGACAGAGATCTGAGAGGATCCAGATGCTCTGCACAGCAGGCTCAGTTCCTGACAAGGATGGCCTTTAATGTCTACCTCAGCTCCTGGGGAGAGGGCTAAAGGTGAGGATCAGTTCCCACCCCAGGCAGGGAGGGGACCCAGTCTATGAAGAATCTACCCAACAGCTGGCTGCTACTTCTCTCCACTTCAAGACACGGGCTCCAAACCCTATGCTCAGAACTGAAGACAGGGGCTTAGGACTGACAGGATCAGTAAAATAAGAAGTAAAATGTAGACATTGTCTCCCAAGTTCAGATACTTTAATATATTCAACCCTCAAAACAGGAGCCATTAGCAAAAAAAAAAAAAAAAAAAAAAAAAAAAAAAAAAAACACCTCGTTAAGTCCCCTCTCTTTGATGAATGAGAAACTAAGACTCGAAATGAGGTATGAGACTTTCCCAAGATTGCACAGCTAATAAAAATCCCTCTGCCGCCTTTTGTTCCAGCCCGTTTCCACAGCATCCTGGGCTTGCTAACACAGGTAGCCACTGAAGTCCTTGATGTCTGTGGAGAAAGAATACTGAACCATTAGATGCAAATGCCTTGCTCATATTATATCCAGAAAAGGAGGTGTGTGGAGGGGGAGAAGCCAGCAAAATGGTGTGCCAGAATTCTCGGCCCAGATGTTCCAAGGTCCTTCCACCTGAAACAAAAAAGAGAAAAGAAGTAAATTGCCTACTTCCTTCTCTCAGGAGTCTGACAGAACAAAGAAAGGCAAGACAAAAGCAAGCGAGGCTGGAGAGAAAGCTCCTGGGCTGAGAGGCGGGTGGACTATCAGCCTGGCCCTTGTGAAGCAAGGTCTTTCCCTGAGCGTGGGAAGGGTCTCTCCTTAAACCTGTCTTCGGGTCTCTTATTAGAAAAATCACAGTGGAGGGGAAAACAACACTTGATGAAAGATGACAGAGAGACGAAAACAAGGAGAGACTGAAATGGAGAGACGGAGGAGAACACGAAGCAAAACGGGGAGTGCCCTGCATTCCTCTCAAACCCTCCAAGTCCGTGAGCTCTGGTGGTTTGGGGGATGACCCAGAGCCTGGAGCTCTTAGGGAAAAAAAAGATTGGAAGTGTGTTTCCAATGGTGTGAGCTTCCCAACTTGGTGATCACTAGAGACCAAGGGCAGGCAAGGGTGAGCACAGGAAGAAACTGGAACACAGAGGCACTTAGAAATGTCATCCAGCCAGGTACAAGTGACCTCATTCTGGTCCTAACTGGCCAGGAAGGAGGGGAAACATGCAGCCCTACAGCCCTATGCTGTTCCTTCAGGGGCTGCTCACTCCTTGTGAAGCAGATCACGGCTGCACTCCTACTCGCTCTGAGCTCTGACAGAAGCATCGTCTATCCTGTTCTGAGTCTCCTCCCTGGCCCAGACATGACGCTCACGCAGTCAGCAGTGTGCCTGTTCTGGTGTTCACCTGATGTTTCTAATCTCTGCCAACCTGGTTGGAGGAAGAGACAGCTGGGAGGTAGAGAGGGGCTCTCTCCTTGATACCATAAAGGGGGAGAATTTTAGCCAGAGGTTGTTTTTTGTTGCAAAGAATGGAAGCAAATACCATGGTTACAGGAACGGCTTCTCCAAGTTGGTCCTTGGCCCAAAGCAAAGGAAGAGGCTGTTATCTAGAGTGAACTCCAGCGTAGGATGCTGGAGACAAAAATCCTACATGGTCCTGACTCTTACATTCAATCCAAAATACCTCTACTGTCCTTTGTCAGAGGCCCTACATCCCACTGCAAGCAAGACACTACAAAACTCAGTGCTAGGGACACAACAGAAGGTACTGCAAAATAGCTAGGTTCCTATCTGGACTGCCACATAGCCTACCAGGGACTGTGCATGTGATTGGCATTGTGATGAACTCTAGAAATGAATGCATAGCGTTCTTTAAGACCATAGAGGAAGCCCCCAGTGTGGTGTGGGCAGTCAGACAGAGCATCTCTCAGGAAATGACTTTGGGATTCATCGAAGAATGGCCCAGAGTTGGTAGAATAGGTTGTTTCCTGCAAAGATGCTGGTTGAAAAGAAACGCCTGCTGTACCTGAAAGACAAAGAGACCAGGAGGGTTCGAATGAAATGAACGTGAACGAGCCACAGCAACACTTCTGAGGCTGGGAGGCAGTTGGAATTGGAGGTTGTTGAAGGTCTCTTTGCTGGTAGATTCTCTTGACCTTGGAAACTGAGAGCAATACAAAGCAATAGTAAATGTAGACACATGTAACACCTGAGGCTTGTGGATTAGGAGCACGATAAAGGGAGCCTAGAGGGTCAGTGGTGCCTTAGGAAGGGGGGCATAGCAAGAGCCCAGCTGAGATTAGTCTGAAAGCATCACAGCCCAAGGCAGGGCTCGTGGGGTTCCGCAGGCAGGAAGACTTGCTTCTTTAATGGCCTGGACACCCATAAGCAACCTTAGTGAATACCTAAGCTGTGTCCAGGTCCTGCCTAGTCATTGGGAAACCTGTGCTAAACTGTGCTTTCCAGTCTGCAAAGAGGGTAAGTAGCCAGAGAAGGCAACAGGTCTCTGGAAGAAAGAAATACAAAAGGGTTCAGCCTGGAGACATCCTGAGCATGAGCAGAGAGGGAAAGCAAGGAAGAGCAAGCGACCCAGGAAGGTCTGCAAACCAGATGGCGAGGCTGAGGTCAGCCCTGGAAGAAATTCAGCCTGCGCGCCCAGAACTGGGGTCAGAGGGCCTCCAGGTGATCCTGGGAGCGAGCCACTGTGGTCCTTTCACAGATGGGAAGCAAGTGACTCGGGTGGAACAGACGCTTGTGCAATGCTACCAGCCTTGAGCAAAAAGGATTCCATAGCATCCCGGTCCCAAGATAGCACCAAGGTCTATAAGAGACACTTTCCAGGCAGCAGAAGGGGTAGAGTGCGTTGGTAAAATCATGTCCCTACATTTGCGGGACTGGGAAGATACCATAGTACCAGAGGGAGAAAGAAAAGGGCAGCAGGGTGAGGGCACACTTCAGTCAGATGGTTTAAATTCTACTGAGGATCTCTTCAACTCACAAATCAGTGGCCACCAACACCCAATCCCCTGCTCCAATATATGGTGCAGGGGTGGAACCCAGGCCTTGTGCCTATTAGGCCAATGCAGTATCTCTTGGCTCTACTTTCAGCCCCACAGACTTACTAAGCAGCAGAAATTGTTCCAAATAAAAGCTTACATGGAAAGCTAACAGAAAACTGAGAAGGAGATACAGTGGTTTCTTTAAAGGAGGAATTCAGCAAGCCCCAACCCTTGGCCCTCATCCCTACCCTCTGTCCCTCAGGACTCCTAAAGGCACTGTGACAAAGTCACAGCCAAAGGCAACTTGAAAGATTGAACCAACCATGGGCCAGAGAACAGAGTCTGGCATAAAGGTCCCCAGCAGAGAACTGACAACTAAAGAAGACTGTGGCATCTCTGGGGAGAACACTGTCATGTTAAACGTGGGGACACACTCTGCTGGGTATAAAAGAAGAGCCTATGACTTTGAGCCAAACATTCAGCCCAGCGGTTTCAACCCTGTTAAATTCTAATTTTGTGTTTGTAACCAGGTCTTAGGCCTAACTTCATCTCTCTTTCTGTGTGTGTCTCTTGTCCAGCTTGAGTGCCTGCTTTTGTCTCTCACCTGGCCACAGCCACAGCCACAGCACTCTGCCATGTCTAGCACTTGTCATGTCATGTCACCCTTGCTTTTGACTCTCCCATACACCAGTTTGTTACTGAGCACAGAGTCTCCCTGGTCTGTTTTGGGCTTCCTTAACTGCTGTTGTTGCTGCTGCTCTTGTGGTTTTTGAGACAGAGCCTCACTCTGTAGCCCACGCTGGCTTGAAATGTACCATGTAGCTCAGGTTGGTCATGAACTCACAGCAATCGTCTTCCCTCAGCCTTCAACTACTAGGGTGGCATGCAGGAGTTGACCCACTGGTTTTTGGCTACATTTCGGGATTATATTTAGCTCCTGTGCCATCCTGAGGATGTGAACATATTCCTGAATCATGACTTTCAGAGGAAGCAAGAGCAGACAGCGCCAGAGGCGTCACTGGAGATGGTTTATCACGGTTCAGCCAGGCCCACCCACCAAAGTATCAGCCACTCCTGCCTCAGGATCAGCCCAGCCTTCTGCTGCTACAACCCAGCCGGCTTTAGTCAGGGAAGCCAGCACCGTACAGCAGATTCTCAAGAGCAAGGGCATGCTCTTGATCCCTCACAGACATTTCAGATGCTCTGCAGAGTCCATGTCAGGAGAAAGGGCATCATGCCATTGTGGTTCTTTTGTTGGAGATGGTGAGGCTACCTGATCGGAGAAGGGACATAGTGAATCCTTCCTAAATAGCCCTGAGTTGGGGTTTGGAGCCTTGAGTTCTGGACTTGTCTCCTTGGACAAACCACTTAATTAAAGGGTGCTTACAAAAAGGAGGTGCACATTGACGATGCTAGTGGGTAAGGAGTAGACCGGTGGTCACCTGCAGAACAACTGGCACTGTCACAGGTAGACACTGAAGCGCAAATGCTTCTTGGTGTCACATGGCCACTGAGGCTTGAAAACACAAGGGCATCAGGTGTTTCCACTTCACAAACCCTTTCCTCCCCGCATTCCTGGCAGCTGCAGCTTGTCCTCTCCACAGTGCGGAAGATGAACCATATTTGAGAGGCGTGCACACTCACCAGGGGCCCAGGCTGGCAGTGTGGGATTCAGTATTCTAGCAGCACAGGGGGAGTGGAGATTTGCAGATCTTTTACCTCACAGACAGGCGTCCTTCCATGGCTCCACAGAGCAAGGGAGAAGAAGGTCTCAAAGCAGAAGGTACACGTCAATATTTAAGCACAAACCACTGCCTGCCAAGGACCCAAATGGCCAGGAAGGGAGTTTGTAACTTTTACGCTTAGAGATCCAATGTTCTAAGGCCTTCCACCCCCTGCCCTGCCCCCTGCTTCCCCCGATGCAGCCCTCTGCTCCTCTACCTGCTCTTACTCCTGCTCCTCCTCCTCTCCCATTTTATGCCTCCCTTTCTACCCTGTTTTCACTGCAGTAGCTCCCTGCCTCTCCTTGTCCCATACCATTGACTGCGTTTTAGATACTTCCGGGTTTCTCAACAGAAAATATGAAATGATGTGTGAATCACTGGCTTGGGGGTAAGAGCGGGTGAAGACATTCTAAAGCCAACCCGGTGACTAGTTTCCTCCAGATGGACAAGACTATTCCCAGGGGTGCTGCTCAGAGAGGGTCTGCTCTGGTGACCCTGTTGTATGTCCAGGGACTGTATGATCCCTGTAGGATGTTAGTCACTTCATAAAACCTTCTGGGCCACTTTCCCAGGCTGTGGGGTCTTGTCGTAGATTTCCCATAGGGTCTCCAAGCCTGAGAACTTATGATCTCACAGCTTGGTGGTCGGTTCATGTTGCATCAGACTCAACTTGTCTCTGAAAGTGTGATTTCAGCAAATGTCCCCAAGCAAGGCTGTAAACTTTCCTTTCTTAACTTCTCTCAGGGAGGGAGTTGCAGGCGAGAACCTATCTTTTCTCCAGCCTCCAAGCTCTTTGGAGCCTGCAGGGATCTAGTAGACTTCCCTCAAGCAAATGTCATGTATATTATATGTGCCTTCGGAAACACGCCCTGGGAAGCCCAGAGATGGTCTTGGGGCACATGAGATGGGAACAAAGTTCCTGGAGAAAGAATATTCCCGAGATATCCAAGGACCAGGAAGCTGAGCTCTTAGATGGAAGACTGATGGAGTCAAGTGTGAACTCGTCCTGTGTTTTGTTGTTGCTGTTGTTTTGTTTTGGGTTTTGGTTTTGGTTTTTCCCTTCTTTGTCTTTGTTAGTCCCTGATTTAAATTTCTCTCTCTTCCCAGCTACTGGTCTCATCTTTGGGTTCCTTCCCTTCCACATATTAGCATTTCTCAGCAGCTGCTCATCAAGTAGAATCGAGACATGGGAAGATCTTCTCAGTGATGGCTCAAGGACCACATTTATTTAGCATCCATCCTCTGTCAGTAGGAAAGGGCTTACAGAGAGAAGAATTCGGATTAAGAAAAAGATAAGAGAATCAGAGTTTAGAGAAGAGACAGGGAATGTGGTCCAGACAGAGACAAGAACAGGACCTGTTTTGCTAGTTGCTAGTTGCTGAGTTGCGTTGTCTGAGCTAAATGTCCAGGCTGGCCCCATAAAGGGTATTCTTATGGTGGGGGGGACAGTCAGGTGTGGTGGACAGCTGGCCTTCTCTGCAAAAACCATTGCCTTGTCACCCACCCCAGAATAACAATAACTGTTTAGAACCAAGCCAAATTCATCCCTTCTCAAAAGCAGAACATTTTTATAATGTTTCCACTCTTAACTACAGGAGTGGGTCAGATGGGCTCTGAAGCAGACTGGTTAACTCACAGGAAACAAAGTCAGGCAAGCAAACAAGCCCAGATTATTCCCAAATCTGAGATTGAAGCTTTTATTCCAACCACTATAGACAACCACCTACTACCAGCAGCACCATGTGCTTCTGAAACCCTTGAGAAGGTGGGGTTTCCAAAGCCCACCACTGACATTTCTTAAAGGTTCCACCCAAAGAGCTTGAGTTTGAATCCAGGGCAGAGGCGTCAGAGCAGAAGAAGAAATCTAGGAACCAGGAGAAAAAGTAAATGCCTTGACCATGGAAACAGCAAACATAAGAGTATCAGTGTTTGCAGGACAATGGCGGCCAGGGACTTGCATGTGTGTGGTACATTCTCTACAACTTGGGTACCCCAGTGCCTCACCCTGACTTTCTGAGCTTAAAGAAAAACCTAAGCTTAAGGGGACTGGGGCTGATTTCCACTCGCCTAGGGCAGCTTCCTGTTTTTGAAGAAAAGAGGTGTGGAGGGAATTGAGCATGCATTCTAGGCCCCAGTTGGGTTTAGCAACTGTCTTCTCTTGACTTCAGCAGAACTAGTCCAAAGCAGGTAAGATATGGGACCTTCTCAAATGGGACACTTGACAGTCAGGGAGTCAACACCAGTCAGAGGAGATGCCAAAAGCAGAGGCCAGTCCTGGTACTGGAGAAGAGAGGATTTTGGCACCAAAAGTAGTCCCAGAGCAATAGTAGTATAAAAGGAAATTATTTAAGTATCTGGGATGAGCTTTTCAATTTGCCAGCACTGCCTCTCTAGTTTACTGAAGCCTCCCCTAGAAGCTTGGAGAGCACTGAAAGCCCTTTGTGTGAACTAGTTTATGAGCTTAAGGAGGCAAATGTATTTGATTAGTCTGATTCACCAATTGTGAATTTCAAGAAACTTGGTGAGTCTGTATATAAAATATCTGACAAATTAGGAAAAAAATTAAGAAAAGCAATGACCCTGCTTAGTTTCTCCTAGCGTGTCTGAGTGAACTGACAGAGGAGAAGAATGAACTCCTTGAAGGACAGCATGAACACAGTGACAAGACTGACCAGCTCCAGATGCACAAAAACAGTCCAAACGTTTCTAGGAGAATCTTCTCTCCAGCTGCCACAAAGGCCAGAAAAATCAAACTGAAGCCCTAGTTTTAATATTGGCTGAATTACAATGAAAATTCGAGTCCCAGCCTTGGAAGGTGTCTGTGGTCAAGGAAAGGGCCTTAATCGGTAAAATATGGCATCCTGTAACTTTGGATGGAGATGAGTGGGAGGAAGCTACTGAGGCTCAGATTCTCAAGGGTTTATCTTACCTGAGGAAACAGCCTCTCCACTCTCAGCAGAAGATGTACCCCCACCCCCAGCCCCTGAAACATTGCCTTTTCTGCCCTTGACTGAAGGAAATAATCCTTCATTGTCTGCTAAACGAGTTTCTTTGTGCAGCCCTTGGCTGTCCTGATACTAGTTCTGTCAACTAGGTTGCTCTCAAACTCACAGAAATCCACCTGCTTGTGCCTCCCAAATGCTGGGATTATAAGTGTGTGTCACCAACCCCTTTGAGATCTAGATTTAATATGGAAGTTTGCATAGTCTTAAAAAAATGTCAAAAGTTTGTTTGAATGGTTGTCTAAAGTGTTTGTTGAGAGATAGCCTACTGAAAAGGAATTGAAGATACCTGATACCACTTAGCTTAAAGGCTCAAGGAAAGTGTAATGCTAGAGTGGACACAGTGTATAACACCTAATTCTCCATAATGGGAAGGACTAGAAGACATGTCCTCTACTAATCCTATAAGACCCAAAGTGGTGAGGGGGCACCAGCACATTTTAGGAACTTTGCTGTTACCCTTTTCCTTGAGCCAGACCTTAGGGTTGGAGATACTACTATTCAACTGGACAGACCAAAGGCAATGGGTTTAGTTGGGCCCCCCCCCCGAGGTAGCAGAGGCCATGTGATGGCACTGAATCACCAAAGGCAGGGTCATTATCATTATTGTAATGGGCAGAATAGACAAAGCATATCCACAATGGCCTAATCAATAATGGCCAGCACAGGCAAAGTGAATTTTATAGTAATCTGCCTTGAATGGACCTTTGGTATTGGCTAATCAATCATGGTATTTCCAAGCATGCAATATGTAAGAAGCCTACTGAGTTCTTATTTATTTAGAAGTAGAAAAATCCTCAAATGAAAGAAAAGGCTACACTGGGTGAAGGCAAAAGGGACTCTCAGCTCATGGACCAATTTCCGGACACAGAACCCAAGAATGAAAGGAAGGCCAGGTCCTCCTGAGGAAAGACTCTGCTAAAATACCTAAGAGTTTTACTGCTGGCCTTCCTCTAGTCCTTCCTCAGACAGACCTACAGCCTTTTATAAGGGTAATTGCCCACAGAGCGAAGGGAGAGAAGACTTTCCATGTTCTCTTGGAGACAGGCTCAGAATTACACTGACCCCCAGTAAGCATTGTGGCCCTCTGATTGAAGCAAGGGATGATGGGAGCAGGTGAGTGAGTTTTGGTTGAAGTCTAACTTATAGTAGGTCCAGCATTTTCTCAGCTCCTAGGATACCCACTTTCAGAGGCTCTTTCTCAGATAAAGGCAAAGAAATTAGAGCTAAAGAGGTATTGCTGGGTTGAAAGGTACAAGTTCAATGCTGCTGGGCAGTAGCTCTTTTGTGACCTAGTCCTCAATAATTTTTCATGACGGCCCCATAAGCGGATTGCTCAAGCTCATTGCAGATTCCGTGCCTCTGAATAGAGCTACTGGGCTCATGACCAGTGCCTAGAGGATGCGAGTTGCTACCACATCGTCGACGTGGACCCTTTCTTAAGAAGTGGAGGTCAGAAAGGTTTAATAAATATAAGTTGAGTATTCCTTATCCAACATTCTTGGATCTAGTAGTGTTTTAGAAGTTTGATGAGGGTTATATCTTAAAACATTTTGCATATGCCTAATGAAATAAATAGCTTGGGAACAGCACCTAAGGCCAAACATGAAATTCTTTAATGTTTTATTGTGCACACAGCCTGAAGTCATTCTAGACAATGTCTTACGTGATTTTGTGACTGAAATAAGATACAGTGATGTGGGATTTTCTTCTTGTGGAATCATGTTAGTGTTCAAAAAGCTGGAGTTTGGATTGAGACGCTCGACATATAATTGATGCCTGATTTGCTGAATGTCTGGTGTGAGGCGAGCAAAGATGACGGAACCAATGGAAGGTCGCTGCAGCTGCTTAGGGATACTGCTTCAGAGTGAGGGGACTGTGGGAACCCGGCAAGGCATGAGCGCTAACTCAGGTGGCGTGGGCTGCAGGCCTGGGGCATCCCTGGGGCATCCCTGGGGCAAAGCCAGATGGAGGCTCACGTCCCTTTATCTGTCTGCATGCTATGGAGACTTTACTCTCGGTGCTGAATCAGGATACGTGACCCAGCAGATAGACTCTGTTCATGGAGACACTTGGACCAGGATCTAGGAAGTGGATCTTGCCTAGAAACCCCAGGGTGTGTTGTTGCCCTGCCATGCCCGGAGTTTTTCTCAATGAAAGGAGAAGAATTGGCAGAAGTCGGGCCCCCACAGCAGGCTGCTGAGAGGACTACAGAGATACCCCATGTCATGGGGACCCCAGCACAGGGCGCTTACTCGGTACCCACCCTGCCTGACCCTTTCTTGTTTGGTCCCCTCTATACACCTCGGCTCCCTACTAACACGGTTTGTCATGCCATTCCAATCAGAGGCTATCCACAGGCTTCTAAAGCATCCCTGAGCCCAAGTCCCCCTGATCTTCTTGTCCCTGAACTGGTTATAGACACAGGGCTTATGCTTTTCCCCCTCAGCAACTCAGGCTTTCTACAGGTAATGCTCTCAGGGCTGCATTTCTCTAAGGAAAGCACAATAAACTTGAGGGTGTGATAAACAATCAGGGTAGAGAAGGGTGTGAAGGGAAGCTGTTGTTCCTGACAGTGGTCCAAGGACCACCTGTGTCTTCTTGCATCTCAGGAATGTAAGATACAGGGAATTGAGAAGACTGTTTATAGCCAGCCTCTGGCCCAGGCCTCTAGGCCCTGTTCCTACCCTGGGTCAATCTAACAAAGTCATGGTTTGGGGAGTCAGAGAGAGCAGTGCCTAAGAGATGTCGTGAACACTGTGACATGTGATGTTAATACCAACTCTGTGTCATTCTTAGATTTTTTCTCATGTGAAAACAAGAAATGACATTTAACTCACAGGGCTTTGCATAACACATTTAAATGAGCTAACAGACATAACTCGCAGCTATCTGATCATGCAAAAATTAACATGCAAACCATTTTCTTTTTCTAGAGTACCACCAGGCTCAGAACATTAGCTACCAACAGGGAGGGAAACAAGGATAAAGAAGAGAAGAAAAATAAGTCAGAGGGGTCTATGGTGTATTTGGACGGGAAAACGGTACCAGCAAGCAGGCTGCTCTTTGGATGGATAGAAAAGTTGTGAGCCACCGTGAGGTGAGACTGTGTAGGAGGGTCTCACGGCAAAATACGAAATGGGTTTTTGTCACATATAGGAGTCCAATGGCAGGCAGGAGGCCCATTAGCCTAGGGCAAACCCCTCACAGTAGAGAGGCACCATGAAGACCATGCTCAGGAAGTGACAGGAAATAAGGTTGATGGGAAGCAGGCACAGATCTATGGTGAGGGATTCAGTTTGCCTTCCCGAGCAGTGGGACTGGACTAGAGAAGGTCCCAGGAGCTGGAGATGAGATTAGTTTGTCTGAGGGAGGGGTCTGAAGTTTGCTGTGTGGGAGAATGGGGTAAGAAGGGAACCCCATCTGGAAAACTCCCAGTAGGGGAGCCCACAGGTCAAAGGTACCAATTGATAGTGGAGGGGCATCCTCAAAGCCCTACCAAATACTAACCCCTCCCCCAATCTAAACCAGGTCGAGAGGCAGCCTCTCTCTCTGCTCCTTTCTGGGCAGCTGTGAGGCTGATCTCTGCTCTGCTAGCAGCTGCTCTCTAACCCAGAGGCAAAGGTGACTAATCCAAAGGAAAGGCCCCCAAAACCAAAGGGAATATTTATTTTAAGTAGTTTGACGTCTGAAGGAAGGGGTGGAGGAATGGGGGCGGTGGGACAAGGTCTGAATGGGAAGCCATGACATTCCCAGATCCGAGCCATTGTGTAAAGAGAAAAACTCCTCAAGATTGTGTTTGTCCAAGAAATCAGACAGTTTATGGTCCCTGAGTCAAAACACTCAGGGGTGGAAGCCGGAGTTTCCTGGGCTGAGCGCAGTTGCTAAATAAAATGAAAGGAAGGCACAATTAGACGCACAAATTGTTAGGCCAGTGAGGCTGGTTGCCAGGGCTGGAGACCAGCAGATGCTATATGCAGAACAGAGGCAAAGAGGACGGCCGGGCCCACCCACACCCCACTGGGCCCCACTGACCATCCTGCAATCACAGCTAGAGCCTTCTGGGGCTCCACCTGCTCCCAGACAGCTAGGACATGAAGGGAATTTGTGAGCCCAGCCAGGCCTTATGGACACCAGGCAAATTAATGCTGAATTTGTGCCCACTCTGGAGGTCAAAAAATTAATAATAAAATAGTAGTAGTAGTAGTAGTAATAGTAGTAACAGTAACAACAACAGCAACAACAACAACAACAATAATAACCACTTATAATAACCACTTCTCTTGCTAACTTGGGGAATGGCTTTACTGTTGTCCTCCAAAGAACAATCACAACAAAGAGCTTACCAGACCCCTCTGTCCTGACTGGAAAGACTGAAGGGAGGAGGGGACTGTATCCCCTGTATGGAAAGAGGATACATAAGTCCCCCAAAGTGGGAGGGAGAGAGGAAAAAGGGAAGAAGGAAGAAGAGAGAGGGAGAGGGCTTACCTGTAACATCCTTTAACATCCTGGGCCTAGTTTATTCTCTTCTCCCAGCTGCTACACACTGGCAACTTAGTAACCCCACTCCTTGATGCAGGCGTGGTAGCCCTAAATAAAGACTCTGTGTCAGATGGCCCGGGGTGAAGCTCTGATGGAGAAAGGTGGCAATGTGACATCCCACCCACGTTCCCACTTGCTGAGGATGGCCTGTTGGCCACAGACCATCCAGCTGCAGCTGACCCTGGCGGATGCCTTTGGATTTGCTAGGGACCTAGGCATCACCAGGTGACTCCCACTGGACTGCAGGATCAGGGACTTCAGTTCTCAGGATCTTACTGGTTCGCACCTTCTAGAGCTCCCTGAAGCCTCAAGTGGGTTTAGCTCAGAGGGAGGTGTGAAATTTCTCGTGAAATGCAAGGCAGTAACACGTCTCAGAAAGAATGAAAGAGAAAAGCCCAGCCCAAGCCTGCAAACCGTTTACAGTATCTGTTGACTTAAAAAATGCACAGGGATGCAGCTTTTAAGAAAAGGTAAATGGCTAATGTGGGGTTGTTTTTTTTTTTTGTTTGTTTGCTTTTGTTTTTATATTATTACTATTCTTTAAATCCATGTAAAGGCCGTTTTTCATGTGATCCGATGTAAACAGAAAAAAGAAAAAAGAAAAAAAAACGAAAATGCCTTCTATAGTGATGTCTGATGGCAGTGGGAAGGAGGCCTCTGGCTACACTGAGGTCTTCATGTGCTGCACAGCACATTCAAAGCTTGTGCAGGTAGAGCAGGGACAGTTAGGGTTGTTTATGAAGCCAGTGTCAGGAGCCGTTTCACTGTGGGTGGTCTAAAGGCCCATCCCAGGACCAGAGCCTGCTGTTAGTAAAACTGAAAGACAGCCACTCATTCCCAGTCTCTTCCTTTGACCCCTCTCCTCCTGCTCCTCCTCCTCCTGCTCCTCCTCCTCCTGCTCCTCCTCCTCCTGCTCCTCCTCCTCCTGCTCCTCCTCCTTCTGCTCCTCCTCCTCTTCTTCCTCCTCCTTCTCTCCCTCCTTGACTTACTCCTCCTCTTCTTCCTCCTTCTCTTCTTCCTCCTTCTCTTCCTCCTTCTGCTCCTCCTCCTCTTCTTCCTCCTCCTTCTCTCCCTCCTTGACTTACTCCTCCTCTTCTTCCTCCTTCTCTTCTTCCTCCTTCTCTTCCTCCTTCTCTTCCTCCTCCTCTTCTTCCTCCTCCTCCTTCTCTCCCTCCTTGTCTTACTCCTCCTCTTCTTCCTCCTTCTCTTCCTCCTCTTCTTCCTTCTTTTCTTCCTCCTCTTCTTCCTGCTTCTCTTCCTCCTCCTCTTCCTCCTCCTCCTTCCCCTTGGCCTTATCCTCCCGCTCCTGCTCCTCCTCTTCCTCCTCTACCTCCTTCTCCTCCTTCCCCATCTCATCCCATCAAGTGGACCTCATTCAGACATTAGAGCACATCTCCGTGAATGGTGTCTCCATCATACAGGGCAGAAAAACTTAGACCAGAGCAGCAGACAATGAGCAGTGACCCCAAAGCTAGGAGACCGAGGGCCAGGATGGGGAAGCCTCCTGGAGATTCAAAAGACTTTCTGCTACATTTCATGTTCTGCGAGATGGCCATGCTCATTTTGCCTGAATCTTTTTGGTAACGGTGGACTTGGGAGGGTGGGAGAGGTGTGGAGGGCGGGGGCGTACAGCAGCGTCTCAGCTCTGCAAAGGAGAAAGGCAGGGACTGATGGAGCTGAATGTATTTGTCCTTCAGCCCTGGCCACTGCTCAGAAAGTTAACACTTTAAGGAGCCCTGGACTTGAATTACCAAGGCCAGGGGTCTCAGCACAGTCACTCTGTTGGATGCGGTAGATCTGGAGCATTTACTCCACCTTTCCAGTGTTGTACCATTAAACAGAATGTTCACAAGATTGCTAGGGAAGCTAAGTGACAATTCTTTAATTCAGGGGTGGTCTGTGGTGCCCAGGAATAGTGGGATTAGACACATTCTCTCTTCTCTTGTTTTCTTTTCTTCGTCTTTTCTTTCTTCCCTCTACCTTTCCTACTGAGTATAGAACTCCAGGCTTCCTGGATGGTAGACAAGCTCTCTCCCACCACCAAACTGTACCCTCGCCCCTAGAAGAACTCTCTTTGGAGCAGGCCCAGCCTCCTCCTCTCCGGTGACAGCAAGGACACTACCCACTATTGTGCACAGACAAAGAGTAATTGTGGAGACTCTGTGGATTCTTCAAGGAAAATGTAAGACCAACCCAGGAGATTCCCTGAGGAGGAGGTCAAAACAGAGCCAGCTCAAGGATCCCAAGGTGGACGTGGCCATGCCCTAGGTAGGTATAGGCTGGCATTTGGAGACAGTTGGCTTCTCCTGGTGAAGGCTGCCTAGGGGAGACACTCCATTTAGAAACTCAGCTTTGGTGAATAAGCGAAGGGAAAATCGGACCTAATTACTTCCCAGGGTTGCTACGTTCTCTGACAGGCTGCATTCCTGTTAACTCTAAGCTGAGTTAAACATTGCTTTTATCCTGCCATGGAGACACAGCTCTAAGACACCTTCCCTGGCAAGGTTAAAACTGAAGCCTGCACTTGACGCTGTCTTCGGAGATGCTGTGTGTCTCTTCGCTGCTTTTTTTTTCCCGTGTTTTGTTTTGTTTTAAGACTGTTTTGTATCTTTCTCTATAAAGTGTGCTGAGCAAAACAAAGGAAAAACTACAGGTTGCAATAACCTTAACTTCCGAAAACTTCGCTGGTTCCTGCAGTAGAGCGAGTTTGTTTTTTAAGATCTGTTTTGTCACAAAGATAAAAGTCTCAGCAGTTAGGGTTTCAGCCCTTTGAGTTTGTCTTTTTCATCCTGTGAAATTTCAAATTGTACTGTAGCTAGGAACTTGAAGAACATGGCTCAATGGCGCCCCCTGAAGGCCAATAAGGAGAAGTACAGGACAAGAGGCTACTATGCCTGGAGCCTCTCCCCCATGCCTGGCCAGCCAGGATGAGTTCCCATCTAGGCAGGATCCACTCCCTGGGTAACAAACCGAGCGGCTGCATTCCTAATCCAGTCCAGACACACCGTGCTGATGTGGGCGTGCGCGCCACACAGTTGAGAAAGGGCTGGGCTTGGGCATAAAACAAGCCTTGGATTTAAGTCCAGCACAGGGTTGTTACTTAGCCTCTTTGACCCAGTTTCTCTCTTTACATAATATAAAATACAAGATATCTTTTGCTCTTTCGGAAATTGGTTCCAGGACCCCTACCTCTCAAAGAGTAAAGACCATACACGCTCCAAATGCTTTGAACAACATAACTATTGGGTAGGTAGCGGCTACACAATAGTGTTTGGAGAACGATAACAAGGTAAACGATACTTCATTGTAAGTATCAATCAATCTACCACGTTTGATTGCTCTATTTAGCTGTCAAAAATAGGATATTTTTTACCCCTTAGCCACTGTCAATAATGCTGCAAGAGCCAGGAAAATGCAATGCTAGTACTCTACAAGATGCTGATGTCAGCTCATCTGAGAAAAGTGATTCCCTGAATCACCGGTAGTTTTGGGTTGCCATGGTAGCTGTATCTTTCTGCATTTCCATCAACAGTGCAAAGGTTCCAATATCCCACACCCTCTTCAGTGTTTATTCTTGTTTTGATAATGCCGTCTGACAGGTGTATGATATTTTCTCATCGTGAGGGAAGAATACAGGAATAAAATGTCATATTGACAGTGGGGGGGAAAGCCAGTAAATGATATTTGGACAGTCTGCATGCCATCCAAATCTGACTTGAAAACATATATATCAATATATCCTAACTACAAATTCTTAGTATTCTTTTTTTTTTCTTATTCGAAAGTCCTTATTGATATTTACCTTCAGAGGTTGGAGGGGAAAATCAGTTCAGAAAGCACTGCCTAACTAGACATGCCATGCACGGTTCTTAAAAAGTGAATCCCTCTGGGCATGGTGCATTTTTAAGAAAAGGCCAAGTAAGTTTGGTGTAGGAGGACAGAGCTGAAAATCTGTCTTCTTTGTGGAGAGGGATGCCACATTCAAAGGGCAATTTTTCTTCGGAAAGAAACCTCACAGAACATCTATCTTTTCAGCCAAAGGCTTCTCTCTCCTCCAGCCGGCTCCATCCCTTGACTGCAGCAGACACGAACTCTGCTTTGTAGCGACCCCTGCTGGCTAGATGCAGATGGTACAATGTAGCCAACTACCCGTTTGTCCTGAGATGCTGATAAAAAACCAGGCCAGCCCCTCCTAGTCTCTTCTGCCCTCTGAGTTCTGGATTATCATGAGTTAAGAGAAACCTTCCTGGTCGCCCAGCCATTTGTCTAGGAGCTGTTTAAGGACAGAGATGGGAAGACACGAACCTTTCCCCCTAGACATTTAAGAGATGATGGCAGAAGAGAGGGTATCATGCATGCTAGAGGGCGTCACTGCAGAGGAGAAGGGGCCCCATATAGAAGCACTAGAACGCTGGCAAAAGAAGCGCTGTCGTAGTTTCTCTGGAGCACTGAAGCAGAGTCTGCAGAGGTCTAGGGAAGACGCATGCGCCGTAGTAGGCACAGGGCTCAGCCCAAGGGGAGAACGGTGGTATGGGAAGGTTTTGTCTGCACTGCTAAGGCTCCTCCCCCTCATAACGTACAAAGCAGAGCCTTCCTCTTCAGGGAATAAGAAACACTAGTGATGTGGGTTTTCAGGACCTTCACTAAGGAAGAAGCTGCCTACGCCCCTCCCAGAGACCCTTGGCTTCTCTGAGGCACCACCCGTCACTTCTTTGCTCGAGACAGTTGGGTCCAGTGATGACCGTAAGGCCAGCCTGGGGCGGGGGCAGTAAGAACTTTTCATCTAAAGCTGGTGGAAAATCTCTATCCTCACTCACCCCATGGGATTTTTGGGTCCCACTAGAATCCAGTTGAGAGGGGGCTTACAACCAAGCAAAAAACAAGCAAACAAAAATTGAATGTCAACAACGGTGTTCCTCCGTTCTCCTTCAAAGCATTTCAAATGTTTAGGGGCAGCTGATGCTCCTCAGTCATCCTGGATGCGTGTCATCCTTGTGATTGACAACTGCGATCGAGCCAGGTAAGAAGTGACAAGTGTCAGAGGAGAGTCTTGGACCTCTTTCTAGCATCGGTGTTACTTCTGAATGTCCATAACAATGTCCCCGGATGGAATCATCAGGCTATGTATGCTCCAGCTCAATTAAGGTCCGGCCACAGCACACTGGCAAATCCTTAACTGTGCTGGGAGTCGGGGGACTGCTCTTAACCACTGTGGGGCTGGGCTCAGCCTCTTGTCGTCTGGATGGACAGTGTGAACCCAGAGGAAAGTAAACGGCCCTTTCCACATCAAGGACCAATATGTACATAATAATGCTTTCCCCCAAACCTCTGCAGCTGAATCCATCTACAGCTAGGAAATTAGACAAAGCCCAGAACTCCCCAAGCTGGCCGCTCGCCCCTTAAACACTACCTGACTTTCACAAGCCCAGAGGAAGTCAAGCGGCCTCCTGGCCTCAAAATCTCCCAGTATGTTCAAGAGCTCCAGGCAAGGAAACATGACCTCCCCTGGACCCCCAGTCTCCAGATCTCTCAGTTGCTGACCTGGTAGCCCAAGTGTAGACCAAAGGCAAAGCCTCTGATAGCCTTCTCCCTGGGAAGAAGGGAGAAATAGGCCTCCCTGTGATCCTAGGGGTCTTCAAAGATACTCGTAGAAAGACTTGGGGCCCTCCTGTCAGAAGCTGAATGGGAGGGAAGCTAGTAAAGATGGAGACATTTGAAAGATCATCCTGAGAGTCTCAGTCTTCCAATGAAGTGGGAGTGAGGAAGGCTGTAAGTCCTTGGACTGCAGGGGCAGAAGGACGCTGTAAGCCAGCGGGGGAAGCTTACTGAAGACAGGGAGGGGCATGGAAGAAGGATCCAGCTAAAGGGAAAGGGAAAGGGAGCTTCTGAGAGAGCCTGGTGCCAGCTGAGTTAGGGAACCAGGCGTTTCGGGAATAAACCTGTAGCTTCAGGAAATCAGCTTGAGAAAAGCTCAATAGAGTTGAAAACTCTATTTATCATTACTCTGCTTCCTAAAGTGTGCGACCAAAGGCAGCGATTAGCAGTGGAGACCTGGGCTTCAGGGTTCGTGCCATTGATCAGGTGCAACATCAATGATATACACACACTCACACACTTGCACACACACACACATGCACACACACATACATACACACACAGGCACATGTACACACACCCATACTTATAAGTTGGTTGAGGAGTGTAGAACAGTGTACTACTTTATTGAGAAAGGTGAACGCATAGAATCAAGGGTTGGCAATGCCACTCAGACAACGCCCGTGGCATGCTGGGGCATAGAGGGGGAGGTTGGGGCTGGGGACAGGGTTGTAGCCAAAACGAAGCAGAGACGCCAGGGACTCACAACTCTCTGTGCAATGCCAGAGCAGCTGAACTGGGCTACTCAGCTGGGAAAACACAAGAGGCTAGCTACCAAGAAGGAGTTCTCAGTGAGTGTCCTGGCTGTTTCTGTGGGGCTGGAGGGGCACCACAGCAGGAGGCCAAGCCTGGGCGCAGGGCTAATAGGACAGGGCAAGTACTCCAGAGAAAGTTAGGCTAGGCTTACTTACACAGCCAAGGAGAAAAGAAGAGCCCACCATAAGCCCAGGTTCTCAGCCGAGGAGGAAGTGCAACGCGCAGTAGTGGAGGGGCTGCAGCAAGCAGTAGTGGAGGGGTTGCAGCGTGCAATAGTGGAGGGGCTGCAGTGTGCAATAGTGGAGGGGCTGCAGCATGCAGTAGTGGAGGGGATACAGCGTGCAGTAGTGGAGGGAACACAGTGTGCAGTAGTGGAGGGGATGCAGCGTGCAGTAGTGGAGGGAACACAGTGTGCAGTAGTGGAGGGAACGCAGTGTGCAGTAGTGGAGGGCCTGCGCCTCTTCATCTTCAACGTGGAGGCAGAATTGTTTGCTCCCAGAGGGACTGACATGAGTCTTCTCTCCTGAGACAGGGCCTTCCTCCGATTAGCTGATCCCTCCCATCTACCTGCCAAGGGAGGTAATGAGCTTCTGACTAACCCGTTCATCACATCTAAAAGCTACTTGCACTGCACCATCTAGATCGGAGAGTGACCAGACAGCTATGTAGCACGTTATAGCCCAGGAAACCCGATACAGAAAACTTACCCTCATAAGTTTCCTTCAAAGAGGCAGAGAACAAAGAAAGGCATGAAGAAGAGTCCATGTTAGCTTTCTGTCACTGCGGAAAAATAACCAGCGCAATCAACTTAAAGGATAAAAGTCATGTTGTCTCACAATTGGAACGCGTCGGTGCATAGCCGGTGGTCTACTGCATTGTGACCCTGTGAGTCGAAGTTGGAACAAGTCTGTTCACTTCACACCAGCTGGAGAAAACACACACACACACACACACAGAGAGAGAAAGAGAGAGAGAGAGAGAGAGAGAGAGAGAGAGAAGGCAGGAAGGGGTAAGGGTCTAAAGAGCCCCTTCATAAGTGTCCCCCAATTGATTGAGCTTCCTTTCACTTGACCCCACACCCCAAGTTTCTGCAACACAAAGGAAGAGCACCCAGACCTTTTATAAAGGGGGACATCCAAGATCTAAACTCCAGCAGGTTCCAAGACACCTATGGCAAGAGTTATGGGGTGGAGATGAGGAAAGAGAAGAAACAAGAGAGAGGCCGAGAAAGGCAGAAAATTAGAAGTGAGTTGGGGAGATGGCTCAGTTAGAACACACTTGCCACCCAGTGTGATGACCTGAGTCTGGTCGCAAGAGCCCACCTAAAGAGAAGAACAAATCCCTCACGTTGTCTCCTGACATTCACAGGCATGTCATAAGACGCCTGCCTCGTCAGCACAAGAATCAAGAGGTTGAGGCTGGAGAGCAGTTCAGAGCACTGGCTGCTCTTCCAGGGGGACTGAGTTCCAGGGGATCTGACACCCTTACATCAATGCATGTAAAATAAGTGTTAAATAACATATTTGAAAAACCAATTTAAAAATAGCAAAGTTGAAAGGAAAAGAGGGCAAAAAGGAGTGAGGATCGATGACCAAGTATCTTGGTGTAAGCGTCATGGCTCAGTGTAGCTGACATCTAATGCACACATTTTGGAGCAAGTTATTTTAATGCCCAACGGACCTAGGATTCAAGACAGAATTTGAAATTCTAAAAAAAAAAAAAAAAAAAAAAAAAAAAAAAAAAAAAAAAAAAAAAACTGTCCAAAACTCTGTGCTGTTGGTTCAATCCCAAGGCTCTGTCTGCAGGAAATGAAGTTGCTGAGGCCTGAAGCTTGCTGGTGGATGACTTGGCATCTGTGGTGCACAAGGATAAGGAGAACATCTCCATAACACACACAAGGTCAGCCCTAACCGCTGCCCTGAGCCCTGAATAACAACCCCACTCGGTCTGTAGTGTAATAATACGGCAGACATGCGGAGGATCTTGCAATACGAACGCTAACGCTAACACTGAAGGTCTGCTATTAACAACAGGGACAGGGCAACAGATCCTAAGACAATAGACTGAATCGACCTAGAGCAAACAGGTCCTGCCAAGAGATGTGTGAGAATCCATTTTCACTGAGTAGAAAGTCTGCCGTGGAAGAGCCCAGGCCAGCCTCATTCAGACCGTCCTCCTGAATTTCTCACCAACATTTATGCACTGTCTACTGAGTGCAGCACTGGGATACCTCCAGGATCCTCTCGAAGTGTTAACTGTGGCAGAGCTACATTGCCCGGGACCTTCCGGTAATCTGCCCCCTACTGGACATATACTCCAACTGCAGCCTCTGATTCCACCCCAGGGACCGGAGACTCCAAAGCCTCTGTCTCTACCTTTCCATGCCTCTGCTTTTCCCTGCCTTCTCTGCTCCAGTACCCAGGAGCTATATCCGCCTGAAGTGTTCGTCTCCAGGACTAAGGCGACAGAAGCCGCTCTCTGCCTCCCTTCCTTCTGGTTTATTGTGTGCCTCCGTGTCGGGATTAAAGTCACTATATAAAACCCACCGGTGACACTCTTAGGATTTTGCCCTGATAATAACCAGCCATACAAACTAGTGTCTGCACCGCCCCCCCCCCCAGCAGAGCGGTCTTGGAGAGTCTGGAAGCTTTCTCCTGTCTTTAACCCTTTCTCTTACAAAAGGATCAATCCCAGAGAGACAGAGGTTGGTCAGCAGCCTTGGCTTTGGAAAGTTGAGCTTAACTCAATTACTGTCAAACCCATACAGGAAAATTGGAATTACTGGACCTTGAATTCACTCTCTATCGTAACTTCACGGCCCTATTTGCCTTTTTTTCCGGGTTCGATCGCTGTGTGGACGCCACCAGAGCTGGAACACAAGGCTTCCCCAAAGACTTTTCATTCCACAAACACCCAGATCAAAGGAAAATACAGAATTTCCTCAAGGCTTGCTTAATTCCCTCCCTGTGACATTTTTGGCTTTTACGTCTTCCTTTTCGTTTTTACAATCGATAAAATTTTAGATTTTATCGGGAGAACTATGGGCATTGTGGTACCTATCTGATTTCCAGAGATGAGATATTCCCTCGGGCACCTTAAGGACTCCCCCTCCCGCCCTGGGACAGTGACACCCCTGGGATTCTTAAGTCCCTTGAACATGTGGAAGCATGTGCAAGGGACCACACCAAAGGACCAAGGACCATGCACCACACACAGGAAGCTGCTTTCTCTCCTCAAGTCCTCTCCTACCGTTTTGCCCCACCCCACCCCACCTGGCCCTACTATGTCTACTTAGAAATCCTACATTCACCTTTCCAGTTCCTGCTCAGCTGAAACGCCCTGGGAGATTGTCACCACGAGAGGTGTTGTATGTCTCTGCTCTCCTGGCACATTTGTCTGAAATTCAGGGTTGTATACTATGCCCTTCCTGCTGCCTTGACCTCCAGGCAAGCAACGGCTGCACACTTATTCTTGAATGACCAGAAGAATAGGGTATCATCTGGAAGCGGCAGGTACTCACAGGCTCTGCTGGTAAATAATAGATATAGTATAGTGATTAGAAAAACCAACAGACCATCAGATGGGTGGGTGGATGGATAGATGGGTGGAGGGAGGGGTAAATAGATAATAAGAAGGGGGCCTCGTGCATCCAAGACTTCCAATATCATCCCTTCCCAGTCTTCAGATATCTTAAATTACACAGCTTTCATGTGGTGTGCTTGGGATAGGAGACAGAGAAGCTACTTTACTCCATAATACAAATAACCAATACTCCTCATCTCCTATAACATTGAAAACCTCAGGAGCTAAGGATTTAAAAGGCCCTGAGTTTGGTCCCCAGCCTTACATAAACACAGACGCATATGTCAAAAATTGTTTAATGTTTTGTCTCCACTAAGTAAGAATTGAGCACTGCGAAGGTCTTCTACCAGATTGAATATTTGGTAGGAGATGCAGGCTTTGGAGTTATTTGATTCTCATAAGTTTTTTTTTAAATACACCAGAATAACTACTTTATTCAGAGATTAAAAAAATATCAACCCATAAAGGTTCCAGCCTCTAGTAAAGATTCCTCCTGGATGTCTACAGCTTTCTGAAATTCCTGTTTGGAACCTGAAGAGGAAGTGTGAGGATTTGAGGCAAGTGGAGAGATAAGCGTGAAACAGGAAGGAAGAAAGGAAAGGGAGGAAGGAGGCAGCCTCTGTGGAGCCTCTGGCCACGGAGCTCCTCCACTGCATACGGTGAACCCACCCGAGAAAGCCTTAGCAGGACATTGGTTCTGATGGAAACAGGAAGCTTGTGAGGAAGTCTAGGAGAGGAAGGGTTGTTTTAGAAGATAATCCTATGGCCCATAACCCCATAGGTGGCGCCTGGTTGACCATAAGCTAAGACAAACAGGAACATGGAAGGATGCTCAGGTTTTGTGTTACTACATAGTGATCTGGCAGAAGCAGGCACCCAGATGCTGGGATCTTTCCTGCTGACGTGGTAAAGAGGAACAGGAGGTGTGTTTTAATGTGCAAGTCTCCTTCCCACATCCCTTACATGCTCAACAGGCAGACAGGAGCCTAGTGAATTACAGTCTCTACCTTCCTTTACACAGCATCCCTGATAGCTCCCTCTCTGCTCTGAGAGAAAATACACCTTTGTCTAAGGCTGAGGTACAGAGTTCTCCCATATGAACGCTTACCGCATGTGTCTAGGCCAGGTAGCGACTAGGCCCTATTCGCTCAGATCTCCCGCAATAAAGTCCACACGCAGGTATCATCTGACAACCTAAGTGGACATTCTAGTCATCAAAACTCAATCCAATTCTGGCGCCACTGGAGAGGCTGAGTGGTGAGTGCCTTCCAATGACTTTAAATGTGTTAACGTGGTGCATTTTCACGCTAACACCCCTCCTCCAAAGATCTCCTAGTAGATAGAAGATCTAAGACATATAGAATTCTTACCCAGGGAACACTAAGCCCATGCAGGCTCTATGCCCTGGTATCATGACTGCAGAGCTAAATTTTCAGTCACAGGCAAAACTGCCCCTCGTAACTTCTTGAACCATCCAATGGCACAAACATATCCCTCCACCTTCAGATGATGGTAACGCCCTCAGAAACTTACAGAGTTGGGCATATTGACTTAGGCTAGACTTGCTCCAAGACCTTCATGCCCTGAGTTGATTATTATTGTTATTATTATTATTATTATTAGCCACACTTTGCAATGGAAAAGTGAGAAGAACTTCACAGTCTGAAAGTGCAGCAAAGCTACCACCAAGCCATTCGGATTCCCCCCACTATGTAGAAGTTTCTGTTCTTGCCAAGGCTGTGTGGAAATGTCATTTTCCATTGCACACAGAAAGAAGAGGTGAGCACAGGCTGACCCACTCCAATCCTCAAGTCCAAACTCCATGATCTAAGTTGTTCATAAGCTTCAATGGCATTTCAAGTAGAAAACTCACACACAAAGCTGTGTTTCATGCACAAAGTCGTTAATAAAATTACACAAAATACCTTGATGCTATGTGTATAATGGATATGGAGAACAATAATGAACTCTGTTTGACTTGGACCTGTCCTCAAGCTAGCTCATTGTATCTATGAAAACATTGCAGAACCTGAGGCACTCTGCTCCCAGGCTTTCTGGGCATTCATGTATTGGTGTAATTTCTATGTTTCAGGAGCAGAAGGATGCCAATAGTTTAGAGGCACAGGTAGGTATCATACTGTGTGACCCAGAGATTCTGAATAGAGCCTTAGACTTGAGGGCAGTCTCGGATGCAGGTCTCCTTGGACAGTATCCCAACGCCTCTGCACTGGACAGGCCCTGGGGACAGACCTGCCTTTAGCATTTGCAGGGTCCAGATCAGAAACACAAGTGCGAGGACAGAACTTATGTCTAAATGTTCAGAAGTTTAACTCAAGTTAACAAACTGGTGCATAAACATGCTCTATCCTCCTAACTAGAAAGTCTTTGGAATACAATCTAAAAGCTGTGGAAGCCAGTAGGGGCGCACACCGTTTACCCCAGCACTAGGGAGGCCTAGGCAGGTGGATATCTGAGTTTGCAGGCAACCTGGTATAGAGAGTGAATTTCAGGACAGCCAGAACTACAGAGAACCCCCCCTCTCTCTTTCTGTCTCTCTCTGTCTCTCTGTCTCTCTTTCTGTCTGTCTGTCTCTCTCTCTCTTTCTCTCAAACAATTCAATTCTTATTTTGAAGTCTTGATAGCTCTCCCACCCACCCACTCTATTTATTTACTAACTTAATTATTTACTTATTTATTTATTTCTCAGTGCTGGGGATCAAACCTAAGGACCTTCTGCACACTAGGCAAACATTTGACTCTCAGCCCCACCCAACCCCCACACCCAATAACTCTTCTAGTGTGGCAGCAATGTTTAGGTAACAAAACCAAAGACAGATAAAAATAACATGCTGTGAAATTAACATTTCCTCTGTGCTAATATTTCTTTTTTTCCTCCGTGAATTAATTTATTTACTTTACATCTCAATTACAGCCCCCCCTCCTCCCAGTCCCCCTCTCACACAGTTCCTCCCCTCCCCTTCCCACCCTTTCTCTGAGAAGGGGAGATCTCCCCCATTCAGATACCAACCCATCCTAACCCATCCAGTCACTGCAGAACTAGGTGTATCCTCTCCCCTGAGGCTAGACAAGGCAGCCCAGTTAGGGGAACCGGATCCACAGGCACGCAACAGCCAGGGACAGCCACTGCTCCAGTTGCTGGTGAACCCACATGAAGACCAAGCTGTACATCTGCTACATATATGCAGGGTGGCCCAGGTCCCACCGGTGTATGCTCTTCCATTGGTGGTTTAGTCTCTGGGAGCCCACCAAGGATCCAGGTTAGTTGACTCTGTTGGTCTTCTTGTAGAGTCTCTAGCCCCTCTATGTCCCTCAGTCCTTACCCCAACTCCTCCACAAGACTCCCTGAGCTCTCAGAGCTCATATTTCAACCATGCTGAACTTATGTTCTATTGACAGTATTGAAGAGAAAAGGCAATTTTATCCAAACATGATCAATCTACTTGGTTAATACAGAAATTAAAGGTATAAAAGAAGAAAGTAAAGTCTCTGCTTATAGAATTTGTATGGCTTTTGTTCCTTAAAAAATTCTAAATTTCTGGCCATAGGGCTTCATCCTTTTAATCCTAGCATTCAAGAGGCAGAGGCAGGTGGATCTCTATGAGTTGAAGACCAGCCTGGTCTACATAGCAAGTTCTAGGCCAGCAAGGAGTTCATAGTAAGATCCTGCCTTTTGAAAAAAGATAAAATATTTGGTTATTTGTGAAGGTTAAAAAGGAGAAGTACCAATGATAAATAAAGTGTTTCATTTTAAATCAAAGCTGATTGTAAAAACTGAAAATTTTCACTTCACTTTCTTAGAAGCACAAGGAAAGGTCTTCAAAATTCTTACAGGGACTTTCTGGTTCCAAGTATAGAGATACAACATTTCTCCACCTCACCCATGTGATGTCGAGACATCCGTGTGCACACGCTGCAAGAGTAATAGGAGCTATTCAACATTTGAAGTGTTCCATGGACACCTTGTGCTAGTTTGCTAACATTGCGTTCTAGCCATCTGAAAGGAAGGAGCTGGAAGCCTGAACTGGTCTCTTTTCCAGGCTAAGGTAAAACTTCCTCCACTTACCCCATCTTCTCCCATGCTGGCAGCCCTGTAGCATCTCAGACCCTCACAGCAAGCAAACCCAGAACAGGGAATTGCTTCCTGAGACCTTCATATGACCAATCACAAGACCATACACAGGGGAATAAAGAAAAACACCCTTTTCTTTTCCTTCTAAAGACTTTTCAGTCTTGCCTTTCATTCAATCTTTTGTTCAGGGTCATCGCAGAACCTTAACGTGTCAGTAAGAAAGGTTCTTGAGGGACTGGAGAGATGGCACAGTCCAAAAAGGGCTTGTGGTACAAACAGGAGAAACTGAGTTTGGAACCCCACACCCACATAAAGGGATGCTGAGCTTGGATCACAGCACCCGTATTATAAGCCAGTGACACACCTGTGATCCCAGTCTTGGGTAGGTGAGACAGGAGGATGCCCAGTCCTTGCTCTATGACAGGCTCTACTCTAAAACTTTTCACATATTAATCCATTTCACCCTCAGTGCAACATTCCTAGGTAATGGCTACTGTTGTGTCCATTTGACGTATGAGAAAACTGAGGCTCAGAGATTAAGTATATGGTCCAGTTTCAAGCACCCCACTAAGGACCAGAGTGATGGAGCATCACATCCAAGGAGTCAGGATCTGAGTCACTCACCATCCACCAAACCCAACTGGATCTTGGTGACGCCTTCGAACTGATGGACTTAAGTTCTTTAAAAAAAAAATCTTGGAGTACATTCTTCTACACTAGAGTTGATTCCAGCAATGACTCAGTTTTATGTATATTTTCGGTTGTTTCTACAGAGTTTCCCTCCACCCACCCAGATCAGCTTAGCTACTTCCTTCCTTCATTCTCTCAAAGTATTCCTCGTTGAAGTCTAAGCTCATATAATTTTGCTATTTGTCTGTACCAGCAATGAACTATAATTCATGTGATGCCCAGGAATGTCTTTGAGGAGGATAAATGTTTTGTAGTTAGCAAGGAGACTAATGTATTTCTTATGGCAGAGAATATCTTCTTCAGGTCACTGACCCCAGCACCTGTTTCACTGCCTGATATATGTAGGTCCTTAGTGTATATTGGTTACTATTAAATGAGTGAATAAAGTTCTGAACTCCAGGTCCACTCTGAAATACTGAGAATTACTCTAGAGAACCCTTCGAGTTCTCTCCTTTGATTGGCCCGTGGGTATCTCACTCAGCTAAACTATGGAATTTCTACTCAGCAACTGCCTGTCTTACAGGGTCACACCAGAGACACTCAGTGAGCTAGGACACCCTACTCTGGGTTTCCCACACACAATTAAACAAACCAACCAAAGCAAGCGAATGAATGAAGGAACAAATATTCTTTCCCCATGTTCACAACAGTTCTGACACCAAATATGAGTGTCTTTGCCAGCCATTCTCCAATTCACTAAATACCAGTTGACTTTCTTACAATTCAATCTCATATTCACATTGTCTGCCTAGAGTTATGTCAGGTTCCCCAAACTGCAGGCTGCCCTAAAAGTCAACTCCACTTCAGAGGCCAATCAGGAATGGGGTCTGCCTTACTTCCTACCAACAGGCTATCAATCTGGGGTTCCCGAGACTTCATTTATTAGTTTCACACTTTGCAAGACTGGTTCCTAGAACTAGAAGCCTATCTCTCGTCAGCCATTATTAGGAGCCTTAAAGGACACTGGTGGTTGGAATAAAAATGGCCTCCTTAGGCTCACAGGAAGTGGTACTATGGGGAGATGGCCCTGTTGGAGGAAGTAGGTGTTTGGGGGTGGGCTTTGGGGTTTCAGAAGCTCAAGCCAGACCCAGCATCACTCTCTTCCTGCTGCCTCACACTCTGGATGTAGAACTCTCACTGTGTCATTTGCATTCCACCATGTTTTCTGTCATGAGGACGTTGGACTAAAGCATTGCTCTCAGTCAGCTCCATTTAAATGTTTCCCCTTATATGAGTTGTTGTGGTGATGGGTCTCTTCACAGCAGTAGAAACCTTAACTAAGACACATACAAATGAGCACTCAGGTTAAACAGGGTGAGGCTCACAAAAGGGCACTGAGTCTGTGCTGGCAATCTGGGGGCCATCTCTTTCCCAGCACATGGACTGGTGTACGATGACAACCTGAAGGTTCTCCAAATGCCACAACTCAGGGTTGTCATGGACACTTTACTTCATGAGCATGGTGGAATAAGGGATTGTCATTGATAATTAGACCCAACTTCTAGCCCCTCCTCTACTCTTTAGAAGTCAGGAGCTAAGGCCTGAATGTTTCTATCTCAATCACAGGCCTGGTTCCTCTGGCAACTAACCCTACCCACCAAGATCCACCTCATTTGCATAAAGTTGAGTATTAGTGAAGAATCATATTATTAGAACCAGCAAAATACACCTTTCATCTCTGCTAGGAACTAGGAACAAAGGTCAAATATGGAGGGTTTTTCATTTGTTTGGTTTTTTTGGTTTTGGCATTTTAAAAAATGTTTAATTAGCATATGTGATGGTTAATGGCACCAACCTGACATGATCTGGAATTATCTAGAGGACAAGTTCCTGCACATTCCTGTGGGAGATTATCTAGATCACGTTGAGGTAGGAAGACCCTTCTTAACTGCGGGGAGCATCATTTCATGGGCCCGAGTCCTGGTGTGAATAAGGAGAAAGGAAAGGGATCTGGGCAGCAGTACCCATCTATCTCTGCTTCCTGACTGCAGAGGCAACATGGCCGGGTACCTCCAAAGAAAGAGATCTGTGTATCTAAAGATAAAGGGACCTTAGACTTGTAAGAGCACTTCCAAGTATAACATAATCCAACATTCATCCCCAGGGGAAGGTAGCGATGGGGAGTAGAGGTCAAACACCCACAAAGCACCTGCTGCGCGCTTCTCTGATCACCATTTCCTCCTCATCTGTACTAGAATCTCTCACTTGAATTAGTTCTAGAGCACCACCGCACACATTTTAAAGTATAACTGAGAAACAGCTTCTGGTCTCCCTTCTAGCTAAGACTTCTCATTAGCATTTTTGTTAAGACAGGAAAAGACTCACGTTTGCAGGAGCCAAGTTTTAATAGCATTGGCAGATTTTGGAAGGGCATCCCACTGAATGTGAGTGAATGAAGGGGTCAAGATGTGGGGACCATATGCAGACAGGCAGGAAGATCAATGGAATAGAATTGAAGACCCAGAAAAGAACCCACACATGTATGGTCACTTGATATTTGACAAAGGAGCTAAAAAAAATCCAATGGAAAAAAGACAGCATTTTTTAACAAATGGTGCTGGATCAACTGGAGGTCTGCATGCAGAAAAATGCAAATCGACCCATTCTTATCTCCTTGTACAAAGCTCAAGTCCAAGTGGATCAAAGATCTACACATAAAATCAGACACACTGAAGCTTATAGAGGAGAAAGTGGGGACAAACCTTGAACACATGGGCACAGGGGAAAAGTTTCTGAACAGAACACCAATGGCTTATGCTCTAAGAACAAGAATCAACAAATGGGACCTCATAAAACTGCAAAGCTTCTGTAAGGCAAAGGACATAGTCAATAGGACAAAATGGCAACCAACAAATTGGGAAAAGATCTTTACTAACCCTACATCCAATAGAGGGCTAATATCCAATGTATACAAAGAACTCAAGAAGTTAGTCTTCAGAGAATCAAAAAACCCTATTAAAAAATGGGGTACAGAGCTAAACAGGGAATTCTCAACTGAGAAAACTCAAATGGCTCTAAAGCACCTAAAGCACCCTTAGTTATCATCCTTAGTTATCAGGGAAATGAAAATCAAAACAACACCACCTTACACCTTACACCAGTCAGAATGGCTAAGATGAAAAACTCAGGGGACAGCGGATGCTGGAGAGGATGTGTGGAAAGAGGAACACTTCTCCATTGTTGGTGGGATTGCAAGCTGGTAAAACCACTCTGGAAATCAGTTTGGCAATTCCTCAGAAAATTAGACATAGTACTACCTGCAGACCCAGCTATACCACTCCTGGGCATATACCCAGAAAGTGCTCCTACCTGTAATAAGGACACATGCTCCACTGTGTTCATAGCTGCCTTATTTATAATAGCCAGAAGCTGGAAATAACCCAGATGTCCCTCAACAGAGGAATGGATATAGAAACTGTGGTGTATTTACACAATGGAGTACTATTCAGCTATTAAAAACAATGAATTCATGAAATTCTTAGATAAATGGATGGAACTAGAAAGTGTCATCCTGAGCGAGGTAACCCAGTCACAAAAGAATGCACATGGTATTCACTCACTAATAAGCAGATGCTAGCCCAAAAGCTCAAAATAGACAATTTACAATTCACCCAGCACAGGAAGCTCAAGAAGAAGGATAACTTAAGTGAGGGTGCTATGGTTCCTCTGAGAAAGGGAACAAAAGACTCACAGGAGCAACAAGGGAGGCAATGTGTGTGGAGCAGAGACTGAAGTAAAGGCCACCCAGCGACTGCCCTACCTGGGGAGTCATCCTATAAACAGTCACCAAATCCCAACACTACACGAGAAGCGTGTACCAAAAGGAGCATGCCATGGCTGTCTCCAGAGGGGCCCTGCCAGAGCCTTACAAATACAGAGGTAGAAACTAGTAACCAACTATTGGACTGAGCTTAGGGTCCCCAACGGAGGATCTGGAGGGTGGTCTGGAGGAGCTGAAGAGTTATATAGCTCCATGGGAAGAACAATGACTTCGGACACCCAGACACCCCAAGACTCCCGGGGACTGAACCATCAACCAAGGGATATACATGGTTCCAGCCAAAAATGTGGCAGAGGAATGCCTTGTTGGGCATCAGTGGGAGGAGTGGTCTTTGGTCAGGTAAAGGCTCAATAAAGGCCCCAACAAAGGGAAATGGAGGGAGGATAAGTTGGGGACAGGTGGGAGTGTGTCGGATAGAGGGGCATATATATGGAGGTAGGGGGTGGGAGTAGGGGTAGGGAATCGTTGGGGAGGGGGGCTTTTGGGAGGGGGGAGATTGGGAAAGGTTTTACCATTGGCAATGTAAATGAAGAAGATACTCAATTAAAAAAAGATTTAAAAAAACATAAAAGATGTGGGGACCAGAGAAACCTACAACTTGTCCCTACTCCTCTCTGCTTCGGGATGCAGGATCTGGGCCAGCTCATGTTCCCTTCCTGATCCCATAGTTCACATAGTTCTGCTGTCAGGTGACCATCTGAAAATCTATTTGAAGTCAACAAAGTGGGTGTGTCCCCTCCCAGAAGGGGAAAGCATTGTAAGCAATGCCCAGAGACACTCTCTGCCAGAAACCAAGTCAGAGAACACCAACAGATGCTAGGAATTGCTTCAGTGTTGATGAACCTGATGTGTGTATACCTTAGGAGAGCAGAGGGAATTTGAGCCATCCGAGGATACAGAGGGTGCACACAGGCGGCCCACACGCTGTCTATCCTGACCAGCATCTTGTTTGGTGACCCATGAACCTGCTGGGGTGGGTAATTATAGACTAAATGAAAGAGTGAATGTCTTAAAGGCTCTGAGAAATTTCAGAACTGTAAGCTGACAATGGGGTCAACCAACTGCTAGAACATACAGGAGGAGGGAGGAAGAGAGAGGAGAGTGCTTTGTGATGGGAGACACATCTACAACCTAACAGTAACCAGGAAAAGGCCCCAAACACAGGTAACACAGGTAAACACACTGTGTGACCTAAAGTGGGCCAGAGAGGAATATCAATATTGGCCAAATAATTCTGGAGAAAGAACACAGGAGCCAAACAAGTGTGCGCTGTAAGAGAAAGTCCTCAGCTATGGGAGAGTTCAGAAAACACAGTGACATATTCATGTTTTAAGATGGAGACTAAGAATGAGGAAGCCTGAAGACGGATTGGAGCAGGCAGCACGGGCCCTCAAGGAATTCCCTCTGAAACTGAGCCTAAGTTCTTCTCACCCTTGAATTTAGAACTGCAGATGTCAGACGTGCCTTTATCAGAGACAATGCAGTGTAAACTGTATTACCCCGCTATCACCTGGAGCAAGAACTCAGGGAGAGCAACTGCACGAATTATTACAATTCCTGGGTCTAACACTGAGAGATTCTAGTCTCTGGAGTCCCGGTCACTGCCATTGACTCTGTGGTGGTCTGAAAAGATATGGCCCTCATAGACTCATGTGTGTGAATGCTTGGCCCATGGGAATGACGCTATTAGGAGGTGTGGCCTTGTTGGAGTAGGTGTGGCCATGTTGGAGAAAGGGTGCCGCAGTGGGGGTGAGCATTGAGGTTCCCTATTCGCCAAGCTCTGCCCAGTGTGGAACAAAGATCCCCTTCTGCTGCTTTTGGATCAAGATGTAGAACTTTTGGCTCCTCCAGCACTTTGTCTGCCTGGATGCTGTCATGCTTCCTGCCACGATGAGAGTGACCGGAAGCAGTCTGAATTCAATGTTTCCCTTTATAAGAGTCGCCTTGGTCATGGTGTTTCTTCACAGCACTAAAACTCTAAGACAGACAATGGGATAGTTTTAAAGACTCTCACAGAACAGTAGTGGACAAACTTGAGAAGCTTTCGCTAATTGTTCCCTCTCCTGCAAAATCCTCGCAAGTTTCCCATCCAACCTGTTGCCACAGTCCTCCTTACACCACACCTGGGTCTCTGCCCCATCATGCCTCTGAAATAGTTCTTGCTAAATTAAAGGCTCAAATGCCACAAATCTAATAGGCGTTTTTGCCACAACTTTAGCTGACCTCTCCAGCACTCGGCAGTTCTAAGGCCCTTTTTTACCAGCTCCCCCATTTGGGAGGTGGAGGTTGGGTATGATGCCACTGTTCGGCCTTTCTCTTCTCTGGCATTCTTGTGTGTGTCCTCAGGAGGGTCACCCTTTATAGCCAGTCAGTAGAAGTGGATGCTCTACTGAACCTTAGAGTGAAGGACAGCTCTTATTACTGACCCTCCTTGGGGTCAACTATGGGTTCCATCTGTTTAAAAAACAAACTTCCAAATGTGTCTCTTTAACTAAGATTTTTCTCATGAGCTCCAGCCCACAGTATTCATGTCAACACTTCACACCCTGGCCCTGGGGTTCCCATGATGCTTTCCCTTGGTACACAACATCCATCCATGAGCAGAGACAGACACAAAGAGATGGACACCAAGAGGACTCTGTCCTCTCCAACATTTTAACCCAGCTGAAATCTCCTCAGCATCTCCTTCTTGCCCACCCCCATGAGCACCAGCCCACGTCAGTCTGCTGAGGTCCCCAACCCTTCCAGTAGCCTGCTTGCCAGTTAAGCTTTGATAACTTGACCTTTGGGGTATTGCTCTCGGCAATAACCACCCCCCATCCCCCAGAAAAAAATGTCCAAGTTCTTAGCATGACCTCTAAGGTACCTCCTGCAGGGGTCCTGCCTCCTCTCCAGTCCCTTCCCAATTCTCTATGCATTCCAGCACAGTGACCTTAAAGTTTTTCTTCATGCATAACTTTTTCCACTCTTTTCCCTCTGCAGAGAAAGGCCTCTCCTACCTCACAGGCTCCTCCAGGTATCAACTTCCTGATCCGTACCAGCATGACCCTGCAGGGAACTCTCCCCTTCCCTCCACAGACTACAGAGTGAGATCATATCAGAGAGAGACAGACAGAGAGAGAGAGAGAGAGAGAGACAGAGAGAGAGAGAGAGACAGAGACAGACACAGAGACACAGAGACACAGAGACAGAGACACAGAGAGACACAGAGAAAGGGAGAGACAGACAGACAGAGACAGAGACACAGAGAGAGATAGAGAGACAGAGAAAGAGAAAGAGAGACAGAGAGACAGAGACAGGGAGGAGGAGGAAGAGGGGGATGAAGAAGGAAAGAAATACAAACAATAATAGCAAACAAAAACCGCAAGTAATAAAAGAGCAAAAGAAATACACAAGTATAAAATAGACTGAAAAGAAGTTGAATCTCACCAGCTATGAAAATAACTGCAGTCAACAGTCAAAATACAGTGTCACTTTGGAAACACTTTTAAGGATCCCATAAGGACACATGAACTTTCATACAATGAAAATATTCAGTAAGAGAAAATCTTAATTTTACCTCCTCCCCCTCCCCAAAAATAGGAAAGGAATCCCAAAGTGTTCATGGCTAATATCCTGTTTGTCACAATTGTAGGTGGTTTTTATTTTCTCCTTTGTGGTTTGATTCTTTATGAGTTATGTATGAGGAAAAGATTTTACTCTTCCAATAAGAAAGAAGTTATATTGGTTAATAATTCTTTGTGTTATCAGGTATGGAAAACCAAATTCAGAGTGATTTACACATACTAGACTGTAGCTAACATCCCTGATGAGGTTTAGTGTGGACAATCTGCATTCTTTTTCTGAAATTTTGTTGTTTTCTGTCCATTTTAGTGTTTTACTTCATCCTCAGATTAAGTTCTCTCATGATCACAAAACAGCTGCGGTGGTTCCGTGTGTCCATCCTTAAGGCTGGGCTGCACAGGCAAGAAGGTGCCTGTATCGAGTCAGAATGGGCTACCTTCGTACACATGACCACATTTGAGCCAATCACTGAGGCTGGAGGAGGCTGCTAAGTCAGGCAGACACAGGGCTGTCCCTTTGGGTCGTCAGCTGGGAGGGGTTCTGAAGACACCAAAGGGACTAGGGTGGGAAGCTGAGCACAGAGCTGGGTTCGACCTGGAGTAATGGCACCCTCACACAGGAAACTTCAAAATTCAAAACTTCTGGGAATGCTAGCAAGTGCCTTTAGGGACTTAGGGACCGCAGTGCTCAGGAACCAGAGATGAACAGATCTCTGTGAGCTTGAAGCCAACCAGGGCTACACATGAAGACTCTGTCTGAAGAGTTCGAAGCTACAGAGTAGAGTTTACTGTTACAACAATTGGGAGGAGCTTGGGTACGGGAGGCTCCATGCAACATGCTGATGAGTGAGACTCCTCAGTGAGCTCTGAGTTTGATTTAGAGAGCCTGACTCAAAGGGCAACGTGGCAGAGCAATGGATTCAGCTTCCTGACATCAACCTTGGGTCTCCACTCATACACACCACCAGAGTCACAAACATGAAACAAAGAAATAGTGTAGAGCTCTGTGCGAGAATTTCATTCTACTGATGCAAAGCAAAATTAGGACGGAAGTCAGGGGCTAAAAGGGGGAAGTAAAAGCGGGTTACAGGGCTGGTATTGCCGCTCAGTGATAGGATTGGTTGCCTTGCACACAGAGATTCAATCACCTACACCCCTAAAGGAGGAGGAAGAAGAGGAGGAAGGAAGGACGCGATTGTCTTTGGCCTGGGATCATAGCTCGGCGACAGTGTACTTGACTAGTATGTATGAGGCCCTGAGTTCACTTTCCAATATTGACTTAAGGTACACTTTCCAAGCATTAGCTCTAAAGTGTCTAAAATGCAAATATCCTTTGCCAGAAAGACCCTGATACAGTCGTCCGGAGAATTTTCATGTGGCTTACAACCATCCTATACCATCCCAACGGACTCCTCAAAAGCACTGGAATGGATTTAGCTTTTGAGCATCCTCAGGACTAAATAAGTAATGTTAAATTGAACTCTGTTTAGAAAAGTTTTAAAAGATATTTTAACCTAGGCTTGCTGGCAAAAATTTATTGGGAATAGATGGCAGGAGGATCACAAGTTCAAGGCCTACTTGCAATACATAGTAAAACCGTATCTTAAAAAAATACTTAAAAAATAAGAGGTAATAACAGGGCTAGCCATGGGAATATGGCTCAGTTGGACCCTTTGGCTGGTATACATGAGGGCCTGAGTTCAAGTTTAAAATTAACATATCTATTTTATGTGTAAGTACACTATTGTCATCTTCAGTCACACCAGAAGAGGTCATCTGATCCTGTTACAGATCATTAGGAGCCACCATGTGGTTGCTGGGAACTGAACTTACAACCTTTGGAAGAGCAGTCAGTGCTTTTAGACACTGAGCCATCTCTCCAGCCTCCCCCTGCCCCCCAATAACTTTTTAAAGAAAAATATTCTTAAGAACAAAAGCAGCAACAAGACCATTTTCTCTGGTGTCTACAGAGGAAGATTATGAGAAAGCAGCAGCCAGGGGTTCCAACAACAGGAAGAAGGTTCTGAACAATGGTGGTAAGGAACTCTGGACAGGATGGAGGGGTGTCATTACTACTGTGGCCTCTTTACTCACTGCCATAGGCAAAACAGGCCTAGGAAGGCATCCAAAGCTCCCATGTTGTATCCTCCCTGCCCTGACTTCTGTGTCAGCGAAAACACTGCCTGGAATCTCAGGATCAGAAATGTTTACCTCAGTGTAAAGCAATTCCTCCCTCTCATCCCCAACTCAGTGAGAATCCATTTTTTTTTTGTTTTGTTTTTTTTTTTTTTTTTTTGCACATTGCGGTCTTGTTTGACAATATAATGAGGGCTTCTTAGCAAGATGGAAAATGTTTCACCTGAGTGTTTAGTATCAAGGCTGCCAAGGCACTTGGCCCCCAGGCACTCCCATCTCTGGGGAAGGTGTTGCGGACCTCTTGGCTCCAGCCAAGGGCTCTGGGCTGGCGTCTTGCCCCACTAAGCCGCTTTTGCAACAGCAGAAAGGCAGGAGCTTCTGTCAGTTTCCATTTCCTGAAGTGTGATGGCTGGTGTCACTGAGGTGCCTGGGTGTAGGTTTTTTCCATCAAGTCCCTGGAACAGCAAGAGATGGGAAGCGGTAGACTGTGATCACAGAAAAACAGGCAGATTGGGAGATGACCTCAGTGCAGACTTGGTCTGTGGGGACTGGATGCATGTGGCAAAGGGAGGGGCAACTGGGCTCCTGCCATCATATAAGCCTAAGAAACTTTCTCTGCATCCCAGGGAACTCACCACACAGCCTACACAGCCTACAGTAAGACTACGGTCCAAAAAAAAAAAAAAAAAAAAAAAAAAAGATTAACTGGGTAATGATGTCACATAATCCCAGCACTTTCGAGGCAGAGGCAGGCATATTTCTGAGTTTGAGGACAACCTGGTCTACAGAGTGAGTTCCAGGACAGCCAGGGCTATTCAGAGAAACCCTGACTCAAAAAACAAACAAACAAAAAACAAAAAACAAAAACAAAAACGAAAGACTATGTTGCCAAGATCACTTTGAGGTCAAATCTACAGAGTACATATGAGAGGGAACAGGAAGAGCATCCAATTAACATAAGATGACAGGGACCCAGGGAGAAGAGATCTGCATGGAAAATGCTACTAGGTTTTTGAGCATTCCTTTCCAAGCATGCCCTGATCAGCTAATAACTTCGAATGCATCACATTCTATCCAAATCTTTGACTTCCTTTCACATCTAATACAGCGCCCATGATGCTCATGCACTGTGCCCTTGCTGTTGTTTGCTGGCCTTTTCCTTACCTGACTTAAAGTCAAGGACCATCCTGGACCAGACCCTAGCACCTACAGAGTGCTCGGGACACAAAATGGTTGAGGTTGTGGGCGAGGCTTGTTGATAGAATTATTCTTAATGTGTGGGGGTGGGGCTGGGATTCACCTCTAGTACAAAAAAAAAAAATAACCAATCACACAGTCTGGAAATGTTTATACCAGAATTTAATTTATAGTAGTTGGATCAACCAATTAACTGAGGAATAGGAAAGAATATGGTCATTTGAGGAAGAACACAAAATACATACCTTAAAGGAAGCACTTTGGGGCCTCCAGGAACCTTGAAGAACTAAATCACCACTCTAAATGAAGAGATTTCTTTCACATCAACTCAGTCTTCCTGCCTGCTTTGAAAGGAATCAGTCTCATTGTGCTTCCTGACGCTAGAGTGTTGCTGCTTCCTATGTTCTAGCACCTCCACTTCCTGATGCTAGGGTGCTGTCACTTTCTAGTGCTTGAATGCTTGCCACTTCCTCTGCTGGAGTGCCTCCACTTCCTCTGCTGGAGTGCCTCTACTTCCTGGTGCTGGAATGCATCCACTTCCTATGCTGGAGTGTATCCACTTCCTCTGCTGGAGTGCCTCCACTTCCTCTGCTGGAATGCCTCTACTTCCCGGTGCTGGAGTGCATCCACTTCCTATGCTGGAGTGCTTCCACTTCCTCTGCTGGAGTGCCTCTACTTCCTGGTGCTGGAGTGCCTCCACTTCCTGGTGCTGGAGTGCCTCTACTTCCTGGTGCTGGAGTGCCTCCACTTCCTGGTGCTGGAATGCCTCCACTTCCTATGCTGAAGTGCATCCACTTGCTGGTTCTGTGTCAGAGATGGCTGCCACTTCCTGAGGCTGGAGTGATTCCACTTCCTGCTATGGTGCTGGCACTTCCTGGGGCTGAAGCATGCAGTCATTCATTCATCTGTTGAGTTCTGCATCTCCTTATCTACATTGATTTTACCCAAGGATCAGAAAATATCCAGAAACACTATTTATGAAGGTCTATACTGTGAACTTGGCAGGAAAACTTGTCACTATGAGACAAGTCTCTGAAATTTTTCTTGATTACGTTGAGGTGAGATTTGGAGGAAAGGTGGGTATTGCCGTCCCATGGGCTAGTGACTCTGACTGAATAAGAAGGGGAGAGCCACTGGGCGTCGGACCATGTTCTGCTTCCTGACTGTGGGTATAGTGACCTCTTGCTCCCACTATCACACATTGCACACACTACCACACACTGCACACACTACCATACACTGCACACACTACCACACACTCCAAGGCCAGGGAACAGTAAGCCAAAATAAATCCTTCCTTCCCCAAGATGGTTTTTGTCACAGTTACAAGAATACTGTTGCAGCTGGGCATGATAACCATGCCTTTAGTCTCAGTACTCAGGAAGGACAAGAAGGTGGTTGTGTGAATTTGTGGCCAGCCTAGTCTGCATAGGAAGTTCCAGGCTAGCTAGGGATATACAGTGAGACTTTGTCAAGAAAGAAAGAAAGAAAGAAAGAAAGAAAGAAAGAAAGAAAGAAAGAAAGAAAGAAAGAAAGAAAGAAAGAAAGAAAGAAAGAAAGAAAGAAGGGAGGGAGGGAGGAAGGGAGGGAGGAAGAAAGAGGTAGAAAGAAAGAGAGAAAGAGAAAGAAAGAGAAAGGAAGGAAGGAGAGAGAAAATGAAGGAAAGAAAGAAAGGAAGGAAGGAAGAGGGAGGGAGAGAAGAAAAGAAAAAGAGAAAAAAGAAAGAAAGGAAGGAAGAACAGAAGGAAGGAAGAAAGGAAGGAATGAAGGAAGGAAGGAAGGAAGGAAGGAAGAAACTATCCATCAGGTTTCAAAAAGTGATACTCGAATGCTGTTGGTAACCCACAGCTGTCTAGTTGGTCTTAAAGCCCACTCAAGAGGAGGTAACATGCTCAGTAAAAGAAATCTAATCAGGGCTACTTAGATCATGAACCTTAGAAACGAATCCACTACCTCTACTTCCTTAGACCAACACAATTCCTTACAATGCTCTTAATTTTCTCCTTATACCCACAGGTTAGTGTAGCTCCCACCTCTCATCAAAGTAGCCATTATTTACATCAAATGGAGACCACCAGAGAAACTCACACCAGGACCCATAGACCATAGGGAGTCCAGCCCTAACAGAAACACCTCCATTACAGCTCCTGCATCTGTGACTCAGGGAACATCACAGAGTAGTGTGGAGGGGAGATTATAAAAGGCAGGATACCAGGATGTGTGCTGTCAAACAGTCTCTCTTAGAAATGGCTGAACAAACAAGACTGGAACAATGGCAATTGTCATGTTAACATGGAAGGGGAAATTCCATGGGTCCTGCCCCACCCCTAGACAAGGAATTATGTGTGACTAATGACTGTAGAGAGAGGGAGAATTAGCCTCACCCAGAGTTGAGCCCCTTTATTGTCCATTCAAAGCAGAGTGGTCACTTCTAAAACCACATACACACAGACAACAAAAGCAGACTTAGAAGATTGTGTTCATACATTTATGCACAAATATACACACACACATACATACATACATACATACATGCATATGTTGTCATATACATATACACATAGATATACACATACATACATATGCACATACATATATATACACATTACATATATAGTATAACATATGTATGTAGCAATAATAATCAAAGGAAAAGGGGCTATCAAATTAAGAGTGCAGACATGGAGAAAGTAGAGGTAGGAAAGGGAAGGGAGAAAGTGACATAATGCTATTTTAACTACAAATATATTTTAAAAATACAATCAACCATTAAAAATACAATCAACCATGAAGGCCAAGTATCAAAAAATTAAAACATAATACTATGTTTAAAAAAACACTGTCAAAGAAATGGAAAGATACAAATACAAATATATATGCCAAAGGTTGGCAAGGGACAGTCACATGAATTATTTTTATTAGACAGTTACAAATGGTTTGCCTTATTTTAAAATAGAGGTCACACTCTATTGCAAGATAGTGTTGCCTTGCAAGGCCTTGGTAACAGCGAAACTCCACTAGCTGTTAACCCCCTTGCTTAAAGGACAGGTAAGGTTTGGAGACTCACCCACCAAGGTGCTTGGCCCATAATAATCACCCATATCCACAGAGGAAAGAGTGAAAATAGGATCTGGCGACAGCACAGCACAGCTATGCTTCTATTTCTCTCTGCTCTCCTTTGACATGTCGCTCTAGATCATTCCCAATAATGTCAGACGTCATAATTTAGGTGTAGAGGAAAACCATAAATACCAACTTCCTGTATGGATGTGTGCATGCATGTGTGTGTGCACACATATTCAAGCATATATGTATATGTGTATATGTGCATGCATGTGAGCGTGAGTGTGTGTGTGTGTGTGTGTGTGTGTGTGTTTGGGGAGGGTTACTTTTTTTTTAAGCACATGGGAGTGAAATGAACAACCAGCTAGGCTGAAGTGCACAGCTTGCCTGCCCCCGGTGGTAGTTTGCCTAAAATCCAAGGAAACCAGACCTTAAAAGTAAAAGGAAAATCTCAAGAGGACAGTGTGGTTCAGTGAAGTGAGGTAGAGAAGCAAAGAGTTGAGCCCATCAGGGAGAGACATGCTCTCCAGAACAAAGGAGAGGCAGGCCACCACTTCCCTGCAGATGGTCGCCAGAGCATCAGAGCCCAAATAGACCTGGAAGTTCTTAGAAAATTGAGATGTCCCTTTTAAAGAATGATCTCTTTAGTTATCACTGGGGCAGCTCACTCCTTGAGGGCCGTTAACCTTCTGCCCTCCATCCCTAACCTTGAGATCCCAAGGGTATCTGTCTAAGAGGCTGACTTCCAGAGGGAGGGGTCAGCGCTCTTCTCTTAAGAGCCCCCAGAGCAAATGACTGAACAGATTAGGGTGGGTTAGACAGATAACAACTCAGACCCTTTTACAAGCCCAGTTTTCACTCGACACTCAAATTCCCTTCTGTGCCCCACAGTCTCTCCGAGCCCAATGGCTGGATAGTATTACTGAAATATCTCTGCGCCAGCCGAGGACGTGGAGCTGTGCAAAGCCAGATGTTCTTGTAACCCTGTTTTACTGAGTTATTTATATCCATATAATATTTGACATTTCCTGTGTTGTTAAAGAGTTGGGGGCCTTTGGCATATTTTTTAAAAGGACGGGGCCGACTTTTCAGTTTTTTTTTTTCTTTGATGCCCAGCACCAGAAATAAGTGTTATGGAGAGGGTCTGTAAACAGAAGCCCAGATACCTAAAGTCTACCTAAGTTTAATGCCTTTCATCTTAAGTGATCTTCAAAAACATAAAGATGCTGCAGCCACCTAGACAAAGCATATGCGTTAACATGCCCCCAACACACGTGTGCAATGACGGCATATATGCTCCTGAGCCTAAAATAAGCCATCCAGTATGCAAAGAAAACCTTTTTAGTGAATATGGGAAACATAATCTGAATTTCTGGAGCTGAACTTTATGGAAACCTGATACATGAACTATGCCATCTCTTTAAACTTGGTAGATATGGACAGGGCTAGTTAAAAATTCTTCAGTCTTCGTAAAATACTAGCTGGCAGAATTTTCTAACTAAATGAAATAATGGAAACTTTATAGAGTCAAAAGTATTTGGTGGATCCCGTGGGGTAGTGATATCCAAACAGTGAGTGAAAGTTGATATTCTACATAGTTATCAATCTGATTTCTTTGTTGCAAAAATCCATTCACAAAAAACCACTCATTTTCATGTTTGAGATAAAACAAAATAAACAAGCAAAAGAACAAAACCAAACAAATCAAAAGAACCTTTCCCCTAAAGAGGATGCAACAGAGAAAGGTTCTAGTTTATGGCCAATTTTCTGTAGTCTAGTCATTCAGCATAGGATTCACTGAGGAGCACATAGAGAACTCTCTGGTCTCCAGAGTTGCCTTAAAAACACATTTGAAAAAGTATACAACCTCTCTTTGTTAGACATTGGGTTGGTTGCCCCGCCCCCAGATCCCTACCTCCCAATGAGCTTTCTTTTCGAAAAGTGGAAGGTCTGGGCACATATCACTGAAAAGGGAGACTTCCCAAAACCACTGTCTTCTCTTCTGTTCGAGCTCACCCTTTCTACCCTGAGGCTAAGGCCTTCCTGACAAACCAACTCTAACTCCCGCCCTCTGGTTTACCAAATCAAGATGTCTCAGCCTGCTGGCTAACCTGAGCACAGAGAGCCCACCCACTCCCAAGCAGTCCCAATTCTGGTAGCTCTTCTAAGCTGTGCTAAAACCCAAATAATGTGCAAGCAATGGAGCAGAGCCTCTGGAAACAGATGGGAGAAGAGCTCTCGAGGGTACTGGCTTGCTCAGTCCTGCACGCTGCACCCTTTGCCCTGTTTTCCCAGGTTCTATGCTAACAATTGAGGGTCTCTCTACCACAGGAGGCTGAATGATCTAGAAGGCCAGAGACTTGAGCTATGGGTCTACACCTTGCAGACTCTCCCAGATGCTGTCTAGGTTGCTCATGTACAAGTCACACTCTTTCTTCACCTCTTCAGATTTAGAGTTATGTTTTTCACTCAACTTCACTGCCATGCTCCTTCAAAGAGTCCCAACACTTTTCCTCTTAACATCTAACCTCCCTTTTTGCTTCACCCTGTGACTGCAAACAACCTCTAGAAGACTCTTGAAAGACTCCCTAAGAGCTACCTATAGATCAGTGGGAAAATCACTTCAAACTTCCAGAAAACTGCTCATAATAAATGAACTTTGCATGCTGATCACAGCATACCGAAAGGATGAGATTTCATTGACCCCTGTTCAGTCATCCAGAAGATCCACATGTCCAACATGGAATGATTTATGTAGACCAGGCTGACCCCAGCCTTGGGCTTACCCTGACTCAGCCTCCTAAGTACTGGGATTGTGAATGTTCAGTACCTCACTTGGATCAGCCTTTCCTTTCCTGAAGCATAAATTTGAGCATGAATACAGTTTCCTTTTTCACCAGGATGTCTCTAATGGGGGAGAGATTTACATGCCAGAGCTGTCTCCCCAAGAAAATACGCTTTCTTCAAATGTATCAACTGAGTTGCACATCTGGAGCCTGAAGGATATGCACTGCAGGTCCCGGGCAGTGAGTTTGGAGTGGGTCCCTTAATACTATGTGAAGGCTTTCACACACATAACTGACACCATCAACTTGGCAACTTCTCTAAGAAAATTGATCAAATGTATAACACAAAACACAACATCAGCACTACAGGGAAAACAAGCAAACAACAACAAAGGCATTACACTGAAGTTGATAACAGGAAAACTCCTAAAGACCGGAACAATATGTTTAAGTCTAAAGCAGGATATCCACTCAGATACTAGAGGAAAGGAATGGCATTCTTTTTAGAAGCATTGAAAAGCCTCTCTTGGAGCAGTAATGATTCTAACACAAGGGGACAGAGGCAAAGGGAGAAGATATGGCCAAAGAGCCCAGTACACTGCCTGTCATGGAATGAGTACTCTGTAATTTGTAGTTAAAATTTCTACCAACTCACTGTATCAGAAACAGAGAGTGCTTCACCTTCAAATGATGAGGTACGGAGCAGAGAAAGGTGCCTTCTGCTAGGCCCAAACCCTTCTCCTAGTTGTTGCTGTAAATCCTTATCCTCAAAGCTATAAGGTCTCAGAGTCACTAGAAAAGCAAACTTTCAACTCCCAGTCTTCATCCTACGAGCATAACAACCAAAACTTCTTTAAAAATGAACATCCAGTTGCCAGATGTCTCTAACATCTGGCTAAATCTATAAAACTATTCTCTACCAGCCTACCTCCTTCCTAACTCAGAGCTGAGGAGGGAGGAAAATCTCTGAAATCTGTGTTGTAATGAAATAGGATCTTGACACAGTCACCTCTGTGACTTTGTCCTTCTTTGTTGTACGTCTTGTCTCTCGACACTCAGAGGTGTCATATGGCATCGAAGAATAGGACTTCTACACCAAAAGGACTAAGAGGAAGGAAGCTTTAAAACATTCTGTGATATAAGCTCCAGCCCAGGCTCCTGGGCATCAGAAGAGGAAACCTGGGCACAGTGTACGTGTGTCAGGGAGAAGCTGAGAAGAAGCAGGACAGAGTATCATAACGGGCCTTGTCCTAATAGTCAAGAGAAGAGCCACATGAATAAAAGTGTCCTGGGCAGGACCTGGGAGCTGCTGGGGCCTCAGCAACAGAGGTCCGCCTGAGAGGGTAAGGAGGACAAGGAAGAGTCTTCTCAGCCACATTTTACCTACAGCTAACTACACTGGGCTGGAGAGCACCCAGTCTAGTCAAGGTGTGTGTATGCACCAACCCCAGCTCTTTCAGGCGAGAGTTCTCCATCTTGTGAGCATGTTTCTCCTCTAACAGAAAGACACCTGGCCAGCCTTCAGGACTTTGCTGAGCCCCAATTCGGGCCTCATCTTTTGAATACTTCAGGACATTCCATAGCTCCCTAGGTCAAGACAGTCTACCCTATCCCTGATCAAGTAGTAGTAGACTGCAAAGCAAAGCTCAGTGCCGGTCCTTGGCGCATCTAAACCACGGTGTATCAGCCTCAGCACCAGCAACGTCTGCGGATGCTCAGTTCTTAGTTGTTATGAGATATCCTTTGCATGACAGGGCATGAGAGGAGAGCAGCAATCTTGGCCTCCATTATCAGATGCCAGCAGCATATTGCCTCCTGATGTGATGATTAAAAGAAATAGGTAGAGATCTACAAGTAGAGACCCTGCTTCTTACACAGAAGCTGTACCAACCCAAGATCATCATATCCATTGAACACACACACATACACACACACACACATACAGACATATGCACTCATGCACACAAGCACACACACATACATACATGCACAAGCACACACACACACAGAGAGAGAGAGAGAGAGAGAGAGAGAGAGAGAGAGTAAAAAGCAAGGATAAGGAGTTAGAGAGATGGCTCAGGCACTAAAGTATCTAGTGTGCAAACATGAGGAACTGAGTTCATATGCCCAGCCAGCACTCATTAAAAAGCCAGGCCTCATGGAGTGCCTCTGTGATCCTGGTGCTGCCTGATGGACAGACAGATCCCTAGAGTTCACTGGCCACCCAGTCTAGCTGAACTGAGGAGCTCCAGGTTCAGTGAGAAATCTTATCTTAAAAAAAAAAAAGCCAGAAAGCAATTGAGAAAGACACCTTACACTGACTAATCTCTGGCTTCCATGTACACACACACACACACACACACACACACACACACACACACGTGTGTGTGTGTGTTTCTATAAGTACATATGCACAACCATACAATTTCACATACACAGTGAAGTTAGAAAGATGCTGACAGCTTGTCTTGTTTGTAAAAACCGCAATCCAGCAATTATTATAACCACTTCTGAGCCAAGGGCTTGTAGGAAGAATCCACTTGCTCCGTTTAGGGTGAAAGATCTTACTTATGCCTGGAGACAAGGTTGGCCCAACAATCCCTAGAAAGAGGATTGCATAGAAAGAAGGTACACCAGGCCGTAGTGAAGGATGGAAGGGAGCTCTGTCAGTGGACAGACAACCTTCCAACCCTGTAGACGTTTAAGACATGAGGCATATGGTCCAATCCCTACTTCCAACTGAGGATGTTACCCAGCGTTTGGCTTGTTGAGTTGTGGGTGGCCTGACAGAACCCTTACTAAGGAAGTAAGGTCCCATGAGGATTCTGGGAGAATTACAGGAGCCATATTCCCCCAAGGAGCAGTCCTGAAGAAGTTGATCAGAAACAGCAGAAGCTACACACTTCAGGGCAAAGGGAATCCAAAGGCATGGGAAGAGCCACACAGGTGAATCCTGATAAAACAGGCACTGCTTACCCCACCTCTAACCACGCCCCACCAAGTCTTCAGTCATCTCATTGACACGTAACAGAAAGCCCCTCTACACGCTCTGCTTGTCATTTAACATATTGCAAGGAAGTTGGCTGGCCCTGTTTTTATGACAACTTCTCTTCTGAAACATCGTAAATCTCTAGCCCTTCTTCCAGTGTTGGATTTACTCTGTTTCCAGGGTTTAGCAGCAGCTGATCCTTGGCTACTACCTCATAATGGCCTGAAGATGTCTCCTGAGAGCAGAGCTGGAGAACTGAGAAATCCCTGCTCTGCACAGAGTGACTGCTGGAAACAATTGGAGATTGTGCATAGTCCTGGGACGAAGGCCACTTTCCCCAGGACTCCTGTAGATGAGAGAGTCCAAAGATGAGTTCTTTTCCCATTGAGGAACAGAACAGAAGAGACAGAAGTAACCATTCTAGCTCCCGATCATAGTCAACCCCCTCATAGGCTCCACCGAACAGTGTGGGACCCAGTGACTCCAAGAACTCCAGGACTCTTCCAGGACCCCACATCATATTGTTCCTCCTCCACATTCCTTACCTTGTGTAGAATCTCCGAGTTCTCACCTGACTCAGGTGATTCCTAAGATGGGCTATCACTAAACAGAAAGAACGAAGGTCCAAGAAGGTTGATCTTGTCGTGAAAATAAATCATAGGCTACATCGCTCCCATATATTATATACTCTTCCCAATGGCAGGCCCCCCCACCCATCATCGGGCACTCTCCCTCAATCATCCCAACTGGGTGTCTATAGCAGCGGCCTAGAGAGACTCAGATACCAACTAAGCTTTTCACAAGCACAGAGCCGGAGGTCAGAGCCAACAGTAGCAGCAAACCACAAAGAGCGACAGGTTCGCCCAACTCTCCCAGGCTCTCCTTGCATCTGTGTGAGGACTTGCAGATCTTGGATCCTCGAAGTCCAAACTTAGGGAAGATGGCCAATGGCCATTCAAGCAAGAGGCTGGGCCTAGCTCTACACATGTGCAGAACTAAGTTATGCGAACCCAAGCCTTCTGTTTCTGTTTATTTGTCTTGCTTTGTGTTGTTTTATTAACCAGAAACTTGAAAAGGAGGCTGTCTTTGTTGTGTTGCCATTTGGCAAAGGACTAGAGGTTACAGTAGCAAGCAGAGCCTAAACAATTTTTTTTCTAAATCTGGATGAAAGTTCCTTCTAAAGAGAAAAACTATATCCGATTCCCTGTCTCCCGCTGAACCTCGGAAGGGCTCCACACACCTTACCTTCAAAACACAGAACCCTAGCCAACGAAAATGGAAAAACATAAATTGTTGTACATAAAATGAAAGATCGGGGCTGCAGACAGGCCTGTGTCAACAGGGTATTTTTAGCCACTGGGGAATTTTGTTTTTTTCAAATCAAGTTTTAAGGCATGGCTTTATTGCTCACAGACCTAGGACGTAGTCTTTAAGACTTCAGCATCCACAACAATCTCTTCCCACTTTCAGCAGAAGACCATATTCCCATTTAGAAGACTGGAAAAACTGAGGCTGGAGAGATGAAAATGATGTCATGATTGAAAGGCAGATATGAATGACCAGATAGGACCGCCCATTAGCCAGCGCATCCCTTAGGGCAAAGACACTGATTCCTATCCTTTCTGCCCCCATTTCTATGTACTGAACCATTGGCTCCCTCCCCTGGAACACATCCTCTGGTTGGGCGTCACTTTGTCCTTCTCCATTCCCAAGCTCAAAGTGGAAGACCTGAAAGTGTAGAGAGAGCTCGCTGCAAGGCTCTCAGCGTCCCGAGACTTAACTAAAGGGTTTTTAGTCAGAGGGTAGTGATGGTGATAGATGGAGTTAGCTGGTCAGGACTCGGTCATCTCCCCCTCTGTCCGGTGCCAAGACAGGAGATGACTGCCATTCAATTTTCCCCCTACTTCCCTCAGCAGTTACGGGTGGCTAAGTCTCAACGATCAAGCTGTGGCAGTTAAAGGCAGGAAATGGAATTGGAGAGGACAGACTCAAAGTCAGCCACCATGGAAAGAGCCCAGGGTGCGTTGAGCTCTTCCAGGTCCCGAGGTCTCCAGCTGTGTTTGTACCTGAGCTAATGTGTCCCAGTCAAATGGCCCAGTGTTCTCTAAACTGCCTCTGAGCCTGCGTCCTCCCTGCCAGTCCAGGCTGTCCTAAACCTTTAAGGGTTGGTAAGTGACCTGCGCTCCCTGAAAAGCAGGCTCCCTGTGGTCAAGAGACACTGAACCAGGGTGAGGTCATGCCTCCTGAACGCTTAGAAAGTTCTGAATGCCAACAACTTCCCTTTCTCCTCACAGCTTCCTCTCACAGAGGGATTCCCTCAGGAGACAGTCCTACATGTCTGGTGGTGATGACACCCTTTTTCCAGTTCCAAACAAGCCAGAGATCTTTTGTAGCCAAAAGATGAATATTTGGAGCCGATAAAAGAGACAGTTTTTCCTGTAATGGTGCAAAACAGTCATGGAGATGCAAAACACTATACCGACTTCATCCATTTTTAAGTGAGTACGGAGCACGGTTCATCCACTAGACAAGATGAATTCTGAAGGGCAAACACAGTTCTTGGCCCTCTCATGGCTGTTGGTGCCCACGAACCCAAAGCTTTCATGCATTGATATGTAGCCCCAGGGCATGACTGGCTTGTCATGCCACCTAACTCCATGACAGCAAATCAGCAATCAATCAGTCATACATTCGGTTTTTCTGGTAAATGAAAATTTATGAGCCCAGCCCTTGTGTGGGGAGCTGATTTTTATGTAAATAATTCAGAATATTTTTATGAATTTTTTGGGGGGTCTGACGATGCACACTTTGATCAAGTGTGGCTAAAAGTCAGTGCTTTACAGTTAGCTACAGCCTCATTTTATTAAGGGAACTGTACCAGGGAGACATTTAAAGTAAATGCTTACCAATATGGTTAGTACTAAAAGTAGGATTCCACCCAGTGGGCCACATGCTTCTATATATAATATAATCTGATCTCCACTATGGACCTTAGATACAGGGCTGTTACCAATCCTCACTGTTCTGACAGGAGAAAGGAGGCTTGGGAATGCCAGATAAGCAGCTAATCCAGAGTCCTGCGGGACTGAACAGCAGAGATGTTGCCACAAACGCAGAACTGTTTGACCAAAGCGGGGCCTCAGCCACCGAAGCACACTGCCTCTCTGCACTTCTTGTGATGTTAGATTAACAACAGTCACCCTATCGTAGAATAATAACCGTCCTTAATAGCTCTGTGGATCAGTTCCATTTCGAATATCACTGTATGATCACATTTCTAGAGACCTTTCTTCTTTAAGGGGAATTTAGAGCTGGGGACAGAGTTCAGTTAGTTGGTAGAGTGTATTCTGGGCCAGCTTAGGCTACAAGAGTCCCAGCCTAAAGAGAAAAGAAAGAGAAACACAAAGGCAGTGAAAATATAGACACAAATTAATATCTATGTATATGCACCATTGTAGGATTGCCAGGTCTCCCTTTGGAGACCCAGTACTTTAATCTTTTAATAATCCAGAGAAAGCATAGGATCCTAGTTCATAGTCTCAGTATTTTCTTTTTATTTTTCAAAACAGGGTTTCTCTGTATAGCCCTGGCTGTCCTGGAACTCACTTTGTAGACCAGGTTGGCTTTGAACTCAGAAATCCACCTGCCTCTGCCTCCCAAGTGCTGGGATTGAAGGCGTGCGCCACCACCGCCCGGTGTCATAGTCTCAGGATTGAACCATTTGTGTCATGCTGAATATTGATGCCATCAGCTCAGCTCAAGCGATAGTGACAAGATGAGGAACAACATAAACGGCAACTGTAATGAATAAGAATAGCTGAGCGAACACACGAAGGAGAAAGGAATAACGTGTTTTGCTTTGTTGTGGTTTTGGTTTTGGTAGAGGGTACCAAGCCGGGAATGGCTAGCTTCCTGCTTTTACGTACCAAGTCCTGGGATTAGAGTGTGGGCCATCATGCTTGGCACAGAACAACTCTTCTGTATACAAGTGTTCCAACGAACAATTGTAGAGCAAAGAAGTGAAGTCACCCTTAAAACACCATAGTAATTACTTCTCAATGTGAAACCCACCAACAAATACTAAACCCAATGAGCCAAAGAAAAAGTAAGGAGAAACAGGCATTTGTCTCCCCCACAAAAGTATTTGCCAATTGCTAAGTATCTTCTTTCAAACTCCTGTTAAAAGAAAAAAAATAGTAGTAAGTTTATAACAGAGAACTTTGGTCAGGAGGACTTTGACCAGAAATCACGCTTAGTATTGCTGCTATGGTTTAGATGCAGATACCATTCCCCAGAGGTGAATGTGTTCAAGCGATGGCCTCTGCAATGCTCTAGCTAGGAGATGCTGTGATCCTTTAGGAGGTTGGAAATTATCCGAGGTCCTCTGGCCATCAGAGAAAGCTTTTGAAGGGAGTTGCTGCTGTCTCAGTCTTGCGTCTCTGCTTCCTGGTTCATGGCGTGAGCAGCTCAGTCTGTGACTATTTCCCACTGCTGCTCATCAGCGTCCTTACTGGAGGCCCAACGCAAGGACTGCCTGACCACAGACTGCAGGTCCAGCAGGGTGAGCTACAGACACTGCTCTCCTTCATCAGGTGACTCTCCCACGCACCGTTATAGTCACACCAGAGCCAAATGTTACAAACAGGATTAGGTCAGATGGTCCTTGCGCTTCTGACTTGATGCCGCAGAAGATGCCTCACTTCAGTGGCATGCTTCCAAATTGGCAGTACCTCAGCTTAATTACAAATACACTTCAGACAAAGTGGAGCACCTACTGGGTGTTATCTCTCAGCATGCTCCCCTACTATGCTCAAAAAAAAAAAAATCAAAGTCATAAAAATGAAGGAAATCCTGAAGGATTCACAGACCTTGGTGACCAAAAGCATCTAGCCATTGAATGTGAAGTGAGGTCTAGATTGAACCTTGGAGGGAAGGAAGAAGGGAAACCAGCTCTGAGAGTCTGCAGTCTAGTGGTAGGTAGCCTTGGACCAAGGCTGGGCCTGGGCCCTGAGCCAAGGCTGCGTGACACAAAACAGGGGAGGGGGGTGCTGGGTGTGTGAACCCTCTGTGCTGTCTTTGTGACTCTTACTCCTGGGGTGTCAGGAAGAGAAACATAGGGTGACACTAAATGCTTTATTTATTCATTTACTTACACTGGAAGTTGGAAGCATGAAACAGTAAAAATCAGGGAATCAACATTGTCAGTGAAGCCTCCAGCACCCATCACAGAAGACAGCTGCACAAGCCAGCTCTGGCATGGGGGTCATAGCAACGCAACCAAGAGGCCCAGAGAGAAGTTTACCAGGCTGAGTGAGCTCTCCTTGGGCTCCACTGCAGTACAAGCATCCGTGAACTCCTTACTGATGCCCAGGTGTGGGTTTCTCTTGGGACAATCAGTATCCACCGTGTCTAGCAACGAAATATGTGTTCAAATTCTTTTCAAGAACAAAGAAACAGCTTATGTTTGGTATTCTGATCATCTGGAAATTGGGCACAAGTTTCTGTCAGATCCTTCCAGTGGCAGGCTATCCGATGAGGAGCTACACTCCCAGAATAAAGTCACTCCGTCACACTTGCCTGTCCTGACAGAAGTGAAGTCTGTGCCTTTGTTACAATGGCCTCTTCCAATAGCAAATGCAGTGACATTGAAATTGAACTTATCCTAATATCAATGCGAGAGGTAAGAACAGGGCTTTTCCATATACGAAAGCAACATTTATTAGTAAATAGTAAATATTTAACCATACCAAGCAGGCATAGAGGCACACATCTTTAATCCCAGCACTTGGGAGGCACAGACAGGTAGATCTGAGTTCCAGGACAGCCAGAGCTACATAATGGTATGCCTGTCTCGGGAGGAAAAGAAAAAGTTTAATCATGGAGTTTATATTGTTGCCCCAGAGTATTAAAATGTAACTTAACTTGAAGCAATTTAATGGCAGTTTTTCAACAGTAGATCAGTTTCATTGATGAATAGTAACCATTTTCCTCAAGTAACACATATACACATTAACACAAGCTAAATGTGCTTGTGGTGTGTGTGTGTGTGTGTGTGTGTGTGTGCGCGCGTGTGCATGTGCGTGTGCGTGTGCGTGCGCGTGCGCGTGCGCGTGCGCGTGCGTGTGCGTGTGCGTGTGTGTGTGTGTGTGTGTGTGTGTGTGTGTGTGTGTGTGCTATAACAAGTAGTTATGATGTTCCTTCTTATTTTGTGTTTATGATTGCTGTGTGGATATGTCTGCGCCCATAGCTCTAGCCCAGGGCATTGTGGGACTCAGCCGCTTCCACTTTTCCTGCAGCAGTTAAGCAATTACAAGGGAGCTGAAAAGAGAAGGCCAGAGCTTCAGCCCTGTTCCCTCCATTCCTGTCCCCACCGGGGAGGGCAGGAAATGCCAGCCTCCACAGGAAAGCCTGCTGTGGTGAGATTTCCCGATTTACTTTATAAATGCAAGAACGCCAGATACAGGCAGAGATAAGTGCTCAAGATTGCAAGTGCTTATCATCTGGCTGGCTTCTGGGCCCCACCGCCAGGGCTCTTTGCTCTTCTAGAAACACAAGCCAAATTTAAGTTTGGTTCTAAATGGAAAAGAGTGCCCAACTGAAAACTGTGACTGTCACCCACCCTTGCCAGTCCACTGGAGGAAGTCCCTCCAGTCAAGAGCCAGGCTCCCACCATGAGGCTTCCTTCCATGGCAAGTGGAGGACACCTGGCCCTGCTCCCTGACTGCACATTGGAACAAGCCAGGGACAGGAGCATGTATAACCAGAGTGGGGTGCCGGGCTCCCCAAGCTTATAGCTAGAACTACCCTAGGGCCCTTGTCTGGCCTGTGGGGTTTTCACTCCGTTGTGGTTCTGAGGGTTCATCGTTGGGGTCATTTAGATAAAACATTAGTTGAAACGGACAGTATGTGGACCTCTCAGGGAAAAAAGGATAGCTAGAGGAGGTGGCTAGCTCAGTTATTAGGCTATGATGATCTGGCTCTATTTAAAATCATGCATCCTCTGACAGGAACCCACTCACTCTTAGGCAGGAGTTTGAGGATAGAAAATAAAAGATGGGGGTGGGGCTTACATAATGGAAGAGTTGATCATTTCAGGAGCTGTTCCACAGCCCCCACCCACTCCCTTTCCTTCTGGACATTTTTGGTAAGGTATCCAACTGCTAAAGGCCATCTCCTGAGAGAAGTAGTTTGCAAGCTGGAGAGGGTGAAATCTAACCCCTCTCCTGCCTCTTTTTCCTTCCCAAGTCCCCACCATTTTGCAGCAAACGTGTCACAAAAGATTGATCATTTTAAGACAAGCAAACTTTGGATAAAAACATATGCCCCCCACCCCCTTCCCTCACCCCCGAATCTAAGAGACACAGGGTTCACAAATCTGGTCTTAAAACATACACCAAGAAAATGAAAGCATGCCTTCCACACTTGATCTCTTATCTAGGGGAACCAGCTTCCCTCAGAGGGGCTCTCAAGGCTGGGAGTCCCAGTGTTTATTGTGTTAAGTGGGGCACATTGTTTTGTGTTCAGCTGTGACATACAATAAAGGAACACTGAGAGACAATACTCTGTCTGGGACCCACTTCTCCCAGCCTACCCCACCTACCCATCCACACCCTTCTCTTAAAGCTGAGGGCCACCAAAGTAATCGCAACGACCAATTGATTGATTGGATTAGGAATCTATTTGTACGACATCTTTTCTTTCTGGAAGATGGAAGCATTTGGCTGAAGGGATCTAACTTACCTAGCACATCTCTACAGACTCTCCTCAGATATTTGTATCAGGGATATTGCACAGATCTTACTGTCATCCAATGGACTCCGCCCCCCCCCCAAACCCAAGCAACTTCTCTGTTACATATAACTGGCACTGGGTTGCTTCTACACAGGTCTTTTCTTTTTCTTTCTCTCCTTTGAGCTCAAGAAGGAAGAAGAAGGACAGACAATGAAGCATCTATGTTTGGACAGCTCTGCTCTCTGTTGTGAGTGGCTGCAGTGGGTATAAGCTGTGGCCCTGTGGCATGTGCCCTATACCTGTTTGAATTTCAATGAATGCAGTCATCTACATCAGAGCTGCAATGGGTGGACCACTTCCCTCACTCTGTGTCGTTAAGCTTTGAACCCTTTAAAGTTGCTGATGACCTCTTAGTCATGGTGAACCTTGCCTATGAAAGGGTCCTGAACCTAGTGCTTTCTTTTAATTCCGTTCTCTGTCTTCCTTTTCAGGCTTGAGTAAGGCCAGATTGATGGAGCAAAGATAACATAGACTTTGCAACCCTTTACCTCCTCTGCAATAACAAAGTGGAATGGCTCGGGAACTTTCCACTGACTGCCCCTCCCTCCAAACACACCTACAAAAATGAATGAACCGACTGCTCCATTCCGTTAGAAAAGGCAAGCTTTTCTGGAACAATAGTGGAATGATTGAAAAAAGATTCATTGCACAATTTTATACAGAGGCAGGCATGTATATGAAATACATCCCACCAACCTGAGAAATGTTGCAGATTAGACAGAGAGCTGTGAAGGTTCAACCTAGAACAGGTACCGTGGATTACCGCACAAAATTAATTATTAATAATTGATATCTATACAGACGTGAACTTCAGAAGAACTTGCTGGTGGAATAGGTGGGCTGAAGGTGCGGTCGATGACATCTTTGCCTTGTTGCCTCAATACACTGTGATCAGTAACTCGAACTCCTCTGTGTCCATCTTGGCAACCCCTGCACAAGTTTGATCTCTAGGCTGAAAGGGAGTCTGCTAGCCTTGGAAGCCGACTCAGTTGTTCCTGTTCATATACAGACCCTTTAAGCTTTCCCCCATCAGTTCCCTAATTGCATACCCATTACTACCCCTCTCAAACCCTTTGTCCACTGAGAATATATATCAGCCTGCCAGGGAAAGAGGGGGTGAGGCAGGCAATATAGGATGGGGATCAAAGGTCACATGCGTGTCCTAGGATGCAAAGAGACCTCAGACCAACTACTCTTTCACTGGGCTTTGGTTTGGTCATTGCCTCTATTTCCTGAACTTATCTCCTCCTCCAGATTTCCCATCCCTTCTCTGGCCCTGAAATATCTAGACATCTAGTCTTCACTTGCAGTCTGTTAAGGACCACAAGAAGCTTAAAGAGAGAGAGAGAGAGAGAGAGAGAGAGAGAGAGAGAGAGAGAGAGAGAGAGAGAGAGAGAGAAGGAGGGTACCTCTTTGCTGTTTTCTTTTTGAAATCTGAAATTCTGTGTTCAAAGAACAAGAGTGACTTCCTTCTTTCCCCATCATTAAAAGAGAAAGGTTAGGAAAAAAAACTGTGAAAGAAATTGAAACAAATGTGATTTTGGATTTTATTTTGGGTAGAAAAGGACCCCAAACATGGAACAGAGGTAGCTAGCAAATAAGCACCAATCATGTCAGTATACAATAAACCAGTATTGATGCATCAGTAGATCCTAGAAAAGATAAACAAATAGTCAACCTTGTCATGCCCCTTTGACTTGCTTGGAGAAACCAAATCATGGGAAATGCAACAATCTTTGCTAGAGCCATCATACAAAAGACTAGAGTGGGCTGGTGAAACATCAGAAATATCTTTGCTCACCCTGCAGGACAGTGGAAACCAGAGAAGAAGGATCTGTTAGGGGTGGTCTCTCTCCTTGGCTAGAACATGACACCATCCTTCTGCATTTTCCCAAAGTCTGGTCTCTGGCTTCTGGCTTCCCTGGTTCCTAGTTTTCTCTTCTTATAAAGATTGGATTAGAGCCCACCTGCATGACTTTAGTTTTTACTGTATGACCTCTTTAAAGTCCCTGTCTAATAAACACCTTCACGTTCTGGAATCCTTTAAATAACCACAGGGATCACTGTATAAATTCTGAAGAGATACAACTAGTCAAGAACACCAGAATTAGGAACAGAATCAAGACTAGAGTGTAAAGGTCTTAAGACCTCAGAATGTTGACTTTGCCCATCATCTCACAGAGAATATATATAATGTATTCAGAATGGACCACATTGAGTGATCATCTAAGCGCATCAGCATCATTTGCCAAGTAAGGAATCGAACCCCAGTTGTCTTGCTCCGAATCGCAGAACTGCTGGATGGACCACAGTGTCCTACCCAGATTTCCTCTCCTTTCCCCTATCTGCCAATCTTCAGCTTCCCCTTGCTCTCCTAACCTCTGTGTCAGCATTGCTTTCAAGACTTTGGGTAGTAAATCTATGGGCCAGGGAACCAGCTTGATAGGAGACAAGTGGCCAGTGACAACTCTATGCCGGTCTTTAGAAGGCACTGGAGGTACCAGCTGGCTTTAATGAGTCCTTCCTGTCCACCCTTCCCACTCATCTCAGGCACGCCAGGCTTCGGGTGCATACTCATATCTGAAAGCCTATCCGACGGGAGTTCTATAAAGCTATAAAGCACTCTGTTCATTATCTGCTCATATAGTTTCTTAGACCACAGATTTTTTTTTCTGCCTATCCCTGAGAATAAATATCCATTCGGGCAAATGACAGGAAGAGCAGGAATGAAATCACAAACATCAAGGCTTTGTTACAGAGCCTAGAACAGGCAGCACCTCCATCAGCTTAAATATGGGACCATTGCAGGTCCATGGCTAAGCTACCTGTATATACATGACGCAAGTGACCACTGATACCAGGCACTCACTTCAAAGCATACTATAAAACAGAACCACTCAGGTAAAGCCCAAATGTGACATTCTGGGTCATTTCCCATTCTTCTCTTTAGTCATTGGTAAGGAGAAAGATAATTAGTTAAAGGTAATTGTTGTCTTTTCTATACCTGTTCCCATTTGTGTGGATACTAACTCTTCATCTATGAACAAAATTAGCTCTGGGCCTGTCTTCAGGATGCTCATGAGAGAATGAAGAGAAAGACCTTCAAGAGATGTTTCTGCAAATGAGTCTGGCCTCAGGACTATACAGAAAACACAAAGAAGGAAGAACTTAGAATAGTGGTTCTCAACCTGTGAGCTGAGATTCCTTGGGTGGGAGTAAGCAGTCCTTCCAAAAGGGGTTCATATCAGATATCCTACATAGCAGACACACCAGGGATGGTAAGGCACTAAACAGTTTGCTTGATCTCCACTTCTTCTAGAATACCTGAAGCCCTTCAGACTACTTTCCTAGAGAAAGCTTATCTTTAAAGACACGGGATGTGCATGTAAACAGTAATTTTTATCGACCATTGTTTGAAATAGTATGTTGTCCCTTTGGGAAAGAAGACATCTCCCCAAGACTCTTAAGAGCAGAATTCCAGGGGCTGTGGCTCTGGGCTGTGAGCCCCCTCCCTTCCTCCACTGTGTTTTCCTAAGCTATAGTCAGGAATGCGTAGGGAGGGGCAACGTGGTTGTGGGCAAGGATCCCGGGCAGCTCCAGTCACCGGTCCCAGCCTGGCCTTTCACCTTCTAGCTCTTGGGTCTGTGCTTATTAAGGAGCAAAATGTTTCAATATGTGGCGCTTTGGGGGAGGGACGGGAGAGAAAATCGGGAGATTGTTGGAAAGGAAATAATGAATAACGCCCTCCAGTCTTGAGCAGAGCCCCCCACGAGGGCAGATCTGGGCAGATAAAGTATGCTTTCTCCTGAAATAGAATTCTGTCCCATGCCTTTTGACTAGAAATGTCTAGAGTCTGTAGGGAAAGCGGGGAGTGCATGGGGAATCATACTAAACTACCTTTGTAAAGGTTCCAGAACCAAAGCATCCCGGAATCTCAGCGCTCCAGAAGGGGCAAAGAACCGGCACTCCAGGCAAACAAAAGTGTACGGTGCCTGCTGCTGTTTTTACAAATTGCTATGCCTCTATCTCCACTCTCTGTTGCCTCTGCCTTTGCCCGGATACCTAAATAAAAATCTAAGATGCACTATTGTGGTCCTTTAGAGCTATCCAGGCTGGCCAGGTGACCAGTTCCCCCTGGAGATTCTTGAAGGGGAGTGTAAAGATGTGAAATCTGCCCACCTCATTTTACAAAGCCAGGCAACCTTGGGGAATGGCCTGTTGGGGGCAGGGGAAGGCATCTGATCAGACAGGGGTCTCTGAAACCTGAGCCCCATCCAAGGCCCTTCTACAAGGGGAAAGAGAAGAAAGGAGTAACATTTTAAATCCCAAGAAAACAGAAGTTGGGGCCAAAACAACTTGTTAGTGAATGCTTTTCAGTGCCTGAGCTCCGGAGAAGACTCAACATAGAGTTATCTCTGTGATGGCTGTATTTTACCAAGCTCTAAAAGAGAAGGTAGTCAATCAGAAAGTGTATTCCTGAGGCTATCAGATAAGGGGCAAGTAAGAAAACAGGAGTCTAAATGTGTGTGACTATTAGAACAGCCAAGTCTGGAGAGCCATTATTTACACAGCAATACATTCAAACTTTCCCAGAAGTGTTCAGCCTGGGCTCCTTAGCTGTGTGTCTGTGTGTGATGCTGTGTGGTTTCTAAGTATTCCTAGAGATTTCCGGGTAACATCGGGAGGTTTCTGGAAAGGCAGCTGGGGACAGATGGGTGGCTGTCTTTTTAGAAAAATTCTACCAGAGAGCAGTTGAAATATTGATAAGAAACCGGAAATCAAACTACGGGAGGGGGAAGCCAGAGGAAGAAGAGGTAGGAGGACGCACAGAGCTGACCAAGGCAGGCTAGGAAGGCTGCCTTGCAGCAATTTCTGGGGGTTCCAGCTGAGGTTTGGGTACACCTAAGCTGAGGCTGCATCTCAGCTTTGAGCAAGGAAGGGCGGATTTTTAACTGCGGGAGGCCACCGGGTTTAATTCCCCATTGTCAAAGTCCCCAGAGCTGGGCACTGCATCCACAGCCAGGACATCCTAGAGCTCCCAGCTTAGTTGGTAAGGGTGTCATTTAAGGTGAGTGTCCCAGGCATCTACTGACTCTGCCCCTCTGAGGATCCCTCCCTCCATCTCTCCCTTCCTCCTCGCCCTCTTGACTGCCCTGGTACCCTGGCAGGGATCTCTTCCTCCCTCCGGTTGGTTCATTTCTTTTCTCCCTCCCTGCACTGATGTTTTTCAGAGAAAATGGGAAGAGTGAAGAAAGAAGCGCTGAGGTCTGAATCAGCAACAGGAAAATGCATATGCCAGAGAACTACTACCAAGTCACCGAGTCACAGAGTCATGGGAGTACTGAGTGCCTGTGTTATGGCTTGAGGAGTCAAAAAAGCTGGAATTCGTTAGTAGGGAGAAAAAAACCGCTTTATCAGAAACACATTGGCTGCTGGAGAAGCTGCGGGATTGCCTTGTTAAAGGTGGTTTCAGAGAAGGGAGGAAAGAAAGGAGAACTAGGCAGCCCCAGTCTTAAAGCAGAGGACAGACCTGCACAGGCAGAGTCACCTGACACCCTAGGTGGCTTTGCTTCTCCATCCCATGTGTACTGACCTAATAAACCACCTTCTCTGCCACTGAAGATGCGGTCATCATCCTGTCTTCTTTCAAAAGAGGGAGATGGTAGAGCCTCTGAAAGGTGCCTCCACAGACTTCAGAACCTGAGTCTTCCTCCCTAAGACATCCATACTCTGGATGGAAAGATTGCTTGCCACCAGCCTGACTTAACTATAGGAAGGTGAGACAGCCAAGAAGATCTCAGCCCCAGGGCCTATGGTTACTCTCTTATGGATCTGTTCTCTGGTGACCATCACCTTGAAAAGGACTCCTCTCCCTTTCCCAAGGATCCTCTCTGTTCTCTAACCAGGATGCACTCCTCAAAACGTTAGGCATGAAACCTCTCAAGCCCTTGTGAAGCCCGCAGTGTCTGGTTTATACTAAAAAAAATAAAAAAAATAAAATAATAATAAAAAAAAAAAAAAGCTGGTTCAGTCCTCAGGTCTCCTGGCCTGAAGGTCTATAGGCAGAGGCAAAGAGTCACCAGAGGCTCCTCAAAGGACCAGACAGCTGGGAGCCCTGCACCTCCCACTGCCTTCTCTATTTGGATCATGCCTCCCCCTTTACTACATTTTTTGAGTTACTTATATTTTTCCTACTTGGGTTGCTTCTGGAGTCTTGAGCATCCTTCCTCTCTAGCACAAGATGTTTAAGACAGTCCCTGACATGTCATCTTACGTCAAGGTAAGACTAGAGGGGAGTCATTAAACAGGCAGTGATTTTCATGTAACTCTCCCCCACCTCTACTCCAGACCTTTGATCTGGTTCTCCTTTATCCAGGAAGAAGATACAAGAGTGAAGGCTTGGCTTTTCTGTCATCAGGGCAGCATTTGGGGAGGCAGGGTGTGTATGCATGTGCAATGTGCATGGGTGTGCGCACGTGGACATGTGTGTGTCTGTGTGCAAGTACACGGGCTCAATTGTTTCTTTTACTGGATGGACCTGCTCAGCCCTCAAATCCGTCTAAAGGGCCCATCCCTCAAAAGCTCAGATTGCTGTATTTGACAGCTCATCTAAGGGGTTGTTTTCCCCTTTCCACAACTGTTCCCAAGAATGTAAACAAACCCAGACCGGGACATCTGGGTTACACGTTCAGTGAAAATTCCCTGGCGGGTGGGGTGGGGAGTGTACACTGAACGGCCTTGCTCAGAGTAGACACTGGGCCTCACTCTGCACAGCCAAGAATCCTGTGGAGGGGGAAGGACTCACTGGAGGTTGCCAAGGTGCCTCCTTTAGAACTGGGCTCCTTCCTTCATCCTGAAGTCCTGCCCCAAGTGCCCTGCCTGGTACCCAGACCCAGCATCCTCCTGGTTTGAAAAAAAGGGAAGGCGGAGCATGGACCCATCTGCCAGAACCTCTTCAATATAGGTTTCTCAGGTCTCCAGAGCAAGCACTGATAACTGGTCTAACACCTCAGAAACTTGCTGGCAGTGGAAAGAGTCTTGTCTCTTTCTGCCTGCTGTCTGAAGCAGCGGTGTTCACTTCAGGAAGAGACCAGGAAGATTGCTCCAGGAGGAGTGACTAAACAAGGATGGGAGGGGTGGAGGGGAAACTGGAGTAAACCAGTTTACTCCCCCCCCCCCCGTGTGTCAATAATTAGCCCTTGCAGAGATGGATGGGTGGCTCCCAAGAGGTGTCCCAGTAAATGATGAGATCAGACTGGGACAGGCAGGGCCCTGGGCTCCAGGTTTACAGAGGTATAGCTCCTACCCTGTACCTCTCCCAGAAAAGAAGCCAAGCCAAGGAGCTCCTCCAGCCTTACACACAGTGTTCTAAACAGCCTTCCTCCTGCAGCCGCTATCCAGCTCACATGCCCGGTCCCAGAATCTCATGGATAATAACTCTCCAAAGGGCAAGGGGGAAACCCAGGGTCTGACCCAGGGTTAAGGGTCACAGAGAAAGCAAGCTGGGCCAGGACAGAGTAGCAAACCAGCCTGGGGTGGGCAAAGAGGCCCTGTGAGAGCTGTGGGTTGCCACAGGAGCCGCTTGCCTGCCGGCCGCAGGAGCTCTTTCCAAGGGGGAAAATGGATATTTCAGCAGCCACACAGTTTGTATTGTTGCACAAAGGAGTTCATTGATGTTGGTGAAAGTTCTGCGCGGCAGGACAATCTTCGGTCTGTTCTGCAGGCTTCCTTCACCAACCATTTGCCAGAGGGGTACAAACTGCCAAGCCCTTGCTGTTCTCTGTCTGCACCAGCTCAGGGTTGTTGACAAACAAGGGGAGTCCAGGTGACCTGGCTCCAGGAACCAGGAACTGAGCTGTGCCCTTGGGAACAAGAAGCCCTCTCCACCCAGTCTCTGGATGCTTCTTCCTACAGACTGAGGGCTCAGACCTGGACCTGCAGGAGAGTGCTTTTCAGAGTGGGGATTAAAAGAATTAGAGAAAAAGACAGAGGAACCTAGATGACCCTTCAAGATGCCAGTATGCTGAGTATGCTGTCGGAGATGCCTAGCTATTGACAGTGCCTCCCCTTTGACAGATCCTGTTCTGAGCATTGTGTTTGAACAATACTAGTAATAATAATGACAGTCTGTTTCACCCTAAGAGATTAAAATGTGACAGAGTTTGTAAGGGAGCAAGTTCAAGACACAGACACTAAGGAGAGTGTACTGACTGCAGAAGAGGTTCTAACATTTATGTTCACCACAGCATTTTGAGATGCATCTTATTCTTCGGCCATTGTACAGAGAGGGACACTGACTCAAAGAAGTTAAGAGTCCAGAGGAATCCAGTGGTCCAGCCTAAACTTTCACACATGGTCAGGAGGTGGTTAGAGAAGACCAGAAGACCCAATGCAATAACTCGGCCCAATAATAACATAGCACTGGAAGAATGTGAAAATCCTATTCCATCAAGTGGGGCATTTCCTTGAGATCTGATACGCGAATACACCTGCAGGAGCCTGACAGTTTTCTCCTCTTTCTGCTCTCCACTCTACCAGCCCGAGGATTCTGCCCACACCGCTTTTGAGGGTGTCTCCTCCCTCTCTCTTGACTCAGACAAAGGGAGGCTGCTGGGTCCTGAACCTGCACAGAGATACTACCCATGCGTTTCTGGCATGTAGGTCCTGAAGCGGCGCTCCAAGGGTACCGGTCCGTATTTGGAGAGGATATTGTCTGGGGCTACTGGGAGGTCGGGTTGGCTGAGATTCCAGAAGCTGAACCCACCAGCGACCTCCAGGGTCCCCATGATGGCGCCGCCACTGGATGAGGGTCGCGACACTGGCTGGTCTCCACCTCCTGTCATCCTGCACTCTCTGGTCAGCCTCCTACTCCCTTGGGGTTTTCTCGACGCCCCCCCTCCCCGTCTGGGGGTTCAGCTTCCAATTGTCTGAGGCTTGGGTCTCCAAGACCCTCCTGGCCTGGCCCCCCGCGCGGCTCTGCAGGCGCTGCGGCCTCCCACGTAGAGTTTTGAACAGGGTCGGTGCTAAAGCAAGAACTAGCGTGGGGAGCGGGCAGGGCGAACAGAGGCTCTAAATCTTCCTTCAATCTGTGAGTGGATGAAGTCTGAGAAACAAATTCAAAGCAGGCGCTCCTGCAGAGCCTTCCTGCAGAAATATTCCCCAGCATTCAAGCGCATCCAGGGGCGGCTCAAGCTGCCTTGTTTGGCTAAGGTCAGACGAGACTCGAGTTCTCCAATAAAAATAAATCTCAAATTAATTATGGCCTCGAGCGAGAGGCCAGACACTTGAAGCTGCAGTTGTGCAGTCTGGAGTTTTGGCGTTCGCCTGCCAACCCCTTCCCCCACCCCCACCCTGCCTCCACCTCTTCCCCTCCTGTTTTGCCAGCTAGATACCCTCCGAATCGGTGGGGGAAAAGAACGCAAGGGGAAGGCTCTGCGAGAGATGCGTTGCCAAACCTGGCATCTTTAGGAACTTCAAATGATCCAGATGTCATCGGGTCCTGAGGCACCCCAGGGATCGGGCTCCGATAGCCCCGTCCTCCCACTCCCGTCACAGGCTAGGACCAAAGGAGCCCGGGAAGTTTGCGTCTGGAAAGTCTTGACCCGGTCAAAAGGGCTGACATTGAGCGAGCCAAGACACGTTTTGTCGGCCGTTTCCCTCCCCGGGGAAGTAGGACTTCCGCATCTTTGAAATTGTCAAGTGTATATAAAGCAAGTCGTCTCATTTGGAATTTAATGAAAATTCCAAATTCAAATTCTTCCTAACTATTCACCTACGTGTATGTGTCTTCTACAGAACTTAGAAATGTGCGCCAAGATGCTTTGTTGCTGGAATAATTTTTTTTCCAGTTTATGCCTTTAAAAAAATATTTAGCCTGGCTTCTTCGGCTATGAGCTTCCCCTGACTTGAAAATCAAGTATGGGCTGGTGGAACAGCGGCGAGGGTACCGGTACCAACTCCTAGCCCCCAGCCCTGCCCAGTCTGGGAAAGAGTGAAGCCCACAGTCCTTAGAGCGCCAGGAAAGAGGGCGTGCACCACTGTGTGGGCAGGGGCTGCCATTCCTGAGCTGGACTGGTAGACAGGGAAGAGAAGAGCCCGAGAGAGAGCCAGAAAGGGGTGGCGGGTAGGGAAGGGAAGGGGAGTGAGAAGCGAGAGAAGGGGAGGGACCTGCCCTCTCCAGGCAGGAGACAGTTTTCATTTGCAGCAGGCCTCACCGCAGGCTCTCTATCAATTTGTCTCAATGCAAACATTCAAAATATTCTCTTTGGCTGCTCATGAAAACAATGTGAACTGCCAGGATCAAACCATCTTTCCAGATGTCTGGTGGTAACCACATTAAACAAGGCAGACTTGTTTACTGTTGTGTTTGGTTAGGGCTTTTCCCCCCTTCGGGATTTAAAAGAGAGTCGGGAGGATCTAGTGGAGCACCATACCCAGAGTTACATAAGCGGGCAAACTCGCCCACCAGAGCAACGGCACGGGATGGAATGCCACATTCTATCCCAGATCTGTTCAAAACTGGATGACAGTGCCTTCTGTGAATGGAGAGCAGGTTCCAATGGAGGGGTTAGCGATAAAATGCCAATGGATTGCAATGATGCCAAAGCCAGTCATACGGGGGGGGGGGGGGCTATGTCAGCACCCCCCCCCCAAGTTGTGAAATTGCTCCAGTGTCAGTTTTGCAGGCAGTGGCAAAAAAAAAAAATACTCCCCAGCTGAGATGGGGGTTGGTTCAAGTCTTCATTTTTATCTGGATTTTTGTTGAACAACACTAGTGAGAGAAGTTCGGGTTATTCCAAGTGAATTAATTATTCCAGTGAATGTTATTCAGCAATGAAGATGACTGGCATTTGCCAGATCAACCTAAGTTGAAAAGGAAAACCTGGTGATTGTCTGCTACTTTGGCGCTTGGGGTGGGGTGGGGTAGTGACTAAATGTGGATTGGCTATTTGTGGCCTTTGTCAATGTCCAGTACCTGGAAAGGTACCCTCAACATGGAGAAGTAAACATTCCGTTTGGACAGAAAGAGGCGCAGTGTAGCTTGGGTGCACCCTCCTGAAAGCTACGTTGTCGTTTGAATGTCTGTAGAGTCTGGGCAGAAAAGGAAACAATTTGGGGTTTGAAAGGATGTAATTCATTCTTCCTTTCCCTTTAACCTCTTTCCTCTCTGGAAAGCATGTGGAAACGCTGAAGAGAAGAGCAAGAGGGCGGGCAGCCCGGCCGCAGGCAGGAAAGGGTTAAGCCTGATTTCTTTTAATTGAACTCCAGAACTGGTGGCCCCAGGCAAAGGGGGGGACTGACCCCGCTAGCGGTAACCAGATGTGGCGGTCCCAGGGGAGCCCCGGAGCAGACCCCTGGATTGAGAAGCAGACAGGAGGAGGGGGAGTGGGCCCGGCCCCCACCCCACCCCCCACAGTAAACCCAGTCTCAATTGCTGGCAGGCTGCACCGCCACTCCAGGTCTGGTCACGTTCAGACCGTGTCTGTATTCGAACCCCAAATTGGAGCTGAATTGATGAGACTAATTTGGATAGGGGGGAGGGGGGAGGGAGGGAGGCGAGCGAGCTCAATTGCTCCTGAAGAAATAAAGAATTAATAAGTCACCTTTTTGCCGCCGTGGACACCCTTTTGATTTTTTTTTCTTTCCAATTTATTCGGATCTGCTCTGGATTTCCCCCCTCTTTTCCCGGGAGGACTCTTAAATAATAGTGAGAAGGTCCACGGCGTGGCCTGAAGAACGTGGAAAAGGTAACCTGTTTTCGAAGTCTGGGAGATGGGAGTCAGGCCGCGAGCGCCGGTACCCCAGAGAAGCCATGGCTAGAGTGCTCCCGGGTCCAGCAGGGGAGGTGGGGGATAGCAGAGAGAACGGAGCGGGTAAAGCGGGCCACGCCGCTGGGTGGGAATGACAGTCCCTTTAGACCTTGAGATAGTCCCTTCTCATCCAAGGTGAGGTCCGTGCTGAGCTGTGGCTTGCAGAGCTCCCGGGTCCTGCTGCGGTAGTGTGGAGGGCAAGCTCGCCCTGATGTCAGTTTCTTTTGGGCTGCGATGGTGTTGAAGGACTTGGGCCGTTGGGTCCGGATGGGTGAGAGGGTTTAACCCAAGAAGCCTAGGTTGTGGCTGGTCTACCTCCTTAGCAGGCTGTCGGAGCCCGGAGTCGAGGCACACCAAAGCGTGGGCACCTCTCTGCTAACAATGCTTGAGGTATTGAGTCACACCCTTGACAGGTCAGGTCCGCGGGACCCAGAATTCGCGTTGAGCCGCTCCGGAGACCAGCGCTTGGATGCAAAAAGTCCCTTCGGGTTTGTTTTCTTTCTTTCTTTCTTTCTTTCTTTCTTTCTTTCTTTCTTTCTTTCTTTCTTTCTTTCTTTCTTTCTTTCTTTCTTTCTTTCTCTTTCTTTCTTTCTTTCTTTCTTTCTTTCTTTCTTCCTTCCTTCCTTCCTTCCTTCCTTCCTTCCTTCCTTTTTAAAAATAGCAGGTTTGCCTCGATCTGCGACCGACTCTCCTCTAGCGGTCCACAACGCCAGGTTATCCCCTGTCCTAGCAAACTCTCCCGCCTCCTTCTTCCTCCCATCCCCAAAAAAGTTTGACTCCGGCTGGAAAAAGCATTAATGAATGTATCTGTGGGAAGAAACGGAAAGTGAATGAGTCAGGAGAGCCACCTTCAGCCAAAGGCCCAAGGGAAAGGAAAGAGGCCAGAGGCGTTTGGCTTTGGATTTGGGGGGGGGGGGGGGGGTAATGGGGGAGTTGCAGACTTCAGGAATCAGGGAGCGGATACTGGGCGTGGACCCCGTCATTGTTCCTGGCCAGCTCTTATCTCTCAGGAGCAAGTATCCTGTGTGCGCAGTGCATGAATGTATCTGGGCATCTCGCGTATATTTATATAGCGAGTGATGCGAAAAGCAGGGCGAGGAGAGGAAGAGGGGGTGTGGGGGAGAGAAGACAAGAGAGCAAAGAAGAGAGAGGAGAGAGCGAGACGAGAGAGAGAGAGAGAGAGAGAGAGAGAGAGAGAGAGAGAGAGATAGGACTTCCTCCCCGATCGCAAAGTGAAGTCACTTCCCAAAATTAGCTGAAAAAAAGTTTCATCCGGTTAACTGTCTCTTTTTCGATCCGCTACAACAACAAACGTGCACAGGGGAGTGAGGGCAGGGCGCTCGCAGGGGGCACTCAGAGAGGGCCCAGGGCGCCAAAGAGGCCGCGCCGGGCTAATCTGAAGGGGCTACGAGGTCAGGCTGTAACCGGGTCAATGTGTGGAATATTGGGGGGCTCGGCTGCAGACTTGGCCAAATGGACGGGACTATTAAGGTAAGCGGCGGGGCAGTGGGCGCGGGGCGAGGGCCGACCAGGGCGGCGGGAGGGCTGGGCGCCGGGGTCCCGGAAGACGTGGCCGCTCTCCCTTCCTTCCGCGCCCCGGCTTCGCGCCGTCTCCTCCGGGTGGCGAGTCCCCCATTCCGAGGAGGCCGGCCAGCCTTCCCGCCCAGGGCGATCTATCCCTCACTCCGTGCGCTACGGTGGAATCCTGCAGACTCCCACTGCGCCGCCCCAGGGGCTGCGGAGATCCGGCAGCTGAAACCTGGGGACCAGGGGCGCAGACTAGAGTCTCGGGCGAGAGATCGCCGGGTCGGTTCCCACCCGGCACCCAGACGACCTGGCCCCGGCGCCAGGCTCTAGTCTGGCGGCCAGCTTCCCTCACGGCAGAGGCCGAGATCAGCGCCGGCAGGAGCAGCGTTCGCCACCGGCTGGGGTCCCCCGATCCCTGGGGCGAGTTGGAGGATCAGTTGCGTGAGGGGAGGGGTGCAAGGGAGGGTGTCTGAGGATCCGGCTGAGCCGGCGGGTCCAGATGGAAGCCCCTGTTTACATGTCAGCCAGACCGGTTTCTCTTCCCCCCTCTCACTGCTGCTGCCCGGCGATTTGCGCGATTTGCGGACGCCGGCTGCCCGGAGCTAACGGGTCGGCCTCGCTGTTCCTCGGGCTAGGACTCTCCTGGCTCTCAGGCTCCTCTGTGCCTCAGATCCCGCACACTGTGCGTGCGTGCGCCAGCTTTAGAGCAAGGGACCCAGGAGCTGTCCTCTAAGTAAGAATTAAACTCTCTCCTTCACAGCCATCCTCCTGCGGTGGCTGGTTCTGAGCCCGTGGCCTGGGGCTTGCGGATTCCACCTCCCCCACCCCCATCCCCATCCGCGACGACGGCCCAGCTTGGGTCTAGGTTGCAAAGTGCAGCCCAGCAGACCCGTGAATCTGGGTTCCCTGTCACGCTTCAAAAAGGCTGAGTGCTCCCTCTGAAAGAGGGAAGTAAGGCCAGGAGCAGAGAGGAGGGGCAACCCCTAACGTGACTAGCCTAAGAGGACTTAGGAGAATGAATGAGAGCAGACATTAGCTTCGAGGCTGCACATCAAGCAGCAACTGCTCTGGAAAAACTATCAGGCTGGTGAGGTGGGGACTGGCAGAGCCGCCATTCTCCAGAACCCAGAGGAATCCACTTCCTACTCATGGCTTGACTAAGAGTTAAGGTGTTGGCTTTAGAGAATTCAACAGATTTTTATCTTCTGGGTGGGGTCAGAGTGTTTTTATTTTCTAAGAGTCTCCCCCCTCCTCTCTCCCTCCTTCCCTCCCTCCCTGAAACATGCTGACTTAGGTAAAAGGCACCAACTGAAGGAACTTAAAGCTAGAGATGAGATAACCGATTGTAATGGTTTTTAACACAATCACATAGCCACAGGTTTATCAAACTTGAGAGGGTTCTCTAGAGGTGTGCTCTAGAGACCTGACAGCGAGGCCACTGGGCCCTGCTTCTCTGCTTCCTGTTGGTGTGTTCATGCAAGCGCCTCCATCCCCAGGTTCGGAGACCAGATGGCCCTTCTAAAATCTTCCCGCTCCCATTCAGAGCACTTTCTACTCACCCCCAAAAAACTGCCCTCTGATCCAGAAGGGTAGTAATGTGGCTCCAGAGGTTTAGTGTGGACACTCTGTGAAGAAGTGAAGCAATATCTGTGCAGTATTCAGACCTCTAAGCACAGGCCCTGAGCCCTGGAGGAAGCTGTGGTCTGTGTACCCAGGATGTGTTAACCCCACACTGTGCACATTGGGATGGGCATGGCAGGCTTCAAGAGAGACCTTAGATGAGGAGGTTGCCACTTAGTACCAAAGATGGGAGTCGGGGTTCTATTAGGGTGAATAATGGGAGCCCATAAGCCCCCCCCCAAACCCTCCCAAGGAACATTTTGTTTCTCACCCAGGAGACTTAAACTCCAAGGCTGTCTACAGATCAATTGCTTCTCGAGCCATCTTCTGAACACCAAAGGTTCTGGAAGATGGAGTCTTTAGTGTGTCCTTTAGCCTTTTAGCTATGTAGAAGCCATAGGTTCCTGTTTATATGTGACCTTCTGACTTGGGGGATCCTAGACCCCACTTACATGATGGTTCAATTCCATGCTTGGTGTAGATGCTGGAAGACACTGAATTGGAAGGAATGTCAACCAACTTCTGACCTTACTCTATCACCAAATTACAACTATAAAATGTCTTTGACCGTCATAATCTTCATAAAAATCCCAAGGGACTACTTTATACCAGTGTTTCCAGTGCCTTGTATACTAAACCACTATCCTGCCCTACACGGACCAAGGTCAGAGGACAGTACAGATCAAATGTACCCCGTAGACACAGACTTAAGCGTACCTAACTTGCCAGTTTGAACAGCCTGGAACAATTAGCACTGAGTGATTCTGTGATGTGATTTTATGCACCTGCCTGCATCTTCACCAATCTCCAACTTTGAAAATACCTGTGGGTCTTGGTGCCCGGGATGTGCACATCTCAGGATGCCAGAGGTGTCCGGCTTTCTTTACGGTAGCTCCCCCCCCCCCCCCCCCGTTTTGTTTAGCATTCACAGAACCTTTTGGGGTTTTAAGTGCTTTATCATGCTGCCTTTCCGAATTATGTTCTCTGCTTTCCCAAGAATGCCTGATGGGAGAAACTTTATGGAAAGCCTCCGATGGTTTGTTTGCTCTTCTTTAGCTATCGACAAGTTAACCTGGCATATTAAACAACACCCGACCCCACCCCTGCTCCCCACAATGATATTATCAGTGTTGGAAAGCACGTGATTCTGCTTGCCGCTTGAAGAGATGACCTGGTTTCAAACTGCATCTCAGTTCTAGGCAGGTTTCCTTTGATCAGATTGATGCCATCTGTAGAACTCCGAATGTAAGGTGCACCATCAAAGACTAGGAATCAACCAGAGAAGAGTCAGAACCAGCGTGCGTGAACCTGGGAAATACGGATAGAGAGGAAGGCCTGGGAGAAAACCTAGCTTCATCCTCTCTTCTACTGCTTACTTACTGTGTGTGTCATGCCAAGGCTCCTGGGCCTCAGTTTTCTCATCTGTAAAGTAGGTCTGAAGTAGCTTCTTTAGATAGGTCAGAGTGAGGGTGAGAGAAGACCTGATGCTTTAGGTGGATGCACATTCGTTGAACTTCATCTTGCCTCAGTACTTACAGAGATTTGTGGCTCACAGCACTAGAACATAGGTCTGACTTTAACATTCTGCGTATTTCATGACTTTGGTATGTGTCTGTGGTGTACCTCTCGTGTTCTAAGGCTCTGTTTTGTGTATGTGGGATAATCAGCAGTTGAAAGCTGACTTGTGATGGATGAGCATAGAGACCAGTGTGATTAGTGCTCACACATGATGCTCTACCAGGTAAGAAGCGCACTGCTGCTACTAAAGGGCGCAGGGACCTGGGTAGAGAGAGCACTTCTAAACAAGCCCTGAAGGAGAGAGGGACACACCCTCTGTGAACCAGACAGGTGCCATGTGCCAGATAGAGGGTAGGCTGGCAGAGAAATTGGGAAGGAGCTCTGAGAAAAAGCAGTCAAGAGAGAAGAAAAATAGGGGTAGCCTTGGCTTCTGCCCCCCAGGAGGGCATGTCACCTAAATTTACAAGGACACCAGGCAAACTAGATGGTCCCTTTGCCTGTCCCCATGATTGCTCTCTGAAGGGACTTCCAAGCAAACTGTTGCCACTTAGAAGCTTTCCCCTCTTGCGATTCACATCCACAGGTGTGCAGTTTTAAAGTTGTAGAGACAGTTTAGCCTGATGCTCTCGTTTTACTTATGAGAAAAATCAAGGTCCAGCAGGCTGAGTATAAAGTTGATGATCACGGAAGAAAAAAACAGTGAGAATACAGGGGTCCTAGGAAACAGAATAGTGTCACATGTCACATCATGTAAAATTATAGAATACTGTGAAAAGAGAGCTTGAAAAGAGAAATCGTGGATTATCTGGCACCTTAAACTACTGACACTTCTGCAATTTAGTGACAAATATATTTCCCACTATCTTGAATTACATCTGTATACACACACACACACACACACACACACATGAGAGAAAGATTGAAGAGAGAGAGAGGAAATTTTCAGACGGGTTTGGAAAACACAATTATTTTCCAGAATAAACCCACTTTGACTTTACGCATCATAAACAAAGTTTCCATTACCAAAAAATTCTACCCAAAATATACTATTACTTAAATAATCAGTGGGCCCTTTTACTGATGATGGGCAGGTATAAAAAATGAGGTTTTGCCTCTTTAAATAAAACACTCTCAGATGTGCTAGGACAGACCTAATAGATCTATTTTCTGAACAGTGAAGCAAGAAGGTCTTTGGTAACAACCCCGTTAAATAAGATTTAAAATTTCAATGTCTTCTTTAGTTTGAGGTTGAGCACTAAGTTGGCATTGGTTTTAAAAATTGTTTGGCTGAAATCAAACCCTTTCCCCCCATAGAAATGTAGCATTAGTCTAATCCCAGCAAAAAGAATAAATAGATAATAAATAAAGACAAAAGTCTTGGCAAAATGTCTTTGCCATTAATAAAATTCCCTTTATTCAGCCTAAACCTCACAAAATATCCCCAAACTAAAGTCTCATTCAACCTAAAGCTTGATATATAGGCTTCTATATTAAACCATATATATTTATTGTCTTAGAATGGGAAATATTCTGCTCTATTACATTTGGAAGATGTACAATGTTGGCATAGAATATTTTTGTTGTGACTTACATGAATTTTTGAAGACTGAATTTAAAGGCCTGTCTATCTTTTGTTCTCTCTCTCTCTCTCTCTCTCTCTCTCTCTCTCTCTCTCTCTGTGTGTGTGTGTGTGTGTGTGTGTGTGTGTGTGTGTGTGTGTGTTGTGTGTGTGTGTGAGAGAGAGAGAGAGAGCTTGGACAGGCACATGGAGATAAACAAGATGTCCTGGTCTTGGTACTCAGCTTCCTCCTTGTGACTGATAGGGTCACTTTGCTGTCAGCTGCTGTGTGCCAGGGTCCAGCTGGCTCAGCATCTTCTGAAGAATCTCCTGTTTAGACCTCCTATCTCACAGCAGAAGCCCTGGGAGTAAAGACCTGTATACTTCTGTTTGTCTTCATCTAACTCTGGGCATTCAAACTCAGGCCCCCAATCTTGTGTGGCAATCAGTTTACCCACTGAGCCACCTCCCCAGCATCCTTTTGCTTGTTTGGGACAAAACCAGTGTGTGTCTCATTGACTTGCCTCAAACTCACAATGTACTTAAGAATGACCACAAACTTCTGAGCCTCCTGCTTCACCCCCTGGAAGCCGGGACCCTAGGACTATGCTTCGTGCTAGTCTAGAATACATTTTTTTTTGGTCGTTTCAAGGTTCTGCAGGTGTTTTTCTCTGCAGAAGGCTACACCCTGTTTCATTTTCTGTTGTTTTCATATCTGCCTTGTCACATAGTATGACACTTCAGATTGTTTCTCCAGAGGGAATAAAATGAATCACTATCCCCTCCCCATGCTACTACCCCTGGGCCCAGCATCTTTAAAATGAGGCAGTCGCTAGAATAACAGTCTTCTGTATGAAGTGGAGACTGTATCTTGACCAACCATATTAATACAACTGTCTGACTGCTCTTGAGAGCCAGACCTAGTGACCTGGCTTATATTCTCAACTAGAAGGTGAGCTGTGTATTCTAATGGGGTTTACCAAGTGTCATGACAGCCCCGTGTGAGGGAAGAACGATTTGAATGGTACTGACCGAGGAAGAGTGAATGAAAAGTTCCATGGCTAGTTTCCTAGTCCTTGTTCCCTTGGCATTCATCCTTGCTGCAGACCTATGCGAGTTTATACTGCCATAGCTCCATTTCACACAGAATATGTGAAAGTTCAGATTGATGCTGCTGCTTGTCCAAGATTACAGCTAATGAGTGGCAGAGTTGGGTTTTTCAAGCCTGGTCTTTCTGACTGCAGGATGCTTGTTTCTTCTGCACATACCTGCCGTGCTACTTCCTGACATAAGTGAATCTGGAAGTTGGCCTTGTGGCATGGATATACTCAGGTGTGATAATATGGTCAAGAGCTTTGGAAAGGCAATGCATTGGAGAGGGAGTGGAAAGATTAGATAGAAGTAGATTATAGATTAAATATTGTGATAAATATTGTGATAAAAATCTGGGTCTTATAAAATTTATAATCAGAAATAATCAATATTTAAATTTATGGTAGTCTACATAGCCATGCAAATCCCTTAGTGATGGTTCTTCCACTGTCCTCTTGCTGCTTAATCAATAGAGATGACAATGGTTTATTAGAAAATCTACTAGAAGCTTCTGGTGAGCCATAAGGACTGGACAGTAGAGATGAGTTTGGGAAAACAGAAAGGTCCACATGATACTGCTTGCTAAGCAGGCACCAAGCAAGGGAGGGAAAATTCCACTTCTTCTGCTCTTATAAAAATGTGGTTACACAAGAGAAAAGCACATGCCTGCATTCCCAGCACTTAAAATATAGAGACAGGAGTATCCCAAACCCAAGGACAGTCTGGGACACTCAGTGATTTCAAAGTCAGGCTGCACCACATGCCAAAACCCGATTTCAAAGAGCCACAGGCTGTGAATTTGGTTCAGTGGTCAAGCACGTGCCTCATCTGCACAAGACTGGGTCTGATCCCCAAAACTACAAAAGAACTGTCTTAAAATGTTGATTGTTCCATTCACTCCTTCAAATGTGACTCTTTGCCCAGTGTTCTGAGGAATATCACCATGAGGTATGTTTGCAATTGGGAGGTCTATCCTAGGTGACAACCTCAGCTCTTTTTAAGAATGAGTCAGCAGATGGTAAGACACCATGCAGAAGGGAAGGTTGTTTCCCTGAGACTCAAACCAAACTTCTATGGAAATTCAGAGAAGTGTGACAGTCTCTCATGTGTCAGTTGGGCCAGTTGTCTCCATTCCTAGCCCTCACATTTCATCTGATCAAACGAAGACGCAGATACTTTTGTGCCTCATCGCAGTAGGATCAGAGACATGAGGTACAGTTCACTCTTAGTAGTTCAGACTGACTTGACAGCAGCTTCAAAATTACTCACACCTGAAGTCTATTTCCTATCTTAGGGAACAACATACTGCCTGCCATTTATTTTATGATCAAAATCTCAGAGTCCAAAAGGTTTCAAACTTTCCAGGAAGACACGGACTCCGGTCCTGTGGAATGATTTCCCAAGAGCAGGCCCATTTACGCAGCCAGAGCTTAGCATCGAAGGTCATGAAAGACTTCTGCCACATTTCAGTGCATACATGCAAGAAACCTGAATTACAGGTGCCAGGGGAGCTCTAACCTTGATTTTCTAGACATGTGTGGCTTTCACATATCTACTGGAATCTAACAGTCCAGAAGCAGATTTGTTCATTCTGAATAGGTGAGCGTTCGTTGATTTTTATGTGGAAAGACGTCTAGTCTGAAAGCAACTAATTGTACACTACCATTCACACAGTCAAAGGATGAAAACACCAGCTTGATATTGTATTCAGCTTCAAAGCCATCTTTATGTTGACTCTGTTGGAATTCTCTTCTAAACATATCAAAGTTTATATCTCTATGAAGTCATTTTGTATTTAGACATTTATCCTTTAATTAATACTCAATCCTTTATTCATTCACTCAAATTGAATAGGCACAGGGTTCCAGAGATGGTTCACATCCGTGAATGAGAACAAGATGTCTCTCGTCTTCCTTCTTTCTTTCTTTCTTTCTTTCTTTCTTTCTTTCTTTCTTTCTTTCTTTCTTTCTTCCTTCCTTCCTTCCTTCCTTCCTTTCTTTCTCTTTCTTTCTTTCTTTCTTTCTTTCTTTCTTTCTTTCTTTTTCTTTCTTTCTTTCTTTCTTTCTTTCTTTCCTTCCTTCCTTCTTTCTTTCTCTTTCTTTCCTTCTTTCTTTCTTTCTTTCTTTCTTTCTTTCTTTCTCTCTCTCTCTCTTTCTTCCTTCCTTCCTTCCTTCCTTCTTTCTCTTTCTTTCCTTCCTTCCTTCCTTCCTTCCTCTTTCTTTCTTTCTTTCTTTCTTTCTTTCTTTCTTTCTTTCTTTCTTTCTTTCTTTCAGATTTCTAGAGAGTAGAAGTTTCTCAACTTCCTTATTTTGCTGATCTCTGATGATCCATGATTCCAAAGAAGGCAATATCCATTGGGGGAACTGCTTATATGTAGCCTAATGTTATGGACACATTAGGCATCGTACCCCAAGGTGACAGCAGTGTTGACCTCCATGGCCCCTCCATCTTATGTGCTAATAGTCTTATATGCTGACAGTTTCAGAAGTCCAGAACCAAGGAAACTCCTCCTCCTCCTCTCTTCCTCCTTGTTTTCAGTATGTATATTAACATGGAGACAAACAAAACAGCTGAAGTTTTAAAAAGATGGTGCTGCCTTGTGGCTCAGTGACAGAGCAGCGAGGCTAAGGTGCTGTATTTGTCTGCCAGCACCACAAAAAGAAACAAGCAAACTGAAAAGATAAATGAGAAAGCTTGAAGACTGTTTCCTTTACTATCAGGGGCAATGGCCACTTCCCGATCAATAAGAAAAAAGACTACTTGATAAGAAATGGACAAAGATACTTGAAGGAGAAATACAAATGAACAATCGACTTAAGAATCTCAAGTCTATGCCTACATAAAGATAGTCAAATGAAATGAGTAGAATTCTCACCTGGCATAAACTAAGAGGACAGCAAGGATTAAAAGATTCATTAATGTGCCATGTTAGAAACGGTGACTGCCTGGTCGTTATCTATATTCATTCAGATACTGAGGACATGAGCAAGAGGCTTGTTGCAGCATCTTTATAATGGCAAAGATAAAAACTGATTTAATGTAATCATTAGTAAGGCACTGGATAAATAGTTATGGAAAATATATATGAGGATGCCATACTAATGTTTAATGGAATAAAATAATTCCTATAGACACTAATTTAGAAAGTTCTCAATGGAATATTATCACATAAAAAAGTTCCAAACTGCATAGTCCATTTATGGAAGACAGTTAAGCAAATGTATGTATGATTATTTATGTACAAATAATTTCTATTAGTACATACATTAAGTGGTTAAACTAGGTGCCTCTGAATAGGAAAAGAAGACATCTACCTTTCATATCATAAATTCATGGAATATCTTATTCTTTAAACATTAGTTTGTGTTATTTTCAGAATTTAAATGAAGCAACAATTAAAATGGTCTGTTGGAGATTTATTGAAACCATCCTGATCAAACTGCATGGATCTCAGAGACCTGATATCTCATTTTGTGAAATTGTGTGGCCACAGAGTCACACACCAGTCTAACCCAGGCTCTACCTCAACCACTGGATCCTGGGCAAGTCACCTGACTCCTGCTGCTCTCATGACATTTCTCTCTTTAATCATCCCATGGATAAACTGAGTTACAATAACAGCATTCTCTTCTACTCCTCAGTACTTTCTGACCAGGTAGTCCTGTGTCTGATTTTGGAGTTCTGAACTCTTTGACATTTTTTCTGTCTAGTGTGGCTGCTCTAATATCTCGTGCTATTGGGTGACCCTTAAGACCAACCATCGGCTGAGCTGTTAGGAGGTTCTTTGTGAACTTTTGGAAGCCCAGTTGTCTCCACTGGCAACTCATGGTGCAGTGGTGTTGATCTCTGTGTGTTGACACCATCTAAGAATAGGGTCCAACTGTGCACCAGGGTCTTAGACTCTTTTCTAAAAGTCAAGTCACATTTAAAAACCAAAACACATTTGGCTCCAAGAGCCTTTACCCTGGACTTTTAAAAAATCCTATTTAATTGAAGGGAAATTAAATTTGTCTGGTTTTTATTCATTTACACTTAACTCTTAAGAAAACAATATTTTGAGGACTTATTTGATGTCTAAAAAGAATGTTGAGCCTCTTAATGAGTTTTCTGGAAGGCTTTTTATTTCTTTCTGCTTCTTAAAACAGGAAGTGGTGCAGTGCTATGGTCTGCCCCAGAAGGCCCCAGTTCAGGGTGAAATAGTATCATGGGCCATGTGTGTGGACCCAGTGGTACAACTAAGGCTTCTTTTCATCTGGTCCTTACTAAGACTAGATGCATTATTCACCATCCATCTATAAGGTATTAAAACTTGGACGATGAGAGTCATAAGAAAAAACTTAAAAAAACATAGTTATTAATCTCATTTTCGGCCCTGATGTCTGGCTCTCAAGATACATTTACCTTGGTCCTTCTATCAATCCTCAGATATATGTCTTGGTTTGATTTTGAAAAATTAAGTAATTTCTTCAAGAAAGGAGGAGGCAATTATCCAGATCCAATCCTATTGCCTCCAAAGTGTATGGAGCCTTGTCTCTATTAAAAATCACCCAATTAACACACATGTCTCCATGTAGTTTGAGACTCAAAGTATAACTCTGTCTCACTTTTTAAGCCTGTTGGTATTGGAAGTTAAACCCTGGGCTGTTAAAGTACAAGCTCTGTGCAAGTACTTTACCACTGAGCAATATTCAAAAGAAGGTTGTTTGTTTTTTGTTTTTTTGTTTTTTTTAATTTACTCTATGTTTTTAGCCAGGGTCTTGTGAAGTTGTTCAGATTGGACCTGAACTCCCTTTAGCCTAGGCAGGCATAGAATTTGCAGTCCTCCTGCCTGCATCCCAAGGCTCAGCTCTAAGCCATCTTGTGAGAAATACATAGATAGATTTTTCTGTTTCTAGTTGCCATGACTCCTGAGCACAGCATGGGCTGGTCACATTCGTTAAATTGTCCATACTCCACCGCTAATTACGCATGAAGACCTAAGCCTTCCCCTTGAATCCAGGAAAAAGCCAGCCCAGTTTTGTTAGCAAGTGTATAGACAGGTGGGCAAAAGAGGTAAACTGAAATTAACAGGCTCTGTTTTACCATAACGACCTACAGAGGTCATTCAAAATAAGTTCTGTAACTCAACAGAGAACAAGAGAACAAGAGAATACTTTGACTTGACATTGCTTCCTCTTCTGCCTCCCTCGTTTTTTGCCTTTGTGCCCGCTTCCTTTAACTCCTGCTCCCCTTCTCCTCCTCTTGCTCACAAAACTGCACATAGACTTTACATAAGAGAAAGGATTTGGGCAGTTATGAGAAATACAAAGGAGGGAGTGTTCCTCCGTGGGTAAAGGAACCGATCGAGCAAGGCTGACTTCGGGCTCCAGTTTCTCTTGAACAGCATTTCTTGTAATTTCATGGCAGATTGACTTATAACTGCATCCCAAGCCACTGCACATCAGTTCCTTTTATCAGCCCAAGTGAGACTTCCTGTGGACTGGCCCAGCTTCCTGATATATTTCCTTTTTCCTTTGGCAGAACAAAGAAAACCATAGCTCTGAGGATCGTTGGGAGCAAACATAATTTAGCACTGAAGGATCCATTATTTTAAAGTTTTCGTTCTCTATGCGTCAGGCTGAATGCCCACCCTTGCGTTTTTCCTCCCACAGTGTTCTGTTAGCATTCGAGGAGACCCGTGTGAGAGTCTGAGGGCTCAGTGACCCACTTGAGCGTACCCTGCTTCTAGTTTGGTTTCATTAAGAAAAAAATGTAAAATTAAGGCAACTGTTTGTATGACTGCTCAGGATGCCTCTCAAAGCAGTCACCACACAGAGTCAACTTAATATGCCATTCTTCCAAATTCTTACAGAGTAAGAGGGTATTGGACAGAAAACAAACAAACAAACAAACAAAAAAAAAAAACAAAAAACCAACAGATTTCAAGATCCAGTGCCTTAGGAGGAGAGAAGCAGGCAAGGATACAACCAGTATTGATTAAGAATCCTTGTGCCCCAAAGGACACATACCATGGTAACGTTTTCCAGAGCAAAGGCACCAAGGCCTGTTCACAGGGACTTTGAGTCTTGATCCTCTTTCCTGGCCATTGTCATTGTCCTTCTAAGGAACGAAAGGGACATGTTCTGTACGTGCCACTTGAGCAGCTAAGCAATAATATTACTAAGGTTTTTTGTTTGTAATCACCACTGATTTGGAATAGAAAAGTAATAACACTGGGATCTACTCTTGGGCATGGTCATCGCTAGAAGAGCAATTCATTGTGGCTAAGTGATAGTGTGTTCTTTTAGTCCAGTTCTCTAATGTCAACAGCTCTAAAATGAAGTGGTCAAAAGAGTTGTTCTTCAAAGAACAAAATAATTCAAATACTATCTGGAATGAGGAGCGTGGATGAAGGTGTGCATTTGGCTTTCTCTGGTAAGCAGCGTTGGTGATGCCAACTGGAAGTGATAGAGTCATCAATATTATTATTAGCTTTCTGACACTCTGGTCTGCCACCAGCTTTGCACCCAGACTTGTTACTATTAGGTATTCTGGAAAAAGATCCCAGCATTTTCTTACAAAATTCCCTTTTGCCCTAGCACACTGTAAAGAAGTAACTGCTCAGACATGACCGTGTCTTCCTCCATAATAGAACCCACAGGTTCCATAATAAAGTGTCACTCATAGGATTTTTAGTACAACACAGGACAACCCTATAGGGTCCAAGGCCTCTGGGATACCTGTAGTTCCTTCATTTTCCAGACAAGAATGAGCAGCAGGCTCCTCTGCTTCAGGAAATGGGCGTGCAGACCATTTTCCCATAGTGCTCTGGGGATGGACCCTGTGGTTTGGGTTTACTGCTCTGGGTTGCTAAGCTGTTCCTTCTGGAGATTCACAGATCTGTATAGTATAGATTCACAGATCTGAACTACTTCATGGTAGGAAGGGAACCACCAGGGCATCCCTCCCTGCTCTCCCTGCTCTTGTCCCCAAAACATCTTGTAGATCAGCCATCACAGGCAGTGAGGCCCTGCTTGAGTTCACTGCAATTAATCTTTTTCTTCCCATCAGCATGGACTGGGTTTGACCCAGAGTCTTCTCTTCCCAGAGCACCCTCTAAAATTTTTTAAAACCCTATGTGTATTTCATGGGAAATTTCACACGCCTGTTTCTGATTCATTTTCAATTAAAGGCTCAAAATACTGGTTTTGTAAGAGTCCTTTGATGATTCTGATTTTTTGTTGGTTCATTCTTTCTTTCCTCCTAAATGTTCATAGAAGTTTATTAAATGTTGCTCCCGCATTTGCATGCTTAATTGTTACAAAATAATTGAAAACAGTGGAGATTTTTTTTTTCTTCTTCTGTGCACAATACAAGAGCATTTATGGAGTTCGGAGAGAGAAAACATCTCAGAGATGAACTGGAAAAAAGAGGGCTGAGGTGGATTCCCAACAATGTGATCTGGTGGGGGCTCAGGGCTCATATTTTCTGGAAAGGAGAAGGGGGTGTTGTAAGACACATGAGTATCTCCTGCTTCATTCATCTGGAGCCCACAAATATTTGTTTGTGTAGACAGCCTCATCTGAGAGGGAACAGGTAGACTGGCTGCTTTTTTAATTTCACAGATCTGTATAGTATAGATTCACAGATCTGGACTACTGACTGGCAGTGTTTTTAATTTCTTCTGATTAGAGGAAGTTAGAGGTCTGTTATCACCGTAAGCCTCATTCTCTGCCTCTGTGTTGGTCGCTAGAAGCTTCGATGGCAAGTCTGTCTAGCTATGCCTCTGTGTTTGCTCACTGACTCTCTTTGACGTTTCCATAGTCTATGCCTTGTCCGTCTAAAGAACTGAAGTGAGCCCCAGGTTGGGTCATCCAAGTTCTGGGCCTGGTCCTGCTTAGGCCAGCTGGGTGGCATTGGACATCCTATTCTGTCTTTCTTAACCTCATCTTTTCTATCCACACAAAAGAATGGAGACTAGCAATATGTTCTTCTTACCCCGTAGATTTGGTAACAGTCTGGACTACTAAGATGCTTGGGCTTCTGCAACAAAAGCATTAATTAATAACTACAGTTGAAATAACCACTGGACCATGGATTTGGGGGATAATCCAGGCAGCATTTCAGATTCAGAATCCCAGATGAACTCTTCAGAGAGAGAACCTGCCCATGTCTCTTTACTGTCCGGAACTCACTACTCTTATTCTGTCAGTTAAAGTGTGCGAATGTAATTTCGTGTGCACACAATGCAATGTGGAGTACTTCTTGCCTAAGAAAGGTGATGAAAATTCTTTGTGAAGTTGGTAGTGTTTTGCCAGATATCATGGCGGTGGCAAAATGTCTTTGTGAAAGTTTGAAGTTGGAGGCAGAGAGACAAAGTGCTTGTCATCCAAGTATGGGGGCCTGAACTCAGGGCCTCAGATTCCATATAAAGTTGCACACAGGAGCACCTTGATATCCTCCACATTCCTATAGGGATGGGGAAGACTGAGATGTGAATGTCTCAGCTTGTGGGCCAGCTCACCTGTCATACATAGGAGCAAATAAGAGGGCACCCTATCTAAAACAGGATCCTGAACTCTCTCTCTCTCTCTCTCTCTCTCTCACACACACACACACACACACACACACACGGGGGGGGGGGGGAGAGAGAGGGAAGAAGGGAGGGAGGGAGGGAGGGAGAAAGTTGTAAGTTTTAAACTTGAATACTCATTATTATTTGTGTGATCATAGGGTAGATACTAACTTTTCTCCCCTAACTGCAAAATAAGAGTGATTATGATAATAATAAGTGCTATAATAATGTTTCCCATTTGCCTTATTAAGTACCAGACACAAAAGAATGTTTCCCTACAAAAGGTACTTGACATTACTTGACATTGTGGGATATACCAGCAATCTCAGCACTGGGGAAACTGAGGCAGGAGAACTGTGTTCCAGACTAGGATGAGCTGCATAGCAAGACAGATTGATAGAACAAAACAAACAAAAACCACATTATAAGTGTAATGAGCCATGCAAATTATTACTATATTAATTTCTTCTCCTCCTGACCAGTGCTTAAATATAATGGATAACAAAAGGTGCTTTAAAAAAAAAACAAAAACAAAAACAAACAAACAAAAAAAACAAACGGTGCTTTTGATCACCTGGCACTAAGATTTCCAAAAATGGTTGAAATTGCTTACATTGACCAATTAGCCACTTATTTGTATCTCTTTGCCCACCCAGGCTTCATTTCTAGCAATGCACCCCACAGATCAAATGTCCCATACTCCTCTCTTCCTTCCCTAGTATCCGGCTATTGTTTTGGTTGTGAAACTCCCAACTCAATCAATGGGATTTTACGTAAAAAGCATAAAGAGATGGCAGGATGTGACTGTGAACTCAGGAATTCCAGGCTTGTACTGTTGATAAAGAGACTTATGTCAAACAAACAAAAGAGTGAAGACCATCAGAGAAATGTTCCGTCCAACCTGCGCCACTTAGACCAACTGTTTTCAGGTTTATGTCCGCCTTTAGGGAGCCAGCGTATCCTTGCTATAAAACATGTGACCTTTCTGCAGCATTCCCTTGTGAACAGCTTTGAAATTCCCATTTGACTGGCCAGATACTTTCTGGGCGCCTCACCTCATTCACCAGGGGCATCTCGCTGTTTCTTCGGGGCCTCCTCAAAGCTAATTCTTTTTGGTCTTTTTTCATGTCTTGGGCAAGATGTTGGTCCATTTACAAGGAACGTAACAAGACAGCCCATCTGCTCCCGGCTTTGCCTTTCTCTTCTGGAGAGATGAGTGTCTGCAGCAGAGTTGACTCCCTTAGTCCCATCCAAGGTTATCATGGTGTGTCTTCAACTCTGATTCTAGCACTAAGCATAGGAAGCAGCGAGCAGAAGGAGCAGTCCATCTTGAAGATAGCCATCTGGTGGGGTTAATGTCGGCAAAGCAGTGGAGGCCAGGGTGAGCTTTCTTTACTCTCACTGTCTTCTCGGCACATAAAGAAGAGATGTACAATTGGTTCTGTATAATTGATAGTACTAGTGTGGACCCTTATCTCTAACAGCTCCATTGCTTTGGAATGGCCATGAAAGAGATCTAACTATAGATGTTTACTGAAGCTTGTAGTGTTGGTTACTGGGCAAGTGTTTGGCCTCCTTGAACTAACTGTATTATATTGTGAGTTAAAAAAAAATTGGTTTATTCTGAAAAAAAAGAAGGTTTTATATATATATATATATATATATATATATATATATATATATATATATATATATATGGTATATGCCTGGGTATTATTTAGGTAAAGAGAGTATATTTGCTAGTTCTGTGTGGCAGTGGTCCAATGCTTGTTTGAACAGACTTGTAAGGGCAAAGAATTCTTTGGATTTGTAGCTTCTGAGAGTTCTTGTCATTGGAAATATATGGTGATGCCTCCTTACTTCACAGTGGACTAAGAAACTGAAAACATTCCATAGCCAGAAATAGGATGTTAGCTTTTGAAGACCTGTCCCTAATGAACTACTTCCTTGACCCATCGTCTACCTCCTAAAGTTTTCCTATCTTTCGCAAACATCACCATCAGCTGGGAAATGTGCATTCAAAACACAAGTTCATGAGACTGGTGGCACATTTAGTAGTTAATTTGAAACAGGTTGCAATACTACTTTTTGGGCTGCAGAAAGGTCAAACACATCTCTTTTAAGTTATTCATGTTTAAGAAAATTTCCTAGAGATCTGGCTGATGCATTCACCCCTTATGAGAGGGAGGTGGATTGAGATGAACTCTCACTATGCAGCCCTGGATGGCTGGGACTTGCTATATAGACCAGGCTGGCCTCAAACTCAGAGATCCACCTACTTCCTGAGCTCTTGGATTAAAAGCATGAGCCATACATTTTTTTTTTTTTAAAAAAGAAGAGACTTGAGAAACTTTATCAGTTCTTCTAAGCCTTCTTGCCTCTATGTGAGAGGTCAAGGCTGGGGAAGATTAAGACAATTGTCTTTATCATAGTTGTCCAAATGAACCTCGTGCTAAAAAAGAAAATGTCCTGTCTTCATTGTCCAATATGATGGCCACAGCCAAGCTGTTGAGATGTGAGATAGCCCCAGTGCAAAGGAGTATTTTCTGAGACAGAAGTAGTTTTTGCCACAGAGCCCAAGATAGCCTTGAAGTGTTGGCTGTGTCGTGCCTTAGCATGTCCAGTGCTGAAACTGCAGATGTATGCCACCAACTCAACTTGAGTAAGCACCCAATCCACTTAAATTTAATTTTAAATAATACCAATAAAATTGTGGTCAAAGCCATCACCTTAAAGTCTCAACTGAGGCAGAAGGATGTACTCAGATTCATTCTTTTCATGAGTTAGCAATGGTTTATTGTGTGCATGGAGGCCAGGGCTTCCATTAACCCTTTCGTTATCACTCTGTTTTTTTTTTTTCTTTCTGAGGCAAAGTCTTCTGTAGCCCAGATAGGCCTTAGCCATACTATGTAATGATGCTGACCTTGAAGTCCTTGTTCTTTTATTGCCATCTCCTATTACAGTCATGAGCCACCACACCCAACTACCTCCATTACTCTGTGGAGAATTCCAAAGTAAAGTAAAATGCTCAGTGTTGCCAGGTTACCATGCTGGCTTGAGGTTGGAGCTTTCAATTAGCCTATTGACATCCAGCTTCAACAACCAAATCTATGCTGACCACTAAGAATATAATACTTATTTTTCTCCTTCTCTACTAATGGAGGCAATAAAAAATGAGCAAAAGGATATTTACAAATCATGGTTGAATGCGTTCTAGACTTGTTGAAGAACAATATGGGCATTTGATATATACCCTCTTGTTGGGAAAATAAAGTTGACCAAAGAGTAGCCCTTATCCAACACAGTGACTGGTTTCCTCTTTGGAAAATACTGGCATGGACCCAAATTCTTCTGAAGGTTGTTTTCAGATCTAATGCTTTCTGCTTTTATGGCACCATGAAAATATGATTTCCTACTGCGTAGAGTTCCATACTCCTAACAGATGCTTTGTTTCTGTAGTTCCCAGATCTCTGCAACTCTTTGTAAGATGGTTTCTCCTTAGCTATAAATGTGAACAAAACAACTTAGTTGGGCAAGTAACTAGCTGGATGATCCAGGAAAGCCAATTTCCCTCCAAAGCATGTTTTCTTAACTTGTATTGTTTTGTGGTACCTCAGTTCCAAAGATGTATATTCTTAGTATCTCAAAACATAAAGCCTATCTATTGCCTTCATGCCATGTCTTGTGGATATCAGCACATGACATACTGTACCCACTATAGCTATGGAATCATCATTGGAATAAGTACTACATCCTTCTCCTGAGAACATCTGGCCTCATTAGTAAATTCTCTCTCATGATGAGATATAAGGTGGGTTTTCTGATGTACATCTTTGGATACATATCATGGTGGAATTCAATTCTGTGTCTACTACTGAATCTCTAACATGGACTTTTGAGTTGGGTTATTTGAAACTGAGATGGATAGCCACTTCCAAGAAAATGAGGTCAAGTTCACCTGAGGTCTAAACTCTACCTAACAGTTTTTAGGGTGGTGGACTATTGTGGTTCTGATTCATACTAAAACAAGCCTCCAGGAAGAATAAAATGCACGCCTTCCCACAGGCCACAGTGAGTGCCCAGTGTCCAACCGTCTCATCCTGGTTAATTGTAGAATGTATACTAGTTCTGTAGCTGTGAACTATCACAACTGCTCCCCACCTCAAATACCTTCCCTCAGGCCCTTTTGGATAGCATGCAGCATGAGGTGCAGGGGCTGCCTAGCTGTCAGGATCTGAATGCTGTTTTGAGAGGCTTGCTCTGAGCTCTGAGGGCTCGGACTTCCCAGTTTTTCTTTGTACGGTCAACACATGACATAGGTTCATGGATGGACTGAATAGTTCCATGTGCCAGGGGCCAAGGTACAAGAGCAAAAAAAAAAAAAAAAAAAAAAAAAAAAACAGGCTTTGGCAGAAGTGAGGCAGTAACTGAGCAAGCAGGTATTTAGTCCCAAGAGTTCTGTGTGAAAAGGGAACCATGGAGTGCCTCTGAGAGTCTGCCATGGGGACCTAACCTAGTCTCAGAGGTCAAAGGCTTCCCTAAGGAAGTAACATTCAGGCTGAACCCTGAGTGATAAGTAAGAGAATGCATGAAAGAGAGCAGACTTTTGATAAGTCTCTGCCAGTGAGTGGATAGTTGAAATGTCTGCTTCACTCCATGGTAACTCACTCCAGGGCCTTGCTAAATTAGGTGTCAGAAGCGCAGTCATTCTAACCATGGCCCTTTCAGGCACGATCTGTGTGGCCACAAAGTCATCCTCTCCGCCACTTTCTTATTCGATAAAGGCAAGTAGAGTGTAATGAAGATAATTATGAAAAGACAATTATCCTTGGATGTGTTATCAGACTAGCATTTATTGAGTTCATAAAGTGAATGTTTGGGCTATCAGTTCATACCCTCAAACATGCAGGACACCCAGATACCTCAAGCGTAGGATGATTCCTGAAAGCTGACTTCTTTCTGCCTTGAAAGATGCCAGCCTTGCTTCATCCTACTGTAACTTCCCACTGGTAAAGTCAGGCCTTTCCTGCACAGCTAGAGGTCTAGAACTTCACTCACAGACTTTGATATGAAACACTCTCTGACAGGGCCTGGGTCTCCCTACCTAAGGTTTCCTCAACTGCAGATCATGGAGATTCTACCAATGATCTTTACCTCAAAGTGATGTCGTAATGAAAATGGCAGTAAAAGAATTTTGCAAGATCAAAAAGAAAAAAAAAAAAAAAACCAAACCAAACCCTTCTTAGCAAGCAAGCATGAAGCACGCTATCTCTATGTCTGCTAGAATTTCAGAGGAAACTCTCTGTTCTAAGACTCTAAAGAGGCATAGGCGTAGGTCTAACGTTGACTTGTTCTTTCTGGAGTTTCTGTGCCCTTTACCTCAGTATTACTTAAAATAACATCGGTACAAAGACTCAGGAATACTGCTGGTGATGGGGCTGCTGGTGATGGTGCTGATGCTGGTGCTGATGGTGCCGATGTTAGTGTGGTGCTGATGTTGTTTTGGATGATGCTGATGTTGGCATGGTACTGAGAAGCCTTATAGCACTGTCTTCTCATCGAGGCTGCATGGGTTCCTTCAGGATACCTACTTTCCTGGTGAGAGGAGCTGAAGTTGAAAAAACTCAAGGAACTGACCCAGAAGTTTGAAGTTAGTGGGGTCTGTCTGATCCCAACTTCTTTGCTCACAACTGTGTGAAACAGTTGGAGCTCCTCAGAATAAGAGCTTGAAGCTGCTCCGTTAATTTTCCCTGCCTTGGAACACATGAGTGTTAACATTCACAGGAGTTTACTTTTGCAATCCCCCTGGCCTTCTGCTGTTTCCACATCCCTTCACCCCTTTCCTAATAGTGTTGCTCTCCTGGTGTTTAACATCAGGAGAAAAAACTATATTCATACCTGTCCAAGTAGAAAATGACTTGAAGTAAAAGTAGTGAAATCCACGGTAAAGGACGGGAACTGAAAAGCTGCTATGGAAGCGTTGGGAGTGTGCCAGGCTAGCTACGTTTTAGCAACTGTATCTCACGCAATCACAAAGGTCTTTTAACCTCCCTTATCCCCATCCCACCTCATTGGGCTGTATGATCTAGTGAGAAAATAGCATCTCTACCTCCTTGCTGTGGAGACAATAGGCTTGGCCAGTGCCACTTCCCGCAGATTCCCACTAGGGACTCTGAGAGGTGACCCGATTGAATTCCACCCGTAAAGGTCACGCTTTGAATTCAAGGCAGGAGGGAAAAGTGAAGAAAACATTTTGCGCTGATACCTCATGTGTCCCGGGCACACTGGGACCTCCCCTCGCCGCGCTGTGGTCTGCTGATAAGGATAATAGGGAGGACAAGTGGCACATTTCCAGGACAAAGGAAATTCTCTGGTTTATTGTTTAAAAGAACCCACTGTCCACACAGGAGAGCAGGGTTGGGGAATAAACCCCGGGTGAGAGAAAAGGCAAGGTTGGCTGGGGGTAGATTGGGACAGGAAAGGACCATCAGGCTGTTCGGGAGTGCCATCTGGGTAGCATTTGCATGGTTGGGAGGTGGAAAGAGGTCACTGGTTGATGGTGTGCAGGGGGCTTGAGAGTCAGTCTGTCAGAAACAGACTCATACTTGATAGAACAGAAAACGCAGGCTCTTTAGGAGTCATAGCAAAAGCTCCAGGAGATTTAGAGACGCTGATCTGGTTTTGACTTTAAATTCAGGACCTTTTCTTGCCCCGCCCCCTCCAAGCCAAAATGTCAGAAAGGGCCTGGCTTCCCTTTATGGAGTGCAAAATAAACAGATCTTCAACAGCGGGAGAGGGGCCCACTACTTCCCCAGACCATCATGCCAGAGCTGGGGGTGGGGGGCCGTAGGGAGCAGCAGCTATTCTTCAGTCTGGTTAGGATTTGGCATTGACTTTCAATTTCTCCAACCTCTGTTTTCTAGAAGCCCGCCTTTGCGGAAGCGCAGGAATAAGGGAGAAGCTGGTCTTGGGCTTTCTTGCCAGACTTCAAAGGTTGTGGAGTTCTCAGTCTTGAGACTCTGGGGGGGGGGGCAATTCCAGGACTAGAAGCTGTAGGGTGGGGGTTGAGCCCACCACCTGGGCCAGGATGGCAAACTCCAGCCTCTCAGCTCCGCTCTCCCAGCCCAGGAGAATGTCCAGCCCTGGGCATCTCCGGGTCAGCTGCGGTTAGCCTGGCCACAGGGCGCTGCATTCCTTCTGGTCTTAGCTGGGTTTGGGGTGGGTGTGACCATGGGTTTACTCTGGAGAAAACGGAGACAAAGCGTCTAAATTGGGCAGGATCTTGAATCTAATGACTTGTTTACCATTGCGCGGGCTTTTGCCAGGGCAGGGAGGAGAAAGAGGACAGGGTGAGTGCTCCCTGTGGGCGTGGGTCCGCTGTGGGCTCGGGCACACTGTTGTTTTTTCATTCTGAAGGAGTAGTACAGACAGCTCCTGTGGGGTAGCTAGGCACCTTCTAGCAGCCGTCTGTCCATCCACTACGCAAAGAGGTGCACTGTGTAATTTTCCAAGGTGGGAGGAAGCAGTGGTGGGGCTTCTACCTCTGCCCAGAGTTTGGCTTCCGGGAAACAAACAGCTCCTCAAAGAAGGCCCAGTTCCACCACATAAAAGGCCCTGCTTCCTCCCTCTTCAGCTTCAAGCCACCCGAGAGACTACCCTCTTCACCCCTGCTCCAAGTGTACCCCAAATGCAAGGACCCAGTCAGGAATGGACACCTGCGATATGGCTAAAAAGCAGGTCCCCTGGACCTGGGCATGGCCAGCAGAAGGGTCCAGAGGAATTTTCGGATACGAAAGCAAATCAACAGTGTCCATCCCCCATTTTTTTTTTTATTTACTGTTTGCTAAGTAAAATCCAGCTCCCCTCCCCGTGCCACAGAAAGTATACCTCAAAGTTCAAGGACTTGCTTTTCCTAATTCAGGAAGTTCTTCTGTAACTCAGGTATGAAAATTCCGGGACACTAAGATTAGAACCACTAGAGTTTACCCCCAAGAGAAGAGTGAAGCTGAAGACTGCAATGGACTATGTGGGGCAGCTGAGGAAGATCCTTTTCGCTTCCGTTGCCTGCCTAAGAGAGGCTTGTTACAATGTGTACTTTCTGATGATGAAACTGGGGGTTGGAAAGGTTAAATGGTTGACTGGAGGCCATTCTGCCGCTACACGTGGCATGTTCTGTCCCCGTTTGCCCTCCCTCTAAATGGTTAACAAAGTGAGACAGTAGTAACCTAACGTGGGCCTCATCTCTTCAAACTGACAAGAGGCTGCCCTGGGGTACGGTTTGATGGCTCTCCTGAGTGGTTTCAATTGGGTGTGGCTGATTAGAACTTGAGCTTCAAAAAACTGAGGTCTAGCTCATGAGGAGCCCAGTTGCACCCACTTATTGTTCAGATGTTCCTATGGAGCTGTCTAAAGGGGTGCCAGCGATTTCAGAGCAGTGTACATAGGAGCTTTGGGGCCATCCTGCATATCCTCTCAGAGTAGGGATCCCAGAAAACGGTATTTTCAATGGAGAAAGGTTCAGTTAAACATAGGACCAGCTGCTCGGGAAATACTTTAATCTACCACAGCTAACACGTCGTACTTTGAACGTTCTGTCACGTCTATGGATGCACCTGGATGTTGAGATGCTGTGACTGGACAATCTGAAAGGATGGATTTGCATCTCTATTCTAGCTCCTACCATGTGGCCACGCATTGTGTGGACCAAGTAAAACCTTCAGTGACCACAGTTCCTCAAGCTGTGGACATGTAGTTGCAGAAATTACTCTCTAGACTGTTCTGAGGTGCCCACAAAAGCTGGCATCCCCCAGCCTACAGGAGTACCATGTCCTTCCCTTTCCCTCTGCTGCCAGAAGGGGGGGGGGACCAGGTCTGTGCAGGGGGTCGGGGTGTGTGTGGCAAGATTCCTACTCATTTCCTGCACCTGGAGGCAAGAACAGAGGCTATTCTTTGATGACCTATTGTTTAGCGCTTTTGTTTGTTTTGTTTTGCCCTTTTGAAAAGAAACTTCCATATTTCAATTGTTCTCTCCTTTGCCAGTGTGGCTCACTACCTTGCAAGTGGCCACTAGCTGGGTAGATATTTATTTATCCCGGTACCCAGCACCCCAACAGTGGAGACTCATCAAGAGCAGAGCAGCTGAAGGCTGGTCGGTCGACTCAGTGGAAAATCCAGAAGCACAGATGTGGATCCAAATTGGGCTGAAAAACCTCCTGAGATCAGGCTTTCTTGAACTTCCTGCTTTTAGCTTAACCAGTGTGTTCGACATAAACGAACTTTCGGTATTTTGAAACTTCCGTTTCTGATCTCAGAACCTGGAAGTAAAGAGCTGTTGTGAACATTTCCACAGATTTTTGTCATGGGTATTCTGGAGACCAAGCTGAACCCGGTAATTATGGAGTTTTAGAATTCGCTACTACCACAGCAGCCTGCCTGCATTGCTGGCGGGTTGGAGAGATGGCATTTTGTTGCAAAAAAAAGCTGGGCTTGGAGACCTTTGGGGCAGTGTTAAGATGCTAGTCCTGTAGTTTCTAGCATGTGACTTAATAGTTCAGAGCCTTCGTTACCCATCAGTCAAGTGGAGGAAATATAGGGGCTCGTGGCTTTATGCAGTCCAAGTGTTGTGTGTGCTTTGTTTGCTCATATGTGTGTGTGTATTTAAGTATGTACACAGATCTATATATAGTAAATATATATATATATATAATATTTATTAGCTACTTTATAATTTGAATGTGTTCTCTTAGGAATCTCTAGTTGCCAGCTTCTGATACTGTGGCATGAAGAAGCTGCTGAAATCTAACGGGTCGGTGTGGCTTCCTTTTGTGTTGAGCGCTCAAGGGTTGGGGACATAGCGGGTAGTGTCTAGTGACAAGCGAGACTCACAATAAATTTTGAAAGGGGAACCACATCTACACTGGCCCTTGTTCCCGGGGAATAACGCCAGGCAGACGGGAGAGTTGGAAAGCCAGGTGCTACTGCAGAGAGCCCAACAGTCACCAACTGAAAAGAGTGGGGTTGGGAGGAGCAAGGGGGAGGGGCAGTGTCAGAGGCAGGCTTAAGGAAGGTGAGGTGCTTAGATGCCAAGTACCTAGATGCTGACCCAGCCCGCTGAGAACTCTCAAGTTCATTCTGGATATGCGGGACCCCGACTGCCCTGTCTGTCTTGGCTTACTTAAAAACATGCAAACGAGCTCATGAATTATGTGTGTGTGTGTGTGTGTGTGTGTGTGTGTGTGTTTATTTTAAAGAACTTTTAAAAGGTATTTACTTCCAAAATACAATTTCATTGATTCCATAAAATTTTGTATATAATTTCTAAAATAAACAAAACCACAACAGAAAAATGGGGGAAAAAAACTAAAACCACAAAAACCTTATTCTTAGAACCCAGTTAGCAATCTATTAATATTTCGATGTATTTCCCTGCAATCTCCTTATTGCAAGTATACAAATATACATGTCTAATTTTAATATATTCAGAACCAATTACTTTGAAGTCTCTTTCTTCTTATTATTAAATTATGGATTTTTTCCCCTGTAACACTGAATAATATTCCGTGTCACTAAGTCTGATGGCTGCGGACTGAAATTATTAAGTGAGTAGGTAGAAGCCCTGGGGTTTCATTTTGTTTTTCTTTTGTTGTACCTGGGGAACGCTAGGCAAGCACTTGTGGACTTTTGAGTGGCATGTATTGTCTTAGCTGCTCTGGCTTCTGGACTTAGGAGAGTTTCTTGCAACTGAGTTAGACTTTTTCTTATATTAATATTCTGTGTAGGCTTTAAAAGCCAGTCACGTGGACTGCAGAAAAGGTGATATTATAGAAGTCACTAAGTCCCCCTTGAGTCATCAAACCAGAAACCCTGGGAGAGGCAGACAGGGCCTTCACTCACCTCCTTGTGTTTTTTTAATGCAGCCCAGATGGAAGCAGGGCTGAGGCAGATTTCAAGCCAGCCTGCTAGACCAGATCGGATAGCAGACCAGCAGACAGCACCTCTGAATTGCCTGCTACCAGGAGGCCTCTCTGCATAGGCTGTTTGATTAACACATGCGACTCCTAATCATGGAAGGAAGGATTGTCCTTGCTCTTCCCTTGTCCTTGTCAGACTCACACTCCCCACACAGTGACTGGTGCAAAACTCTCTGGGCAGCTGTCTGCCACTCTCCTGCCCCTCCCAGGAACCGGGTCAGCAGGCTCCCTGTCAGAAAGAGGCCAGGCCTCTCCCCCTTCTCTGTGTGTGGCAGGCTTGGAAGGTAGCTTTCTGAGGGCTCTTTGTCTGGTGAACCAGCCAGCAAGACCTCTGTGTAGCAGAAGCCCCCTCAGGTGCCCCTCCCCTTCCCCTCAAATCTCTTCCACCCTCATCTAACCAGCAGGATACTACTCGAGAGGGTAGAACTCCTGTGGCCCCTGCAGACTCTGGATTCCTGGGAAATGTGCACTGTGTGTGGAATTTACTGTGAATGCCTTAAGTCTCACAATGTTGCTTGCTTACCCTGCGAGAAGGCTGGCAGCGCTGGGATAGATAGGGAACCTTCCGTTCATGCTGTCTTCTCTACTGTGGTTCTTCACTAGGTATCCATTCATTCCAAGGATTCGCTGTACTAAAATTTGAGAATGGGACAGAGGGAAAGATAGACACGGTTTACAGTCTCTGCTCTGATAGGAGATAAAAAGAATGAAAAGAAATGCATCTCAGAAATGGAAGAATCTCTAATGGGGATCATTAGATGAGGAAATGCCTGTCGAGTTACCAAAGACACTTGACACCCTTGCTCTCTGTCTCAAATTACTACCGGCTTCCATAAAGGTCCAGGTCGGTGGTTCAGCTGCCAGGCCTTAGCAAGAGCAGCTCTAGAGAGCGGATCTGTTATGGGCAGCAGAGCATGCCTGACCCCAGCACTCGGCCCCCTAGACTCTTGTGGTCAGGGAGCTCCTAAAGGAACACAAACCTTTTGGAGCTGGGATCCGTTTACTCTCAGCACACTGGGATTTCCTGTTTCTAAGAAAAATGGGGTTGGAAGCTCAACTGCATTAACAGAACACATTGATGGAAATGTAGCTGAAACTGGCTGGCTCCTGGCTCTTTGCAAGCTTGGGTTTGGGAAGAAGGGCATTTGGATGACTTCCTTTTCAAATAATATTCCCTCTCTCTCTCCCCTCCCCCTCTCTCTGAGGGGGTGTGTACCGCACACACGTATGCATATGCCGTGTGTGTATGAGTGCCTTCAGAAGCCAGTAGATTCAAGCCAGATATTACCAATTGAAGGGCCCATTGCCTTTGCCTTCCTGTCTTAGGAACAGAGCCCCCAAAGTGACCAAGGAGGTTTAGAGTGGCAGTTTCCCTAATCCTTCTGCTTTCAATGTGGCTATCCCAGGTATAATGGAAAGACCCATGTTCCAGAGTCTATCACCAGCTCCTGTCTGCTCGAAATGCCATCATAGCTTCCTTCCTTTGGACATCCAGGAAAGTCAAATTACCCCTGACAAGACTATGATAACTGGAAAACATTAAATATTTGATCTTTGCTTAGCAAGGCTCTGTAGCAAATGTTGGCATGGCATGGAAGAGAGGAGAAAAGGCAGAGAGAGTTTCTGACCTGGCCCACAAGCACTCCCCTGAGACATCAGAACCAAAAAGTGGGTGAGGGGAGGCAGGAGGAAGATGCTGAGGTGGGAAGCAGGGCAGTCTGGTGACCTTACACCACAGATTTCTCCATCACACAGCAAGGTGTGGACGCCACGGCACCAGCAAAATCCAAGAGGAGCTATCTGCTTAGATTCCAGGGAATATCGCTCTGTTTTCCAAAAAGAAGTTGGGCCATTATTTTTAGAACTTTTTTTTTTTGAGCCAAAAGATTAGCATGGCTTCCACAGGGAAGTGTAACTCTGTGGTCAAAACCGTGTAAATTATCAGAGGTTCGCTTCATAACAAGAATTGTAGGAGCCAGAGAAATGTCTTCGCAGTTAACTGCTTTTTGCTCTTACCGTGGACCTGATTTCAGTTCACAGAACCTTCCTGGTGGTTTGCATCCATCTGTAACTCCAGTTCCAGGAAATCTAACACCCTCTTCTAACCTCCAGGGCCACCAAGAACACGTATGGCACGTATGCATACATGTACGCGAAATAGTCATACCCACGAAACTAAGTCAACGAATCTTTAAAATATTGTTTGTTTTTTTTTTTAAGGATTGCAATCTTTGAGGTGTTAATTTGAATTGCTGTCCTAAGAGCGACATGCCAGTTGGGATACAGGTCTCTCAGAGAAGCCCACAGATGGAACATGAGGGATGAATGCCCACAAATAGACAGGCAGTGCTGAAGGAATGTCTGACACAATCGTAGACTTTGCAGTCTTCTTCCAGACCAAGCTCTGGGGATGGTGGAGAGAGGAAGAATGAAGAGAACTATGCATGTCTTAGTTCAGGTTGCTCTAGCCAAGTGTCATAGACTGGGTGACTTCAAAACAACAAGCATAGTTTCTCAGAGTTATGGAGGCCAGGAGTCTACAGTTATGGTGCCATCAATGCCAGGTTCTAGTGAACCTCACCCTCCTCCTGGTTAAAGACCACTGACTCCCCCCCCCCCCACATCTTCCTTAAGATGGAAACTAGGCATGTTTCCTGAGATCATTTCAGCAGTCATTCTGTTAATGATGGTCTTCTGCCCATTAAATAACCCTCTCAAAGTCTCCCCTCCTAACACCATAATACCGAGGGTTAAGGAGTTAGCATAAATTTGGAGGGGAATACAAACACTTAATCCAGACCACCAACTAACTATACATCCACCACAACAATGGGGCATTGGAGAAGAACACAGTAAATGAGGCTTTGGAAACATAATCAGGACCATTGAAGATGATTCAGAAGAAAAAGAAACTTCCATAAGCTTCAATTCACTTGAGAGATTTTTGGAGGAGGGGACGGGAGCCACATCTGCAGGTCATGAACTGCGGCCTTTGCCAACATGGCTGCCCAAGAGCAGGGATCGAATGCGCAAGGATAGAGATGTTCCAGAATTCATCCTTGAGATTTCAGAATAGGTAACAGAACCCCGGCACTATTCAATACTCTCATCATCAACTGTCAGTTGAACACTCACTATGTCTATCACGTGGGCAGCACCAGTGATGCCAACCGAGCATGGCTTTTGATGGGTTCATTGCTTATAGGAAATGGGTGGTCATCATGCTCAAAGCAGCAAGTGCGTTCAAAACAGTGATGTGAAACATCACAAGAGGACATCACCGGAATGAATGTCCACCTAGGCTCAGGGGATGCCTGTCTAAGGATGGTCTCTGGAAGAGGTACCGTGGTACTGGTGGTGTAAATGACCTAGGGCTTGTGGGACAGTCAGCCTTAAAGAGGGGAAGCAGGAAGTGAGAAGAGAGTGTCATGACAGTGAGTGGCCTAAGTACAGGACACTGGGTGAGGCGGTTGGTTATGGCCTGACCCCAGAGACCTTTGACCCCCAAGAGTCCTGGACATAGGCTGTAGAGAGTTTGCATCTCTGAAGTGTGACAGGGAAATTGGTCCGTGTTTTGGAAAGAGGATAAGCCACATCACATTCGCTTCTGTCAAGTGATCACTTAATGGTACCTTCCGCATAAGAGCACTCACCGGGCTAAGTAGAAGTTTGGCCTATGCAAAGAAAAGCCTATCTCAAGCCCTCAGAGGCCTCCAGTGAACTTGGGAGAGATGGGGAGTGAGAAAGGGGGAGGGAACCCCTTATCTGTAAAAGCCACAGGAGATTGGAATGGGGGGTGTGATTCTAGGAGACACACAAAGGAAGTGGAGATGGTTCGGCCTCACCCTCTAGGGCCTGATTGGAGGCCCCACCTTTTCTGTTCTCCTTTCCTTTCCCTGGAAACATCACCGGGATTCTTCCTCTTACTGACAGCAAAAGCGCTACTACCGGGTACAGACAACTATGGGTTCGAGTGGGAAAGCCATGCACACTGGCGACACCCTTCACAGACTCCAATGGTCCGCTGGTAATCCTCGATGTGTGCTTGGGGTGTGACTCCAGGCTCCAGCTCTAGGTGTTCTCATATAAACACTATAACTAATGGCCACAAATGCAGGGAGGGGCAGGGGAGACCTGAATGTGAATTGTTTTTGTTGTTGTTGTTGTTTATCTGGATTCTGTTTGTTTCTGGTTTCTGTTCTTACCTCAAGTCTGTGTTCGGCTAACTACTCACAGTTGAATATGCAAATGACTCATTAGACAGGCTCCAATGGAATTGATATGTCAGGCATAATGTCAGTCAGAGTCTTCCTGGGCACCCACCCCCTTCCCTTCTCCTGTCCCATGAATGTGCATGTAGGTTATGTCCTCCCTTCCCCCCTACACACACACACACACACACACACATTCAACAGGACCTCGAAGCTATGGGACATTCACTTCAGATCAGGAATATAAGGCCTGACTTCTTCACATATCACCTGTTACCTTCAGGCAGCCACATGGACAAGTGAAACTTATTTCACCTAAGTCACTCTGACCCACAGACCTTAAGTGTGTCCAAGCCATCTGAGGCCTGGCAGAGGTAGAGCAGGGTCGTCCAGTGTGGTGAGAATTAGAGCGTCGGGATGGCATAAATACTGCTTAGAAAGACCTCTTATCATCCATTCGATTTGCTCACTCTTTCTCTCTCCCCCTCCCTCCTTCTTGCTCTTTGACGGAATTGCCTCAGGGCTGGTGGTTTCAAAACTAGCAGCTGCAAACTTATGAAGGAAAAAAACTGAAACCACAACCCTGTCTTGTGAAAACCGTGTGCCAGTCTAAAAGTGGCAGCCCATGGGGGGTGGGGGGGGGGCTGTTAACCTTCGGGACATAGCAGTAGGTATCACGGGGATCTCTAAGTCAGGTCTTTAGTGGAAAGAGGAATTGTTCCCTGTCTAGGTAAGGGTGAGTAGGGTACCAAGGACAAGGGCGGGAGAAAACAGAAGAGGAGGAAGAGGAGGAGGAGGAGGAGGAGGAGGAGGAGGAGGAGGCATCTGGCCAGGAGATTAGCCTCTTGGTGGTGGCTCTGGCACAGCCTCAGCCCTCTGAAACAGTCGGGTTCTCAGATGCAAAGCAGACCAGCTGTAACTTCCACATTGCTAATGTCTTCATCCAGAAGACCAGAGAGGTCCAGCCTTCCCGCCTAAATCACCTGTGGCTTCTGAGCCCTGCCTGGTGGAGATACCTGCCTCCCCCACTCCTGGGTCAGACCTATCCTCTTCCATCTCCCCACAGATGCCCACTGCACTCACCTACATATTTACCCTTCTAAAACATATACAGTAAGACAGAAAGATACTTCCTGAAACCCCACCTCAAATTGCCACCCCATCATCCCTTTCTAGGCACAAATCATTCCAAGCATTTAGCGAGGGGACTGCAATGGGAAAGACCCTCTTAGAAAGAACAAGTCCTATGTGTGCCCAAGCTGGACCCAGGTACTCCTTAAAGGTTTCTTCTGATATGGATATCACAAGCTTCTGATATGGATATCATAGGTAGATAGGTCTGGGCTTGGACTATTTCTCTTTCTGCTTATAGTTCTTGAGGAGCCTCTTTGACAAGAACAAAAGAGATATTTGAGTCATCTGACCAGGTTAAGAGAGTCTCCACTCTGAATAGGAAGCTTACAGGCACGCATAGCCCTAGCCAGGTGACTCAGATACAGATCTTGCAGGTCTTTAGTAAGAGGGACAGAATAAGAAAGATCCCAATGCACCCCAATGGTAAAAACAGGACAAAAGCATTCTGGAGTGAATTTTAAATAATACATATTAAAATAAAAGCAAAGCGGGTGAATCAACCCTGGGTGGGGTTAATGAGAGAAAGCTTCAAGGGAGGAAGTAAGTTTTGAGTAGAGGTTGAAGCATGGGCGGGGCCACGGCTGGGGCAGAGGGAAGAGGAACTGCATACTGTGGGGGAGGTGGCATGTGTGTGTTTGGGAAGGGTGCTGTGACTACACAGTGGCCCTGGAAGCAGTGTCCCACTTGTCAGTCATGTTCAGAGTTAGTATCAATGGGCTGGGGTAGATTTCCAAGGAAGAGTCATGTTCGATATTGACATCAGGAGTGTGGTCTGGGCACTCCCACTTTGGAAAGAACACATACCCTGGATCCAGTCAACTCTGAGTTTACCTCTGAGCTGGGCCACTTATAATCTGGTCAACCTCACAGGCCTCACCTCCCTGAACTGTAAAATGAGGAAATTATTTCATAAGACTCTGGTGAGGATGAAATTCAGGGAGATAACGGACACCACGGGTTTGTTTAGTTCCTCACCTGATAAAGAAGGGCTCCTGAGCGTGTGGGTGGCTGGGACATCAGGCCTGTAGCTCACAGGCTAGAATGACAGCTGGGGGAAACCGTGTCAAGCTCTCAAAAGGAAAAGGGTGCCTTGGGGATGCCTAGATCCTGAGCTCAGCAGATCGGCCTCGGTCTCCGTCTCCATGTGTTCCCAAGATGAAGTCAGTCCAGCTCTGCACGCAGCTCAAAGGCTGGATCTAATTGATGCTTGTCTGTAGAGCTAAACATCAGCCTCAGAGGCCAGTCTGCTGCAGACTGAGCCCTCACTACCTAGATTTAATGCTCAATGCTGAACGGAATTAATGAGAACTTCCAGCCACACATGTGCCGATAAATGTGGAACAACCTACCGTCTGGATTTGTGTAGTGTTCACCTATTTCCATGGTGATGCCAGGCTGCCGGTATGATGTCTCTGTGTGTGGAGCTAGGAAGAGATGTTCTCTCACCTCTCACCACGCCTGCATCCGTGCCCCCATCCCTGAAGCTGGCTGAAGCTGGGCTCCCAGCAGGTCGGGCTCCTGCTCTCTAAGCTAGGCTTTCTTGCCTTTGTCTCTAATCCAAGGAGTTGAAGGGGAAGGGAGGGGAGGCATTCCTACTCTCTCCTCTGTCCTGTGTTGGGCAGAAGTAAAGCTTCCCACCCAGGAGCCACTTCCTCTGCTCCAGTTCCAGACTGATGAGCAAGTTCATTTTCCTCATGAGCTGAAACAAAAAACAAAACAAAACAAAAAAACGTGGTACTCCCATGAGCCCTCTGCAGAGCTCAGCTTTAAGATGAATCGGGGCAGGCCCAAGTGCATAGCATGGAGCCTTAGGGTTTACCAATACACTTCCTCCACGGAAATACTGTTGCTCCTCTACCTCTTGCCCCCACAAATGAGGCAGCTACAACTCGGCCACACCCACACCTGGACACAGGTGAGATGGCCAAGGCCTCAGGCTCCCAGCTTCCCTTTACTGCTCGCTGATGAGCTGCAAGTTCAGCTAGCGGGGAGAATATGGCTTCCTCAGTTCTACTGCAGTTCCAATACAGAGAGTGAGATGCTAGAGCCAGAGGTCTGAGCAGACCTCTGTGTGTTCCCTGGCTGTACAGATGAAGGCACTGAGGCCAGAGGGCAAGGTCTCAGGCAGGTCACTTCTAGAGATGGCGTTCTCTTTCCCGTCTCTCTCCCATCTTTCTCCTCTTTCTCCCTATCCTCCTCTCTACCCCACCCCAGCCCCACCCCACTGCTGCTGGGCAGTTTTCTGAGAGTTGACACTGACATTTTGCTCACATCATTTCTTCTGTAACCACCATGGCTTCTGTGAGCACCTGCCCCCTCTCCAGCCAGTTCTATACCTTCTTCTTCTTGCTCAGAACCCTGGGCATCCTGGCACATCAGCAGATGATCCAGATCCACTCCAGCTCTGCAGTAAAAGGAATGATAGGGTAACGCAGACCTGGGGCAAACACCCGGGCAGGTCTGTGTTAGGATATCCTCCTTCAAGTATGGGAAAGAGCATGCCTTTAGTGCCCTCTTGAAGCAGCAGGCATTGCCAACTACCAAACGAACCTGCAAAGCCTGCATTATGCCTGCAATATAATATGGCAAGCCATCCCAACTTAGTACCTTTTATTAGTCCCCTAATTGTCACCCTGAGTTTGTCTGTGAGAGTAGCTGCCCACCAAGCCCTAAGGAAGAAGGAAAAGAAAGGAATCTACAGCTTCCCACAACCCCATCTCTGACCACCAGAGAACCCACCCTGCGGCACACAGTCTTCTCCTAGTGCTTGAGAGCCACACTGGGTTTATGCAGTGAGGACATGGCCGCCTCTGAACATCCTGGCTCATGGAGAGTGGGAACGCTCTCTCCTAAATCTTACTAGACAGTAGTTCGAATTTCCTCCACAGAGACCTTATCCACTAGTACATTAGGACCCCAACCCAGCACTGCTAGGAGACTGTTATGCTCTACAGTTCAAAGAAAAAAAGGTAGGAGAGGAGTTGATTAACTGGGACCGGAAAAGAGCTTATTCTATGTATAAACAATGAGCCCTTGTCCCTGGCAGGTCAGGTGTCCTGATCTCTCTCCCAGGTGGGAGGGAAGAGCTGCCGGCCGCTCTCCTCTCACGGCCCTGAGTTTAGGAACAGGATTTCCTCTGCACATTGTCAGAGAGCAGATAAAATCTTAATCTCAGGCATGCACAGCCACAGGCCTTGGGCCCTGCCACTGTGTGCTTAGCTTTCAGAAGTGAGACTGAACAATGGCGTTGGGACTCAGTCTGTGAGTGGAGAAGGGGGAGAAAAATGCATCACTGTTTTTGGCTTCCTTGTACCACTGGGTAGAGGTCTTTATCTAGTACCATTTTGCTTGTTTTCTTTGTGTGTGTGTCTGTTTATCTGTGTGGTGGATGCACATGCGTGCAGATGTGCTCACCTGTGTGTGTGTGTTTGTGTGTGTGTGGTGTGTGTATATGTGTGTGTTTGTATGAGTGTGTATGTGTGTGTGAGTGTGTATGTGTGCATGTGTATATGTGTGTGTGTATGTGTGTGTGTATGGTGTGTGTATGTGTGTGTATGGTGTGTGTATGTGTGTGTATGGTGTGTGTATGTGTGTGTATGGTGTGTGTATGTGTGTGTGTATGTATGTGTGTGTGAGTGTGTATGTGTGTGTATGGTGTGTGTGTGTATGGTGTGTGTGTATGTGTGTGAGTGTATATGGTGTGTGTGTGTATGGTGTGTGTGTGTATGTATGTGTGTGTGTGTGTGTGTGTGTGTGTGTGTTTCAAAGGTTAGCTTTGGGAATCTTACCTTTGTCATGCTCCACCTTGTGAGCTCAGGTCTTACACTGAGCCTGGAGCTTGCCTGCTACCTAGCCCCAGCCAGGTGGTCACCCCCCGCTTCTGGCTTCTATGTGGACAGTGGGTTCTAAATGCAGGTCCCCATGCTTACAGGACAACACTTCATCCACTGAGCCATCTGCTTCCCACCACTGCCCCACACTGTTAATTACAGTGTTCAAATAGAGGCTCTCACCTCTTCAAGTCAGGCTCTTGGCAAGAGCTTGGCATCGGCCGGCCAGCAGAACTCAGAAGATGGGAGAAGTTTCAACCTTATCTTCCCTGATGTTCGTGCTAAGAGCTGGCTTATTTTCCCAACATGCATCCTATGCCTTTTCAGAGTAGGAAGAGCCAGAATTTTAGAAATCGTCATTGTGGGCAGAGTATCAGAAAGTACTCTTCCCACAACTTTGTCAATGCCACACCTAACTACAAAATATTCCTTATGGGAACATACAGTTTATCCCTGTTGAAGGTGTCGGTCAACCAAATTAGCATGAGAAACTTTAAGGTGTAGACAAGTTGAAAAGCAGACCCATTCTCCATGGGATCCCACCATCCCTAAGTCCCTAAGAATGGTCTCTCCTTTTAGCATCTCCTTTTATCCTCACCACCCCACAGTCCTTGGAAAACTCACATCTCAAAAAGCATCCCTAAGTTGTTCATGTGACCAGTATGCATGTGCAGAGCAAAGTTTGGATGTCCACCTACGTGAGTCAGTACGCGCTCAGATCCACCATTCTTAAGACTTGTTTCTGAACTTATTGAGTAGAGAGGAGGGCTGTGTAAAGAGCAAACTAGAGTTGCAGAAGCCATGAGGCAATGCAGAGGACCTGCATCAGGCTCTAGGATCCTGAGTGACTCACTGGCTTCCACGGCAGCAAAGAAAGGCTCTGAACTCAGGAGAGGTCAGACTCGAGGACACAGATTTTCCTTTCCTTCTGATGGTGCCTTAGGAAACAAAAGGACTGGCGTGCTCTGGGTCGCTGAGTTCTCATTCCATGCACTTTCTGCTGCCACTGCCTGGAGTAGCATCTTGAAACAGTCAAACCAAGGGACTTGTAGCAGATGTACCATCAAGAGGTGCATGCATTATTTGCCAGTGTAATGCATCAAGAAGAAAGAAAAAAATCTAACTAATGCTTTTGGGGGGAAGGACCCAGTTTGGAGAATGAATGTTTTCCCCAGGTGTGCTGTGTCTCATCCTGAATTTTCCAATTGTCATTTCCCAACCCCCATGAGCCTCTGATGAATGTGTCCAGAAATCCTTTAGAGATGAAAGTTGACAAGTCTTGTCACATGAAAATGAAGATGCCAAGTAGGTCCAATGTCCCTCTTCCTTCTCAAGGAATTCCTTTCACACGTGCTGCCCGGGAAAAGAGGCCCTGGGGGGAAACGAGGATGCCGTGTCCTTTCCAATGTAAGAAGTTCATCATAATCTGTGCAAAACAGCACCTTTGGATAAACACAATGTGGCTATATATACCCCTGGCCATTTCCTGTTGCTCTTGCAGCTCGTGCGGGCTCGAAGGTAGGGTTAGGCTGTGACCAGAAGCCACATGGTGACATGCACATTAGCCTGTGCCCTCTGCTTCCTGTGCTGCCCGCAACTGGAGCCAGACAAATGCTTGTGCTTCCCTGGAGGGGAGGGAATCCTGGGAGTTATGAGGCTCGCAAGTGTGCCCATTCATTCCCTGTGTGCAAACTGCCTGGTTACAGATAGGTACAGGAGAGGGCTAGCGCGCATGCCTGAAGAGTTAGTGTGTGTAAAGTTTCCGCCACAAAGCAAAGGTCAAGTTGGAAGGTGTAGCTAGCAAAGTGAACAGTCTTCTTTATTTTGTATTAAAGAGACAGCCTCAAGAGAAATCTCACATGGTGAAGTTAGGTGAAAAAAATTGCTTGGTAAAACTGAAGTTCACGGCTGTGTGCTAGAAACCCATCATGTGTGCTGGAAATAGCAAGCGTGTGTGTTTTTTTTTTTTTACTTCAGTATCTCCTCTCATCTTAGGATTTCAGAATGTTTCAGTAGACATCCCACAGTGTAATTTTGGAGCAGAGAGGAGTAGGTGGCAGGTGGGACTTCCACTTACTGAACAGTGAGATAGAGGCATTAACACAGAGGGTTGCTTAGGAACCTGTAGCAAGGCAGGAGATGGGCGAAGATAAACATCTCCAGGCCCTCCTTCTGCTCAGCCAGCCTCTAACATGGTATTCCTGGCCTCCCTTCCTCTCACTTGGGGGAACTGAGATCTTGGGTAGAACAATGCAGGTGTTTGGTTTTTTCCAGATCCAGGTAGAATCCGGGACCTTGAGTGTCCCAGGCAAGTACTCTCCCCCTGAGCCATGTGCAGAGCCAGAAGCAGGCGCTCTGAGCGAGCTCTTCAGGAAACCCTCATGCCCAAGCAGAATCACTGTCTGAATCACACGGGCAGCTTTTTCAGTCAGTCAAGTGCTTGCCTTGCAAACATGAGGCCTCGGGGTCCACACTCAGAGCCACCACAAAGAAGTCAGGTATGGTGGCATGTAAGTGTGACATCAGTGTCAGTGAGGCTGAGACAGACAAATGCCTGGGACCCACAAGGTGAGAGATCCTGTCTCAAAAAAAAAATGTGGACAGCATCTGAGAAATGACAACATGGACGCTGAGTAATTCATTTATAGGATAAATGGCTAGGGTGTGCTGACTGTTGGCTAGGCATGATTCTAGGGTACAGTCTGCCTTCATAGAGTTAAATCTAATGGGAGAGAGACACATATCACACACACACACACACACACAATTTCTAAATGTGTTATGTTTTGTGCACTCCAAGAAGGAGTGCTAAGTGTAATTTGGATTGGAGGTTTTTAGAAAAGTCCCCCTGAAGACAAGATGTTCACACCCAGATGCTTAAGATGAAGAGAAGCACATGCATCATTGCTTCCAGCACATAACCAAAGCAAATCGTGATTCTAAGAATTGGCGACTAGCATAAAAAGGAAAATCCAGTGATCTCTTGGGTTTGCGATGCCCATTTAGCAGATCACGCTTCCTATTTCTAATAGAGATTTATGACAGGAAAAGCGACTTAAAAATAAGACCCGGGAAGGTAGAATCCCTCAATGACTTGTCACAAGGGTTCCGAGAAACAGTGGTTTTGCTTCCAGATGTGACGGAGGGTATTTGAAGTAGCTTTATGAAGGCGGGATCCTGTGAGAAAGTTGAAGAAGAGCTCTCTGTAGCTCGGGCTTTATCAGTCTCACGGCTCTGCTTCTACGTGTACTCTTGCTGCTCAAAGGGAAGATGGGTGGCCGCACAGTCTCTAGCACTTGCTTAGTTTGATTGTGAGCTTTTCCACTGATTACCTTCCACTCACTGCAGGAGCTCTGAGATTCCCACCTGTACAAGTCATTTGGGAGGAGAAAGCTCATTTCTTCTTCTTCTCCTGGACCCAAGGGTCTATCACCCACTCTGGAATGTTCCAGAAATTTGCATTTGAAGTCGATACCTTAAGCAACTCAGATGCCTCAACCTAGGGAACAGGCTGAGGATGCTGCTGGGACAGTGGGTCAGACAGCATCTCAGTAGCTCCGCGTGGTTCTATCGTTTGAGGGGCTTTGTTGGTGCTTGCTGCTTTGGGCCTTCCCTAGTTCCTCTGAATTGTGCTACCCTGAATGAACGGGGCCAAATTACTAGATGGAAAAAGTAATAACAATAATCCGCAAAGTGGTACAGATCTGGGTTTATTGGGTGTCCGAAGTCAAGCTACAAAGATGACTTTTGGCCACAGCTGGCCAGAAATATCATGGTGGTATATCCAGAAGAACACCTTCTGTCTGATGCCTGTATCTATATTTGTGTAATTAACCAAATCTCTTTAGTTGCCTCCTTTTCTTCCAAAGCAAAGAATGTTGCCCAGAAAAAAAAAAATCTTAATGCATTCTTAATGCATTCAATCTTCTCTCTCTCCCTCTCTCTCTCTCTCTTTCTCTCTCTCTCTCTCTCTCTCTCTCTCTCTCTCTCTCTCTTTCTCTCTTTCTCTCCTCCCCACCTCTCTGTGTCCTTCCCTCTCTCCCCTCTCTCCCCTCTCCCCACCTCTGTCTTTCTCCCTCTTTCCCCCTCTCTTTCTCATCACGATCTATCATCAGAACTTTAAAAAGGCTAAAAATGAAGTGGCCCTTCCCAGAGACCAGTCAGCTCCCACATGCTTCTCCTATCTGCCCTGCCATCAGCACACTGAGGAGGGTGACAGAGCACATGACAGTGACTGGGCCTTGCTGCCTGACATGTAAGAAGCTTTCTGAAGCGCACCGAAAATACCTCAGTAGCCACATGTGGAGAAAACTCTAGAAATTGTTGCCAGAGATTTGACTTGGTTCAAAGACTTAGGATCAGGGATGGGTGCTTGCGGAAGAAAGAACAAGCAAGAAGAATGAGAGAACTGTGTTCTGTTACACCGTAAAGAGCCCCTCCACGTACGCACAACATTTAGCCCAAGTGATTAGAGTTGCTGGGGTTTGTGCACATTCAAGGACCACAGTTAGAGCAAAAGGCGTGACTTAGTTTGAGTATTGTACACGATTAAACCTGCTTAGGATGCAGGGAGATTTGGCAGAGCCAGGATGAGGAGCAGGAGTGGATCATGTCTTCAAAGATAGCTGCAAATGGGATGCGTCCCTCCTTGTGACCTAGGCCGCCGACAGCGTGTTTTGCTTGGTTTGCACCAATGCCCTGGCTCGCTGTCACTTGCTCTTTAGTGGCCAGTTTCATTTCCTGGTTTTGAGAAGATGGCAGTGAGGCCCGCTGCTTTGGCACGCTGTCCCTGAAGGAAGTGTGCAGTTTGAAAATGTCAGAGCCAGCAGGCTCATGTCCAGTGCATGCCATCAATCAGCCAAAGTCTCTGGACACCTGATGAGCCCGGATGCAAGTTCAAACAGCCAGGAGTGAGAAGATAAAGATCCTGCCTTAAACCTGCCTACCCTAACCAAGGGGAAAGATCAAAATGAGAGCAAAGTAGCATCTATGTAGACGAATTAACATATTCGAGACCACTGTGCTCATGGACCAAAAATGCAGTGGAAAACATTGGCCACTTTGGAAAGGGCCTGATATCTAGAGTCCAGAGTGATGGGTTCAGGGAGACTCCTGTTCAGTCTTGAGGTAGGAGTGGACCTCAAATCTCACTTATCCTTGCTATTGCAGCATCATAGAAAGAGGTGAACTTAGAGAAGGCATCTTCTGCCCTTGCCATTAAACAGAGAGAAGCAGAGACCACAAGCAGGAGTCACACAGGGCAGACTCATTCTGCTTCCTCCGTGGGCAGCTAACTTCCTCTTCGGTGACACACAGGTAATGGTGGCTAGCCTTTGCACTGACAGAGTCAAGGTGAACACATCATCTGTAAGATGGGAGAAATCTGAGAAAGCAATGTCCTTCCCAGACTAGTCTTCAGCTTAACTCTTTAGGAAGCTGACCCTCGACTCAGAAGGTTGCAACTGTCTCGTTTGGAATTCACTGAAGGTTCAGTTCAATGACAGAGAAATAGACGTCAGAAGTCACTGAGTGGCTGGGCATCATGGCAAGAAGGGAAGCACTTAAGGTGACTTTAATACCCTCTCTGACCAGCGCTCCTGGTGGCTAAATGGCTAGGGATGGGCATCTAGAAAGGAGTTTTTTTAAACATGACTCCCCAAGATTCTCAACTTCATACAGTCTTGAAGGGAGAATAGGTCAAAGGAAAACTGAGGCACACGTCTGGAATTTGGGGTGCTGGGTCCTGTGGTTTCCTGATGGGAAACCCTCCCTGTGGGATCCAGAGACAAGACTCGGGCAGAGGTTCCCTGAACATTGTCACTGAGGCTGACTGTCTAGGGCAGCTTTGAGTCTTTCCTGTTTAAACTTTTCACCTAACCCCAGTAAACAGGAAATGCAAGCTACTAGAGCTGAACACACAGCCACTCCCTGGATCCCCCCCACCCCCGGCTCCCTGCCCCCACGTGCCCAAGCACGCTGTACTTTGTTTTCCTTTCCGACAAGTTGTACACGCTCATTAAAAATATGCACAGCAACCAGAACTCATTACAAATTAGAGCAGGCAGTAACCCTTACTCTGGAACTTAGGAAACTTTCCCCTGGAAGGGAAATGGGTACTAGTGAGTTACACTTTCCAGAGCTAGTTGGAGCACCGTCGCTTTGGAATGCCTGGATGCCATGAACGAAAGGTGTGCTGAAACTAGTCCTGTCATACCTGAAGTTTCACCTGGTAACAGGATATCCCAAGTCAGTTTGTCACTTGAGTAACTTTGGTTGAGAATATAGGAACTTGGAGAGACTTTTGGACTCGTGCCCAATGCAGACATGCAGGATGCATTCCAAGTATGGATAAAAATGTCCACCATGGTGAACACATCTCAAAACAGACACAGCTATGCCACAGGATGTCATGTCATTTACTGGCTTCACAAGTATTCTGTATTTTGTTTATGTTTATTATGATCTGTTATGTTTATTATGGTTTTTGTATTTGTTTTGTTTGTTTATTAATGTTGTTTATGGGATCAGTGGGAAACTGATTCTCAGGTGTTAGAGGAGAAGAGTAGTCAGGGGTTGTGTCACTTGTGTGCATATTTTGTTATAAGAGTATTTGCATGAGTTGAATATTTATAGCACAGTTTTTAGGAGCTCTGAAAATGCAGTTATTTGTATCAGTAGGTATGCAGGTGGGAGATCATAAACAAGAGGACCCCACCACCCCTCTACAGTCCCCAAAAGAAGCATACCTACCAACCCCAGGACAAGGCTGTCTCCCTGGTCAGACATTCTCCGAGAGTATGGGTTTATTTAAGTAGAGGAGTCTGGTTACCCTCTGTAACTCAGAGACATATTTTCATATTAGCTTTAACTCTTGGGTGGACATGATCTTCTGAAATCCCTTTCCAGGCTCAGTTGATTGGATTCACAAAGCTACACAGAGATGATGGCCTGGTGAGAGTCTGATGAAAGGCAGCTAATGCAGAATTCAGAATGAGAGAGGGCCTGGAGCTGTGCTCATGTTGAAGATTTCTTGTCTAGCTTGAATGAAGCCTTTAGTTCCACCTTCAGCACTGCATGAAACCAGTTGTGGTGTTTCATGTTTATAATCCCAACACTCAGGAAGTAGAGGCAGAAGGCAGGAAGAGCCAAAATTCAAGACCATTCCTGACTGTGCTGTAAGCCTAAGGCCAGCCTGGTCTACATAAGACCATATTGAAAGTCAGGGGAGCTTGAGAGGTTGAGAGAGGAGGGCTGGGTGCCCCCTTGATGCTGTGTTCTCATCTGCGAAATGGCCACTTGCTTTGGTTCCCCTGAAAACATTATCACACTCACCTCCACTGGCTTCTGAGAAAGTATGAAGCACAAAGTACAGTTTTACAGAAGGACCTGCTTCACCCCCCTCCATAGATGGCCTCCCCCAGGCCAGAGCACAAAGTTTTTGCTGCTTGCATGATGGTTTTCTCTTCTGTCAAAATTGTACAAGTTCAGTGAGCCAGATGTGGTGCCACACTCCCAGCCAGTTGGGGGCCTTAATTGGGAGGATGATGAGCGTATGAGTTGGGTTAGCCTGGGCTACATAAGGAGACTCAGTCTCAAGAAAACAGAAGCAGTCAAACAAGAAATACCTAATTTAAAGTAAACACAAGGGGATGAGGATGTCACTCAATGGTATAGTGTGCATGAGGTTCTAGGTTTGGTTCCAAGCACCACTATAAAGAAATAAAGGGACTTAAATAAGTCCACAGTGAGAATCTAATCCTTCTTTCCAAGCCATGAACATATCTGTGAGCATTCATTTTCTGTCTTTTAAATATATTTTTGATTTCTGTTCACATATGCACGTAGTATATGGGGGATACATCTCACACATATGTGTGGATGGGAAGACAGGAGGTCAGTGTCTAATGTCTTATTCATTTGATTACTCTGTACCCTATTTTTTGAGAGAGTGTCCCTTTCTGAATGTAGGACTCAGTGATTGGCCATTAACCTCTGGGAACTGATCTGTCTCTGCCCCATTGTCTAGCTCTTAATGGCTTCTGTGGGTTTGAACCCAGATTTCCATGCTTTACTGACTGAGCTACCTCTTCACCCACAAGATTAATGTTAAACAAAAATAGCTAATACATAAATAAATTTCTGTAAAAGATTCAGAGAGATGGAAGGAAAGCCTTGGTGACTGATCCTGACTCCTAGTCTTAATTGAGCTACTACAGGTCTCTATCAAGGCATACTGAGGAGCTTAAGATAGTTCCTTGAATCATAAATCACTTTCTTGCCTCCAGAAACTTTCTTGCAGGCCCTTTTGCCACAATGCTTGTAAAGTCGACAATCTACTCATATTCAAATGTACTGGACTCCTGAAGCTTAATTTATAAACAATTGAGTACTCAGCCATCAGGACTGTTCTGCTTAATCAAAACTTGCCTGCAAGTCACCTATCATCTTTACGTATATATGTATGAGCATCTACCATGTATATGGATATATATGTGACCATCTACCTACCATCTTTATGGATATGTGTGTGACTGTCTACCATCTTTATGGATCCGTGTGTCACTGTCTACCATCTTCATGGTTATGTGAGTGACCGTCTACCATCTTTATGGATCTGTGTGTGACCTTCTGCCATCTTTAGGGATCTGTGTGTGACCTCCTACCATCTTTATGTATATGTGATTGTCAGAGGTTTCTTGGGTTAGGTTCTCATAGTAGCACATCGAACTCCGGAGCATGGAGGGATGAGGAAAAATAGCTAAGGTCCACCATTGGGCTTCTCATCTTAGCCTTCCATTGTGGCACCCTGTACCTGAAGCTTGCTGCTATTGTAGCATAATGTTCAGAGAATTTATTCAGAAACTCGCTCACAGGGGACCAGGCACTCTCTTTGTTGTCTCCTTTTCACTCCATCCACCTGCTCGGGTGACATAGCTATCATTGCAGAAAATGCGAAATATGAAGAGTGATGCTTGTTCAAGAGTCCGTAGTTGATCAGGAATCAGAGCTCCAGACCCTCTCTCAGTGCTCTTTCCATGTACACTTGCTTAGCGTCAGCCTCTGCTTCTTGCCAACATTCTACCCCAAGAAATAACATGGGGCCAGTGCATTGAAATATGGGGTAGCCAATGTTCATTACTCAAGGATATAAAGCCCAGAAAGCCCTCCGTCTGACTCCATCCACTGGTGCTGAGGCTCTTGAAGTGCTTCCAGGTGGCCCACTGACGTTCAAGGCCATTCTCGCTGCTAATTATCTAATTGCCGAGCAATGGGATAGAATGAACAAAACCCATCTTGATAGCTACAAAGACCTGGGCTGTACTCCTGGCACACCACTTCAAGTTGTATGGCATTAAGGCTGCTATACATCCTAAATCAGGCACTGAGTTAGGCACCATCTATCCTCCCTGCATTAGAATTATCATGAGAGCCAGATAATACCAAGACTGTAAAAGCACTTTGGACAACAGCAATAAAACAGCTGGCTATGCAATTGTTGTCAATGTTTGGCTCATTCATATTTTTTTAAGTCAGGATTGAAAAGATTTCATCCACTGATGTCCACATAGAAGACAAAAACGAGAAAACAGAACAACAGCAATAACCCTAGCAAAGCCTTTATAGTATTGTGCTCTAGAGTCCTGTCTGACAGGATCTGTGCTGGGCTTTCCAGTGTGTAAACTGAAACAAAAGAAAAGAAAGAGGCGGCAGCCAGTAAGACTTGGTTTCGCATTTTCCCTTTGGTTTTCTGATTAGAGACTCCCCTGCAAGTGCAGAGAGAACCTCAAAAGATCATGCTTGCTGCGGATAAGCACCAACTCAGTGCTTATCAGCCCCTATCTCCTGCAAGCTCACTCTCTGGAGGCTTCAAAGGCAGGGGAGAGCTCATAGCCTCGGCTCTGCTCTGAGAGATGCACCAGCTCCTGCTAGGTTTCAGCTACAGGTGTAGCCCCTGCAAACCTTGTCCCCCTTCTTCCCAACTAGAGTCATTTGCCCCCATCTGGAGAAAAGGAAGGTGTGGGAGCTTGACTATGTATGGGGATGGGTGGAGGAAACAAGTGTAGAAAGGCTGAGAAAGTGGGGGAGGGGAAATGCAGACTGCCTATCCACCCTTACTTCTTACACACACACACACACACACACACACACACACACACACACACACACTCCTGCTTGCCCTTATAAGCTCTGCTCCTCAATCGGAAGCTCTCTTCTGCTCCCTGCCCACCCACCCCTCTCTCCTTGGTTCACCCACCCCTCTCTAGTCCACTCTTCTCTGGCAGAGAGGGACAGGAGATGGGAGGGGCTGGGAGAGGGTGGGGGAAGGGGAACCAGCATTTTATTAGGCTGTTGAATTTGATTTATTAGGGGGGGAAAATCCTTCGCTTTCTTGCCACACAGGTTACTCTCAAAGTGAAAACTCTATTTTACTTTGAAAAAAAAAATGGAGAAAGTGCCTCCAGTTATGAATGGAGTTCTTTGTTACCTTCCAGATCGACAAGACAGACTGTTTGGTTCCTGTCTGTTCGCTCGCAAAAGAGCGCAGGGGCCTGGGAGACAGATGTGGCCTTAATTGCCTGGGAATATTAGAGGATCATTAAGCCGTTTTGACAGGATTTTCCTCTTGCTGAGGGAACGGAGGGCCTTGGTTGAGCCACGGCTTGGCCTCTCACCCCTACCTGCAAGGGAGGGGACATGAATCTTGACTCTCTTGCCCTGGTCTTATAAAGGAGCACATGACTCCTTGTCCCCATCTCTGACTTTGTGGACTTTGTGTCTGCATCCCATACACTCAGGGACCAACCTCCCAAGAAACCTGGGACCTGTCTGCAGTGGGGGGTGGGGAGAAAAGCTGGCTTTTGAAATTGTGGCACACAGATGTTTTCTGATTTGAAACGGAATAGCGGTCCCTGCGAACCCATTGGAAGTCTGCAGTGCTTTGCAAAGCCTCTAAACTCTGGGGCCTTGCAGCTGAGCAGCACATACAGTCCCCTGCAGAGGGTCCATCAGTTCCCTACTGATCAGGGGGCTGACTGGCAGCTAAGGCTCCTTGCTGCTGCTAGCATCTTCAGAGAGGATTGCACCGACTACGCCTAGCCCTGGAAAAGATCAAAATTGAAAGGGTATTTTCCACAGAGTGTGTGTGGATTTCCCATTACTGAAAAGTAGGATACTCTGAGTGGGGAACTTCTTTTTAGGAATGTGCCCTGTGAGAGAGTAGACAGAGAGCGGCCATGCTGTCTGGCTAGACTGCAAGGGTGCTCTATAAAGCTTGTGAGCACCACAAGAGGGACTGGGAGTAACTCCCCTGCCACAGCAAACAGCAGAACCCAGAGAAGCTCCTGAGATAGCTATTTGGGTCTTCCTTTGGTCTTCATCTCTATTTGGTGATTGTGGAAGTCCCATGGAAGCTCACAAATTAGAGCAGAGAAATTCTTGAACACTGCCGGGTTATCAAAGAGCATAAATACGTTCAACCTCGTGTCTTAGAACATTCTGGTCATGTTTCTCTCACAGCTTGTATGCTCTCCTCTCACTTAACCCATGCCGTTTTGTCCATGCACATCAAAGCAGATATTTAAATACTCACTTAAACTCAAAGTATTGAACAGGGGCTAATCTGCTGCTAGTGGGAGGGGGAAACGCCATCACCCTTATTACCACTGGACTCTGGGTCCAGTCATCCCTGTAGGTTCCAGAAGATGTTTAGATTGATCGTTTCTCTGTTATATCAGTGTTGATGGGTGAGTCTTGGAATTGACTTTGACATAGTCTTCCTTCCAGAGTGTCGGGGAGCCTGGTGCATTCTGCAGGTTGAGGACACTTGTTAGAATTGAGCTGGTGGGATAGTTGCCTAAGTGATGTTCGGCCTACATCCCAGGAGGAAGGTGGATGGAGTCACCAGAAGGAAGGGCAGGTGAAGACAGAGGAGGCAGGAGAGGTGCACCAGCACAGATCCTGTTTTCTATCAAGCATCATTAACCCAACAGGAGAAAGGGAAGTGCTACCAGACACAGCCTGCCAGTCCTTGAGAAGTCAAAGCTGTCACACTCCTCGCCATGAGTCCTTGAAGAAGCACCAGTCATGTGTTAAGCTGCCTACAGTGCCAAGCCACAATCTCTAGTGCCAGCTTTAAGGCTTGAGTCACCAGCCCATCACAATCAAGTGCCCTATCACCATGGGGTCTTACCTTCTAAATGCCTTCAGCCCAGAGCCACAACACTTCATTTAACAGAGACAGCACCTCAGACATGAGCCAGCCGTTGACCGTGGCAAGCCTTAGCCCCTGGCTCAGTCCACTTTCTGTTGCTGAAGTAATGTATGAAGAAGAAACGTTTGGGTTTTCATTGTTGTTGTTGATTTCTCTCTTATTTTTATTTCTGGGTGTTGGTACATCTCAGAGCCTTTCACTAACATCTGGAGAGTGCTACCTTGCTGCATCATAATATGGAGGAGGGCATGACATGGGGACAGCAAGTTCTCTCTCTCTCTCTCTCTCTCTCTCTCTCTCTCTCTCTCTCTCTCTCTCTCTCTCCTTTTTCAGTCACTGATGCAGTCATGGGAGCTTTGTTCTCCTAAACCCATCTTGCCCTATTTACTCCCCAAACACTCACCTCAAGAATTGTACGTTGTCAATATGTAAACTCTGGGAGAAATAGGAGTGATCCAAGTCTTCCCTCCATATATATTGTAGAGTGTGAGAGGTCATATTCACCAAGGCCCTTGTTATCTATTTGTGACCAGGAAAGTCCCTTAGTCAGTGAAGTGTTTACATTCCTGCTCAGCTCACTGCTTTCTTGTCCTCTGAAATCCCCCTCCTTGGCGGTTCCTTTAACCCACACCTTGGTACCATCTTCAGAGACCAGGAGCTAGCTACTTGCCTGTTCTCTGAGATGTAGTGTTTACTTGGATGGCTGAAGAAGCCATGATAGCATCTAAAACATGATACAGATTCTGGGGAAGACAACAGATATCGTTTACAGAAAAACCAGAATTAAGAAACAGAAGCTTACACAACCTTTCTTGGCTTAGAATTAGACAGAACAAGGAGAGCCCATAGCATTCTTCCAAGGGATGTTTGCTCTCATCTCTCCAAGAGAAAGTAGGTTGAGGAAGTTGCTATCATTAACTGCCTTCTTTGAAAAGTCAGCCAGAACTTCCTGAGCATGGGAGATCTCAAGCATGGAGAAAGCTAAGTAGAATTAGCAATATGAGAATATGACAACCTTTGACATTGAGGCCCAAAGTAATGGAATTCAGAGTGGGGGAAAGAACTAAGAATCCATAGCTAAGAAACTAAGATGCTTGGTAGCCTCATCCCCATCTTGTAGAATAATTTCCTTTTCCCCATAAAGCTTTGGAATGGGAAGGGTTGAGCCTTACTTCTGGCATGACCCATGTCCTTGAGACAGGCAGTTACTGCTTCTGCTGCTATCTCTAGAAGCTTCTAGGAGTAGAGTACTAACTGATTTTGTGAAGTAACTAGACCAGTCCTTAGTCCTTAGGAACCATCAGCAGGTTTCAACTGTGGTATCTGCTCAAACAGCTTTATTGAGGCTGACAAAAAATGGTCTCTCCAGACAATTCCCACTGCTGTGTTTGCATTGGCAAGCCATGGCAAGACCTGTTCACAAAATATCTGCTTTTCCTATAGATGGATGCTGAGAGACAGGAGGCCCTGGAGCCAGACTGAGTAGGTTTGGCACTTGAGTAAAACAAGGATAAAGGCCAACTCAGTGGGTGACAGCTTTGAGGGTGGCTGCCAGCTGAGAGGCCAGCTGTGTACCGGAGATGATGTCTAAGCCTCATGATGGGAAGACACTTGGCTTCTCCTGGATACACCAGGCTGTCCTCAGTTCCCCTTACCTTGGAGTACAGAGCAAGGATGGCTGCTGATGTGCCCACAGAGCCAACATTCACAGAAATATCCATGCTCGCAAGCAAACTAGATGGCTATATAATGAGCCCTCTCGACGGACATAACTCTGAGAATCAAAGTAGGAGGTGCTACTAGGCACTTTCAGGACTAACAGGGTAAAGCAGAATGTTCCAGGCAAACAGGATTGTAGGATTTCTGCACTAACAGACTTCAGGTTCAAAACCATGGGAGGGAGGTCGCAAATCATCCAAGTCGATCCTTTGATGTTGTAGGTCAAGAAATGAACCCATACAGATGAGGTGGCGTTTTAACTATCGCGGGGCTTATAAATCACAGCAAGATTATGTCTATGGAATACCTACAGTGTGACAGACAAGAGTTAGGATGCTATTATTAGATATCACTCTTTGGTAACACACTAAACAAATTTTACCAAAAAGGAAACTGAGGCACAGAGAAATTAAAGAACTTGCATAAGGTCATAGAATTTGCATCCACTAGGTGCACAGTTCAGATTCTGACATCTGGCCTTGCAGGCAGCATCTGAGGTGAGAGATGAGTTCTTCTCTGGCATCCAGCATGGAGAGGGTCCTTTATACACAGTCACCCAAGGCAGCCTTTTGGAGTGTCTTCTGTCATTTTGTATATTTTGGATGAGGGAGCAAAGCAGTGAGTGGTAATATGTAGTGGCAAGAATGTCTACCTACCAAAAAAGCGTGAGCAAAATCTAGACAGTAAGGCACAATGGAAATGTATGTCAAACTGCAGTGAAAACCAAAGTTGGAGATTTAAACAGAAAAGCCCGTCTGACTCTGGGGGATGAAGCACCAAACTGTTGGTGGAGGGCTAGTGTGTGACAGACCTCAGGCCACAGGAGAGGTTACTATGGTGGCACGAGGCGCAGGGAAGCTTCCAAGAGGAGACAACCAGTTTGTGACTGGGTGGGGCTTGGTTAGGCAGAGGGAACAGAGGAGGCACCTGGGTGATGAGAAAGGCTGGGTCCAGCTCGAGGACAGAAAGCCGTGTATTTACCACTTCTTGGTAATTACAAATACCGGAAGAGCAAACAACGTGTCACACATTCACCTAAAGGTGACAAGTGATGGCAAAGGGGGTGGGAGATCAGATATCTGAGAAGAGAAACTGTCATGCCGGACATTAGAATGCAGAAGCAGCAGGAGAGGTGGGATGGGAGCAGAAGCGAAGACCGGTAGGAGAAGGCACAAAGGATGCTGTGGAGAAGAACCAGGACGGGAAGCAGCAACAGCATCACAGAAGGCAGAGCCTCAGCTGCTGAGCATGTCCAGAAAATGGCCCTCCTCAAGCACCGCCTCCTTCTGTTCCAGCCATCCGCAAAAGCGTTTGCCACATGTTGCCCGTAACAATATGGTAACCATATGCCCCGGGGCCACAGCAAAACTAAACACCTTGGATAGAATGGTTCATCCAGATGTGCTAGCTAGAAATATTGCACCCTCAGGACTCAAGGCTGAGCTGCCTCCCCGCTTGATGGACATGAGGTCACAATGCCTGCCTCCCAGCAGTGAATCACACAAAGGAAAGAGCCAGGAAGACCTGGGAAGTGGATTCAGGGATCTCTCTCCCACACACCTCAGGAGGAAAGGAGTAACATGGAGTCTCTGGTGCGATGCCCGCTCAGCCCATTCAATTGAACGGGCAATCTCCCAGAAGAGTTCCAGCTGAGACTGTTGGCTCTGCCCTTGGTATCAGTTGCTATAAGCAAGGGGATTTGCTTCATGGGGCTGGCTCTGCCTTCTTCTATGGAGGGGGCTCTCAACTTCCTAATACTGTGACCTTTTAATATAGTTCCTCATGTTGTGGTAACATTCAACTATAAAATTATTCACTGCTACCGCATGACTATAATTCTTCAACCGTTATGAATCTTAATGTAAGTATCTGATATGCAACCACTGTGGGGGTCGTGACCCACAAGGTGAGAATCGTTGTTCTAGGTGGTTCCACAAGGCTTAGTGAAGGAATGGAAGCAGAGGGCCCCCTTGTGTGCGTGTTTCCTCCAGGGCTTCCGGTGAGTCTGAGGAGTCTGGTTGCCTTGGTAACTGTCACATGAGACAACTGTGGGATCAGGTTGTAGTTTCTAAGAAAAAGACCTAGAGCGGTTGTTTGACAAGAGTGCTCAGTGGCTTTGCATTAGAAATAGCCAAAGGATGTGGCTTGTTTTAAAAGAGGACCAGGCTGGCATGGAGAACAAAGGTCGAAACTTCCTCAAAAATGCTTGTAGTGTGGAAAGAAGATGTCAGTCGATGGTAGAAGCCGTTGGCTTTGGCAGAAGGGAGGGGAGAGGGAGATTCTGCCTTTCCCATGATGCTCTGCGGTTTTTATTCCTCAGAATAACAGATTGTATACCTACTAGATCCTGAGAAATGTTTAAGCAAAGGAAGGAGGAAAGGATCTGGAAGGCTGATGTTGCTTTTTCTCTTGACTGGATCAGAATCAATATATGAGGGGAAATAAAGAAAATTCTCATGGCCCCAGGAGACAGAGCAGTTCCCCAGGGTTCCAGCCACCTGTCACATCTCCTCTCCTCAGTGCTTAAGCGAGCAGGCCGCAAACATGTCACTCCCTGATGGACAAACATCTGCCTCTGAGGAGGGAGCAGGCTTGCATGGCCTCCTTCTCTCCTCTTGTCTTCAGGGTCTTCAGTTATCTCTTTAGGTCTTGATTGGACTTTTGGAGGGGACAAACAACCAGTTCTCTGGCATTTCGTACGACTGGCACCAGAAATCACTTCTGCTCTGTGGCAGCAGCCTCCCGAGAACAACTCACCTGAGACAGACTTGCCTGTGTACCTGATTCTGCTCTCTTAACTGAGAATTTTCTTTCATTATCACCTCCTGCAGGACTCAGGGTTTCAAATCCTGCCTGGTATCAGGTTGGGCAAAACAGGGAAGAACGGTTCAAAGTTCTTAACCATAGTCAGTCAACAGCCTGCCTTCATCCTGTTCAGTCCCACGGCACCATGGAGGTCTACCTTAGGTCACCTACACTTTTATTATCTGGAGAGATTGTCCCCTGATGGTCAGATGTGAGTCATGACTCCTTTTGAGGTCATCTAAGATTATTGGAAAACACAAATATTTACATTAAAACTCAGAACAGTAGCAAAATTACAGTAATGAAGTATCAACAAAAAGAATTTTGTGGTTGGGGAGGGTCTCCACAAAATAAGGAGTTATATTAAAGGGTCAGAGCATTAGGAAGGCTGAAGACCACTGATTTAAGTACAACACAGCTTTATCAACCCCCGTGTCTCCGCTGCCTTCTTAAAAAGGCGGATTTCTGCGTGGTCAGAGTCATTGAGATGAAGCAGGGACTAAGGAGACTGCTTAGTCAATACCTGAATTGCTGTGTCGGCATGAGGACCCAAGTTCAGTTCCCCAACGCCCACATAAAAACCAGATGAGGAGGCCTGTGTCTACAGCCCTAACTCTAGAGACACAGAAACAGGAGGATTCCTGGAACTCACCAGTCAGCCAGTCTCACCAAACTGATGAGTGCTGGGTCAAAAAGAGGGGGAAGGGCAAATAATAAGATCAAAACATATTGCATGAAAAATTAATTTAAAAAGTGAGAGTGATCAAAAAGGATATCTAGCATCAATCTTCATATATATACATACATATATGTGTGTGTCTGTGTGTAAGAGAAAGAGAGAGAGAGAGAGAGAGAGAGAGAGAGAGAGAGAGAAACAGAAAGTAAAACTATAGCGCTAAACATTCTTTTCTTGGGACACAGGCAGGTCTCACATCCCCCATCCTGTGAGTTTCCACAGTCAGCGCTTTTTCTTCTTTTCGGCAGTATGATCATGCTCTGTGGGAGGAGAGTTTAACTTTGATCTTTAGCAAATGCCCTTTAAATGTGGTTACAGTCAAAAAGTGATGGCGAGGACTCAAAGTCAACAGGCAAGGGCACACACAAGCCCGGAGAGAAATGGAGATCAGCTGATGGGAGGCACAGTTGGAAGATGCCTGGGCCTCTGGATCGTGGTGTGTAGCGTGGCCTGAGAGGTCTCAGAGGTCCAGTCCTTGGAGCCCACTTAGGCCCATCCTCCTAATTTATTAGTCCCAATGAAATCCTCTCATCTGCAAGGAATCCCACCATCACTGCAATCTCAGTGGAGCACCCCCTCTCTGGACCATCCACCGCAGAAGGCCCCTCCCCAGCAAGTGCCAATTTGAGACAGGGATGGTGGCCTTGGATGTTTCCTGCTTCTCTAGCACAATACCACAGGCTGGTTATGCTAATAAAAAGACTGGACTCAAGGGGGTAGTGCAGGGGGGAGGGGGGTCTGCAGACTGGAAGATGTAACACCAAAGGGCATGATCTGGAGAGGAGGGCCTTGTGCAGATGTCACATCCTAGGTGGTAGAAGAGAACAAAAGAAAGAGTAAGAGTGGAGGAGAAAAGAGAAGGTGGGCCAGAGAGAGAAGGACTTGGGAGGAAAAGGGCCTGAACTGGGTGCCCCTGTGACTAACCCACTTCTACAGGAGTGACTATGACCCATTCCTGAAGGCAGAACTTCAGGAGACACAGTCAAAGCTTAGCAGAGAGAGTGGTCTCAAAAGGGAGTTTGGGGGCCAGGAACTGACTAGGGCAAGCCAGGCTTCCAAATGTTCCGAGAAGAGTCTGGATGTGTGTGTGCAGTCTAGGATTAGAAAGGACAAACTGGAAATGGCTACAGAGAGCATCATCCCGGCTGTCAGGTGACTGGAGTAGACATTCTGGAGCTGAGGAACTCCAGACAAGTCTTCTGTCTCCTTGAGGCTTGGTTTCCATTTTGGTGTCATGAGGACCCAACTTATATTTTCAAGGGCCGTGGTTACAAAATTTTCTTGGGAACATCAAATAATAGTTATTCTAGTTTCGCTTTTTGAGGCAGATCATGCTAAATAACCTTAGGCTGGGTCCTCAGGTTCTTCTAACCTTAGCATCCCAAGTGTTAGGCTACAGGTGTGAGCCACCACACATGGCTATTTAACCTTTCTAGTTTAAAAGTGTGAGCCAGGTGGTGGTGCACACCTTTAATGGCAACACTTGGGAACCAGAAACCAAAGGATCTCTGAGTTTAAGGCCAGACTGGTCTACATGTTCCTTGACAGACAGACAGGACTACACAGAGAGACCTTGTCTTGAAAAACCAAACCAACCAACCAATCAAACAAACAGACGAACAAACAAAAAGTGACTCTTATCTGGTTGGTGCTTGGCTTTAAGGCACTGGAGATGAACATAGGGTTTTACTAACCTTGGTGATGACTGTGTTTCTGAGCTACAATAGCTTTTGTCACCTGATGTCCATTTTGTCATCCTTTGTCAGAGGGTAATTCTACAATACAGTCGTCAGAGGAGTTTATCTCAACATTGATTTCCTTTCACTGTATGAACTTAGAATGGCTATTCTCTGTGCCTCAGTTTCTCCATCTGGTCCATCCTGGTGATGACTCGTGCCATGTCAAAAATCACAGTAAAGGCATATTCAATCACCATCTATATTCTTTTGAGTATGGATTTTCTAGCCACCAATTAGCTATAGAACATTCCCAATTTCTATGGCTACACACGCACGCACGCACACACACACACACACACACACACACACACACACACACACACACACACGAGTCCCAGACTCACAGAAATCCTTCAGCCTCTGGTTCCCAAGTTTTGGAGTTAGAGGTGCGTTACCACTACCTGGCTCACACTTTTAAAGGTTACATAGCGATGTGAGGTGGCTCACACCTACGGCCTAGGCTTGAGCCACCTACAGGGGCTCCATCCACTCTGTTCAATGGTTTCCTGTTTTAATCTGGAGGTCAGTTCTGACTGGTGGCTGGTGGCTGATGGCTGATGACCCCAGGTCCTCTCTGTGTGGGTATGTGGTCCTTTCCATGCAGATTTATTAACTCCTTTGGACTTCCTCATCACAGGATGCTGATTCTCAAGGACAAATATGAAGTGGGTAGAGGCATTAGTACTTTTTATCATCTAGCCTCTGAGGTCAAGCAAGCACACTTCTATGACCCTGAATTTGTTAAAGTAGCCATGACATTCCATCTGGCTTCGAGGGTGCAATGGTTAACCTGCATTGTCACTTGGATGATTTATAGTCTCCGTGGGAATATGTCTCTGGGTGTGTCTGTGGAGATATCTCTGAAATGGTGTAACTGATGAAGGGAGCTCTAACTTGAACTGAGTGGTACCATCTCATGGTGGGCATTAGCATTTGTCTTTCTTGGCATCGTGACCATGAATGCAATGTGACCAGCCACCTCATTTTTTTACTGCCACTGTATCTTCCCCAGTATGATGAACGGGATCGCCTTAAACTACAAAATCAGCACATACCCTGGCTTTAATGGAGGAGACAAGATTATACATATTGAGACAGTCATTGAGGGGAAATAGACTAAGGTTTAGCAACTGGTGACTGACAGGTGTTTCACGTGTTCTTCCTTATCCCACTTTCCATGAAGTTATCTTCTCATCCCCCCTCCTTGAGCCTCTAGAGGACAGACTTAATGAGCAGGCACAAGGCTAGTAGTAACTAACGAGGAAGGGGAACCAGAAGGCCTGCCCTAGAGCACAGCGGGATCCCTCTTGGAAGTTCATTGTGCCCTGGAGACTCCCACTCTAGGCTGATATTTCTCCCCATACAGAACAGTTCCCAAAGCAATGAAGGCAGCAAGCTCTGCTCCTGAGAGAGTTGTCAGCATTTTGCTTGCCCTCAGGTTGATGAGAGAAGAAAGTTCATGTCATTATGCAAAGAATGCAATAAAAAGCCAAAGATCCTGTGTTCCCCACGGTAACCCTGAGTAACGGATATGCCAGAGATCAGCTTTGCCGAGCCCTTGTCCTGGAGTGGCTCTGTGGACCCACTGAACACGGGAAGCAACAGGGAACTTGGCATTCCTTTTCCCCATCACCTCCAACAACATTCACCAGCCACTGAAATTGTCCTTTCAAAGTCTGGGTTAGGACAAGAATAAAAGACAGATGGGTCTCTGGGAAATTTCTGCTTCTTTGACCCACATCTTGTGCCCTTCTCTCAGAAATGAAAACTCAGTTTAGTAGGGCTGAGAATGGGAAAGAAATCTTGGACTGCTCTTCTGTCTTGCTTCAATCTCCCTGCTCGTAGTAGGATGAGTGAAAAAAAATTTCTTTGGAATATTCCTGAGTAGAGTGTAGAGATCTCCAGACACTCTGGATATCCATCTTTGCCTCTCTAGAGGTTTTTCCATGTCTACTTTAGCTAAGCTGTTTAGGGATGGAGAGAGAGAGAAAGAGAGATTGAGATTCAGAAGGAAGATGCTGTCAGAGAAACAGCATCAACCATGGGAAAGGTGGGGGGGGGGGAGATAAAATACTAGACTTTAAGACAACATAGTAGATGTTAAGATGGCCGTGTCCTTTGCTCGAGAGAGTAGCAATCGGGTGAGAAGAAGATCACAAGTCACCCTCAATACCACTTGATTTCCTCCTGCAAAGTTTCTCTTCAAGGAATATGAACGATAGCATAAGGACTGGGGATAGTCCTGAAAAGTGGCCGTGTATGATGGAAGAGTTACATGAGATTCAGATTTAGCTGCTTGTTTCCCAAACAGGCCTGCTGAGCTTTCCTCAAATAGCTGCTACCTAATCCATGCATCCAACAAAACTCAGCAAGTGTCTAACAGGCTGGACCTTGGACAGGATCCTGAGGCCACCCTGGTAACAAGGCAAAAGGTGCCTGCTCTCACGGCGTTTCCATCCTAATCCTATGTAATAGTCAAATGAGTTCTCTCTCTCTCTCTCTCTCTCTCTCTCTCTCTCTCTCTCTCTGACTCATTCATTCAGAGACATTTACTTATCACCTACTAGGTACCAGGTGCTCTTCTAGGCAAAGGAGGTGAGACTTGAATGGAATGGAAAGATGTCATGTCACCTAAGGGTTTAAATGTAATAATTAGAAAATTAATAAGCTCATGAACCCATAGGCAATGATGGTTCATGACTGCAAGTCTGACGTCACTATGGGAATGCAGGATGACTGCAGCTGGGCGAGGAGGCTGGGGGGAGGCTGTTGTGTGATACAGGAATCCTAGAAAGGAAATGTCTTGTTCTACCTGAAAATGTCAGCGTGTGCTTCACCACATGGGGACACCATGCCCAGTACTGAAGGATTGTGGTTAAAGTAAAATAGAAGAGATATTTAGGATGCATAGGGGTTTTTCTGGAATAGGCAACAGAGTCTTTAAGGCCTGACTTATTCCTCATTCTTAGGGGAGGAAATTAGCCTGGTTCTCTGGAGCTAGCTGCCCATCTGAATTAGGATTTTCAGGGAAACAGGACCAATAGGAGTGAGAGGTGCATGACGGGATTATAGATAAGCTTATCAGGAGAATTATCTCACACTCTATGGAGGCTTGGAACTTTCAAAACTGTCCATTTGAAAGCTGTAAGATCAAGGAATCTGGTTCTGTGGCTAAGCCAAGATACCGGGAGCTGCTACTGTGAGCCCTGTGGCTACTGCAAGCCCTGCAGCCCCAAGGTCACATCCTGGGCCCTGATGTCTAAAGGCAGCAAAGGGAAGGCTGTCCCAGATCTGATGATGATGATGATGATGATGATGATGATGATGATGATAATGATGATGGGCAAGAGGAGGAGGAGAGGGAAGATGATGATGAGGAGGAGCCAATCAAATTGGCCTCTTTCCTTGAGCCTTTAGGGAAAAGACAAAGGGAAGAAAGAAACATTTCTCAGGCTCTATCTGTTCAGTCCTCTCCTCATCATCTCCACCCCAAACATCCTCAGGCCATGTCTTGGTACTGGCTTTAAATCTCAAGACGTAATTATTTACTATGTCCCAAGAACACTGAATAGGCAATTAGGCAGTTTACCCAGAGTGCAGTCATTTTAGTTTCATTCACAACCCACCAGGTTAGGGCTCATTGACATCCCTGAGCTACAGATGAGAAAACGGGGTTCCTGTGGTATAAAGTCATTGCACTGGGAACTAAAGGAACAACGGATGGACCAAGTTTGGGTTGGCACTTGGAGCCTCCCTGGCTCCAAAGATTGTGCTTGAAGTTACAAAACCCACAAAAGTCACCTTCAAAGGGCCAATTGTCTAACTGGGAAAACAAACATTCTCAGAAAGGAACCAGTCAGCGAGTGGCAGTGGTTCTATGCCCAAGCAGAAGGCCTGCATGGAAACCCCTCACCACACCATCATCACTTTCTGTGTGTGCCAAGTTACTTTACTTCTCTGAATATCCATTTTTCTCACCTTAAGAAAAGAGGCGAAAACATATCTCATTAGGTTGCTTGGGTGGCTGAATTAGATGTTTCGTGAAAACATAATTTCACAATTAGTAAGTGCTTTGCTAATTGTCTACTGTTTCTATTTATTTCTATAATTTAAGACCCTGTTTATTTGAAGTGATATGGGAACTTTACCTTATCTTTACTAGGAAAGCAAGGTAGTCTTCATCAGAGCGTATGCATCAGTCATTGATGGTATACATCTAGCTCCCACAGAGGATTGTGGGAAGTATTTCCCTGGACTCTAGCAGTGTACTACCTTGTCTCAAAGCTCTGCCTGCTACCTCAAGCAGTTCCTCTGAAGAACTCTATGGAAAGGGGGCGCCACAGGGTGTCAGTGTGCTAGAATATTTAGCAACTTGGGACCATGTGCCAACTTTTAGGTCAACAGCTTAGGGGTGAGGGACCAGGGCATCCTGATTATGGAGTGCAAAGGTGCTTCTAAGGAACCAGCTCCTGAGCCTGCTCTGGGCTTCCTTCTGGTGATCACTATTGAGGTGCTAAGAAATCTTAAGCTGAGCATCACACAAGGGAAAGGAACCTAGTTTTAAGCGCCATGAATCCAACAACAAGTTTTTTCAAGAATAACCTGTGTTTTCTGAGTGAAATCATTGTTGTCCCAAGTTCACTGGAGATGCAAACTCATTAGAGACCAAGATATCGGTGAAGGTGAATCCCCTACATATTCATTTTATATTTTGGTCCTCCATGCCAAAGACATGTGCTTATCAACATCTCGCCACTGAAAGTGCTTTGACACCAGTACAATGCTTACGCCTATAAGGAGCTTGAAGTACACATAATAGTTTTGAGTTTAAAGATTAAGAATTTTAAAGTTCAAGTATGGAGCTTTCTAGAGCACACATTAAGTAGCAACATCTGCTCACGAAGCACAGCTGCAAGAGAGTGGAGATGCTCCCTGGCACACAGACTCTCACCTGTCTGCTGCAGCCGCACCTTGGTACTGGCTCCTGCATCTCCTTATCCAGGGTGACTTCTGTCAGTCCCCAGCAGTGACACAAAGGTCTGCCACCACTGCCCAGCACCCATCCCTGTGTCTGCACTCTCCCACTCTCCTGTCTCCATCCTGGATGCCTGCTATCTCCAGAGCAGTCTACAAGGGTTCCTCACTCTCACCGTGGGTGTGGCAGGGCGCCCAGGGCATGGCCTCAGGCTTGAATGACAAAGGGTCCTATTTCCTGGCAGGTGTGGTATGAATGTCCTCCCCATCTGTAATTTTCACAGGGGCCCTAAATCAGCTTCTTTGGCACCTCATCCCCCAAATACTGCATTGCTGTTGGCAATTTATCCTAACTAGATTGATTTTCAGATTCAGTCCAAAAGCCAAACAGGAAACAAACCTTTTCCTTCATTCGTTCTCTCCAGCCTCACTTACCTACAACAAAGTCTGCTCTCCGTACTGGTATACAGGAAGAAAGCCCTTTGCTATCAGTGGTTGTAAATGCAATAAATCCCCCAGCTGTGTGTTTGCACGTAGAAGATGAATGTATGGAATGTGTGTGTGTGCATGTGCGTGTGCGTGTGTGCGCGTGTGCGCGTGTGCGTGCGCGTGCGCATGCGCGTGCATGTGCGTGTGCGTGTGCGTGTGCGTGTGCGTGTGTGTGTATTTTAAAAGATCGAGGAACTCAGGACATTTTCAGCAAGGTTTGCATTGAGCTTATAAAGGACCCCAGTGAAAAACGGCTACAACTGTACAGAGGTTGTAGTGGCAAGTCGCAAATGGTTAGACAGATAGGGCAAGGCTGGGTAATAGAAAGCTAAGTGACTGAGCATAGGTTTCCTATGGTAGAAATATAAGGAGTTCTTGGGGGAAAGGATGGCTGGGTACAAGCTGCATTCACAGCCTTTAGAGGAATGGGATTTAGCCTGAGATTAGGCACAGGAGTTGGGGGAGGGGAAGAGCAGAGTGAGGAGAGACCTATCTGTGCACAAGTACCTGGCCTAGTCAAGGGTCAAAGGTATGGGACATTTGGGAATGCATGGGACGCTCCCTTCCTGTGACGCTGCCACTTGACTAAGTCACCTCTGACTGGCTCTGTTTTTAATGAAATGTGTATCCTGAAATGAGATCTGACTGGTCCCATCCCCTGGCTGCTCTTGAACCTGGCCCCATGCTGTGCTGCTGTATTTCTTCTCACTGTGCCCATCTCACTACCTTGACAAGCCTCCAAGCCTGAGCTCTCCCATTTGTTCCCTGGTGCAACCTCTTTGCTGCGAGTACTGGCTGCACCATCTATGTGTCCTCCTTGGGTTCAGCAATCCTGCCGGTTGTTGCTTTTGACCTCCCTGTTTGGATGGCAGTGATGACAGGGACCTGCCTTTCACCTTAGCATCCCCATGTCCACCTCTGCCTCCCAGATCTCCTCAACGCCGCCATTGTATGGTTTTGCAGGAACTCTCGAGACTGACTGATTACTAACCAGAGGCATGATCTGTTCTCTGCAGCAGAAATCTGCTTAGATGTCATCTCTTTCTACAACAGATCTGAGGCTTGTTATGCATTTTTTGTTTTGTTTTGTCATTGTTTTGTTTTTGTTTTTGTCAAAGGGAGACTGGTGAATTTTGGGGGGCACCCACATAATGTCAGAGATTCGTGCTCCGCCCTCTGAAAGACTGTAACTTCACGTGTTTCAGCTTGGAGCTATACATACTAGGGGTCCATGTACACATGTAAGTTTGTTTGAGACACAAAGCCAGAGCAGAACCTTAACTGAAATGAAGAGGGGATCTAAGAACCAAAATACAAATGGTCCAGAGCCACAGCCTTCCCCTGACATGACCCAGGAGCAGCAGGTGAAACCAGAAGGGCCCCAGCAGCTTTAGGTCTGAGTGAAGGACCTCCAGACACAGTAAGGGTATTTGTTTTAGAGAAGGCATTCCAGGCAGAGATATGAATTATGTAGGGCGAGTAGGCAAACCTCAAGATTTAAAAGGGTCTCATCATCTATCATTCTGTTCTTAAGTAAAAGCAGGGTTGCCATAGCAACACACCACAGGCTGAGTGGCTTAAACAACATAAATTTATTTGCTCACAGTTCTGGAAACTAGAAATCCAAGGTCAGAGTGCCAGCAGGCCTGCCTTCCCCTGAGGCTTCTGGCTCTGGTTTGCAGATAATCAGTCTCCCTACATGCCTTACATGGTCAGTCCTCGGCACACAGCCACCCTTAGGGTCTTTGTGTGTCCAAATCTCTTATTATAATGAGTCAGTTGAGTTGAGAGCCCACCTTCATATTCGTATTTCAAATGAATCATATCCTGAAAGGTCTTATTCCCAAGTGGAATCACATTCTAAGTTACAGGTGGTTAGGGATTTGATATATAGATTTGCAATCTATATAGAAAGACCCAGCATAGAACAAGAACCCAACAGAACCCTTGTTTGAACACAAATGATCATCATTGTTAGTCTTTTTAGAGTGTTGTTCTGTGCTTAGTGTTGCTATAGCTATTTCCCATAGATCATTCCATCTTTCCTTCACAATCAAATTACATGGAATAGAATATGTAGGTAATGAGGCAAATATAGACGGCTACTGATCAGCTTTCTTTTGTGCACTGCTTTGCCCTGGTGAATATTGTACTCCAGCCTTGGACCCCTGTGGCTAAATGTGATTTGGAATAGTGGGAGGGTCTTATTTCCATGCTTCTATCAGCACACAGCCTCTGAAAAGAGTAAGGCTACGTTTCTCAACCCGTTACCAAAAGCCTCACCTGAGTCAGGAGATGGTACAGTGTGGATTGGGAAAACCATGGTCACTTACAGAGATCTTACACCAACTGCCTTTTCTCTATATCTGAGCTTCCTCCTGAATTATTTGGCTTAACCATCAACACTAAGATCTGCAGGACATACTCATTCCCTCGAGCCAGTCCTCAGCATGCCACAGTTCATTCTTACCAAACACTTGAACCAGAGTTGTCCAGTTCACCTAGTAAGTCAGAAATAATAATAATAATAATAATAATAATAATAATAGTAACTATTCATACTTACTCACTAGGACATCAAAATCAACTTAGCTGAAGTTCTGGGTTCCCTGATTTCCCTTACATAGCTCAGGGCTAGACAAGCTCTCTGTTGGCTCGCCATGACCTCACTTGTGGAATGAATTCTCATTTTCATCTCTACTAGCAATGTGGCTATGCCACACAGTTAGTAAAATGTGCCGCTGTCTATGTCTAGAAGCTAGAACTAACACTGGTACCACCTGTTGTACCACTGTGCTCGGCCACCCTGTCTCCATTGTCATTAACGGGACTTCTAGCTTGCACACTCAACAAGTGCACCTGCTTCTAGTGTTCTTCCTTTCCAACACTCAGACTCCTTTCTCCACATGCAGGGTTAAGCCTGCCCCGACACTGTGAATCTATTACCTTGAACAATTGTGGCTTCATGAGAGGGTTGCCCTGGGCCACTGTGATATCTTAGAGTTGGGGTGTTGCTGACCTGGGTGACAATTGATACTAAGTTCCTGTCTCTTCTCCCCTCTTGCAGGAGGCTCTGTCAGTGGTGAGTGACGACCAGTCCCTTTTTGATTCAGCATACGGAGCGGCAGCCCATCTCCCCAAGGCAGACATGACTGCTTCGGGGAGTCCTGACTACGGGCAGCCCCACAAAATCAACCCCCTGCCACCACAGCAGGAGTGGATCAACCAGCCAGTGAGGGTCAACGTCAAACGGGAATATGACCACATGAATGGATCCAGGTGAGCCTGCCAGAGTTGACCACTCAATCCTTAGGAGGCTGGGGGAGCCTGAGCACCATTCCTCCCAGGACCACCGTGCCAAGCTGATCTGCACAAAGTAGCAAATGGGATTACGGGGCTGACCTGAGAGTGTGTGTCAGTTCCTAGTCAGTTGAGGTAATCAAGGTCTACACAACTGAATGGGGTGGGATCAGAAAGCCCACCTGTCTCTCAGGGTCCAGATGTAGCCCACAGAAGTGAAATTAGGGCCAGGCCCCAAGACTCCACTGCACGTACTCCGTGTGCTTGACTTTGGTCCAGGTCTAGTCCCTCAAGGAAAACAGCATAGCAGTAAGATGCTCTTCCTGTGCTGTTGAGGATGTTTTGATGTCTCTGGATGACACTAACCAGAGCAAAGGTGACCCAAAAAATCCTTCAAGTAAAAGTGGAAAAGTGGTAAGACAGACAGACAGACAGTGTGCCAGGAAGCTAGTCTCACACATGGGAAGGGGGTGTGTGAGGGACATCAGGAAAGGCCAGGTACACCCTCACATATGGAACTGGGAAGGGGAATTCAGGGAAAAGGAACACACTTGAGCAAGATGAACAAATGCACTGTCAGGTAGCCCCAGTGACAGGCACTACCTCTACATTTTGGCTAAATTATCTAAACCCATCTGAAGACGAGCTTTCTCTTGTCTAAGCCAGAACCAGAACATCTACTTCTTAATATGTTTATCGAGTATGTTGTAGGGAAAGGACCCAGGACACTGTCTGTGGCTCCAAAGTGCTCAACGGTGTTAGGGACTGATACACAGAGACACAAAGGGGAAAGCTTTAGCCTAGTTCATTACCTGATAATATCCAGTGGATTCCCAGGTAATCCACTCAGCCTGAAACAAATGGACACGAAAGTGAACGCAAGTTGAGTAAATACGAGACAAGACCTAGGTCGATAGGCCAAGAATCCAGCATATTCCCCAGCAGAAGCTGACCCTCCGCATCATCAGACCCATAAGTCAAAGGTGACGAGGTGACAATCATTGTCCTGCAGGGACTGGGGACAGGAGTGGCAGAACGATAAGAAGTTACTGAAATAGCCCAGATAAGAAATGCAAGTTCTGGGCTAGGGTGACAGTAATGATGACAGAAACCCGGGAGAGATGCATTAAGAGCAAATATATCAAAGGGGTAGACACAAGAGCTTGGTCTTAATAAACATCGAGAGGTGGGAACTGGAGGCGGCTGAGTCTGGATCTTCGAAAAGGGGTGCAGTTAGCAGCTACAGGCATGTGTGCAGGGGTGGGGTCTTGAGGAAGGATGGTCCCTTAGGGTCCTCTGTGAGCAAGCGGTACAATCTCTCGATTAAAATGTCTACTGGGTTTAAGAAGCCAAAGCCCATAGGATTTGGGGCTGGAACTGAGGCTTAGGCATCCTCTCCGGGAGGCTTAACTGTGAAAGTGTGTCATGGAGGAAACTAGTCCAGAGAGAGGCGAGAGGAAGGAGGGAGGGGGCTGCTGGGGCCGAGGAACTCTCTTGCAGCTGTCTCAGAGCTGTCTTCCAGAACCCTCAGCCCTGTGATGCTTCCATCCCATTAACTAAAACCAGGAAGTGGGACCTGGGCCACCCTTCCAGGGTCTAGGGATAGGGAAGCTCAGAGCCTTGAGCCTCGAGCCTCTCCATGCAGAACGCTGCTTATGCCGTGACTCCCGGCAGTCCAGACTCAGAGTATAGTTTATCAAACACTCTTATCCAGTCTTGTATCACTGCTCCCTACTAGTCTCCCAGGAGCCCAATATTCTTACCCTGTTACCATATAGAAATGAAGCCGAGAGAGGCCAAGCTGGCGCCAGACCAGGCTTTCCGGTTCCTTAGACATCTTGCTGCCCCTCCCTCTCTGCCTGTGCGCCATGGTTCTGCACATGATCTCATTCTGCCAGCACCCTCTGGTGCTGAGGCCAGCTCTGAAATGACTCCCAAACTGCCTGTTCCACAAGGCACTCCTGCTCCCTTTTGAAAAAAATAAAAGCCTAGATCCTAATATTGGAGAGTCTATAGTCTTGCTGTACCCTGTATCGAGCTGTCACTGCCCGACAATCCCATAGTGCCTCTCCCAGCTGCTACAAAGACATCTCATGCTTCCCTCTTCCCCTTTCCTGCCTGAGACCTATTCTCTCAACAGGTAGCAGTCAAAGTTATCCAGCCTATCACAATAGTAAACTTCTTGCTCAAAAACCTTTAACATCTTATGACAGTCTAAAGTCTTAGCTAAGTCCCACCACGTGTCCTAGATACTCCCTGGATCCTGCCTTCACACAAGACTCTAGCTGCTCCTGGAAACCATAGCACATAGCACACCACTACCTCAGCTTATCTTCCCCAACTTCCTCCTTTCTAGAACATTTCTTCTCCATTTATTCGTATGGCTTTCTCGGGGTTTTGCCCATATACCACCTCCTCGAAGTGTCTGGCACTCTTCTAGTCTAAAACAGTACTCTATCACTCTCATTCCCTGGTGGGTTATTCAAGATGTCTCCTCCATCACAAGAATCTAGGCAGGGTTCATGTGTTTGTTAAGGAAAAATCTAAGTGCGGCACAGCAACGTAGGCCAAGGTCAAGTTGCTTCTTCAAGGTCATGCCATGTAGGTATGAGTTGAGTCTCCCTCACCTGAAACATTTGACATGTGTTTCCGGTTCTCTCAGATTTTGGAATGTTTGTTTACATATAGTGTGACAGATATCTAAGTATGACAGTCTCTGTTTTGTACGCATGTGTGCTCAGTGCCCAACAGTAAGACTGTAGTCTGGTGCATTTGCATTTGGACTGTGGACTCTCTCACGAACCAGGTATGGAATTTTCCATCTGTGGCCTCATGTTAATACCCGAATAGTATTTCAGATTGAGAATCTGAGAAACAGATGTCTATATGGACGATTCCCCACTGTCACAGTGCCCAGGCAGGACAGCCCAAGCCTTGCTGAGTTCACCCTCTGCTATTGAAGCATGGGTTCCTTCTTACATCTCTGTATCACTGAGCTCACTGCCCCATCCCTGCCACATGGGTACTCCTGGGCCCTCCAGGATACTGTTTAAAAGCTAAGAAAATCCTTCAAGGGAAAAGACTCTGGATTCATTTTTCCAGGTCATGCCTAGTGTTGGTCACGCAGGCTGAGGAAGCCTGTGTAACTATCTCCATAAGCTAGATGAACATTTACCTGGCTTTGGGTGTCCAATCTCACCTACTGTGCTGAAGCAAAGATCGAGTGGAGTCTAGAGGCACCCAGGTAGGCATAGCCATGGCCTGCCCCTAACCAATACCCTCAAAGCATACACAATAAAGAGCCAGGTTCAAGGACATACAGAAAGATGCCTTTATTTGGGATGAAACCATGCCTAGCATTAACTATGTGAAGGAGAAGTAAAAACACCAGGCATGTGGCCTGCACTGGTGATCCCAGCTGTTGAGGAGGCATACACAGCTGGATCTCCTAGGCTCACTGGGCAGAGAGCCTACTAGGCAAGCTGTAGACCCTATGTCACAAAAAGGTAAATGGCTTCTGAGTAATGACACCCAAAGTTGCCCTTTGGTCTCCAGAGGCATAGAAATGCATGCATATATTTATACACTCACGAGACAGAGACAGACAGACAGAGATACAGAGAGACAGAGACAGACAGATAGAGATTTAGAGAGACAGAGAAAGAAACAGGGGCAGAGACAGAGAAATGGTAAAGAGACAAAGAGTCAGAAGCAGAAGGACAAGGAGTCAGAGAGAGGGGGGCAGAGGGAGAGGGAGGGGAGGGGAGAGGGAGAGGGAGGGGAGAGGGAGGGGAGAGGGAGAGGGAGGGGGAGGGGGAGAGGGAGAGGACAAGAAATGAATACATAGAAGCCAGTCTGTTTAAATTACTCATCCTGAACAGCACCTCTCTTATTTTCTGAGTGACACTATTAACAAGACTTTGTTAGTTGCCTGTTTTAAAAGTCTTTATAGTTTCATACATATATGAACTAAATTGTGATGCATACATATATGCAATGTATTGTGATTCATACAAATATACAATGTATTGTGACTCTATTCACCTATTACCCTCTGTCACATTCACTCTGAGCCCTTCTTTTACCAGCTCACCCTCCAGGAAGGAAGCAAGGCTCCCCTCTGCAGCAACTAACAGCTAATGTCTCCTTCAGATGGGGCAGTGTCTCATGAGCACTCCTCTCTCAGTGAAGGAATGCTGAAGGGCCCAGTCTTCCACCAGTGTCCATTGCTTCTGTGTCTCTGGGGTTGGAATAGCCATGTTGTATCTGTGTGTCAGCATCTTATGACACTCCTCCCCACTCCTAGCTCTTACATTACTTCATCTCTTCTTCTGCAGGGTTCTATAGGCTTAGGGTGAATATAATACAGATTTCCCAGTTAGGGCTGGGGGCTTAGCAGTCACTTAGCCTCAGCATTTGATGAGGTATGAGTCTCAACACTATCTGACACTCTCTGTAAGAAGCTTTTCTGTTCTAGACTGAAAGTGATACTAGTCTATGGATATAAATATAAATATAAGTACTTTGAAGATTTAACAGCATTTCCATGTAGGGAAATAGCAGCATTATATTCTCATTGGGTCCAAGATCCCACCAGCCACAGGCTTTTGACCAGGTTCATGGTACCAGATGTATATCTCCTCTCATGCAGTAAGCCAATCAGAGTGGCTGGTTACCCACCATATAGTCAAGCCACCATTGCCCCAGTAGATATATAATGCCTGTAAGTCAGTATTGTGCAGCAGGCATGACCACTGGTACATTTTCTCCTCTAGGAGCCTGCATAGAACCTTCTGGCATCACAAATGCCAGCCAGCAGGGAGAGAATGCCAAACTCTATTTTTCTGTGTCTTGTGACCAAAATGTGTGGCATCTTCATCAATAGGGTCATAACCTTCTAGTTCTGGTGGGTTTCAAGATTTGCACATGATTTGGTAATTTTCTGAAAGTCCAGTTATCATAACACAAAACATAGAGGAAGCCCAATGAGATGGCTCAGCAGGAGAAGGTGTCTGCCACCCTGCCCGACGACCTGAGATCTACCCCAGAGCCCACATGGTAGAATGAGAGAACCAACGTCTAGCTGTCATCCGACTTCAGTGCCCGTGCCATGGCACGTATGTACCCACACATGTATGTGTGCTCAAGCACAGAGGCACAGAATTACTCTGCAAGAACAAGTGTTTTTAACTGCTGGGTAATATCTCTGGCTTCTCACTTTTTCAATTTTAAAAATACACCTATCAGTAAGGTGAAAATGACCCATGTGTCTCAAATATGTGACTCACAAACTACTTGCATTAGACCATGATATAGCAGAACATTCCAGATCGCGCAGTGATTTACAGCACATCCCTACAACGTTCTTTGAGAAGCATGGGTTTCTGGGTTCCTTCTTCATGTTTTTTGAAAGCTCCATAGATATTTGTATCTCTGGCATGAAGGAGGTACTCCATCTCTCTGAAGCTGCAATACCCTCTTCCCTTTTATCCTAGCAGCAAGTCTTCTGGACCAGGGTCAAAGGGTCATTCAGAGGGGCTGAGATCTGAGGCAAGAGAGATTATCTGGGCTACCTGAGTTGTAGGAGGTTTACTCTGCCTCCCTACCCCTCCTGTTGTGGTTGAATCTGGTTCTCCACCAGATTGTCCTCCCAACAGCACAGCCCATAGGTTCTGTGTTGGATATAAACTTCAGAAACTTGATCCAAGTTGTGGTTTGCAAATAACTCTCAGCTGTATCCTGTCTCAACCATGGGAATTGGAGAAAAACAGTGCATGAAGGAAACACTATCAGTCTTTGAGGGAGAAAACAGAACTAGTTTTTACACTGGCATTAGGAATCTGAACTCAGCATCACTTCCCTGAGACATGCCAGCGTTATCAGGAGGCATCGAACATGCAGAGAGCCCTGATCCACTCTCAGGAAGATGAGCCTCCTTCACTCCTAGGCGCTTTCCTAAATTTCTAAATTCTAAAACTTGCGTGGGGAAGTAAGGCACATACAGCCTGTATTGAAAGCCCAGGTGGTGGGGTTTTGTGTGGGAATTTTGTTTTGGTTTGCTTTGTTTCTTGAAATTACACTTCCATATCAAAAGCAACACATCGCTTCTACATGTGGATCTCACAGAAACCCTAAAGGCAGCCCAGAGTCCTCAGGTGTGCAATGTGCATGTGACATGAAAAACTTACAGATAGACTCTAACCTTGATGCTCAGGGAGCCCTTGAAGGTCCTGGACTGTCAGCAGACCTGTGATCTGTCCGGGCACTGTGAGCGAAATGGGAAGGTACCTTTGGGAGAAATCTGAGATCCTGTTCACCCCTCTTAGGGTTTCCGACCTTGCTTTATATTGCTTCAGAGTCTAAAGCACTTCTATGGACCCCTGGCGCTCCTTTTTAAAGCAGTACTCAATAAACACACAGAAGTAGATGCTTGTTTCTAGGGTGGTTTGTTGTACTGCTGCGGCCGCTGCCTAAAGCCTTCCCCAGGCCTGAGGTGGAGATGCTCTGAGTTATATCACTTCCTCCTGCTCTATTGTGGAAGCCTCCAGCCCTCCTGTCACCTGCCCCAGTACAGTCAGCTGTCTGTGGGCCCCAACCCCTCGCTCCTCGCTGTAAGCTGTAAGCGTGGGTCTCAATACAAATTAGCAGCAGCCATATGGGCAAAATGAATGGCCAAACCTCTTCCCCTCCCCAACCCCCAGCCAGGGCTCTGCCTCCCCTCCCTCTTGTTCTCTTCAAGTCCTCTTCACAGGCGCCAGCTGCCTCATTAAAGAGCAGCTTTTATGCTGGGCTTCACCTGGACAGGCGGTGGTCACCAAGCCCACGGCTGTGCGGGCTGACTGAGGCAAATCTGGCAGGCAAGTGTGCAAGCCAGTGAGATATGGCTTCTGCCTTTATCACCCTGAGCTAGAGTAGAAGGGTGAGCTCTGCAAGGGCAAAGGACTTGGAACGGTGTCAGGCCTTTATGCTAAGGACGACCCTTTGCAGACTCTAATGGAAAACTGTCTGGGACCAAGAAAGGGGCCAGGAGGGGCAGCCAGGCAGGGCACAGTCATCAGGGTACAGTCAAAAGAAGGCTGGAGGAGGCTGGGACTTCTGTGTGCTAGCGAGCAATGCTACTTCCTGGTCAGCCAGGCACTGCCAGCAGTGGAGCCCAGGGGACCCCAGCTCCGCTGCACCTGCCTCCTGGCCACGCCTAGGGCACCCTTGATGGCACTGGTGCCCATCAGGAAGGTTTGGTTCTATGTCTCTTCTTTTGTATCTATTTTTTACTCCGGGGAGTTGGAGCAACCTTGCCACCCATGGCCAGGTACATAGCTCCAAACCAGGAAGATCCTCTAGCTTGGGCACTTCGGAGGTTCTAATCTCTGCCTGGAAAGAGACCAGTTTTAAATGAAGAAATTCCAAGGCCAAGAGCCTATGAAAAAGAACATGTAAAAACCCTTCTCTCCAGTCTTCATAAATGGGAGACTTTGAAGTAGGGACCTCCTCCTTTTGCTACCACTGATCCTGGCTGGCTGGCTCTGGGCACCCTGCGTGGAAAGTGTGTGCTGTCCACCCCACCCCCACCTCCACCAGCCAATGAAAATTCCAGTGTCTTGGTTTCAGGCCAACTTAATTCTCCAAGGTTCTCTGGTATTTGGATGGTTTCTCATCTGACAAGAATCTGGGGAAGACAACCAGTGTGTGTGTGAGTGTGAGTGTGTGTGTGCAGTGGGGTATACAAACTAGCATATAGGTACATATGGAGGGTGTGCATATCTCTAACTATATGTGTGTGATAGACCATGGATGTGGGCATGCATGCCTGCATATATTATATACATGTAAGTGGTAGAGTGTGTGTGTGTGTGTGTGATGATTGTATATATGTGTGTGTTCTATGCATAACTGTATGAATGTGTGTGTGGAACACATGAACATATTTGTATGGTATGTTTAGGCATATGTATGTAAATGTGGTGCATGTACTGTGTGAATCAGAGTGTGTAAGTTTGTGTGTGCATAACTGTGAAAATGTATGTATTTTTGTGGCCGAGTACATGCATGTACATGTTATCATTGTGTATATGGTGCATGTGGTAAAGTGTGTAGAACATAGTGAATTGTTTGTGTGTATGCATATGTAAAGTTGGAGTCTGAATGTTTTCATGACGTACGTGTGCTATGTGTAATGAAATGTGTGCGTGTGAGTGTGTATGCATGCGCACACAGTTTTCCTGGGGGACAGCAGTAAGTTTAGGCCAGCTCGTCTTAGACACAGGCACCAGGGTCTGACTGAGGCTGCTTCATCTCAAGCCAAGTCCTTCAACAGCAGAAGCCAAAGGGCTGAGCGCTGGTGAAAAGCCCCGATGTGCTACTGCCTCTCCTCCGACTGCCATGGGGACATTAAACCTTCAACAATCTGGGACTCTGACGGCTGGGTCTTGGTTCTTTGCCTGGAAAAACAGTAGGCAAATAGTAAAACCTTAAATTCTAACATGTGTAAGTTATACATCTTATTTTCATTTTCAGCCCATGTTCTCCTCGGTAAGACATCAGGAAAAAATTACCGTCTGACTTCTAATATCTCAGTGGAGCATTTATCTCCCAGCCATGATAAGTGATCTGCAATATTTTTTTCCTTTCAGATTAAGAAACAAATTCATTTAATTTTCTTTATTGATTGTGCTCAGGCCTCCCTGCACTGCCTGATTCTCAGGAGCCCTGGATTCTTTCTCCTCCTCCCTCCTCCTGGGCTGGTGACCGTTCTCCCTACTGCGGGGATGGGTGACTCCCTAGCAGGCAAGGCCTGTCTGTTCCTTATGGGCTCTCAGTCTGGTCCTGCCCACTGCAGACTGACCCAGGGCAGCAGCCAGGCGGGGAACGCAGGGAGGGGTTAGCGTGCAGAGCTGGCAGACCGTAATCAGAACCTTGTCTCATCTCCTTGGTCTGGAGGCCTGCTTTGGCACTCTCGGGAGAACTGGCCCTCTCCCAGGCTGCCAGGATGATGCTTACGACCTGGCTCTACCATAGCAGCATCCACTGTACCTTTAGGAGTCTGCTATGGTCCTGCTTCTTGGGATAACTGACGACTGGGGAGGTTGGGACGGCAACTTCCCTGGCATGCCGAGAGCCCCATGATGCTACGCTGAAGGTCACTGTGGAATATTCTGTGTGTACTCGCTGCATCAGCTGACCATTGGGTGGGGGTGGGGTCAGCCTAGCTTGCCAGCCCATTACACGGTGTCGGATGCTGTGAATGTCTGATGCTAACCGTGCTGCGTGGTTTTAGTCCAAGATGGGTGATGTGCTTCCTTCATCTTGCTTCCTGTGTACACTTTACCACTCAGAGTGGTAAAATGCTACAAGAGTCGTAACAGATCACCATGCATTCCAGGTGCTACCCTTCTTCCTTGCAGTACCCAGCTCCTCTGTATGTGGTCTTCAACTGAGAAGTTTAACACTGGGGACCTGGGTCCTGCATCCATCTTTACTGGTTATGTGATTCCACCAGTCAGCACATCTTTCCCTTTTGGTAACCATAAAAGAGATGTAGTAACCCTTGCTCCACACATCTGGGTTATCAGGGAACTCAGATAAAGGAAACAGCATGTGAAAATGTATTAAAATGGTTAGCATGCAATAGAAACAGCTGGGTCAGCAAGTACTGATGTCATTTCAAGAAACCGAAGAGACAGGGTAACAGGCCACATGCTGTACTCAGTCCTGTAACCAAGGTAGACATCAACTGCTATAGGATGGTGAAGAAGGCCGGTCTATGACAAGGACTAGTGACGTTGGGTAAATGTTGGTCACTGGCAATCAGGTTGAAACTGGACACCTGTTGACGCTGGAGTGGCGTGTCCCCATAATGATGACTCCTTTTGACCTGTTTCCTCTCACTCCAGGGAGTCTCCGGTGGACTGCAGTGTCAGCAAATGCAACAAGCTGGTGGGCGGAGGCGAAGCCAACCCCATGAACTATAATAGCTACATGGATGAAAAGAATGGCCCTCCTCCTCCCAACATGACCACCAATGAACGGAGAGTCATTGTGCCTGCAGGTACCTTGGAAGCCAGATGCCTGGTCAATGCCCACATTTCCATTATTCAGGGGCTGTAGTGTAAGGTTGACCCATCTCTTAGAATGTAAAAACCAAGCACCCTAGTCTTCAATGGAAGATGCAAACCAGGGAAAGTTACACATCTTCCCTGACTCCATAGCTACTATCCAAGGCAGGATTTCAAATGTCACCCAAACCCTGGCATGCAGATTCCAGAAGCCCCACTGTCAAACATAGCACAAGACCAACTTTCAGTGAGTAACCTGGTACCCCCAGGATGAATCTTGGGCAGAGGCAAGGCTGGCTAACCCCACCATTCCTTCTTATAAAGAGTGTAGCTCCTGATGTCCACCCTTCCCTCAGGCATGTACTTCCTGGCCTCTGCTAGGTTCCACCTTCCCAAAATTACAGCCAGCTCTCTTGGTTTTAAAATAGAAATAACTATATTTAACAAAGAGAACGCCTCCACATGTGTGCCACAAGTTATGTCATTATGTAGAAATAGCCTCTCTTTTTCCTAGGTATTGGTACTTTTGGTTACAGGGGAAAAACCTATTGTTAAATCCTCTAGCCTATTGGCTGTATGCTGCCTGCGACAGCCCCAGTATGCTCAGCTGCCTGGGTATGGAGGGAAATCGAAAACTGCCACTTTAGAGTGTGTGCCAGGTGGAAGGGGCAAAATGTCCAGAGTTTGAACAAAGTGGATTACAGAGCAGAGGCTAAAACTACTCTTAACCAAAATAACTTCACCAGAGAGGCAGGATCCTTCCATTCGTAAACATGTAAATGCAGTTGTGTCTTAGAACGATTAGATGTCTCTGAGGGAGTTTGAAGGGATTTGTGTTGTTGGTCTGAAGGATGATTTTGTGATGGGCAGGTCCATCCTCTGTCCTTGGTGTTTGTTTCCATGGGAAGTTGTATCTGCTCTTCTACTGTGACAGTTACATTTCTTAGCTATGGGCTAAATTCCACATGGGAGAGAGTGTAGAAGGTACCAGAAATAAAGACAGAAGAGGAGGGGCTCATGGGTATTGTTCTGAAGCTCATAGGACTAAAAACTGCCTGGACTCCATCTACTTCAAGCATAAGGGACTGATTGCAAGGAAGGCTTCATTTGATTTATTCATATGTTTGCTTGTTTGGGCTCTTTGAGATAGGGATTCATTGTGCAGCACACACTGTCCTAGAATCCACTGTGTAAGCCAGGAACAACCTTGTGGCAATCCTCCGGCCTCTGCCTCCTGAGTTTGGGAACTAACTACAGGTGTGTACAACCCACTCCTGGCCATAAGATCTTTATTCAGCCAGATTTCACAGGAGCCAAGTACAATGTCAATAGCTTTCTCTTCTGTCACATCATTTAATTGGTTTGTCACCACCCTCAGGAGATCAGTTGGTGATGGTTAACCCAGGTGGGCCTTCTCTACTTTGAGGCCATAAAATTCTATTGAAACAAAATGGTGAGAGACTCCCTCCACCCCCACGAGGCCAAGTGAGGCCTTTGCTGCCAAAATCATCTGTTCTAGCTTGAGAAGGAGCTCTTGAGGGTTGAGCCATTAGAGAAGTGGAGATGACCTCAAAACCAGGCTATTGTCACCACCTTGCCTTGGTTGTCAGAAGGAAGGGCATAAGGAAAGAAGGAAGAGGTGGACAGACTGGTTGTCTCTCTACCCTTCAGGTGCTGTTAAAATATTCGCATGGGGATTGGCAGAAGGTGGCTCTGACTTAACCATAGCAGTAAAAAACAAAAATGGCATATTTTTATCATGCTGTTTCAAAGCATTTGGCATAATGAATCCATGAGCTTCAGATCTGCTCCATTATTCTCCCCCTGGCTCGATTTGTATGCATTACCCCTAGACACTCTGGCTTCCTCCAGGTCAGCCTGCTGGATGCAAGCGAAAGTCTCATTTGGGCAAGTCCACAAATCAAGGCAATAAAACATTAGTGGAACAACCGATTGAATTTATGATGGGATTTTAAGACAAGTATAAATGAGGGCTCTAGTTAATCACCATTTCCACATCGAGATGGGAAGGAACAAGGGTTAAACCGTCCAGGAAATACATTTGGAAGAGTTTAGCATGATCCAGAGTGGAAGATTTATAATTCGTTTTACTGGAGAGGGAGAGAATTAACATTGTGACAGAGCCCAAAGCAAAGAGCGGAAATAATAAAATAAATAAAATATAGGGCATAAAATTGAATGCACAGTCTTGGATTCGAGTAAGTTCCTACAAGTAAGGAACTAGGAGAAGCTATGGATGAAATAACACATTCCCAGCTCCTCTGAGATGTCTCCTTCTGAGATTTCCATTTATCTGTAACCTTGCTTGATAGTTTCTGAAAAGCAGAAGGTTGAAAACAGAACCAGGAATCTATCTTACAGATACAAATCCACACATGAGCAAGAGGGCTAGGCTGGAGGACTTCCGGGTCCTCGAACAAGGTTTTGCAGTTCCCAATGAGTTAAGGCACGATCCTGTCAAGACAAAGATGAGGGATACGGTGGGGGGGGGGGGGTCCTGCTCAGGGGACCTGCTTCTCCAGCTATGTGACATCTTTGGAGGCTTCTGTAAAAACCCTAGCAGTGGTCACTAAGGTAAAACTTACATGATTCTTTATCCATCTATAAAACGGGTATAACCAGACCCATCTCATAGATTTCCATGAGAGAGAAAAAATGGATCAGATAGAGAGCTGGCTTGTGGTAGGATCTCACAGATGGGCTGTCACTCAGTAGATACATCTTGGAGTCTTAGTATGTAATGCAGAAGCTGTGACATGTGACCGCTTTTTTTCTGTGCTGCCACTCAAACTCTCAAGGGTTTCTTTTACAACCCCTAGAGATCACAGCACCTAGCTTCCTCCCCACCACCGTTGTTGGCCATTTAGAACTGACTCCCCTTAGCCTAGAGCTTCTGCAGCCTCTAGAATGAGAGGAATGTGAGTTGGTTTAAAAGGAGCACACGTTCCCCTGCTAAATAAGCATGCGAAATGAAACAACCAAGCAGAAAAACAGAAGTGGGAGGCACCAGCTGTCCCACAATAAAATACCATCCCAGCCCCCGGGAGCCTTCCAGGACTCTCCAAATTCACCAGACCCTTCCACCCTAGGTTCATTGACCTGCCAGCACAACCAACCCATTGCTTACATATTGCTCTGATGACTGCATGTTCATGCTGATGCCTGTGCACGTGTGTGTGTGTGTGCGCGCGCGCGCATGCACAAGAGAGAGAGAGAGAGAGAGAGAGAGAGAGAGAGAGAGAGAGAGAGAGATCCAGATCTGTAGCACAGACTGGCCTCAAATTCATAATCCTCCTGCCTCAGCTTCCTGAGTCCTGGGATTACTTAAATGTATCAGCATGCCTATAGGAGTTTGTCATTTATGGTATCCCCTACCTTAGACTGAGAAGGTTGAAACGATGCTTCAGGAAACGATGAGACAGAGGGGGTTGGGGGAAGGAGAGCCCAGAGCAGAGGCCTCAGTCCTGTGCTGTTTCTGTTCATTCACAGTTAAAGAGGTTTCTGTCTCTAGCACCATTTCTCATCTTTAAGCATTTAAATATCCTAAAGATGTTTAGGGGTGGTCTGGTAGAAATCTTAACACAGCTGTCCCCCCCCCATAGGAAGAAACCCAGATTGGGTTTATGTCAAACACTAACACCGTTGGGGTTTCCAGCTGCCGAGATGGAATCCCAGGAACAGCACGGTTGTGTACATTTCCGTTGTGGAGCATCCGAGGGATGAGTGTGCCCTCCTGCACTCACTGCTAGCCTTAAGATGCAAATGGGTCCCCTTCCCAGAGACATTGGTCACTGGGGTTGTGGGATATTTTCATTTTGATCCCACTGTTTCTTGGGCCAAGCTTTCAATTGCCCTCCAAAAGTTTTAAACCCTACCATCCCGGCAGGGTATGTGGTGAGGCAGCTAAGAACCTTTCTCAGCCCTAAGTAGTTCAGGCAGTGCCAGAAACCATGGAACAGGACGGAGTGTTCCGAGGTAATAGAGGGAAGGGAGGGAAAAAAGAGAGGGAGGAAGAGAGGGGTATAAGAGGGAAAGATGGGGGTTGGTAGTCAAAGATACCATGAATGGGGAGAGAGAGAAAAAGAAGAGGAAAAGGGAGAAAAAGGAAGGGGAGATAGCAAACAAGAAAGAGGAAAAGGGAGGAGGGAGGCTGTGAAGAGAGAGGACACAGGAGAGGCAAACGCGGACCAGATAGGGAAGGGAGGGTAGAGGGGAGCGCATGCTGACAGCTCTCATCTGTCCTCTGCAGACCCCACACTGTGGACACAGGAGCACGTTCGACAGTGGCTGGAGTGGGCCATCAAGGAGTACGGCTTGATGGAGATTGACACTTCCTTCTTCCAGAACATGGACGGCAAGGAACTGTGTAAAATGAGCAAGGAGGACTTCCTCCGAGCCACCTCCCTCTACAACACAGAAGTGCTGTTGTCGCACCTCAGTTACCTCAGGGAAAGTAAGTAACATGTATCCCCAAACCCCCAGACTTGGGAGCAGGTCCTGCCAGGTCCCCAAGAGTCAGTCCAGGGGAAGGAGGTGGGTACCCTAATACCAGTCGCAGGAGACCTATGCCTTAGGACAGGACCTTGTCAACGTCACATGGGTCCCGACAAAGCCCGCAAGGGAAAGGCTTGATCCAGGAGTGTCCAAAGGAAGCAAATCAAAAATGGAAAACTCACAGAGATCTGGGACATTGGGAAGATGACACCAGATACTAGGTAGGCTCTGGGAAGATCTCTTTTCCAGAAGCTTGTGCTAACCAAAACTGCACAGAGATATGAGCTCTGGTTGGAGGATTCCTAAGGAAATGTTTAGAGATTGTGGGAGCTGACGTATTACTCCATCTATTCTGGATTCACATTGATGGCCAACCCCACCCTATGGGGTTTCTTTTCCCCACTGCCGTGAAACAAGAGTGACTGGTGGCAGAGGTTTGCTGGGAGGAACTGAAAGCTTTCCCAGACAGAACTCAGGGAGGGAAAGCTTAGTAAAGAAAGAGCTACCCAACGGGAGGCTCCCTAGTCCCAAGCACCACCCACCAGTTCCATGTGAATTTTGATAGATATGGAAGGAAATACCTTTGGACCTGCTGGTGACTCAGCCTTAATTCTCCATCAGAAATCCATGACAGGTGCTATCCCCAAGCACTGAAAGTGTGCCCACCAGATGAACTGAAACCACGGGAAGGCAGGCATGGGCTCATTCGGTATGAGAGCATCCCTATAGCCAGCCACGTCAATCATCGGCTGGGCAGAACAAGATGCACTGTCCTCTATGAATGGCCTAGTTTGCCAGAGGTATTGTAAGAGTTAGGTTTGAGAAGAATTGATTGTTTTAAGGCATCTTTTAATTCTGAGATCTCAGACAACATTGTGGAGCTGCCTTTTGTGGATTCACAGGCTCCGGGCTGGTTTACCTTGTACAGGATATCCATTGCGCATTCAGTTGTTGTCAGTAAAATACATGGTCTCAGTGTAAGGGGGTTCTGCAGAGAGCAGGACAACACTCTACTCACATGGGCTAGGAAATTAAAAATTAAAAATTAAAAAATTAAGAAATGCATTTGGAAGTTTCCGTGGGTGCCTCTGGGCTGGCTATCTTACCACCCCTCTAAGGCAGCTGGTCATGCTGGGAGAGGATACATTAGCTCCACTGCAATGACCTCATGTCTGAGTTGCTGTACCATGAGGTCAGTCTAAGAAATAACACTCTAAGAAGGGGCTATTTTCAACTTAGTCTTTCCTGACTTTCAGATGCTTAGCATTTAATAACGATCTGTATTTCTCAGCCTTTAAACGCTTGGTGGAAGGAAATAACAAAAGGATCTCTGAATTGAGTTCTGCCGTGATCTACACAGGGCAGGGCAGGCAGTAGACACAGAGTGTGAGTGCAGGAAGCAGAGGCTGGGAACACAGCACAGTCAAGCCTGACTTCTAGGCTCCTCCAGAATCATCTATGTAGGAGGTTGAGTGATCCCCAAGGAAGGAGAAATGTCAGAAGCCCCAGTGAGCTCTACACAAAGGATCTAATAATATTGGTTTTCACAGTAAATGCTTTGTGAGGAACATGTCCAAGAATGTTTGGATTTCGTAAAAGGGACGCCCATTCAGACCATGTGACCTCCAGGCCTGGATTTCTGACCAACCCATAAAAAGCCCAAGTCTCCATGTCTTCCTTCTGTCACCAAAGAATCTGAGCCACAAACACTGACAGGAGACATATATCTGCTGCTCAGAAGGTCTAGGAATACTATTCATCCATCAGTGCTTCCTATCAAGCCTTGGAAGTCCTGATGGTAGACAAAGGCAGATAACAGGACACAGTGGAAGTATGAGTAGCTCTAGAGGGAGCAGGGAGCAGAGTTTGGTGTTTGGAGGATAGCAAGAAAAAAAACATGGATTCTCTCCTTCTAAGTACACATGTAATCACTATGGAAAATGTCATGCCACACACGAAGCTTCCAAAAGGGGGATTGCTGTGAAGGAATTACCAGAGTTGAGAAGAGGTACTACACATGTATGTTTGGAAAGACTTTGAAAGGGCAATACGAGTGTGGTGATAACAGCTGTGGTAAAACAGGGGTACTGTATGTAGTTTTACGCTCTACCAGCCTTTGGTCCGGGAAGTGACCACACTACCAGCCCCCCTCCCCCAGCTTCTCATGGATTCGCAGATAAAAAACACAGATACATAGTTGTTCAATTTCAGCTTGCCTTCTCGGCATAATTGCTGGACGCTACAGTCTCCTGCCTGGAAAACACACCTTTGTCTATAGTATTAGCTCTGCACCTCCCACCTGCCCTGAACTTCAGTGGCTAGTCCCATCTAGCCTCTGCCAAACACCCCTGACCGCCAGCCTGTAGTAGTGACCACGGGCCCCAGCTCTTCCCAAGACCTCACATGGCTGCTCCATTCTTCTCCCTCCAAGGCCTGGCAAAAACACTCCCCTCCCCTTCCTTTCCTCTTCCTTTTCCTCCAGGGACCCAGAAATCCTACCTGTACCCTCTGTCTAGCAATTGGCCCATAGCTTTCTTTACTGACAGATCAAGAGCCAATCGGGAAATAGGACCTCAGTATCAGAACTACCCTTATACATAAGATGTGCTTATGGCACAAAGTTGAGAGGAAGACTATCTCTGTGGGCCAAAGCAAAAATTACAATGGTTGTGTTAAATTTAAATTTTGTTGAAATGTAACAGAGATTGTAATAACCTTCTGAGGCACCTAGATTTTAAATGGTCATCATGAAATATTTTCTGACTTGTTTTTTAAAATTATAGTTTCTCCTCTGGGATTCCAGACTCTAGGACACTGGTTGTTGAGTACTACTTGGGTGCATAGACCCTATAGGAGGCTACTTGTCAGACATTGTCAGCTCTGCGGTGGCTGAGAACTTTTTCCTGCTGACTGACACGCCTTCAAGCCCTCTATGGTTTGTTTGTTTGTTTGTTTGTTTGTTTGTTTGTTTTCAGACTGAATTGCATAGGCTGTTTCATGTTTAAGAGAGAGGCCAGGGCTTGGCTGCAAGGTTGGGGCCAGAGGAACATGTGTGGATCCTCAGAATCGTGTTGTTGGGCTTTTATTGGGGAGCAGCTGGGGCCAAATGTTTCCCCTTATGGCAAGAGTAGAGGGAAAAGAGCTAAGACCCTCAACAAGATGTAGGGCACAGAGTAGAGAAAAGGGAGCTCAGTATAGGAAAACTGGGGACTATGGCCAAAGCATGGATTGTTGGAAGTCAAACTAGGTTAGCAAGATGGCTCAATAGGAGAAAATATTTTCTACTAAGCCTGACAATCATAGGTCAATCCTTGGGACCCATGTGATGGAAGGGACAAAACCAACTCCCATGAGATGGCTTCTGACTTCCACATATACACTAAAGCACACAAGTACCTACACATACACACACACACACACACACACACACACACACACTGTAAAAATTGATGGCACTTCTCTAATCTCTTATTTCTGAGTTGTTTTTGAAAAAAAGATTCCTTGTAGGGTACTACATTCTGGCATGAAATTTACTTTCCCAAGAAGCAGTTGACTATTCTTGTCTTGAAAGCAAGGTATACTTTAAGTTTTCAATGATTAATCACAAGTTAAAGAGGAATGGTCAATGACAAGGGAGAAATAACAATGCCCTGATCGATGAGCCCTGCCTAGAGGCTCTTCACATATGAGCCTTTCAGCTGTTCCAAATGGGATGCCTGTGTAACATTAGGAGGAAGATGGAGGCACTGGGGCTGACTAGAGTACCTGCAGTTATTGGAGTCCAGCTGAAATGTCTGAGTGAACAAGGCTGAGGTAGACACCAGCCCAGGACTCATTCACTTCCTGTGGACAGAACACCCCCTTGTGGACACCATGGACAAAACTCTATGATCCCTGTTTCATGACCAAAGCAACTGCGGCTGGCTAGTTTCAAGAGTCCATCCAAAGGTATCTGGCATATACCAAGCACCTGTCCTTACCATTGATACTTGGACCATTGATACTTACCATTGATACTTGCTGCAGAGGACCTGCCTACTATTGTGCAGGATGCTTGAATACGCCTGAGTTAAGATGCTGACACAGGCAGACCACACCCCATTTGTCTCCCTTCTCATCTCTAGGCCTAATCTCATCTCTGGCCTCCAATTTGAGGGCCAAACCAATGTTCTCACAAAGCTTTCCGTTTGTATTGTATCAACAGATACATGCTTTCCAAACCTCCTCTGCAACCTCCAGGAACAGAGCCAATCAAAACCAAACCCGTCCTCTCACTCACCCTGACCTCCTCTCTTCCTCAGACTCTGGGTGTGATTGGCAGCTCTGCCAGGATCTTCCAGAAATGCCCACTGGACAGAGGCACTGTTGGCAGCTGAGCATGTGGCAAGTGAGATCAGTCCCTTCTCAGGCCAAGACCAATGAGGCAGGACTGTCTCCAACTGACAGTTCAGCCACAGGGCCACTGGGGGGAGTTTGGGAATGTCTAGGAGCCCAAAAGCTCCTGGGCTAAAGCAGAAGAAAAGGGGTTTTGTTGTTTCTGTTCATTTTCAAAGGAAGTGGGTGGAATGCCCATCTGGGTCTGACCTGGGAAACACACTAAGAATGTGTGGCATTTCAGACGGTGGCAGTCCCAGAGGATGAAATACATCAAATGACAGGGATAACACAGGAAAGGTCTCCATCTTGATTCCCATTTTTAATTTAAACTTAATGGGAAACACATTTCACATTCTGTGGTATCCCCACCTGCAACCTCAGATGGTCATGCAAAGGTGATGGCCAAGTCATTAAGCCAAGGAAGTGTTAAACTTTCCATCTGGATGGGGCCAAGAAAGGAAGGCAGGGCTCCAATAAGATAAAGTGCCCAGTGGCCTCGGATTCAGTAGTCAGCTGGCCTGGTGTTTAGTCCATAGAGCCTTACTTCCCTCCCCAGTGTGCATTCAGGGATGGTGCTGGCTGTAGCACAGAGAAAATGCGGTAGGAATTGACCGGCTGGCTGGGGTTGCATTGGGGTAGATGCTGTTGGGTTCTATGGTAACATGAAGGGAGACGGAGACAAAGGCTCTAGCGCCAGGTCCCTTGTCTACAGTGCTCCAGGTGTCCAGTCTGAAAAGCAAGTTCGAGAGTCTGCAGAGCTGAAGGAAGCTCAGGGCTTCCCATCTGCAAAGCCCCCTCCTATCTTCCCTTTACTAACTCCTTTCAGATCCAGAAGTCCAGCTTAGGATGGGAAATGGAAAATGACCTTGCTGGACTAGGGGTGTAACTCAGTTGGTAGAGCACTTGCCTAGTAGGCAGGACACTCTGGGTTTGATCCTGTGCACCCTAGAAACTGGATATGGTGCCGCATGCCTGTAATCTGTAGCCCTTGGGAGGTGGAAGCAGAAGTATCAGACATTTACAATTATCCAGGGCTGTATAACTACTGTTAAGCCAGCCTGGGCTGCATGAGGATAGGAGAGGAGGGAAAGGAGGAGGAGGAGGAAAGGAGAAGGGGGGGAAAAGAAAAGAGGAGAGAAAAAGAGAAAACAAAGTAATCTTGTCTTCAAGATCTTATCTTAGAAGGCGGGGTCGCTGCCAACAGTTACATTTTAGAGCAAAATGTGTCTCAAATCGACAGACACATATATGTGCACATGAATGTATCCCGTCACACACACACACACACACACACACACACACACACACACACACACACACACCAATAACTGAGTAGACAACACTTTAAATGAAGGTGTAATAAGCAGGGAGTTATGAAAGTCACAATGTACAGCTACCCCCAAGACACTTGCCCTTGCCTTCCAGAATCATTTCTTTCCTTCCCTCCCCTTCTCTCCCTCCTTCCCTTCCCCTCCCTTCTTCCCTCCCTCCCTTCTTCCCTTCTGCTTTACTACCTCCCTTACTATTTGTTTGTTTGTTTATAATTTCTGAGACAACCTCACTAAGGATCCCAGCCTATTGGAACTTTCGGTCATCCTCTTGCCGTAGTCTCTGGAGTGCTGAAATAAACACCACATGTTCTTGCCCATCTTGCCTGTACTGGTGTAACCTAAAGGATCCTTCTGCTCCTGAACTGAGGACAGGTCTTACAGAGAGCAGACCAGTCAGTTGATCTTGTCTCTTGACCCTGGCCCCTTGGCTATGTGATCCTAAGCCTTGACTTCTCTAGAGGTTGATCTCCGCTGTGGGGGGAGGAAAGCACGCTCTGGTGGCTCCTTCAAGGACTAAGTAGAGAGGCTGTCTGGGAGGATGGGGTAATGGCTTAGTCAAGAAAACGCCGGGCCTGCTAGCATGAAGAGCTGAGTTTGATCCCCAGAACGCATGTGAAAAAGCCAGTTGTGGGAGCATGCACTTGTCCCACGTGTCCCAGCACTATGGAAGTTAAACTTGGTGGCCGGCCAGCCCCACCTATCAGCTGATTCAGGTCCCAGTGAGAGACTCTGTGAGAAAAAGAAACAAAGCAAGCAAGCAAGCAAACAAACAAACAAACAAACAAACAAAAAAGATAGCCTGAGCAAGGGCACCTATTCCTGTACATATAGGAGTACAGTGTGTGTGTGTGTGTGTGTGTGTGAGCACAAATATGGTTCAAGTGTGCTGCCCAGTCTAGCCATTGATTGTGACCCTTGCTGTCAGGAAACTTCTCAGGACTCAGCAGCAATAGAACTGCTTAGGCCAGATCCTCAGAGAAAGAAGAAGAAACTCAAAACCTCCAGTGGGAGACCAGACTCCAGGAAGGACTTCCCTAGAACAGGGCAAGTTACCTTAATTTAAAAAAAAAAAAAAGTACACACAAGGCACCCCCTCAGTAGCCTGAAGACCTGGTAAAATAAAAACCAGTGGAAAGAAAATGTGTCTTCCTGGAGAGAGACCAGCCCCACCCCTGTGTAGGTTGCCCCTCCCCTGTGAAACCTGAACAGTCAGTCTTGGGGCAAAATCTCTCCCCTAGGTTACCATGAAATATGTATTTCATGCAGGCTTTGGGGAGGTCAAGCAACCCTTTCTCTTGGCATTCTGGGAGTTTCCTGTGGCTTCACGTGTGCCCAGAGAGGAACTCTGACCATGGGGGGAAATTTAATAAATGTGGTTTATCTGAGCTCCGTCTCTGTCTAACTTTGTACTAATGACTGGAGTGGTTTGCTGCTTGGAGACCATTATTTTTCTTTATTTGCTCTAGCAGCGAGGTTCTGCCTGAGGGAGAAAATGCCTGGGACTGAGGCACAGACATTCTTGCTCTTACCCCTGAGAGGTTTGGGATATTCTCTTGGAACGTTTGATTCCATTTCTGAAGCTCTGTCCAGTCACGGAGGATTATTCCTCTTTGCGGCAGAATCTGTCCCTAGCTGGAATTCCAGCCAGCAAGGCCAGTGCCCGCAAGCTCTGGGTAAAGGGTTTCCATTCTGTGTAACTGAAAGCAGTCATGATAAGTGCTAGCCTGTGCTGAACATTTAAAACAAGCCAGGGTCTGTGCAGCACACCTTCTGAGCTTGGTTTTATTGAAGCCACATTCTGTAGATGTTACTTTTCACTCAGTAAAGATGAGAGACATGTGACCAGGGGAGCTATACACAAATTAATTTGTTACTTTGAAGTATGATAGCTTAGACTGAAATGAATTTGTCACTTTGTCAATGATATTCTTGGAAGATGGAATGTTGCCTTTGGGTGGCTGTGTCCCTTAGAAAATGGAATCTACGTATCTGTATCTGCACTTTGGCATATAGCAGTCCCTAAATGGTACCCATCACTGCCTGGTTTTCACCTAGGAATTGCCGAGAGTTAGAAGAGATAGGTACCTAAGCCGAAAGCCTTATGTCCCAGAAGGTGTCTTTGGCTGCCCTGATAAGACCCATATTTCCTCTGGATACTCAGCCAGCGCATCCGTAGCTAAGGGGGGGGCACTACTGTACTTCCCAGCCCCTCTGTGACTGGAGACTAAGCGGGACCAAGACTGACAAGCCATTCCCAGCTTGGCCTTCAGTCAGTTCCCTTGGCCACAAGCCCCAGGGAGAAGAGTCGTGTCTGGAAAGGTTTGGTAGCCTCAAACACATGTGTTAAGCTCATGGTGTCCTTTGTCGAAGCAGATCCCAGCCCTCGTTTTGAAGGCTTAAAAAAAAAAAAAAAGTCCCCAGGAGAATCATGAGAAGAATCCTAAATATGCCTCCAGTTTACAAAACAAACTCTTGGGATCACTTTAAACAAAAGGACAAATCTAGTTTGAGGAAAGAAAGAAACATATGTTTTACATGCAATCGCAACTGAAAAACAATCATTCGTTCCAAGTAGCTTCACTAGAGTCTGGTACAGAGTCGTGTCCATCAAAGCTTCTGTTTAGAAGACGATACATCAGTTTGTTGAGATCTGCTCTTCTGCGGTGGGGTCCCACAATCCATGACCCACTCAAGGATCAGCAGCCTCCTACTCTAGCCCGATTTCTAAAGTTTTCCCGACTTCTCAATTCTAACACACTAGAAACACTGAATTTAACACACAAGCCGTTTGGAGCGCGTTCTAGATTCAGACTGAAGAAGCATGACGTTTCTGTTTTTACTTTCATTTCAGGTTCACTGCTGGCCTATAATACAACCTCCCACACAGACCAGTCCTCACGACTGAATGTTAAGGAAGGTGAGTCTGCCCCCTCACGTGCCCAGGTCCCCTCCACTCTCACCACTGCACAGGCCCATACTTCTCAGACAGGTGGGAAATGCTAAGTCTGGACACCAATTCCTTACTCAGGAAACTATTTTTCTAGTATACAAGATGAAAAAAAAATTTTTTTCTAAAAAACATGCTTTTGTTCTTTCTGCCACTAGTTTTCAAACTACAAGGGAAGCTTTGAAACATCTCATAAAAACATCACAAGAATATAAATTAAAGTCACCCACACCCAAAGGAAGGGGACTGTCCTTAAGGAACAATGAATCCTCTGACTTTACAAGCTGACACTTGGGGGCTCTCCTGGTGACAATAATGGAATGTGTGTCTACCTTATAAAGCTTTGTTTAGGGGATTTTTTTTCCTAAAAGAAAAATTAGCATTGTCAAATCGTGTTTAAAGTAGTGGTCTGAAGATTTTGACTAGTATAGGTTGGCCTGGTCTGGTTTGGGTTGGTTTAGTCAAACAGTTCATTTGATATCATTTGGTTTAGATCAGCGAGAAGGAAAACTGTCTTGAAAAATGGTTTTAGTGAGTGCCACAGGGACGACGTTTCTCAGCATCTTCACTGGCGGGGCTGAAGCTCAAATTTGTTGGTGGAGTGTTTACCCAGCATGTGTGAGGCCCTGAGTTTGATCCAGCAACACACACACACACACACACACACACACACACACACACACACACACGAACTATCACCCAATCTAGTCTTGTTTGGGCCACTGATTGCCCAAATGAGATGCATGATTGATTTTTGTGAGAATTGAAGCTCTGCCCTTATTATCAGATAATTCTAAAGTCTGATAATCTCATGTCCCATCATGTTACACATGTCTGTAGCAGAGAATATTTATTTTCATGATGAATACACTGAGGTCCGGCCACCTGGCTTTGTCACGTCCTGGTCCTCAGACTCACGACAGGTGCAGGGTTCTTCCAGGGAGGGTCAAGTATTGACTCTAAAGCAATCGGCTTCTGAGGAGATGGCTTGCAGGTTTGGAAAGAAACAAAGGAGCCACTAAAGAGAGGGAGAAGGGAGAGAGGAAGGAAAAGAGAGAAAGGAAGGAACAAAGGACAGACATGAAGGGGAGGCAAATTTTGAAGTACTGAATTAGGATTAGCATGCTGATACCATCAGAATAAACCAATGAGGTAGACAGAGCGGATGGGCTAGCTGCTCTGCTCATGCTCCTTTAAATACCGGTTTAGGTTGAGAAAATGACACTGAAATGTGTGGCTAACCAACTCCTCCTTCCTGCTGAGGAGTTCAGTGCAGCCCTGGCCCTCTGATCTACCTGCTGGGCTGTGTCTCTCCTCCCTTCGCTGGCCCTTTTGTGTGGAGAGTGCATTTTGTCTTGCTGCGCCCTCTTTCAGGCTGCTTGCAGGAGCCGCCAGCTCCTACTGGGTAGCAACCCTCTTCTGAGATGAATTGACTGTACCCGGCTGCCCCCATTCAGGTGGCGATGGGCATTTATCTCCCAGCCTCGGCCCTGGCCTCTAGAGATGATTAAGCCAGTGTTTTGCAGGTGCATCTTTTGTTCCCAGTAAAGCTCTCCACTTAAGCGACCGACTGCCTTCCCCCTTTTGAGGTAGTCTGGCGGAAGGAGCCAGCCCCTCCATAAAATGAAGTACATTAGCAATACAAAGCTAACAAACTCCTCCCCCTTTCACCCTCTTCCCACCTCGCTGCCTCTCTTCTCCCCTAATAGCTATCTTTATTTTTTTTAAATATTAAATGGAAAAAGGAAATAGAAGACATCAATGCCACCTTGACTATGTCTGTGTTTGAATAGGAGGCACGCACTGCACTCAGTCAGAGCTGGGTGTGTGCCCACGGGTGCCTTTGCTTCCTGCTTTGCAAAGGGCAGGTGCTGGCTGGCATCAGGCACAAATGGAAGACGCTGAGGAGATGAAGTCTATTAATGTATCTTCATGGTACTTATCAACTAGAGCGCTGTTTTAGTTCAGAATGGCACACTCAGCCTTTCTAGCCTGCTTACCTTCTTGTAAACCGACTGAAGCTATCTAAGGGTTATCTGCATGTAGAACATAAGACATTTCAAAAACCCAATTTCCACGGATCTTTAAATGTGTTGTGAGTCTCGGCTGAACCCACTTGGAACCCGTTAGACATTTTCTACCTTTAGCTGTCAAATTTAATGTACTTAACGTGGGAAGACAGCAGTTATTGTCAACCACTTCCAGAGTAGCCTCAGCTGTCACTGACACAGGGTTTTTGAGTGCGCTGGGCTGGGGTACATACTCTGCTTTGGAGTTTTGCACCTGTTCTGTGAGTCGTCGTCGTCTTCGTCGTCGTCTGTTCTTGTTTCATTTCTGTGCAGAGAGGTGGGACAACATGAAAGTGACCCCCAAATGGTTTGTAGCCCCTCAGAGTATAGTAAGGAAAGTTCCCCTTTCACTAAATATCATAAGAGAGAAATGGTTGTTACCAGGGTCTGGGAAAGCCATGAATGGAGAGCTTATAGAGAATGAGGGGCCGGTGGGGACCGAATGCAGTTGAAAGAACAATTTCTAAGGTAGAGAATGATTAACAGCAGTCGATTTGATATTTTAAAACAGCTAATAGGAGGATTATATGTGTGTGTGTGCGTGTTTGAGGGTGTGTGCATGTATGTACATGGATACGCACACTTATCTGTGCACATGCAGGTGGAAACGTTAAGCTGGTGTCAGGTGCTTCCTGGGCTGCTCTCCGCTGAACCTGGAACTCATCCATTCAGCTCTGCTGGCTGTCCTGTGAGCTCCTCCTACCCCTACCTCCTTAGCTTGGGGATTAGAGACCCACACCGCGGCAGGCATATGGCTTTTAATGGCTCCCAGGGATCCAAATCTGGATTTTCACGCTTGGTCCACGGGCACTTCACCAGCTGAGATACTTCCCCAACCCCAGTGACTGCCTTTGTGAAGTAATGGATATGTCCGTGTCTTTGACCTGATTGTTACACATTGCATATATGCTTAGTAACATCACTCTGAGTTCTCTGAGTCACTATATATTCTGAAATATTTTAAAATACATAGGATTTAATGGCCCTTACTACCAAGGTTCTTCCTCAAAAACAGTCTTTCCCTCTAGCTATCTTTTCCTAAGTGTAATTTGGTGCAGAAATTTGAATTTTTTCACCGATTTTCTGTCTCTGCAGTTTTTCACTGCTGCCTCCAGCTACATCTCTGTTCCCTTTTCAGAAACTAATCCATACCCAGCCTCTACTAGGCCATATAGCCCTTAGTCTGAACTGCACAGAGAGCCCCTTGTAGACTTTGTAAAACAGTGATGTCCAAGGACAAGTCCTCTGTGACTCTCCTCTCTGGAGCAACCTGGGGCCCTGGAGCTCACTGGATGGACTTGGGGGCCAGCTGCCAGAGGCTGCAGGTAGAGAAAAGTGCTTTGTGTTGACTGGAGGTAGAGCGAATGCTGACGACGGAAGCTGGTGGCGGTCTCACTGCCTTTGAATGTGCGCAGTGCTGCTAAGTTACACACTTGAAATGGTGGTAAATTTCCAGTGGTTAAAGTGGTAAATTTTATTTTAAAAAATTTTAAATGCATAAATAACAATAAATATCGATGCTAAGGCCCAAACATAATGGATTAATTCTAAATCTCCAATGGATACCTATAGGGCCTTAGGAATTTTTTGTCAAGCCCAGCTTCATAGTAGTGAAGGAAAGCAACCAGCACATCTTAGGGCCACTCCAGGTCTTTCTGGCCTCTTCTGATCTTGCCTATCCCCAGGTCATCCTAGACAAGGACCTGTGGATATACTGATTGTAAGCATGGGTGGGTGAAAGGACTCTCACTGTTGATGATGTCATTATTACTGTTATTGACAACTAGGTATAAGTTTAGCATCTCACATCTTAGCAGCTCCCTGCTCCCTTGCCTTCATTAGGCCCTCTAAGAAAAGATGAGGTGTTGCTAACTTGTGTTTACAGGAGTGCATTGATGCTCAGACACTAAGTGGCCTTTCCACACAAGCATTCTAGAGTCAAGTTTGACCCTACTCTCTTATTCCCTGCCCTGCACCCTGAAATCCGGAGTGTGACTGCAGACCCTGGGTTATGGATCCAAGCTCCCAGGTTCTCTTTTGTCTTCTGGGCAGCTCTTGCCACAGGGCCCTCTGCAATGTGCCCACTGCCCCCACAACAGGCAAGAGTAAGCACCTATCTTCAGGGCTCCTCCGCATGCCCCAGGCCCTCATTTCCTTAGCCCTCATCCTGCATCTGTCTAAATATCTCCAGCTCTCCAAAAGGCAGAGGATATTGAGCTCCTTGTTGACTAACTTCTAGACCTCATGGCTGCCAAGGCCTGGTGGAGCTCTGAGCTCCTAACCCTCCACCCAGAGCCTTTGAGAGTTGAAAGTGAAAACTGAAAACCACTGCCCTAGCCGCCAAGGGCGGACGGCCTGCAGAAGCTCCATCACTGGCAGTTACCTTGACTGATGGATAAAAAGTCTGTCTCCTTACTTGCCAAGGATTGCAAAGAGAGGGACTAAATCACCTCAGTGTCACATATGCTGCATGCCCAGCGGCCATTTGTGGCTCAAGCTTAAGAGCTTCTCCTCTCAAGAATTCCAAGGACAAGGGCCAAGCATGGAATAGCAACCCTTCTTCTGTAGTATCTATTACTTCCTAAACATTTTCACATCCATTATCCATTATCCGCACACCAGCACCATGAGATCACAGCTGCTACCTCCTTGTCGCCATTCTGCACTTAAGGACAATAGGCCAAGAGCTCCCAGTGTTCCTTAGCTGACACCCATATTTGGGGAGTAGAGCAAGACTCTACCCAGTATGGGGGTGCTGCTTCCCACATTTTAATCTCAATATCTTAAATATCCGTTAATGAATGTTTTCAAATTACCTCCTATTTCAGTGTTATCCTGATAAAGCTGTAGTGTGATTTTGGGCAAGGGTTTGCTTTTCCTTTCTTGGTCTATTATTTGTGTGGCTGTCATAATACGTGACAGAAACAACTCAACAGGGAAAGACGGAAACTTCGTGATTTCAGGGAGACTTCAGTGCATCATGGTGGAGAAAACATGATAGAGGGAGAGTGTGATGGAGGTGAGGAGAGCATTTGGTAGTGGGCATTCCCATTGGCGGTGAACCAAGATTCAAGGGTTAAGGTATAGCCTCCATTACCAGGCTACCCCTAGTGATCCACTTCCTCTGAACAGTCCCTATCACCTATGAAATTGTATCACTCACTGGGCAGCGAGCATCCAAAACCTCCAGCCTGTGGGAGACGTTCCCAATTAAGCCACAAAACTCCATTTCATCGTGTGTAAAATGAGGATAATTGCCATCCCCTTGTAAATCACCATGAAGTCTGACAGGCCAAAATGCTTGATAAATTATATTCGTAACAGTTCATTATTATGATTTATGACCAAAATTATAATAGTAATTAACATTATTGTTGGGGAAATATTCCACTATACTTGAGGGTTACCAGAGGCCAACAATGTGAAGATACTGTGCTCTAATGGATGGTACAGCACTGTGTAGGATGCTCCACCATAGCAGAGAAGCCAGCTGCTCAGAAACGTCCTAGGGAGAGACCCCCCTATAAGGAATGCCAGGGAATGCTGTAAAATCACATTCATAAATGCAAAGTCGCTTGTCACATTCAAGATCTCCGCGGGTTAGGAAGGGATCGAAAGTTAGGAAGAGCCACAGTTGAAATATCTACAACACCAAAAAGTTAGAGGCCATACAATATATGGGACCAGCCAAAGTCACACACTAACCTGAAAAAAAATCCAAGACTGGAAATACTTCGGACCACAAGCACTTAGTATAAGAGAAATTCAACTTGTATAGGATTTTTGTTAATGTTTTAATTACATTAGTTTACTTTTTGTATGGTATACGTGTTTATACCTGCCATGGCTCATGTGCAGAAGTCAGAGACGACCCTTGTAGAGTTGGGTTCTTCTACCACGTAGGTTCTGGGATTTGAACTCAGATCTTCAAGACTTAGTAGTAGCAAGTGGCTTTACCCACTGAGCCATCTCCCTGGCCCAGTGTATTCGTGCAATGGATGCAGGTGGTCAGTGGCTTAGTAAAGAATGGACCTGAATTCTGGGCGTCGGCCTGCCTTCTCCTAGTCATTCATTGATTCTTTGGCTTATGGAGGATTTGCTCTATACAGTAAACCTTCCCGAATCCTGGAAATATGATAGCCAAGGGGTGCCAATCACACCCACAGGTGAGCAGAATAGTCTCAGAAAGTCTTCCTGCTGGCCCCTGCACACACCCTCTCCATCAGTGTTCTGAGAGGTTATGGTGTAATGGGGGAGGTCGTCTCTGGAAAAGCTGGATATGGATATAGAAATGAAGGAGGGTCAACTCTGAGTCTGGTGTGTGTAGGCACGGTCACACGCCGCCATGTGTATTCTGGGTTGTATTTTGAAAAAAGTAAGTTCCCGTACAAGTGAACAAAGTGTCATTGGGGGACATGTGTGGTCCTCGGGTAGGTCTCGGGAAGTGGAGACAGTGTGCTTCATGGTGAGAGCAGAAGCTCGGGTATGGGGCCCAAAGCAGGAGCCAGGAATTTGCCTCAAAGTACTAAGGCCCAGGGGTAGTGGGTGGGGCTGAAATGAGATTGACCATGGCTTTTAATTATGAGCAGAGCAATGGGCCCCGGGGAAGGCTTCATTGGACTTTTCTTTTACATCTTGGAATTTGTGACTATAAAGATGAGGATAAGTTTTATCTGAATGGGAGAATAGCTAAATGAACAGAAGGTCTTTACTCCACACCTGTGTACAGGACCCAAGGGTGACGTGCTCTCAGGAGACCCAGCACTCAGATTGTGAGTTTATGGAGTGGGGAGGGTAGGTGAGCATAGAAACCAGAATAGAAATGAGTGTAATGAGTCTCTCTCTCTCTCTCTCTCTGTGTGTGTGTGTGTGTGTGTGTGTGTATGTCTGCATGCCTATCTATCTGTGTTTGTGTATGTCTGCACTGCGAATGTCTGTGTCTGTTTGTACCTCTGTGTGTGTGCTAATGTGTGGGTGAGGGTGTGCAATTGCGTGTTTCTCAATTTCTGTGATATTTCTGTGGCCCAGAGACAAGGTTTATGATTACGCATAAACAGTAGCCTTCTCTCCCCAGTTTGTTTTTGGTTTTGTTTTTAACTTTTATTTTAATTCCATAGTTTTTGTCTATTTCCTATTTGACCCTCTTTCAGAGACGTGTTGGATTTTTTAAATTTTTGTTTTTAATTACTTATTTTTGTGTGAGAGAGAGACAGAGAGAGACAGAGAGACAGAGAGAGACACAGAGAGAGACTGAGAGACTGGAAACAAAGAATCGTTGTCTCTAAGCCCTGGCAGGCAGGAAACCCCACTCTCAGGGGAGTTGAGCCAGCCAGCCAGGCCCTGGAGTCAGACTCCAACTTTCGGAATTCAGTTTGACAGCTTGTCTGGGACACTTTCTAAGTAACCATTATCCTTCCTTTCTCTAAGTGAAAGAACTGTTATTCCCTTCCCCGGGTGTGCCGTGTGCTCTGTTACTACACACGTGTGGCCATACGGTGACGAGCACACACGGTCTCTCAAAATTACTGGAAACAGTTTGCATGTTCTCTAAGACAAGTGTAAATTTGATCCAGGCTAATGACCAAAAGATTCGAAGTCTCATTCCCCAACCTGGTGAGACGTCGATACTGCGGGGAGGGGGCAGGGTGGGGGAGGGCAGGAGGGTTTTGTCCTGGTGTTGTGTATGTACACACTATTCTTACTAGGGTTTCTTTGAAACACACACACACACACACACACACACACACACACCCTTCACTTTCCACTGTCCTTAGCATCAGCCTCAGCTCACACTCCCTCTCTCATGCACATTCACACCAACCTTGAGCTGCAGGTTGCAAGGAGCGGACTGGCATAGTGAGAGGTGACTCCTCACTGTTCAAAGGAACTCTGCAGGCCCTGAATGAAACTCTACCTAGTACGCCTTCAGTCAAGCTTTGGACTGCCTCCCCACACTTACCTCACCCATACCTAGGGACCCGCTGCCCCTTCAGAGGCCTCAGCCTCATGGTATCACCTGGTTCTGGTCTCTTCTGCCCCTTTTATGAGGTGCTTTGTTTGTACCCACTGTTTCTCCAATTTAGTAGTGTTTAGTATTGGGCAGATTCCAAGGGACATTTCTTTCCTCTCATATCATTAGAGCACGCGGGAGATAAAAAACCATTGGAAGGGCATATGAAAGATTGCCCTAACCCGCTCCCCAAAAGGTCATTGTAAGCCAGCCCTGCAAGATGTTTCTAGTGGGGAGACTGGCTTTTTCTCCTGTGGGAATTTGCAGGGGTACCCTCTCCTCTCCTCTCCTCTCCTCTCCTCTCCTCTCCTCTCCTCTCCTCTCCTCTCTCCTCCCCTCCCCTCCCCTCCCATCCTCTCCCCTCCCCTCCCTTCCCCTCCCCTCCTCTCCCCTCCCTTCCCCTCCCCTCCTCTCCCCTCCCCTCCCCTCCCTTCCCTCCTCTCCCCTCCCCTCCCCTCCCCTTCCCTTCCCTCCCCTCCCCTCCCCTCCCCTCCCCTCTCCTCTAGCCCTCACTTCCACTTGACATGATCCACCTTGAAGCTGTAAAGGATCCCATCCCAAAATAACAAGGGAAAATGTCTCAACGTTCAGATGGCCATGCTTAGGGCCTAGTGGCCTTCCATCCTGTTGGCCTGAATGCTACATGCTATTTTGTCAGCTAAACTCCCCTTCAAGCGTGGCCTCTCAGTCTGTAGCCATGTAGAGGAGAACCAAGGAAAAAATGACCCTCCAGAATAAAAGGTTCCTCCTCCTTCTTTTCCTCTTCTCCTCCTCCGCCTTCTCCTCCTCCTTCTCCTTCTTTACTTCAACCTTCCTGTTTCTTTTTTCCTTTATAACATAGTTATTAAATACCTAGTCATGCAAGAATTTTTGTGTACCATAAAACCTTATTAATTTAGTACTATCATTATTCCCATTTTAAAAATGAGAAGCCCCATGATGATTTGAAGCAGGGCAGAATCTGTTCTCAGTCTCCTCCCCAGGCATTGTAGAAGACGGGCTCTGAACTTTCCTTTTGTATTTCCATCCAACTATGTCTTAATTACTGACTGTGCTGAGAGAGAAAAAAATGCCTTGACAAAAGCAACTTGGGGAAGAAAGGGTTTCTTTAAGCTGAGGGTTTAAGATTCATCATGGTGGGAAGTCCTTGGGGTAGGAGTTTGAGGCAATTGGTCACGTTGCGTCCCTAGTTAGGAAGCAGAGAACAGGGGCTGTTCTGCTCCACTGCTTTTCTCTTTTTAATCCTCCTGTCCAGCATCCAAGCCTAGGGAATGGTCCTGCCCACTTCCACCTCAAGTGACCTAACCAAGATAACGCCTCACAGGCATGGCCACAAGTTTGTCTTCTTCATCTTGTCAAGTTGACATTATTAACCATCACAGCATGCCAAAAGACCAATTTCTCTCAGAAAGCTGGTGTCGTCTAATTGTTAAAATCATATGACTGCATCAGTTCCTGCAATGGCCCAAAGATTCTCAATTTTTCTTGCATTTCAAGTGGCATATTAGTTTGCTTCACAGATTTTTTTCCTGTAGATACATTTTTATAACTTACACGATGATACCGTACGGCCCTTGAGCTTAATTTGACATGCAAACGACATGAAAAACAATAAACCTTAGTAAAAGACCTATTATACTGGGTAAAACCATTACCAGGTATTACAATCAACTTAATCCAAAAAAACTAGAGTGAGACACAGCCATGGTGCTAGAAATCAGGTTGTCATGTTCCCCCTGGATGAGATGAGCATCCTGCCTGCCTGGATGAGACCTCACCTGAGATCCCTCCATAGAGTTAAGTTACCTGCATTGGGGCACCAAGGAGGAAGTTGTAGCTGACTGGTGGGTCCTTAGAGTTGGCAGCTTCCATTGCTCCTGCAGCATTTTCCCACTTCAAACTTTAGAGCCCACACTTTGTTATCACACTTGATGGCAACTTTAGCATCTTGCTTTACATCAGCATCCTTTCTGTCACCAAAGGCTTGCACTCCCCTCAACCCCTTCCTGGATACCCGAGAGTTCTCATTTAGATCAACATGCCTTTCTTGTGCCTGTCTGCTTTTATGTATATCAGAACTGTTCTTAGAGGCTTCCGGGAGGATAAAGGAGGCTGTAGTTACCCATAGATGTGTCCTGCAATGCTAGTGATGATAACAGTGAATGCATGTGCCCTGGTGCATTTTTATAAGAGACCATGATTACTGTAAGCACGTGAAAGTAGATGGCCAAAGGCACAAGACTGTGGGAAGGAGTATTTGTGGGTAATGACATCCTGGGGGGCTTCCCAACCTGACTTAAGTTCCTCCTTCTCCTTCCACACCAGCAGGCAGAGGCCCCTGGCTGTGGTGCTCTGCGGCTGAAGCTCTGACCATATCACAGATTTCTTGGTGGCAATTCATACTCGCTAAGTAGGCTTGGCCTTCCTCATTCATCTCTGGCCTTGCTATTACTCTATCAGTCCTCTACCAAGCTGCTCTTTGCCTTACGGATCTGTCTCGCTCCACACAGGGAAGCTACAACGCAGAACTAAATTCATCTTAGTCTGTAAGCACCTTCACCATGTGCTCTGATTTGTGATGGGAGCTAAACGTGGTCCTGTTGGCTGCTTGATGCTGAGAAGGGTTTCAAGTTAACTGGCAAGCAAAGGGGGTTGTTGGCAAGTGCTGTTTATGCCCGCTGGTGGCTGCCTCAATACAGAGTAGTCCAGATACATGTGCTTTGCCCAATGTACTGATTTAGATATTCTGGGACAGGAGGTTTATTTAGGGGTAGTAGCCACTGGAAAGTGTAGCTGGCCTCTCCCATCCAGCCATTCCACATTAGCAGTCTCAACCAACCACTGATGGATGAAAGTGCATCCTATTGGACAAGCAAGCTCCCTGTCATTTCCTAAATGACACGAGATAGCAACGATTTACATTGTGGGGGTTATTTTAAGTGATCTTAGATGCCCCTCCAGCAGTGTAATGAGTTAGAGTGCCCTACTTACACAGCAGTATGTATGCATGGAAGTGATACCCAAGATGTGAGATAGCACGAGTGATCCAGCAGTGATTGGGAGTCTTTGGAAGGATGAACATGGGATCCATTTAGCACTGCACCATTAGAATTTGAGCATTGTAGGTCATGGTGCATGATAGAGACTCTGGAACCATTTACCCTTACATTGAAAGGAAAGACTATGCTTACAAAAAAAAAAGTTTATTTTCCCCCAAGCTTTTATCTATCTAATATCTGTCTGTATCTGTCTGTCTGTCTGTCTGTCTGTCTGTCTGTCTGTCTCTCTCTCTCTCTCTCTCTCTCTCTCTCTCTCTCTCTCTCCCTACCTACCTACCTATCTACCTACCTATCATCCCCATAAAGCAATGTATAGGTCTCTTTTTCTCTATTTAAAGAGAAGGAAGAAGAGAGAAACACAGACATAGAAGCTCCTCTTGAAGACAGGGAAGAAGTGCATCTTCTAGTTAAAAGGATGGGCTGTAAGAAACACCATTTATTATTTTATATGAAAACCTTTTATAGATGTAACAACTTCCTCTCTTTGGAGATGCCTCAATTTAAGATCACAAAGAATTCATTTCTCCTGAAGAATCCTCATGGAATAGAAGATAAAGTCTTTAAGGAAGGAAATCTGAGGCTGGAGTAGGGGTGTGAGGGCTTTCCCCACTTTCGGGAATCAGCAGGTCTCACAAGTGAAGACGGAGGTGCTTCTACTGTCTCTTTGGTACAGTTTGAATTCATGTCAGGCAGAAGACAGAGAGAATAATAGCATTACCTGGGATAATTACTTATATGTCAAATCCCAAATCAATCATACCTGCTCAGCGTGTGTTTACATTACTCCCAAAAACTGTGTCTCTTCCCTACGCCCCGTACCCAGGAGCTTTTTCTGGTCCTAATTTCAGATTACCTTGTCATTTAATTTGTCCAATATTCTTTTCTTCCACCCCAAAGATTTTCAGTAAATAACTTTGACAGTTGATGGATTCACTGGGAAAGAAAATCTAATCTTTTTTCAATTGGGTTAAATATTTACTCAGTCTTGCTCCACTAAAGAAAGAATCAGAAGAAATTAGCTTACTTAGCACAAGAAAAAATTAATTTCTTATATCCTATGAATAAAACCTTGAAAAGAGGAATTTGGGTAAATGGCTCATTGGGTGAAGTGATGCACAAAGGTGAGATTAAATTCAGGTCTGCAGTAGCCACATAGTAATAATAAAAACAAAGCTGGGCAAGATGTCAAGTATCTGTAATTCCAGCCTGGGAATAGAGACAGCTTGAACCTAGAGAATCCCTGGACAAAACAGTAAGCTTCAGACTCAGTGAATGACCTTGTCTCAAAATAATAACACTAATACTACTAAATACCAATAATAATGTAGAAAGCAATAGGTGGAAGATAAATACTACCTCTGGCCTCCACATGTACATACCAAGATGAATGTACAAGCACATACACACACACACACACACACACACACACATGTGCACATGTGCACATACAACAGAATGCTGACTAAAAAAGATTAATTACAATTCCATAGGAGACTTTGGAATGTGGGAAGTGTTTGTGTATACATGATCGTATCTACTCTCCAAAGACCCTTGTAAGGATTAAATATACTGTGTGCTCATACACAGTTTGAAATTTACAAATAGTTGATTGTTTCCCACAAGAGTATACTTTTCCTAAATGGGGGTCAGAGAGGTGAAGTCACTCACCAAGGTTCACACAGCACATAACTGATGAGATGGGAAGTGGGATGCTGAGTTGGAATGACCAAAATCCTGAACTCTTTCCTTTGCAATGAATGGCTTTACTGTTTGGAAACCATGCGACTGCTTCCCCAAGTAGTTTTAAAGCTTTGAATGACACCCCAAAACAGTCCAGTACTTGGTAAGATTCAGTTATTCCAAAGAGACAAAAGCTGCTCAGGATTTAATTTTGAGAAATCTTTCAGCCTGAAAGGTTTGGCTGGTCCAGTTACTCACCAGTCCTGCCCAATAGCCTAAGATCAGTTTTAAGAAAGTCAGTTTTGATAGTCTGAGTCATATTTTCAATTTCTAATAAAATTCTTACGTGGCCCACATATGCTGTCTCCCAGCTTTGAACCTTGGGTCTCGTGCTCATTTGCATGTCTGGTTTAGATCATGTCTGGGGTCCCTTGAAGTCTGAAACAGAGCCTGCCATTCTGTGAGGTAGTGGGAACAGATTCTGATACCAAAACCGGGGCCATTTTCTCAGATACTCAATGTAAGATTCCGTGTTTTGCATTGCCAGACCAGAATGAAGCCGTGCAGTCTCCTCTCATTTGACCTCACCTGCCTACATCTCCTACGATGACTCCAAAGACATGGCCTCTGGAACCCTCGTTAGCATTTTAGCTCTCTGTCAAAAGGCCAGCCTCAGGAACTGTTGGTATTTGACATTTCTTCATTAGAATAATCATCTTAAGTCATGGATGGGGATATCAGCCTGACTCTGAACAAGCCGAAATCAGCAGTGAAAAGATGTTGTAGAGCTTTTAAATGTCACTGTCCTCCAACATCAACTTACTCCCACTAGATGGGAACTAACAAAATGGAAGTATCTATCCTGAAAGCTGTCACTGTCAACCCAGGACAATCCAAGTAATTTTCAGAGGGAAATTATGGAGCTCTGAGGAGCTCCGATTTAATCACGTTGGATAGTCCAAATCTTTGCTCAAATTCCATGTTCTCAGTGAGGCCCTCTTACCCAGCCCTGTCTGCTCCCTTTCTGGTCTGCTTTGATCCATCACATTCAGCAGCTTCTTCTAATCTACTGCTTAGTCCACTCTGGGTTCTGAATTAAGCTCCACAGCAGAAGGGTGTTGGCGTTGCCAGAGTTGTATTCTCGGCACATGCATGGGTCTGGCAACAGAGCAGGCATTCAATAAAACCTTGTTGAATGAATGAGTATGTGGTAGGGTGTGTCCACTAAGTCCAATAAGCTAGTACTGGGGTGGGGCAAGAGCTAGTTTGGGAAGGGGTCAGAAGTGACTAAGGTCCAGTCCCTCTGCTGAAGAGATGCTCACCTAGCCAAAGAGGTGTCACGCTTGACACTGGATGGTTGAGCAGACAAGGACAGTAGACACAAAGTGAGTGATCTGAAGGACCGGAAGGAAGGTGTACAGAGGTCGAAATGGGGGCAGATGCAGGATCCAGTCATCCATGGCAAAGGAGGACATCGTGCAGTCAGCGAGACCTCTCTGTCTGCAAGGCCAGAGGACAATCATAAACAACTCTTCATTGCCTAAATGAGCTGTTGTTTCCCCCTTTTCTTTTCCTAGCTGGAATCCTCTTAAACCTGACATCCATCTGACTAGAGAAGTATGTGATTGAGTCGTGCCTACTAAAGCCCAGTGTGGAGGGGAATTTTGGCAAATACCCAATTCAGCTAGTCAATCTAAATTCCTCTTCCACATATGGCTCAAAGCCCCACTTTGAGGCCTTATCAAAATAAATAGACTATTTAGACATCTGTGCCATTTGGACAGAGAGCCCACAGGGCAGACAGAATGAAAGAAGAGCCCAGGCTGGGCAGGATGCCGTGCAGGAAGGTGGCAAGGCTGTGCCCAGAATCCAGGCCTCTTATTTGTCAAACTTTTTGTATTTCAAAGCCGCACGTTTCTTTCCAGAATTTTCCTCATGAATCGTCTTTTCCCTCTGCACACAGAATATCTTAAACACTATGTCCATTGTGCTCCATGCAGTGGGGTTGGTCCTGAGGCTGAGGGGCTGCTGGAATTCCAGGACAAGATCCTTGAGAAAAGGAAACGAGCCAGGATGTTTTCCGTTGCTTCTTTTTGAGTTCCAAGCTAGAGCAAAGGATTCCCTTTGTAACTTCCTTTTCCTGCAGTCTTGAGGGATTGCCAGGATCCTCTGTAGCCCTGTGGAGGGAAGGCCGGTGAGCTTTAGGGAATGGATCAAATGAGGTGGGGGATTCATTCTCAGCCTCAGGACCAGCCGAAGAGGAACTTGAGCAGCCCACAGTCATGGAAGAAGCAAAGGCTGATCGCTCCTAGCCGCTGCCCATCTCTGTCCTCTGAGATCATGTCTAAAACCAGGCTTCAGGATGATCCACCACGTTCTTTGGAATAAGTTCCCATCTTGGAATAACAAGGGCACCAGGTTGGAAGTGGTTCTTTGGGACTCTTGGGCTTCTCTTCCTTTTCAGGACCTTCCTGAATGATCTTTATTGTAGAGGTAAAGGCAAGATGGAAGAGGCATCTATATATTGTATACAAAGTTCCCATTTATGGAAAGCCCAATTGATCCCCACAGCAGGTCTGTTAAGATTTGTTATCCTGCTTTGAAGAGAAGCAGAGTTGAAGTTCAAAAGGACAAAATAACATGACCAAGGGATTCAAGAGAATAGGGGCAGAGCCAGGGCAATGAATGGCCACTGAAATCACCATTAGGCCCTAGAAAAAAGAAGCCCTAAACTCTGTTCAGACTGCCCATTTTCTGGGTAAGTTGCTTTTGCTGTGGATTTAAAGTAGGATCCAGGCCAGTAAGTAGGTCAGATTCTTAGCAAAACAGAGATGATTGCAGATGAGAGACTGTTCCAGAGTTTTGAATTGGGGGCTGGAGGAGTTCAGAAAATGTTGTTAGCTTTTGCAGGAGGTGTTCAGCCCAAAGGAGCATCCAAAGCAGAGAATCCCAGTCAGGTTGGTGGTCAGAAACGTCCATGCCTCTACAGAGATAGAACCTACTAGGAGGACATGACCTCAGGTAGAGAATCCACGGAGAGGAACATGTAGGCACAGCCCCTAGGACATCTGACTGTCCCCAAACAAAGACGACACCTTACTTACTGGCTTCACTGAGGTTGGCAAGCAGACCCAGGTTTTCCAAGCACAAACAGCCCAGACACTGCCAGCCTGCCCAGCAAAAACCAGAAATTCAGTGAGAAGTTTCAAGGAAAGGGCATCTTTTTTTTTCTACCAAGCACAGAGAGCAAGGTCCAATATAGTGAGGGACTGAAAAAGAGGCTTCTGTGTGCTGCTGATGGCTGTGGATGATGTCATGACAGGGAAAGAGCTGCGTGAAGGCTGCTACACCTGGGTCTCAGACAGCTGACTGGAGGCATCAGTAGAAAACAAGGTATTTCCAGAGATGAAGGCCATATTTCCAGGACCAGTTTAACACTGGAGTGTCTATGCCATGGTCACAGCCAGCAAAAGCCTTCCCCCTTCCAACGGGTCTCAGAGCTCGTATTACTCTACCCTAGGAGGCTGTCTTGGAATCTAAGAGACCATTTAGTGTCGCATTCAGCCACACTGAGTATTGCATAATGGAGAAACTGTTCAGGGCGCCATAGATGGGAAGCAGAATTATCCACAATGGCTGGCAAAGCCCAGAATCCCCGCCGGCACGAGGCCCAGGTCTCTTTGCTTTGGCGAAAACTGACCTCAGGACTGCCTGAAACCAGAAACCGTAGGCAAAGCCCACTGGTGGCAGCTCAGGGAAGGAATCACAATAGGATTTGTCATCTTAGTACTCCTTAAAGCCAAGGGGTGTCAGCCTTCTCTGAAGCAGAAAGAGAGTTTGTCAGAATCAGGGCATAATTTTCTGCTGATAAAGCCATCTGCCACCCCAGAGAAGGCCTAAGAGCATCACCTCGGGTGCTGGCCTGGACCATCACATTTTTGACACTGAGTCTTTGGCCACCTCAAACTTTTCTTCTCTAAAGTCAGATGTAGCTGTCAGGATGTAGACTCCACGTACCACTTGTGGGGCCTCTGTATGTGTGCACTTGGCTGCTTGAAGGCACCACGGCCTGCGGGAGAACTCTGCACTAGCTGGCATTGACCACAGCCAGGCAGCATCTGGCTCTGGAGCCAAGGGTGTCTGTAGGAATTTGCGCAGTAGGGTTCCCTTCTTCTCCAGCTTTTCCATGTTGGTTACAGATATGTCTGTCCATGTGCCTGGTACTAGAGCTAACCTCATTGCCAGGTTTTCATTCAGGGAGCACTTACTAGGAGAAGTACAATCCCTCATTTTTAGCGATAACATTGCCCTATGAACAATGGGACCAGTTCTGATAAATGCCATTTTGATTATTTTTATCCCCACGTCAATATCAGCATGTCTTTTCACAAACTAAGATGCCGATGATCACTCAAGATGACACAGCATTGCAGGACCACCATCCTTTGTGCTGTCCCCTGTTGATCCAGGCACATACATGAGTGGTACCCAGCTCCTGACCTCCCTGAAGGGGCACACGCTCAGCTTCCACTTCAAAATAGGTGGCTTGCTGCCCAGTCAGTGTTGACATAAGTCTATAATCCTTACACCACAGGCCTGAACTAGCTAGAGACCTAGATCAAGAAGGTAAGAGTCTTGGATTCTTTTCTGCTGGCTGACAACAAAAGGGATTGTGTGCATTTAACAAGAAGGAGACACTGCTGATTCCGTTCCTTGGTTCACATGTATTTGTAGCATGTTTACCATATGCAGAGGACTGTTCTCAGTGCTGTCACACACTTCAAACCATAACATCTCCCTGCTGTGAGGACCTGGTGTCCATGTATGGAATATAAACAACAAAGATGGATTAATGAATGGAAGGGAAAGTAAGAAGGATGGAGAGAAGTACAGGAGGATGCAGTACTGTCAACTGCTTGTCCCCGTCCCTTCTATTATTTCATTCCAGCTCTCAGGGAAGACCAGGTTTATGAAAGTACCAGAATGAAGGAGGTAGTCTAGGTCGTCACCAGACTCATTGCTAACTCTAGGTGAGCAATCATGTTTTGAAGCTGAATCTCGGCCAATTTGCATTTAACAAATTGGCCAACGTGTTTCTGCTCCAGGTGTTTTTTCAGATGAGTGACAACAGCACAACACCGATGACAATTTTCTTCTAAAACATGACTCGCACGGGCCCTTGCGTTTAGTGTTGACTTGACCATTTCACTACAGCTCCAAAGGTCTCCAGTGCTTTGAGCATCCGAGGCAGCTGAATGTTCTTGGCCTTGGGCTTTCTCACCTTCCCACCTCACTCTCAAAACCTGGGTTTTTACTTTCAGTCTTGCGTGAAGGCGATGCTCCCCCACACCACAGCTCCTTTGTGGTGCATTCCCTAGCTTGTGTCTTGCATGGGCTCTCACTGCTTTGCAGATTTAGAGGCTAGAGGAAGGACTTCTGCATATGTAGAGGGGCTGATGGGAGAGAAGGGTATATTTTTCTGATTCCACAGATGGGCCACACATTGGCTGAAGATGCCTGCTGATGGCATGACAACTTATTGCTCAGTGAACTTCATAGTTACAGCCTTGCAAGGCTGGTTTGTGGAGTGACTTCTGTCTGTATCACTTCTGTCTTCACCTGTGGTAGGTCCTGAGTCGGAATCCCTGGGCTTCACCACAAGACAGGCTTTTGAGAGCATCTCCCTTCAAAGCTCGGCATCCCTGACCTCCGAGATCTGCTGAATCTTAGGCTGAAATTAAAATCTTAGAAAAGATGGGCTGCCGTGCCCTACCTCAAGATTCAGCTTCAAAACACGATTGCTCACCTAGAGTTAGCAATGAGTCTGGTGACGACCTAGGAAACTAACTCCTTCATTCTGGTACTTTCATAAACCTGGTCTTCCCTGAGAGCTGGAATAAAATAATAGAAGAGACAGGGACAAGCAGTTGACTGCAGCCACGCCCTGAGTGGGCTGAAGCGCTGATGATTCTGGACCAGCTTTCACACAGGAGGAGAGCTTTCTGAGGCAGATGTAGGTTGAAGACTTTAAGGCAGATTTCACAAGTGCTCCAGGCATCAGATGGCACCCACCAAATCCTGGACCGAAGAGGCCCCCCTCCTTTTTACTTACTCGCCTGGCTAGTTTTATGCCAACTTAACATAAGCTAGAGTCATCTGAAAGGAGAGAAGCTCAGGTGAGAAAGCCTACGTAAGATCCAGCTGTAGGGCTTTATCTTTTTTTTTCACATGTTTTTATTCAATATATTTTTTATTTACATTTCAAATGATTTCATCTTTTCTGGCTCCCCACTCCCCAAAAGTCCCATAAGCCCTCTTCCCTCCCCCCTGTTCCCCCATCCACCCCTTCCCAATTCCCTGTTCTAGTTTTGCCCTACATTGCTGCACTGAGCCTTTCCAGAACCAGGGGCCACTCCTCCATTCTTCTTGTACATCATTTGATATGTGGATTATGTCTTGGGTATTTCAAGTTTCTAGGCTAATATCCACTTATCAGTGAGTGCATACCATGATTGATCTTTTGAGACTTCACTTAGTATGATGTTCTCCAGCTCTATCCATTTGTCTAAGAATTTCATGAATCCATTGTTTCTAATGGCTGAATAGTACTCCATCGTGTATATACACCACATTTTTTTGTATCCATTCCTCTGTTGAGGGATACCTGGGTTCTTTCCAGCTTCTGGCTATTATAAATAGGGCTGCTATGAACATAGTGGAGCATGTATCCTTATTACATGCTGGTGAATCCTCTGGGTATATGCCCAGGAGTGGTATAGCAGGGTCCTCCAGAAGTGACGTGCCCAGTTTTCTGAGGAACCGCCAGACTGATTTCCAGAGTGGTTGTACCAATTTGCATTTAATTACTGATCAACAGAGGGCAGGATCACGCCCATCCATCATAGGTGGGGCCATCCCTGGATTGCTTGCCCCGGGTTCTATGAAGAAAGCAGGCTGTGCAAGCCATGGAAGCAAGCCAGGAAGCAAGCCAGGAAGCAGCACTCCTTCATTGCCTGTGAATCAGCTCCTGCCTCCAGGTTTCCTGTTTTAGTTCCTGTCCTGACTTCCTTCAGCAATAGGCTGGTACCTGGAAGTATAAGCTGAAGCAAACCCTTTCCTCCCCAAGTCGTCTCACTACAGAAATAGTAACCCTAAGATCTATCACTTACATCTATCACTTTCCAGTTTATCTACTTTCTCTTCTGTCCTTACAAAATGACCTCCACTCCTTAGGTTCCCGTGCTTTCCACGCAGCCCCTGGAATGCATGCGTCTTTGCTCTCTGACTCTCAGAGTCACTACATCCTGGGATCCACCATTGGTCCTATTCTGTGCGTGATGAAGGCCCTAAAGGTGCTAGCTTAGTTCCCACAAGGTCCCAAAGGGCCACTCAACCCTTTCTTTCTTGTCCTTTCCTCCTTCCCTCTACATGCCAGCCATGCCCACAGCACCACCCACCTCTCCACGGCTCACTCTGCCCCCTCCAGCTAGGTCTCGCCCAAGTCCCTAAGGCCCCCTGTGCTACTTGCCTTCCCCTCCTTCATCTCCAATAGTGATTGACATCTCAACCGTGTCTTTTGCATGTGGTCACAATACCTGGCAGTCTTTTAGACTGCACCATGTCTAAATGCAAGGGATTTGTTTTATATGACTGACTTGCTCAGTATATGCACAACACTGTACAGAAGGTTGAGTCTAAATTATTGACAGGAGACCAAACTAACATCATGTTCCAAAACTTAGCTGGCTCTCCCTTGCCTGAGGCTCATCCTAAAGCTGAATGTACTCTGTGGGACTCCACAGGCCCCCTCAGAAGGTGTCCATAAAGCCATCGACCTCCTTCCAAAGCTGTTTTCAGGAAATAAAGAAAAAAATAGATCAAAAATGAAAAACACAACTTAAAGGAGTTGTGTCTCCTTGTCCTGTTCCCTGCTTCCCTCTCCAACCCAACCCCTCCCCACCCCCTCACCCCTGCCATGCTCTGTTTTCCTTTTTGTGCCAATTGCTAAAGACTATAATTTTAAAATCTGAACTGATTTTTCCAGACCCAGGAGGAATGTGCGTGTGCACGTGGATTTTTCCACAAGGACACTTCCTGTCTTTTGGTTTGTCTTAGCCAGTAATAGCGAAGCCAGGCAATCAGATGCATCTGTCCGTCCATCCATCCATCCATCCATCCATCCATCCATCCATCCATCCATCTTCCCAGCCCTTCCTCATTCTATTTGTTTAAGAGGCTCAGGACAGGCCATAGGGGATGGTTTTTGTTTCACCCTGTCAGACAGTTGTTTGATGAGGTTTGTGTTCCATTTGTTCGGATGGTTTTTATGGTTCCTTTGTTGTTTGGGGAGAGACTTTGAAAGTCATAATTCTGTATCCTCAGCCCTTCTGGTAGGCCTGTGCCATGTCTCAATGGGTTTAGCACAATGAGGAAGGAAACGAGTGTTTCCAGGCCGTTACTTAAGCAGTTTCTGAACATGGTTGTGGAAGAGAAAAGCTGCGTCAAAGTTCAGGGTCAGTATAGTGCTGGCCTCTCCTAGCTGAAAGAGCTCTACTGGTTCATTACCTGGTCAGCCCCAGTCCTCGCCACACTTCTGGGCTTACCTCTCTGGGTGTAGTTATAAGACCCTACCCCTTTCTGCTACAGAAATGTCTGAGAGCCTTGGTCAGCCTAGAGTGTAGACACAATTCTGAGTGTCATTCCATAGCACCAGGGCCATGAGGTGTGAGGCTGGAGTTGGCCTTACAGGAATGTCATGGGCCTGGACCTTGAGATGTCTTTCCTAGGGACCTTGATCCAGACCTCACCTCTTAGATTTTCAGCCCTGCCCAACATCCTTGCATCATTGAAAGGCTTTTCATTTTTATCCTTGATTTATAGTAGTTTATATTTTTAGAAATATTATCTTACAAGGTAGCTCACAAGTATTTTCACTTGTTCATTAGCATAACCCCATGAGGTAGATAATTCATACAAAATTTTATACAAAGATAAGGGTCAGGAAAGCCCTTCCAGCATCCCATGTCTTACAACAAATAACAACAGGGATAGAGTTTGAGCCAATCCTCCAACTTCAAGTTCAGGATTCTTCCTGCTGCCTCAGCTCCCAGATTGGACAAAAAATATATTAGAATTAACATTCCACAGGGAAGACTATCCTTCAGGAATTTAGTGGTGCTTAGCAAGTTATTGCTGAAATAAATTTAACTTCTTCTGATCACCGAGAGAGCATCTTTATATAACCTTCCTGCAAAACAGAGAAAGCTGATGTGTCCTCTTCTGTTCTCTCTCATAGACCCTTCTTATGACTCTGTCAGGAGAGGAGGATGGAGCAATAATATGAACTCTGGCCTCAACAAAAGTAAGTAAATAGGAAACCATTTTTGGAGTGAGTAAAATGTTTCCTGAGGGCCAAAAGTTGGGATGTGGGTGTAGGGTCATAAGACACACACTAAAAACAAGCATTGACCTTCATAGCATCTCATAAGATATCAATGTGAATTTTCAGGGGCTGCTCAGACTTTTGAGGTTTATTTCGATTTCTTTTTTTGCTATATTTATGTGCACTTGGTTTTAGAAAATATAAGCTTTGAAGGTTTCTCCGGACAAGTTGATTTATAAAAGAAAACCAACTGGTCTATATTTTGGTCAGGACAAGGAATCTCTAGGACATACATTCTCCACATGACAAGGCTTAATCATGCCAATATCCCTAGCCCCAGTTAGAGAGACTGACATGAAAGACAACCTATGAGATGTTGTGTGTCAAAGACATTAATTTGTCCAACAAGGATCAGCTGATGATTTGTTGAAATCCACCCAGTATCTTCCATTAAGGGGCAGTATAGGAGAGCGATTCACTTGTCAACCAACGTGTTGATCTGATTGTCTCCGAGAAGTAAAACTGCAAGGAAATGAAGAGAAGGGAGGGAGATAATGTTAATAATGAGGCTGTGATGGTGCAAGCGATAACCAGGATCTCGTTCAGTTATGAGGGTGCAGTATTGGCTCACTCTGCATGCAGCACATGAGACTCACAAAGATAATCCAGGCAAGGACTACTTACTTAGGCTAGAGAGAGGCATCAAGGACACACATAACTCTTCATCTGGGTTGTGTTAAAGAGTGCCCATGCACCTGCTGCTATTTGAGTTAGCACTACGTGGACATGTTCCCGTCTAGGGAACAGGAGACAGGCAAGCCTAGAGAGATAGATGTCAGGGAAGACCATGGTGGTATGTCTGTCAGAGAGGAACCCAGGTCTCTGGAGTTTAGGATGTATGGTGGACGAAAGATAAGGCAGGGCTGGTGAGTGATACTATGAAAATAGACCCCCCAGATCTTCAGTCATAAGGAAGCATTGAGTGCTGAACAGGATGGTGGGTCGGTCTGAAGACAGATTGAGGGTGCACCAGTCACGCCAAGCCACAGATCACACACAAAGCAGCATGCATTCAAAATGGGGAAGCCAGAGGGGCAAATGTGAGAAACCTTAAGGCAGGGGGACTCTGACGAAACAGTGTGACAGGCAACAGGTGATCTTTGCTCAAATGGCACCCTCTCAGGAGAGACCTCTGTATAAAGATCCTATTATTTCCTTATCTATTTGCCAGAGGGGTGCGGTGGGGAGGCGGGGGGGGGGGAAGTGGCCGGAACACATGTGTGCATTTGGGGGACACAAGTATAGACATTTACCTATGCATATACATGGAGGCCAAAGAGAGACATCTGCTGTTTTGCTTTATCATTCTTGGCCTGGTCCCTTTGAGACAGTCTCTCACTGAACCCTGGAATTTGCCATTTCTCAGCTAGCCTGGCTCTCCAGCAAGCCTCGGCAATCTTCTTGTCTGTGCCAATACCTCTCTGTTCCCAGGACGGGTGTTACAAATGCACACAGCCACATCAAGCTTTTATAAGTGCATGCTTAGTATCTGGGTCCTTGTGTAGCAAACAGGCTTACCCAAGGAGCCATCTCGAAGCTCAAGGCCCTACATTTCAAAGGAATGGCACAACCCCATATTAGCAGACATTGTTCAGTGTTGTCTGTTCTGTTAAAATACAATGCCATTGCTAACTCTTCTGCCTAGAGACCAGGGCCAGCATAGTGCTGTGATAAGTATTCATGAATAAAATGAGTCCATGAGTCTGTGGGAGGGTGTGTACATGGAAGCTCATGTACCTTCCTTCTGGGGGATATGTGACAGGAACATTTCGTGCCACTGAAGAAAAGTCCACTTACCACCTTTCCTTTATTTCTCCACAGGTCCGCCCCTTGGAGGAGCACAGACCATGGGCAAAAACACTGAGCAACGGCCCCAGCCAGGTATGTGACTCAAACATGCAGCCTCTCGACTGTGTGTTAATCATACAACAACACAGCTGTGGAGTCAGTCGATGGTGGAGTGAGATGGTGGACAGTTGGCTGTCCACATCTGCGGGCTTTGCACCTGGGCATTTAGCCAACCACAGACTAATAATACTCAGGAAAGAATCTATATCTGCACCAAATGTGGACAGGACAGATTTGATTCCTTCAACCGTACAGTACAGTTATTTGCATAGCATGTGTGTCATGTTGATAATCTAGGGATGATTTAATGAACATGGATACATATGCATAGATTATATGCAAATGCACCATTTTATGTAAAGAACTTGGGCAGCCACCGATTTCAATATCCTTGACAGACCTTAGAACAAATTCCCTATGTATACCAAGAGGCAATTCTAGTTCACACATTGTCTCTTCTTTCCAAGAGAGTATCTGGGAATTAATCAGCAAGACCTGGAACCATGCAGTGAGCTGGTAAAAGGAACTTAAAACTGAAATGGTCCACTGCCTTATGTCATAGAAGAAAGCAGAGGTTGAGAGAGTGAAAGAATTTGCTGAAAGACACACAGAGCTGAGCTCCGGAACCCCCACTTCTTCTCTAAGCATTTTACACTTTACCAAACCATATGGAAATGCCCTCACCTGGGGGATACAAAGTTAAGACGTTGGAAGCTATGGACCTGGAGACTCTTAATAAAGAAATGACTTAGAGACTGCAGTGTATAATATCCTCTGTAGCATGACCTCTTATGATGGGCTGTCCTTGTCCCTGTCCCTGCCCCTCTAGAGCCCCCGCCTCTGGCCCCACCCCTGCTCCTGCTTGCATGCTTGCAACAAACAGGAAATTGACAACCCACCTTGGCTTAATTCTTTTCGGAGCCAGAGTCCTCTCTTCAGCTGCCCCTCTGGCCACTTGTCTTCTGTTGAGAGGTCAGGAAGACCTTACACAGATCTGAAGACAGCTATTGCACTCAGTTCCACTGTCTTAATTAAGAAACCAAATTAAGATCTGAACAAGTTATTCGCTTTGGGGGTGGGCAAATACAGTTCTCCATTTCCACCCAAAATATAGAAAGTGAAATTGTATTAAAAGGTGAAATTCAAGTGAAAACCAAGTCAGGTAGAGCAAACTTTACACAAGTTCCAGCGACAACTATGACAAAATTCAATATCTTCCCAAACAACTTCAGCTTCATTAAAATAAATACTAAAATTTAATTAAAAAGGTGGACTAAAAGACTTGAAGAACTGTTCAAATTAATTTTTTAATTCATTAATAATTACTATTATAGTTGAAAACAACAACGTGCTTTTAAAAAGTAGTGATTTCATAGCTAAAATACAAATTCTGGTTACTGTTGACATTTTCAAGCTTAAAATCATAGCGTTTTGGTGGAAGAGGCCAGCAGCCCAACCCACTCTTCATAGCTGAGAAAACAAATACCCAGAGGCTGTCCAAACCATGATTTAGTTCATGGCATAGCCGGTACTAGAACACAGGCTACCTGGTGGTTTTATAGTCTGTCAGAAGACTCAGACGTGTGTAATGTTTTCAGCATTAGAAGGAGCTGTTAATGGCTAATCGTCACCGAGAGACCTTCTTTCGGTCTGTTTAATAAGCAAGCCTTCAGTTTATTCACTGCCTGGTTGAATTTAGCCAGATGCTTTTCAAACGTGTGGGTGATTTTGTTTGGTGGCTAATGTCAGCGTGATCTAAAAGTTTAGAAACCAAACCTGAAGAAATAGTGCTGTTACTCTTCCACGCCGATTGGGCCGTTAACTGTGATCGAGGTCTTTGATCAAGCTTTCCAATGGCCCTGAGATAAAAGTAGGAGCCGTTGAGGTTTCCTTCATCTTGATGCTGCTGTCAAACTATTAGATGAGGAATGAAGCAAGCTTTTTTTCTTTTTTTCTTTCTAGATCCTTATCAGATCCTGGGGCCAACCAGCAGCCGCCTGGCAAACCCTGGTGAGTTAACTCAACTTGCAAGCCTTTCTTTCCAGAATGTTCGTTATATCCGTAAGGTCACAGAAACCTGACTCCTCAGTACAGACACCTGTCTGGAGGTTGCATGTGCTTCCTCAGCCAAATATTCAATTGTGCACAAACAAGAGGCAGGGCCTGTTAATCAGTAGCTGGGTCCACTGCCAGAAGACATTTCTGGAGAACAAGCGTCTCTGCACAGAGGTTTATGTTCATGACAAATGACTCCGATGGAAGTTCCCCATGAGGGAAGATATTCTCAGTTATTTTTCACGCAGGAATCATGGATAAATGTCCCCAAGTGTTGTGGTTTTTGATTCGAGTGCTGTAGTTATCCAGCCTTTGAAAAAGAAGTGCTTCCTGAGAGAGTTGCACACAAAGTGAACTTGACAAGGTGTTAAGGATTCACTATTAAAAATGACCCTCAGATGTGTTCTTCTAAACCCAAGCTGTGGACATGGGGAAGCTCACAGCAACAAAGGCCAGACCCACGAGGCTGCTGCACCTGCAGTACTACAAGCTAGCTGGGCCCCTCCCTACTCTTTAGCCAGACCATTCTTGCCCAGAAGATAAGGGGCCATCCAGCACCCCCTCCTGTTACCTCTGCCCACATTCTTCCGTGTAGAACTGAACACAGAGCCATGTACTAGAAAGCTACTGGAGAACAGCCTATCTCAGTGAACCCTAATTCCATGAGGTGCCTTCCCCCAGCTACACTTCACAGCCACCCCCAAAAGGTTCTGGGGTGCTTGGCACTCTCTAAGGCCAGTGTTGAGTAGCTTGAGGCATTTTAGTACTAAGTGGAGATTAAATAGTGACTCAGGACCAGGTAGAAAAGTAGAAAAGGAGGTTCAAAAATCTTAACAAAATGATGTGGAGAGTCTGCTTCCCTGAGCTCATAACAGCTTGTTGAGACAAAGCCAACGTTCACCATCTACCAGCCTTTGGGACAACATGTCTTAAGATCTAACTACGCTTAAAATGCCCATTTTGGGACATCAGGAGAGTTAACAGCCTGTGTTGTACTTTTCAAACTGGCTAGATGCTGGTCTTTGATGATAAGCAGGTATTTGAAGTGATGGGCGTGTGAATTACTCCTCTGTGATCATCGGTCACGAAGTACATGTGTCAAAATATCATCCCCTGCCCTGTTAACACATACAATTATCATGCACCTATTTCTGCTTTCTAAAGGAAAAGGTAAATAAAGAAGGATTGTCCCCATGAGATTCTGACATAAGAGAAAAAAGTTTTTTTGTTTTGTTTTGTTTTTTATTTGTTGTTTTTTGTTGGGCTTTGGCTTTTGTTTGTTGTTGTTGTTGTTGTTGTTGTTGTTGTTGTTGTCTTGCAGACAGGGGTTTCCTTGCTGTCTTGGGCTCCTAGACCAGGCTGGCCCCCAACTCACAGAGATCCACTTGCCTCTGCCTCCCAAGTGCTAGGATTAAAGATGTATGCCACCAGGCCTAGTCAATAAAGGTTTTTGTTGCTGTTGTTGTCATTGTTGTTTTGGTTTGCTTTGGGGAAAGAACAAGAATTGTCATGTGTAAGAATCAGGACTGAGACTACAGTTCTCCTGTTTCCTCCCTGCCTGCAGGAAGTGGACAGATCCAGCTGTGGCAGTTTCTCCTGGAACTACTGTCCGACAGCGCCAACGCCAGCTGTATCACCTGGGAGGGGACCAACGGGGAATTCAAAATGACGGACCCTGATGAGGTGGCCCGGCGCTGGGGAGAGCGGAAGAGCAAACCCAACATGAATTATGACAAGCTGAGCCGGGCCCTCCGATACTACTATGATAAAAACATTATGACCAAAGTGCATGGCAAAAGGTATGCCTACAAGTTTGACTTCCATGGCATAGCCCAGGCCCTGCAGCCACATCCAACAGAGACATCCATGTACAAGTATCCTTCTGACATCTCCTACATGCCTTCCTACCACGCCCATCAACAGAAGGTGAACTTTGTCCCGCCCCACCCATCCTCCATGCCTGTCACCTCCTCCAGCTTCTTTGGAGCAGCGTCACAATACTGGACCTCCCCCACTGCTGGGATCTACCCGAACCCCAGTGTCCCCCGCCATCCTAACACCCATGTGCCTTCACACTTAGGCAGCTACTACTAGACCCTAACACCAGTTGGCCTTCTGGCTGAAGTTTCAGCTCTCACTTTTACTGGATACTCTTGGACTCCAAAAGACACGGTAGCCTTGGAGAGATAAGAAAACTGGATGTTCTTTCTTTTGGATAGAACCTTTGTATTTGTTCTTCTAAAAATGATTATTTTTTATGTTAAAGACTTTTGCTTCCTCTACCTGGAAAAAAAAAAGAAAAAGAAAGAAAAAGGATTCCATGGGCCTGTCTACCAGTTTGAATTCTCAACCTCCTGTCATCGAATGAGTTAAATATTTAGATTATTGCAATGGTTACACCATGATTCCAAGAAAGAAGTATGCATTTTCTTTATTCTTTTTTTTTTAAATGACCAAAGCAGTTGCTTATCAACACACGGGTCTCATCGTCGTAGGATTGATTCCCTACGATAATGAATCATGGACTTGACCAGGGTTGATCTGGTTTGAGACTTAGTAAAAATCAAGGCAGGATGTTTATAATCTTCTTAGGAGGACTTAATTCAGTGGATGGCAACTGGAACACTGGCTCTGAAGCCAGTGAAGCTTTTTTGCCCAACTGGAATTTAAAAGATGTGTGTGTATGTGTGTATTTAAGAAGCCATGTGTATTACAAAAATGCCTCGCAATGGGCAATATGCGCTTGGGTGACTATTCTCTCCAGAAATAGTCAGAATATGGACTCAGAAAGTTTAACACAAACGCAGACACTCCTGACAGAGGATTAAATAACGTGTTTTTGTTGTTGTTTTTTAATGACAGTGAGTCCCAGAACTTTGAAAAGTCATGGGGATTTCTAAACTCAGATTCGCAAGCGCTGTGCGTTTGTCAGACCACCAGACCAAGGTCAACCAATCAGAAGGCAACTAACTGTATAAATTATACAGAGTTATTTTCCTATATCTCACAGTATTAAAAAAATAAATAATTAAAAATTAAAGAGTAAATAAACGAGTTGACCTCGGTCACAAATGCAGTTTTACTATCAAATCAATCATTGTTATTTTTTTAAAATATAATTTGTACATCTTTTGTCAATCTGTACATTTGGGCTATTTGTACGTTTTTATAACTGTTTTTTAATAAGCATAATGTGACTATTGATGAACAGAAAATGGGGAGTTAAAAGTCACTGAGATTTTAGGAAGAAAAGCCGTGATACAGTTATTTAACACGCATGCCCAAGCAAGAAAAAAAGATCTATTTAGATCTACAACGCTTTAGAAATGTTTGTAAATAACAGATCTTCAATAACCAGAAAAGGACAAACTTTTCCTTGTGTACACAGGGAACTCTCCTGTCTATATATGCAATATATTTTTAGACATGAAAATATATATAATTTTGCAGGTAACCGTGACTTTTTAAATAATATTATCTGTTAACATGACAGCTGTCCATGCAGACAAAGTTGTAAAATAATTTGATCATAATAAATTGTGCCTTCTTTTTCTTCTTCTCTTGGAACTGATGACATTGTTTTCTTATTTACTTCCAGATCAAAGGCTTTTCCAGAGGGAAGTTGTCTTTATTACTGGTGTGTGTGGGGGGGTGCGCTCGCGTGTGCATGTGCGTGTGCGTGCATGCATGCGTGCATGCGTGCGTGTGTGTGTGTGTGTGTGTGTGTGTGTGTGTGTCTGTGTGTCTGTGTGTCTGTGTGTCTGTCTGTGTGTAAGAACACTTAAAGGTCAGAAAGCAACTTTTATAAATTAGTTCTCTCCTTCCACATTATTTTTTGAGGCAGAATCTCTCTTGGTATGTCTCCCACCCTGTGCACCTCAGGCCCACAAGCTTCCAAACAGCCCTCCTGCCTCCACCCCACTCCGCCCCCTCTTACCACAAGAGCACTGGGATTATAGGTGAATACCTCCATGTCTGGCTTTTTTTCCATGGGTCCCAGGGATCAGACTCAGACATCAGGCTTACAATACCATACATTTATTCATTGAGCCGTCTCATTGGTCCTGAGGGGAAAATGCCTACATATTCTTGTACCATCAATAATCCCCCCAAATGCGCTTGCTGCAGTACAGTGGAAGACGCAGTATTCCCGAGTTTCAGATGCTTGTTAACAATGATGTTTTTAAGCTTCTCTAAGCCATTAAGGTCTTTATGGCCTTTGTAAGTAAGAGGCAGATCATAGGTAAACTGTATCCAGGGAACCACAGAAGCCCTCTCCAGGACCTGGCTGGGTACACTTGACTCTGTTTCCCCCAAAGGCGACCTGATGCTGCAGCAAGAGAACAGAGACGAGCTTCCTTTCAACCCGCACTATGTTTTCTGTAGACGCTCCAGCTCTACATCTTAGCCCAAGAGAGAAGCTTGCTTCTGGTGGCTTCAGCGTTAAGGATCTTATTCCTCTCCTCTACAACAAAGATGACTAAAACTAGAAATAGCCGCTGTTGTTGCAGGGACTGCCGTAGAACTAGTAGCTCTCGAAACCCCTTAAAGAAGTTTGCAGCTTCTGGTCTTCACACAGTAATTTCTAGACCAGCTAAGTCTACTTGGAAAAGATGAGAAGAGTTCTAAGCACTGCTCTCCAACTTCTAAAACATGCACCATGGGTCCCAGGGATCAGACCCAGACATCAGGCTTACAATACCATACATTAAAATACATTAAGAACATATCCTTTATACATGTATGTTCATGTACATGCTGATTTGTATCTTGCATACACAAAATGTATGCAGATATACATTTGTAGATTCCTCCATCCACAACTGAAAATATTCAGAAAGTATTCTAAATTCTAGGATAAAGAGAGAGCTATTAAGGTTAAAAGCAATTGCTACTCTGATAGGGAACCCAAGTTGGGTCCCCAGAATTTACTTGGGGCGACTCACAACTGCCTATAATTTTAGCTTCCAAGGATCTGATGCCCTATTCTGGCCAACTCAATTACCTGCACACACACAGCATATCATTACAGATATACGCCACACACACACACACACACACACACATACATGAATAATTGTATCTTTCCTGAATATATACGGACTCATTATTGGCATTTTACCAAATCATGTATTATAACAACCAATTACAAAGTGTTTCCCTTGCACTTGATATGATACACTTTCTAGATACGATTCAAAAGATAGTAGAAGAATGTTTGTGTAAACAGTGTGCCATTTTAAATAAATGGTTTTGGCATCTATGGATTTTTGTGTCTTTAATGTAACCCTGGAACCTATGCTTATCCAGGGAAAAATAAAATTAAATATTTATGATGAACAAAAAGACAAGATTTTAGAAGGTGCTATGACAATGTTTAAGCTGGCATTCTGTTCTCTTCCTTTTTTCTTTATATTGAGCCATCGCTGTTACCAACATTCAAAATAGAAGCAGTGGCCATTGGTGATATGGACACATATATCTACATTCATATATTGATTTCCTAGTGCCTTCTAGCAGAGAAAACAATAACGAGATGGCATTCATGACTCAGGCATAGAAAGACATGAGGCAAGCCTTTTATGTTTATAAATAGTCAGCTTGAAAGGTCTCATGTCAGTCTGCAAATAATCAAAGTCCTATTAGGGAATATTGAGAGGCACATATCCCTGACTCACTGCTGTAAGAACAGGATGCTCACACCATTAGTTCACCTTCAAAAAAGTGTGTGTGTGTGTGAGTGTGTGTGTGTGTGTGTGTGTGTGTGTGTATGTATATGACACTACCTCTATTCATGAGGGCTCCTCTTTATGAGTCACCTCCAAAAGGGCCCACCTCCAAATAGCCACACATCTTCTTCTTCTTTTTTTTTGGTTTCTTTCTTTCTTTCTTTCTTTCTTTCTTTCTTTCTTTCTTTCTTTCTTTCTTTCTTTCTTTCTTTCTTTCTTTCTTTCTTTCTTTCTTTCTTCTTCTTCTTCTTCTTCTTCTTCTTCTTCTTCTTCTTCTTCTTCTTCTTCTTCTTCTTCTTCTTCCTTTTGAGACAGGGTTTCTCTGTATAGCCCTGGTTGTCCTGGAACTCACTCTGTAGATCAGGCTGGCCTCGAACTCAGAAATCTGCCTGCCTCTGCCTCCCAAGTGCTGGGATTAAAGGCGTGAACCACCACTGCCCGGCTCGGGGATTAAGTTTCAATATATGAATTCTACAGGGAAAGGGGGGGCATATTCAATCTCTAGCAGAAATTCTAATGCCCTACTCTCAAAATATTATTGACACCCAAAGGAAGCTGTATTTTCAATATCTGTTGCTTTGAAACATTTTTAGAAGTCAAAACACACTAGGGGTTTAAGACCCTTTAGAGTGATCATCGCTTTATCTAACCAACAATACATGCATGCAGTTGGGGAAAGAGAATAACACATGAGTTCTGTCCATGGCAAATGAATGAAATGTGGTTTTGTAAACAGAATATTTGCAGCCAAAACCAAGTGAGAGAAAAGGATCCAGGATATCAAGGAAGAAAACAATATCCATTAATCCCAAGTAAAACATGACCACAGCGAGGGATTATTTGCGGATATTTTAAAAACTACTGCAGATTAAGGAATATTTTCAAAAATTGCATCTGCATTCAACATGTATAGACATTTTATTTCCCCTAAATATTATCTCATTGTCATATATAATATTTATAAATATATATAAAGCATTACATATACAATATTCTCTTATTCCCTAAATAATACAGTGTAACAATTATTTCCACTGTTCTATTACATTAAGCAATAAAAAGTAATTTAGAGTGATTTAAATATATAATGCATAAATTATATAGATGCAGCATGCCATTGTATATAAGGGACTTGAGCAACCAGGGGGTTGCTTTCTGAAACCAAAACCCTTCAAAATCAAGGTACAAATAAAGTTGTTTAGATTTACTTATCTTACTTTATTTTATGCACATGGGTGTTTTACCTGCATGTATGTATGTACCACGGCAAGTACCTGGTGCTCAGGGAGGTCAGAAGAGGAGGTTTAGATCCCTGTTCCTGGAGTTACTGGTTGTGAGTCACCATGTGGGTATTGAAAACGGAAACCTGCCCTGTGCAGGAAGTGCCCTCAACAGCTGAGCTGCCATCTCTCCAGCCTGCTTTCTATGAGAAAGTTTGGACTCAGGGGACTTTCTGTCACACACCACTTTCCCTTGTATTTCTTTATTAATAACCATCATGCAAACACGTTCCTTTGAAAATGCTGTGAAAGTAAACTTTGGAAGAACAGACTTGGGACATGGTCTGTGAGCATGGTCTGCCTGCCGGCATCCTGAACCTTGCTGTGGTCTGATTCTTCACAGGGCTTCCTTTATGCCAGGGGAGTGGGGGCTTGCCTCTAGAACTAGGGAGGTAGCAAAGAGGTAGAGTGTCTGCAGAGACCAGGGCGCCAGAGTGTAGACTAGAGAGGGGAAGGAGTGGGGTTCTGGGGAGCACAGAGGCTTCACTTTTATTCAAGAAGGCCTTTGTGATTTGTGAAAACACACACTGAGCATTTCATCACTAGAAGACTACTGAAATGGATACTGCATGCCTTTAGCCTTAGTCCCTCTAAAGGATTAGGAGAGGTCCGCTGATTTGAACACTACAAATCCCAGGTTCCCTGGGAGGATGGCCACTTCTGAGAGGAAGTGGTTCAGCCAGGCAAACCTCCAGGGCTTTGGCCAATTGAGAAAGAACATGAAGGGGAGGTTTTGAAAGAAATGCCGGCTCATGTCTGGGGTCTGTCTCCCTCTCATTCCTACTTGGCCTCCTGTCTAATTGTTACAGTCTGTCTGAGCTGGCAAATTCCTAAGTACATAGTCAATTTACACTTAGCTTAAAAGCTCTAAGGAACAACACATTGCCAGTGAGAGTGTTCACTTACCTACAATTGCTAGATTAGCCTTCTGGGTTTTAACCCAGTTAACGCATGTTTTCTTAGTGGGGAGAAAGATAACTTGGGGAAATTCAATGAGTGTGGATAAAATCCCAGGGACCCTGCGTTCAAATTTTGGCCCTTTCACATAGTAGGCAAATTATCAGTACCTACTGACTAGGGAGCTGAGAAACATCTCCTGCCAATAATCCTGTGAGACATCAGAGAACGACCTGGAAAATGCTGCACAGGAGGTGTATAGACAGGGTCACCTGCTAGATTTCTCAGGGGATGATAATAAAACTGTAGTAGCTGGTAGCCACTCTGTCCAGGCACTTAATGCAGATTTTTGATTTGCAATCAGGAAGGTATTTGGGGGGTTTGGTTTTTGTTTTTTTGGTTTTTGTTTGTTTGTTTGTTTCATTTCAAATGAGTGAAAAGTGGGACTAGTGTGAGTTTTCCAGAGGTTATTTATATTTCTGCCATCCCCAGCCTCTCTTTGCCGTGTGGGTGCTTGTCCTTTCCTAGTTCTGTGTGGTCACCTCAAGTCAGTAGAGCATGCAAGAGGCTTCGGAGCTGCAAAGAAAAGAAACTGGCTTGAAGGGAAGCTAAAAATGCAGTTTGTCAGAAATATTGGCTAGATCGTTAAATTGGCTAAGAAATAGAAGTGGGCCGCTGGGACTCTCTGCCTTGATAAGTGAGACACTGTCACAGGCCTACCGTTCCTCAGAGGCCTCATGGGAGGTGGGGCATACATGCCTCCTGTTTGCCACTGTGGTGACACTGGTTCTCAGCAGCTGGTCCCTTTCAAGTGTAGAGTGGAGCAGAAGAACAGGTCCACAATCAGCAAGACTGAGCTGTGAATCCAGCTCTCCCTCCCTGAGTTATGAATTCCTGTCTCCGAGATTCACTTCCTCATGGATAAAGCCAAGCCTGTTGTAGTATAATCCAGGGTTATCAAAGAAGTGATGTGAGATCAGGTAATAAAGTACTCTCCATTTAAAAAAAAAATCTGGAACTTCAAAATACTACATGGATGTCTTAGTCGATTGATACTTCCTTTTTAGCATACTATATTCCCCTGATATAATACAGAGTTAAATTAGGAGCTGAGAAGATGGCTCAGTGGACAACATGCTTGCTGCTCAAACATTAGGACCCTCATCCCGATCCTGAGCTCACACTTAGGAAGCCAAGCTTGATATCTGCACCGGTAACTCCAGCAATGGTGGGGCTGAGACAGGCTGGTCCCTGAAGTGCTCTGGCCAATCAGGGTGCTCCAAGTTCAGTGAAGGGATCTGGCCCCAAAAAACTATACAGTAATAGAGGAAGGCATAACATCAGGAGAGAGAGAGAGAGAGAGAGAGAGAGAGAGAGAGAGAGAGAGAGAGAGAGAGAGAGAGAGAGAGGAGAGGAAAGGAGTGTTAAACAGTAATATGCTGTTTTATTGTACATAATTAGTTTTAGATTTCAAAAATTTGGGGCACAAAAGAGATGCTTAGTAGAAAAGAGACTTGTCAGGGTAAGAGTACTTGAGTTGAAATCTCAGTTCTGTACCCATCTGTAATCAACATTGTGTGGTGGGGAAGTGGAGGGAGACAAAGAGTTTGGATCCCTGTGGTTTGCCAGCTGTGAGTCTAGTTCCAGGTTCAATAAAAGACCTTGTCTCAATGGTGTAAGATGAGGGGCACTAGAACAGAACACCTGATACCCTTTGCTAGCCCCGAGGATGTGTGCACCAGCCTGCCTCTGCAGCACACAAGTTTGCATATACCACATTCACATGGATACATACACAGTCACACACATAAAGACAAAAATTATGAAGTCATCTTGAGGTCATCCAAACTGACAGAACAGCTGGAAAACTATAAATAAACATCTTTTCTTCAGTTGTTTGAGATGAGACTCCTGTGTAAATTTCTGTCAAACATCAATCTCCTCCTACCACAAGCCAGAGAACCAGAAAATAACCCTGGATAGGCTTCTTCCATGACACACTCAGGCATCAATCTTTTTTCTTTCTGCACAGATTTTTTTTCCACCTCTGGACACTGAACCTAACCAACCCTGTCACCTGCTAGGCATGCTCCAACCTGGGCTACATTCTCAGATCTGCCGCTGTTCTACTCTTTATTTTGAGGCAAGACTTCACTAAGTTGCTCAGGCTGGCCAAAAACTTGGCTTTGTAGCCAAGTTAATCATTATGATCCTCCTGCCTCAGTTTCCATAGTAACACCAATTAGCAGCTTTGTACCAAGCCAACCCATTATCATCTGTTGTAGGAGACGAAAGAACCACCCAGAATCACAAGTGGTATTTGGAATGTCCAGTCTTCCCCTGACTTTCAGGACCTTGGAAATTTAGAATGCCGTGGGCTGGTCACATTGTAGAATGACCCCCAGGGTTTGGTTTTCGGGTGTGTGCTCATGGTTAGCTCTGGCTTCCCTGTGAACAACAGTCATAGAAGAGTCATACTATGTCCCTGCCCTGGCAGCCTATTGGGAGGTCCATGCTCTCAATGAATCTCACTACTGAGGGCCTCCACTTAGATGGTGTGTGGAAGAGATGATGTTTTTCAGGCTCTTCTGAAAATACACTTTCCCTTTTGTAACTAGAATTTTGTGCAAATGTTCCTTGTAGAATTATAGAAATATCCCCCCCCCATCAAATTCTAGTGTATCGGTTCATTCATGTGTGTGTATTTAAGTATAAATAAGTATAAAGATACATCTCTAATGATGCATGGTTTTTGATTTTATTGACTTGAATTTGTTCTTTTCATTAGTTTGATGGTTATTTTGGCCCAATAGGAAACCATTTAAGTGGGTTTCAACTTTTGCTGACACATGCTGTCTTCCTTACTTGTTCCTTCAGAAACACATTTAGGGTTCCAGTTCCTAATCCAGGGATTAGGATCATTTTAATGGGAAATGATTTTTTTCAAAGTCAAAGCCAATATCTTGGTGCTAGGCATGCCCATTGTTAGTGTTTGATCTCTAAGCTTTCCCAGAGGGTAGCATTAGGCATTACATGCATATACATATATATGATATGCATATATTATGTGTGTATACACATTTACACACGTTCCTGTATACACATTCATAAACTAATATACATACATTCCATTTTTTCATCTCAATCTAAATTGAAAATCCTGAGTTCATTCCAACTAGGCGCTGCAGGATTCTTCTCCTTGCGCATGGTTTTTATAAGGCATATTGGGTACACTTCCTTACCAGTCCCCCGCCAAAAACCAGTCTTTCCTCTCTGGATCCTCCCTACCCTCCAGGGTCCCTTCCTTGCTCAGGTCTACACGGTACCCCCCTCCCCCACATATGCTTTCTTCAATTTGTTCAAGCACAACACCACATGCCCTCTCACCTCTCCACAAGGACACAGTCTACAGCCTGCCTTGGCGGAACTCTGACCCCCATACACACCACACTACCGCAGTTTGTCTCACTCTGCTGAGCACTAACGCTAACATCAGGTCAGTTCTGCGCCACAGCAGGCCTGACACTTGCCTTGCTCAGCTACATCTACAGCTTCAGGAAGGCAAAGAGATTGGTGAGGCCAGAGAGATAACAAGATTTATTAGTCTGTGGCTTTTTTTTTCTGCCTCTATTTACACATGCACATATGCACACATGTATGTGTGCACTTTCTGAGCTAGGAAATATCAGAAATGGGGAGAACAGGAATTATAAATTGTCTTCCTTCTAATGATCTTATGCCCATTATAATATTTTTCTTCTAAATGACTAATGTTTACACTGCTCTCTCCAGGAGGAAAAACACAGAGGAGGAGGGAACGGGAGGAGGGAAGAGGGCTGGGAAAGCGATGTTCTGGGTGATGACATCAGACTGGAGTAAGGGATGCAGGACTTTTGAGTCACTTTTGGTTGTTGAGCAATGTAACAGAGCACCAAGAAGGCCCAAGTTCTTTGTGTCTGAAAGCTTATGTCTTCCGCTGGACAGTAAGGGAGAGAAGGGCAGGGACTACGTCTGGCTGCGTGCCTGGCTTACGAAAAGCTCCAGGGCATGTCTGTTTCTGTTGTTTATCAAATTGCACCTGCTAGACAGAAAGGCCTAAAGGCCCAGCTGAGAGGCAAAATGAAGCGCCGGGTCTGTTCCGTCCCTGCTAACACCGAAGATGTGCAGAGGAACAAAACCAGGGGGGGATGCAGCCAAAAACATCAGACTTGATCACTGCTATAAGTTGCTAACAGTTGTTCCCAAATCCCTGCTTGGTGTTAATTCCTTTCCCCAGTCGATGCAGTATATCTTCCTGAAATGATTATTATACTGCCCAGAGCCCCTGGCTTCTAGAAATGTTTAATCAAGCATCACATATATCCTAGCAATGCATCCCAGACGCCTCCGCTTTTCCCGACAGTTTCACCTTCCTCTGCTCTTTCTATGTTTTTTTCTTCCTACAGCATAAACTTATCACACAATTCTCTGCATAATGTAAAGGTTTGTCATTTAGAAAAATAGCAAAATAGAACATACAACCATTGGGGAAACCAGTCTATGTTAGGAGCTGCTCTGAGAATGCCAAGCTGTGGGCAGTGCAGGTTGTGCATGCAGATCTGTGCTGACTGTGCACAGAGAAGCAAGGCGGGCATGTCATAGTTTCTGTGTGATTAAATTCCCAGCCTGTTCTCTCACCAGATCCTTACAAACCAATGATTCCTATCTAGAATCCAGGACCTCAAACGCTAATGGATCCAACTCAGTTGAGCCATCGCGATAGCGTCTATTGTGGTCAATGCCCTCAGAGGTAAATGGAAGTGAGTAGGGAAGAAGGCAGATCAGGGGTTTCCATCCCTACAGTGAGCTACATTGCCAAAGACCGCATGGCCCCTCAGGCCACCCTGCACTGAGCAGATCCTCATATAGGCCAAGATCTAGGCCCCTTTCCTCTGCAGCGGCCTGGTTAATTCCAGATAGGATCTATTGAGCATCTGTAGTTTCCAAATAACAGCAAACAAAAACAAGAAAAACACACCTCATTCTCAATATAAAACCCATATTTGTATACACATGCACTTAGGTTAAATTTTGCTCTAGAAAAAAAAATACCTAGTCTTCAAGAGATCCCTTATCCGGAAGATTGGCACCTGATTACAGGCGGCTTGAGTCCAGAAGACAACAGAGAGAAATTGAGTTAAAAAGCAACTACCTTGTTACATATGCAAGAGGTCCCCTGGGGAAGAAGCAATTCCACTTCCAGAACTTGGGTAATCAGAACAGATAGACAAGCGTCCCTTACACCTGAGGATCTGTCCATTGTCCTGGGAGAAAGAACAGGAAGAGGAAGGAGTCGCGCTGGAGGTCCAGAATATACAGCACCATCTCAGCGCAAAACTTAATTTACTCTAAGCACAGTCTCCCCAGAAGGTGGATATCATCCCTCACTAAATCCTAACCACTCAGATCTCTGAGTCAAATGGAAAGATTGGCCTAACTATGGAATTTCCTGGTCTTGGTGGATTTATGACCAAGGAGCCAGAAGATGGCAGAAGTCATAACTGCTGGCTACACAGCAAATTCAATTACCCCAAATTCCAGCAGGCCCACCCTGCTTCCTGTAGGTCACCCCTTTCTTATAATCTTTCCTGAGCCACAAACCCCCACTGTCTCATCTGCACCCATATTTTTATCTTTCCACGAATGAAGCCTTGAGAACCAATCCCAAGGACATCTCACCAGAGGGAGAGTACCACATTCTTGATAAAGCCCAGGGGCCCGGATCCAGTCCCAGCCTGACCCGGCCCACACAAACAGTAAGTAAATCAGCCTGTGCCCTTTCCAGCCATCTTTGAGGATTAAGAAGGCAGCAGTGTTAGGATGTGAGGACAGTTTTTAGAGAGGCTCGGAGGCGTGGCTTCTGTACTAAGGCAGGGACAGCCTAGAATTCGTTTTTTCCACTGAGCTGTTAGACTCCACTGTACAAACTCCATACCTCTCTGTGACTTCCACCCAGCCAACCTGGCCACATAGAAACAAAGAAAAATGTCTACGCTGTTATAAGATGTTATGGGAGGTGGGTTCTTTGAGTTTGGAGGGATGGGCACTTGCCCAAGCTTTGTGGAGAACTTAGAACGTATTAGAAACCTTCCTCAGGATAGGCTAAGGAGAGAGCACAGTGGTAAAATGCTTGCCATACAAGTATGGGGAACACACACACACACACACACACACACACACACACGATGGAGATGATGGCTCACATTTGTAATCCAAAAACTGGGGAGAAGATAGGAAGATGTCTGCCGTTCAGTGGTTTAGCTAATCTAGCCTATGTGAGTACCAGATGAAATGAAAGAAGCTATTTCAAAAATCAAGATGGACAACTCATAGAGAATGACATTTAAGGCTGTCCTCTTGCCTACACACACACACACACACACACACACACACACATACACACACACACACTATCCTTGCTAGACAGGAACCTTGAAATAATACCCATGGTTCCTTGCCCAAATGTCATGTGTAATTAACGCAACACCCAAATGGGGCTGTGGATGTGGCACACACCCTGACTGGGCACCCTGACTGGGCACCCTGACAAAGCCAGGACAGCACCCAGCGTGGAACCTCTTGAGAGCATTCTGGCTTCTGAGAGGTATTTGGTCTCCATGCTTCATCCTAAAATAGAAAATTGAGTTTTTGGAAAGTCTGCAAATACCTTATTTCACAAAACAGCTACACATCCATACCAGGTCTAGAGCCCGAGGTGCAATTTGGAGGCGGAAGGAGAGCGATGTGCTGTTGATTTTCATTTAATCCTTTAAAAACCCATAAGGCAGTGTTTTTTCACAGCTGAAGGCTCCAAAGCTCTGAGAGGGCATGAGTGTGTGGACTTGGCCCCTGGCCTGTGGTTGCGCCCTCTGGAATATTAGAATGAGCAGCCGTTTCTGCCCCCTTTCTGGCCTTCTCTACCTGTGGACACCTCCATTGACATCTTTTCTCCAGAAAACAAGTACAGAGAAGGAGGTTCTCACCCAAAGCACTTCACCGTCTTCCAAGAGGGTCACACACTAGGATTTTACCCAGCAAATCCTTTATTGTCTGTCGCTCCCCAAGCTCCACAGAACCTGGGGATTGTCTGTTCTCTTCCCTGTTGAACCCCCAGATGTGGCCCGCTGTAACTGTGGACGTGCATTCCTTGTTAATATTATTCTTGTTCTGAGACAGGCCTTGCTAGTCTTAAACTCTAGCTTGAGAGTTCCTTCATTTTCAAGTTCCAGATTGATAGTTCTCTTCTGGTGAAGCCCCTTAGCTGCTAGAAGGGACTCCTGGGTAGCTCGCTTCTTCCTAGGGGCATGTATAGCTGCCAGTTTGGAGAACAGAGGCAGAGGTGGCTGTTTCAGAGTTTCTAGAAGCTACCTTTGTAGTAACATTTGCCCTGCCAAACTAAAGGCTTCCAGTTGGTTTTATTTTAAAAGGTTCCTGGAAGGCCCCAAGCCCTCATCAAGCAGCACCCCCTTGAGGTCGGAGCCGCCCACCTGGCAGGCCAGAGCCCACTCCCTCCTGACCACCCAGGCCCAGTCTCCCTGCCCCTCCTGCCGCCCCTAGCCCTGTCCCTGCCCCAGCAGCCCTCCCTGAATCCAGCCTATTTAAAATGCCCCTTTGAAAAGGGCTCTGTTTGGGTGAGTTCTCGGGCTCTCCTAGAGAGCAGCAGATTATCTGAAAATAGGTGTTATTGATTACAACCAGGTGGTCTTTGTGGAAAGGGGGCCACTCGAACCAAAATAAATATTTGCCAGCACAAAGAACAAGCTGGCCCCTGTTGCGGGCGGGGGGCGGGACTGTGGCCGTCGGCATTGCCCTGTCGGCCCGCGGGTCGGCGGCCCGGATTGTGTTTCTTCAATTAGGAGCGAGGCTCGGGGGCGGGAACACAAAGGCCCCCCCAACCTCCCACGCCCGGCCTTGGAGCCCGCGCCATTGTATTTGTTTTGGCTTTCTGGCGCACTCCTTAGTATTTATTTCTTTTCCCTCCGTTTTATTTTTATTTTCAGATTGCCGGCCAGGCTGGATGCGGTCCATTCACCCTGCTGCCTTGGACCGCGGCGCGCAGACTGTCGGAGCCTGCTCGCTGGACCCCGCGGCTCGCTCGCTCGCCGCCTCCAGCATCCGGGGTCCAGGCCAGGCGCTACCCAGGGAGCGGGGTCTCCGGGGGTGATGGCACAGGGGCAGCTGGGGGCACAGCCCTGGGCTGGGGAGAACGAGGGCAAGGCTGAAGGACAGTGAGTGGGAGGAGGTCTGGGTGTGGGCAGGGATGGCTGGAGCTACAGGAGTCCCACGCGAGCTGGCAGTGATGATAGAGTTTTCTCGAAAGGATGTTAATAATTCGGGGTGAGATCTGGAGGCCAGTTCAGGAGACAGCTGAAACCTCCCTGAGGTCCTATTTGCATTTCGCCTGCCTTCCACCTAGGGTAGAGCAGACATCTCTGTCTGAGGGAGCAGACATCTCTCCTGGGTTTACTGTGCTCCACAAGCTCTGGGACCTCCCCCTGATACCTGGTCAGGCAGCTGACAGAAAAACAGGAGTGTGTGTGTGTGTGTGTGTGTGTGTGTGTGTGTGTGTGTGTGTGTGTTGGTGGGCGGGGGGGACTGGTCCTCCATACTTTAAAAGGTTGAGTTCAAGTAAGAGGGGCATCACCAAAGGAGGAAAAGTTTGGGGGAACCCTTACCTGGCAGCCAGAAGGAGTTGTCTGGTACCAAGGGTGGACAGGGGAGGGGAAAGGATATGCAATAAAGGGGATCAGAGAGAAGAGAGGCAACCCCCAAAAAGATGGTGTGAACCACAGGTGTCCCGAGGGTCAGGGGTAGGAGCAGAGGTGTTGGAGTTTGGAGAGGTAAGGAAAGAGGGCTCCAGAGCTTCTATGACTTTGTGTTAGAGATATGGTGCCCCTTCCTTCATCTATAAGTTACAAACCCCTTCTCCCCAGCCCAGCTCCCAGGAACGCCATTGCTTGGCCAAAGAATACATTCCTGGCCTTGGCATCCACCACTGAGCCAGTGGCCTTTATTATCGGTATCTGAAAAGAGTTGTAAAGGAGAATTCCAGAACCTACTTAAAGCCCTCTGTGCTTCTGCATTTCCCTGGCAGCTATTCCCTCTCCTCCACAAATCATAGCATTGCGTCTAACAGAGCTCTTCAAGCAACATGCTCCAAGCCAGCCTTGGAGAGCCGGGATGGTTTTCCAACAACTAGAAAGGAACCCAGGACATGGAGGAATAGGTGCAGGTTCACCGCCATGCTATACAACATCTTGGGGAGGAATAGTTGATCACAGAGCCCTAGCATCCGTGGGTGAGGATGCGTCAGGACTCAAGGAAGCGTAAGGTGTCCTGTCAAGGTGGAGGTAATTAGTAGATTTAGCCACGAGCAGAGCAAAGCCCAGGTTTATAAAGATAGGATGGCTCAGTAGATTTTTGTAACCTCACATCTGCCATCAACCTCAGAAGATCCCGGATAGCAACCATGTGAAGACACTTTGGTCCATTGGGTCCGCCACTCAGTGAACTTGTAGCTGATATTCTGGTCCTTAGAATCTTCTAGGACTTTTGAAGATCCTCGTTCTAGAAGTCTGCAGAGGGGCCCAAGCATGGTGTGCTCACAACAAGTTCTCGGGGTGGTCACGGGCAGGGCAAGGCCTGACACATACACGACCACCCGGTAGTGTCCCGCTAACGTTTAACAGCAGGGCCTCGAGCGGAGCCAAGTGGAGGGATGTGACTGCTGTCTTGTCCAGAGTGTATTTCACCACTGTGGACACCCGGGGACAGATGTGACACCTCTGGATACAGATCTGTGAACAAATGGCCCCATTCAGCTCTTGTATTCTCAGCACTCTTCTCAGAGACCCATGGAGAGGAAGTGGCACAGCCCATTGGGGCCAGAACCAAGAGAGGGGTCAGACTCGGCTCCGAGCCTGCACAGGACCGCTTCCTCGGGCTGAGGGCCACAGGCCTGCATGGGAGAGGCTCCGGAACCGCCAGTCACTCCTTCCCAACATTCAGTTCTTGGGGGCAGCTTTCTTGAACTGGGCCCATCTCTAGCCCATCGCCCCTTCTAGCTTTTCCTGATGATTGTACACCTGTTGGAATTCCCCTTAATAATAAGGATGACAGAGAAGCATGTGGTTGATAGACTTCTGTGTTCATCCTTTAGGAAGTGAGTCCCAGAAGGTGGGGCTCACAATTGCCTTCTTCATAGCGCTCTCTCTCTAGTGACAGTTATTCTCAGAACCACAAGCTTCCAAAACACACGGCATGAATGAATAGATGGATGAATGAATGAATGAATGAGTGAGCAAATGACTGAGTTTGTGGGTACTTCAGAGCCTTCATACAAATATACTTATATGGATGTCTATGTGTATGTGTATGTATATGTATATGTGTATGTGTATGTATATGTATATGTATATGTATGTGTATGACAGTTATGATCCCAAAATATTCTAAATGTCAATATAAAATGTAAGTGAAAATGCTTATATTTGTCCAATTTGAATGTCTTTCACTTGACATTTTGAAGATATAAAAAGCATTCCTTTTTATATTTATTTATATTTATTTATATTCTTGATGAAGGTCTTACTTCTCAATGTCTGGATTGATCTTGAATTCCTGGGCTCAAGGGATGTTCCTTTTCCAGCCTTCTGAGTAACTGGGACCATAATTTTGTGGTCCGCGTGTTTTAAGCTTGGCTTGCACCATGCTGTAGTCTCACATTCTGCACTTTGCCCACCTCTCCGTTTCTGGAACTCCTCGCTCTCTCCATCCTTGTCTTTGTCTCCCGTTTGCCCACTGCTTCCTGAGCTCCCGTCCATGTCCCAGGCTTCCTCTTAACATCTTCCCAGGAGGCGCTTTCTCCTTAGGGCCCTCTGAGCTGAGACACCAGCTGCCCTGTTCTGTGAGCACTCACTGTTTCTTTCCTGGGTCCCTGGAACTTCGCTCATTGTCTAAATATGTGTCAAAGCTGGGCAGAGTTCATGCTATGGTAAGTGCACGTCGCCTGCATTCCTTGCATCCAGGCTACAGTACACTTGGGTCCTCATCACTACAGGTAATTCTGGAAGAAGCATCTATCTTTGCGTGAATTAAGCTGTTATGTGTCTGGTAATGATAACCCTACACCATAAACTATTACAGTATAATTAACACTGTTTCCACAGATGTTTTCCCGGTGTTATTTCCCACAGCAGTGTGTGGATCATTTTCATTATCATCATCTTGCTGATGAGAAATCTTCAGCCTCAAGAGGTTCAGCGACTCACTGAATTTGTACGGAAGCCTCCGTGTGCCAAGATTCGAAAGCAAGCTCCAAGACAGTGGGGATTGCCTAGTACCGAGGAAGGAAAGCCCACGAATCTTGATATAGGTTAGTTTGTGCTTGTGCCAGAGAGACTGTTCTGCCTCCTACTGATGTTGCAAGATTAAATAGGAAAATATTTGCAAAGCACTTAGAACAGTGCCTGCCAATAATAAACCCCATATAAATGTCTCACGCATAGATACATACCTGCCAAGCCATGACTGATACATGTGGATCATGAATTAGTTGGTATCTTAATCCCTGTGCGCTTCAGTTTCCTCCTTGTAAGACAGGTGGTGGTAACAGTATTTCAGCCTCTTAAGGTGTCACTTAAAGCATATAGGCTCTCATAGACCGTCATGTGCGCTGCAGTAGATTGCAGCGTTCTACAATTGCGACACAGTCTAGTGTTCTAAAATCTTTCATTTTATTAGCCTAACGATGGTGGGAGTCACATATGTGTGTCTTCCTATTAAATACTGCAATCATTATAAAGAGCTTCCTGGGAACAGCTGCAACTTCACTGGGGAAGTTTACATTTGGGATCTGGAAGTGCATAGCGCCACCTGCTGGCTATTAGGCACACTTCCAAGACAGTGTCAAGTCAACTTGCTTGTTCCTACCTCCTGGTGGGCTCCCTTCCTTCCCTTTACCCTTCCCCTCCAATATATCTCCTGTCCTTATTCTCCCCGGGCACCTGGAGCTTTCCTCACTGCCGGGCCCTTGGTCTCTCTCACTGTGTATTAACAGCATGGGAGAGTGTGTTCCGCTCTCATTCACTGCAGAGCTTCAGGATTTCTGCAAGAGCAGAGTGGAAGCAGCCATGGGAGGAGGTGAGCATTTGGTCAAAGCAAAGGAGATGAAATTTAAGGTAGAGAAGAAGTCTCAGGTCAAGGGGTCAAGGGCATGATACAGGGTGTATGCTTTAAGGTGTAGCGTGCTTTTTTTTTCTCTTTTTTATTAGATATTTTCTTTATTTACATTTCAAATGTTATCCCCTTTCCTGGTTTCCTCTCTGAAAATCCCCTATGCCCTCCCCCTCCCCCTGCTCACTAACCCACCCACTCCTGCTTCCCTGCCTGGCATTCCCCTATACTGAGGTAGCGAGCCTTCTTAGGACCAATGGCCTCTCCTCCCTTTGGTGTCCAACAAGGCCATCCTCTGCTACATATGGAGCTGGAGCCATGGGTCCCTCCATGTGTGCTCTTTGGTTGGTGGTTTAGTCCCTGGGAGCTCTGAGGCACTGGTTGGTTCGTATTGTTGTTCCTTCTATTGGGGCTGCAAGTGTCTTCGCTCCATGGGTTCTTTCTCTAGCTCCTCCTTTGGGGACGCTGTGCTCAGTTCAATGGTTGGCTGAGAGCGTTGGCAGAGCCTCTCAGGAGACAGGTATATCAGGCTCCTGTCAGCAAGCACATGCTGGCTTCAAAACCCCTGAGCTTCACACTGTAGTCCCTACCTCGGGGGTTAGCCTTAGCGGGTGATGTGGGGATCTGAGATCACTGTGGGAATAAGTGTGTTTCTTTGAGTAAAACTTTTGGGTCATCTTAATACAGCTTTGTTGGTGGTCTTAATACAGGTTTGCTGCTGAAGAAACAAACAAACGGCCTTAGGGCGACTTATTGTCCATGTGTCCCTCGCAGGACAGAGCAGATGATACAGAAAGTAGTATACTATCTCCTTTATCCTCCATAAAGGAAGGCCACACTATCAACACAGTGACTATAGAGACTTGGAGAGATTCTCAGCTCCTTGAATGTGTGAGCAGATGTCTCTTGCCTCTGGTAACCCAAGGACACAGTTCAGGGGTATCATAGCCTGCATCCCCAGATTTGTATGCCCTGCCCTGCATACAAATGTGTTGCCCCCTTCCAGGTGAGTTTCCCTTCTGAAGCAGTGATTCAATGCATGAAATTTGTGGGGTGACCCCAAGAAGGTCAGACATGTAAGAAAGCACGTGGAACTCTCGAAGGCGGAAGCCCCGGGTTTCACCCCTGCTTGCCTTCTTTGGAGACCTGGCATCCAGGTGCGGTGCTTCGCAATAGTCTTAGAGCCTTGGTTTTCCTCCTGAAAGACTGGGATTGCAAAACTGACCCTGTATCCCTAGGAAGCCAGATTCTGCCTCTGGTTTCCTCTACCTGTTCCTGATGCTGATGCTGAGACCTGTTCTGTAGAACACATAGAACGGCACGGTCAGGTCATTGCCCCTCAGGCACTCAGCTTAGTTGAGCAGGCAGTTGACTGACCTACTGTTTTGACACCATATCCATCCACACGCTGATGCTCTGGCCACGCAAGCCTGTCCATTGTCAGTTCTGTTGGTCTGAAGCACGTGTCCACCTGGTGGTCCAACTCCATGCCCTCTCACCTTTCCCCATCTCAAGTTTTAGCTCTCTCAGTAAGTCAAGATTAACTGCTGGAGATCCTTCCCTCCCTCCACCTCACTCGGCATTTTTATACTTCATATCTAGCATTTATTCATTTTACCAGATTCATTGATTTTAATTTTGATATACTTGTGCATAAAATTTTACAGTAGTAGAAACCCCCAAAAGTTTATGGACCCTAATTAAAAGGTAATTACCAAGACAACCATGGAAATTGAAGCTCCCACACACACCTCCAAGGCCAACCCTTCCCCTGGATTGGAGTAGAAACAGCTGTCCTGACTTTTCAACCAACCCAAATTTGAACCTTGAAAAGCTGCTAGCTCCAGATAGACTATCTCACCCTGGGAACCCTCGTTCTAAGAGTCCAGCTTCTTCTTAGGGTGGGTGGGCAGAGCAAGCGTTGTAAAAGGACCAGGCTTTCAGAGACACCAGACAGCCACAGTTAGAATCTCGGGGTCGGGTCCTAGCAGCCACTCCAAAGTGATATGAAGAAACATGAGAGGGAGGTCTCACATATGTTGGCACCCTTAGCAAGTATCCCTGCACAGTGATGTCTCTAAATAGTGATCATCCTTAGGAGAAACTGTTAAGTGGAAAAAACTACAGGACATGGTTCCCAGAATTCTGCCCACTGTGAAAGAAGTAGGGATATAAATGTATACGTATTGCTTATATTTTCCAAAAGGAGGCCACGTAGTGACCTCCTTCCCAGCATGGTGACTGAGCCAAGAACAGCAGGCTATGTATTGCAAGTTATTTAAAACAGAGAATTGTAATTGGCCTCTCTAAAAATAAACCATAAATATTGAGCTGGTTGTGATGGAAATGCCTTAAGTGTAGCACTCAGAGGCAGAAGGCAGCAGATGTTTATGAGTTCAAGGCCAGCCTGGTCTATAGTGAACTCCAGGATAGTCATGGATATAGAGAGACTCTGACTCCCAAAAGGGAAGAGAGAAGAGGAAAAGGAATGATAAATATTGGAGATGACAGCCATTCAATGTGTAGCTTGATTTGATCATTCTATGCTACTCACAGGGATCAAAGCATCACATTGTTCCCATAAATACATGCAATTATTTATCAATTACAAACAAGACTGTGAGTGAGTGACAGGCAGTGCTTTAAAACTATTGACAGTGGTTCGCTTGACAGAACAAGCATAGGCCATGAGGACACAAAGGTGTTTCTCAGCCCTGTTCTGTGATGTCAGAATTATATGAATTCTTTACATAATTATTCAAAGAAAACAGTCTGGGCCGGGGTTGTAGTTCAGTAACTGATCCTCAATACAGAAAATAAAAACAGACCAATGCAAACACCAACTATTGAATTCAACAAGAAAAGCAAGAAACTCAGCCGCAGGTCAAGCTGCTGAAGAAACAAACGGCCTTAGGGCGACTTATTGTCCGTGTGTCCCTCCCAGGACAGAGCAGATGATACAGAAAGTCTTCAGTCAGATTACTCTCAACCTAGGAACTGCATCACTTTTCAACTATTGCATGTCTTAAAAGACAAAAAAAATACATTAGCCACCATTAGAGGTTCTACAGGCCACCAGTGGCCTCCAGGCTGGCTGAGCGCTGAACTCTTCGTCAAAATGAGGGAGACCCCAGCTACTCATTGTGGAATCACAGTGAACTCCAACTGAGCATCTGTGGGTTTGAAAAAAACTCCAGAGCCCAAGGTCCTGACTTCCATATCTGTGTGGTGCCACCGTGAGGTCTGTGGCATGAGCACCGTCCTTTCCTAGAGCCTCGAGGGTTCAACTCCATGGCTCCCACTCCAAGTGACAAGTCGGTCACTGCTCTTTGGACATCACAAGTTTCACATTTACTTTTTCTTTCAACCCTCCCCCAACTCTACTCAAAAGTTCTTTTTTATTATTTTGTTTTTCAAGACAGGGTTTCTCTATGTAGCCCTGGCTTTCCTGGAACTCACTCTGTAGACCAGGCTGGCCTGGAAGTCACAGAGATCTGTCTGCCTCTGCCTCTTGAGTGCTGGAATTAAAGATGTGTGCCACCACCACCCAGCTATCAAAAGTCCTTTATAAAAAAAAAGGACACTGAGGCTCATAAAATTAAGCTATTTGAAAGACACCTTAGAAACTGTATAAAATGTTACAGTTTATAATTATATGTGTCTATAGCATAAGCATAAGGCCTAGCACATGCAATTGATGTGTGTGTATTCAATGCACAAGTGCACATAAATATATTTTAGCTATATTATTATTTTTGTAGTATTTATGTTTATTTAAATATTATATTCTAAATATTTAAAATAAATATATGTATATTTTAAATATATTAAATATACATATATGTATATTAACACATAAGTGTATACACACACGCACATACATATATCTGCAACTGGTTGCACTGACAAGCTAGATAAATGTACAGGACTCCTACAGTAGTTCTGGAGTTCTACCAAGCATATTACCTACAGCCCCCTTCCCCCCAAAAAAAATAATCTGATGTGCGTACTTGCTAAGCCTGGCCAGGGGTGTCTACATGTGCTAACCACAACTCACTTCTCCCAAAATGCACGGCCAAACAAAGGGCATTCACCCTCTGTGGATTCTCGGTTGATGTCTGATGGCCCTGTGTGTTGTCTCAGAGGAGGAAATCTATCTCAGGATTCAGAGAGAGTTAAAGTCATGCACGGGCTGTCCAGGTAGATCGGCTGTGTCTGACTCCCGGCCTGCTGTTCACTAGCTATTGTCGACGGGCAACACCTTTACTCCAGCTGCCTCCCATGAAAAATAAGCATGGTGATGGTGCTGGCCTCCCGAGGCTGCTGTGACTGTTAAAAAAGGAAGACATCTTTACCATTTACAGCAGAACCTATGGGGAGTAAGCTCTTAGTAGCCATTAGTAGCCATCCCTAGGCTAGGTTCTCCATGCCTGAAGCGTGCTTGTGTCTAGAGCACCCAGAGCACTCAAAGGTGGGCTGGCTGGAGGCACATGCCGGTCCCTAGCCCAGTGAATGCACAAATCCCCTGTTGTAGGGCTCCTCTCCAAGAGTCCAGCTGTGTGCATCTGGCTGGAGAGATTAAATTATTTTTGAATTCCTAACCGAATGTTCTTTTAATGGAAACTTAATGACAGACATTGAAATAGATTTCCTCCAAAAGGCCTCCTCCTGCATGCCCCCCCCCCCCCCGCATGACTCTGGGTTGCGCAGTTCCCGATAACCTTTATTCCCTACCCTGGACTTTTATCTCCCCAGTGACATACAGCCCTTACTGGACAGAAAGAGGAAATTCCAGTCATTGTTCTTAAACTTCTAGCTTCCAAAATAAAATGCTCTATCTTGCCTGTCAAGCTTTGATTGACACACACTTCCTGTAATGGCAGACAGCAACGGCCCAGGGGTGGGGCCAAGGGCTCATTTGCATTCTTGCCATTAAAAGTTTTCCTCTTGTTAGCTCTAGAATGAGAATGCATCTCCATACCAGTCACAGCAGCATTGTGGAAGATCCACTTCTAGGTTTAAGAAAAACCTCAGAAGAGACGTAGTCCAAGCCTTCCTGCCATGAACCCAGGAAGTTTATCTTTAATGTCCAAAGCCTTTTAGTGGTGAAAATGAACGCTCTGATGACCATAATGATCTCATAATGTCTGGAACTGGTCTTTTCTTTCTGCCCCTTAGCCTCTCAAATCTACACTATAAATGTTGACTAGGAGGGTTCAAGTGAGACCCAACTCCCTGTGTCAGTGTCCCTATAGCAACAGAGACAGGTTGGGCAAGCCAAGAGGAATCAGCAGCAAGAAAAACTTTGAACATGACAAGGTACCATAGGATGCAGTTTTTCTTTAAAAAATACAGACTTTCTTTTGAAGTGGATAAACAGTAAATATAGTAAGATGGCACACTTATGAGAGATAGTGGTTCTAATGTGCCCAGGTCCTACTAGGATGGAAGTGTCTCTGCTGGAACAAAGAGCTGTCCCTTTACCCTGGCATTCACCAGTTGGCCTCCGGATGCCTCCTGCTTCTCATTGTTTTCTCTCCTCAGTGATCTCTGTGTCCTTACTAGCATGGTTAGCATCCTTTCTCCAGCGCCTGAGAATTTTAACTCTGGTTTTGAGCTACAAGCATACCTGAGAACTCTCAAGCATTGCTTGGATGCCTGGAGAGATGGCTCAGCAGTTAAGAGCACTCACTGGCTACTCTTCCAGAGGTCCTGAGTTCAATTCCCAGCCACCACATGGTGGCTCACAACCATCTGAAAAGGGATCTGATGCCCTCTTCTGGTGGGTCTGAAGTCAGTGACAGTGTACTCATATGAATTAAATAAATATATAAATCTTAAAAAAAAAAAAAGTTGCCTGAACTCCCGACCCTACTTCCTAAGAGCTTTATGAGATGTGTGATGGGTCTAGAGAATGTGTACTAAAAAGGACAGTCCAAGTGCAGAGTTCCTGAAAATGTAGAAGCAACCCAGAAACATACCAACCAGCAAGATTCACACTGTTCAACTCCCATAATGCTCAAAGGGATGGCTTGCTCCTGAGCACTTCCAGCAGTCCCCAAGAACACTGCCAGGGGGCGGCAGAGAGCAAAGTAGTAGGCCCTGAGAGTATGACCTGAGTGTATGACCTTAATGAATATCATTCCTTCTGCTTTATAAGAAGCTGCGGAGTGGTGAGGCCTCCTGTCTCTGGACCAGCAGAGAATTCGCGCTCCCTTGGCCTTGTGATACCTGATGTCTTTTAGCTAGGTGAGAAAATCATGCCATTTACAAGCACTGGGTAACCTTAGGCGTGGGCCAGATGTGTTCACTATTATGGCCTCTGACAAGGTGTGCCATTGGTCTGGGCCAAGACAAGTATAAAGATCTGTACAAATCAGCCCCTAAAACAGAAAAGCAAAGCTACCTCTACTGACCAGTGTTTACAGCTGCCTTTCTCTGTGCCCAGGGATTGCTGTAACTGGACCAGAAGAGTCTGCAGCTGAGTTCACTTCCTCCTAGGAAGTATAGACAACAAACACGTGCAATCTGCCTTCTTCCCACCTGCCCTGCCCCTTCAGGAGAAAGTCTACCTGGGCAAGAGGATTTTCCTCAATCACCCTGTCATGGTCAATGCATAAGTAACACGTTTTGCTCATACAGTTTCGGAAATTTATTAATCACATACTAAAAATATTTTGATTTTTGAGCAGCTTTGAATTCTTCTTTTTTTTTCAAGGTGAATTTGGAATGATACAGGTATGGAAATGAACAAACAAGACATTCACATTAGAATCTTCCTCCCAAATCAACTCTCCTGCTAACTTGTTCCCTTTGAGAGACGTAGGGATGGCGCTCACAGACAAGCAAGCAGCAACATCCTGACTGCAATGCTGTATCTCATTCTTTTCTACTCAGTCATTCTTCTCACATCTAGAATTTCAGTTCAACCACTAGGCAGAGTAACACAAGAACCATTCAGTATTAGCATCATAAGCCCTCCAGGCTGACTGCTTTCCCGATCCTGAGTACCATCTTGAAAAAGCAAGGAATAAAAACCTCATTTACCAGACCTGTAACCCCATAACCTATCCATTGAATATTGAAACAAACATCACCATGCTCTCTCTCTCTCTCTCTCTCTCTCTCTCTCTCTCTCACTCTCTCTGTGTGTGTGTGTGTGTGTGTGTGTGTGTGTGTGTGTGCGTGCAGATTGGAAGTTGGCATAGGATTTCTTCCTCAGTCATTCTCTACCTTGGTTTTTTAAAATTATATGTATATTGTGTTTTGCTTGCATGTATGTCTGTGTACCTGGTGGAAACAAAAGAAGAACCTCAGATGATGCCCTGAAACTGGAGCTGTAGATAGTTATGAAGCACTGTGGCCGAGAATCAAACCTAGGCTCTCTGGAAGAGCAGCCACAGTGCTTTTAACCAGAGTCTTCTCTCCAGCTCCTTCACTTGATTTTTTTCAACAGTCTCTCGCTGAACTGGGAAGGACTCCACCCATTCAGCTGGCCAGCAAACCTGAGACATGCTCCTATCCCCACCTCCCCAGTACTAGGATTGTAGGGGCATGCTACTAAGTCAGGCTTTGCATGTGGGTGTAGGCAGTCCAGACCCAGGTCTTCACGCATGCACAGCAAGAACTTTACAAAGAGTCATCTCTTCAGCCTCTTTACCAACACTTTCTCCTTTGCAAGAGAATGTTTCTTTAGTGTCTAAAGAATGGACTTGGCCTCCCTTTAACATACCACAGGAAATCATTCAGGCCAATTTCTATATGGGCTGCAGCATCTGGGTTGGTTATGAAATTGGTTGGGGCTTCCTGTTCCTCTGTACCTTGGTTCTGAGAGGTGCAGTCACTGGATGCCACCTTAGCCTTACTGAAACATGGGCCCAGACTCAAAGGCTTCAAACAGCAGAGCTTAAGAACTTAGGGCCTTTAGTGATTCTTTGTATGACAGTCTCTTACTGTCAGCGATTGGCTGGCTCACGTCCCAACTCAGAGGACAGATTTTTCCATTGATAAAAGTCTACTTTAAGGTAAAGGTGGCATCTTTCTCATCCATGGAATCAAACAGGAAATATGACTACCTCCTGCAGCTTCCTAAAGCTTCTAATTTTTCTCTATTACATGTCCTTGGATGGCTTTTCTCCCATCCACGCTGTATGAGTTTACACAGTCATAGTAAAGATCCAAGTGAGCTCCGTTGGGTTTCCACAAGCCAGTTTCGTTCATACGCATCCACCGTACGCTACTGCAGACTTACAGAGCTATGAGTCTCGTAGAATCATAGCCACGGGGTTCAGGGGAGACTGTGCTGGTAGACTTCGCAGGTTCTCATCCTGCTTTCAGACCCCCAACTGCCGGATGCTTCTGAACACAGCTAGCCCCTAGGTTCTCAAGAGGGGAAAAGCCACTGCTACATTTGGGTGTCATCTGTTTCATCAACTTCTGACAAGACAAAGTTAGGGTTATCGTAGCCTCTCTTCATCCTGGCCCTAGCGTCTTTCTCATTATAGAGGCACATGGCACAGTGAGGGGTCTCCACCTCCACCGTCTTACCAAAGTTGTGGAAATCCACTCGGTATTTCCCTTCCTTGGTCTTGGATACAATGGGAACAAAACGGTAGCCCCAAAGCACCTCTTCTGGAACGTACGACGTGCGGACCTGGCAAGTTGCACTGGTGGACTCCACTGTGCCATCTAAAAAGACAACCAACTCAAAGTCCTGCTGGGAAAGCGTTTCTGCTGCCATGTGGAAGAAAGGGCTGTTGTGGTCGATAACGTGGTAGATTGTCAACGGGGAGATGAAGAACAAATTCTCATTGCCCGCATCAACTACAAAGTTGATATTGGTCTGGTCCAAAATAATGGTCTCTCCTTCCGGAGTGATGGTTGTCTTCAGAAGCTTGCCATATATGTGACTGCCAATCAGAAGGCTCTTCCTAAGATTGGCCACTCGGATGAGGAGGCAGAGCTTCCCGCCACGCTTGCTGATCACTGCATTCTTGCTGAATGAAATGGTCTTTGCACGTTTTTTGGGTCTAGAGATCTTGGCTAAAATGGCGCCACACATGAAAGAGTTGATGATCACTCCAAGAATAGACTGGAAAATAAGCAAAAAAATGGCAGTGGCACACTGTTCCGTTACAAACCTGAATCCGTAACCTATGGTCACTTGAGTCTCTAGAGAAAACAGAAAAGCTGAAGTCATGCCATTAATGTTCTCCACACAAGGAGTACGGTTGTCAGGTGGGTAGAACTCTGGGAGGTCCTTATGAACATACGCTACCACATACCACAGGAGACCGAAGAGGAACCAACTCCCCAAGAAGGCTGTGATGAACACGGTCATTTTGTACCTCCATTTCAGGTCCAGCACAGTTGTCCAGATATCCACAAAGAATATAAACCTTGACTGTGCATCTACATTGCCAAACTCAATGTTACACCTTCCATCTTTGGAGACCAACCTTGCTCGTTGCCGTGAACGCCCAAATATGTGAGTGACAAACAATCTTCGAAGATGTTTGAACATCCTTTCTGTCAGTGCCCTGACCTGAAAACACATTACAGAGGTTGGTAAGATTATAGTTGTCAGTGTGGTAAAGTAGGTGACTCACATACAGACACAAATACCTCTGAAAAGAAAAACTCTAAATCACCAGGCTTGTCAATCATTTGCACAAACCAACTCATTTGTTCTGGATGCCGGAATAAACCATACATAGACTCTATGTCACATAGAAAGTGGGAAAGACACCAAGCGGAAAATTGCTAACAGACAGTGTGTTCAAGAATTTCCTGACTCTGATCTGTCCCATAGGACCTTAAAAATGGAGTGACCCATTATAACCTGTGCTTTTATTTATTGGATATTATTATGCAAATCACATTTGTGTTAAACTCTAACCTGCTGCTGTACAATAATTTTCATGATATCATAAATCTGGAGGACTGTTCACATTTTTGTGGTATATAAAAATAAGTAACTGAAAAAGAAAACTTATCAATACAGCAATGTAACAGTATCCACTAAATAGTCTAGTTTACTGCTACCAATATATCAAGGGATATTCTAATTCAGTTCAGATGTTCTCTTATAAATGAAGGCACTAAGACTCGACAAGTTCAGTGACTTCTCCAAAGACAGAGACCCAAGCCGTGGCTGGAAGCAGCACACAAGCTCACTGTCTTTATTCTGAACCAGCTCGAGTCACGCTTTGGCTCATTTCTTAAATACCCTATCCTAAACGTGTGCTTCTCTAGAACACTTGAAGACAGGACTGGTTAAATTTCTTTTGATTGTTTTCAGCAGTGCTCACAGCCCACCAGGTGATCTCAGAGGCTCTGTGTGGGGTTCTACATACCTGCTTCTACTCATTCACCATGTTCTGCCAAGGTTCCTAACAGACATAGGACAATAGACATTGCGATTCCACACTATCAACCAGGCTCCAAGAGGATGAACGCTGACCTCACTGATGTTCTATGGAGGTAGGACTATAGGACTATGTTTAATCTTGTTCCTAGATCCCGCCGCCGCCGCCGCCTAGTTCAGACCAGGTGTTTGCCACTCGCTCCATCAGTGTGCATGATAACACACAGTAACAGAATGCAGCCCATCAGAACAATGTCTGATCACCAGTTTCTTATCAAGGACAGGTGTGTGTGTGTGTGTGTGTGTGTGTGTGTGTGTGTGTGTCTGTATATCTGTGTGTCTAGTGTCTGTGTATCTGTGTGTGTCTGTGTGTCTGTGTGTGTGTGTGCTTGTGTGTGAGAGAGAGAGGGAGAGAGAGAAAGAGAGAGAGAGAGATGGAGATAGAAAGAGAGAGGAGAGAGAGAGAAAGAGAGAGGAGACAGAGAGAGAGGGAGAGAGAGGGGGAGGGAGGGAGGGAGAGAGAGAGGGGGCTTTCCCCCTAAACAGCTAGCAACAGTGAAACTCAAGGGTCTTAAGCCTAGAATACCTCTTCCCCTGCCTCACCCCCCACACAAAAAAAAAATCAAGGTGTGTCCATTGTGGTTAGCACTGCCTTTGTGGTATTTTTTCATTAAATGCAAAGATATTTTTAAAAATAGACCTCAAAATCCCCCTGCAGAAATGTGTTTGCTCATAAGAACTAGGAAGCGAAACCAGCTTAGTGACACATTTTAAGCAAAAGCGACATCCCTCAGTGTCGCGTTCCTGGCCTTCACCCAGGTAAACATACACAGCGGCCACGTGAAGTGGAAGCTGCGAGAAGAAACCACGGCCATAGTGAAATGTAAAGGCTGGGCTCTGAAAATAAGAACAAGAGTTACCAGGAGAGCAAAACAAGGCCTGCACACACTGGGAGAGCTCCGCCCATCCCTCTCTGACCTCAGGTCCCCAAGATTTAGACTAGAGGATAGCCCCAAGTGGGGCACAGAGGCCAAAGGCTTCGTCCCCACTGCATATGCACCAAGCAGCCTGACCCTTACTCAGTGGGGTCAGGGCCCCTGTCCAGGCTGTCTCACAAGTTGACTCTTACCTATGACCACTTCTAAGGCCAGGATTATCCATGGAACCCACACAGTCTTCACCACACTTTACAATTCAAGATGACTTCTGAAAGATCAACTTCTGAGCCTTTCTTGCCTGTCTGCCACCCTTCTCCGCCCTTCTAAAGTTTGCTTTACTTTGAAGGTGAAGGATATTTCTGTAAAGTGAAGACATGTCCCCAGTAAGTTTGGGTTCTCCATGTCCGTGTTAGCAAAATAAACCATTCACTTCCTGGCCTTGCAAGTGGTAAAACAGAAGCAGGTAGCGGCCCATAGTGCTTTTCCTAGCTGCTCTGCACTTACCAGCACTCTGAACACACTCCTCCGATCTGCAGCATCCATGCTGGGCACAGCGAGCAAGTGGTGCTGTTGGGTGTTGTCTGTACAGAGGCTGACTTCTTTACGCCCACCTTAATAACTCTTAGTCATCACGATGATGTTTACTTGAATTAGCTTTCAATGGTTAACTCAAGAGTGGAGTTGTGTGGTTTAAACCAACACAAGTGCTTGTTCTCAGACCAAGCCTGGAGTTAGGTATATATATATATATTTTCATACCTCACATGGCTTGAATACCGTCATGCTAAGACATGACAAACCACCAGCTGAGGCCCTGGGCAGCAGACGTGGATTGGATGCCAGCATGCCCCCCCCTCCGCTTTGCCATGCTCTGTCGCTCTCTTCCTGCTCTCCTAAGTCATGCTAAATAACTTTTGGCTTAAAAACAATTAGTTATCATCAATCTCCCAGTTGATTTTCTGAGCCATACTGAATACTAACCTTTCCAGGTGATCCCAAAGATACAGGTGGATGGAGAGTCATGGATGGGCACATGTTTGCAAGACAAGAATAAGATCACACCGGGAAGAAACGAGATACCACATTAATCTCCCTGTACAACAGCCACTGTTATGTAAGAACCGTGAGATAGTACTGTGAATCTAATCTGGAAAAACTGGACTTTACTGGGGGGTGAGCTTTACACATAGGGATTAGCCTATGATGTTGATTTGTTTGTTGAAGGAGTGAGGAGAAGAGCTAAGCTAGCCCAAGGAAACAGGTAAATCCGTCCACTAACCAAACCCATCAGTCATACGGTAGCTCTGCTATTATGTAGATCCCACTTCGCTTGGACTGTGCCACTTAATGCAACCACAGACAGATCCGATGTGCATTTATGAGTGACTAGGCGATTAGAGATTATCGGTGGTGTTTTAGGTTATGTAACGTGTCCCAGTGTTTAGGTTCCTTTCTATTGAAATAAGTAAATCTTAATAGCAAGCAAAGGGCTTCACATTAGCTAATATTTACCCAGGTATCCTTGGCGGCTGGCAAAACAAGTGGATTATATTATTGCTGCTTGCTCTTTATGCCCTAGCCTCCTTATTCTGCAAATAGGACATTTGCAGAAAACAAGACTTGGCCCTACGCTTCCTGCTCATTGGCTGTCTGCTTATTCCTTAGGAGTTGAAAACTAAACACAGCTCTTCCTATACTCAAGGGGCTCATAGTCAAATGGGGAGGTGAGCTGAGTATGTTGGGACGCACTGTGGTTTGTGTAACCTCCCCCCTACACACACACACACACACAAAACTACTTCTCTACACAATTTCTCATTAGCTATGGATCCTAGAGCTGAGACTATGTTTCAACCAATTGCATATACCTTTCTGTATATGTATATTAGCATATTCATCTATCATTCATCCATGGCAATGTGCTGACACTACTGTGTTAGACATCACAAGAGCAATGCCTGGCCACATGGACACCATCCGTGACAGCCTACAGCTCCCAGGTGGGCCTGGGGAGATGAACAGATGAGTCTATAAGCGGACAGATGCAGAGGACTGTCGCTGTGATATGAAGCAACAGGTACCCTCCAGGGAGCGCCTACTGAGAACAGAACAGTGACACAGAAGCCAGCCCCTAAAGATGTGTTGGAGCCACAGCTAAACAAGAACTCCACAAATGAGTTGTGATAAGTCAATAGATGAGTGTGTAAACGCGGAGAGCTGGCAGTTACCCGTGCTGCCGTCAGCTCCTCCTGCAGGAAAGCTATCTTAGGAGGGGCATTCCTGCATACTACAGTGACTACCCTGCATTTAATTGTGTGTGGAGAACAGGGGGGTAGGAGGAACAGAGGAAAAAGAAGCACAAAAGCACAAGGGAGCAGAATGATCCAGAGGAATATGCAGTAGAGTTCTAAAGGAGCTTGGTACAGCCTGGGGCTGGAAAGTCAGGCAGGGGACCAAACTCAGTCCTGGGGACCCATTTCTGCCTTTGCTACAGAACCACAGGATAAGCTGGTCTGAGAAGGACACCCCTTCTATCAGAGCGCCACAGACAATTCATACTTCTAAATCAGCCCGAAACACCACTGTGTAAAGGTCCTTGAAAACAAATGTATCGGGCTGGAGAAATGGCTCAGCGGTTAACAGCACTGACAGCTCTTCCAGAGGTCCTGAGTTCAACCCCCAGAAACCACGTGGTGGCTCACAACCACCTGTAATGAGATCTGATACCCTCTTGTGGTGTGTCTGAAGACAGCTACAGTGTACTTACATATAATAAATAAATAAATCTTAAAAAGAAAAAGAAAAAGAAAACAAATGTATCCTCCTTCAGAGTCTCTCTGACGCTGTAAAAACACACTCTTCGTTTGCAGGCGGCATCCTCTCCAGCAGACTGGCTCTTCCCAAGCTTATGTTCCCTGCTAATAAGAACCTACGTGCAGAGGTTGTTTTGAGGCATCCACCCAAGAACACTTGGAGCTGGGGTTTCCTACTGCGTTTATCCCTCCGCCTCTTTCCCAGCCCTGACTGTTCAGTGGCAGAAAGAGAGGAAGTGCAATGTTTGTATTACCCAGGAGTTTGAATTACAGAGGCTATTGTGCCTTTTAACTAAAACTTTTCACAGCTCCTACACAAGCTCAGTTTAACTCGAGACTATTTCTGGGAGTCAAGTTTTCAGGTTAAGAGTAGGAAATGTGAGCTAGGTGGCCCAGAAGCAGATGTCAAATTATTTTCTCTAGTCCCCTGGTAACTCTGATGCAGAGGAACATCAAGTTTCTATGAAATCGTTCTGCCTTGTCTCAGTCCAAGAATCAACTGATGTCAACAAACGTCTCCAGATCTTCCGCACTAATGTATCTCTGGGACTCTGGTGCATCCTCTCTTGGGTCTTAATCAAAAGACATGAGCATATGCTCTGCTTACTGACCACCTACTAAGTACCAGGTGCCGTGATAGGAACAAAGAAGGAACCACTTTGCAGCTGCACTCAAAGAGTCACTCAGTAATTGTCATGCACCAAGCTAATGTGTCTCAAGTTTGACCTCTTGAGCCCACCTTTGCCACACACACACACACACACACATACACACACACACACACACACACACACACACACACACACACACACACTTCTATAGAGGACTTCCTCTTTTCTGTAAAAAATCAGCTGAGAATGTCTGAAAACAGCCTCCCCGTCGGATCTGCAAGCCTACAGAGCCTGTGGATCCTCCAAATCTCTGGCTTCCTGTGCTGCCTCTGGACTGTCCAAAGTCCACAGCATTGGAGGCCTTTGGTTGGGCATGTTAGAACTTACTTCTGACATCCTTGTCATAAGTGAGCATCTACTTCTCAACTTTCCTAATGTCGAAACTCTTTAATACAGTTCCTCCTGTTGTGGTGACCCCCCTCCCAACCATAAAATCATTTCATTGCTATTTCATAATGATAATTTTGCTACTATTATGAATCATAATGTAAACATCTGATATACAAGATATGATATGCAACCCTCCAAAGCAAGTCAAGACCCACAGGTTATATATGAACTGCTGGTCTAGTTCATTTAGGGAGGTTAGTTGAACTTTGTCCTTCTCAGCCTTACATCCTAGGTGTATAACCGGGCATCTGAGGCCCATGTTTTTTGCAGCCTAAACTGGGTTGTACATGGAAAAATATGTCACTGTTGAGGGATAAGTGTGCTTCATGTGGGCTGGTAAGATGGCTCAGCGGTTAAGAGCACTGACTGCTCTCCCGAAGGTCCTGAGTTCAAACCCCAGCAACCACATGGTGGCTCACAACCATCTGTAATGAGATCTGACCCCTCTTCTGGTGTGTCTGAAGACAGCTACGGTGTACTTACATATAATAAATAAATAAATAAATCTTTAAAAAAAAAAGTGTGCTTCGTGACCTCTTCCCCGGGGAGCCAGAGTAGACTATCCAGGATGTGAGTGCAGCATAGTCCTTCCTGGGTCCCTCTCTCCTTCCAGAAGGGAATTCGGAAAAAGCCATCTGGTGGTATCAGTTCCTTCACAGGCACACAGTGCTCTGTGAGTGTCTCGGAGGCATCTCTCTGCAGCCCATTATCTGAATGAGTTGGTGCATTTTGCAAGGGAAGCAAAACATAAGGTAGGCTACTCGGGACGAGATCGTTTTCAGAGCAGGCAATGATCAGATACAACTTGGCAAAGCAGACGTGTTCCAGCCTGTGCCTGTGAGCCTGGACTTGAACTCCAGCTGGGCCACCTTAGTGGCCAGAAAGTCACTCTGCTTTTCAAAGCCTTAGTTTCCTCATCTGTGAGATGGCTCTAATGTTATCCTTCCAAATGTCATATAGCAGAATACCCAAAGTCCCCAGAGCACACAGCAAACAGCGGCCATGGATATGCATGGTTCCCAAACTGCAAGAGCACACCAGTGTAGCTAAATATCACTGGCTCTCACCACCACGGACTACCACATGGTCAAGTTGTAACTACACCAAAGGATAAAAGACTGGTAAAAGGGCAGGGGGAAGATTTCCGACTCTGTCCCTGTGTGTGTGTGTGTGTGTGTGTGTGTGTGTGTGTGTGTGTGTGTACGTGTGTGATGGTGTCATGGTGACTTCAGAGTCCACTTCCTGATAGGAAGAGAAAGCCTAGGAAAGACAAAGATTACTACAGGAGGGATTGGTCAATAATAAAGGCAGAATGCTCTTTTCAGAGAAGAGAGAATGGACAGAGGAAAGGAACAATCCTTAGCAAGGGAGATCTGAGGCCTGGTACCTAGGCACAAGGCTCATCTTCCCTGCCACAGCAACAAGCTAGAGCAGAGCCAGCATCACTGCTGTGTACACTTGTTCTCTGACTAGGTACTCGGGTACCCACAATCAGATTTTGATGGACAAACAGTGTCACAGACATCATCGACACACGCACTCTGCTTACTATAAGTCTGAGGGGTAAGTGTGCTTGCTATGTAAGGATAAAGGAGCTGAGTTCAAAGCCCTAGCACCCATATGAGAAAGCCAGGCATGTAACCCAGTCATCTGAAGGTTTCAAGGTGGAGACAGGCAGATACATGAGCTACAAATGGTGAAAACTGACACTCCTCACTGCTTGCTGGCAAACGTCATATGTGCAAGGGCTACTCTGCATTGATTTGATTTGCTATGAAGACGTGAATAATCAAGGAAGCTACCAAGTGGTGCACAGGAGGCCATTGTGATGATGTAAAGTCTGCAAGTTCAGATTTATGATGCTGCCTAGATAACTGGGTTTTTGGGGGGGGGGGGGTCACTGTGCATTCTGAGAGAATCGCAGCTCTCACAAACAGAGAAAGACCTCTGTTTTGGGTCTCAGTGAGGGACACAGGAGTGCCTTCATTCCTTTTGATAAGCCATCCTGGGAGCAGTCAAAGCTGAACACAGGGAAGATGTCTGGGAGGTAAGGTATTACCAGTCTTTAGTGGAAGCACATGTTTGCTGTGGGATCAGAAGGCATCAGTTTGGATGCTGAGAACTTCTCCTGTGTGACTCCCCAGCAGATTTCCTAGGGCACCTCATAACTGTTTCTTAAGATCCTTTGGAAATGGTGGCATGTCACAACTATGCAAAGAAGGATACATAGTCTCTACTTTATCCAAAGACTTTTTTATATATATAAGTAGCACTCACCCAGGGTCTAAGAAGACAGCAGCATAGAACTCTGAGGGGGACAGGAAACTCAGAAGCACACAGTGAAGCTCCCGGGACTTTTTCTAAGCATTCTTCTTCTTCTTCTTCTTCTTCTTCTTCTTCTTCTTCTTCTTCTTCTTCTTCTTCTTCTTCTTCTTCTTCTTCTTCTTCTTCTTCTTCTTCTTCTCCTTCTTCTCCTCCTCCTCCTCTTCCTCCTCCTCCTCCTCCTCCTTCTCCTTCTTCTCCTCCTCCTCCTCCTCCTTCCTCTTCCTCTTCTTCTTCCCCTTCCTCTTCCTCTTCCTCCCTCTTCCTCCTCCTTCTCCTCTTCTTCCTCTTCTTCCTCTTTTTTCTCTTCTTCCTCGCTCTTCTCTTCCCTTCCTCCTTCCCTCCTTTCCTTCCTTCCTTCCTTTTTTTTTTCTGTTTGTTTTTTTTTTCAAGACAGGCTTTCTCTGTAGAGCCCTGGTAGTCCTGGATCTCACTTCTGTAGACCAGGCTGCTCTTGAACTCAGAAATCCATCTGCCTCTGCTGGAATTAAAGGAGAGCTCCACGAAGGCTCTGCACAATCATCACTTCTAAGCCCCTGAGCACAGTGCTTTACCAAGAGAACACTTAGCTTTCTTCCCTTTGAGTAGACTAAGCCTGAGTTGGCAGGGAAGAAAGTTAAACTTGGAAACTTGGGCCCCCAAATGGATGAAGATAAACCCTTGAAAAGCCCCACCCTTGAAAAGAGAGAGTGTGGGAAGGGTGGTAATAAAGGACCCCAGGGTGCCTCTCTGTCCAGCAGGAGACACTGCTGCATGCTGTGTGTAGAGTGCCCCCTGGAGTACAACATAAGTAGTGCTTCTCTGATAGGGACATCTTGGGGCTCCAAAGCCAAGACCAGGTGCAAAAGTCCCTTACCTGAATCCTTAGATTTAGATTGGATAATAGTTCTGAGAGCCTGCGGACTGAGGTCCAGGGATGTTAAACAGCTTGCCCAAGGTTACAGAGCAGAAAAAGAAGCATAAATTAGAAGAATCTTTGTTTTTAAATCCCATAGCACAGTCAGAACAGCTGTGTTTCACAGCAAGAGAAGACGAGCTTGCGTTCAACACCTGCTCGCTAGGGGCTGAAATGGTGTCTTGGTGCATGTCACTTTGCTTTGTGTGAGAAGTCACTCAAATGGTCAGGACTAGTCCGAGATCAAGAGGGAATATCTGATAACAGAGAGAAGGTTTCTGGTCAAGGAAGAGTCTGTTCAGAAGCACCAAGAAGAGAGTGGAAGGGTATGGGCATGGGGTTCAGTGGGGGGGGGGGGGCACAGGGAACACTGCTTTGGATCTGAGGGTCACTGGTGCCACAAGCTGTGCTACTCAATGGCCTGGACAGCTCAGAAATGGTCAAACTGCCAATGGAGCTAAGAGGTAACTGTGGATGCAGGGGAAGACTTTATGCCATCAAAATCTCTGTTTCCTTCTTCTTCAGGTTGCATGACTGGAACAGGCAACAGACTGCAGCTGGGAGGCATGGTGTCCTCCATTTGGAAATGCCAATAGATACCTACGGGGTTTCTGCGCCTCCACTGGGCAGGAGTTCACTCTGACGGTGACAGCTAGGGTAGAAGAATGGGGACTCCTCCTCCCCACTCCACCTCAGTGGATGGGAGAACTTGCTGGTGACACGGAGCTGAGCCCACTGCACTCACAGTGTAGCAGAGGGCACTGTCTTGGCTGTGGAGTCAGTGCTAAGCTACACCTAGGCATGAGAATGAGACTTGGTGGCAAGAAGACAGACACATGCAGGTGGCGATCCATCCCTGGTGTGATCCTTCAGTGGAAGCCCTCTTCACATCTTCCTCACATGCTCTCTCCTCTGCTGGGGATGACTGATGCTCTACCTCCACCATCTCCTCACACACACCTGACTTCTATGCTTTGACTTCACCGTCACTCCTGGCAAACCTAAAATGTCAGCTTGGCCATGCCTTTTCCCTATGATGTGTGACTTACCCTGTTCATGAGTTGAGCAGTCATTTCGACATACATTTACTCTGCACTGGTTTGAGGGCATTAACCCCAACTCTGTCCTCCACTAGGACCTCTGTTGTCCCTAGTGCCCAGTTACCCCAGCTTGGTAGAGCAAGAGGCCTGGTCAGAATCATTTTCCAAGGAAATAAGCAGCTCCAGGAAAATACAAAGGACTCACACAGCTTGATCCTCAAAAAATATGGAGTAGCAACGTCAGATTGTGGCCTATGGGGTGGTAACCCGTAGACGCTGTGGAACCTGGGAGTGTCACGGAGACTGCCTGAGAAGTTCTTCTGAGACATAACCTTGTTCAGTTCTCCAGTGGCCTGGATGTCCAAAGATCACTCAAGTTACTTGCCTTTATTTAAAGAGGAGTGATGCTTCTCAGAGACAGGTATGAATGAAGCTTATGTCCCCATGAGACCTACCTGCCTCTGGGTTTAGTTAGAGGGCTAGGATCCAGGGAGGAATCCCCAACACTCAAAACTGCTGTCTAGAGATATGGGACAGTTCTCTACAGAATCCTGGGTACAATCCTAAATAGATGGGCCAGGCCAGACTCTTCCTTCTACATAGGGAGAGCCAGAAGGGCCCACTCTGCCTTTCATGTAATTAACTCAAATTTTCAGACTTGGTCCCAGTCCAGGCCTCCCTGAGAGTATCTGTCCTAACAGCAAATTCTGGTTCCTAATAAATTTGGGATTTAAAATTAAATTAACACAATGATCCAGAGGCTTTTTCTGGTCTGCTGGCCTCTTGATTCCTTTTCCTATTAAGCAGAGAACCCCTACACTGGAGGTGTCTGGGTATGTAACCTTACACCAAAACCAGTATACATCCTCAGCAGGCAGTATAGAGACAGAAAATGTGGAGAAGTCATATTACATACTCAGGAGGATATTCGATGTTTAAAGGAATCCTAGAGTGGATTATTTTATAAAGTGAAGAACAATTTTTTTTTTCAAATCAAATAATCACCAAGCACTCATGTATCCCATAGTAGTGCGTGTTTGGGTGGAGGCTGTTTTTCTGGAAACTGGACACATCTGTAATGACACTATTCTTAAATTTCACATGTCAAGCCACCCACCTCAAATAGCGAGGCAATTTCACGAAAGAATTTAAATGTTTATAAAAACGTGTATTTATTATGTGCACACAAACCCTGTTATTAGTCTGACCCTTCTGGTTCTCTGTGGTTTGGGTTCTATTACATCAACTTGGTCCTTTCAGCCCAGAAACAAATGAATTCCATGTGGGCGAGAGCCCCAAACACTGTCTGCAACAAGAACTATGTTCTGCCTTAAAGAAAACATATAGAATTCCAAGCCTTGACGTTCCTGAGAAGAAAAACCATCCACCAATGCCTGGAGAGAAGGAACAGGGAAACCCGTACCTATGTCCTCCATCCATGGACAATGACCGTCTCAGCTCAACTTGATGCACATAGGAAGATGGAAGCCTTTTGTGTTTGGAGGGAGTATGGAAACCCTTCTTGTCTCATATTCTAGCTGGTGTTTTCTATTTTCCTGTCCCAGTCCCATAGAGTCCCCAGAGTAGAATGTGACAAGTAGGTTTGAGGATTTGAAACTAAAAATAGTCACGTATTTGCTTGAACACTGAGAGCTGTATGACCACTGAATGGGTCACCTTCTTCAGCTGAATGAGGACATTCAGACATACCTTATGGTCAGACAGAGTCGCAACAGCCCTGGGCATAGGAAGCAATGGAACCTAAGCCTACCTTCCCGAGTCCTGCCACTCCTGAAGGAACAGAAGGAATGGAAGGCACAGAGACACCATTGTCTATACTGCCTGTCCATATGGGCTCCTGCGAGCCCTGTCAAGGGGTCACTTCATGGAGCTGCCTGAAGGGTAAAGAGAAGGACACGGCTTGAGGTAGCCCATGGAATAGCTGGGGAGCAGTCTTCCTGGAGTTTCTATTGCTGTGCCCCAGGGAGCCTTCAGAGGTCAATGATTACCCATTTGGGCTTGGGTTCTGCCAAGCCATCAGAGTTACATTAATGGGGAGGCACGGCATCTACCCGTTCACATCAAGGTGCTTTCTGGGAAAGCCCTGGGGCCAGAAGGAAGTGGAGCTGGGAGTCTCTGTGACCCTCTAGTTGTATGCCACCGAGCTGTTCTCCGTACATACCTGGTTCACATCTTTGGGGCTCTTCTTTTGGGTAATTGGAATCATCTCCTCCTTTCTCCAGGCACAATGCTCTTAGGGAGACCTCTCAGGATGGCAGCACTGTCACAGAGCCTTCCCACCCCATTCCTTCTGTGCCTACAAAACATTTCATACATCCTTCGCCTACTCTGTGTCTGCCATTGAAATGAGAAAGACAAGCACAGGGAGCCTCCCTTCAGGATTCATGGGCAAACCCAGGCTGGCAAACAGCCCACTGCAGTCCCAGCTCCAGAGAGAGCAGCAGGCAGCAGCTGACGCAAATTCATCCATGCCTTTCCAGGCACAATGACCTGGAAAAGGTGAAAGAAATTCCTCTTCCTTTCCTCCTATTCGTCCTTCTATCCTGATCAGAATGAATGGGGGAATGTCCTCACCCTCAAACCTCACTGGACTGCAATTGTTTTCCAAATTGGCTTTATTCTGGTAAGGCTTAAATGAAATACAGCCATATCCTACACAAACACTTGACCCAGATGTTTATAGCAGCTTTATTCATTACAACTTAAACGAGGAAGCAACCCTATGAGTCTTTTCAGTTATCAGTAATACAATGTGGTACACTAATAGAATGGGCTATTATTCAGCCCTAAAAGGGAAGGGTTGTCTACTACATGTATACTACATGTATATTACAGCATAAATGAATAGTGAAGAATTACACTACACTAAGTTGGCCAGGTATTTTACAATCCTCTTTCCAGACAAGTTTGGAACAGTCAAAACTACACAGAAAAAAGTTAGACAAGACACTGTCCAGATATTGAATTGACTGCTAATAGTTCTCTAGAGGAAGAAAAAAATGTTTTTTATATTGATTGTGGTGGTTGTTGTATAGCTTTGTAAATGTATTATTCAAAACAATTGCTGAAGTACACTTCTGATGGTGGGATCGAATAATGGGAGTTATATCCTGCTAAAGCTGAAAACATATACTGTGTGCCTGCAACATGGTAGGGGTACAGTAAACTTCTTCCCATCCTCGCCCAACTTCTATTTCTTCAGACATTTGATGGGACGGTGACTCTGACATCACCACCACCAAATGCTTGATCATGGAGCACAGAAAGCAGAAAGTGTCTGTCACGCTGGGTACAGTCCTTTCTATGTAGATAGATGCTTCCTGGCTGTACAGGCATTTCCTCTCCGGGCCGTGTTCCCAGCCACTGGGGGAGGAACCATCAGGTACAGCAGAAGTAGAGTCCTAGGTCTCTATCCAACTACACTGGATGAATTCTGATCTAGAATTTCAGCTCCAGGTGCTAGTCTGCTACACTCAGGACTGTTAGCTGGGGTTTCAGCTCCCACTAGCACACCAGCAACCCTCATGGGGCCCTGACCAGACCACACTGCACTGGATGTAGGCTGTCCACAAGAGTGCTTGCCACACCCTGCCCTATAAATCATCATCTCTGGTTCTTTCTCTGTCTTTCTGCTCTTTGCCACTTAGTACATGCACTATTTCTACCACTTTATTCTTTGCCCACGGCTCTTGTATTCTGGAGTTAGCAGGATTAATTTTTTTTATTCCCAGTCAGTACCAACTCAAGGACAACCCAAGAGTCCACACAACCATTTAAAACCAGTCCTTGCAACTGGAGAGAATATTCAGCCATTAGGAGGCTGACTGTTCTTCCAGAGGATAAGTTTGATCTCCAGCACCTACACGGAAGCTTAAAACCACCTGTAATTTCAGTCCCAGGGGATACATCACCTGCTTCTGGTCTCAAGAGCACATGCACATAAACAAAACACCCATATACACCAAATATTAAAATAGTTTGTACAGAATACAAAACAATAAGAACAGAAATCTGCATGGTTCCACAGTCCCACCACTCTGTCCCCTCCCCTGATGCCCACTTCTACCCCCACGGGACCGAGGAGAGAAAGCACTGTGGCTGGTGATGGACTCTTGTTGCTGCAGAGGGTAGCAGCCGGCGGAGGGACAGCATGGAGTCCAGACTCAGGAGCTAGTCGGCAAAAGAGAGTATCTCAGGCCTTCTAGAGGCAGGCCCCTTGGGCAAAAGCAGGGCTAATGTCTTTGTGTGTGCTTCTTGAAGAGTGTCATTATTACAAGTAGTAATGCAGGGGGTGGGGGAGGACACCACCTCTATGTTCAGTAGGCAACCTTTTAAGGGAATCTTTGGGCAGGGCATGATGGTACATGCCTTTAATTCCCTCACTCAGGAGTCAGAGGCAAATGGATCTCAGTGAGTTCAGGGGCATCCAGGCCTACAGAGTGAGTTCCAGGACAGCCAGGGCTACATAGAAATATCCTGTCTCAAGAAAACCAAACCAAATAAATAAAGAAGCAAGGAGACCAGCTTCTGCCTAGATTCTTGCTCTCTAGTCCACTTCCATGTTCTTCGGTCTCTACAAACTTTCACATAGAATGCTACCGGCTTTGCTCTGTTTTAAACTTTTTAAACTTTTAAACCCTTGATAACGTTCATAAATGCTAAAAACGAGCAGGTCTTTGGTAATGAAGGCAGATGCTCAGAAACATGTACATTTCTCGTGTATGACCTCAACATGTGTGAGATGTCTGTGCCACAAACATGCCACTACAAGTTATAAAATGTAAGCTTAGCTTAAGAAGATGAAGGAAGGCTCTTAAGCTTGTCCACTGTGCTGAAGAACTGATGCTCCTTCCTTCCACGTGTCCTTCTCAGCATTTACTGGATTCAAACATATGGTTGTCATGGTCTCCTAGATATTTGCTTGGCCACTAGCTAGCTGAGCAGCTAGACCAGCTACTCTTTCCCCCTGGTCCCTCTGTTAGAGAGATCAGAGGCCCCATAGGTGGTGTCAGGAACAAAGTATTGCCAGCACTCAAGCCTTCCCACACGTGGGGCACCAGTCCGCTGACTTTCATTGACTTACTCATTCAAGAAGCATCTGTAGACAGTTTGTGCTCCTTTAGTCTGATCACAGCTTGGGTCTCATAGCCTTCAGGAACCAGAGAACCAGGAATTTAGTTCCAGCTGAGCACAGCTGTCAATCTCTTTATTCCTGGAGGTTTTCCTGCTTCTCCAGGAAACCTTAACAAGGTGGGACCAAGCAGAAAGACCAGGAAGAAAAGAAACTCTCCTGACTAGTGGAGGAATACAAAGAAGAACCCCACACTGAAACATGGGGGAAACAGCAGCTAAATGAGCCAGAAATACTAGGCCATATTTTATTGACAATTAATCTACTAGTATGGTATATTCTTCTGACTACAGCTAGGGTTTATTAAATTGATAATGAGTAAAAATATGGGAAAGAGGCATTTTAGAGTTCGTTGAAGATGAGAAGGAACTGGATGCATTAAACTGGCTGGAAAATCCTGAATTTTTCATGGACCTCTCTTGGATCTAGTTTAGCCTCAGAGTAGTCTGGGGACAGATCAGAAGAGTGACATTTAGGGGTCTTACTTTAAGGCACTCTCCAAGCTAAGCTCAATAATTACAACTGCTCCGTAGCACTGCATTGTTAGCTGCAGTTACAGCTACTATCTCCTGGGTAGGCAGGAGGACACCAGAGACTTCAAAGGCCAAGTGAATGAACGACATTCATAGAATCAGGAAACTGGGAGCTACCTACCATATATCCAACAGCTGTGAGCTGGGTCATGATGCAATTACTGGATGAATATTTAAATGTGTCGCTAAAATGTATCCTTCCTCGACTCCCTCACACAGACCCGAAGGCTGGCAGTACATTCTCTGCACATGGCCTTCTCATACATGATTGAAGGCCCACTGTAGCGCTGGCTTTGGAGACTCCATCCTTCTTTGGCAGGACATCGCTGCAGGAGGAAGGAGCAGGCACTTGGTGAGTGACTGCTTATGCTGTTTCAGAAACTGAGCTTAGCAGTAAATTATTCATTCAGGCCTCACAGTGATGACCTGATGTAGGAACACTCAACTCTGTTTAACAAGGGAGGGGACTGAGGTTTAGTGGGTGACTGCTGTTGATTGGGACACTCACTGGGGACCAAACCTTGGCCTTGCATCATGCTAAGCACTACTCTGTGACTAAGCTCCAAGCGGTTCCACCCACCCCACCTCCTCACCCCCACCAACGCCACCCCTCCCCTGCCTCCCAGAGAGGTTAAATAGCTCCATGAGGCAGAGGATGGAATCTTAGATCCCCCCAACCTTGTGTCCAAATACAAGTTCCCTTGGTATTTGACCAACAACGTAACCAATAAAATAAGTAAATTCTAACATCTACAGTGGAGTCCGGGAGGCAGGGAAACCTGAGGAAGACTGGTCCTTCACATCTCTTATGTCTTCCTTTCCCAGGTTCTCTGATGCCTTCCCTGTTTTCACTGGATGCCTGTCCTATGCAGGGAACCCTGCTGAGAACTGAGAGACAGCATCCATTGGCAGGCCTGGTATTTGGGGAGGAAGACTGAACTGGACAGATAAATAAAATGGCCCAATAAACACTGTGATGATAAACTGTGAGAAGGACTAAGGAATACACTCTAACTAGAACATGGCATTTGCCTGTGCATATTTCCTCCATGAAAGGAGTCAATGGGAGATCTCAAGCCACACCCATAAGGCTGTGGGAAATCATATATGCATCTTGTTCTTTCTCTCCTCCTTTTCACCACCACCACCATCATCATCATGATCACCACCATCATCCTGTCCATCATGACCATCACTATCACCATCATCGTCATCCTCGCCATCACTACTATCACCATCTTCATCATCATTATCATCCTGTCTCCTCTGTTTTACCTCTAGATCCTAGTTCTAGAAACAGAATTTTCTTTAGTGGGATATCAGGAGGAGTCTCTGGTCCTAAAGACAATTTTGTTACATTTCCTTCTGGTATCAGAAACAGAGTAAGGAATCTGCCTCAGAGAAAGCTCCACTCTTAAATGGAAGTGGGATCTGCTCAAGTGCATATGTTGCTCTTATAGAGGACCTAAACCCCATCCTCATCTTGATCAGGAGTCATACAACCACCTAAACAATAGCTCCAGGAGATTCAAAACCCTCTTCTACCCTCCAAGGGCATGGGCACACACACACACACACACACACACACGTAGCATGTACTCATGCAGACAAACATACACATGCACAGAACTTTGAAAAATAAAAATAGTTTCTTAAAATAAAATTTAAAATGGAAGGGTCTTTGTTGGGTCAATAGTTGTCAGTTTGGCTTGTTATGTTGGATGTTGCACACTGCTTTTAGTCCTTTAAGTATATAGACAATGAGCCAGGCATAGTGGTGCATGCCTTTAGTACCAGCACTTGTTACGCAGAGGCAGGTGGATCTTAGTGAGTTCAAGGACAACCTGGCCTATATAGAGAATTCCAGGACAACCAAGAACACATAGAAAAACCAACCACCCTCCATGTTATAAAATCAGGGAAAGTATACAGACAATGTAGTGTCTCATCTCCCTATATGTCTCTTGTAGTTTTATAGCCTCATTCCAGGGAAAACACAGGAACTGCTGTGGGTGTAATCAGGTATCTGGAATCTATTGGACATCGTGTGCCCATTTAAATGACTCTGTTTTCTCAAAATCTATTACAGTTCTTATAATAATGCTTGCATCTTTTTAAGAAAGCTCATAAGTTTGTGAGATATGTCAAAAACTCTATATTTTAGGATCATTTGAGAATAGGTAGGTCCTATTCTACTGAAGATCTGGAACATAGAATGACTGTTAGGTCTGACAGCACTCAGATTCCCCAACCAGATCTTGCAGGGGATAGATGCAGGCAGGATGAGCTACAGTACCATTAAATGTGTCTAAATATGATGCACTGGGTTTTTATTTCTGGAGGTGGCAAAACTATCAAAGGTTTCAGTTATCTTGGTTTAATAGGCAAATACTAGGCTATCTTATTAAAAGACAGTGATGATTTCTGGATTAGTTTTAGAACTAGGGCACAAAGGTGGATCTTTTCTACAAATAATGAAATCAAGTACAAAAGGTAGCTTAGAACATTTGCTAGTCATTTACTAGAAAAGTCCAGCTGGAAAACAGCTTTAGGATCAGCGCTATCTTATTCTGGCTATCTATGCATCAAGCCACGTGGGCCCACATTCTTTTAAAAAATATTTTCCACCTTAAGGTTATGCATCAGTTCTGTTTTAATTACAAAGAATCCATCTGATCTGAATGGATTGGAAGTGAAGAGGAGTTTGCATCAAAGAAAGCCAAGCTACGAGGGGCCTTCATCTGCACTCTTGAGTCAGGACCCACACATTGCCTGGCAATCTGCAGCAGTGTGCCCAAATGATTCAGGAGTTATTTTGGCAAGAACTGAGGCCCAAAATCTTGTTGGAAGTTGAGGTAACACACTCTCCCCAAATCCAGAGATGCTTTAGTCATCAAGACCAGAACCTTCTGATCATCCTGATGCGCCAGGACCAAGTTTGTCTTTAAGTCAACAGAAAAGAAAAGGTATGAGTTCCTCTCCCAGGCGTGGCTCTCATTTTCTTTCTTCAAATATCGGGAATGATCTAGACGAAACCCAGAAAGAGGCCTATATTTTGGCACAGTGTATCATAGGAAAGCCATTTAGTTCCCTTTAGAACACAGTAAAATATATTAGGTAATATTAGGCAAAAATGTTTCAAAAATATAAAACCCAGAACCGAGAAGATCTGGTATTAAGTTACAGAAAAAAACACTGACTGACTTCATCAGCTGGTAACAGAAACAGCCAGAAAACAATGAAGCGGCACAGCATAGCCACTCCTTTTGAGTAAGAGACACCTGAGTTAGATCAGCACGGAGACAGCGGGAGACAGGGTACATTTGTAGCAAGAACTGATGAACCACAGAGTGTCATAACTTAGGAAAATAAGAAAAAAAAACCTGTACCAAGGCACAGAGTATATGCACAGAGAAGAGCTGTAAGCGGAAAAAGTAGCCTCTGCCCAAGAGAGGGAAGTCCAGGCCTTCCTACCAAAGACAAGGAAAATCTAGTGTAACCAGGGAAAAGCTCCAAAGATGTCCACAGGGTCTCATTCTGCACCATTTGGTTCTCCGTCCTTATATTTCATCAGATGCATTGGAAAGACACTCAAGTGTAGTGTGCAGGACACAGACTTTATTTCAGGTAGTGGCAGAAATAAACAGAGTTGAATCAAAGTGAAGCGCCCCCAAGAGAGTTGGCCATGATGGAAGTGGATATGGCTTAGATTTACATTAGAAAGTAGTCTTTATAGCCCTTTGAGTATGTTGGGCAGCTTCGTGTGGGGTGGGGTTTTTAGGTGATTGACAGGAAAGGAACAAAAGTAGATAATGTTTTGAGGGAATGTTGGAATATCACACCAGAACCCTACACAGAAGTTAGAGCTCAGAGTCCGTTCCTTGAACCAGCAGTCAGTTCTACAGATAGGTTCAACAAATCCTTCAAGTTCCACTAGTAGTTTAAATCTTTAGGGGATAATTGTGATGCTTCTGTTTCTAGTGTTACCAGGGAAACATGGGACAGGGTGTGGGGGGATGGGTCCATCCTAAGTGTCTTTCAAGTCTGTGAATATCTAGCCAATTACCTAACTTTGGCAGCCCTCATGCCCGACACCCTATCTGTGTTTCCAATGAGAGAGAAAGTTTCATGAAGCAGAACTGTGTTCACACTTTACCCAGGCCAGCAGGGCATGGCTTCCTGAGGGTCTTCTAGCATGATCTTATGCCATTGCCTGTACCTTATCTCTGAACACAATTCAAACTCTATACTCCACACATAACTGTCAGTAGCCCTACCCCCAATAACATCAGAATAAAAGGTTGACTTGCAGATAAGCATGAGGCTGGATCCTCTAATCTCTCTGAATATCTCATCATTGGCCTGCATGGGTCCAAATTTTATGCACATTTTTTTCCATGAGACACTAGTAGCAGTCATTCACATTTGCCAAGTTCACTCTTCAAGGACAAATGACTGATCTGGAAAGAGCCAGAAAGCGCCCAAGAATTTAATCAAGGGCATCGAACCATGAGACTTCCCTTAGGGGCAGTCACCTGAGAGAACTTTGCTTGCCCTAATTCTGAAAAAAAAAAAAAGCCACCATATTAACCTGTTGCTTTCAAATGGTGTTTGGTGCATATTTAAATCATCTCCCTAGGGATCAGGCGGCACACTGATATACACCGATAAACACAGTTCCTGAATCTGAGCCAAAAATACTGTGTCGCTGCAATCAGGGGAGAGAGCAACACACTTGCAAAAGTCTAAGTGGGAAGTACTTTATCTTAGAGAATTGAACAAGAATTTTCTCTCAGAAGCAAAGGTGGTCCCCATGGATCTAAGGAGCATGCCAGGCCTGCAAGCATCCTGAATCCAGAACAGAGAACAAAACAAAACAGCCATTCCTTCTCAGGGCACTGACAGCCATTCATTCCTGGGTCACTCTCTCCTTTGCATGATGAAGTTATTGATCTCAGGCTTTGCTGGGAGAATTCAGACTCTACATTTTTCTTGTGGCCCGTGAGCCAGTTACCACCATACTGTGAGTCTTAGTCTCTTCTTCCATGCAATGGATAGGCTGGGCTCAAAGATTTTTTTTCATTATTTTTTATTAGATATTTGCTTCATTTGCATTTCAAATGTTATTCTCTTTCCTCATCACCCCTCCGAAAAAACCCCATCCCATCCCCCCCTCCTCTGCTTACCAACCCCCTCCTCCACTCTTTCCTGACCTGGCATTCCCCTACACTGGGGCAATGAGCCTTCACAGACCAATGGCCTCTCCTCTCACTGATGTCTGAAAAGGCCATCCTCTGCTACACATGTAGCTGGAGCCATGGGTCCCTCCATGTGTACTCTTTCATTGGTGGTTTAGTTCCTAGGAGCTCTGGAGGTGGGGGGGTATTGGTTTGGAGGAGCTAGAGAAAGGACCCAAGGAGCTGAAGAGGTTTGCAATGTTTTTGAGCTGCTTGTGACAGGCTGCAGCTAGAGCACTTACAGGCATTTTGAGGAGCAAGTGAGGGAGACACAGTGTTGGGACTGGTCAGTACTTCTGAGGATGCCTGTCACTTGCATCATCCCTGGACTCTTGCCGTTCTTTCTAAGTTGTCTATTATTTTTAATTCCTTGTGCCTATGTGTGTGTGTCTAGGAGTAGGGTCTGTCTACATGTGCCCAGGTTCCCCTGGAGACCAGAGGCTAAATTCCCCGTGGGACTGGAGTTACTGACAGCTGTGAGTCATCCTGTTTAGATTCTGGGAACCACATGTAGGATCTCTAACAAAAGCTCTTTCCACTGCGCCCTCCCTCCCGCTCACTGATGGAACCTCTTTCCAAAGCTTCCGGAGTTCTGGAGGTCAGTCTTGCTCCCCTTCCCATTTGCTGGAAGATCCTAACAAGGCACTTGGAGGACTCAGATACTGCCTCTAATTTCCTCCCATCATAGCCACAATGTATTGTGATGGCTCAGGCTCTCCGGCTGGAGAATGGACTCCATGCCAGGACTCCCATGACCTAAGTCAACTTTCTACTCCTGTTGACTTTTCCAAGACTCCCACACTGCTTGTCTCCCCTACTCTTTTTTGTCCTTTGCAGATTTGGCTTGTTCATACTCCCTTTTCTTTTTCCAGGGTCCACACCCTGCTTGTCCACTCTCGATGTCCATTACCCAGAAAGTCATTCTTTGCCCTTTCAAAGTAGAGCTAACGTTCGTGAATCGTGCAAGTTCCGGGAGGCAGAACAGACTGGGAAGATCTTTTCTCTCCCTCCCCACAGTCTGTGCTACCTTTTCTCAACCCATCAGGAGGGGATGATCTTATCTGAAAAGACAGATGCAGGCCTAGATGTGAGGCTGAAAGAAATGCAGGAAAGTACAATCAGCCTTCATTAAAGGCCTGAGCTTGCCTTGTCTTAGATATGACAAAGGTTAAACTAGAGTCACTTTGGGTTTCTGTTGGGACCTTAAGGGTCAGTTTAACTTGAGGGACAAGGGTTCTGAGGTGGCTAGCTCTACAGTGGCTGTCTAAAGTAGGTCAGCACTTAGCCAAGATCACTGAATTTCCTGATGTTCTGTACTGTGGGACCTTACTAAGCATTTCAAAGCCAATGACCCCCTCCTGAAAGGGTGTGGGATAAGAGAAGAATGGAGGTACTGGGGTCCCATGGAACCCAGGTGAGAATTCCAGCTCTGCACATACGAGGGTTGACTCTCGTGCTTCCCACACAGGGCACTCTGAAGATATCATGGGTCTCAAATGTTGATGTGTGTGGCTTCAAAGATTAGTGAGGATCTGAGGGAGTAGGCTCAGCAGCCTCGTCCCCGTACACAGCAGACCGTACAAACACCATCGAGGTCCATGACGCCAAGCAGGAGAAGCTCAAGAGATATTACCTCAACCCCCTTTTACCACACTGCTGAGAGGGGCCTAAGCGGCATCATTCCTGAGAGGGATGCGCCCTTGGAACACTTGCTTGGTGCTGCCTTGGGTAAGTTAGAGAAGGTAGGTTTAGTAACAGAAGAGCCTCTATCATCCAGCAGTTGTGCTGTGTGTCCTGGCATTGTCTCACCCTTACACTGCTGCATTAACTCACTGCTGTGTCCTACAGTACCACCGAGGGATTAGTCTTCTGAATCCAAGCTGACTCTACATCCACCACAACGCCTCACTTCAGCCTCAAGCACCCAGGAGAAAAGAGACAGGCAGCTTCTCCTCCAGACAACTTTGCATTTCAGAGATGCGGACTAGACCAGAGGCATCCGCAGGCAAGTCCACCGCCCAACATGCCTCTCACTTCGTATCTCTGAAGCTACAGCCCAGATGGAGGTATGAAGATTAAGTGGAAGGAAGATGCTCCTTGCCATTCAAAGCCTGCTCGCTCACAGGGTGAACCTTGGGGACCTCGCCAGGTCTCCAGCTTACTTCATTCTTCCCTGTCCCCTGCTGGGGCAGATCAGCAGCTGGATCTCAAGGATTCTGCCTCTCAGTGACCTCCCTCTTTCCCCGCCCACCTTGCACTCAAAGCCTCCATTCCACAGAGACTAAGATCTTAACCTCATCACCTCAAGTGAGGCCTTTTGTCCCATGTACCCTGTGGCGTCTCTTGTCTTGTATTACACATCCACTCTCACCCCCACCCTGCGGCCACTGGCTTAACACACCCTGCATGCATCATGCCTACACGCCTTTGTGAACCATATTTCCCTATTCTAGAATATTCTCTCTCCCCATCAGGTACCATCCTGTCTACCTAAGGCTTTTTAGGATAATGCTATTTTTGAAGTTTTCTATTTAAAAAGTACTGTGTGTGTCACTTGCCCTCAGCCATGATTCTGTGAGTGCCCTGCTCTGCAGAAGCCCTGAGCCACACACACCACACATAGAGCCTAGACTGTAAACGTCAAGCCACCACACCAATGCAGCCCACGGCATGCATTTGTCTGGCCATGCAGTATTGCCCCAGGACCTAGCATGGTTTCCAGAACATTGTAAGTTTGCTTATTGTACACTTGTGGGAACACATAGGAAGATTTAAAGGACAGTAGGCATAATGTTAATGAGTGTAAGGATGAAGAAAAGACAAGTGTCATCAAAAGCATGCTTGATTGTAGAGAAAGAGAACTCCAGTGTAGGTTATGGGAGGATCAAAGTGCTGGGACATAGAAGTCATCCCAGAGAAAGTTCTGCAAAGAGAGGTTGGGAAGTCATCTGGCCATAGAAATCCTTGAGCAGAGAAAAGGCAAAACATGTGAGTCACAGCTGGATCTGCGGGAAATCACCAGGCCGTGGAAAGGCCCAAGATAGATTTGTAACCTAGTACCAAAAACACCTGGCAGAGAAATGGCAAGGGTCACCCGTGGGGGACTCTGACTCAGCTCTGCAGAGCAGAGCGTGTGTGGCCGTGGTAAGCATCTTACCCTAGGATTGCGTTTAAGAATCAGACAAAGCAAACCAGACAAAAGCCACCAATAGCATCAAAGGTCCAAGACTCTGTCACGGGCAATGCGTGCTTTCTGCCTCTTTACAAGTTCAGTATCCAGCCTGAAAGGACTTGATCACTTCCTCGTGTAGAAGTAAACCCATCTCCATGAACTGAGAGTCAGAGAAAAGAAAATGGGAGGAAAAAAAAAACAACTTGGAACGACTGCTATTTTCCCAGATAATCCTATCCCACTGTGACTTGAAAAGCTACAGTGGATTGACTGTGGGAACATGGTCACATAAACTATCACGTAGGATAGAGCAGAGAGGGCCAATGAGGAACCCCAGTACCTCGGTCCTGGGCCCCTCCTCTAGCACAGAAGTGTCTGGGAAACCCTGCTTCCTTCCATACTCTGTGTTCTGCTCTAAGGGTCATAGCTTGCCCTTTGCCTAAATGTTGATTACAGACCTTCTTTTGAGTCGATTTGAACAGAATCCGTTAGAGACAGATATTTGTAGGAGCCCCATGCCTGTCAGAGGGTAGAGAACCAGTTGGCATCGCTACCACCTGGAACATTTATCAGAACAATATTTAGGGAGCTGAACAAACAATGACAGATCTAAATGCCTGCACTGAGAATGGTACAAAAGCCCACGAAGTGTTACGTAGGGAAACCAAGCACTTGCCTGAGACGAGATGTCGCAGAACTTGCAATTTGTCTTGGCTACGCTAGACTTCAAAAGCACCTTTATCCTCTGCCTTTAAGGCAGAGACAGTCTGAGGGAAGCTCTGCTGTTAAACTAGGTGCTGCTTTCAGGATGCTCAGAGGAAGCCCCGCGCTCATCTTGCAGCCAAGAGAAGACATCGCTCTGGAGTGATGCAATCACTCGCGCAGACTTCCAGCCTCAGAGCTGCGAAGTGACCAAGGGAAGGCAGAGTGTGTAATCCTCTACTAATCCACCTGCCACCAACAGATCAAAGGCAAGAGGTGATTTAAAACCACACTCTTATCCCTTGGGCAGGGAGGGACAAATCTGTCTAGATTACAGGTAGGGGGAAAAGGTTAAGCTTGCATGAGAATTAACTAGTATTTCAACAAAGGGGCAATGAGATGTTTGTCCTCTTACCTCATGGATTGCTGGGGTAAATGTGGAGACAATCTTTCATTTTCTTGGTCCCCAAGAAAGCAGTCAGGTGCTAGATGTGAGCAAGTCCCTTGCGCCTTTGATTCTAGAGTTTAGATGCCCTCACTAAAGGCTCCCGGTGCCTTGGGTTTTATGTCTGTGGGTCAGCTTAGACTGGCTCCTGACTCATCTATATGCAGCAGTTCTCAAAGAACATGGTTTACTTTATAACCGGATCCAACAAGAGTAGGCGTGGCATTAAATGATTGAGATACACCGAAGGTGTTGGGCTGCCAAGATAATTAAGAGAGACTGGCTTACGGAGCCAGGGCTTGAAACCAGAAGAAAGGCCTTCTTGTGTGACAGTGTCCACATCACATAAATGAATATACACGGGCCAGGATGCTCCAAAGTGGGAATTCAGGGTCCTCAGGGAGACCCTCCAAAGTGTCACCTGCCTGGTGACTCACTCAGCCATCCTAGAAGGTCAGGCTAACCTGACTTTCCAATGGTCCTTCTTGGTTACTGTAGTTATACGGCAATGTTGGTCTTTAGAGCACAGACTCTTGAGGAGATGGATAAGGCAGGATTGAGACCTCATCTACCATCTTCTGCCCTAGGCAAGTTACCTAGTGCTGCCTAGCCATAGACGTCTGTACTCTTAAGTGAGACAATGCAGGAAGTGCATTGATATAAGTATGCCCCACCCTCTATAGTCACCCCGACATCTGATCCTAGACCCCTTCTAAGTTGTTGATCTAGGTGCCCCTTTAGATTACAGTGTCCTCTCAGAACACTTAACCACTGATCACCATCATAGGTGTGGGAAAGCCGCCATCATGCAGGAGAAACAGTGGCCATCTAAGCATGGTGTCATCACCTGGCATCATGGAAACACCAGCCTCTACTCAGGAGGAGAAGCAAGGAAACAGGCAGAAAGTGCGAGAAGCACCTCATCTTGCAGGTGCTGTGCCAACAGCTCTGACACCACTGCTACTCTTTAGCCATTTCTTCTGTGTTGAAACATTCCACCAAGAAGGACAGTAGGTGCTCACAAAGTTCACAAGAGAATTGCAAGACTCACAAGGCCCCTCCTCAGAACTTTGTAAATGGAAAATAACAGCAAGTGGACAGGAGACTCATCGGGAATGTAGCTTTCATTATGTTGATGCCAGTGACAAGCTGTCAATATTGTTAGAGTGGGCTTTTGGGTAATGTGGCTACCCGAGTCACCTACACTTCTATAAATAAGCTTCACCTACCCTCCTGTAAATAACCCCAATGCCCACATTGGTTCATCAACTTAGACTTGGGTGAAATTGTTTTCTTTTGCTGTCACCAGCATCTTTCCAGGGTTGAACAGACTTCTGTTCATGTATCCCCAGGAAAAGTCACACAGAAACGGCCTTATAGAGCACAACTGACATATGATGTTATTTACAACAGAGATGAAATGGAAACTGATCCAGAAATGCTTGAGTGAAAGGTACCAGGCTTCAACATGACCAGCTCATGTTGTAGGCAAGGAAGAAGAATTTTGTAGATCATTGTGATCTTACATGTTGGGATGTATTTGATAATGTGATCATCTTAAAAGGTGGAACCTGTAAGGGGTGGTGAGGTCATGAGGGCAAATCCTTCAAGGATGGTATCCTGACCTTTGTAGAAGGATTTGGTGGAATTGGTACATTCCCTGCTGCTGCAAGGACAGAGTATCCATCTGCTTCCAGTCTTTCTGCCTTCTACAATGTGGAGAGTCTATGTTGAAGGAGGCATAGACAGGTAGTCTTGAACACTCATATGCCACAGAATCTACCATTGGGCCCATCTTGGGATTTCTAGCCTTTAGAACTGTAGAAATAAGTGTGTGTTGTTTGTGAATTACCCAGTTTCTTGTGTTTTGTTATAGAAATCCAATCAAAACCGAGACACAGCTATAAAGAAAACTGCTTTTGTCCACATTTCCCATGTTAAATTCAATATGAAACTTTCCAGGGAGCAGTCATATGGCACAGAGGAGAACAAGAGCAGAGATCCGAAGCTCTCCCTAAGTGTAAACTTTACTTCAATAGGAGCCTTCCTGTGGGCACTCTAATCCCCAGCTACGAACCGAGACCTGCCCCTAGGTCCATCCCTTCTCCCTGCTCAATCCCTCAGAGGCTGGCTCTCTTCTTAATTCCTAGATCTCCCCAACCCAACCAATGAAATATTCTCAAAGCCCAGGTTGACCCCAACCCAACTCTAAGCAGACTTGAGGAGTCAAGTTTGGGTATAGAGACCACTGTGGACAACCCTTAAAGACCTCCAAATGCAAGAGCCACTTTCAAGTCCATGCCCTTGACACAGTACAGCAGGATGTTAAAGAGAAACCTTTCATGGCCGTATGGCTCATCTCCAGTCTCTACAGTGGTCCAGGATACTTCCACCGACCACCCTTCCCACTCTCCTTCATTCAGTTTTTGGTTACTTCTGGCTTTCTCCCATTTTTCTCTCATAGGGCATATCCCCTAATAAATCTCTCGCTCCATTAATCTCATCTTGTGGTCTCTATCTTGGAGGACTTGGAAAGACACACTGGATGGTTCAGACAAGACAGGAACTTGACAAGAGCACCACTGGGGTCCTACAGAATATCTCAGAGAAGGAGATCTCATGAGCCACCATCCCAAGCAGTACCCTCACGAGCCCACACTCCCCCTGCCTGCCCCTGTGAATTGTGGGTCTGCCTTTTCATCCTCCCAGACACCCAGCAGATGACCGTGGCAAGGCAAACATGTATACAAATACATAGAGCTCAAAGATAAACAGTGCTTATCAGACATGAAGAATAAGCCCCAAATGAGAGAAATAAATGTTTTCTTAACTGCCTCATTTATTCTCCAGGCAGGTGCCTCTTGCACAACAGCACCAGATTGTCTCATTAATATGCTGACCAGGTATTGACCTTAACTTTGTCCACCGCCCTCTTGTCCCCTATGTTCAAAACGGGGCCCCTTTGCACCTGCAGGGAATGACAAAGAAACCCGTTGCCAAGCAACAGAGGAGGGCCAGGCAGATGCATTTCCCAATTCCACAAATCTTGGTCTAATGAGTAAGTGAAGCTGACTGACTTGGTAGACTGACCTGATAGTGTCCATATGACTGTGCTGTCGTCTGTCCATCCTTTCTCCCACTGACTCTCTGCTCCAGCTCCAGGCCCCATCTGCCGATTTACCTCTTTCTGTAGCTAGGGAAAAGCCTTGGACTCTATTCCACAGCTCTCAGACTCGGTGAGGAAAGTGACACCCTGTCTCCTGTCCTAGGCATCTAACTGTCCTGGCTTTGCTGACATCAAGGGAACTCTCATGCCACGCATCACCTCTCCCCTGCACTGGAATATGATCAAAGTTAGTAAATTTTAGAACATTTTAAAAAATATTGTCCCATGGCCAGTAAATGTCCCAACAGAAGTTGTTTGGTGTCTGTGTGACTTAGGAAAAGACAGAAAGTCTATTCCTACAACAAAAGGGAACAGTGGCAGATTTCAGGTGGCAAGATCTTTAGAAGCGGGAACAGGCAGGAGAAGCAGAGAGGACTTTGCAAACTAGAGCCAAACGCTGGGCTGGAGGAGTAGGAGGGGCACGGAAGACAGCCAAGGAGCAGCTGCCAATCTCAGCAAGGTTGTCAAGGTGACTTTCAGCTGGTCAAAGAGAGGAAGGGAGAAGCTCACAGACTGTTCAAGGACTCCGCACACAGCATCGCAGGTCATCGTTCAAGAACCTTTGACTTTTACTAATACATAAACAGAGAGAAGATAATTGCTTCGGGATATATTCAATTTGTGAATAAACTGAGATTAAAATGCCGACCAGGGGTGAGGAAGGACTCCCAAGGGCTGACTAGTGGAGGGAATCATCTATGGAGCAGATGAAACATCCCCCCCCAGTGTGGGGGATGGAGTTTTGAGTCTTTGTTCCTCTTCTGATCTAAGTCATTAACAATCACTTGTAACTGTAGACTTTATGGATCCATAAATATTCTATGCAGAATTCACCCTTTGGGTAATCAGGGAAGCAATCTGGAAGAATCTTCAGATGAAAATATAATAGACTAAATGAGTGTCATTGTTTTAAGACAAATGGCGTGAGGAATCCCAAAGGTAGAAAGTTTCAAGGAGTCAGAAAAGTAATCAAGAGATTTTACAAGATTTGAGAAGCTGGAAAACAACTGAAGAGAACACAGCTGGAAATGCTAAGCTTGGGACCTGTGGACAAGTCATCAGAGTGCAAGCCCCTGGAGCCCGAACCAGAGAGGAAGAGACATAGATACCTCTGAACAGGGCTGATATTTGGGGATAAAAAGAGGAATACTGGTTAAAAGTCCTTTTAGGACTGGGCATGGTAGTACACACCTTTAATCCCAGCACTCCGGAAGTAGAGGGAAATGAATCTCTATGAGTTCAAGGCCAGCCCGATCTACAAAACAAGTTCCAAGAATGCTACAGCTAGCTTAGAGAGACCTGTCTTAAAAAGAAAAGAAAAGGCCTTTAGAAAATAGCTTTCTCAGCTCAGGATTTCTCCCTTTCTCTCCTTCTCTTACTCTTGGGAAAGGGAGAAAGGGTGTGAACTTGGCTTCTTCAGTTACAGCTTAGAGTGGGCACAAGGCACTCTACAATGTAGACTTGATGCTCTGTGCAAATCTGAACTGCTTAATAAGAGGCCCACACCTTCTTCCCCTACTCTGGGCTCAAGGTCTGGATCCTGGCCATTAGGAGTCCTAATAAGGAAGCTCTGGGCTGAGAGGAAAGATGTCTCTATATTGCCATTTTGAGGTCTGTCCACCTAGCAGGGCCAAACGCAGCTCCTTCCTCCCTACCTCAATAAGTGCCACTCTCTTCAGTGCCAGGCAGCCAAGGGTCATCAAACATCTGAGGAAAGGCTCTCACATGAGAGAGACTCTGACAAAACCCAGAATAAACAGAGACAAAGCAAAAGGAAAAATAAAATGAGGGGATATTATAGATTAGAACAAGTACGGGAAACGAGGCTAGAGGAGGATGCACCTGGAAATATAAATTCTTACAGCAGGAAAAAGATGGGAAACATAGCAAAGAAAGCCCAGGATAGAAAATATACCAAAAGAATCTGGTCCCATGGGGACCATCAGAATCTCAGCCATTGTCTGAAGCAGGGGCATCAAGATAGGCTAGCGCTTAGAAGGGTTGAGACTCAAGCAAGGGAATCTGGGTCAAAGATGGAAGACCATAGGGGTGGCATCCTCTTCAACTTTGCTTCCCTCTCTCTTTCACAAAGGATGTCAAGCTGCCCACATCATCCTTTGGGTTTTCCCGACTCCTCCCCATATTCTCTTATAGGCATAGCCCTTAACAAAATCTTTCTGCTATTCATTTTGTTGGTTTAGTTTGATTTAGTTTGTTTTTTAGAATCTCACTATACTGACTTGACTGGCATAGAATATGTGATTTAGAGTAGCCTTGAACTCATAGAGGCTCACCTGCCTCTCTCTTTCAAATGTTCAGATTCAAGTTATGTATATCCATAACAACAACTTCACAGACAACCCAGACAGTAACTAGAAGTTCTGGAAGGAATTGGGAAACAAATTGGAGAAAATAAAGTTCTCAGAATGTTTTAGTTAGTTTTCTATTGCTGTGGTAAAACACCATGACCAAGGAAATTTGCAAAGTCAAAGCATTTATTTGGGGATTACAGTTTCAGAGTGTTAGAGTCCGTGACCATCATAACAGGAAGAGTGGTGGCAGGCAGACAGGATGGTGCTAGAGCAGTAGCTGAGAGTTTATACCTTGATCAATAAGTACAAGACAGAGAGAACCATCTAGGGAGAGAGTGCTTTTGAAGCCTCAAAGCTCATTCCCCAGTGGCATACTTCCTCCAACAAAGCCACACCTGCTAATCCTTCCCAAACAGGTCCATCAACTGGTGACCAAGAATTCAAATATAGGAGCCTATGAAGGTCATTCTCACTTAAAACATCACACAAAATTAAAGTCTATGACTTTTAAATTGAAAGGGTCCATTCAGAAATCACAACCAAATAGTTCTAATGTCAAGGTAATTTGATGAAAATATTTTCATTTCCCTTTTTATTGAAAAATATTTTCAGACAATATATTCTGAACATAGGCTACCCTTCCCCACCTACTCCCAGATCATCTTCACCCCCCCCCCACCCAACTCTACACCCTTTCTTTTTCTCTTTATAAAACAAACAGGCAAAAACAAACAAAACCTAAACTAACCACTATTTTTTAAAAAGGAAAAACACAAAACACACACACCCCACAAAATCACAAACCATAATATGCAAGCAAAAGACCAATTTAAAAAAAAGAAAATTCATCCCTGCAATGAACTCCACCTTGGTGGTTTTAGTGTTCTTCCATCAGTCAGGGGCAGATGGAGGTCCTTTGTTCATTCTAGCTTGATGCCTGGTTTGGTGGTGAAAACTGGCTTATGCCTAGGATCATAAAAACCAAACCAAATCAAATCAAATCAATGCAATGACGCACAGGAGGAGGAAGATAGACAGAGACCTGAAGGCTGCCATGCCACCCACGGACCTGCCCTCCAGTGCATGGCACAGGTGTGCTGCACACGGACCTGCTTGCAGACACACCACGCAAGATGGATGGAGGATGTCCCCCAGAGGCCCAGCCTGCAGTAGGAGCCACTACAATGTATGAGTTTGGTGTGACCACATGGTGGTCAGACAGGAGAGACAGAACTGGAGCAGCTTAAACATTATGAAGAGGTATGGAAGTATGGGTTATTATGAGTGGCCAGCCCAGCTACCTGGGACCATGGTGATGTCTCAGCCCAGGTTGACACTGAGGATCATGTCTAAGCTGTTGTAGTTACACTGCTGTAGGGATGAGTATCAATGACTATATTACCAATAGAGAACATGGAGGTGTCCCTGGGGAAAACAGGCTCCAGGGACCACATGGATATCCAGGGCCTATGCACAATTAGAGGTGATGCCTCACCCCCATCACCACCTGCAGTAGATGGGAGACAAGACCCCAGGATCATGAGAGTAGGAGAGCTAGCCCTGCCTCCTCATTGGCTATTACACTCTGGAAGGTGGGCACTACACCATGCTTGGGCAATACAGTGGAACTGGGCTTGATGGGGAAGGCACGGTGAGCCAGGTCAGAGGGTGTGAGAGCAGAAGAGCTGTTGCAGCTCCCCACACACAGGCTGTAGCACTTGGGAGAGTGGGTCAAGAACCTTGACTGGGCAGCAAAATGGAACTGGCTCTACATGTGGCTATAGAAGAGCTGGCCCTGAACGCGTGAGAGCCGGAGATCTGACCCTGCTGCCTCTTGCTGGTGGTGATGGCAGCATTGAGTGGCCTAGCTGGATCAGCGCTGGAGAACCATGGTGGGTTGGATAAGGGAGAGCTGGCAGGCTGACCAGCTTAGCTACCACTCAGGCCCAGATCCAGGGCTCGGAATTGGCCCACCCCCAAATCTATATTATCTGTGAAAGGTTGGAGCATGTGAAAGGGCCAGTCTTACTGTTCCAAAGCTGCAGGATCTCCATGGCACTGGGCAACAAGAGGATAACCTGGAAGAGTCCTAATGAGGACCCAATGGTGGTGGTGTCACAAAAGCCAGAGATCTCAAATTAGACCAAAGACTCATTGCAGCAAGCATTGGCAAGTAAAGATGTTTGGATAAAGGAATATAGTCTGGGACACACTGGGACATGCTACAGCTTTCATGATGAGATGTTTTCTATTACTATTGTTGTTGTTTGTATGTTTGCTTGTATGTTTAATTTTGGGAGGGTTGTGAGGGGAAAAGGCAGATATGGGGGGATGGGTAGCTGAGCAGGGCTGGGGTACATGATGTGAAACTCACAAAGAATGGATAAAAAGGCTTTTTTTTAATGCTCAAGCAAAGAAATATGAAAAAAAGTCTACAAAAATAGCAATGAGTTAATTTTGTGTTGGCCATCTACTGCTGACCACAGGGCCTACCCTGAAGTATGACTAATCTCTCAGCAGTGAGATTCTGCTGGAGAAAACTAGTTTTTCATTTGCAAGCATCTGTCTCCCTCTTCCACATAGCTCCCTAAGCCATGAAGGGAAAAGTTTGACAACGACACCTCATGTAGGGCTGAGCATTCCAAATTCTTTCTCTTTCTGAACATTGTTCAGTTGTGGGACTCTGTGTTAGTTCCCATCTACTGCAAGAGGAGACTTCTCTGATGATGGCAAAGTGAGGCACTGACCTACGAGTATAGCCAAATGCCATTACAAGTCATTATCTTGCTATGTTTCTTTACCAGAATAATAGTATTCGGTTTTCCCCGTGCCTGTGGCCAGTCTCAGGTTCTTGGCCACCTGAACACTGTCAGACATGGGTTCTACTCATCAACTGGCTCCTAGGTCCAGTCAGAGAGTGGTTGGTTATTCTCACTACATTTTACCACTATTGTTTCAGCATACCATGCAGGCAAGTCACCATTGTAGATCTCAAGGTTTGTAACTGGGGTGGTGATTACATTTACCATCTGGTATTGTGCTGGCTAGTCTTATGTCAACTTGACACAAGCTCGAGTTATCTGCAAGGAGGGAGCCTCAATTGAGAAAATGTCTCCTTAAGATCCAGCTGTAAGGCATTTTCTTAAGTAGTGATTGATGAGGTGGGGAACTCATGGTGGGTGGATGTATCCCTGGACCTGAGTTCTATAAGAAAGCAGGCTGAGTAAAGCTATCAGAGCAAGCAAGTAAGCAGCATCCTTCCATGCTTCTTCATTAGCTCCCGACTCCAGGGTCCTGCCCTGCTTGAGTTCTTGTCCTGACTTCCTTCAATGATGAACAGTACTGTGGAGGTGTAAGCCAAATAAACCCATTCCTACCTAAGTAGCTTTTGTCATGATGGTTCATCACAGCAGTACTAACCTTAACTAAGGCTGACATTGTGCAGAGTACCTTCTGGTGCCATGAACACAAGTAACTAGCAGTGAAGGGTCTACTTCATCAGCTCAACTTATTAAACCATTATAAAACCATCAAAAAATAAAACAAAATATATACTTTGGACAAATTCTCAAGAAATCATCAGAATCCCCAGTAGTTGCAAGGCACAGAAGCCCTCACAGAACAATGAAGCAGATCTACATCACAACTATGAGGAGAGAGCAGGCCCACACACTCTCTGGTCCTGCAACTAAATTACAGGTGGGTTGAAGATAATTGCAGATGATCACTCCCTCTGAGATGACTAGAGGATGCATCAACCAAAGAGACAGAAACCACCCAGAAAGTGGGGTAAAAGTGAACCCAGACACAAGGGCCCAGCACAGGGTAGAAGCCAGGACCCTGGCCTGGGTGAAGAGCCACCTCAGAGGACATATGCCTGTCTGACTCTGAGTGTAACCAGCCCATAGATGTGGCTGTCTCTCATGGAAAGTGGGGCATTTGCAGTTGTCATTTATGATGTTAAAAGGAGTTTTATGGTTCTGATGCTTTTCCAGGTGCATAAATGATAGATATATAGAGAATGGGGTGAATTTTAAAAATGAGAAAAAATATTGATGCTATTAAATGCAAGTATCTATAAATAAAAGAAAACAACAAAGCAGATAATGACATTAAGAAACAAGAATGGAAAACTAGATAAAAGGATGCAGAAAGGGCACTGTGAATAAGATTTAATGAGTTGTAATCATTCAAAACTGAAGTATTGATCTACTAAACATATGATATAACTCTATGAGAAAGACAGAAAAACTTAATCTGCAGTGAGACACTGAGATCCTTTCAAAATCAAAAAAAATGTCTACATATACATATATATGATTTTTGCCCTTTTGATTTATTCTTAACATTTTATATATATTCATGTATATACACATATGTGTGTATATACAAGCATACACAAACATGCACACACACACATGTATGTATATATATATATATATATATATATATATATATATATATATATATATATACACTCTTTTTTGTGGTACTGTGATTGAACTCAGGGCCTTGTGTTTTCCAGACAAGAACTCTAGTGACTGAGCTGGATCCTCAGTCCATTTTATCACTGAAGCGTTTCTAGTGAAATTCAGCATGCTGGAGCTAGTACAGAGGCAGGGGGCTCTGTACCTTTCAGATGGAGCCTCTGACCTCCCTTGAACCACAGTTCCCAGAACCCTGGAAACTGCTGCCACTCTTCCCACCTGTGAAAATGGTGCTCTAACTAACTCTGGGTGGCTCAGGGCCTTTTCACAGAGCATGCGCTGTTGGTGGAAGGAAGGTGGATAGAGCAGGAAGAGCCAAAGGATGGATGTCCAGTGTGAACTGGTGAGATGTGTTGGAACGTAACTGAATAGCACAACCTCCTCCATCTTCAAAAGCGAGTTTACAAGTTGAAATCTTTTTATCTTACAGCACAGCTACAGTCTATAACTGACTTGATTGTTCCAATCTCACTTAAACCCTGACCCCTGCAATCTGGAGGTAAGTGTTAATTCTTGGATTTAAGAAGGATGGCAATAAGATGCCACCATTAGAAAAACCCGCCACCCACAGGTCTCTCAGCCTCTGTAGGGACAGGACAGGAGTCTTCACTGAACTTTTATCTCGTCAAAAAATACTTGTTCCTTGACAATTTCATACACATATCAGGTGCCTTCTGATTACTGTAATCCCGCCTTCTCTAATCTCTCTCCCTCCCCTACTTACCCCCACCTAGGATTCCCTATTAAACACCATTGCCTTTCTCCTCCTCCTCCTCCTCCTCCTCCTCCTTTCTCCTCCTCCTCTTCCTCTTCTTCCTCTTCCTCTCCTCTCCTTCTCTTCTTTCTCCTCTTCCTCCTCCTCCTCTTCCTCTTCTTCCTCTTCCTTTCCTATCCTTCTCCTCCTCTTCCTCCTCCTCCTGCTCCTCCTCCTCCCCTCCTCCTCCTCCTTCTCCTCCTCCTTTTCTTCTTGAGACCTACTGCTCTCAGCTAGGGTCATCTCTGTGACCGTGTGTTTAGAACTATCCATTGGAGCCTGTGGATACCTCAGTGGGTATACAACTGAAGACTGACTGCTCACCTCCTCTGAATCCATCAGCAGACAATACTTTATCATGAAGGGAGAGGCCCTAATGGACCCTTCTCAAACACATGAGTGACTTGATAGTCTATATGCCTATTGCAACTGTGGCTGGTCTGAGGTCATGACCTCATTGTTTCTTCCATATCCAGAAAATAGAATTTCTGGCAGCCCTTCTCCCTATCTTCTGGCTCTTTTCTTTCTGCCGTCTTTTCTGAAGTGATACCCATTTGGAGATGGTGATATAAAATGTTTGGTTTATTGCTAAGCACTCAATGACATCATGTTTTGGGCAACTTTAAAAGCCACATGTCTCTGCCTTCATTGCCAGTCTTTGTAAAGAGAAGCTTCTCTGATTAAGGCTCTGAGTAGCCTTTGGGTATAAACACATATTTAGAAGGCAGCTTGGCCCCAAGACTATAGAACTATACAACAGTAGGAAGGTCCTCCCTAGGGCCTAGGACATCTTCAACCATAACAGGCTTATAATACAAAGCATGCGTTTCTTCATGTGTAGTATGATTTGGATCCATCAGAGAGCAGTTGATTACCCCCATAACAATATGCCACTATTGTGCAGGTAGCCATCTTGTTTGGGAAACTGCTACTGTAGATAGGTTCTTTCATCTTTGAGGGTTGAAATTTCTTATAGCCTGTGTCAGACAAGAGGACTATGTTTGCTATAAAGGACTAAAGAACCCACTGAGGTGAGAATTGAAGAACAATGTATCTCTGTTTCACAGCTGAAAGGTTCTAAGAAAGCGGTATATGAGAAATGAAACACACACATACAGAGAGAGAGAGAGAGACAGAGACAGAGACATAGACAGAGAGGGAGGGAGGGAGGGGGGAGGGAGGGAGGGGGAGGGAGGGAGGGAGGGGGAGGGAGAGAGAGAGAGAGAGAGAGAGAGAGAGAGAGAGAGAGAGAGAGAGAGAGAGAGAGAGAGAGAGAGAGAAGGTAGACTTGAATGTAGGATTTTCACGGTGGTTTCATGACTTTGCCCAAAGCTAGTTGGGGGCCTCACTAAGTAAAAGGCACCATCCTATCCAACTTGAGGATCACAAAATGGTGAGACATGGCCCTTGTCCTTCTAGAAGGCATCACTTTGTAGAGGCTGAGACAGTGATAAGCACAGAAAAGCATCCACGCCAAGGAAATGTTAGGGATGCACATAAGAGGGAGCTGCTTCTTCCTTGATTGTGTTCACATGGGTGCATTATCATATGAGAATGGAAACATAAGGAGAGCTATGGTGGACTATGGAGACTTGCGGAAGGGAGAACTGATGAGTTAGTGAGTGGGTGGCTACCAAGCAGTGTCAGAGTCCTCACAGGAAAAGCCAGTGGGTTAGAGACAGCATGCTGATAGATGGTCAGAGTTAAGTGGGAACAAGATGGCAGGAGACAATGTCATGTCTTTAGGATCTTGACTTCTGGGATCCTTCAATATAGGTACTGTTGGGTCTCTCTAGAGAGGGGACAAATACCCAAAATTCAAAAGCTCTGATGTTCACTTCTCTGAGGTCATTATTTTCCATCTTGAGCTTTCTCCTGTTATTACCAGAATTTTATACTTACCAATATCATTTGCTATTCTGACACTTCTGGTATATTTTTGGCAGGCATGGAGTTCTTCTCCTAGATGGGGATGGGGGCTGCATCTAGTAAGCCACACTGTCATAAACACAACATGCTGTTTGCAAAGCCCAGTCACTCTCACCAGTCAGAAAGCTCAGACAAACAAGTATGAGGAGGTACCAGCTGGCTACAGACTGCCTGGCCTCCTTTCCCTGGACAAGACTTTGCAGAAAGAGACCTGACCCTTAACAGAGCTCTGGGGCCATTCTGTCTCTGGGATAGGCTCAAGGCTGCTTCGATTAGTTTCCCCTGAAGCAAATGTCATCTCTCCTAAACAGCAACAGTATCTCCAGGTTCCTGTCCCCTTGAGTAGGACCTCACTGATGACTGTCCTCTTTGAGAAGACTGTAATGACCATGGTTGGACCTGGTAGGAGAAGATTCATAGACTTCTCTCCTAAGAATGGCCACCCTATGGGCTGTGTCCTTAACACATGAGCTTCTGGATCCCTACTGGTTGAGAGAAAGCCTTCTCATTAGAGTTGGAGATGGTAGCATTAGGACTCCTGCATTCCTGTCCAGCTTCTCTGGGAAGCTTGGCTCATGAGAAGTGTAGCATTGAGACATGCGGGCAAGGTCCTTAAGTGAGGATAGCCGGCTGCTTTCCATCCTGCACCTCACAAACACCTTGCCGCTACTCTGATGCCCGTGTCTTCTCCCTGGAAAGGAAGCAGAGAGTAATTTCTAAACCATCATTACGGGTCTCCCTTTCCATGTGGGTCGTTAGCCACTGGACCAGGAAGGCAACGAGAACAGAAACAATGTGCAGGGTTCGGATGGTTGCGAGTATGACAGAAAGAACTTCCGGGAGTCAGCTTCAGAGAGACAACTCATTTTACTGTTCCAGGTGTAAAGTAGATAAGGGTTCTTAGGGTTAAGGGGCAGAAGGGCTGATTGGTCACAACCCAGCACCTAATTATCATACAGGCTGAGCCATGCAATGCTTGCAGGAAGCTCTGCAAAGGGTCATCCTCCAAATAAGATCTGGCATCTGTGCTTAGACACTCTCCAAACAAAGGTCAAACAGAGAAAGGAAAGCCATGCTGAGAAAGGGAGTCCTCCATTAAAAAAAAAAAAATGTTTGTTTGTTTGATTGATTGATTGATTGATTGTTTATTTGTTTTCTGAGCTTGGAGAACTATCTAGACTCGGTATTCTGTGACCTTAAAACAGCACATTATCTTAGAGATTAAGAAACAGGTATAGTAAGATTCTATTTAGAAGGACTTGCAAGTTCTTCCAAAAGGAATTCTAGTACTGGCCGACATCACACACTGAATCTGTGACCTTGACCATTGCAATACTTTTGACAGCTGGGTATCATATCAGGGTTTTGTGAGGCTCTGGACTTCCACACCCCAGCCCTAGGTCAGACAGGTGCCTTCTTATGATGCAAACAAGGTTCAAATTCACCACCTCCACTTTTAGAAGTCATGTCTGCGTCACCCAACATTTCCTATATGTTCTCCTAAAAATTCCCAAAACTCTCTAGCCTGCTTAGAGTCTTCTTTAAACTCTGGTCCTTGGGGCACACACAGTTAACCCAAGTGGAATGGACCTATCACTTCCTTTGCTCTAGATATCATATCCCCAACACTCATTTAAATGCTGATTTAAATGGTACTACAGGTAATTTCTGGTTTAACTCGCTTTTCTTACACATGTTAAACAACCCACATATCTGTCAGCTATCTCTTATACAGCCTTTTCACTAGTTCCAGAAGACAGCTCCCTTCTCTATGTCTGCATCCTTCAACAAGGATGACTGTCTTCTACATGAGCCACCCACCACCTAAGAAATTTGTTTTCAAAAGTCACCAGGTAGTGTCTTGCCTACACTTGAGATCAAGGCACGCATCTTGCCATTTCTTCTTTGCCTGTTACCCTGGCCTGAGTGATGACTCTATAGCCACCAAGGTCATTGCGCCTTTCATGGGGCTGTCATGGCACACAGGGTCTCTACACTACCGCCCCTTGCTATTCAATGGGGATTGGTGTCAGAACCTCCCACAGAAACCAATGTCTCTGTTAAGTAAAACAGTGTGTTATTTGTGTATGAACAATATACTTCTTGAACACTCTAAATCATCTCTAGGTGACTTGGGATACATAGCATAATGTCAATAATTGTTAGGTTGTGCTGTTTGGGGAATAATGGCACGTGAGGACTTCTGTGCCATTTTAAAAATGATGATCCTTGCATAATTGTTTGGATCCGGATATCCAGTGTCACTGTGCACTCTGTGGTAAATGGCAGAGGAAGTGCCTTCTACGCGGAGGTTTATTTCCTGGAGAGCTAGCAGGTGGGCTTCCTATAACTGAGACACATGTCAGTGGGAGTTAGGCTACGAAACAAGCTGAGGGCTTCCCTGATGAGCGCTCCATGCAAATGCCTTCAGTTAAGAAAGGTCCAGAACGCGAAGCTACCCCACTGAAGGCTTCCCCAACAGGATCAAGAACAAGTCTTCACGCTACATGGCAAGAACATGGGCCCGTGCTCAGCTTTTCACTTCCAACCTCAAAACTTTGCTTCAGATTCTCACTTACCTGACATAGGCTCTGCCTCCCTGATATCAGAAGATACGCGGTGTATTAAATATTTAAAATCCCAGACCAGGGTTTCTACCCTGACTTTGGTTATTGCATACCCATATAGAAAACATGCACAGCCTTTATATTTTTAATAAGCCTTAAACAGTGCAAGAGCTGGGCAGCTGCCTATCCTCCATGCTGTTAGAATCTACTTTCTTATTGATAACCCCAAGTTATTACTTACTATGATGGTTTGTGTGTTCTTTGCCCAGGGAGTGGCACTATTAGAGGGTGTGGCACTGTTGGAGTAGGAGTTTCACTGTAGGTATAGGCTTTAAAACCCTCATCCTAGCTTCCTGGAAGTAAGTATTATGCTAGCAACCTTAAGATGAAGCAGTAGATATTTTGTTCCTCCTTCTAAGAAGGACAAGATGGATACCCTGGTCCTTCTTAGAAAGGGAAACAAAATACCCACAGAAGAAGATACAGAGACAAAGTGTGGAGCAGAGTCTGAGGGAAAGACCATCCAGAGACTGGCCTAGGGATCCATCCCATATTCAGTTACAAGACCCAGACACTATTGTGGATGCCCACAAGTGCTTGCTGGCTGGACCTGGATATAGACAGCACCTGGGAGGCTCTGTTAGTGTATGACAAATACAGAAGGGGACACTCTCAGCCAGCCATTGAACTGAGCACAGGGTCTCCAATGGAGGACTTAAAAAAAGGACTCAAGGAGCTGAAGGGGTTTGCAGCGCCATAGAAGGAACAACAATATGAGCTACCCAGTACTCCCAGAGCTCCCAGGGACAAAACCATCAGCCAAAGAGTACACATGGAGTTACCCATGGCTCCAGATGCATAGGCAGCAGAGGATGGCCTTGTTGGACACCAAAGGGAGGAGAGGCCCTTGGTCCTGGGAAAGCTTAATGATGCAGTGTAGAGGATACCAGGGCAGGGAAGCGGGAGAGGGTTGATTGGGGAACAGGGAGAGGGGGAGATGGATTATGGGATTTTCAGAGGGGGGAGACCAGGAAAGGGGACATTTGAAATGTAAATAAAGAATGTATCTATAAACAAACAAACAAACAAACAAATGATGATGTAGAATTCTCAGCTTTTCCTGCACCATGCCTGCCTGGATGCTGCCATGTTCCCACCTTGATGATATTGGACCGAACCTCTGAACCTGTAAGCCAGCCCCAATTAAATGTTGTCTTTATAAGAGTTACCTTGGTCATGGTGTCTGCTCGCAGCATTAAAGCCCAAATAAGACAGAAGTTGGTACTGGGAATGGGGTATTGCTGTGATAGGCCTGACCCTGCTTTTGTTTGGAAGAATGTGGATTTGGGGACTTTGGATTTGGAAAGCTGTGGAATGCTTTAAATGGGGCATAATGGGCTATTCTAGTAGGAATATGGAAGACTTTGTTACTGAGTGTGATTTGAATTATGCAGACGTGGCCCAAGAGGTTTCCATGGAGAATTTCAATATGTGGTCTAGAGACTGCTTTTGTGGTATTTTGGTGAAGAATGTGTATACTTTTTGCCTACGTCTGAAGAATCTGCCTGAGGCTAAGGTGAAGAGACTCAGATTAACTGCATTGACAAAGAAAGTCTGAGAAACGCCTGTCATAGACTTTTTCTCTGGTTAAATCTTGTGAAGAGCATTTTAAACAAGCACAGCAAGCTGAGAAAGTGAAATATAAAATATATGGTTTAAGTATTAAAGGGGCACCAGGATGTGAAATGGAGCTGAATCCTGTGTTCTAAGAGGTAGCAGATTAAGGGAGTGGGACTTTGGGGCAAGATCCCACCCAGTTAAGTTTAGATCCAGGCATGGTATCACACACCTTTAATCCAGGAGATAAAGTCAAGTAGATCTCAGAATTCAAGGCCAGCCTAGGACAGTGCAAGTTCTGGGTGAAGAAAAGCTTAAGTCCAGGCATGGTGGTACACACTTTTAAACCCTGAAGACAAGAATGCAGATCTCTGAGTTCAAGGTCAATCTACAGAGCAAGATCCAGGACTTCCAAGCTTAGGCAGTGAAAGAGTTAGAAAACAGAAAGCTAGCGGCCGTGTAATACAGTAAGGGAGCCATGTTCCAGTTCCTGCAAGCAGTAGAACTCAGCAGCTTCGGCCATGTGCCTCTGGCTTTATAATCAAGGGGAGAAGGAGACTGCTGGGACAACTGATGCTGGTTAGCTGGAGCTAAGAAATGAGTGGGGATTAAGAAGAGAACAGCATCACTGAGGTGAACTCTTCTGGGAAGTGTTTTCTGAAAGGACAAAGAAGCTGTGTTCCAGAGATGGCCAAAGTTGTACCTTGTGCTGCAGCTGAACTTGGTAATGTGTAAAGAGTCACTTAAGTGTTACTGGTTTTGAAGGCATGAAGGGAAACTGAGGTTTGGCCCTATGAGAGACCACGGAAGGCCACTGGAGAAGGTGCAACCTCAGTTGCCGTTGATGGCCCAGGACTGACAGGGTCATGCAAAAGATTTGAGGCTTGGCACTATGAAGAGAGCCTATGAGAGGCTATTAATGAAATCTAGTTGCAGTGGAAGACCTCAGTGTATTGGAGATGCCAGTACCATGGGGTGATCACCAAGAACAGCAGCGGCAGTGGAATGGATCAACCTGAGCTTAGAGTGCTACAGAGGGCAGAGATGGAGAAGTGATGCCAGCCCTTTGGAGGAGCCCAGAAGATCATGTGTAGATCCCAGACATTGAAACAAGAAGCTGAAACACTGAAGTTGCCCTGGAGACCCCAAGATGTTTGAGATGCCAGAGCCATGGGCTATCTGAGGAAAGCTGTTAACAGGGAATAGAACCAACCCAGGAGAAAGAAATTTGTTGCATGCAGTCAACAAAGATGAAAAATGAATTGGAGATCTGAAGCCAGCTTTGACATTAGACATGGAGATGCAGAGTGGAGTTTGCCCAGCTGGTTTCCTGTCTTGATTTGGGGATTACAGTATGAATCTCAGAAGAGACTTTGAACTTTGGACTTTTAGCATTGTTGAGACTATTACAGACTATGAGGACTTTTGAAGTTAGACTAAATATATTTTGCATTATGCTTAGGTATGTGTTATGTTTAGGTATGTCCCCCAGAGACTCATATGTTTGAACAAGCCTATGGGGCTAGGGAGTGGAATGTAGTGGTTTGTTTATGCTCAGCCCAGGGAGTGGCACTGTTAGGTGTGGCTCATTGGAGTAGATGTGGCCTTGTTGGAGTAGGTGTTTCACTGTGGCCTGGAAATCAGTATTCAGCTAGCAGCCTCAAGATGAAGACATAGAACTCTCAGCTCTTCCTGCACTATGCCTGCCTGAATGCTGCCATGTTCCTGCCTTGGTGATAATGGACCAACCCTCTGAACTTATAAGCCAGCCCCAATTAAATGTTATCCTTATAAGAGTTGCCTTGGTCATGATGTCTGTCCACAGCAGTAAAACCCTAACTCAGACACTTACCATTTACTATGTTCCATTGGGCTGCTCTTAACTCCAACTGGGCAGCCGTGAGGGCCATGCTGTCTTGACCCCTAACCCATGGTATCTTCCTTCCCCTCCTGCACATTCTTATGACCCCTCTCCTCTGACCCCAAGCCCAGGAAAACCTAAACTCCACCCATGTCTCTTCTGCCCAGCTGTTGGCTGTTGGCATCTTTATTTACTGATTACAGTTAACTGGAGCAGAATCTACATAGGACTCTTGTCTCAGAGGCAACCAGTTTGGGGAGCCCAGACTGGCAGTAGAATACAAGCAGCATCAGGCCGAGCCACTACAGTTTGACAAATAACTTCATGCATTCATTCCCAGGTCTTCACCCCATGTGTTCACTGAAGCTCCAGGAGGTAGAAGATGCTGAGGTCAGGTGCATAGACATTCTTTGGCAAAATCCTCTGCCAGGCTAGCCTGTTCACCGGGGTCAGCTTTTTGATTCCAGCACCCATCCCTGGCTCTGGAAAATACTGACAAAGCACAAAATACTCTGGCCAGTCCAGCTACCTTGCAGATGACATCTTTCTGGTCACTTATCTAATGTGAACAGTTTTCTTCTGACATTATGAGCTGTCCCATACATAACTACATTGCTTGTAGATGCCTACACTGGTGTAATAGGACAGTCTTCATACACAGGACAAATCACAGACTCCAGGCCTTTCTGTGAATACAGAGAACACGCCCTCCCAACCTCAGCCCTGCACTGGCTTTCCAGAATTATAGGCCCTGGGAGGGAGGTCATGAGGTTCTTTGTCAAGGGTGGGAAAGGTGTTAGGATACAGGCCCCAAGTGAGCCTCAGGGAGCTCTCAGGTGAAAGGAAAAATACTGAACTTAGAGTCAAAACCCTTAGGCTTGAGGTATGACTTTGCTATGTCACAGCTATATGACCTTGGGGGTAATTGTATAACTTTTCTCCGTCTCACCTTCTATTCCAAAATGGCCAAACCTTCTATTCCAAAATGGCCAAACTGTACTTGACTTGCATAACAGCTGAACACCACTTGCCGTCAGTTTCTCTCCAGGTACGAAATACAAAGACCAAGCACGGCCAGGAACTGGAAAGTTCTCAGCTTTGCTCTGAATCTTCTAAGCCATGTATACAGAAGACCACCTTGTGATCCTCAGCTCTAGCACTGAGGCAGGAACATTTGTCCGAGTGGCTCTGGGGGATACTTGGAGCTAGAAAATGGAGGTCTGGGGTAACAAGGACATTCACTGGAACCTTGAGAAGACAAATGGGGCCTGATTTAGTCATGGCTCCCAGGAAGTGGAAACTTTGCTCTCACAAGGATCTTGGCAGAACTTCTAAAGCAACAGTTATAGTAACCTACCTCAACCTAGCCCTCACAGAGCATGTCTGTGTTAGTATCTATATTGGCTGGGTTTTGTGTGTCAACTTGACACAAGCTAGGGTCATCAGAGAGAAAGGAACTTCAGTTGAGGGAAAGCCTCTATGAGATCCAGCTGTAAGGCATCTTCTCAGTTAGTGATCATTGAAGAAGGGCTCAGCCCATGTGGGTGGTACCTTTCCTGAGCTGGTGGTCCTGGGTTCTATAAGAAAGGTTGAGCAAGACACGGGAAGAAAACCAGTAAACGGCCTCCCTCATGGCCTCTGCTCCTACCTCTTAAGCCCTTTGAGCTACTTGAGTTCTTGTCCTGATTTCCTCCAATGATGGATTCTGATCTGGAAGTATGCGCCAAAAAAACCCTTTCTTCCCTGACTTGCTTTTTGATCATGAAGTACCCTTGCAGTGCAGCAATATTAACCCTGACTAAGACAGGATGTGACCAGCTAAAGTCAGGATAGCAGCCTCAGAGAGGGATGAGGACTGAGCCTGGCCCCATGAGCCCTCAGTTAGGTTGGCAATCTGTCCCCGTTACCCCAGTAACAAGGGTATTCCATGATATCATGGAATAGGTGTGATCTAGGGCATATCCAATTCTGCCACACCCACCATGAGTCCATCTGTGCAGTCAACACAGGACTTTACCCTTCCTGGCTCTATGTACAGAAGGCAGGGGCACCACAGTGTGACCCCTCCACACACACCAGCCTTACAGAAAAACCACCTAAGGAGCAGAAGAGGAAAATCCCTCCCCCTAGATTCTCATCAACACCCCTAACACTTGGTCTCTTCCTTGAAGGAGCATGGTGGTTGCCAGGTTTCACAGAAGAGGATTTGCAGACACCAATTGCCCAATGGGTGCTATGTAATGCTATTGAACAGGAAATCAGGATGATCTCTTTCTGGGATCCTCTCTCAGCATCCCGGCCTTACTTTATTTTATTTTGGTTAAGCAATGTCTTTTTTCTTCTTTTTTTTCTTAGATATATTCATTTACATTTCAAATGTTCCCTTTCCTGCCCCACCCCCCCAAAGTCTCATAACCTATCTCCCTTCCCCCTGTTCCCCAATCAACCCTCTCCCGCTTCCCTGTCCCAGAATTCCCCCACACTGGGGCATCAAGCCTTTCCAGAGCCAAGGACCTCTCCTCCCTTTGATGTCCAACAGGCTGGCCTTCTTTTAATTCTCCAATCTACAACAGAGGCAGCAAACTCTCAAAGGACTCTCATTCCATGAAGCAACAGTTTCTTCTCTCAACCCAGTCAACCTGGCCAGAGTCTCAAGTAGGCCACCGCAACTGAGAGTGGAGATTTGAGTAAAGGCAGTCTTTAAAAACTTCCCTTCAAACTGGGCATGGTGGGGCATGCCTTTGATCAAGGCACTCCTAAGGCAGAAACAGGCAGATCTCTGAGTTCAAGGTCAGCCTGGTATACAAAGGAAGATCCAGGACAGTCAGGGCTGTTATACAGAGAAACCATAAGAAAGAAAGAAAGAAAAAGAAAGAAAGAAAGAAAGAAAGAAAGAAAGAAAGAAAGAAAGAAAGAAAGAAAGAAAGAAAGAAGAAAGAAAGAAAGAAAGAAAGAAAGAAAGAAAGAAGGAAGGAAGGAAAGAAAGAAAGAAAGAAAGAAAGAAAGAAAGAAAGAAAGAAAGAAAGAAAGAAAGAAAGAAAGAAAGAAAGAAAGAAAGAAAGAAAGAAAGAAAGAAAGAAAGAGAAAGAGAGAGGGGGAAGGAGGGAGGGAGGGAGGGAAGAAAGAAGGAAGGAAGGAAGGAAGGAAGGAAGGAAGGAAGGAAGGAAGGAAGGAAGAAGGAAGGAAGGAAGGGGAGGAGGGAGGGAAGGGAAGGGAAGGGAGGGAGGGAAAAAAGCAAAGAAACACACAAAACCCTTTCCTTTAGAAAAATTCCAACCCCTTCTTGTCTTCATGTAGAAACTGAGCTTTTATATTGGGAAAAATGAGGGGAGGGAGAGGAGGGGGCCCTTTAGGTTTGTTTTGAAGAGGGAGGATGGAATAGGAAGTGAATGGGTGAGAAGAAGAGGAGAGGGAAGAGGTGGGAAGTGGGGAGAAGAGCAGAGCAGAGGAGAGCAGAGCGCAGGGAGGTAGGGACCCTGTGCTCTCCTTGGCCCTGTCCAGGAAAGGGCAGCCTCATGGCGGCTCTGACCTCACCCCCCACGGAGCTCAGCCTTCCTCCTTGCTCAATGGCCCAAACCGAAAGCACTCAGCCCAGTCCACTCGTGACAGATTGCAGGTTCACCCAGCTGAGATTGACTCCGCGGCTCACTCCCGCAGAGAGCCATGCGCGGATGGATGGAGCTGTCCTGTGTTCTGTAGCTCCTAGGATGATGATGGGGCTCACTGACTGCGAGTTAAAGGATTAGCCTTCCTGTCTAACCATCAGCAGGCTCAATGGCGATTAATGAGATGGGTGCGCTTGTGCGGGGAGTGGCTCTGCAAGAAAGCGGTGTCTGGACCTGCGAGGGGATCTCAGTACCATGCCACTTGCTGGGATATCTTGAAAACAGCCTGTCTGACCTCCATGGAGAGTCCCAATCCTCTTAATGAGTTTTATTTCTACTAGATATACACTTATCTAACAGTTTTTAATCTGCCATGTTTAAAGACATCCTGAGGGACAGAGAACATAGCTGTAGTCAGCCTACGTCTAAATCTGGGCCAGGGTCAACTTCTGAGGTAAAAGCCAACAAAGAGTTACAGAACGAATGACTTAAATGAATGGGTGACCAGTGGAAAGTCGGGAAGGTAGGACAATGCTTGCCCTTCCTTGCTCTCCCTGATGTCCCAGCACAAGGCAGCTCCTGAAAAGGCAGAAACCTTCAATGGTAAGAAGATCTGAGGATGGCAGCTCTGATCTTTCCCAAATCCGGACAGTGCCCACATCCTCCCCTATATCGGGTGTCAGTCAGCTTTCCAGTGCTATGACAAATGCCTGAGCTAATAAAACATTAAAGAAAAAGTGAGTCTGGGCTCAGAGTTTTGTAGGTTCCAATCTGATTGGCCGATGGTATGCGGCAAATCTTGGTGGGCGCATCCTAAGAGAAGCAGACAGAAGGGACAGGTGTCCTCCACATGCCAGGAGACAGAAGGGCAGGGAAGAAGAGCCAGAGTCGCACTGTCTCTTCCAAGGGTGTGTCTCTAATGACAAGAGGACTTCTCAGTAGGTTCCGTGTCTAACAGAGGGCACCCCGACCCCCCAGCTGCACCAAGCTGGGGAACCTGGCTTTAGCACATGGGCCTTTGAGACTGTCTCAGATGCAAACCCTTTCAGTCATGAAGGAAAAGCCATCACAACTGACACTTCAGAATCCTGAAAGGTACATGTTGTATTCCATAGCTGCCTGCAGCTATTACGAACTGGGTTGCTGGAACAGAAGCTGAGGGATGGATGGGGAAGGGGCGAAAAGAAGAAGGGCCAAGACAACGTTTCACTGTTCAAAGCCGGAAACTTTAATGGCGCCAGACCTTTTAACAGTTTGGGCAAACCCTTCCCCCCCCCCTCTCGGGCTGAGTTCCAGTGGAAGTTGTCGAGCTTCTCTTGGAAGTCCTTGTCTTGACTGCTCAGGCAGCTGGGTGGGTCACCTGCTTAATTCAGGAATTCCTAGACCTGGAGGAACAATGAGCTTAACCTTCACTGAGCTTCTCCACCCTAGGATAAAAATTCCTGCTTTAACCTACAGCCATATTATGTCCTAACGGCAGATTCCTGCCCAAAGCCAGGGATTGTCCTTCACCAATGTCAAATTCAAACCAAGTGCATGACTGCCCCAATATGGCTCTGTACAGGTACAGATATCCGCCGCACTCTCTGTGGTAGACAGAGGAGAGAAGCCACTGAAAAGAAGGTGGTGGGCTGAGAGCCCACAGAGGTCTTCAGTACAGGGTCTCCAGATCCCCTCCCTAACCCAGCCCAGGAGAAACCCCCCCTAGCCTAATGATTTGATCTCTAGAGAGCAGACAACACAAGGCCCCGAACACATAGCACCGTTGAGGATGGCTTATTTACACCCCAAAGTGGACTGGGAGAACATGTCCACACTTCATGTCAAGATCCCAAGCTCTTCACCTCAGTGACAGACAGCGGCCGTCAGGATTCCATCCTCCATGCAAGAGGTGAAAGAGTTGTATTTCCCGGGACTCTGACTCCCTCAAAAGTAGGCTCCGTGTCCCTGCAGTGAAAGACTCAGCCAGAGCATCCTCCAGGGGCCTGACAAGTACCAAGTCCTAACCACAGCTCAGAGTTTTCTCTTGCAAGGTTACCAGATACTTGAGGAGAACCAGACACGAGAAAACAGTTCAACCAGAAGAAAATGTCAAACAGAAAAGACTCTGAGGACAATACCGGCAGGAAAACAAACCACAATGGCTCCTGGAAATTGTGCAAGAGAGGAAAGTATAAAATTTTCAAAGACAGTGTTGAGAGAGACAGCTAAGACAGAGAGTGAAAATGCTAAGAGCCCGTGAGAAAGATTACCTGCACAGGTCAGCTATGCGTACAATTGTGTAGACACAATGACACCCAAGCTGTCCAGTTACCATGGCGGCATAGCTTCACTTCTGGGTAAGAAATAGGAAGAGTGCAAGCACGTGGGAGGAGGGGAAGCTAAGTTTTCATCCTCAAGGTGTCTGCAGGGAAGTGTTGCCATGGGAATGTCCTTTGGGACAGGAAGCAGTGTCAAAAGAAGTGCAAGGCTGGCCATGCAGACTGTGAGGTGGAGGAAGACGGAGCCAGACTGTTATCTCTTCAACCCCCAGCAATGCGATGCTTCAAACACAGGTGTATATTACTCTAAAATAAATAAATAAATAAATAAAACTACAGGTGAAAAGGGAAACTAAGTAGACACAATTCTAGTTAATGTAGAATCCTTTTCGGCCACGAGATGGCGCCATTGGCACCTTGTGAAATCAACTAGACCCAGCAGGCTGATTAAAGATCAGCATTTGTCGTTTTCCATAAGACAGAATTCATGGAGGTTTTTTGGTTGTTGTTGTTTTTTGTTTTGTTTTTCTGTTTGTTTGTTTTTCTGTTTGTTTGTTTGTTTGTTTGTTTGTTTAAACAAAGTTAGAAACTAAGTGAACCATCAGATTCTTTCTTGCTGGACTTTTGTTGTGGCCCTATGTGTTCCCCTCAGGCCGCCAGTGTTCTCCAGGCCTCTAAATCCTAGACTGCGCAATATAACGGTTACTACCTCAGAGCCTATTTTAATTAAAGTCAACTCATATCTTAAATGCTATTTTGTGTTCAGTGGCACATTTGACACAATTAGTGGCCTCACATGCTATCTCAAACAGAAAAAGTACAGACAACACTCTTTGGTTTGGTAGGGCGGCACCTCTTGATAATGTCTGTCTCGCCTGAAGGGACTCTTTTCAGAATAAACCACAGGTTTCATCCTCCCCAAGGCCCAAGCTCCTCCAAGGCCATCTCTAAGTTGTCTTGATGCTTTCTCCATTTCTAGCATCTGTTCCTCCACAGGACAGTATTTGCTGGCTGTCCAGTGTGTATGTACCAGGTGCTGTTAGCCCCAGGAGCAAGTGGTACTCATTGACAAGCCAGACTTGCCTGACTCCTATAACCATAGGTGCTTTGCAGTGACTCATGGGAAAGAGGAAATGAATGAATTACCCCAGCGAAATCCTTCACAGTCACTTTCATAATTCTCCCCAGACCAGAAGTCTAAAAGTGTTGGCCACCCACTTGCAGAGTTAAGCACTAAATCCATAGCTTGGGACACCAGCTATGCTGGTTAGTTTTATGTCAACCTAACCCCAGCTGAAGACATGAGGGATGAGGGAAACTCAACTGAGAAAATGTCTGTACAGGTTGGCTGTGGGCAAGCCTGTGGTACTTTGTCTTGATTGATGATCTTTGTGGGAGGGCTCAGAACATGCTGAGCCTCACTACCAGGTCTCCTGGTCCTGGCTGCTCTAAGAAAGCAGGTTGATCAAGCCATGCAGAGCAAGTCAGGAAGCAATGTCTGCTTCAGTTCCTGCCTCCAGGTCCCTCCCATGCCTTCCTTTGGTGACATACTCATATGGTATAGATGAAGTAAACCCTTTCCTACCCAGTTTTCTGGTCCTGGTGTTTATCACAGCAACAGAAACCCTAAGTAAGACACAGGCCCTCCCAGAGGTCAGTGTATTGGTTTATCAGTCTTTTATAACCAAATGCCATGCCAAAGACTAGACACTTATGCAAGAGAACTCTCGCAGTTTAGAAGCAGTGGGTCCAATATCTTGACATAAGGTGTTAAAGGCCTGGTTCCTCCTGAGTCCTCTTTCCCCCTTGGCTTGATTACAATTGTCTTCTCCTTGTGTCTTCTTAGAGACTTTCATCTTTGCATAACAATTCCTGGTGTCTCTCTGGGTCCAAATGACCTTTCTTTATAAAGGCAAAACCCAAATTGAATCAGAGCTCACCACAATATCCTCACACTGATTTAATTAATTCCTCAAAGGCCCTGTCTCCACAGACAGCCACTTACCAAGGTACTAGGGACCAGACTTTCAGCTTGAGTATCTGGTTGGGACACAGGTCAGTCCATAATGATTAGAAATATGACTCTAGAATCTAAGAAAATCCATTCTGCTAAGAGCTGGGAAACATTGTTGCTGACTGCACCTGCGGGAAGGTACTCTCTCCTTTTGAGTCTGTTCCTCAGGGGCTGTTGAGAAAGTGACAGGCAATTACATACAGGAAGCATCTAGCAGAGTTGAGAGCATAGCAGGCATTTAGATCATTATAATCTTCCACCTTCAGTTCTCCCTCCAAATCCCTGCAGCACCTCCATCCTACAACCACCACCACACAGTTCTAGTCCTGGAACCCGGGGATCTCACCTAGCCATATCTGGTTCACACCCACCCTCTCTTCTATGAAAATCCTAGCCTCCGTTCCAGACTCATTCTCTTCGCAGGCCGGCAGTCTGAGGTCAGCCCCAGCTGGTCACTTGGATTGTTCATTAGAAGCATTCTTAGTTCCACATCATAACCCAACTCTCCAAGAGGAATTAAAACCTACGTTGCGAGTTTGACTTTCCCTGTACACCTGCTGACCTTCCCAGTTTTATAGGAGGTATTTTTGATCCAAGTCCAGCTTCCCTTGTTACCTTCTCTTACACATCTATCAAAGTGTCTCAGGCATTGCAGGCCGGCTGGTGACTATGAAATGCCTCACCATTCCCCATAACCACTGCCTGGCCCAGCCCCACTGAATAAATAACTGAACATGTGTTGCCTTCCCTGCACACAAGGCACATATGTAAGTAAGGCCTCTCCATCCAAGTCAAGGATACGGCACCCCATCCCAGCACAATAGGATGTCTCCCCACTGTAACCAGCACACCTTATGCAACCACAGAGCTAGCACAGATTTCATTCCCCTTCTTTGAAATTCTACAGACAGAAGTTTTGTTTTCTCTCTTGAAACTGTAGCAACCTTGAGGTAATAGAAGTTCTTTCTTCTGAAGTTGGGAACTTTTACCATTTCATAGAAAGGAATCAATCTACGGCTGTTGGGTCTGTGTGACTTTTATTGCTATAGTGCTGCCTCGGAGATATTATTAAGTAAGGTAAGGACAGGTTGACATTAGCATTGGTTGTCAAGTACATGCCCGGTGATTTGGTTTCTCACACAGTGTGGACACCCTGTGCCTTGATAGGATGGGGCAAGATGTGTGACATTTCATTACACTACTCAGGATCACATGCAATTTAAAACTTATAAACTGAGTATTTCTGAACTTTTCCACTTGGTGTATTCAGACCACAGCTGCTGTCTGCTGGTAACTGAAACTAGAGAAAGTCTAACAGTAGTGGTGAGGGATTGCTGTGTGCGTGGCCAGTGTTCACTGATTGGATAGCCATGTGTGAGTGTGTGTGTGTGTGTGTGTGTATGCATGCAATTTTAGTATAAAGAAACCATAAGAACAAATAAAAACAAATACAGGTTGCTAATTCTTGAGGGTAAAGGAGATGCTATTGTAAATGGTTGCAGTTGTATCAGCAAAGCCCATTTTTTTAGTTTTTTAAGTTGCATGGATGCCAGCTGACTATTAATTAAATATTGGGGAAAACCTCATTGTTTGATATCTACTGTTCCTGGAGAGCTTATTAACAGACACGGGATGGATGAGAGATCCTCCTAGCATAAGAAAACCGTACTTAAAATATTTGTCTTAAAAGAGATTTAGTTAGGACTTTGGAGTATAACTCAACAAATTCTTTTAATTAATATTTTATCTGGCAGGAAATATTTATGAGACATTACTGGCCTCATAAATGCAAATGGAATTTCTATAAATAGGTGGAAAAAATAATTTCCTGTGAGTGTCATATTCTAAAGAGAAAAACTTTAACTGGGAATTCAGTTCCTGCTTATGAAAGAAGGGAAGAGAAGCAAATGAAAGGGGGCAGAGGAGGTGTGTCTGCATGCTAATTAACAGAGGAGGTGTGTCTGCATGCTAATTAACAGTGAGACCACACAGCAGCCCTGCTACCTTCCTGTACCTCTCATTAATTTCCAGACAATGAAAGACACACTTAGCACCTGTCAAGCTCTCTAAGTAGTTCTGAGTAGTTGTCGTAAGTCACCCGGCAGCCCAGTCATTTATCTTTAGACGCCATTTGTGATCTCTCAAAGACTTGGGCTGGAAACGCCCAGACCACCCTACACTTCTGAACACTAGTCAGGACTGAAGTCCCACCCACCAGCTCTCATTTTCCAGGCCTAGGTTAAAACGTAGACATAGATTGCTCTGCCTCTGGTACAAGGTCCCAGCCCTGGGGGGAATATCTCGGAAGTGGTGCTGCCCACTCCGATTTGCTGCAGATTCCACCCTGTTCCACCATGAGCAGACAGAACACCATGTTTTCTACTGCAATCCAAAGGCCACTGCTGCTACAGGATGGAGCACAAAGCCAAGACTCAGCAAACAAAACTTCATGTTGGGCATTAGCTGGCCCTCAGAGCAACACGACGCAGCTACTCCTGACAACCAGACACCAAAGAGTTAAATACTCCCTACTGAGCCTTAAACCAACACCCAATGGATAGTTTCACGTCACCTTTACACAAGCTAAAGTCATCTGAATGGAGGGAACCTCAATTATAGAAATGACTCCATAAGATCTGGCTGTGGGGCATCTTAATTAGTGGCTCGTGGGGGAAGGCCCAGCCCACTGCAGGTAGTTCCATCCTTGGGCTGGTGATCCTGGATTCTAAAGAAAGCAAGCTGAGCAAGCCATGACAAGCAGGCCAGACAGCAACACCTCCCTCATGGCATCTGCATGAGCTCCTGCCTCCAGGTCCCTGCCCTGCTTGAGTTCCTATCCTGACTTCCTTCTGTGATGAACTGTGAATGAGGAAACAAAAGCCAAATAAACCCTTTTCCTCCCTAACTTGCTTTTGGTCATGGTGTTTCATCACAGCAATTGTAACCCTGACTAGGACAATGGATGAACACCAAGACAGTCAAAGTCCCTTGAGGGACAGACAGGCAGTTTCTACCGTGAGTCACCAAGGGCAGGTGCTGGCTTGGTGGCACTCAGCTCTGTTTGGGTGCTAGGACGGTGGCTCCTGGGTACTGTTTTCCAGCAAGACCATGGAGATGCATGTCTGACTCGGTGCTGGGCACGTTCCTCCTTGTCATGGAATAAACCAGCTTCCTACACGGTCATCATTCCCATGATAAATAATTCTCCCAAACACCAGAGCTACAACCTGGGATACACAAGCACAGTCAGGCTGTGTTTGTTTCTAGGGGCCAAAGACAGCTTACTCTAAGCCTGGTATTGGGGTGCTGAACCCCAAAAACTGTGTATCAGACAGAGAGGGGTTAGAGTTGGCACCACTGAAGGCACCACCAGTCACCTGCTGTCTCTCCCAGACAGCAGCCCTCCCTAGGCAATGACATTTCTGTCTGTTCTTCCTACGGTTCATGGTTCATGAGAATTGAAGAATAGAGAGTCCTCTATGTTCAAGGCCAGGAACAGTCCACAAAAGAGTGGGAGTTTCTGCCTGCAGGGAGAAAGATCTGGGCTGGGGTAGAGACTAACAATGGATTCCCCAGAAGGAAGGATGTTCAGGCCCCCAAAGCAGCAGCCAGTATGGTCTGTACAAGGAGAATGTCACACACAAAAAAATGAAATACATTCAAGACATCTATGCAGAGACCTGGATACAGAATAAAGCACAACGGACTGCAAGGTCGTTGGAAGCTTAAGGAAACACGCGCATTCGAGGGGCGGGGTGCCTTTAGTGCCATTGTAGGACAGCTTTCGGTTCAGCACACTTCTAGGGCAACAATGCACATCGCATCAGAAATGACATTATGTATTTTTTTAAATATTTTATAAAAAGAACTTTTGGGAACAGAGTGTCAGAGAAGACCGTGGAGAGTGGGCCACCCACCTTACTGAAGATGCTCAGGTCTCACTTGCCTTAGGGGGAAGGTCATGTTCATTTCAATGCATAGCCATTCCCACTTAGCTATAGATTACCCAGAAGGTGGCGGAAGGTAGAATGTCCCAAGAAAAGACCCATTCACTCCCCTTACCCCTTCTCTAGACTTTCCGGTCATAATCCGGTCCGGTCCCAGTCTCAAGAGCCAGACCCAGCGGTGGGAAACATCTTAAGGACTGTGACTCCTGGACTTCCAGGGGAATGTCCCCACCTGCTGCGTCTGATCTCTTGAAAGGCACGGAAGTTGAGTCAACAGCCCCGTCAAAGGGCCAGAGTGACTGAGCAGTCTCTCCCTCCAAGTCTCTGAGCCTGCATTTTCTGCCTAAGGAGTTCCTTCTCTCTGCTCCTCCGCACGCTCTACACACAGGCACGCGGGCGCTCACACACGCGCGGGGGCGCTTGCACACGCGGGCGATCACATATACACACACATGTACACGTGAGCTTTCCCACATACACACGGGAGCCTCTCACACACTCACATCCGGCGGCGCAGGTCTCTGACCCTACGGAACATCAACAAGGAGGTCTTGGAGGGAGGTGGAGAAGGGAGAATAGTGGGCAAGAGAGGAGGCTGCCTGCTCTCTCCGACCGGCGTCCAGCACCGGACTCCGTCCCAAATGACTGCGACCCCTACACCAAGAGCCCGCACTCATCTCCACCATATCCCCCATTGTGCAAGCATTTCCCCCCATTGCTGCCTTTCTTTGTGGTTCTCATTTGCCTGTGGCCCTTTAAATCGCGTTTTATCCTGAGATTCAATTGTAGGGGGACAGAGGGAGGAGAACGGGGGGGGGGGGCGGGGGAGGTTGGGGATGAGAGGTGATGGGGAGGGAGAAGAGAGGAGGGCGGAGAGGAGAGGGACAGCAGAGAGCCTCCCGCTGCTCTCCAGATAGAAGGGCGAGGCAGCCTGGTGAAGGGGCGGGAGGTTTAGACGCCTCCGCTAACTGGACCTGCGACACCAGAGTGGCTTAGGGCCGCTGCCGGTCTGTAGGCAATGCCTGAGGCTAGGGAATCCCCTGGAGAGCCCTGAGAGCCACCTGCACCGCCCTGGAAGGATCGCCAGAAGTTAGCCCCAAGGGTTCAGAGAAGCTCTCTGCGCTACAAGTAAGTTGTCTCCTTTCTCTTAACGTCCCTCCCCAGCCAGTAAATCCCCAAGCCGGACCCTCACAAGGTGTCCTGTGGTTCTAAAAGCGGGCTTTCCTCTACCGGAGCTTGTCCGCTTACGATCTGATAGGAACAAGATCCGGCGGTCCAAAGTTCAACAAACTGAAGCTGGCCTTAGCTGCCAGCCGCCCCAAGATTAGGAGTCCAGCCATCACAGGACCATGCACGCCCTGCTCCCAGCACCAGACCTGGATACCTGCGCGACTGAAACCTTCCATCTTTGGCTTGCCTGGCCAGGCCTTGGGAAGAGATAGAGAGAACCTTGCTCGCAGAAACAGCTCTACCTTCAAGTGGGGACAGAGATGGTCTGGTAGGGCAACCCCCGGGGGGGGGGGGGGTGTCTCCACCCCAGCTGCTTTCTAATCGAATTGAGAAACTGCTTTTGTGGTACCCGTCTTCTCAGCGTTGGTCACTACCTTTAAGCTTTCTTTCTAAGACTTATCTCTGTGATTGTTGAAAAGAAGGGTTAAAAGCAGGAGGAAGACAAGTATGCTGTAGCTTTTTCTTGGTGGGGTCTCTGTCAAAGTCTCATTCAAATGCAAGAGCAGGCCACGAGGAGGGGGCTTTTCTGTCCTGGGACTGTGGAGCAGTGCTCAGTGTTGGCTCCTTAAAATTTCATGGGATGGTCCCAGAAGACAGCGGAGGCTTTAGCCTGGCCAGCATCGTTCCAGGAGCCCGGGCTCTATCAAGGGGAACCTTTTTTTTTTCTCATGTTATGAGCTTTTATTTAAAAAGCACATTTAATACATGTTTAGTTTCTCAGATACACATCATTTCACTTCATATGCCACAAAAGCGTTTGAATATTATTCTCTTTACAAAACAGAACCTTAGAAAAACACTGACAATTTAATGTTTTTATAAAGTTTTTTTTTCCTCTCTAGTCGCAGTAATTTCATTATAAAACAATGGCTACCACAGAACTATGATATCTTTGGTTGCGATTAAAAAAAAAAACACTCAATGCTCCTTTAAGCAGCTAAAGTAAATAATACAGGTGGAGACACAGTTTATAATCATAGTGGATGGATATAACTAAAAATGTTTCAGAAATAATAGCTTACGTAGTTAACTTTTAATGTTTTATACATTATTTATATAATATTTATATATAAAATCATAGCTTGCTATATGTTGAATTGAAAGGACAGGGTCTGGGAGGATGTGCATGTACTTGATCCATACGGTCACATGTAGCCCTTCTTCACTTCCTTGGAGGTTCAGTAGAAGGGCCCCTGTCTGCTGTCTGGAGTGGGACCTTGCTGGGGAAGGACACTTGTGGATGGAGGATGAGGAAAACTCTCTACACAGATTTAACCCATGTGTTCTGCCCAGCAGAACCCAATGAGAACTGTCTTAGAGGCCAACCCCGAGACAATAGTGCTTTACACAGCAAGATCAACTCCTGCAAAGACCCTCAGGCTCCCTTGTCTCGAAGGGTAACCTTTTGGGCACAAGACCGTTTGCTACCCTGGTTCTCTCTGATCCCAAGGAACCAAAAATGTTGGTTCACTTTTTTCATTCTGCCCTTGCCCTTCCTCCTTCCCTTCCTCCCTCCCTCCCTCCCTCACTCACTCCTTCCCTCCCTGTCTCTATACTGAGGCTCTTTGATCAGCCAAAGATTGACCAGGCCTGTGCATCCCTGGCCCTCACAGGAAATCCTGGTATCTTATGCAGCACACAAGGCTCAAACCAGCCTCTCTGCCCGCCCCACTCTACTGCGACTTTGATTCGAGGAAGTTTTTTGAGCACACAAATTTTCAGTTGAACCCTAAGTCCTGAGGCCTCTGTCATCTCCCCATGCCCAGGCTAGCAACCACAGCCCCTCACTTTTAGAAATTAGGAGACCCTTTGTGGAAGCGTGAACTTCACAAACAGCACAAGTTCAGGACACATGCAGGGTGTCTTCTCACACACCACACTGTGACGCGGAACTGCCATTGCAGAGTCAGTCGCCAGGCACTTGCATGTGTAGAAACCCACAGACTTCACTTACTACTCCATCCCCAAGGGGAACCTTTTGAACACCAGGCAAACAGTGGGAGTATGCATGTTCACTTAGACTCTGCTCAGTGAAACAGAGACTAGTAATCCTGTTCCACAGGTTAGAGATAGCACAGAGAGAGGGTGAGTAACTGAACTCATAACCTCACAACGGGAGAGTCTCATCAGTATCGGACTTAAGTGTAGCTATTCTTTATCATAAGCAAGCTGCCTGGGACACGGGAACATGGAGAAGTAGGGAAAAGCAGTTAATATTTATGGAACTGGCGTGTTGAGCTGGGACAGGGTTCTGTGAGTTAACCAGGATGCAAACCCTATGGGACAGAACTAGGTTTTCTTGCTTTCTAGAGGGAACTAAAGCACAAGTATCTCTGGCACAAGAACTTATTTATTACCAAACCCTAACTCTGTAAGGTGGTGTTCTACCTTCCTAAAATCCACGCCTTTGCTTACGTACAGTCTCTCTCCACCCACTTTGTTATTTGAGAAGACAGGGTATCACTATGCAGGCCTGGTTAGCCTAGAACTCACTATGCCGACCAGACTGACCTCACAGAAATCCGCCCACCTCTGGAGTACTGGGATTAGAGGCATGTCTGGTTTACATGCATGCCATCTTGAGTTCCATTCCACCGTTTCCCAGGCGCTGGCAGGTGAACAAAGCACAGAGATGCTGTGAGATTTATAAAAGGATTTAATTGGGCTGTGCCATCAAAGGCTTTGCTAGATTCCTTGGGATCACAGACTTTTGAGCAGGTCTCAGATATACTAATCTTACAGGGGAAGGCTCAGCTTGCCCTGGGCGTCCTAGGGGACAGGGTGTACTTGGGAGCATGGCAGCATCACACCGCCCTTGAAAGAGGTACTATCACAGAGATAACCTCATCCTCCAACAACACCCAGGATCTTCCCCAGATTTACCACCTAGCTATCCAACAGAAAAAGGGCCCACCACCTCTCCACTGCCTCTCCAAGATGGCTGCCAACTGCTGACCTGGCACTCAAAAGCAGCATCTCTTGCTTAAGAGCACATCTGCTTTAAGCATAGACTGAGTGCGTTCTATGCTCCATCTAGCAAGCAGGTCAGTTGTGGGAGGAGAGAAGGCAGGAGGGAGGGCAGGAGATGGATGGAGTTGGTCATCCCTTCTGCCCAGAGCTGCTGCCTCTGTCCAGAGTTGTCCTAAGGCAGAAATTCCTACTCTGTAGAAAGTCAGATCTCAGAAGGATTCCCCAGTATAGAGTCCCCTGAGGCTGCCTTCCGGCATTCGGAACATCTCTTTTCTTGGGTCCCATGGACATAACAATGTATCCTTGTGACTGTATCCTGTTGGCCTTGCTTCCCTAGGTACATGATGCACAGGCTGTAATGTCACTCTAGGGACCTTACAAGTGCATGACTGGGTTTCTGATCCATGAACTCAATTGAAGAGCCTTCTAAGGCTTCTGTGGTCATCTGTGATGACGTTTAATACATAGCAGTGTGCTCGGTCTGTAGTTCCAATTCCCTCCTGGGATGTGGGGATTCTGAATACCTCCAGCCTTCCTAGGTAGGCAGGAAGTTCAAAGAGCTGAGAACTTCATCCACTTCTGAACACTTATTTAAAATCAACTCAGCATCCAGTTGATCACCTAGCATGCCCCAGGAATACATAATTGTTGGAGCTTTTCGAATGTAATCATTTGGGCAAGGTTGTTTTCCATTTAAGAGAACATTAGCTAAAGCTTGTCTGTATTTTCCAAGCAAATACTGATCAGATTTTTAGGTGGGGGTGGGGGGTATGGTGAGGGGTGGGGGGATTGCAGTGAGGGGTGGGGGTGCAGTGGGGGGTGGAGAGTGGAGGACAATGAGGCAGAATCGAGTGGGGGCAGGGATCAATGGGTGGCTTGGTTTAGCCATTTTTAGATTGAGCTTTTCACTGTGTGTGAGCTGATCACCAAGAGGCAGTGTTTCTGAGGGGACCCATCATCAGCTGACTACTAAGATACTTGTCAGTCATGGAGAAATTTTCCCTTCTCTTTTTCTTTCTTTTCTTCCCTCTAGAGACAGGAGAAAGAGAGTTCAGGTACAAAGAATTACAGGGAGAAATGTAATAAAATTACCTGAATGTATTTTTTTTCCCAAAACAATTTAGGAAGTGGATTTCTTTGAAATTATTTCCAAAGTCGGGAGAGGAAGTGCAGTGTGTGTGTGGGGGGGTACTGGGTGGCTGTCCTGGGTGTCTAGTTCCTCCTACCTTGGCTCTCTGATAAGAAAGCTATTCTTGTCTACAGAGCCCAGGGTGACATCAACCCTTTGCCAAGAGCTGTGTTAAAGCTAAATGTCAGACCAAACCTTTTAACACAGGACCCTGGAGATCCTGGCTAGAGCTTAATCTTATGTTCTACTGTCAGTCCAGACAAGAGCAGGCTGGGGGCAAAGGTCACGGATAATCTGACCAGTTAGCAGGTAGCGACAGCTCTTCCTGGTCTCCAAGGACAAGGGCCGAGGCTGACTAGGGAGTGTGGGAGAGATGATAAAGGAGATGGAGAGGAGCTGGGAGTGGCCAGCCCTGACTTAGCTGTTAAGGCTGCAAAGCTGCCTCTCTCAGCGGGAAAGAGACAAAGCAAGAATCAAGAGAACTCAGATGCCGCTTAGGGCTGAGCCTGTATTCTAAGATTCTGTCCCTCAGCCATCTTGACATCAGCTCCGGTCACTAAGAATTCAATACTTGGCTGGTCGGTGGTGGCACACACCTTTAATCCCAGCACTTGGGAGGCAGAGGCAGGCAGATTTCTGAGTTCGAGGCCAGCCTGGTCTACAAAGTGAGTTCCAGGACAGCCAGGGCTACACAGAGAAACCCTGTCTCGGGGAAAAAAAGAATTCAATACTTAAGAATTACTACTTGGTGGGCAGTGGATCAGAAGAGTGACCTGCATTTGGTACTACCTCTGCCTTAAGAAGATGCTTTTCTCTAGTGCAAGAGAAGCCATGAATGCCCAGGTCTCTAGGGCCCTTCATAAAGAAAAGTTGTCATGACAGCCAGCTAACTTTCATAGCAGCATAGAAACGTCGCTGAACAGCAGCTTCCCCTGCCCTGCCAGGTGGGCTTGCTTGTTCTGTAAGCCTACATCACGTGATGATGTAAATCTACATCACATGAACAACCATAGAGAGACACTCACATTCCTCAGACTGCAAGCGAAGCTCCTGCCTTAGGCAAGGCCTGGTGATAAAAGATGGACTTGTTTGTATACCATGCCTGCCCTGCCCTGCGAGGGGGTGTGATTTTCAGCCTAGCTAGCAGCTGACAAAAGAGACACAGGTAGAGAGTGGCTAGCAGGGCAGCCTCAACGAAGGCATGCAGGGAAGGCAAAAATAGATCTGCTAGTGGCCAGGAGGAGTGGCCTAAGAACAGGTAGACCCGGGACAGTGAGTAAACAGAATGGAAGGGCAGAGACTGAGAATTGGGGTCCCAGGCTGGGGAGCCTAGCCTCACCTCATCTATGACTCTTCCTCCACTTCTGATCAACACTCACACCAGCGCCATTTTACCTCCCCTCCCCCTCCCTGTCTTCCCCTGACCACTCCCACTCGTTTTGTTCACCCTGCCCTTCAGGGCCTTCTTATCTTACCCCCACCACCTTTTTATAAAAACAAAAACAAAACTATGTTCATCATTCTCTCATTTCTTTTATTAAACTTGTTTTTCCTTTTTAGATCATTGTAAACTTGTATGAAGTGTTAAGAAATAACGATCAAGGAACACTACCATATCCTCACCCGCTTTCTCTCAATACAAACATATAGCAAAACTGACAAAATGGTTGCCAATTAACATATCCTTCCATATACAGGGAACTCTGATATGTTTCTGCAGATCAACACATAGGTACCAATCACCCTGTCCACCGTCAACCCTGGCAGCTACTGCACTGCCTCCTATTTCTCCTTTCTTTTTCTTTTGGTAATATAAAGAATGTTATATAAATAGGATAATAATTAGGGGATTGACTGTTTTCGCTCAATATGATTACCTGGAGATTTGGATTCCTTTGTGTCTGTATGTCTGTGTATGTCTCTGTGTGTTTATGTTTGTATGTATATATGTATGTATGTGTATGTGTGTGTGTGTATGTGTGTGTGTGTATGTGTAAGTTGTTGCCGAGGGTCCATTGTATGAAAACATCACAGTTTATTTAGTTAAAAGGCATCTGAGTTGGTCACAGCTCAGAACTGTTATTAAAGTGCTTCTATTAATATTGATGAACTGGTTTTATGTGAACATAAGTTTCTATTTTTCCACCATGAATGCCCAGCAATGCAATTTCTAGGTCACAGAGTAGTGATGGGTTTAGTTAAATTTAAAAGAAAAAAAAGTCAAGGAGATGTATAAAGAGTAGTTAAGGACTCGCATTGCTCTTGGGTGGAATGGAATTTGGTTCCCAGCACCCATATTTGGAAGCTCACGATCACTCGCAACTCGTGCATGCCATCAAGTCTTCTCCTGCTTGAAGGAAAGCAAGACTAGATGTGGAGTCTCTGCTTCTTCCTCCTGGAGGCTCGAGGCTGGGTTAGCCTAGACGGGGCCATCACAGAGAGGAAGTCTTAGCTTGGCAGTTGTTGCGTTTTATAAAAAGAAAAAGAAGGCGAGGTATGGTGTGGGGGAAGGGCTGCCTCTGCGGGCCCACACTGAGGCGTCCCTTCCCCTGAGGTACCAGCCGCGCAACTGGTATAGAATAGAGTCATTTAGGGCATGAGGAGGGGAGTTGAGGGAGTAGTGGAGACTGAGATGGAGAGAGAGAGTAGAGGTGAGCAGTAGAGGCCAGCCATGAACAGAGGGAGAGAGAGGGGAGAGGGGATGGGGAGAGAAGGGGCAGAGGGGGAGAGGATAAGAGAGCAAGAGAGAGACAGAGGGCAAGCATCCCTGTTTATATTGAGTCAGGCACACCTGGCTGTTGCCAGGTAACTGTGGGGCGGAGCCTAGAAGAAATGCTAATAATTAGTGTACAGAACCCATCCGCAGCCAGTAGGTTTCAGCTGTAATTCTGGAGGACCGTGCCTACCGTACCCTGGGCCCCTGGTTCTTCCCATGCCTGGCCCATTTGCCCCCCTCTCTCTCCCAACGCGTTCCACCTTTACATAAACATTTGTATATTCACTCATCTGCTTTCTTGCTGTTTCCTCTTTGCAGTCTGTGTGATCCTCTCTAGTCATACTTCACGAATTGGCACCCGCCCAGGAAATCTGTCTCCCCGGGCCTTAGAGAGGAAACAAGGGGTTTTCATTTTGACTTAATTATTAATCCTCTTTATTATTTAATGCAGAATTCATACAGTGCGAGGTTACAATGAAGAAATAAATGTATTGGAATTACTCTATTTGCTTTCATAGACATAGCGGGCTTACAAAGAAAAAAAAATATGGATACAAATGTGGAGTAAACCTAAAATGAATTACTTTGATTTTCAAGCCCTTTTGTGCATGAGTTTTCATGCATCTTCTGCAGGGGACAGGGAGGCTGCCTGTGGAATCAGCATGCACATCACAGCCAAGTATCAAAGTGAATGGATGTGAAGAGCTGTGGGTAGCGCGTCAGTAGCTCTCCAGGGCCAGCCACAAAAGATCCCAGCTCCAGGAAGCTGGCAGTCAGCCCCCTCCACCAAGTACTTATATGTTTTTTTTTAACTCATTTTTTTTGTCTTTGTATTTACTGAAGGACTGAAATCCCTAAGGAGAATGCTAGACCTTTCTTTTTTTTTTTTTTAATTTTTTTTTTATTCTAGACCTTTCTTCTCTTACAGTTGCAGATAGGAAGACTGTCTCTCTAGAAAACTTACATACACCACTTAGTCCCTTCTCGACCTTACCTTTGTCACAAACTCTCAGTATTTTTGTTTCTGTAATGACAAGATGGCCTGGGGATTAGTCCACACCACTTCCAATTGGGTTCTTATTTCTCTCCAGCCCTGAGAAACTGATGCAGGAGACTTTATGACTTCCTTAGACGGGTGATAAGGAATCACCCAAGGAGGTCATGGGCGCCAGCAGCCAATCACCACCTTCACCTGGTAGCATGAGGCTCTGAAGACCTCTAGCTCATCTTCTGGTGCTCCTGTGGAGCCATCTGACCCTTTATTTGTGCAACTAGAAATCAGGGCCACCCGTGAGACCTGCAGTGAAATCACTCAGTGTCCTCAACTGCACCCTCGGTGGGTGTTTCTGAGGGTATCTTCCCAGGAAGAGGGGCATTACCTGTGCTCTCTCAAGTACCTCCACTCTGCAACTCTACAACAGACTAATGTTATCAGAGTCTCATGAGCCAGGGAAAGAACTTCAGAAGAACCCAATAAAACTGCAGAAGCCACTGCTACCCCATGGTGATAAGTCTGTTTGGTAGTTGTTCCAGGTGGTATTATTTCATATCACACCTGCCCTGAAGGCATCCCAACTAGATTGAAGGGGGCAGAGATATTACACCGGGACTTGACAAGATGGGATCTCCTGATAAGATGGCAACCAGTTCTTCAGCCCATGACTTCCATAGGCACTTTTCAGTTTTTACAAGGCAGAGATGGAAGAGACGAAGGCGGGCACCTACTGGATACCATGTGATCCGGGGAACAGCTGTAGCCAGGAGATGTAGAATTATAATTCAGAACGGAGATCACTGGATTCTGATGGGCAGGTAGAAGCCTGGGGAAGCGTGGGCTCTGGAGTCAGACCAGGGTCAGCTCAGTGTTAGGCTCTGTCTGCTTCCTCTTGTTAGGTGGCCTTGCGTGAGTTCCCTGCCTGCTCTGAAGCCCAGTCTCTATCTATACAATGGGTGCGTAATATTTACTACACAGCAATGTCAAGACAATAAAGGTAAAACCTCCAGTTCAGAGCTGTCAGTTTGCGAGCACACAAGCACACACACACACACACACACACACACACACACATGCACACACCACATCACTTACAGAGCTTTTCTGTAAAGAAGTCAGTACAACCCGCTGCCAAAGATACACTGGACATGTGCTTAAAACAAAGGGGGGAAGATTCTGAAGCCATGGGGACCATGACACAGACACGTTTCCAGGGATGCCTTGGTATTTACGTCCAGAAGAGGATCAGCTGAGTAACTACAGCAGCTTGAGTCCTCTGCCTTCCTCTCCAGCTTGACTCAGCAGGAACTTGGCCTATGAGGGGCCCTCAGCTAGCCCAAGGCTTCTGCTCACAACCCTGATGCCCGCAGGGCCCGCAGTGCCCGCAGTGATGACATGTCCCTTCTGACACCCGCTATTCCTAGCGTCAAACTGTCCCTGGCTCTACGATCCACGGAGTACCCTTTGCTCTACTCCTGGAGCAAGGCCTATGCTCACTCCCCTGCAAAGCAGCGAGTAATCTTATCACTAAGGCTATGGGAGAGCCTCTGCCTGGGGCCTTCTGCTTGGAGTAGAAATAAGAGAACCGCACATTCCCCCAAGCTCTCGAGAGTCCTAAGAAATAGCAGTACACAAGGTATAAGCACTGGAGCCTGCTCTCAGCTCCACAGTCTGCTGGGCCACCGTGACTGACTGCTAGTGATCAGTATCCACTGCATCTGAGACGGACGGTAGCAGAGAGGTTGCCTGCTCTACTCTGCTGTCCTTACAGCTTCCCTGACGGACTTGCATTTGCAATCAAAACTCTCTTCCCATTGAGAACCCCACCACCACCATTAGTAAAATGCAGGACTGTGGCCAGGTAGTTAGTGTGCTGTTTTCTGTAGCACTCTAGAAGGGGTGCTGGCTAGTGAGGAAAAAGTACATTCTTGGGGTACAGGGTGCTCTAACCAGCCAGCTGCATGGCAGAATGGACTGGGAGGACAAGGGAGAAGGCTGGGGTGATGGGAACAGAAGAAGACAGCCCCTAACCTGGCTCTGTTGGAGAGTGTGTCCAGACTGAAGCCCTTGCTTTCTTGTGCCCTGACTGACTGCCGGTGCTTGTGGCACTAAAGAGAAGAGAAAAGCTTGGAGGAAAATATGTGCACCACTTGAGCCCTTAGTCCCAGGATCACCGACACTCAACATACAATCTACCTTTCCTGGGAGGAGAAGGACCCTCTCCAGCTCAGTAGCCCAGAAATGTAACTTGGAGACAACAGGCCAACCATACCTCACAGATAGATGCCTTTTCTTTATCTTGCACAGTGTTTCCAAAGTTGAGTTCATTGTCACCACATAAAATAGAATTTCTGCTTTCAGTTTGCTTCTTGAAAAAAATTAAGCCAGAGTCTCAATACATAGCCTAGCCTGGTCTAGAACTTGCTATGTAACCAAGACTGCCTTTACCCTTACTGCTCTCCTGCTTCAGTCACCACAGTGCTGGGGTTAGAGCCACGTGCCGCCATGCCCAGCTTTGTCTTCAGATCTTTGCATTTCCAGACTCTCTAGAGGAAAGTAGTAGAGCCACAATCTCAGCTCCCCAGCATACTGTCAGGACACAAACCTTCCAGAAGTGCATGTGCACACAGCTTGCAAGAGTCCCCACCATGCCTTCCTGTGTCCCACAAGTTTGGAACAATTTTGCTTACAGTTCCCATCTGTTTGGATAATTGCTTTTTCCTAGACTAAAGAGAATCAAGTGTTTCTAGTTTTTATACAAATCATCCAAATCAAACCAGGTTTAGAGACACATACTTACAATCCCAACCACACTCCAGAGGTGGAGACAGGAGGATCAGAAAGTTGAAGATCTCCTTGTCTTGAGGCCAGCCTGGGACAATAAGTCATCATATTTAAAAAATGCAAAACAGGGTATGAGAAAACATTACATCTGAATTAAAATATGAGAAAGGCTGTGATCGGCATCAGTCCTTCCAGAGGGAGCCCAGCGCATCAGCTACTCACTGGCCTCTCATAACCTGATTTTGTAGATAGTAGAGTTCAGTGCTTATCATGGCTTCTGTTTGCTACCAGCATGCACACTGCACCCAGTAAAGTATTCAGGAGGAGTGAGGTATTTGCTCCTGGCAGAGGCCGACTCACTCAGGTGAAGAGTAACCCAGGGATGGGTATTAAAGATAGAACCAGTGGCCACTGCCAATGGTCTCCTTTGTAGAGTCTGCTCTCTAAGCAGATACTTCTGAGAGGAAAAGGAGGGCAGTGTTAGTGATTCTGTCAGGAGAGTTGATGATCCATGAACTATAGAGGCTCTCCATCTCCTTGGAACAATAAGGAACACTCAGGCACTGGGGATGCTGACCTATGGCTCATGGGGTATCAGTAGAGAAGAGCAAGGGCAGAGAAAACAGCCCTGGTGAGAGCAAGGAGAGAAGCAGCCAGGCTACTGACAGCCTGGGAAAGACAGCACGCAGTCAGTCTTAATTTAATTGGCTTCCTGACTCAGATCAGGTGTCTCTCCATCTGACTGCAAGCCAGGACAGGTTGTCTTGAAGCCATGGGAGCACAGAGCAACTTGGTCAGACTCTGAAGGCTGATGGGGAACAGCCAGCACTGATAGAGAGAGCTAAGAGGAACCTGGTCCTGACACTCAGACACCGCAGCCTTAAGCAAGCTGCTAATTGACTGTGATTTTGCGATTTGCAAAATCAAACTATTAAAAGGGACTTCATAGATGTGCGAGAGATGAGACAGTACACAGGCACCCAGCACAAAGACTGCCTAGGCATTGGATATCTGAGCCCTTATTTCTGCTTGGGCCTCTTGAAGGTTTTGTTGCTCTGTTCCCCTGTGGGCACTCTCTGTGCAACAGCTCAGCTGACCCTCCCTCACCTCCTCAGTCACACCAAGAACTGGGACTTGGCTTTCATGTCATTCTCTACAGAACTGACCTGTTGGTCATTGTGTTCTCTGGAGTCCAGTGTGTTGGTTGAAAGCAGAGAACAGAGCTATAGACTTGACTCACCTGCCTACGAGAGACCCTGGAACCAGAGCTGGTTGCCCTGTGCACTCAGGGTGGATGCAGCCCTGACTCTCAGGAAAATGCAGAAAGTCGTGAGCAATGATGTCACTGGGATGCCTTGTGACAAAATGGGGGAAATCCCAGACTCAGTAAGAACATGCATTTCAATAATAGCTCTCATGAATGGAAGGCAAATCAAAGCTGGTGTGGTGAGCTTCTTTCTAGGTTGCCCCAGCTCCAGGGCCCAGCCAAACACAAGCGTTCAGTGGGAACTCATTAACTGACTAATTGGCTGGCTGGCTGGATAAAGCCTTGTATCTTATTCCCTTGAGCTTTCATACTTAGTACCATATGCGCTATGACCCAAACTGATCTAGGCGTACCAGTCAGGAATTCAAGAATAGACCTTGCCTAAGTTGATAAACCCAATAGTTGCAATATGAGATGAGGTTTTTCAGCGAAGTCCCTGTTGGGTTTTTAAAGTTTTATTTCTGCTGGTCTTTGTGCTATTAAGCCTCAGAGTGCTCTAAAAATGGGGTTTACTCTAAGAATATGTTTGAAAAGCTAGGAAATCAAGATTAGCCCTTAGGGAAAAACTAACATTTTTGGTATGGTTTGCAATAGCTCTTGGGGATGGGGAGTTTAGACTGGCCCCTCCTGAAGGAAAAGGCCACAAGGTGAAGAGACTGGGGCTTGTCCAGTATTGACTTGTACCAAGCTACCCCCCCCCCCAGTTCCCTGAGCCCTGCTAATCTACTGTTCCAGGTACAGTCAGCACCTCTGTAGCCCCTCCCTGGCATCTGACAGTATTGCCATGATTTCTACGTCCAGCTGGGAGAGTCTATAAGTATCTGGAGCTTTTCTCCTAACAACTAAGTGGCCACCAGCAGACTAGGGGACAGAAAAGATGTGAGAGGAGAATTGTGTGTTTGTTTGATTGGTTGGTTTGGTTTGGATTTTCAAGGCAGGGTTTCTCCATGTAGTCTTGGAATTTGCTCTGTAGACCAGGCTATCCTCAAACTCAGAGATCTGCCTGCCTTTGTTCCTGAGTGTTGGAATTAAGACATGCACCACCATGCCCTTCATGTTTTGTCCCGGTAGGCATGATGTCTTAGACTGCCCTCTGGACTGAGAGGGTGTCAAAAACCTCTGTCTGTCACATTCTGCAAGGCCAGGCTGTCATCCTCAGGTCTCAGGACTCCTGGGTTCTCACTGAGTTCTGGGGCTTCTGGCCTTAAGGGTTCTCAAATTCCCTGCTCGGGGATCACATTCTAATGCCCATCTCTCTGCTCAGAGCTACCCTCCCACCAAGGCTTTCTAGACCCCACTGCTCATGGGGCCCACTTCCTTCCCAAAGCATCTCTACACTTGGCTGTCTCGGGAGAGTCCCAGGTTCTCAGGAACAGGAAGCAAGCAAACTGTTATAGGCCAGCCTCAGAGGAACTGCTCACAGCCCCTGGCCCAGCTTTGTGTGAGGTAAACCAGCCAAAAGGAACCATTCTTAGAGAGTTCTCCAGACACTGTCTTTGGAGGTGAGGCAAGAGGTTCCTAAGTGTGGTGTGGAAAGTGGAGGAATCCAACTGTACAAACAGAGCTTCCTCGACAGCACTGCCTTGTGTGTGTGTGTGTGGGGGGGGGAGGGCTTAAAATCATAATACATCATGCTTCCTGGCTGAGATTTGGAAGCTCCCATTTTCCCCTTTTGCAAAACAAAGACAAAACAATCTCCCTCACTATGAAGGATATGGAGCCATGGGCTCTTGAGGCTCTCACCCTTGGCCTTAGGATCCACTGTTCACGTTCCTTGACTAGTGATGCACTCAGGGTCTGCGAACTGAGGCGACCTGGTTAGTGGCCAGCAGATCCTACATTGAGGAACCATCTCTGTCCCGTCCCCATGTCTGCTGCAGCAGATGACCAAACATCTAATGTCTCAAAACAGCATCCACGCAGCATGGGAGTTACAGCCACGGTGTGATCATGACCCTGTTCAGTTCCTCACAGGGAACCTGAGCCCCTCTTCCCTCCTCCTAGGGATGGGAGACATCCAGGCTCTGTCCTTGTAACACTGCGGCTGCCTCGCCAGCCATGTCTTCTCTGTTCTCAGAGGTAGTCACTTTCTTGCTGTGTAGACCCCTCTGTCTTTAAAGAAAAGAAGAAACCTATTGACTCCTGCCTCAGGAAAGCCAATGCCCTACCTCAGAGGGTGGCTATAATTAGACCAGGTTGACATCACCTTCAAACTATACCAACCATGGGAACAGAGTCCCCAAGTCCAGGGGCTTCAGAGAGTGTCTATAGGAAGAGGGATCATGGGGTAACTTAGAATTTTGCCTGGTTAACTGTATAACTGGATATAGATTCCATTTAACACTCCCTGCTAACCAGGGCACATTTGAGAGGAGAGAGGCAGCCCAGCCACCAACCTGCTTGGAGCATTTTCATATTTTAACACTGCAGTGCTAAGTTAGAGAGTTGGGATTCCTTTTGTAGGTCATTAGTCTTGCTTATAAAGGACACAGACTCAAAAGGACACTCTAGGAGCATTTTATTAGAGTTCGAAAGAAAACCTATAGGCCAGACAAGGTGAAGAAAGGGATACATAAGAGAAAGGGAAATCTCCATGTTGTCTAGAGCTGTAGGTCGCCCAAAGTGTCAGGGAACGGACACTCAGGATTTCCGCTGGTATCCAAGCAACCAAGCAAGCAACAAACAAACAAATGATACAGAGAGAAGGAAAAGGAAACATTGTTGCTATTATTATTTAGTTACAACTTAGAAAAGTGGGCAGGCTTAGCAGTGTGCGTGGCAGAAGCTTATTTAAAAAGTGTTGTTTTATTTTCTTGTATGGGTATTTTGTATGCGTGTTTGTCTGTATACCATATTCCCACCAGGCCCACTGAGGTCAGAAGCAGGTATTGGATGGCCTGGAACTGGAGTTAGAGATAGTTGTGAGCTGTCTTGTGGGTGCTGAGAACTGAACCCCAGTCCTGTGGAAGAGCAGCCAGTGCTCTTGACCAATGTGTCACTCCTCAGGCCCATGGCAAAAAATATCAAAGGCGGCTGCATTGGAATATAAGTTCATCCTTCCCATTAGAGGTAATTATCTCTTAAATTGATTTAGCAAGTCTTCACTGGAATCAACTTTCCTGTGGGATAGACTCCGGGCCAGTGATCGATAGTCCTGGCTGGATTAACTCTTTTGTTTTTCTTATTAATTAAAATTTTTCTCATATGCCAAATTTTGATCATATTCTTTCCCATTTGCCAACTCCCTCCAGATTTTACCCACCTCCCTATCCACCCAACTCCATGTTCTTCTCTCTCTGATTTCCGTTTTAGCAGCAGACATCAACTGGGAATAGTTCCTTTTTTGGGAATGGGACTCTGTGCCCACTTCCCTCTCGCTGCTGGGATTTTTGTCTGGTTTGAACTTATATAGGTCTTATGTATGCCACACCCTCTATGCATTCATATATGTATTAGTTCCATTGTGTCTGGAAAATACTGGTTCCTTGCAATCATCCACCACCTCTGGCTCTTACAATCTTTCTCCTTCTCTTCCTCAAAGATCCCTAATCCTTAGTAGTGGTGGGTGAGTAAGTAAGGGGGTGGTATTGATAAAGACATCTTATTAGGACTGAGCACTACAGAGACCTTTACTCCCCGCATGCTATCCAGTTGTGGGTCTCTGTGTTAATGCCAAACTACTGCAAAAAGAAGCTTCTCTAATGAGTTGAGCAATGCACTGATCTTTGGGTACAGCAATATGTTATTAGGAGTCATTTCATTGTTTTTATTGCCATGTTTCTTTAGCAGAATAATAGTAGCAGGTTTTCCCCCATAGATCCGTGGTCTATCTAGTCTAGTTCTTGGCCTCTTTAGGAGTGTCCAGTATGGATTTCTATTATAGAGTGGGCATTAAATCCAATTTTGAAGAAGTGGTTGGTAGCTGCCATCACATTTGTGCCACTATTGCCCGTCTTGCAGGCAGGTCTCGAAGAGTTTGTATCACTGAGTGATATCTATGATCACCTTTCTCCTCTGTAGCACACAGAGAACCTTCCAGCACCATGAATGCTAGTCAGTAGGGACGAAGCTTTCGGCTATGGGTCAGATCAATTTCTTCATGTTTGACATAAGTGTTGTCATCAACAATAGGCCTTACCATAAGGGTGTGGAGTGTAACCAGTCTCGTGTACTATTTTGAAGGGGACATCTAGAGGACCCCATTGACCAGTGACTCAACATTAATGTTTTTCCTTATTTCTTTCTTTTCCAGACAGGGTCTCTCTACATAACCCTAGCTGTCCTGGAACTCATTATACAGACCAGGCTAGAACTCACAGAAATCTGTTTGTCCCTGCCATTGTCTCCCAAGTGCTGGGATTAGAGGCATGGGTCACCCTGCCCACCTTCAACATTAATTCTCACAGGAGGAGAGAATAGTATGTCTGTTCTAATCTTTATTGCAGATCTGGACTACAGATAACATTTTTGACTAGAGGGTAGTTATGGCCCATTAATAGGTCTCAGTAATGCTTTGAAACATACACCCTTTCATATATAACTTAAACATAAGCAAAGTTGATGCTTTCCTGGCCACCATCGATGGTCTCCAATGTTTTCAAACCTTATCTAAACACCTAGCACACTAATCAGGCTTACCGAGAATAGTACCCAGATCTCTCAATAGGGACATGAGTATGTCCTCCGCTGTATGTCTTTCTCTAGTGTCCCCTGTCACATGTCCCAAATCTTAACGTATTCAGATGGTAACCTACCACATGTTAGAGAGAGAAATGAGGAATCCAGAAAGATGTTTGTGGTTCTTATTTTCATAGGTGGGAAACTAAGACTCTTAATCCGGTGCTCCTGGACTCCTAACATCCTAGACCACACCGTGGTCCAGAGCTTTTTGCACTGTGCTGGGTGTCTCGAAGCACCCTTTGCCCCAAGGTCTAGTTAATGAATGTCAGTTTCACCTGTGCATCATCTCAAAGACAGCTCCTTTGATTTGGCCTCCTTTGACTCTCTTCACCTGTGTTTCATATCAAAGAAACTAACCTCCTTTGCTGGGCTTGAAGCTGTCTTTGCAGAGACCTTTCATCATGTTGTAGTAATTCTTCCCATCCACAGGCAAAGGGGGCAGCCAGAAGATAAGAGCGGGAACAGGGTGACCAGGTGTAATAGGATTCCATCAAGTTGGAAGCTGGATTCCATCAAGCAGTCAAGGTTCTCAGTGTGCCTCTGGCAGACCTGTGCCTTTGTTCCTGCCTCGCTGCTACACACAACTCTACATACACTATGGCTTCAAGAAACAGGGCTCAAGTGTAAAGCACTGGTAGGCTGAGCCTGTCTTTACCTGCTTCACTGTTCTGTGTCTAGCTCCCAGTTCAGGTGATGGACTATAGTAGTTCCTCAATTAATATTCACTTAATGGATATAAAATTAATTAAATTGATCCTAGTATCCGATTTTAAGTCTTCCTATATTGTGCCTGAAAATCTCTTTGTGTGGCTGGGCACACAAGCACTGGAAGCCAGGATTTTCCAGGATGAGCCTGCTCTTAAGTTTTGAACAAATCTGTGTAGTAATGGTTCCACGACCAAGCAGCTTAATGCCTACCTGGTAAACACCACTGAAAATTTAGGTGCTTGAACTGTAGATGTTTCCTCTCTCTGTATGCTTAAAATTTGGGATAATTGAATATTACATTGCATTTAAATTCAAGGGAGGAGAGATTATGAATTTATACAGTCACACAGCTTAACCACAGAGACACGGTCTGAAGAAAATGCACTATTAGGTCATTTTGTAGAGCTTGTTTATTCAAATTAAGATGGCCAAGAGCAGGCTGTATTATGCTATGTGACATTGTCTTAGGGGACCAGTGTTGACTTTGCAGTCTGCTGTTGATTATAGCACTATTTATTATTAGTATTATTGTTGTTGTTGTTGTTGTTATTTGTTTTTTTGGATTTTTTTTTCGAGACAGGGTTTTTCTGTATAGCACTGGCTGTCCTGTAGTCTAGACTGGCCTTGAACTCAGAAATCTGCCTGCCTCTGCCTCCCAAGTGCTGGGATTAAAGGCATGTGCCACCATGCCTGGCTGACCTGCAGAATTCTTAACCCAACCAAAGACTGTATGACTTAGTCGTCATCACAGACTGAGTGCCACAAGGAATATTTTTGGCCTATGCATGGCTCTTAACTCAGAAACTTGCAGCCTTCTCCTAGAGCAAAACCAGGGCAGAGGTGTCCTAGGAAATACCATTGTGCTTCTAATATATCACAGGGCCCTCTCCTATTAGAAGGCAGAAAGGGTATTAAAAGAAAACAGTAAAGAAACTGTAGGGCGCAAGACATGGAGGAAAGGGGAAGGGGAAAGTCCCGAGTCCTGCCAGAGCTCTCTGGCACTGGATGGGAAGATGCAGGAAACTGTCTCGTGACCCCACAGGCCACGGCAGGATGGCATCAGGCCCTGTGAGGCCACCGGACCCCACTGGGAAGAAAGCACAGTCCAGGGTCTAGAGGACAGGTTCTAGCTCTTGGGCATCGCAGGACGCCCCTGGATTTGGCAGAGTAGGGAGCACCAGGGCGGCAGCAGCCCCGGGGCCAAAGGGAAAAGGGCAGGAGTAGGGGAGGACACTGGGTGGTTCCGGTGCGGGCGAGTCCTTGGTCTGGCCTGGCGGCTGCTGGCGGCTGCTGCCGGCTGGGCTTCACCGCTGGACCGCGGATAGGTCTCCCTGGCGGGAGATTAGACGTTGCTCTTTAGGGAAGGGACTATTCCATTACTCCAGCATGATGAGTCAGATGAGAAGAGGCAGTCCATTGGTTTTAGTGTTTATTGTAGAGAAGTGGAGAGAGGGAGAAAGTAGAGAAGTTGAAGCCGGCCATGGCCACGTGGAGAGAGGGGGAAGGGGACAAGAAAAAGAACGAGAAGGGAGAGGGGGAGAGTAGGAGTGAGAATGAGAGAGAGGAGGGGGCAAACAGCCTACCTTGCCATTCATTGCCAGGTAACCGTGGGGCGGGGCATACCTGGCTGTTGCCAGGTGACTGTGGGGGTAGAGTCCAGCCAGAATACTAGGGGCTTGGGGTGTGGCCCTACATGACTGATGGCCACAGAATTGTGGAGTTGAGGGCCTCGTGGTGTCAGGAGCCTAGTGTCTGGGAGCATGGCTCACAGTTGGTTCCATTCCTTGTAGAATTCTCCAGAGTAAGCCTCACTCAACCAGGCTACAGACTGCCTTTCACGGCCCCACAGAAACAATGCAGAAAGTCAGAGTGCACGCTCCCATGTGCCCAGACTGCCCATTCCCATGGCCCTGCCGTAGACCTGTCCAGCATGTGTGGCTGGAAGAGTCACTACAACACCAGTTGGAACCCTATGTGGGTTGCCGCAGCTGGGTCACCAGGAGCACGGTGGCTTTGGGGTCACCGTCACACCTCACCAGATTCTTGGTAGAAAGACTCACCCCAGGGGCAGAACAAAATCCTATATAGTACTCTGTAAAGCGTTTTCCTTCTTCTGTCATTTATCTTTGTAAATGCCATATTTGAGAACAGGGAGCAGGTGGCTGTGTGCAGTGTGGAAATGGCCGATGGGTGTCTGAGACAAATGGCCCTTCGAAAGCGTGACTCTTCAATGTGACATTTTAAAGGTTACCTTGAAATTGCCTAGGTGGCAAAGGAAAAGATGTGTTAGAGTCATAAGATTTCTCAAGATGACCGAAATTACCTTGGTTGGCCAATGAGGACAGGTGGTTCAGTGGTCTGGGTCATTGGTATTTTGATTTTGTCCCCAATCATCTCTACAGTCTTGGATCTGTGCCAAAAAGAATTTGTACAAGACATAAATAATATAGTTAGAAGACAGAGTTTATTACAGAGTAACACAGGACACCCTCAATTAACAAAGAGAACATTGTGTCAATGTACATTGTAGGCAGATTACACTACTTCTAGTAGACCTGGAACAGACAGTTGTTTGGGGGCTTATATCTTTTACCTTGACAAAATATCTGAACAAAAGCACCTTGTGGGAGGAAAGGGTTCATTTGGCTTATAACTTGCAAGTAAGTCACCTTCCATCATTGAGGTAGGGATTGGAATTCAGGGCAAGAACCCAAAGCAAAAGAATACTGGTCGCTGGCTAATGTCTGACCTGCTCCCTACCTCATGTTCATCTAGTGTTCTTATACAACTCAGACCCACTTGCCTAAGGATTAGCACCACCCACAGTGGGCTATGCTCTTCTGCACCAATCATCAGACATTGGCCAAAAGCCAATCTGATGTAGGCAATCTCTCAACTGAGACTCTCTCCTCCAGTGACTCTAAAACGTGTCAGGTTGACAGCTGAAGCTAACTAGTACAACATCTTCCCCAAGGAGAATTTTCCTGCCCAGAAGACTGGTGGGCTAATTTTAACTGACTCTTACAGGAGCGGGCATTGGTATGTATAGAATACACACTGGTAGACCTGAAATCAGCTTTTAAATAGTTATAAATGGATGATGTCAGAGAATTCAGGATGTCCATCGAAGAACCAGATTGGACTCAGGTCCCTTTCCTCTGACTAATAACTAGAGTCCTACAGTTCCTGTCCTAGGCTTCGCATGATCTTGATTATAAAGAAGGGTTCCACCTCTCATGTCTACCAAGCCCGCTAATTTCTAATTGGCTACCTATCAGTTCATAGAACACTCACCAGAATGGTTCCAAGGAGTTCCATAAAAAACTCAAAAGTGTCAGGGAACTTCCCAAGAGGGATGGCCTACAACTGGATTCCAAAGAGAGACATACCAAATCCCAGGGTGAATATCCAGAGTGTGTGCCTGGATTGAAGCCTGCACTAGAAAAGTGTTGCCTGAAGGGGTCACAGACTGGGAAAGATATTTTGTTTCTCAGTCAGTGCAATAAAGAAAATGATGGCCTGTGAGAATTATCCATCCTAGAAAGTGTATTCTTGTGAAACCCAGGAAACAATGTTTATGAAGGATGCTCTGTGGTATCATATGCCAGGATCAGGGTTCAAAGAAGATTTTTGAGCTATAAACACCATACCATGTCTTTAGGATTAAGCCTCTGGGCTAGAGCAAGGTAAAATCAGATTCCAATGCTGCTTCAAGCATTGTTTCCACAACTGAAAAAAAAAAAAAAAAAGGCAGATTAGCTCAGCACCACAGCCTCAACAGGAAGGCGTCTGTTTGAGTCCAGCCTGAGCTACATAATAGCCTTCCAATCAACCTGAGACTATGTTAAAATAAAAGATAAACAGAAAACGTAAACAATAAAAGAAAAATGGACAGATTATAACTGTCTCATCACTTGTGGTAGGATTAAACAAGAAAATGGAGTGACATTTCTTAGCTCAAAACTCCTGCCTCCCAAGTAAGCTGTTCTCAGTAACCAGAGGGGTTCGCAATCTTTCCTGTCTTTATCAGTCTCAGCACATTTTAAGTGGACTTGTGCAGAATGTCAAGGAGGCAATAGACGGAATACTCCAGGACTCCACATGTCTCTTTGAAGTGGCATGCCCTCTAAAAGCAGTCCTTTTGAAAGCCTTGGGGTACAAACATCCCATCTGTCTCAATTGCTCAAGACTAACTAGATCAGATTTTTCAAGGGTGCGTCTACACAGTGGTTGTCGTTTTAATAAATGCTCAGACGGCCCAGGCTCCCCACTCAGACAGCAGGACTGACCACTCACTGAACCAGACACAAGCTGTCGTGTCCTTTCTGTCAGCTGCTAAAGGATCCCCAGCAAAAAGAAGGGAGACAGTGGGCCTTAAAGGACAGCACAGGCTTGGGTAGGAATCCAGCATCAGCTGTCATACACTCCTTAGGTCTTCGCCTGCTTTCTTAATCATCCTTGCATTCTTCACTATGTAGTGTTTTTAAACCAGTGTGTGTCATGTGGTCTACCCTGGGTGTCTGGAATGTAACAAGGAACAGAAGATCACAAAAGCCTGCTCTTGAGGACCTTGTATCCTAAAAAAAAAAAATGTTAAAAGTCCACATGAGGGGAAGGAGAATGTGTCAATGGTTAAGAACACTGGCTGTTCTTACAGAGAGCCTGGGTTCATTTCCTAGCATCCATATGGCACCAGACAACTGTCTGTAACTCCATGCCCAGGAGATCTGATGCCTTTTCTGGCTCCATTGACACAGGCATGTACATGATAGACATATAAATACAGGTAAAACATATATATATATATATATATATATATATATATATATATATATATATATATATATATGACAAGTAATACTCTAACTCTGGCGGGCAAGATTATAAATTATTATAAATGCCATTATAAATGACAATCCCTAGAGTTCCCAGAAGGATGTAACCTCCAGTTCCAAATCTGTACTAATCAGAACAGGGCACCTCACTAATGATAGTATCATTTTAACCCATTGTATTCAGCTATGGCCGGTGAATCTAGAAATGCTATGAATCAAGACATGGAGATAGGAATCACTTCCCAGGACTACAAGAAGATTCCAAAACAGGCTCGGGATTACATCCCCATTGCCACGGACCGCACTCGCCTGCTGGCAGAAGGCAAGAAGCCACGCCAGCGCTACATGGAGAAGACCGGCAAGTGTAACGTGCATCACGGCAACGTTCAGGAAACCTACCGCTACCTAAGTGACCTCTTCACCACCCTGGTGGACCTCAAATGGCGCTTCAACCTTCTGGTGTTCACCATGGTCTACACCATCACCTGGCTATTCTTTGGCTTCATTTGGTGGCTCATTGCTTATGTCCGAGGTGATCTGGATCACGTGGGTGACCAAGAGTGGATCCCTTGTGTTGAAAACCTTAGTGGCTTTGTGTCTGCTTTCCTGTTCTCCATTGAGACAGAAACAACCATTGGGTATGGCTTCAGAGTCATCACAGAAAAGTGTCCAGAAGGGATCATCCTCCTCCTGGTGCAGGCCATCCTGGGCTCCATTGTTAATGCCTTCATGGTGGGGTGCATGTTTGTAAAGATCAGCCAGCCAAAGAAGAGAGCAGAGACCCTCATGTTTTCCAACAATGCTGTCATCTCCATGAGGGATGAGAAGTTGTGCCTCATGTTCCGGGTAGGGGACCTCCGAAACTCCCATATCGTGGAGGCCTCCATCCGAGCTAAGCTTATCAAGTCCCGGCAGACCAAAGAAGGGGAATTCATCCCCTTGAACCAGACCGACATTAATGTGGGCTTTGACACCGGTGACGACCGCCTCTTCCTGGTATCCCCACTCATCATCTCCCATGAGATCAATGAGAAGAGCCCTTTTTGGGAGATGTCCCGCGCTCAACTGGAACAGGAAGAGTTCGAAGTTGTGGTCATACTAGAAGGGATGGTAGAAGCAACAGGTAAGACATTTTGCCCTCCTCAGCCATGAGATCCACTCCCTGCTCTGAGGAGCTTAGACTGCTGGGGCTCTCACAGGTGCAACTTTGTGTGCAAGAATCCCAAGAGGACAGTGAGGGCAGTTCTATCCCTAATGTGACCTGAGGGGCAGTCACCCAAGATAGAGAACCAGCAATAGCTAACATGAGCTGAACTCACCACCATCTAGGCATGGTTCTAGATTTTAAACATATATTACAACACTGGGCCTCTAACACCTCCATAAAAGAGAATTCATGGTTTAGAAACAGAGGCTCAAATGTGACCAAGCACCAGCAAGCCAGGAGAACCCCAGAGCCAGCCCTCATGTCCAACAGGTCAAAATACTTCCTGTCCTAAGACACTCAGTGACTGGAAACCCTGGGCTGAGTAAAAGATGTGGCCATGTTGTTGAGATTTCATAGATTTATACATCAGTAGTTCTCAGTCTTCCTAATGCTTTAATCCTTTAAATGCAGTTCCTCATGTTGTGGTGATCCCCACCAAACATAAAATTATTTTGTTGCTACTTTCTAATTCATAATTATAAAATTTGCTACTGTCTTGAATCATAATGTCAGGACATATGATATGCAACACAGAACCACTGCTATACATGCTGTGGACCTCATCATTAGGAGAGGATAGTTTTGTCCTCTGTTGCTGTGATAAAATATTTTGACCTAAAGCAACTTGGAAGAGGAAAAGGTTTATTCTTTATTCATCTTCTAGGTCCATCATTGAGGGAACCCGGGACAGGCATACTGCTTGCTGGCTTGATCTCTCTTGCTTTCTCAGCTTGCTTTCTTATAATAAGCACAGGCCCACCTATCTGAAGGTAGCATCACCTAGAGCAGCTGGATCCTCCACAACAATCTTTAAACAAAACAATCTCCCGCCCCCTACATTCCCACAGGCCAATCTGATGGAGGCCACTGAGACACCCTCTTCCCAGGGGACTCTGGGTTGTGTTAAGTTGACAAAAATTAACCAGTTCAGATGGTACCCAGTATGCAGCCTTTTTTAAGTTCATAAGTATTCCCCCACAACCCTTATATTTAAGAGGACTTTTGTGCCAGATCTGCTGAGAGCCACAGACACTACCCTCATGGCCAGTCCTCCTGCATCTTCGGAAGGAAAATAATCCAACGGATGCTGTATCCATCTTCCTTTTCCTTCCTTCTCTTTATTTGACCACGTGGACTGAGCAGCAAGCAGACGCTGGGTGCTGACCTGTTCGAAAGTCACCCGTGCTCAGAATAATGCATCGGTTTCAAAATCTTGCAAATAGCATTTATAGGATTTCCATTCCCTTTTACAGGTCCAGATACTGGATCTCAAAAAGGCCTAGGCAGACATTACGTGATCATACTCCACTTTCACTTACAAGTCTCCAGATTTCTTTTTTTACATATCATACCGGTCCCCAAGATGTTAGAGGCTTGTTAAAGGTGAACAAGTGTAGCTCATCAGCCCTTGGAAATCTGTTTGCTGGCTGGGGGACTCAGACAGGACCTCTATAAACCTTCTTAGTTCCAAGTCAGAGTCAGGCAGGGTGATGGCAGGCCCTAGGGACTATGCCAAAGGCTGCCTGGCCATCTGCTGGAGGGCCGGAGCCTAGCCAGGAAGCATATGGTAGCAGCTGGAGGAGCCCCTGGGGCTGAGGACAGTCAGGAAGCAGGACGCTGATTGGAGTACGTGGGGACTCTAGGGTCAGTGTGTCCTTGGTAACAGGGTCAGCATGGAACACAGGATCACTTTCTAGGGAAGGAGCTCCTCTCTGCAGTCCTGAAGAGGGGGTCAGCCATGCACAGTCTCACGGATCCCTGGTGATATGCTCCTTACCACCAGCTGTGCAGGAGGAGAGCACCCACAGACACCCCTGGCAGAGGGAAGAGAGGCTGACGCTGTTTTCCTGATCCTCTCACATTTCCCTGAAAGCCCTGTCCTATACCTCCCCGCCCTAGCATAACCTGTGCTAGCTAATCTATGTCCTCTGTCTGTGGAACTATGAGGGCCACTGAGACCACCTACTCGCAAATGGCCTGAGTTGTTCCATGGTCATGTTCATGGAACCCAGCCTGGGCATGCATTCAGACACAGTTTGAGCAGCATAGTTCTTCCATACCCTTCCTATGTGAGTCTGGGCAACGTGCTTGTCTTATCTGCAAATGAAGAGGGTCTATCTCATGTGCTGGTGGGAAGACTAAAGGATCAAATGGAGTGCCACAGGTGAGACACAGAACTGATCTGTTCATTGAAAGGTAACAGTTGTAAGCAGCCAGGGTCTGTGGCTACAGGATAGCCCACGCCATTTCCTCAAAGCACAAACAGAAAGAACAATGGGAAGAGTCCTGAGTGAGGCACTCTTGTGGGAGTCCTATGCTAGGGTCTTTTCAAAGTCCTGGAAGCCTGCAGGCACAGAGTGGGGTGTCTAGTCTGGCTGATATCCAGGTTGGGTATTTTTACCTCTGCTGGGCTCATGGGTATACAACCAGGGGGAAGTCTGAATGGAGAGTCCTGAGTTGGGCAGGTATCACCCTGAGAGCAAAGAGAGGGGTGCTTTGGGGGACCCAGGCTCAGATGAGTGGGAAGCAAATCTTGGCTTTGCTCTGGTTTGTATTGTCCGTCTCCTGGAGAAGACCTAGGTAGGGACTGGAGAGGAGCTCGGTGGGACCTGGAGAAGGCTTTCCTTCAGGATGAGAAGAGCACAAGCTAGTCCTTCCTTGGACAGAATGTGAAATAAAAATTGTTTTTCTGTGACCCTAAGCACAGAGGCTTCCTCATCCATAAACAAAACAGCCCTCCCTCTCTGGAGAGGAAGCCACACCTAAAAATAACCCAGCGGTGGCAGGGCTCAGAGAGGGACTGCAGGCATTAGAGCATCCTCAAATCAGAAGCCAGGCTGGGTGTGAGTTTGCTCCCTTCCCTGTGCATGTGTGTGTGTGTTAGTTTGTGGATACATGTACAAGTGTGTATTCACGAGTGTGCAGGCTTCTACTGTATGTCCACTCAAAATTATTCCCCTATCTTGTGATGCCCGCCAGCTTCTCTCTGGCCCCTCGCCTTGAATTTATCTGTTGAAACCCTGGTCCTGCCTCCTTTCCAGTCTCAGGCTGCTACTCCTAAATGTCATGTTCAAAAACAGTGTCCTCGTCTGCAGGACGTATTGCATTTCCCCACCCTCTTTAGCATCCAGAAGTGTATTCTAGAATCTTGCTTGTTCATTGGCCATTTTCTGCCCTCGTGGTAGTTTGAGTTCCTCCATGACAGGACCACCTCATAGTCAGCCTCACCTGCCAGGCCCCTGACACAAAGAAGAAGTTCAAGGGATGCTTGGAAATTCATTGGAGGAATTGATGACTGGATACATGGATAGATGGAAGGATGGAGGGCGTCTTAGCTACATTTCTATTGCTGTGAAAGGACACCATGACCAAGGCACTTATAAAAGAAGGTGTTTAATTGGGGCCTTGCTTACAGCCTCTACAGGGTTAGTCCGTTTGTATCATGGCAGGAATCACGGCAGCGGCGGGCCAGCATAGTGCTGGAGCAGTAGCTGAAAGTTTACATCTTATCCACAGGTATTAGGCAGAGAGGAGAGAGAGAGAGAGAGAGAGAGAGAGAGAGAGAGAGAGAGAGAGAGAGAGAGAAGAGAGAGAGAGAGACTGGGCCAGACATGGGCTTTTGAAACTTCAATTTCCAACCCAACACCCCCCACTCCCCATCCCCCACCTCCCACCCCCCACCCCCATGACATCTCCAACAAGGCCATACCTCCGAATCCTTCCTAAACATTCTACTACCCAAAAGCCAAACATTCAAATCTATGAGCCTATGGTGGCCATTCTTATTAAAGCCACCATAGGCTCATAGAGAGATAGTTGGATACATGATTTAATGGCCCATTATTGGTTTGATTGAGTGAATAAATGGAAGATGATGAATACACAGTTACACGAATAGATGGATGACAGAACAGATGAATAGACGACTAGATGGGTATTGGATAGATAGATGTATATATAGGTGGGTGGGTGGGTGGATGGATGCTTCTTAATGCACATGGCTTCTGTTTCTCCAGGCATGACTTGCCAAGCACGGAGCTCTTACATGGATACAGAGGTGCTCTGGGGTCACCGATTCACACCAGTTCTCACCTTGGAAAAGGGTTTCTATGAGGTGGACTACAACACTTTCCATGACACCTATGAGACCAACACACCCAGCTGCTGCGCCAAAGAGCTGGCAGAAATGAAGCGGAACGGTCGGCTGCTGCAGTGCCTTCCCAGTCCTCCCTTGCTTGGGGGTTGTGCTGAGGCTGGGAACGAAGCTGAGGCTGAGCAGGATGAAGAGGATGAACCCAACGGGCCGAGTGTGTCCCCGGCAACCAGGGGCTCGATGTGAAGTCTGTGAGCTGCCCAGAGCCTTTTCTTGCCAGACACCAAGGAGCCTGGGAAGCCAGAGAGGCCAATTAGTTCAGTAAGCTTTGTGGGGCCCCAGGAGTATGGGAGCTCTACAGAGAGGAACAGTGTGTTGAGGTCTCGCATCTCCTCCTCAGGGCCTCCGAGCAAGTGGCCTTGCCTAGGCCTCCTGAGAAGGGCTTTCTAGGCCTCTGTGAGTAAGAGCATTAGTTGCTACCAGAGTGGGGCTCCCAACGAGAGTTCTAGGGTGGTATCTATTCTCTCTCTGGTTACTGGAATCTGATCACTTTCCTCCCTGGTTCTTGGTCCCCTCAGCACAATCCCTGAGGCCTGCAGATCAAGGGAGGTAATTTTATCCATGGATTCTAGGCCTCCAGCTGGGGATGAGTACACAGACGCCTTCCGGGGGCAATGCCTTTTAGTCTGAGGCCAAAAACCCACTGATTAATAGCTTCTTAGCAAGGCCTCTTGTTCACCTCTGATACTACCTAGTGTGTGTTTTCCTCTTCTGTGTCAAGTGGACACTACGGCTTACAGGGTAATTGATTTAATTAGAGTGGCCTTAGGACACCTAGGAGCACACACAATTTTGTCCTCACTACTGCCTGGCACCCCTAGTCATACTGTGCCCTGTGCTTCAAAGGAGAGTCCCCAGCAGTTGTACCTTTTGTAGAACTATTTGCCCCCAGAACTTCAAAGATCCTGCACAGTGGTCCCGGGGAACATATGAATTTCAGAGAGCCAGATGAGCTCATATGTCCTAACATAGGGATGGCAGACAGGAAAGAGACGCAAGGATAATTTTAAAATAAGTATCTGGAGCCTGGTGTAGTGAGGCATGCCTGTAATCCTAGCATTTGGCAGGCTGAGGCAGAATTGCAAATTTGAAGCCAGACTGGGCTATATAGCCCTGTCTCAAAAAAGCAAGAGACAAACTAACAACCAAGAAAACATCTGACACAGTTGTTGCATGGGGGGGGGGAGGTCCCTTAGAGAAAAATGGCCTACGATATACAAGTGACAAGTGGCCATTAAGACATCTTCACTGCCAAGCTGAACGTGGACCAAAGTCTTAGGCTGCCACTGAGATGCCTCTGGGCATTTCTTCTATGGGACAGCTCCAACATGGTGGTGGGACCTAGAGGGCAGGCCCTGAGAACAGGATGAGAGTTGGTGGGTGACTAGGGAAAGGAGAGTTAAAGAATGGAGAAGACCCTTGTGGTCCACAGCCTCAGAGACCTTTTTCTTCCAGGCTAGGACTGATGGTCAGGTCATTGAAGTGTCAGGTTGAAAACTGTAAGCTGGCCGGGTCTTGGGAATATGCTCACATGCTCCCGACACCCCTACCCCAGCATTCATGGCTCTCAACCAGCCTTTGAAAATAGAAGCACCTTCTTGCCAGGCCCTGGAGAACTTTCTCTGGCATCTATAGGGAGGCAAGAAGCTAAGGTAGCCTAGAGAATGGCTTCCCAGCCTCAGTCAAGCCTTGGTCCTCTCAGACTGGGTGCCCAGGTCCCTGGGCTGGTAAGGAGAAGGTGGCCTGGCGTGGATAGGTGCATTGTGGACTGGCCACAAATAGAAGAGGGATCCTTGCACTTGGTATCTGGACTGAACCTTGAAGATGGTCTAGGTCAGTGGGTCTTAACTTTCTTAATGCTGTGACCCTTCAATAAAGTTCCTCATGTTGGGATAACCCCAATCATAAAATTAGTTTTGGTCCTAATTCATAACTTTAATTTTTCTACTGTTATGAATTGTAATAAATATCCAATATGTGGGCTATCTGATATGCAATCTCTATGAAAGAGTTGTCCGACTCCCAAAGGGGTCATGATCCACAGACCCACATGTTAAGAATCACTGATCTAGGCAGAGAGGTGTGTGTGTGTGTATGTGTGTGTGTGTGTGTGTGCATGTCTGTGAGTGTGAGGTGTGTGTCTGTGTGTGGGGTGTATGTATGTATGCTTGTGTGTGTAGGTATGGTGTAAGGGTTGGTAAGTGGGTATGGAGTTAGGTGGGGATGGTATGTGTACTTATGTGTGTGTGGTATATGATTAATGTGGTGCTTCTATATATATGTGTGTGTGGTATGTATGTTTTGTGTGTGTGAGTGTGAGTGTGTCTGTGTGTGTGTGTGTGTGTGTGTGATGAGAGGGCGAGTCCCACAGTGATAAGGTGGGGATTATTCATCTTCTACATGGTGAAACAGGTCTAGCAGAGAATAGGAAATGAGCTGCCATCCAGGACATCTGTCCATTCAGGACAGAAAATCAGTGAACGGGTCCACAACACCCAATAGGTAAACTGCAGTCAGGAGTGCACCCAAGGATGTGCACACAAGGATGTGCACCCAAGGATGTGCACACAAGGATGTGCACACAAGGATGTGCACACAAGGATGTGCACACAAGGATGTGCACACAAGGATGTGCACACAAGGATGTACACACAAGGATGTGCACACAAGGATGTACACACAAGGATGTGTACCCAAGGATGTACACACAAGGATGTGCACACAAGGATGTACACACAAGGATGTGCACCCAAGGATGTACACACAAGGATGTGCACACAAGGATGTGCACACAAGGATGTGAACACAAGGATGTGCACACAAGGATGTGCACACAAGGATGTGCACACAAGGATGTGCACACAAGGATGTACACACAAGGATGTGCACACAAGGATGTACACACAAGGATGTGTACACAAGGATGTGCACACAAGGATGTGCACACAAGGATGTGCACACAAGGATGTGCACACAAGGATGTACATACAAGGATGTGCACCCAAGGATGTACACACAAGGATGTGCACACAAGGATGTGAACACAAGGATGTACACACAAGGATGTGCACCCAAGGATGTGCACACAAGGATGTGCACACAAGGATGTACACACAAGGATGTGCACCCAAGGATGTACACACAAGGATGTGCACCCAAGGATGTACACACAAGGATGTGCACCCAAGGATGTGCACACAAGGATATACACACAAGGATGTGCACACAAGGATGTACACACAAGGATGTGCACACAAGGATGTGCACACAAGGATGTGTATACAAGGATGTGCACACAAGGATGTACACACAAGGATGTGCACACAAGGATGTGCACACAAGGGTGGGCCTACAGCTGAGACTAGACGTCTAGGGTAACAGGAGACGCAGTCGCTGTCACAAAAGACAGACACTCAACTTGGCTTTCTGGATCCCAGGCTAGGCTTAGGCAGGCAGTGCCAGTTCTTTTCCTTGGTAGGCCGTGAATCCTGTCTTGGTCAGAACTAGCTGGTGCCTACTGGTTAGGACCCGGAGTGAGGCAAGTTGGTAAAGATGACGTAGCAGAGAATGGCAGTCTGATGGCCAGATGGGCTGTCTGACTCCTGTTTCACACTTGCTTCATTTGTGTTTCTGAAACATCCCCCTCCCCCTGCCAAGAGAGACCAGTGGTCAGTGTGAGCCACTGGGCCACCCAGGGCCACTGGGGTGTCAATGAGAAGCTGTGGAGACTATCAAAGAGGTGGATACACTCCTGAAGACCCCCTCATACCAGAACTGCTATATACTGGAATTAGTAAGTTAACAGACCCAATCAGGTTTTTGTCATGGTGACCTAAACATGAGGTGACTGCCCTTCCCATCCCAAGGACATCTCCATGTCAGTGAATAGTTGATGTCACAAAAGAAAAAAAAACCTCTTAAAATAATTTTCTGAAAGTTCCGGACCAATAAATTTAAAATATGGGTTTATTATCAAATGCCAAGTCTGATGCTGGCCCATATCAATGGGCCACTACACCTACATGTTAGTCATGGACCTTACTGTATGACTCTGAGCTCATTCCATCCCTCATGTCCACAAAGAACTGAAGCAGGGCTAGAGAAGACGCCAATGGTAGTTCCCAGGGACCTCTACTCCTTGGGTTTGGGGAGCTGACTTCCTGCCTTAACTACCACGTCCTTCCTCTGAGGAAAAATCCCTTGCTCCATGTGCCAGTAGAAATTCCCCCAAACTGGAGAAGACAAGTTCCTACTGGTTCTCCCCTCTCAATCCCCAGCCAATCTGACACCTCCTAGGTTCTGTCAACACAACCACAAGATCCTGTCTCAGTCCTCTTTGCTTCAGACATGGCTCCCGCTGGGCTCCAACACAATCAAGGAACCTGCTTGTACCATTTCTCTTGGCTGCTTTGAGATCCTGCCTGAGGCAGTTAACACTGATGGAGAAGAGGCCCTGTCTGACTGGGGAGCAAGTCCCCGCCTGTTATCTGTAGCAACTGGGAACCTTCATTCACACCTCTTATCCCATGGCCTGCCTTCCAGCTGGCCCCAGCTCTGTGACTCCTGAGGAGCAAGGAGCTTCTCCTGAGGGCGACACAAAGCAAAGATTGCACACCAACTTGTAAGACACCCCTGCCCCTGTCACGTGGAGCCATGGTTAGACCACTCCTGCATCTTTGGACTTGACCCCCAAACACTGCAGTGAAGGTGTCTGGAGCTCTCTGTTACTACAGATGGAGATGTCTCAAGCAATCACTGTGGGGCTATCTTCCTGCAAACACCCTTTAGGGATCAGTTCCCAGGCTGTGGCACAGACAGAGCCCAGCCCTCTGTCAGGCTCTGACAGATTCCCATGCTGTGCTGTAAAAGACATTCCCTTTTCCCTGCTGCAGGATAACTAGAAAACACCTTTCTCTGAGTCCCAGAGAGCTAAAGAGCCATGGAAAAAGAGAAAGCCATGTAGAATGGTTTTCCCCTAGAGGCTACTTAACCTCTGGGATTGGTTCTCTGACAGTATCCTAAAGTGCTCCGTCAAATTGCCCTCCCAGGTATAGGACTTCGGGCTTATGAAAAAGAACATCATTACAGTGCTGAAAGCTCACCCCCTGGAACGGCTAGACCTGAGATAGCTTTCTCATTTAAAGTACAAAGCTCCTGAGCTCCCATTCAGCTGATGCCCAGTTAGAGCAAACTCACTCCTGGTTTTGTTCATCTAAACCCGCAGTTACTGGCGTTTGGCATTTCGGCTGATATTGGGGTGGCAAGGTCAGGCCTGGAGAGAACACTTCCCCAGTAACAGGGCTCAGTCTCCACAGGGTGAGTAGACTACAAGATGGCAGTAAAGACAGCGATTGCCAGGGATTCACACAGCTCATCCACGGATAATTTTGACCTTTTATTTAATATTAGATGTTTGGGACGCCACCTTGTTGGAGAGTAACTTTAAAGCATTTTCTTCCTTTGAATAATTTTGAAAATAGCCACGTTGGGGAGTCCCTAGGCTACCAATTTGCAGGCAAGGCATAAGTTTACAGAATAATCGTTATCAGGGAACCCTGGGGAAAGGGCAGGGGGGCTGTGGTCGTTAAGGTTAACAATTGCAAGTGGAGACCTAGGTTTTCCACTGAGCATGTATCGGCAAGGGGTTGATGGTAGGTGCCCTCCTGTGATGATCATCAACTGTCAGTGATAGAATCTCACATGGACATAGCTCTCACTCAGACTCCACTGGAAAGATAACACGGCAAGCCAAGGTATTGATTCATCTTGAAATGGAGTATAAGAAGCCCCAAGCAGGTACAGGGCAGCTGCAGTGTGCAGGGCATGTCCCATGTCTGACCTGGCACCCACCCCCCAGGGTAATGAGAGAGAAGGAAATCAACACATATGTGGCAGATAGCGGGCACAGAAACTCCCCATCAGCAGGCAGCAAGAGCACCTGTGACTCTCAGTGTGAGGGCCGCACGAAAGTGGTGGGAATCAGACACAGGCATGAGCCAGCATGCTGTGACAACGGTCAGCAGCTTCACACAGGAGGTGATGCTGCCCCTGTCTGCAGGCAGAGCCAGGAATCCTGGGCAGGTGCCAAAAGCAAGGCTATGGGGAAAGGAATCCTCAAAGGGCAGATTCGCAACTCAAGCCTGGGTTGTGAATTGAGGAACGAGAGGTAGATACAAAGATCTAACAACAGACCCCTCAGAAACCCACCTCAGCACAGAAACTCTGCTCTACCCGAGTCAGTCAAACCCACAATAGGTACACATAGCAGATGCCTCCCTAGACCCCAGTAGACACCAGCAGCAAAACGTGTCCACCTGACTAATGGCTAGGGAGTGGGTTTGGAAATAGAAATGTTAGCTGAGATTTTTTTTTCCTCTAAGGGACTATATGCTTTTATTCAAAAGCTGCTATTCAAATAACCTTGGCTTCTGTGTGCTGGAGGCAAGAATTCTAAACCACAGGGGAGGGATGGGTGAGAAAGGGGATGTGTTAGAGCGTGGAACTTCATTCTTCACAAACGGTAAAAGTACGCTCGGAAAACCAGGGCCACTCAGGGTGAGGCCGCTGCTGAGAGATGCAGGAAATATACGTATGTCTGCACATTTAGTGTCCCTCTGTGTGCACGAGCTGAATGTTGCTGTCACATTCTGAATCACCTCTGAAATAAACATGTTCACGGATGAGACCACAGCCGGCCCTGTGTGATTTGAACCTTGCAGACTTGCCTAGCTGCGCTGGGACCTGGAGAAGCAGGCAGCTGCAGCCATTCAGGAATCCACCTACCATCTGTTGTCTAGGCCGAGGGGCGCTCACGGGTCTGGGCCACGGAGACAGCTAGGAAAGAGAGAAATGTGTTCATCAGATTGACTGTGCTCCCAGGAAAGAACCATTAAACGCTCAGGGCCATGCCCCCTCAGGAGTTGCACTGACAGTCTTCCCCTCTCTCCTCTTCAGTCTAGAACTTTCCCCATTAACATAATCTACCTTTTCAGGTCTCCACTGCCTTCCCATATATAAGGGAATTCCTATCTGTATATTCCTTGGAACCCCCAGAGCAGGAAGACCTGGGCATCTGTCCAGTGGTCATTCATCCTGACCATTCCCTCTGGGTTTGGTAAGCCTTTGCTAGATATACCAACACCTGTCTCATGGTGAAGGTTGAAAACCTGTGCATTAGGAAGCAGAAGTTCAGGCTGGGATATATCTCAGTGGACAGCATCATGTGAGGACCTGGGCCCAATTCCCAGCACCTCTAGGGGCTGGGGAGAGAATATACACTCCACAAAATGTTCAGTGGGCCTCTCATTTCATATTCCCTGGATACCTACTATGTTCCAGAAGCAACAGGAGACACTGTGGGTTCAAGAATGTCTCAGCTCACTCTCGCTGCTGGAACACACATGCCTCAGACTGGATAGCGCAGAATCAATGGGAATATCTGCTCATGTCCTACAAGCTGACATATCAAGATAAGCACAAGCAGATTCAGTATCTACTGAGGGCCTGTTCCTCCTGGATGAAAACCTCTGTGCACATGGTAGAAGGGGCAGGCTTGTTCTCCTACAGGCCTCCCATAGAATGGTGTGAATAGCATTCCTGAGGGCTAGTCCTCTTCTGAATCTTCCTTTCTAATTCTATTACCTTGGGGATTAGACTTCAACCTGCAAATTTTGGAGGTGAAAAAAACCACTCAAACCCTAAAAAGATAATGTGATCTCTTGCCTCCACGGGATTTGTTGCGTGTTGAGGAGCGCAGAAGGCACATGAATAAGAGAATAGCAGGTGCCAATAAAATCCAGGAGCCAAGCAGAGTGCTGAGCTCAACCAGGAACAGGACCTGAGTCTGACTCGGGGGCTCTTACCCTGGTTACTGAGGCTAGAGACTCAAGGAAACAGGAGTTCATCAGACAACGCAGACAGCCTTAGTCTTTGGGGGCAGAAGGACAGAGAGGCAGGGAGGTAGGGTGTATGTAAAGTCCGGAGGTGGGTGCTGGAAGGATCTGTAGTGCTGAGTGAAGACCGAGGCACTGCAGCCCCAAGACCCAGCCATGCCTTACTGGAAGGACTTGGATGTCACCCCAAGGAGAGCTTATCAAAGAGTGACCTAATGTAGAATGCATGTATGATCCTGTCTCCAAAGGGCTGGGATCACAGGTTAGTGTTTCAATGCCTGACTTATTTAAGTGAACAAGAAAAAAAGAAAAGAAAAAGAAAACCAGAAAGAACAACAAACACGAGGCTGAGGAGATGAGTCAGGGCGTAAAGTGCTTGTGAGGGTGTGTAAGGAAGCATAAAGGACTGATTCAGATCCAGGTCCCACTCAGAAGGCTGGATGTGACGACACACGCCCACAATCCTGGTACTGGGAGGCAGAGACAGCAGCATACAAGGGAGTCTCTGGCCAGCTAGTCTAGCCAGATAATGGGCTTCATGTTCAGTGAGTGACCCTGTTTCAAAAAATAAGGTGAAAGCAATAGAGGAAGACACGCAAACTGACCTCTGGGCTCCACAGGTGCACACATATATATGCGTACCCAAACACACACACACACACACACACACACACACATATCACATCACATCACATATATACCAAACACCACATAGACACAGACACCATATATACACATAAATCACACATACCATACACTACACACACACAATTACATCATACATACACAGCACACACACTCATACCACACACATATATACACCATACACATACCATATACACATGTATCACACACACAGACACACACAGAAAGACACACATACATCATACACCACACAGAGACACACATACATCATACATCACACAGACATACCACACACACACATATACCACACATGTCACACACTACACACACACAAACCACAGATACAAACACACCATACATACACAGCACTCACACCCTATACACCCCACACACACATACACCACTCACACATCACACACACCACACATACACACCACACACAGACATATGCACACACTATATATATATATATATATATATATATATATATATATATATACCATAATATAACACACACACATACACAACACATACATACAGTCACACAGCACACACAACCTACCCGCAAATATACATGAATAAACAAACTCTTCAGTATGGAAGGGGTCCTGGAGACTGGTCCCTCACTAGTGAAATGAGATTGTCTCTGAAGCATTATGAAGCTGTCCATCTAAGATCAGACTAACAAAAATCCGATGGGAGATCCTACGGATGTTCACTGAACTTCTCTGTGTTCCAACATCCTGAGAGGACCTGGGCAAAGAGAATGGAAAGAGACTCCATTTCGTTCTGCTGGGAGCTTCAGCTGAGCTCCACAGAAGGCTACACACTGACTGTTCTCGTGGTTTTCACACTGACTGTTCTCATGGTTTTCATCGACTCTAATTTTTTTATTTAAAATATCATTTTTAATATATAAGGACAATGTGTCTACAAATGCATGAATGTGTTCATGAAAATTTATTTTTAAAAAGGACTCAGCCCCAGAGGGATTTTCTCCAAACTCAATCAACAATTTGTCATCTAATCAATAATATTAAGGATGCTTACACTCACCGCCAAAAGGCAAGAGCACAGCCAGACAAGATCGTACCTGCTCCTCGTCTACCTGCCCCTTATAGAACACGCTGTGCCATGGTCCTCACTGTGGCCCTGAGGAACAGCTTCGAACAGGATGTTCTGTCAGAAGTAGCCCATCTCTTGAGGATTTTTGCTGGGTTTCTCCTCACTGAAGCCTAGACATAAACAGGTCTTGGTATTTCTCTTTCTAACAATGCTTCTTTGGGCCCAGCTCCCATGCTCCAAGTTAAAAAAGATAGAAATAAAAAGGAAAAAAAAAAGAGAGAAACCACAGCCAGCCATTTGTGTACAAATCTAGAGGGGAAATCTGGGCATGCTGGCTGGTCCTGAGTCAGGCCTCCCTCCCTCTGTGTGGCCACATGGCCAGAGCAGGAGGCAATATTTCCCAGCTGGAAGATCAGAGATAAGATTTCTACAGAACCGGGAAGATGGGTCTTAATTTATTCCTCATCCACTGAACAGCCCTTCCTGCTGCACTCTGGACAAGGACTAAGGATGTGTGGACCAGAACCTGTGACCAGAATGGGATATCCAACCAGGATACAAAGAGACCTGACAGCTCCATAGGAGAGTCTGGGGGTAAAGCCTATGAGCTCACCAGTGTTAGGGCCTCCTATAGCCCATCCTATTGAGTGAAAGTGTACATATGTGAACTCGCGCGTACACACACACACACACACATAGTCCTATAGACACACACACACACACTCAAACACACACACAGAGTCCTATAGCAATGAAAATATGAACTGTGTGAAGCAATGGTCTTACCTAAGCCGCAGAAGCAATGTTAGAACTAAGAGCAGAAGGATGAGAAAGGCTGATGGGTGGGAATGATGTACAGGGAGGAACCTAGGGAACCATGCCCTTGCCTGGGCATCAAGACACAGGGAGGGAACGGCTGGAGCACCCAGTGGGGATGACGGAAAGTGCTGAGAGTCGCTGGATAACAATAGGCTGAGCTATCGCCTTCAGAACAATGGACTCTTGGGAAAGATCACTGTTTTCCAGTGACCGCCATGCTTAAACATGAATAGTGGATTAGAAACGGCAGTGATGGCAAACTCAACAAAGGCATCAGGGCCAAGAAGATGCAGTTGGGTCTTAGTGTAGGAGAATAACTTGCAGAACGGCCAAGTGTGGGGTTGATGATACTGATGGTGGCACACCCATGCACCTGAGCTCCCAGACTACCTAGGTTGGCTGCACTAGAATAGTATCTAGTTAGAAATTGGGAAGACTAGTATGTTTAGTTTTAGATCAAACACTTGGAAGCAGGAATTTGTATACATCTGTCTGGATCTACAAGGGTGAGGGTCCTGGGATTGGAAGTCATCAGGGTGTGAGCAGGATTGAAATTGAATTCTCAGAGGAGATTGGCCTAGAAGAAAGTAGAGTGCAGATCTAAATGTCCCTACATGGCTGAGGCACGACCCCGAGGAGCTCCTGCAGACTCATACCCATTACCTTCTAGAATGTTCCAGGATGTTTAGTGAGGAAGACACTCTAGGGTTGTCTAGGTACCACTGTTTTGAGGGCCTCTGAGCAGGGAGCCCTTGGAAGTCTAGACAAGAGAAAGCATCCAAGGATGCATGACTTTAAGGTAGTTCTGCCCTCAGTAGACAGTCACCTTCAACGTTCCCACGAAGCCCCACTTTCCAGGCACACCTTGGTTATGAGTGGGCTCCCCAAGAACCCTCCCATGCCCCACAGGCTCCACTCTGACACCCACAATGCTCTTCTGCATATAGTGTCTATTGCTTTCTTCCTGTGAGTCACATTGGCTGCTCTGACTTCTCCTAATTAGCTCTTTTTTACATGTTAGCTTTGCAATTCCTTCCACTTTCCACTGCCCATTTCAAAGCCTTATTTTCATTTCTGAAGCATCGCTTTAAACTCCCTGTCACCTCTTTGGTTTCTATTGTGATGTCTGACATGTCGCTTGCTTAAAAGAGTACATTTCCATATTCTCCTTCCAGATTTGCATTTCCATTTCATGTAGAGAGACAACTGCGATTGTGGAATCCTCGGAAAGTGCTGGTGGGCCGAGGGTGGATCAGAAGAAGTAACCGGCTCCTTTGCAATATGAGATCTCAGAGGAAATTTTAAGAAACTAACCACAGGCAGAAAACTTTGATTAATAAGAGTTGGTATAAAATTGGATTCCTATCTCACTGTCTCAGCTCTGCTCATCTCCTTAATCTATATTTACTATGCCCAAAAGGGCTCATTGTGCAAGGTAAAAGTTCCACTTTACTTATTTTATATGCTAAAGAGTATGCTTTGTCTCAGGAGAACATTCTTCCTTAGAGCCCAGCACTGCCCTGCACTTCCCCTACTTAGAAAAGCTATGACCAGGCAGTGGTGGCACACACCTCTAATCCCAGCACTTGGGAGGCAGAGGCAGGTGGATTTCTGAATTTGAGGCCAGCCTGGTCTACAGAGTGAGTTCCAGGGCAGTCAGGGCTATACAGAGAAACCCTGTGTCAGAAAGAAAGAAAGAAAGAAAGAAAGAAAGAAAGAAAGAAAGAAAGAAAGAAAGAAAGAAAGAAAGAAAGAAAGAAAGAAAGAAAGAAAGAAAGAAGGAAGGAAGGAAGGAAGGAAGGAAGGAAGGAAGGAAGGAAGGAAGGAAGGAAAGAAAGAAAGAAGGAAGGAAAGAAGGAAAGAAAGAAAGAAAGAACAAAAGAAAGAAAGAAAGAAAGAAAGAAAGAAAGAAAGAAAGAAAGAAAGAAAGAAAGAAAGAAAGAAAGAAAGAAAGGAAGGAAGGAAGGAAGGAAGGAAGGAAGGAAGGAAGGAAGGAAGGAAAGAAGGAAAGAAGGAAAAAAAGAAGGAAGGAAAGAAAAGAAGGAAAGAAGGAAAGAAAGAAAGAAAGAAAGAAAGAAAGAAAGAAGGAAAGAAGGAAAGAAGGAAAGAAGGAAAGAAGGAAAGAAGGAAAGAAAGAAAGAAAGAAAGAAAGAAAGAAAGAAAGAAAGAGAGAAAGAAAGAAAGAAGGAAAGAAAGAAGGAAAGCTAAGACAGTCACACTTAAAGTTCTGTAGTGAAACATTCATCCAGGCTTCACAAAAGTGTTCATAGAAGGCAGTATTCTCAATCCTACAACACAGATGGCAAAATACACGCTCCTCTGAGACCCACGGCAGCCTTCACGTCATAATTCTGTAGCTCTCAATTCCCTTACTGACCTTCAAGTTGATTGCAATCGTTCTTGCCTAGCTCACTAGCTTCCCATGCAGGGTATAGATAGAGCCCCATGGCCGGCACCAACACCGCACCTTGCCTAGCTTTGTGCTTCCCCGTAGGCTGTGTCTCCTCTGTGCTCCTCTCTCTCTGAGGAGAAAAGCCCTCCAGGCCTAGATTTGGCCTCCGAGTGTCTTCCAATGCTGTGGACCAGTGAGAACTACCTCTTGGGGTGCCAGAGAACTACTAGAGCCTCTTGGGAAGGTTGTCTTGATGATCTGTAAATATAAGCTCTGCTCTCTTTACCTTGGAGACCATGGTCTCTCCCTTCAACCCTGGCCAGTATCAATGATGGCAATGTCCTCCTGCCTGCAGTCCCTCATCCGCTCTTCCCTGGTCCCCTCCTCTTTTACTTCACCATGACAGCAGTTGTCTTGGAATTGCTGGCCTTCCACTGTTGACTTCTTCCACTGCTGAGAGCTGTTCCACGTGCCCCTGACTGAGAGAGCCCTCGTGATCTGCCACGATGCTTCTTTCTCTTTGCAGTGTACTCGGCTGTACTCATCAGACGTCTTCTCCTTGAGACAATTAGCTTGAAAAAAGAGAAAGATTTATGCCCTAAGGACATGGCTCCAATGATCTGCGTTCTCCAGCAAGGCCCTTCCTTCTAGAATATCCAGAACCCTCCAAAACAATGCCACCAGCTGGGATGCAAACAGAGCCTTTATTAATTAGTCAAGGAAGGTAGCATTTCACATTTAAACTGTTCTCACCCGCCTCTCAGTGAGCTATGTCACAGTTAGTTCTGTGCCTACGGGCATGCCTTGCCCTTGTTCAGTTGAGCATGGGAGGCATTCGCCACTGAAGGCCATCTCAATTCACCTACACTGTGTCCAGGCTGCTGTGGTGGAGCTGCCTTTGCTGCCAGCTCCTCACTTACTCCTGCTCTCAGGGCAGACGAGGTTCCTTAGGAAGAGTAAGAAGGACCCCTCCCCCACCTCGCCCTTTGGTTTGTGAGAGAGGGTGGAAGTTTTCAGATTTCATGGGAATAGAACCAACAGAGGCCTTTATAAAAGTCTCTGGGGCTTGCAAAATAGCTCCGTGGGTAAAGACCCTTGCCGTCAAGCCTGAGCACTGAGTTCAGTCACTAGGACCCACATGGTAGAAGGAGAGAACCAACGCCCACTGTGTCCTCTGATCCCCACACACATCGGGCACATTACTCCCCCAAGCCCTGTTTGAAAAGAAAGGGCTCTGGATCCTAACACCAGCAGCCAGCGGGGGCCATTCACACACAAATTAGATGGCTGTTTTGCATGCTAAACACATTTTTCAGATATAAGGGAGACGTTTGGACATTAGCCACAATGGAAGGCTATAATAAATTAATCTACAGCAGACTGGCCCCCAGAAAATTGTTTGCCATGGTTATTGAGCAAAACGATGACCTCAGCCCCAGACTGTCGTGAGCTGTGCAGACATGCACACTGAATAGCTGGTGTTAGATCTTCCCTGCAGAACCTGCTGCGCAGAAGGCCTGCTGTGTCCACGAAGAGGACGAGCAAAACTGCTTATGAGTGTGAGGTTTGGGATTGACTATCTAGACTCCCCATCAACACCTTCAGTTCCTTCCCTTCCCCACCCTGCCCGGTACTGCGCCATAATCGCATCAGCAACCAAGAGAGCCTATTGGTTCTACACCCTGTTGCAGTCTCTCTATTGAGCTTTTTCCTGGTGTTTGCATCCCTAGAATATTTTATTTTCTTTTTCCCTCCTTCTCTCCCTCCATTTATATGTTTCATTGTTGGCTTTGCCTTTAGATTATGTTTATACACATACATACAAACACACACACACACATACACACATACATACATACATATATACATTCATACATTCTTATCACACACTCACACACACACCAATTCACAGCTGATGCTAATAGTATTTAGAGTTGGGCCTGCTGGGAGGTGATGCCCGATGTTGTTGAGGTCCTCACCTCAAGATTAGCATCCTCATAAAGAACAAGAGAAGCACACACACACACACACACACACACACACACACACACACACACACTACTCTATAAGGATGTTTTAAAAAGCGCCACCTCCAAACTAGGACCTGGTCCTAACCACACACAGAATCCACTGACACCTTGATCTTGGACCTCCCAGCTTCAAGAACTATGAGAATTAAATTATTGCTTAGGCTGCCCAGTCTGTGCTCTCTCTAAGATTGTTCCCTTCTAGGCCAGCCTGAGCTGGGAACAAGGGAACAGGGAAAAGGGAGCCAAACACTTCCATTTAGGAGGTGGGGTTAACTATCAGATTTAGTGAGTAAAAATACAAGATTCCCAGTTAATTTAAGTTTCAGGTAAGTAATAAGTAATGGTATTAATTGTATAATGTGAGTATATCGTTTTTGGAATGCACTCACTGAAACGTTTTGTTGCTGTTGTTTGCATACCTGAAATTCAGATGGAGCTAAATATGCTGTGTTTCCACAGCAAAATCTGGGACCTGCTCACTTTAGCACACAGCCTATGTAGTTTATGGTAGTTTCGGTTCTTTGCTGTCCATATGATGGGGAGGTGATAGGAAAAGCTAGTACATGCATGCGTTTATGCAAAGGTTCCTTTGTGACAGGGTATTAGTTACTTCCCTGATCATTATAGCAAAATGCCTGACTGAAGCAACCTTAGAGGGTGGGGCTTCTTCTGGCTCATGGTTTCAGTGAATGCAACCCAGCGTGGTGGGGCGTGGCACATGGATGTCTGCAGTGGTAGGAGCCAGCATCTTCTGCTTCTCACATCTTAGATCAGGAAGCAGACCTGAGACAGAAGTGGGCCTCTAACCCTCAAGGCTCACTCCTGTGGCTCATGTCTGCCAGCTGGGTTCTATGTCCCAACATTTTCACCATCTCCCAAAACAGTGCCACTGACTGGCCGTCAAGGCTTACATGAGTTTGCTGGGGAGACTGTAGATGAAAATCGAGCAGCCAGTAATGAGAAAAATCAGTCTAGACTCTAGAGCAGTGTTTTTTAACCTGTGGATCATAACCCCTTTGGGGTTCTAACAACCCTTTCACAGATGTTGCATGCCTGCATAGCAGATGTTTGCATCATGATTCATAACAGTAGCAAAATTACAGTAATGAAATCACAAGAAAATAATTTTATGGTTGAGTGCCACCACAGCATGAAGAACTGTAGTAAAAGGTCAAAGCATTAAGAAGGAAGAGAACCACTGACCTGGGGTCATCCTATTACACCCTATCACTGGGCTCCTCCGCCTCTAAGGCAGGAGCCTATAAGTAGACATCCATCAATAGACCTTAGTGTTGACCTTCTGAACCCTCCTCACATAGCTGTAACCATATTCTATATGCACGAGAATCACTTGAAAAATGTAAGTACCATTCAGTGACCAGCCTGGTCTTAAAGACCCCAGCCTAGGAGGACTGATGTGATGTGGTGGTGTGTGCTCATCACCATCCAGAGTCAAGATTCTTTTTTTTAATTAGATATATTTTTTTATTTACATTTCAAATGATTTCCCCTTTCCTGGTTCCCCCACACCCTAAAAATCCCATAAGGCATCTCCCCTTCCCCTGTTCCCCAATCAACCCCCTCCCACTTCCCTGTCCCGGTATTCCCCTACACTGCTGCATTGAGCCTTTCCAGGACCAGGGGCCTCTCCTCCCTTTGATGTCCAACAAGGCCATCCTTTTGCTACTTATGCAGCTGGAGCCATGGGTAACACCGTGTGTACTCTTTGGTTGATGGTTTTGTCCCTGGGAGCTCTGGGAGTTCTAGGTGGCTCATATCATCGTTCCTCTGATGGCACTGCAAACCCCTTCAGCTACTTGGGTCCTTTCTCTAGCTCCCCCATTGGGGACCCTGTGCTCAGTTCAATGGCTGACCGAGAATTTCCACCTCTATATTTGACATGCACTAGCAGAGCCTCCCAGGTGACAGTTATATCTGGCTCCAGTCAGAAAGTACTTGTGGGCATGGATAATAGTGTCTGGATTTTGTAACTGTATATGGGATGGCTCACTAGGTGGATTAGTCTCTGGATGGTCTTTCCCTCAGACTCTGCTTCACACTTTGTCTCTGTATCTCCTTCTGTAGGTATTTTATTTCCTTTCTAAGAAGGACCAGAGTATCCATACTTTGTTCTTTCTTCTTCTTGGATGTCATTTGATATGTGAATTGTGTCTTGGGTATTCCAAGCTTCTGGGCTAATATCCACTTATCAGTGAGTGCGTACCATGCCTGTTCTTCTGTGATTAGGTTACCAGGATGATGTTTAGACTCCAGAGAGCCAAATAACCCCATTAAAAAAAATAAGGTACAGAGCTAAACAAAGAATTTTTACCTGAGGAATATCGAATGGCTGAGAAGCACCTAAAGAAATGTTCCACATCCTTAGTCATCAGGGAAATTCAAACCAAAACAGATGCAACAGACATCTGACTGGTGTAAGGTGAAAACCAAGATCAAAAACTCAGGAGACAGCAGGTGCTGGTGAGGATGTAGAGAAAGAGGAACACTCCTCCACTGCTGAGGGGATTGCAAGCTGGTACAACCACTCTAGAAATCAGTCTGGTGGTTCCTCAGAAAACTGGGCACGATACTACTGGAGAACCCTGTTGTACCACTCCTGGGCAGAGTCAAGATTCTTAGATTCACTTGGAAGACAGAGGCAAGCAGATCTCTGTGAGTTCAAGGCCAACCTGGTCTACAGAGTGAATTCCAAAACAGTCAACATTCTTGATTCTTGGCACTGTCACAGGTTAAGCTGAGACTCCACGGATACATTTACTTCTGTCACCATCAAGTAAGGGCCCAGTCCTACAGCATTGCTCATCAATGTCCCCAAGGCTGCAAAGACCAGTGATGAAACGTGTGTCCTGGAGCCAGATGACCTATCGCCATGTATTTAACGCATTGCAAACTAGACATGAGATCTCCTTCCATGATACCAGTAGTGCCAAGAAATGAAGTTAGCTCCCAGCCTCCAGGCATAGACATCATCAGATCAAGTCAGCTTGCTTTGCAGACAGCTCCAGCCAGTGACTGGATAGGGTGGGCGCCTCCATGACCTGTCTTGGGTTAGAACCCTCCACTTGCCTCACTGAAGATTTCCTGAGCTCTCTATTATCTGAGGATCTTCCTGTCTGGTCTTTCTTTCTCCTCCCTCCCCTTTCATAGACAGCAGACTTCGATAGTGATGGGAATAAATCCCTACCCACCCACTTTTGCTTAGGTTGCCCTTTCATTCACAGGTATTATCCCCTGCACATGTCCACTATGCCCATGTGTGTTTGGGTGTATTCCTCCTGGAGGATCCAATGGATGCATCATCCCGAACTTTTGCTGCTAGTCTTTCCTCTGAAGGTCCTTATGATACAGTCTAGGGGTCTTGAGCAGGTTTCTTTTCTTTGCCAGTTAAAGAAAAGGCAGTAAATATCTGCAATGCAACAGGCAGCAGCAGAGACACCTCAAGTGCTGCAAACAGGATCAACAACAGCTGAGGAAAAGCATTTACAGAGGGTAAAGAAACACACACACACATAACAGACAGAGGGAAAAAGACCTTCTGCAAAGCACAATAGGGAGACTCTGGCTGAAAATTCCATTCTCTTCTTGAAGTCTGGTTTGTTGTTTGTTTGTTTGCTTGCTTGCTTGCTTGCTTTCCTTTTAATCTCTGGAGAATTGTCCTCTCCTAATTTATGGTTGGTCAGTCTGAAGAAAGAGAGGATGATTGGCTGACAATTCTTGTGTAACACGTCCTGATGTGACCTTTGAACTTATTGAACCAAGTCCATCAGCAGGCAGCCTGCTGAGGGGAGGAGGACAAAAGCCTACAGGCCTTTGTTTTTAGCTGCAGACTCTTGTCTGACGACTTGAGAGTGAAGAAGTTCGCCATCTTGAAAGTTTGCCATCTTGATTACCTAAGCACTGCACCTTTCATTATCTGTCTAACTCCTAGTCTCTGCACTTGCTTTAGCATTAGGAACTAACGGGCCTATGCACTCGGTCTTTCTGACAACAGAGATCAAACAAACTATCTCAACCTCATTGCAGTATAGCAGGAGAAGGACCTCTGAACTCTACAGAGACCTGCTAGCTTTGGGTCATACCTTGGGCTGGCTGCTCTTATGTCAACTTGACACAAACTAGAATCATTTGGGAAGAAGGGACCTCAAGAGAAAATTATGCCCCTACCAGATTAGCAGTCAGCAGGCCTGCTTCCTAGGAGCATTTTTTCCTTCCTTCCTTCTTTCTTTTTTAATATTTATTTATTGATTGATTCATTTATTTATTTAGAGACAGTTTTTCTGTGTTGCCTCAGCTGTCCTGGATCTCCCTCAGTAGAGCAGGCTGGTCTCTGCCTCCCAAGTGCTGGGATCGAAGGCATACACCATCACTGCCCAAATGGAGGTACATTTTTGATTGGTGATTGATGTGGGAGGGCCCAGCTTACTGTGACACCTTGTGTTGGTGGTCTTGGCTCCTAGAAATAAATCAGTAGGCCCCTCCATGGCCTCAGTTTTTGCCTCTTGGTTCCTACCTTGAGTTCCTGCCCTGACTTCCCTGGATTATAAACTATAAACCATAAGATTAAATAAACCCTTTCTTCCCCAAAGGTGATTTTGATTACGGTTCTTTATCACAACACTAGAAACCTTAACTAAGATGTGCCCTGGGTTCATAGTTAGTAGACTTGAGTGTGAGGGTCTCCACTTCCCAGAACACAAGCGGCAACTCCACAGCCATCGCCATACCTCCATGCCTTCCATGTGCTGAAATGTTCCCTCACAGCTTGCCCCCCACCCTGTTCATTTGTCCACCATCTCAAGCCATTGTGAACCACTGAGATCAGACACACTGGATCCTACCAAGGATCCATTTGGAATAGAGTTAGACTTAGCCAACCAACGGCAACTGAGGATCTTTGTCGACAATTAGTTTCCTATACTGAATGACAGTTGCCCTGAAGTCTTTAGAGTCCAAATAGTGTGGTGTGGTATAGTGTGTGTGTATGTGTGTGTGTGTGTTTTGCAAATATGTGTTCAGATGTGTACATATGCACATTGAGGCCATATATTGATATTAGGTATCTTTATCATTCACCTTACTTAAAAAATAATACAGGGTCTCTCAGTCAACCTAGAGCTCAGTGATTCAGCAAGACTTAGCCAGATCTATGGCTCTTCCCACCTCTACCTCTCTAGTACTAGAATTGCAGACACCTGCCATCATGCTTGGCTTATGTGTGATGGCTGGAGATCTGAGGTCAACTCCTCATGTTCGCATAACAGGCACTTTACTGACTGAGCCATCCCCCCAGACTCTAAATTCCTAGAGATTTTTAAAGGTAGGGCAGTCTACTGGGGGAAAAAAGCTCTTAGGCAAACAAGCAAACAGAGACAGGGGCTCAAGTTAGGACTTGTCATATGGGAATGTACTGGGATGCTGGTGCCAGTTATTCTAAAACTCATGAGCTTGAAACAGAAGACTGTGGATGCAATGGAAACCTGGTCTACATACCGAGACTGTGCCCCAAACAAACCAGAAACAGACAAGAAGACCAGCCAGGAATGGATGTGCCTACCCACTGGAACAGTTCAATGGACTGAGCCCGACCCAGGCCGTCCACAGCATCTGCTGCAGCTCGCACCACTGCTGTCCTGCACGTCTCAGCTATGGAATCCCTCACGGGACACAGCCAGTGCCAGGCCAACAGTGGGCCAATGCAGGGAGCATTGACTTTCCTGTTAGGGCTTTGTGGTGACATACAGTCTTTATTTTTCAGAAGGTACTATTATAGGCTATAATGTAAATGTCACATGAATTTTCAAAACTAAGTGTGAATATCCAAAAATTGTCATGATTGACACAAGCTGCCTTGTGTGATCCTCTAGGAACCTTTCAGCCAAGTGGAAAAGATTGAACAGCAGAGCTGTGGGTCATTCAGGTTACCCAGTATTATCATGCAGGAGACTTCAGGGAACAGATGTACGGGTTTGAGGGATGTACAGGGAGTCCCAGAGAGGAAATGTCCCCCCCACCCCCTACCCCTACCCCACTCCCCCCACCCCACCCCACGGCACCCCCCGCACAGTAGTGGTGGCAGAAGAGCTGACATTATCGTTTTAGGGCTGGGACAACACCCAAAAAGTCAATCTGCAATTAGCAGCAAGTTAGCATTTCAAGGTCCAGTCTGAAGAGTGCGCCAGAAGGGATAAATGATACACAAGATGGACGCGGGCTGATTAGTCCCTAACCAGGTCTTCAAGGGAATGCTGCTGAATGTGAGCTCTGCGGAGAAGCAGCGATGACCTGGGAAAGACAAAGGACAGAAGTACAGAAGACAGACATGCCAGAGATATCTGAAACAGCTTGTTCCAAAGCCAGGAAGGAAACGGGCTACCGGAGGGATCTCCAGAGGCGTTCTAAGCTGCCAGGCAATGCTGGAGATTCTGTGACTGAAGCAGGTCTGCAGAGAGAGGGTTCCTGGCAGTTTTTTTTAGTAAGTTTTAGGACTTGCTGAAGTCTTAAAACCTTAAAACAGGCCATTTAGCCACTGTGGAAAGTACCACAAGGAAGGACAGGGTGGAAACTGGGCACACTCGGTCAGGGGACAGAGGTGTTAGCCCAGGAAGCGATGTTCATAGATCAGGCCAGGGAAGGAGAAGCAACCAGCAATGCAGAGGGAGGCAGACAGCGTCCCGTGAGAGGTACAGCTGATGAGCACACAGGAGGGAGAGAAATAAAAAGAACAAGAGACGGGAGTCAGGAACTCCCTCGCTTGTGTCACAAGCTGGCGTGCTTGTGAGTCTTCTGTTACCATACAAACACCCACAGGAAATCAACTTGCGAAGAGAAGCGGCTCCTGTTAGCTCACAGTTCAGTCTGTGGTTGCCTGGTCCCATTCTTTGGAGCCTCTAGTGGCAGAGCAAAGCTACCCTGTTGTGGACAGCCCTGAGCTTGTATTTTGATGCTAATTCCACTCCTCAGAGGCTGCATATGAGGAGTTGCCTTGTGAGCCTTCTCCCTACCTTAACTTTTCAATTAAAGGCTTGAGCCAATGATTGGGCAGGAGGAAGGGGGAGGAGCTGAGAGTTTGCCTTAGGAGAAAAGGATTTCCAGGAAGAGGGAGGAGCTATGGGGGATGGACTTAGAGGCTGCAGAGAGAGAAGCTTGTGGCCAGAAGAAACCACAAGTTATATGGGATAATAAAGACGGAAATAGAGTAGTATAGTGGGAGATCCGCCCGATCTAGGCTTATAGCTTGTTTTGTTACTGATTGAGCTGAGATTTCTTTTACCGGGGAATTGGGCTGGAAACAAAATAACAACACTACTCACCTTGTTAATGCAAGAAATACAAACTTGTCTTGGAGAGTTTATCCTGGAGCCAAGAATGAGTGCACACAGCCCGGGAAGACAGATTGAGGTTATCCCAAATTTCATGTGGTAAATGTAGCATTAGTTTTATGAAGTTTTTATAACAGAAGAAAATGGCAAACTAACATGCTTTCCAAACACTCTGATGACTCCGTTGGGTTGGTGTGTTCTACTGTGTGCTGTTACCAGAGGACGGCCTAAGTCATCTACAGAAAGCCTCATCCACCTCCATCTTCCCTGGCCATCAGTTATGGTGCTTCCATCTTTGCAAGCCCTTCGTTGTGGAGTCCTGGAGCGTGCCCAGAGGCAGACACACAGCTTGCTAACAAGATCCACAGTTCTTAACTTTCGGGACAGAGGGTTGAAGCTCGGCAACTGAGGAGCTTTGGCACAAAGCAATGGTACAGGATGGCAGAACAGGGAGAGCTTGAGCTGTTGCTAGCATCCCATCCATGTTTCCCATGCTCCTCTGCTCATCAAACCTGTGTCAGCCAAGACAGGCATCAACCTCAGAAACCATTAGAAGGCATCGAGAACAGATGAGGTCTGAGCAGCAGGCACGTCCACCCGGAGCAAGTAGTCACCATCTGCTCAGTAAAAATTCCGGGCAAGAAAACTGAAAGGTGGCAGAGACCTCAGCACTGCCTGGTGCCCTCCTGGGGCGGGGGTCCATGCCCAGGCAAGGCTGATTGCAGGAGCTTCACACCTTCAAACTGCTTATCACATCTGCCTCAGCATTGGTGAGGCAGGGGGATGGTTTGGATGAGGAGTTATTTAAGAGAGCTGATTGGGGCCTCGTCCTGAGGTCCTTAGGACAAATGTTAAATATGGGGATGGAACTATGCTTATCCTTCAAAGGCAGGAGTCAAAGGCAGATAAGCCAGATGTGACCTGTCACTCCCTGCTTTTCCACCAGTAAACCCTGTGAACGCGGGCTTCTGTTTCTTCTCCTTTAGCTGCATGTGGTACAGGGAGAGTGGACGACACCAGTGTAGGTTAGTAAACTCCAAGAGCAGTCTCACCCAGGCAAGGCCATCTACAGCTAAGATAACGTCCTCCCTCTGGGAATATTCCCTAAGATGTTGCGATGTCTATTTTTATGTGTGAGACTGTGTGGGACAAGGAGCTGAGGTATGTGATGAAGAACTATTTATTCTAGAGTTTTCTGGTAATGGGCAGCTGGGCTCCGTGGTCAGGGATTAGGCGTGCAAAGAGCCTGGCCTCTGTGAAGGTGTTTGTCAGATTAGGTGAGCATTCAAATTACTGAGCATTGGGTAAAACTCCTTAATTTAGAAAGGCCTCATCTAGCCAAGGGACTGAACTGACAAAGGAACAAAGGTCTGACCAATCCTGAGCCAGAAGGATTCTCCAGCAGACTGTCTTTAACTAGAACTACCTCATCAGCTCCTTGTTGGGTTACTAGCCTACTGCAAATGTTTTGGGCTTGCTACCTTCCAGAATCTTCTGAGCTAGTTCTGTAATTTCTATATATGAGCATCCTACCCTACCTGTTCTGCTTTTCTGTAGAATCCTGGCAAAATTCTGATGGCCGGGAGGATACAAAATGAGGAACTCTAATCACAGAGCTAGCCCAACGCCCAAGGAAACAAGGCCATGGCCTGCCTGACATCAGGGTCTCTTGCTAGGTTGTGCTTCTATTCCATCAGCGCCAAAGATGATGGTTCCACTGATGACCAAGCTGACATGGAGTCTGAGGCGTAGCAGGCCCCAAGGGAGCACATTTTGGATCTTACATGGGACAAGGAGAGTTTTCTCTTTCTAACAAGCATGGAGTCCCTGTTAGAGGCCAGACATTGTGCTGGCCTTTGGGGGTAACGGTAACGTAGTGGATACCATAATAGCTCTATAACACTGTCTTCTGGGGGCACAGCATTATTCTATGTATAAACAAGAAAGAAGAAGAAGCCCTGAAGTTTCACAGATGTGAAGATGGGGAAACTATATATACCTCACAATGAATGAAACCCAAGAATGGTGACAGGAGAACAGGCAGGCCTTGCCTTCCTCCGGCGTTGGCTCATTCAGTGCACACAGCACAGCTGTGAGACGGTCCCAAAGTCCTCTCACTTTAAGCATGAGGACTTGGGATTTAGACATTTGGTACCCACGTGGGTGCTCACAGCTGACTAAGAACAGGGATTAATCCAGGATCTGAATCCAGACCCTCAGATTTCTTCGCCATGTCAGTATTGCTATTGGAAACTTATTCTAAGCTTGTCCATTATCCAGTGTCCCGCTCAGCAGTCCCTGGTCGGTTATAGAAAGTTCAGTGGCTGTCAGTCATCCAGCCTGGCTATGTCAACTCTCAAATGTATCATTTGGATTTTTTGAGAGATTAACATAAACTATATCTATAACTGTTCAGTTCTGAGCTGCGAGTTCTGAGCTGCGATGTCCCTGTGTAAAATGGCAAACACAGCGAGAGGCCAGAAAACAAAGAGCTCCATGCTAGTAACTGGACGGACTGAGAAAGCATTGAATTGTGTATCTCTCATCAGAGCCCAGCCCTCACCCACGAATTCACTCAATAAGCAATTATCACACACCAGGAACAAGGCGGCTGGTGAACAGCGAAGATGGACAGCCTACCTAGATCATAGGCCCCTCTCCTAGGCTAAATGGACGTGAGGACAGAAAATATGAACTCCTGCAACTTGAGAGGAAGCAGAAGGCTCTGAGGAAGTATCCTGCAGGGCAGCCTCTTAGATGGTCTCCTCTCTGGAGGTAGCATTCAACACATCCTGGGGATTTTCACCTCAGCAACGTGATCACGCTGCCACTCCAGTTCCCATGGAAACCAAACTGGGACAGGAAATGTGGCGGCCTCTCAAGGTTATCAGCACCAAGGACAGTAGAAACAAAGAGCTCCGTCTTTCTGTGGTCCCAGACCGGGGCACACCTTCCTGCTGTGAGAACACGCCTTGCAGAAGCAGGCTCCTGGTTCCCGCTGCCTCCTGGACTGCTCTGGAGTCTGGTTCCGGCTTGGACAAGCCCGGTGTTGTGTTTTACTCTCCTCCTCCTCCCTCCCCTTAGAGCCACCAAGGCTCCAAGTGAGTCATCTTCATTATGGGCTTCGGGAAATGACTTCCGGGAGTCAGGGACGGCTGCCTGGAAGGCCATCTGACCAAAAGCTGGCTCCTCGGGCTGCAGAGCAGGTGCCGACTGCCTGTCCCAAGTGAACCCCTGGCCCATCCCCACCACATGCTCCCCTCCTCGCTGCTGCCCCCGGCCTGCACAGATGCTCCCATCAGCTCTTCGTAGCCTTCCTTCTCTCTTCTAAAATCCTGGCTATTTCTCTAGCAACGATTCTTCTGTTCTTCCAGACAGAATTCAGAGGAGGGTCAGCTGTTACCTTATAGTTTATCAGTTGTATAGTTTCCCAGTTGTATCCAGTCCCTGGAACTTAAAACAAATGCCTTCAGGTTGTGGTGAGACTGGAAATGCAGGGTCAGACCTTTGTCTGCCTTGCTGTAAAGAGAGACCTTTCTGGGTATTCAGCACCAGGCACACCCACTCTATCTAGTCTTGGGGGGAAATAGGATACAACTGTATTCTCTGGCCTGGCAGAACACAGCCCACCTGGAGCATCACGAGAACTCTGCATTTCTCCTAGTCCCTACCTTACGGATGTCAGTGCCTGGAATCAGAAAACATCTAAGTCTCAAGCCTGCAGTAAAGTGTCAGTAGAGAATCTCTTATTCTCATTGTTAGAGCCACCCCGTAAGACGGTCACGAACAGAAGTAGAGGCTGGGAGGATAGCGCAGTAATGTGCTTTCTGCGCAAATACAAGGATCTGAATTTGATCTTAGAATTCACTGAAAAAAAAAAATCAGGCTCAGGCTGTTCCCTCATAACCCCACTGCTTGGGAGGTGGGAAGGGCAGGTGGCGGGTTCTGGGGACTCTCTGACCAGCCAGTCTAGCCAAATCAGTGAATTCTGGATAGATGTGTTAGATCTTGCCTCAAATAAACAAGGTGGACAACACCGGAGAAATGGCAACAGAGGCTGACCACCGGCCTACACACACACACACACACACCAAATAGATGGATGGACAGACTGATGGATAGACAGACAGATAGATAAAAGTGTTAAAAAAAAGAAGTTAGATTTCTAAATAAATATTCAAACAAGAAGGTATTGAAGAAGGCATTGGTACTGTGTTTGGGGAAAGGAAGCTGGACTGTATGTTTGGAATTTTTTAGCCATGGGACGTTAGAAAATATAGTGTTCACAACTATACAAAGTGGACTGCACAGCTTCCAGCTGTGTTAATGATTAACGACCATTCATTCAAAGGAGCAGGCTACGAGGAGCACTGCCCGCAGGAAGCCTGCTCCCTCTCCCTGGAGACAGAGGAAAGTCAGAAGGGATGTAGTGAGGGAAACAGAAGCCAAAGCTCAGGGTCACGGAGGCAAGTCTTCACTGACACTGAGTACCTGTCCCTCCTACATATGAAACCACAGAGTAGGCGGCACCAGTATCTCATTTACAAATAGGAACCACAAGAAGGCTTTGAGAATGATGAGAGATACTCAGACTCACAACTGGTGAACTACAGGGACAATACTGTGATCCAATATGATAAAGTCCATATTCTCAAAAGGGAGGAGAGTTCAGTTGGCCTATCCCAGAGAGTCCTGAGGGAAGATCACCTTGTTATCGGCTGTTGTCCCCTGCTGGAAACAGGCGTCTAACCGCCAGGTAAATAAGGGAAGTTGATAAAGGGGCTGCTTGCCAAAGTATGGGCTGAAGTGGTAGGAGACCATGGGGACGATACAGCCCTGGGGCATGGTGGAAGGTGACATGGCCCCTGGCATGCAGATGGTTGAATGGAGAACACTTTTCCCACTCCCAGAACCTGGAGACTCTGCAAAGGACACAGGGTCCCACAGGGAAAGAGATCCATCAGCTTGCTTTCCTCCCTACCCCTCATCACCTGAGGAGTCTTCCATGGACACCAGGGGTATCTCCAGGGGCTTGGGAAACAGAGCAAGAAGGAAGATGGGGTGGTTTGGAGAACAGACAGACAAGGCACAGAGGCATGCCCTTCCCTTGGGAGCTCTGAGCTTTCCCACAAAGGGATGTACACACTCCTCAAAGCACGAAACAGCCATCCCCCCAATTCCTAATGTCCCTCCAGAGTGAGAGTACAGCCCTGGGAACCTGCATCAGGTTGGGGAAGAGGTGGGTAATGTGGTAATGGGGGTGACCCTCTTCTGGGAACTTGATGGGTGCCCATAACCATTGGCAGGGACAACAGCTAATGACAATTCCATTAGCAAGCTCCTGGATAAGAACACATCTGTGTGGGTCAGAAAGAGTCAAGGACAATGGGAAGCCCTCGTTTCAGCAGCCCGTCTCCCCTATTTCTGCCTCAGAAGTTTCTCGTTCTGTAAGATGCTGCCGTCACCCTTCTTCTCTGCTCTCCTGGATGTTACAGCCCTCCGACCATGTCTCCCATGACCCTCTGTACCCCAGGTTCCTGGACAGATCTTTTCCGGGGCTGCTTGGTCATTCCCTGTCCCTGTTCTCTCTTTGGTGAATGGCTTCATTCCTGAATTCCCACATCCTTTCCCTAGCAAGGTCAGTGGGATCTCACTGGTCTTGCAAGCCTTCATTCTTCATGGATTGTGAGACTCAATATTTCCAGAGGCTTCCCCACAGCACCTGGATCCCCCCACGGAGTGGGGTGAGGAAGCCACTCTCCATGAAGAGGCACTGAGAGGAAAGCACCTTGAGAGTTCCCTTTGTCCCTCAGGAGGTAGACAGCAGTCACAGGGGGATACAGTACCTGCAGCAGGGGCTCACGCTAATGGAATCACAGCTCAAGCCAAAAGGCACAGGGAGACCATCATTTTTAGCCCTCCGCTCACACATTCGACAATTCACCCATCTACTTTAGTGGATGCTGGCATGTGCCTGTGGCTCTGATAAATGCTGTTCAAATACCACGTCCTCTATCCGATCATAGGGAGTTCTTTCTTGAACAAGGAGATGCCAAGTGCAGAAGCAAGCAGGCAGCAAGGATCAGAGCAGGCTTGAGGCCAACGGCCTTACACAGTCACCCATGTGGCCTCTTTCCCTCCATGCTTCTGGAATGGAATCTCAGCAAAGCCCAGCAAGACTCCCAGAGGCTTTACATAGTCTGAGGAACTAAGCCAGGGGCCAGCAAGATGGATCCATGGGTAAGGGCACTTGCTGCCAATCTCAATATTTGAGTTTGATACCTAGGTTGTGGGCAAGAATCAACTTCAGCAAGCTGCCCTCTGGCCTTTACATGCCCATGATGGCAGGTACACACACACACACACACATATAATCAACATAAAAACATTTTTTGTTGAAGAATTGTCCCAGAACCATTGTATAATAACACACAGCTCGCTCCCTGGGGGTGGATACTCAGCTGCCTCCTTACTTACAGGATCAATCCACAAGGCCTCTGTGTGGTTCATGTCTTAGTTAGGATTCATCTTGCTGTGAAAAGACACCACAGCCATGCGAGCTCTTATAAACTTAATTGGTGCTATCTTACAGTTCCAGAAGTTTAGTCCATTATTGTCATGTCAGGAAACATGGCGGTGAGCAGGCAGACATGGTGCTGAAGACGGAGCCAATAGTTCCGCATCTTAGATTGGCAGCCAGCAGAAAAAGAATGACAGTGGGCCTGGGTTGAGCATCTGAAGCCTCAAAGCCACTTCCTCCAACAAAGCCGCACATCCTAATAGTGCCACTCCCTGTGAACCTATGGGACTATTTTCATTTAAACTATCACAATAGCCATCTACAGGATAGAATCAGAGGGGGTGCTAATGCCTTCATCTGTCTTCCAAGGGCTAAAAACAAGATTCTTTGGGGTCTGTGTCTAGGTGCCTTGCATTTTTTGATGTACATTAAATCAAGAGTAGTCATTCAGCAGCTGAACTGTGGGTGAAGATAGAGTGGATTTCCTCAGCCTGCCAGCTGAGTGAAGGGGACTCGGTTTCCAGCCCCATGAAGCCCATGATGCACCCTCAAGCAGGACTATGGCCCAGAAAACTTTACTGACCTTTCCAGAAACATGTTGCTTCCATGCAATGAAAAGACAGGTTTGGGTGAGCAGTGGTGGTAAGTCTTTAATCCCAGCATTCAAGAGGCAGAGGCAGGTGGATTTCTGACTTTGAGGCCTACCTGGTCTACAGAATGTATTCCAAACAGCCAGGGCTACACAGAGAAACACTGTCTGGAACAAAACAAAACAAAACAAAACAACATGACAGGCTTGATCTTGAAGAACTGGGTTATTTCCTTACTATTGGTTCTAATGCTTTGTCTTAATTCAGCTCCCAAAATCACATGGGAATCTGCATGTCCAGATGCTCAGGATCCCTGTCCCCAATTAGTTTTTGATTAATCAAAAAAGAGCCAAAGGCCAGTGGCTGGGCAGGGTGGCAGAGGCATGCCTTTTAGGATTCCAGGGCAAGAAAGACAGAGGAGAAGAAGAGGGGATTCTGATGAGCAGCCCCAGGGGCTACTCCCTGCCCTTGGGTCTGGGGCAGCAAAGATAAAATATAGATTTAGATAGTGTTAGCTCAGGAACACTGGAGGGGAGCATGTCTAGCAAGGCAGGAGGGTATCAGGAAGTGCCCAGTCATTGAACTAGTAAGGCATATTAAAAGTCTCTCTCTCTCTCTCTCTCTCTCTCTCTCTCTCTCCCTCCCTCCCTCCCTCCCTCCCCTCCTGCTTCCCTCCTCCCTCCCTCCCTCCCTCCCTCCCCCCCTCTCTCCCCCCTCTCCTCCCCTCCTGCTTCCCTCCTCCCTCCCCCCTCTCTCCCTCCGTCCCCTCCCCTCCTGCTTCCCTCCCTCCCCCTCCCCCTCTCCCTCTCCTCCCCTCCTGCTTCCCTCCTCCCTCCATCCCTCCCTCCCCCTCTCTCCCTCCCTCCCTCCCTCCCTCCCCCTCTCTCCCTCCCTCCCCTCCCCTCCCGCTTCCCTCCTCCCTCCCTCCTCTCCCTTCCTGCTTCCCTCCTCCCTCCCTCCCTCCTCTCTCTCCCTCCCTCCCTCCTCTCTCTCTCTCTCTCTCTCTCTCTCTCTCTCTCTCTCTCTCTCTCTCTCTCTCTCTCTCTCTCTCTGTGTGTCTTTTCATCTGAGAATCCAAAGAACTCTGGCGGGTGGCTAGAAGCATGATACCTACCAGAGCTCAAAGCGGATTAACAACTCAGTGCTACAAATGCATATAGTGGGAATTCTGTCTGACTTCATGAAATAACTCAGACTATATATGAAGCCGGTGTTATCCAAGGTCCAGTTCCAACAGGAGGTGTCCCTCTAGCTACAAAATTTATTTATTGTTCTGGGCTGACTTTTGCATCCTTACTGTGCCTTAGGTGACTACACCAAATATCTAGAAGCCAAACAGATAAAGCAGACATCTCTGGTTTGTTATGGCAAGGAACCCCACAGCTTCCTTGAAGAGAGCCCACATAGAAGGCACAAGGGTTGGAGTCATATTTAAGCCATTGAACTGATATTAAGAGGAGAAAGAGAAGGCAAGTATCTCTCTGCAGCCATGGTGAGGCAGAGCTAAACACGTTTGGACCCATCTCTGATGTAGCCTGCAGCAGAAGCAGCCCTGGATGATGCTTAGTTTGACTGCGTCCCCTCCAAAACTCGGAGTTTCTGGTGTGCTTGCATCGGGAGATGCTGCTGCTCTTCTGATACTGGGATTAGGTCACACAAGGGGTTATGAATGGATGCAGCGATCCTCCCCATGGGGGTCAATGAACCATCTTGGAAGCAGAGCCTGGGCACTCACCACACACTGAACCTACTGTTTGTTCAAGGACATATGCATGTCTTTGAACTATTTGCCTACAGAATTGAGAGGAAATCAATTTCTGTTCTTAATAAGTAAAGATTGAATATGATGGATATTCACTGCTTAGAAATTCCAGAACTTAAGCTGCCTAGGACACCATACTCTGAGTAACAGTCTCATTTGAGTTATTAAAAATTCTTTTTGTGCTAGGAAGATGTCTCAGCAGGTAAAGGCTTTTGCTGCCCAATTCTGATGGCCTCCATCCAATCCCCAGAACTCATGCAAAGGGGGAAGGAGAGAATTGATTCCATAGTATCCCCTGACTCCCACCTGCAGAATGGTGCACACACACACACACACACACACACACACATACACACACACATACACACACACACATGCATACATACATGCATCCACACAAACACACACACACAGGCTCACAATAATACAAATCAAAAATCCATGTATATTCTTGAAAGGTTTAATTCATATTTCCTGTTCTAATTCCCCAGTCAATAGTATGTATTTTTCTAAGAATAATTTTTGTTCAAATATGTTTTCTTGTATTCTAAGGAGTCTGGATGGAATGGAGTCAGAGGCTCTGTTCAGGATGGCTTAATTCTATTGTTTCTCCAGTGACCAGGGGACAAATGTTGGGGGAACAACACCATTCACCCCAGAGAAGTAAGGGGAGGTGTCTTAGTTAGGGCTTTATTGCTGTGGAGAGACACCATGATCAAGGCAACTCTTATAAAGGCAAACATTTAATGGGGGCAGACTTACTGTTTCAGAGATTAATCCATTATTGTCATGGTGGGAAGCATGGCGTCGTGCAGGCAAACTAGGTGCTGGAGGAACAGCTAACAATTCTACATCTTGATACAAAGGCAGCCGACAGAGACTGGATCCTACACTGGGTCGAGCTTGAGCATACACATCACACACACACACACACACACACACACACACACACGCACACGAGACATCAAAGCCCGCCTCCACAGAGACATACTTCTTTCAAGAAGGCCACACCCACTGCAACAAGGCCACATCTCCTAATAGTGCCTCTCCTGGAGCACACTTTCAAACCACCACAGGAGGAACATCAGCCTTCCCCCAACACTCCTTCTCTGATACTCTCCAAAGCAGGAAAGGAAAACCAGGCACACACTGCCAGAAAGGAGTTGTTATGGCTTGGATGGTACTTCTTTCAGGCTTTGTACCCTGTGTAGTATTTATCCACAGAGGAGCCTCTGCCTGCAAGAGTTGACTCTCTTCATCTATTCTCACAACTTTAGCCTCTGGGGCTAGGCCAGCTTTGTAGACTTGGCCTGTCCCACCTCTTGACCCACATGAAGTACTTTGCTTCCTGCCCATCGTCCTTTGCTAACCCATGTAGCATTTCAGCATCTAGAACAACCTCAAACCCAAAGGCATTTGGCATTGTCTGAGTTACTCATAAATCGTACTTTTCATACTTTTGTCTGCTGTAGGTTGGGGAATAATGTTTCTTCAACTAGACCATCAAAGTAGAAATGAATGAACAAAATGCCAAACATTCCAGAGCTGTTAGTCTAATGCCATTCTAGTCCCTGACCTTGAATGCTGGACTTGCGGATATAAAGGAGAGAGTAAACACTGACAAAGTGGGAGAGGAAGATAAGTCCAGAAAGCAATGACCATCTAAGCTGCCGGAGGGGGCTGGATTGCCCTGCAGATGTGCTTCTTAGAATTCAGTCCCCAGACCACCTGCCACAGCACGACTCACGCATTTCAAATGTTGACTCTAGTGTTCCGACCCAGATCTGTTGAGTCAGTTTGTTGACGGGCCCAGGAATCTACATGCTGATACTTGAGAAGATCGTTAGACACACACACAGCCACCGAAGGGACTGGCACCACTGAGAACATTGCCAGAAAGATGGCATCACCAGGATGGTGGCTTTGGCTGCACTGGCCAGGATGAAGATTGAAATGGCAAGGGTAGAAAGGCGACTATTCAGACTCCAGATGAGAAATGACAAGGCTACGAACTAAGTCATTAGCAGGGTGGGGTGTGAGGAAGTTGGTCCATCAGTCTGGGCTTCGAACGGCTGAGTAAAGAAGGGGCAATCAGAGAACTTAGGAGGCTCTGTTTGTGGATGGAAAGCATGAATAGACTTGGCTATTTTGGCCATCCAGGCACAGGAGGTGTGAGGGGAAGTTAAAGTGACAGGTTTGGAGCCTAATGCATAGTTCTATGACAGGGATCACAGTGCGTGGGAAAGGCATTTCCCGAGCAATTTCCCAGGAAGAACACAAGAACAGAGAACGAAGACAAATGGGTGGAATCTTCTGGAATATCAACCGCCAAGGGGCAGGTGGAAGAGAGAGGCCTTGTCCACTTAACGGTGCTAATCATGTGTGAGCACCTGTGTGAATGCATGTGTGCTCATTTTAGATAAATTTGTATTTTAATGGTAGAGTACTCAGATGAGTAGACTCTGATTAAACAGAACTACGAAGTATGAGCCCAAGCTACTTAATAAATTTTGTTAATAATCTCAAAAAGATATGAAGTAGCCAGAGAGATAAACAGCATGGTGGCCCAGGGAGTAAAAATGGTTCCCGGAAACTTAATGGCTGGAGTCTGGTCTTCGGATTCTACAATGGAAGGAGAGAATGGCCCTCTGAAAATTGTCCCCTGACTTCCACACATGCATCATGTATACATGTAAAAGTATGTCCACACTCAAACACACATCATCGTCATCGTCGTTGTCATCGTCATCGTCATCGCCAACATCATCATAATAATAAATTAAATTGTGGGAGCCAGAGAGATTGCTCAGTGGTTAACTCAGCAGCTAAGAGTACTCACTCCTCTTCTGAGGGAACTTGGGTTCAGTTCCTAGCACCAACATCATGCGGGTCACAACCACCTAGAACGCCAGTTGCAAACAATCCTCTGACCTTCCCCACCCCATCCGTCACCTGAATACACATAGTACACATAAATTCACAAAGGTGGAGCACACATACATACATATACATAAATAAAAATTAGTAAATCTTTAAAAATGAATAAATTTAAAAAATTTAAAGCCCTAGTTTGGACAGGGAGGAGAGGAGAGAAAAGAGGATTTAGTTAGACAGGAGACTGGCCCGTGTAAGTTCAAATGACATGGATATAATTTGACCCTATTCAAGGGCTCAAATCCCTGCATGTTGAGAAAGAAAAATTCTTCCAGGAACATTGCCTTCAGTAGGAAATGCCACTAGCTGACCTCTTCAGGAGTGAGTATAAGAAGAACCTAAAGGCTGTTTGGAAGGACAAACTACTTCTGACCCTCACACTTGAATGGGGCTAGAAAGGGTATTCATTTTAAATGTCTCTTGTCTGAGAATAAAACCAGTTTTCCCATTTCTCTGTTTACGTGTATGTTATTGGTAATAATTCACAAGTCTTTTCTTATTTATATAGCACTTCACTTCCCTCGGTAAATGATTAACTGTGAGTGTGCCCTGAGAAAAATAAGAATTTACACAGAGCTTTACGGTGCGCCAGACGTCACGGTAAGCGTGTTACTCTATTGGCCCACTGGCTTCACAGCCGTGTTATAGAACAGGTGTGGTTGACCTTGTTTTATAGAAGAGCGGATGCAGGGGTTGGAGATCAAATAATATAACCGAGGGCATATGCTAAATAAACACTCTTATACCAGAGCAGAATGAATCATCAGTGTTCTTCCTTGATCTCAGGTGATTGGGAACTTATAATGTATGCGTGCACGTCATTAGAGAGCACTGTGCATATTCATCACCGTAGATGGCTTTCACCTATCCGGCTCTAACTAGATCATACACTTTCTGAGGTGAGGAAGCACACACTCCTAATATTTGGAGCTGCAGTTAGGGAAACTGGCTGCAGCTCAGTGGTGTGGTGTGTTTTTAATGCATGAGTCAGGGAATGGAAGGGAGCTTGGAGAGCTGCTTTTAGCTCACAAAAAATATTTTCAATTATTTCGCAAAATTGCCTGACTTCAGGATTTCAAGTCTAAAGTGTGTTTTAGGACTTTCCCCCTCCTCTCTTTTAGAATGTTTAAGTACAATTTTCTAACTTCCAACGAAATGTTGACATAATTGACCCTACATCTCCACAGAATTGACAACATTTCTTTCTGCTAATGTCTATCTAAAGAAAGGAATTTCATTTTTTTTAAATCTGACCAATTTCCAAAGCAAAAAATATAGTCATGGAGGTCAGTTACAGTCACTGAGTGCAAATCTTATACTCTAGCGCCCAGATTCCAGGGCCTCCCCTCTCTCTCTCTCATCTGCTTGTTCTAGGTCACTTGCAGATACGAGCTTGTGCCTACTTTATGAGCTTTTTGTTGCATGTCAAAACATAAACACTGCTGCTGTGAGTCGCCAGAGTTCTCCTGTTGAAAATCCTAACAAGATGGGATTTATTTTTTGCCTACATGATGAGGGTGTATGCGTGGGGGACATGTGTCATGACATGAACATAGAGGTCAGAAGACAGACAGCCCTGGGGGAGGTCCTTGCTTATTTGAGGCAGGGCTCTTGTTGATGCCTCCTGTTGGCCCATGAGGCCCAACAGCCAGTAAGCTTCCTGGAATTCTGTTTTCAGCTGCTCCGCCCCCCATCTCACACTAGAGGACTGGGATGACTGATGAACACTACTGTGTCTGGGTTTACGTGGTCATTGGGGGTCCTCAAACCAGTGGAACAAGTACTTCACTACCGTGTCATCTCACCAGCCCACGATACAAAGCCTTGAGAGAGAAAGATCTTAGAGGGGCCAGAGGCCCAGCAAAGACATTCCAGTAGTTGAGCGACTTTCTGAGGACAGGATCAATTCTGAAGATCTGAAAAGCTGAGAAGTTGTTTGCAAGGCTTGGTGTCCCTGGATCAATATAAATGTCACTGTAGGGGTGAGGCAGGATGGGCTGACGAACAAATTCTTTGATGGGATCACTGTGTAAGGCTGTGCACAGCAGCAAACTGATGCAGATGAAGTCGACACAGGGAGGAGAGAGAACTTAAGCTGCGTGGCTCAGCGAACGACACAGCTGGAAAGTCTTAAACCATAGCCATGAGAAGTTCTACAACCCCAATCCAGACATTAAAAAAGCATAGAAAAAATACACATTAAAAGTCAGGCTTTGTTCTAAAGTAAACCAATAGGGAAACAATGAAGGGAGGAAATGGTCAGCCATGGAGTGGGAAAAGATTCAATACATTAAGTGAACTAAAGATCCCTTATTCTTTTCATACTGAGGCCGGGTAATATGATCGGCAAAGCTGTGGGGATATGGGGGAGAGAGGAGCCCCTTACTCAGGAGTGCACTTAAACCTGGGAGAGGCAAGTAGAGGAGTGACCTGGCCAACTGGGATTTCAGTTGACTTCAACTACACGCATGCCCCTTTTTCGAGCAATGCACCTGCAGCCTGGGCTCCGCACCTGCCCTGAGTCACACACAGCCCTTCCTTAGCCAAGCACATGAGGTCTGAGCCCTTCAACCATGTTGAACTGCATTTATATCTCACTTCAAATAGAGGACCAAGTCATTCCTGCTGACATCCTATGAAAATGTCCCATTTTCATGCAGACGTGTCTCCCAGCATGTCCAGGAATAGGGGGCATGGGGCTAGCCCAGCCTGAACTGGTTTGGGGTGCGTGTGCAGTAAGATAAACTGTTTCCTGTAAGTGAACTTTTTTTTTTTAATTTTGTTTTTTTCAAGACAGTTTCTCTGTGTAGCCCTGGCTGTTCTGGAACTCACTCTGTAGACCAGGCTGGCCTCGAACTCAGAAATCTGCCTGCCTCTGTCTCCCAAGTGCTGGGATTACAGGCGTGTGCCACCACTGCCCGGCTCATATAAGTGAACTTTTAAGAAAAATACTTACTTACCATCTTATGCCCAAAAGCCCAGGGACCTGTGCTGACCACATTCAGGATAGGTCTTCTTACCTCAATTATCATAAATTTAAAATCTCTCACTGACATGTCTACAGACCAACCTAAACCTGACCATTCTTCATTGAGGGTCTTACCAGGTGATTTTAAATTATGTCACGCTGACAATTGTAACTAACCGTGCAACCACCAAGATGCGTTTTGTAGCCCCTGTGTGAGAAGCACGTGCGGCAGGGGCTCCCTGTTCTCTTCCTGAGTGCCTTGCTAGGTTTTACAGACTCTCACTCTGCTCCACACCAGCAGTCTCTAAAGCTCTCTCCACTCCATATGGTCAGGGACTTTGCACAGCAGAGGTCTCTGTTCAGGCAGCATCTGCAACGGCATGGGAGCTGTGCTCTTATCTGTCTTTGCTGCCGCCCACCAAGTGGTTATACAAACATGAGAAGAAAAAGCAAGCTGAGGTCAGGGCAGGCCAGAGGAGAGGCTACCGGCGATCCACAGGCCCTCCGGACACTGGCTACACTTCCCTTCCCCTGAGTGAGAGCCACCTACCTATTCTGTTTGGGGCAAACCTTACTTGGCATTTTCCCAATGTGTTCTCCTTCACAGAACACAATTTTTATCTTTTAAAAAAAAATCTGAGAATCAATGAGATAGCTCTGTAGATAAGGGCATTTGCCGCCACCCCGGACAACGTGACAAGATTCTCAGAGTCCCTGTGATGGAAGGAGAGAATTGATGCCTACGACTTGTCCTCTGACTTCCACACTTGTGCTATGACATGCCCCACACATTTATGTGCACGCGCGCGCACTCACACACACACACACACACACACACACACACACACACACACGAACCATGAAACTGGGAAAAAGATGTCAAAATGCCTGGTGTTGGGGGCGGGGTTAGTAAGATGGATTCTTACAAATATACATAGAGAGTTTCAGCGGTTATCATCAATGTGCTTTTAGCAATTGATTAATAAGCTCATACTATCCAGTTACTTTTTCCTCAGAAACTTAAAGAAGCTTGAAATTTCCCTATAGTTATTTGGTTTTGTAGATGGAAAAGAGATTGGGGATTCCTGTGAAAGAGGGAAGGAGAGACTGTAGGGTCAGAGGGCATGAAGGACACCAAGAGAACCTGGCCCACTGAATCAGCCTAGCGGGGTTCACGTGGGCTCACCCAGGTTAACAGAGCCGGAAACTACAAGCACAAGGCCTGCATGGGTCTGCTCTGGGGCCTCTGTGTGTAGATTCTGGCTGTTAGATTGGTGGTTTTGTGGAAGTGTTAAGAGAGGGGTGGGTGTGCATCTGACTCTTTTGCCTGTTCGTGGGACTCTTTTCCTCTCTTGGGTTGCCTCGGTACTAGGGCTTTCACCTTGTCTTCCTGTGTCTTGTTTTGCCCTGTCTCGCTGTTGTTCCTTGGAGGCCTGCTCTTTTCTGAAGAGGAAAGCAAGGAGACAGGAATGGATCTGAGAGGGAAGGAGGGCTGGGCAGCTAGGAGGAATCGAAGGAGGGGAAACTGTGGTTGGGATGTATCATATGAGGGGAAACTCTATTTTCAATAAAAAGTTAAACTCATATATTTTAGGTACATATTTACATATCATCACTAAAAGCACGCGTCGGGAAGGGGAAGCCCCCAGGCTGCTCTCCAGTCTAACCCCTTAAAGCACGCAGGAAGTCTGGCAGTAACAGGGCAGTCTTTTTCAAGACAGTTTCTCTGTGTAACTCTGGCGGCCCTGGAACTCACCCTGTCGACCAAGCTGGCCTCAGAACCACGTATCTGCCTGTCTCTGCCTCCCCAGTGCTGGGATTAAAGATGCCCCACCACCACTGGGCCAGAACAGTCCTGCAATTCAGTCTCAGCATTCCAAACTAAGAAACAGACAAGAGAACTGGCTTCACCTGTAAGCCACATCAAGACTGAGTTATCGGCAAAAGCAGTCAGGCGTCTGTCTCCAGGATTAGAATAGGTCTCTTTCCTTCTCTCCAGGCAACTGTCCTCTCTGCTGCTGAGAGGCAGCTGGCCTCCCACACGGGCAGAGCAGTGCCATAGACCTACCAGAGCCCTAGCCAAAGTCCAGAGACCTCTGGCTCCTGTCTCATTTTCTCCGGCCCCTTTGATCCCCTGCAATATTATCTCAGTCAAAATTTGGCCCCTGCCCTGCCCATGCGCGTTTCTGCATGGCTGCTATAGCACGCACGGTGGTTTGAGGACCCTCTGTCCCTTGCCTTGCTGTTCTAAACCTGACAAGGGCAGCATGAGTGATTCCCACGGGGCTAGTCTCCAGCGGTCAGCTTGGTTGCCAGTTCTGTGCAGTGGAGGGACAGCTGATTTTTCCTGCCTTTCCAGTTTCCAGCTGTTGCCCATATTCCTTCCCCTATCCTCGAAGCCAGTGAGGTGAGTTAGTCTCCATCATTTCTCTAGGACCCACTGCCATTCTATACCCCCGTCTTCAACTGTTCTGCCTCTCTTCCCCTTTGAATGGCCCTCATGATTAGTCATTGAACCCGCTGTTAATCTTCCTGATGTATATGGAGTACCTTGCAACTTTATGTCCCCTCTGCTCCATAACTCATGTATTTAAAGGTCCTGGGGAATTACAGTCCATACATCTTTGAGGGGACACTGTTATCCACCACAACCCTCATTGTACTGGCTGGTTTTGTGTGTCAACTTGACACAGGCTGGAGTTATCACAGAGAAGGAAGCTTCAGTTGGGGAAGTGCCTCCATGAGATCCAGCTGTGGAGCATTTTCTCAATTAGTGATCAAGCGGGGAGGGCCCCTTGTGGGTGGTACCACCTTTGGGCTGGTGGTCTTGGGTTCTATAAGAAAGCAAGCTGAGCAAGCCAGGGGAAGCAAGCCAGTAAGAAACATCCCTCCATGGCCTCTGCATCAGCTCCTGCTTCCTGACCTGCTTGAGTTCCAGTCCTGACTTCCTTTAGTGATGAACTGCAATGTGAAAGTGTAAGCTCAATAAACCCTTTCCTCCACAACTTGCTTCTTGGTCATGATGTTTGTGCAGGAATAGAACCCCTGACTAAGACACTCAATAACTACTTAATTTTGCCTTCTGGTCACTGTGTGTGTGTGCATCTACGTGCCAAAGAAGATTATATTCAGATTTGAGTTATCAATCATGGCAGGTGTGTGAGGAAAGGTCTAAAATAAGGACCAGGAACAAAAATCATATAAAGGGGCTGGATAGGTTCGGCGGTTAAGAGCACTTGCTCTTGCAGAAGGCCTGGGTTTGGTTACCAGCAGCCTTATAACTCCAGTTCCAGGGGAACTGCCACTTCTGATCGTAGTGGACACCAGACATCCTCATGGTACATACATGCATTCAGAGAAAGTGCTCACACCATAAAGTAAAATAAATATATATAGTACATAGATGAAAAGAAATTCAAGTGAAAAGGGACAGGATAGAAATAGCAACACCAGAGTCATCTGATGTCTCAGTGCTAATTTCTGCTTGAGTCCATTTAACAAACAGGAAGATATGGAAACAGAAGGAAGGAACGGGTTCTGGGTGAGGTGGGACACTGTAATCCTTTCATGAGGAGGCCTTTTAAACTCCATGCCAGCTATCCTGTCTTAAATAAAACAAAAACTAGGGGAAAAGGAAAGGAAAGAAACACTCAAAAAAAAAAAAAAAAACCAAGAAGTAACCCTTAGAAATTAAAAATATAGAGAAGGTTTTTAAAAAACATGTAAGAATTTTTTTCCAATTTTTTTTTTAAAAAAACCCGCAAATTAAACAAAATGTCAAAGGGAGTGAGTGACTGGAGAGAAAATGAGAATCAAACCGGAAGTTACAAAGTTCAAATGATGGGTGTTTGTAAAGGTTTCTTTTTCTTTGAGAAGAAATTAAGACTGTTTCCAATCCCCGGAACCGGAACTAGAAAGGCGTGGCTGCAGACTGGAAGGACCACCCTGCGCAGGGGAACTCACACCTCTGCGCATCACTGTCAACATTCACAGCTCAGTGAAGAAAGAAGCCAGGCTTCCACACAGAAAAGTTTTACACAGGGATCGGGGAACCAGACAGCATCAGACTTAACATCTGCCTTGAGGACAAAAGCAAAACCGTCAGAAGAACTGAGGGGACCTGGCTTTCACTTAGAATCCTAACGTAAGCCAGACTTTCCAGACGTGTAAGAGTGGGAAAAAATATCTCCACTACCGCTACAGTGTTACTTCCTCAGCACCTTTTCCACTAGAAAGGAGCGAAATGACACGGGGGAAACATATCAAGGAAGCAAGGGATCGCAGCCTGCCAAGCTTGCACCCGGCTCTCAGCAAAGCAAGCCTGGGGGACTCCAGGCTGGATCTGAGTTGGGGAACAGGCAGGCAAGGCTCCCCAACTCTCCATCAGTGGCCCTTGAAGAGAGAAGCAGGAAGAAACGAGAATGGGTAATATGGACAGGAAATGCACTGTTGCACAGTTGCTGAGGATGAAATTGCAGGTGCACAGAAAGCATGGAACGCTGAGGAAAGGGTTTGCACAGTGAAGAGAATAGAGGAACAGAGATGGGAACGTCTGAGATGTCAGAATGCTGTGTTTGTATGTGCGCGTGTATGTGCATATATGTGTGTGAGTGTATGTGTGTGGGTGCGTATGTACCATGTGTGTATGTGTGTGCGTGGATGTGTGTTCATGTGTATGTACACACACGTGTATGTGTGCGGGGTGTGTGTGTGTGTGTGTGTGTGTAAAATGTACTTTGGAACTGGGCCCCTTCCTTGGTGATGTTGGGAGGCCATGGGGATCTGAACTGTGAGACTCTAGTATGTCACTGTCTTACTTTAGCCCAATCACACTCTGTCACAGGTCCTCAAAGAAACAGAACACATCAGTCATGAACCAGTTCAGATGGAGCTCTAAAACTGTGGGCTAGAACAGTCCTGTCCTCAGGAAGTTATAGGCGCCAGTACTTGTTACAGGGACTGAAAACTGGCCAACACTTTTGTATTGTAATGTGTGTGTGGTGGGGTACTTGGTGTGTGCTGACCTGGTATTGACTGAATACTGTTCTCCTGCTTCTTACCAGAGACTCACTAGACTTCTAAATGGCAAAATTCAGAACCAGCTGTGTTTAGAAATGGGCTGTAAACACCAGAAACAGTGCCTAAAAGAAGAAGCCCACCCCAGGCGCCAAACACTGACTTAATGAACAGTGGCTGCTGTTTTATGAGACTGGTGATCTGATTTGACTTTTAAAACTAATTATCTACGTTACAGGAAACTTGGGTTGCCAATGGCAGCTGTCCTTGTTAGGAAATGTTCAGTTCCAGAGAGTTCTAGTCCAGTTCTCATATCTGCTGGACACACCTTTCACTTATATGGTTTGGTTTGTGCATGGGTTACCTTAACAAAACTCAGACTGGGGCCATGAGACCAGTGTAAGGAGTGGTGATGTGGCCTGCCAAAAAGATCATGAAAAATCCACCCTCATGAGGGACAGCTGAGAAGACAGTTCTGGCCCTAGAGGGGCTGGGTTTCTGACAGAGTGGTTTATTATAAAGTAATGTCCCTCTTCCATTTCCTCTCCTCAGTGCCCACCTACCTCTCTGCTTGGGCTGAGCCCTCACGGCTCATTTCTGGCTTCCCAAGATAGCAAATAAACTTCTGTTCTTTATAAATCACCCAGACTCTGTTATTATGTTACAGTAGCAGGAAACAGACAAAGACAACATCCTATGCTTTTCAGAGCATTTTTCCACGGATCTCTTCCTTTGTTCCTGGGTGGTTCTGTGGCTCCATGACTTCAGGTCAGTGTCCCCATTTGCAGAAACAGCTGTGCAAGCTGCAGGAGGTGGATTTTCCTATAATGGAGTTAGTGCCCTCAAATTTAATGTGGAATCAGATAGTATAATTAGTCACAGGACTATGAATAAGGAGCTATGACCAAACATGGTTTCCTGACTCCAGATTCTTTGGGACTAGAAAACTTTCCCAGAAATGCATCCTGGGGAAATAGCTTATGGACAAAGTGTTCTGTGATCCAATGTGATGCATTCTTTCTGAACACTTGAAAGTCATGGCACAGTATGTATGCATTTTTAAGAAATTCTGCAGCAGAGCAAACGAACTAAATTGTTTAACCTATGGTCATACCATCTTCTGGAAGACTGGGGAAACTTTCGGAGATAACAAGGTTCTTTGAAGCAAAGTTTAGACAGTGCCGTCCAGAACCTAGGTATAGCCTGGACTATTGGCCCAGGATGGGCAGGTATTAAACGGGAGCCTGGGGGAAAGATCTTCTCCAGAAAAATGGCTCCTAAGTCCTGGGGGATGGAATCGCCCAGGAAGCTCTACTAATAATGCAGTCATGCAGTTTCTGTGGTCCATGAAGTGACTAGTTCAGCAAAGCAAGCACAGAAATTTACATTTTAAACTCCCTGCAAGAATTCTGGTGTACATCCAGGTTTGCAAGTGCTGCTGAGTCTTTAAGAACCCATGAAACCGGAGAAGCTAGAGTCTGGGTGTTTTAAGAAATTTTATAAAATATAGCAATAAAAGACACTTAAATTTTTAAATACATGAAGGTCTTGTGGAACTCACAGGCTCCCCCGTTCCCAAGTCATGCTTATCAGCAATTCTCACCCCCCCATATTTGCTTCAGGGCCACTGCTTTTTAAAAATGCTCTTGTAAACATGGAGTGAAGTTGTGGACCCAGAAGCTCAGAGGCTGAATCACCTGTTCAGCCACAGGCAGGGCTCTAGTAATCAGGGCACTAGTGAATAAAAAGTGTGCAGACAGCACCCTCTAGTGGCTTCCTCGAAGTACTACTTCCTATGCCATAAGCATGTTTCAAGAAATTGTGAGCAAGGGTATTTGACTTTGCGTCAAGCTCCCGTGAAGCTTACAAACAGACATAAACAGTAACTTTCTAAGCACTGGTTCTTTCTTCTCTCGAAGTTTATGCCTAGAAGAAAAGAGCTGCTGTTCCCTCTTCACTGTCTACATCCAGAAATGATTTGTAGGGAGTGTGTATCGAGAGAAGGTCTTTTTCACCTCCAAGAAACTTGTCTTCCTTACTTTGCAGACACTTCATTAAGTTTTATGACTAGCTCAGCGGTGTTTGGTGACTCCGGCAACTGGACCACAAATCATCTTAGCTTTCTTCCCTTCTGGAACCACCAACCAACACCATTAGTCTGACTGTGTTGATAGCACAGCGAACAAGATTCACACCCTTGCCGTGGACCACGGTCTGCTGACTCCCGCCTGGCGGGGATGAAGGGCTCTTGAGCGTCTTCTTAATGCAATAGAGCTGATCATGCTTCCGATAATTGCATGGACTAACCTGACTACTGCTCAGAGCACTAGAATGTAATACTAAAAGGAACTGGAGACAGACTTCCTGCCTTCTAAAGAATCCACTTCCAGATTAGTAAGACAATACATAAAATGAGATAATCGCCAATTAGGGGGTTGAGCATGCAGGAGAGCATTTTAGACAGGGAGACCGAGGAAGCCATCTCCAAGGCAAAGATGAAGTGAGCATCTGGGGTGGAGCCAGTGCTAAGGCTGAGTGGACGTAAACTTGACATGTTTATGGAAGAACAATGAGCCCATGAGACTGCAGTGACTGCCAGAGGGAGGGCGGTCACACCGGCTCTCAGACCAACTCTCAGGAAAGATTTGCCAAGCTTCCGTCCATCTCACCAGGGCTGGAGGAAGACATTATCGTCACTTCCAAAGGCCCCTCTACCACCAGTGTATGGTCAGAAAGTTGTAAATAGAACGCTAACCTTTTTCTTCTAATGTGTTTGTACATTTTGCCTGAATGTACGTTTGCACACATATGAAGTGCTTGAAAAAAACAGAAGAAAGTCTTGGCTGCCCTGCCTCTACTAGAGTAGAGTTAGAGAAGTTTGTTGTGAACCACCACATGTATGCTCACTGGAAGAACAGCTAGAACTCCTAACAGCTGAGACATCGCTCCAGCCCCAAGAAACTGGGTTTGAGCCAGTGCAAAAGCATGACAGGGAGGGAGAGAGGAAAAGAGGGAGTGAGAGAGAGAGAGGAGAGAGAGAGAGAGGAGAGAGAGAGGGAGAGAGAGAGGGAGAGGAGGAGAGAGGGAGGGAGGAGAGAGAGAGAGAGAGAGAGAGAGAGAGAGAGAGAGAGAGAGAGAGAGAGAGAGAGAGAGAAGGAGAGAGAGAGAAGGAGAGAGAGAGAACCAGAGAGAACCACCAAGAGCAGCACTGGTGAATTCACTGCTATCTCCAACCTGTGCTGCCCCATTTTTTTTCTCAAAGCCTTATTACTCCTGGAGACTGTCTTTGGTTTTAATCACCACTCTCTGCTAGCGGGATGTCAAAACATTGTTCTGCATGATGTGTTTCCAGTTACAGAATTCAGAGGGAGGATGAGTCGAGTGGAATGGGCTGAGAGGTGACAGAAACGTGTGTTGCTCCATGCTCATGGTCCGGTGACCTTCCCTGGGAGTGGGAACAGGAATGGCTTACCTTACTTTGCTTCTGGGATGCATTTGGGCATAGGTGTGGTCACATGTCTAGCATAACATGCTTACGAAAGTCAGAGGACAACACCGGGTGCTGATCCTTGACTTCCACCTTGTTTAGGACAGGATCCCTGTTGCTTGCTCTTGCGTATGCCATATATTCTCCGTCTCAGTCAATCTTGCCATAGAAGCCCCGGGATTACACACGTGCCGTATATGGGTTCTAAGTATTCAGAATTAAAGTCTCACACTTGCACGGCAAGCACTGTACCCATTCTGCTATTTTCACCAGGGCAGGGCAAGCTTCATCTCAGTGACTCCCACCATATTCTCCCACATTCAGCACCTTACACCCTGGCTCAGGACTTGGGCTTCCAGGGATGGAAGTAAGGATGTAAGGAGTGGGAGCCTTCACAAGGAACTTTTACCCAATCACTGGCATCCACAGCAAAAAAATAAGCCTGTGTGTGTGCACGCACATGTGTATGTGCACACATGTATGAAAGATAACTGAGATTTTGATGCCGTTACCTATAGCATAAACCTAGTTTATCTAAACTCAGGGGTAGAGGTAGTATTCCCTGCACTTGCCAGTAGTCTCGGTCACCTAGGCGCTCCTGTATCATGGTTTCCTGGTGTTAGAAGACACACATTGGGCCAGAAGTGAATTTGACAAAAACTGCAGGCTCTGGACTCAAAAACCTGGGGTTGACTCCCTTTGAATGTCAGTGGAATGGGTTCAGGTATAATATTCTTTACATTATCTGGCCTCAGCTCCTTTGTGTTTATAGTGCTGAAGAATTCTAGTTCACATGACTGGTCAGAAAGACCGATGAGTTAATACTAATGTATGTAAAATACTTAAGGTAGGTTTGTACATAGTAACTGATCAATAAGTTCAATAGAGTGCTTCTAGCACTGTCAGTGCACGCTGTCCTTTGGAAGAATATATGCACATTTAAGGATAATGGGAAATGTGCTACTCATTCACCAAATTTTATTAACCCAGTATGGAGAGGAAGGCAAAGCCGTCTCTTTTGAGTATATTTACACACACACACACACACACACACACACACACACACACACACATTTTTCTCCCTAGCATTTTTTTCTCCAGCAATCCACAAACTCATTCTGTCTTGTGTTATGAGTGAACCTATAAGCAATGGAGCCAAAAATGGAATACGACCACACAGATGCCTGCAGGGGAAAAGTGCCCTCAGTAAAACTCATAGCTCTGAGGTCCCTGGGACAGTTTCAATGGACAACTTGTCAGACACAGAAAACACAGCTCTGACACAGAACATGGACACTGTTCAGGAGTCACATGATCAATAAGGAAATAAAAGTTTCACTGGAAAGCTTTAAAAAAAGTATTTTGGGGCATTCATTAAAGACCCTGTAGTAGCAATTATATTGCTCGGAGACTCACTGTGATGCCTCATCTTTCCTATTTATGCCTTGACATCTAACACCAGAACCCTTTTCTTACAAAGTTTATTAGCTATGCAAAAATAACAGCAATTATTTTACATATTTATTTATAGATAGGGTCTTATTATACAGTTCTGCCTTGCCTAATGCTTACTGTGTAGACTAGCCTGGCCTTGGATTCTGAGAGGTTTACCTGCTTCTGCTTCTCAAGCACTTGGATTGTAGGCTCGCACCACCACTTGGCTCTTCCTTTTTAATTGTGTCTGTGTGTGTGTGTGTGTGTTTCTGCATACATGCCTGTCTATGTGGAGGCCAGAAATCAACATTAGATTGATCTCTGTTGCTCTCCACCTTGTTTTTGGAGACAGGATCTCCCACGGATCCTGGAGAGAACAAATTTGGTTAGACTGATGAACCAGGCAATGCCTCAGTATCTTCCTGTCTGCTCCCACTGTTAAGATTCTGGGCGCTTCCTGCATGCACAGCATTTTACATGGGTGCTGGGGGTCCAAACTGAGGTTTGCGGGTTTGTGCCTCAGGCACTTTACCCACTCAGCTGTCCCCCAGCACACCAGTTTCTTCCTTTTATCATTGACATAAAACGAACTGTAAATGGGCACAACTGAAATGAATGGAGGCCGTCCAAGCAATTGTGTAACACAGGACGCTCTTCCTTTCAGTGGCTTGTGGCGGTTCACTGTTTGGGTGAACTCCGGCCTGTTTGTCACGTGCTCTCCCACTACTCCTTTTAAAGAGGTGTGTGTAACTCGGCCCTTACAAAAACTGATGGTAGCTAATACACATTACTATTCCCGTCTAGACATGAGAAAACCCCAGCTTAGCGAGTGCTGGTCAAAGTGAGCTGTAGAAGTGAGCTCAGTAAGGCACTGAGAATCAGTACGCAGCGTCCAGGTTTCAGCTAGCCGTCCCTAAGCTTGCTTTCCCTGGAGCTTAACTGAGTGTGCAGACTGAGTACACCCCTAGCCACCTATGTGGCCGCCGGAAAACTTGCCTCCTGTGTGCCTTGGCTTCATCCGTGCAGCAGTGGCACAAGAATAAATGTTACAAGATAGTGCTTACTACAGTGCCTGCCACCATAGAACAACAGTTATTGGTAGCTTTAAAACATTACCATGTTGTTCATAATTGACAAACACACACACACCAAACCTATAAAAAAATTAAAAGCAAATTATTTAATAGTCCTTATAAAAACAAAACTTTTGGAAGAAATCAGCACAAGGTAGCCAGCGCTATTTCAGCTTTCTACACGCAGTATTTGGAATAGCTTGACTGGCTGAACAGCAAGTAAGTTCTACCTATACTTCCTAGCCAACCTGAAAACCTCACACCAGAAAGACCTCACTGCGTAAGCACACAGGAGGGAGCACCGGCAGTCGTCAGCAGTCTTGTGTTATTTTGTGTTAACCTTTTTTGTTAAGAGAACTTACAATAATGGTCACTGTAAGAGAAATTATAAAGAAATCTGGCTCAAGTGCAATAGCCAGCTTTCTACGGCTGTGACAACAGACCTGAGCTAATCCAACTTATATTGAGGAGAGGTTCACTCTGACTTGACAGCGTTAGAAAGCTTGGTCTATGGCCCACTGGTACATCACGATGGAAATTGTGTGGGTAAGGAAGCCTGTTAGGCTCACTGGTGGGCAGGTAACAAAAAGAGGAGCAGGTATCCTAATACTCTCCTCAAACACATTCCTCAGGAACTCCCTTCCATAAAGCCCCACTTCTTAAAGGTCCCACCACTGACTAATAAGAAAATAGGCTGGAGCCCAAGTACATGCGGGCCTTTGGAGAACATCTCAAATCTAAACTCTAGCACTCAGTATTCCTAAAGCGATGGGAAACCAAGGTGGGAGTCAAGAAGTGATAGTTACATGAACTAGACCCAAGTTCCTATAGTGAGAATCAACCTATGGACGAGGCTGGCTTCTTCAGCACTCAGCCTTGACACCAGTCCCCACTGAGGCCAACGACACTCTAGGTTACTGAGGCTGACTCCAGACCTATGTGGTTACACCACTAGTCACTCTAGCTTTCTAGGTGATTATTATGGACTAGACATTTTGAGAACTACTAGCTAAGAAACTTCGGGGGTTTTTTGTTTTTGTTTGTTTTTATAAATTGGTGTGTATAAAACATTAGTTGAATGAATCTTGTTCTTAAATGTGGGTGTCAAATGCTCTCTATGCACTAGAAGGTGTGTGTGCGTGTGTGTAAGCCATAGGTCATTGCTAGGTGTTTTCTTGGGTCACTCTCCACCTTTCAGACATTCTCACTGAACGTAGAACTCAATAATTTAGTCAGGTTATATGGCCATGGGCATCAGGGCTCTGCCTGTTCCCTCAGGCCACCTCTAGCCACTATCTAGAATTTTTTCTATCCATGAACAGAGGAAATGCAGTCTCCAACCACATGGCAACTTCACATTCCAAACTTCCTCCCAGTTGGCCTCACCTCTTCAAGACTTCATTCACCACCGCACAATAGTGAGTTGCCACAGCTGATGACTAAAGCCTTTTGCAGATACAAACATCAGAAGGACATTTCAGATCCCAACTGTCTTAAGGGATCCCAAAGTTATCACTGCACCATAGTGGAATAATTTGTTTTGGCATATACCAGCATCATAGTTGGTGGTTTAAAATAGGCTCTGAAAATATTTTTAAATATTTAATAAGAGCTGCCCAGATGTCTCAGCAGGTTAAGAGTCTGCTGTCAGGCCTGGTGAGTTTGATCCCTGGAATTCCCAAGATGGAAGCAAAGAAATTACTTCCCCTATATCTGTGATGTGCTGTGGCACATATGTGTGCATGCACACACACCCACACAGAGAGCGGGGGGGAAGAAGAGGGGGAGAGAGAGAGAGAGAGAGAGAGAAAGAGAGGGAGAGAGGGAGGGAGGGAGGGAGAGGGAGAGGGGGAAGTGAAACAAAGATATTTAAAATAGAAAAATTAAGTCTCATTCTTTTTAGGACGTATGTTCTCACGACATGGAAAGTATGGCCAATGGTTTTCATCTTGGTGTTTGCACATACCCTAGGCTCTTCTGCAGTGAGTAATTAGCACTACAGCAAACTGTGCCTTTTCTAGAGCAACACAAATGACTAAAATTTTAAACACTGACACTGCAATTTGTCATCAAGTCCCAACAAATACACATTTTGGTGAGATAAGTCCTGTATTTTCATCAGTTATCAAGAAAACTTGGTAATAAAATAATTGAAATGACAGACTCTAAGAACATGCAGTGTGAGCGTCCTGTCTTCCTGTCATCTCTGCGGACCTGTTTCCATGGAAACACTACTCAGGTCTGGATGTTATCTTTCTGCTTCGTTTGGAGCGTGATGTTCCAGCACATACAGCCTGAGTGGCTTGTCAGGAGCACCCAGACCACATAGGAAACTCCCCAGTCCTGGGGAAAAGGGACAGAGCTCCAAAAGGCTCTCAAGAATGCTTTGTAACTTACAGCCCACAGGTGGAGACTCAGCTCTTGTAGGTGGTTATCAGGGCCCCTGTACCCCAGATCTTGCTGACAGTGAGACATTGGTCTTCCAGACAGCTGCATGACTCACATCTACTCCAAGTCACTTCACCAAACCTGTCTGCACAGGGTGTGCCATGGCCAGCTTGCCACAGGGACCTGAGTCTAAAGGATGGTTATTTTCTGGTTATTTCACTCTGAAAACAGGATGTCTGAGATGTGTTGTAAGAATCTGAAGGCATGTGTTTTTCATTCCAACTCCCCTTTTGGAGGAGTCTTTGAAGCCACGTGAGTTTCCTGAGGACTGATACTGGGTATCGGGCAGCAGAAGACAGAAGACCCTTTAGGGAAGCCTTAGGGCACTGTCTGCTTAGATGTTCTAGAACAGATAAAAGGCCTGTGCTCTACAGATGAGTGTGTGAGCTGAGAGGAACTGTAGCTCAACGGACACATGGTCTGACCTAAGAGGTCATGTGATATGAACACCTAATCCAAACACCCCATCACTATCCCATGTACTTCATCTTAATCCATACTAGGTCAAAAAGGAAACACATACACAAAAAGTCTGCTTTAACCTGAAATAATTCAGTTGATATTAGAATTGCTTTCAGTGGGACATTTGCTTTAAACCACAAGATATCTCCATCTCAAGTACAAAAATCCCTTCTCCCCCACCCACCCACCCCAGCCAAACAAACAAGGAAACAAACAAAACCCCAAACCCACAACTCAGTTTCAAATAAGTTTGGAAGAAATGAGACTGTAAATATTTACACAGGGGGAAAGAAGTAAATCACAAAACTATTTACAAAAATACACAAGCTTATATGCATTAACAATTTACACCAGTTCACAAAAATATTAAAACATAAAAAAACACTATATAAATTAAAGAACTCAAAGGTGTGATCTAAGACTTCCTAGGATGCTTCTCTCATGCAGGTCATGGTTGAAAATCAGGTTTTGCTATCTCAGAATCTAAACTGTAAAAACAATCTTTTTTTTTTTTTAATCTCTGAACATTAACAGTACTAATCAGATAAGGAAAAGACCCTCTGTGCACACCAACATTATCTTGCACACATTAAAATACATCATTCTTGACATTTCCATAACACATAGTACTGACAATCGATCACATGCCTCTAACCATTTGGAAGTAACTTTCTGACATACTTCAGCTTTCTTTATTACTTTCTTGCACTCTCTGCTCAGGTGACACGTTGCCAACATACTGAAAGGGTGACCAATAGGGCTGGAACAGAGAAATGGTCTTTGCGGGATCCTTCTCTTGAATTCACTGCAGCTTCCACCCTGACGACCGGCTCTCCTGTCTTTGCGCACCTTCCAGGTCCCTCCTCTGCACAGAATAAGTCTTAGAATTTTTTTTAAAACCTGACCCTACATTTTAAAAACTGTTTTACCACTGTAAGAAATGTGCAGGCCCTGCTCTTGGGACTGTCCCAGGGACTTCTCCAAACAGCATTTAAAATACATGAATGTATGTTTTAAAAGAAACTGAATTCTGTAAGAAATAAGGCTCAGATTAGATTTATTAGTAAGAACACGATGCCCCGGAGCTCTCAGCTGAGCTCCTAGACTGCTATCTAGGAGCATCTACTTCAGTCTAACCAAGCCATGGAATTTTGCCCAAAAGAGAAAATCTGGAGACATGGCTGCAAAAGTTCCAGTGGGGTGAGATTGTTTAATGTGTAAGGCAGTTCCACTTCCTTTATCATAACGCTCCACACCAACACTTGAAAATAACATTCAGTTCCTGTGTTTGTGAAGTCACACACAAGGCGGACAACACTGAGGTAACCTGGCTCACAGTGATTTGCCATCCAATTTCTGCCCTCACAGTATCAGAGAAACATGTGGGCAAAGCTGTTCCAATAGCTGAATCCAAAGTTAAGGCTGGTGCTACGTACAGTAAATAACTTTAGACTTTATCTAAAGTTTGTTTTCATACTTATACCAATAATCTGAATTATGATTCTATCTTTAAAATATTTTTCTGACATTTCTAAACCCAAAGAATGTTATTAATAAAGAAGTTGTCTTAAGGAATCAACCTTAGTATTTATAAAAGAGAATTTAGTTTCAGGAGCAAACAGTATGTGTGACAAACTAATTCACAAATATCAAAATTGGCCTGGACCTCGTAGCATTTCTCTTCAGGATAGGCCTGAAGTTACCGAAGCAACTTTCTCCCTGTCTGTAGCGCTGGCCTCTATCCCTTCATCTGTGCTGCTAAGGGTAGCATTCAGGGCAGGTGTGGTATTCAAGAGGCAATGAGTTGCCTCCTTTATAAAAAAAGATGACTAGGGTTTAAAAAAAAAGATAGTGTCTGCCAACACATCTACACATCTGTATGCCAGGCAGAGGCACCCATCAGGTTTCCAGACATTCCAACAGTCAGGTCTGCACTTTTAATGCAGACGCCTAAGTTCCCACAGACCTTTGCATGTATTGGTGTGTCCAGATATCTGCTTTGGACTTCATTGTACCCCTCTGGTCAATCTGGGAAATAAAACCTTGTAGACTATCTCCAAATATGAATGTGTTCTTAAAACTTTACTTCTAAATATATAGCCTTAAAATGCAACTATATGATTTAATTACAAAGACTGCCATAAATCTAATCTTTCACAATTTCACAGCAGTAACAGCAGCAGGATTTTAGCTTCTTGAAAGATTTCTTCCTTTGCTCTAAGTAAAAGATATCCCATCCAAAAAGTCAGAGCAGCAACCACCTAGTAGTAAATGGAATGAAATCTCCTGTGTCTCCTACAGAGTATTTAGAAGATACAAATGTACAAAACTCAAGTATTATCATGATTTATGGAATGAAATGCCAGTCTAACTCATTCTAAACACAGGCCTGCCTTCCCAGTCTCCACTGTCTAGGGTCAAGAAAACCAGGGGGAAGCTGGGCGAGAGGGCCCGTCCCAAGCCCAGTAAGGAGTGCAACTTTCAAAACAAAGTCCTGGGTGTTCACATGTTTAACAGGTCTAGAGAGTTAGAAAGAACTATTCTGAAATGCTGGTGTCGGTGACAAATGCAGCAAGCCTGTGACCACACAATGAGGGGAGCCTAACCACGGTGACCCCCAGAATGCCAGTAGATGAGATGGGTCTGTGGACTCAGGGACAATGAGCAATGTACAGTTTCCTCACGGACAGTTTCTAGGGAATCTGTACTCTAGATCAGAAACATAATGGCACGTACATTTATATCCCTAAGAAAATTGATTTATCCAGTTAGACCATGCTGGTCGTTTCCTAAGGAGACTATTTTGGATGGCTGTTTTCCTGGCACTAAAGTGTGCTGATCTTCTTGTGGGCTGTGCGGGCATCACTGCAGGCACGAGCGATGCTCTGTATTAGCAGAGTTCACTGCTGAGATGAACTTCATCTTTTTCATAGAAAGCTCCTTAAGCATTAACTTAGCTCTCACCCTGTCAAGTGAAGAATTATTGACAGTGGAGAATACGGCTCACAATGGACTTGCTGCGTAGAGTGATGTGGCACTAAATGGTGAAAATCCTAATTCCTTTACCTTTGAATCCGCTAGCAGTCTAAGTGGCGTAGCTCAAGGATTGGGGAGTTTTTCTCCTCTCTACTTAAGAATACTAGATTCCTTTGTGGACAGGGATAATGAAAGCAGAACAGAGTGGAGAGTCCACCTGATGGCGCTGTACACGGAGTGGGGGGACAGACACAACAAGAAATGAAGAAGCCCACCAGGAAATAGGGGCAAACTGCTCTGAGCTAGGTTACAAGTACTAAGAAGGAAGGTCAAAGTTAAATTCAGTGGATTAAAGGCAGTCCTCAGGGTCCTAGAGATCAGCCCTGTAGAGCGAGCAGGGTCTGTGGCCGGCCAGCCAGCCGGCGAGGAATTCTTTACTAGGCTTTCAGCATAGCACTTTACAATCATCCGGATCTCTTTAAGTACAAACAACACAGCCTATAGATGGATGAGGCAGTAATGAGTGGGAGGGGGAAGGTGGTGATTTATTTTTATTATATTTCTTTCATGTGGCCAGGGGGTTTGTAGCTTTTTTTCCTAAATCTTTTTGGTTATTGAAAAAAAAAATAGACCAGTCCACTGTCCAGCAGAGGCTGCTTCAACTCTATTGCTCCCGGGGCTCATTCTGCATGGATCTGTGTGTCAGGATGTGGCAAGGACAACTCTGTGGGCAGGAAGGCCCCCTGACCCAATGCTGTGGCATATGTCCTGCTCTGTGGATGGACAAAGCCAGAGGGCACATAGACCCCCATGCCTGCCCCTCCAAAGCCTCCTCGCTGGTGCTGGGGCATGGAGTGGTAATCCTCCAGGTTATCATACTGGGACACAGCAGTCATATTGCTCTGGCGCTTGCTGTGTGTCTGATACTGGTACAGCATGCTGGGGTCCCTCTCCAGGTTCTGGGTATGGTGAAGTTTTAGGCTGTGACTCCTCTCTGGTTTGGGAGGTGGGACCATAGACTGAGAGAAGTGTTCCTCCTCCTTGTAGCAGTCTCTGGAGTGTTTCTCAGGGGCAGGTGGCTGCCTAGCTCGAGGCCTGTCCGGATCTTTGGAAAGCCTCACTTCCTTGTGGTTCAGTCTTAGAGACTCCTGCCCTGATGTAATGTATTTCCCAGAGTTATGGTAGTTGCTTGGCTCAGGAGTGTCCGGCATCCCTTTGGACCCATAATCTAACTGGCCAGCTCCTTGGGGATAAGGTGGTCCATTTTTTGATTCACACAATTGCCTATGGCTTGCTTCCTGATGCGCCCTGTGCTCTGGGAGGCTACAACCCATGTCGTGAAGCTTTCTGTTCCTAAGGCTGCTTTGCTTCTGTGGGAGGGACGGCTTCTCTACCTGTGTGCTGCCATACCCTCCGTGATGGTGGGCTCTGTCAAATTCGGACTCTGGGTGCTTCCTGTAGAAACGGTCATCCCCCTCAGGACTGACAGCTTTGGCTGGGTGCCGCCCCTCTTTCCCTTCTGCCACAGAGAGAAGTCCAGTTTTCCCAGGATCTGATTTGCTGCGCAGATGGATGACATAGATCCCTCCCAAGTCGTCCTGCACAGCTGGTGTCATGTTGTCATACTGCGACACGATAGGCCCTTTCACCTTCTGCCGTGCTCGACTCTCTCTGCGGATGGATTGCATGCGGTATTTTTCCATGTCCTCAAGGTCCCAGGAGGTGTAGGTGTGCTTTACATCAGCAGCAGGGGGCATATTGACTACATTGTGGTCATTACCAGGGAAATAGCCAGCTGCATTCGCCCGCGGGCGTGGGGGCAGACCAGCATAGTTGTACACGTTCTTTCCTTGCAGCCTTGGATTGTAGAAAGCAAACTCCCGACTGGACAGGCGGTGGAGGGGCCTCAGCTGGACTGTGCCGTAGGCATCGACATCACACAAGGCCCCCTCAGGGCTATAGTAGGAGCTGGAGGAGCTAGAGTACGGACTGTAGCGATAGTGGACCCGTCCATTCTCAAAGTAAGGCTGAAGCTGAGTCACATGATAGTCTGAGCGGGCCTGCGAGGACTGGTATGGCTTGTACTGGTAAACTGGTCGTGGGCAGTAGGCTGGTTCATCATCTGGGGGAACCTCTGTCCGTGAAATGGGAACAGAGCGGATCATGGAAGGTGGGGGCGCATGGAGGGACTGTACCCTCCGGATGGTAGGGTAAGGTAGAATGTCTTCAGGGCAACAAGGATTCCTAACCGAGGAGCCCAGAGAAGAGACATACTCAACCCGGCTACACGGCTTGGAGTGGTGTCCAGACATGTTTCTTCCCGGCGCCACATAGGTGTTGTAACGAGGACCCATGGAGGCTGGTGGCTCTGATCGAGCACCATATACCTGATGTGGCTCCAACTTATTGTGGTGTGGAGGAACACTCTGGGGGCGAAACTGGCAGTTTGGAGTCATATTGAAATGCAAACAGTTTTCTGGACCAAAGGGCTCTGCGGTGACATCAGGCCTGGCAAAGGAGGAATAGGTGATCTTCTGAGAGGCGTGCTTAGGCTGTGAGATGGGGAGTGGCATAGGCAACACATCGTCCACTGAGGCTGACGAGGGGATGAAGGGGTGGTAATTGGGATTGCTGGTGGCGTCTGCAGCGCTGGAGTGCATGGCAGCAGCCATCTTGCTTTCCACTGTCCGTGTTGGGGGAACCGGGGCAGCAAAGCCACAGGAATGGCCAGGGAAGGACTCAGCACGCAGGTGGAGTGGTGGGGCCCTGCTGCTTTCCCGAATCTTCTCAGGCAGTCCCAGTTGGGGAGCAGAGGCAGCCATGGGACACTGGGTAGCAGCACTGCCATCACTGACAAAGATGGGTTCAGGATCACCCATGGCTCGAGACTCAGGTGGCCTCTCAGGAGCTGGAGCTACTCCCTGGACCTGCGGGAAGACAGTGCCGTCAAGAGTCAGTTCTTTAACACCCGCCCCTCCGAGCCAAAAGCTAAGACATTTATAACAGGCAGACCCAGGCTACTGAGTGACAGCTTGAACTTTGCCCGAGCTCTGCAGTTACACTGAACCTGACCCATGGCCCCAAAAAGAGTATCTGTGTGTCTACATGCTATGTTATTACCTGTGGAGACATGTGTAGTGCTTGCTAACTCCTGCTAGGGTTAAATGAGAGGAAAGGCTGCCTACAGTGGTATCGTAATATGTAGAACCAATGACAGGATTAGGCAAAAAACAGCACTGGGCCTAAAAATAAATATCCTGCCTATTGGTCTCAGCACCAAGGAGATTTTACTTAATGAAAACAGCTGATTTTATCAGGTGACAGGAGTTTTGGAGTGACTCAGTTCCATGTAGTGAGCAGTTTTAAACCTCCAAATACAGGAAAGAGTTTCTAAGTGACTTGTCTGCTGTGACAGCAAGTCAGGGCTTACTGCCTCTGCATTCTGTCCCTCCTGACTGTGGGCCCACAGATTAAATACGCTGTCCCTGTACCATAAATAGTACCCTGCAGTAAGGACCAGAACATTAAGTCCTTTTTGCTAAGGTTATCACAAACCCTGTGGTACTATTAATTTTTGAAGGAGGAATTAGGAAAACCCTCTGGCACTCTGTATCTAACACTCCCTCCCAAGACAGGCATTCTAACTACGCAACACAGCTGTTCACAGCAAGGGAAATGCAAAACTCCAGAGATCTTCACTTCTTACACTTCTGAAAGCCATGGAGATGAAGTACTTTCAATACACGGACATCAAGGGTCCTCACAGGGTGGTCACATGACTCACCCTCAGTCACCTGATCAGTGAGGTGAGCTAGAAAAGACAGTAACTATTGCAGCCCTGGGCTCCCTTTGCCTTTTTCTGTCAGTGTCTCCCTGTGAAAGAGCTCAGTGCTTCAGGAAGGAGAAGCAGCAAGGATGGCTGAGCTGCAGTCGCCAGGAGCTGTTATGTCGTCTTTACCACAAAGCCAATAGGCAGGCAAAGGCGGAGATCTCCAGCCTCAAATGGCAGCTATTTCATGGAAACCTTCCACCTGACTAAAAGATAATACATCCTACCAAAAAATGACATACCTTTGGAAAAAGTATACTACTTCACTGGCTTCCTCTCTATCTTACCTTGTGGGAATTACTTAATTCCATACTTGGTGCTTCTTGTACCTGCCCCACAACTGGTGGCTGCTCTGCAGGCCTCTGGGAAGGAGGTGGGGGGAGGGGCCGACTAGTTCTGTGGGTGCGCTGAAGGGTGGCAGTCACAAAATCAGCAGCAGCAGCAGGAGCAGCAGCAGCAACAGCAGCAGCGGGCTGCTCAGCCATAACCCTGCTGGCCTCTCTGGCGCTCATTTCGGCTCTTGCTGGAGTTGTCATCATATAAGCCATGGTGGCTGTGCTGGAATTCTCTTCAGGGGACCCAGAAAGAGGATGGGCTTTGTCCCTAGGCAAAGTAGAAGGCATGGGAGATTTGTCTGTAAGTTCTGAGGAATGATGGGGTTTATCCACACTGGTACCAAGATAAGAGAGGGGCTGATCTCCACTGGAGAAATGAAGTGGAGACTGGTCCTGCTCCAAAAAGGAGACAGTGGGCATGCTGGTCTTCCCAGCGTGGTCTTCAGGGAAACTTCCATGATCATCAGACTTCTCTGAGTCTGTCAAGGGAACTGAAGTGCTTCTAGCCTTTTCTGGATCCCCAGATAAATGGTTTCGATGTAGCGAATTCCCTATTAAGTCTACTTGGTGGAGTTGCTCCCCAGAGTCAGTTGTGTTGGAATGGGTGGGACCTCCCATAGCTGCTGTCTCTGGGAGAGGCTGGTTACAATTTCCGAGTCCATTGGTCTGCAGGTGGAACTGCTCTGCTGGTCGGTCCGTTTGGAAATAGGTTTTATCTAGAGGAATGCTAGAGTAGGAACTAGGCAGCTTCTCTTCAGACGTAACGCCTGCCATGCCTCCGTAACTAGTACACCCAGCCTGGGAAGCCCCTGGTCTCTTCAGGGTCTGAGTTGAGGCTTGCTGTGCAGACTCAGCTAATGCTAGTGCCAACATTCGGGCGACATTTTTCGGAGGCGGTGGTGGTGGGATAAGAGAGACTGAACTGACAGGAACGGGATCTTGAGGGGGGTCATGGGTAACTGCTCCTAGTGGGAAATTGGGAAAAAAAATTAGAATGAAAAGGTAGCTTATGTTACCCTATACGGAAAGCCAAACACTCCCCATGTGATCACTAAAAACATAAAAATATGCCTTCCATATTTCAAAATGGCAATCCATGGTCTTCTATCCCACATGCAAATGCTGCTGAAACCACATCTGGTTCAAAAGGGAAGCTAACACAGTGTTAAGGCTGCAAGTCCTCTTGAACTGCTACAAGGTTGGAGGGGAAGCAGGCCTCCACCTGACTCAGAAAAGGCCACTTAAGAGTACAAGCTTCCAGTGCTTAGACTGTGATAATACTTTTACACTGACAGTGTAGGCTGGCTTGTTAACTTGTAAGGCTAGAATATAATATGCATTAGAAAACAGAATCAAGAGCTACACAGTTGTGCAAAAATTATCCATGAATTCTGACTGTCCAGAGAGTTAAGGGGTCCTTTGTGAAGGTTCGAAGCAGGACCATGGGCCCTTTGGGGAATTTTGTTTGCCTCATTTTAGTTTAGGGCTTTGAGGCCTCAGCACCATTCAGAAAAACATTCTTTGATTGCAGCCTAGCCATGGAGAAGGCTCTCTTAAAAGGCACAGAAGGCTCACAGGACGGAAGACCCCTTTAACTTAGAGAAGGAACGGAGGAGAACAAACAGTACCTGTCTGACTCTGTCCAGAAGGTACAGCCTTGCTCTGACTGCTCGAGACAGGCCGCTCCTCTGTCCCTGGCAACTCTACTTCTTCAGCTGCCCCCTGCTCCAGGGGCTGTGCTTCTGGTTCACATCTCTCCTGTGCCTCTCTCTCACCTGTTTTCATCTTTCCTAGCTGGGTGGGGGATCTATTTATGACATCTCTTTCTTCCACACTTTTGTCCCAAGATGGCGGTAATGCATTCTGAGCTATAGTATTGGAGACAGTACCGATGACTTCTGATACCCGAGGTGGGAGGGTCACTGAAATAGGCTCAGATATGTTCATGGAGGGAGATTTGGTTAGTTTCCGTCCAATCTTCGGAGAGAAAGCATAAACAACCTTTTCTGTGAATGAAGATGGCTTAGAAGACTTGTCATCAGTGGGGCTCAAGTCCAGGGTGAAAAATGGACTCAGTTTCTCCTGGACTGGAGACACAGGTTCAGAACTTGCAGTGCTTCCTGGAGTCTGTGACTGGCTCCCACCTGCTTCCACATCCTTCTTACTGGTGCTCAGTTTATCCCTGGTATACCCTAATGAATCCAGAAAGGAAGCGCCACTCTCCAGACACTCCGACTCAGCTTTCGGAGGACTACATTGAAATGACATCGGATCAAAGTCCAGACTGGCCACTCCGATGTCTGGTGGACTCAAATCAACATCCTCAGCTGAGTGGGGAGACACGAGTGCTGGAATGTGAAGTAGTCCCCCTTCCTCGTCACTCGCATTGCCGTGGGGCAGGTTGTCATAGGAATTACAGCGGTTCCCCAGCACGTCTCCATTGAAGGAAGCGGAGAGTGCGTCACTGCTGGACCTGGGCCTTCTAGGTCGGAACAACTTGGAATCACCTGGGAAAAACAGACAACAATGTTAGAGCATGGCTATCACAGCACACACAGCACCACAATTAGTCACTTATCTAGTACAGTAGTAATAATGCAACTTTAATTTTTCTTTCCATGAACTGTCTCTGGTGTACAAACATCAGTTACATTTGTGGTAAGAGAACTTCCAAAAAAACACTAACAAGCACATGTCCTACAGTTGATCCACAGCCTGGGTAAGAAAATGGCAAGGAGCTCTTGAATTGTATTACAAATTCAACACTGACAACTGGTATGACTTTGGGCAAACTTTCTAACTTTCTTTGTGTCTTATTTTATCACTGGTCTCATATTTGACTTACTGGGTAGATGTCATCACTTAAAGTAGCACTTTAGGAATCAAACAGTAACAAAAGGTTGTTTATTATGGGGAAACATCCTTATGGTAGGTACCTCAGACAAGAAGAAACAATGTTTCTTCCTAATTAAAAAGTGTTTCCACACATTTAATAAAGCATTCCATTCACACACTTAAAATACTTGCACTTTTTTTTCTAATGAAAACAGGCTTTTCACTTTTCAAGCAAATCCAAGGGGCACAGCTTAGCACAACACTTGCTTTCGTAAAGTTTGATTCGAAATTCTAACTTATGCTGTAACCACATCTCCCTCCAGTATCTGCCAGGAGATATTGGTCTCCTTGGAGGCAGAGTCACTTTAAGGGGTCAGGTCCAACTACTAATGACCCTTGAGGACCGCCTATCATTAATGAGTCTCAAAGCTTCTCCTGTTAACAAGTCTAAAGGAAATAGTGGCACTTACTTTTCCATGAGTTTTAACTGAACCATACTTAATGCCAATAATAGTACTGGAAGTGACATTTCAGTCTTCTTGCTAAGTATGTATTCATAGCATTGCTGTATACATGTACTTTTATGTAATCCGTCCGAGGACACTTTAGTCTTACCATCAACTGCATGGAGAGAAGTAAGGGACTCCTCACTTTTAGCTGAGCGGAGGGTTCCTTCTGCCCTGCCACCTAAATAATAAAAACAAAGCAGTGTAAAACCTGTGATTGTTAAGGACTATGCAGTTAAAAGGTCTGGGGTTTCCCTGGCAATGCCTGAATCTCCAAGTGTGATATTCAGCTTACCGCCCTAGTATGGAATGTGATGCATTATTGTTTCCTGTGGGGGTGAGGGAAGAAAAAAAATTTTCCCAAACCCTATGTACTTGAGCAAAAAGGTTAACTAAAAGATTCCCTTCTTGTATGTTTCCAGAACCAACTTGGTAACCTTGGGTGATGTCTTTACAAACTTTATTTTTATTCATGTGCCAGTGACCCGGGAGGCCAGAGAAGGCAATGGGTCCCTTGGCGCCTGAGTTCCAGGTGCTAGGAAGCAAACTCAGTCCTATGGAAGAGCGTTCAGCTACCAAGCCACTCCTCCAGCCCCTCTGATGACATATTACAGTGGCTCTCATCTTCCATGATGGTGAAACCAGTAGACAAGAGACACAGAGAAGAAGGTCCACGAAGACACAGGCAGAGGCTAGAGCGGTACTGCTTAAAGGCGGGAGATGCTGGGAGCCCTGGGGGCAGATGAGACAGGAGGGTACCTTCCCTAGGAACTTCAGGTGACCACAGGCACGGCGACATCGGTCAGACTGTTGCCGCATATGTTTTCAGTAATTAGTAACAGCACCTCCAGGAATATTGGTTATTTTTATTGTACACATTAATCTTACCTGCTAAAGTTCCATGTCTTTCTGACCTGCTTATAGCAAGCACAACAAACTGCAGAACTCTGTCTCTTACACTTTCTGTGACCTTCCTAACCATCTCTTCCCACTCTCTTCTCTTGACAATAATTTCTCTTATAGTTCTTTAAAAATCTCTTTTCTTCAGCCTGCCCCTCTTCCCACCCAGCTCTCATCTCTTAAAAAATGACTCTTAGTCGCCTTAAAGATCAGGTGAACTGTACCTTCTTCAACTCCCAAGGTGAAAGTTCTCTTTCCCGGGGCTGGAGAGCTTTCTCAGTGGTTAAGAGCACTGATGCTCTTCAGAGGACCCAGGTTTGACTGCCAGCACCCACATGGCAGGCAGCTCACAGCTACTGTAACTTCAGTTCCAGGAAATCCACGGCTCTCTCTGGCCTCCATGAGCACCAGGCACATGAGTATACACACGCAAATGCAGGCAAGACATCCATATGCATAAAATATTAATTTTCTAAAATACAGTTAGCACTCCTGACTATCACCCTACCCCAGTAAGAACCGACAATGCCAGCCAAAGATGCTAGACATAAAATTCTACTTTAGCTGTAACTGCATACTGGAAGTCATTTTCTCATAGAGACGTCTCTCTAGTTAAGACTCTGAAGGCAGGGAACTACATTAATTTTCTTTCTGCAGAGCCAACTAGCCAAAATATCTAACATGTGGGTAATATGTGATTGCAAACGGTATGATGTAAATGAACTGACCATTACTTCTAATGGTACCTAAGAGAAAAATGCTACTAGTTTTTCTAGTTTAAGAACATGTTCGTATCAGAACACAAGTTTTTAAAAACTATTTTAAAGAGTAATTTGCTCAACAGTCATTGACCTGTCTGATGGGACACAGTACTCCCATCAGCTAGTCATGTAGGAGAAGGACATTGGTGAAAATAGCTATAAACTTGAAAAGTATGCTGAAACACAGACTTGTCCATTTTAAATGTGTGAAACTAAAGATCAAAACAAGTGCATATCACAGTAATATTGTTACCTACCAGCACTGTGCAAGCTATGTCATCATACACATGCTTTACATGTGTATGTCATGATGGCACCGGCAAAGTATCCCCAGAGAAGTCCTGAGGACAGCGCAGCTCAGTGCTCACCTTTCAAAGCCATGGCTTTCATCTCCGAGGGCTCGCTCTCATTACGCTGCAACTTGCGTTTGGAGACAGAAGAGGACTTCCCCAAATTGAAAAAAGACCGCCAGCTGCCAACGGGAGATTTTTTCATCTTATTTGGAGGCCTCTTTCTATGAAACAAAAAGCAGTTTATCAGTGCTAATATAGCCGAGGTTCTGTCTCTTCCTAAATAACGAGAAATGAACAAATGGTAGGAAGAATGGAACAGCCTGGAGAGGCCCAAGGGGAGCAGCGGATGAGCCTTCTCCTTCCATGTGGTGCACGGTGCAGTGCAGTTCTGCAAGGCATGGAAGCTAACATGGGGGAGCAGCTTCAACCACAGCTTCCAAGACCACATGCACCTCAGTCCGAGAAAGTGCGACGAAGACGTTGATAATAAGCCCCACAAACAAGACGGTCAGAGAACCTGAGGGGAGGGGCGAGCAGGGGCAGAAGGGAGGGCAAGAATCCGCATACGAGCCAACTACTTGTGTGTAGTTAGATGTCCTTTAAAACCAGATAGCCACACAAGAAGCTGATGAAATGAAGACCTAAGAAGTTCAACTAATTTCCTTAATACTCTGAGAGTGTGTGAGCAGATCAGGATTCCACGAAACCCAAGCCTGTCTACATCCTAATGTCTACTTTTTGAGTCTCTACTTAAAGACATTTGTTCTTTGTAAAACAAGGGCTAAAATATGAAAGCAAGGTACCTAGAATCAACTCTGAAATGAAACAGAAAGACACGTGCTAACTTCTGGCTTTTTAGTCATAGAAAGAAAATAAAGGTAGAGGATGTTACATTTTCTATGGATCCTTATGTTCATGAGCATTGCCAGAAGGACAGCAGAAACATCCAAACTAACTTGCACATATCTTGCACACCTTCCTACAGACCTAGTAAGGGAATCACACCCTTTACTAGCATTTCCTTAGAGAAGTAGTGAGGGTAAGACCTCAGAGGGACACTGGCAAGACACACTACAGCATTCTTCATACTGCTTAAGTCCCTGAAACCAAGTGACAACCAAAAACTCTACAATGAAACAAAAGCCTCGTGCACGCTTGTGTGGGTCACACCCACAGCTTCTCTGGGATCATGACAACTTCTGCACTCATCAGAATGCACAGGAGGCTCCATTTCCTGGTCAGGGCTGGGGCAGGAGCGTTTGCATGTCTCAGTCACCAATGACTCTCTTGCTGATCAGGAACCAGTGTCAGAGAAGTCACTAAGCAGTCACTACTTTCTGAATAAGCTATTTCAGCATAACTTATTTCTAAATTTCTAAATCACATTTCTCAAAGAGGGAAAAGCCAACCTCATGCAATTAATGAGTATCATTTATATTACCAATTTTCCTTGTACAACTAACTTTTTAAAATTACAATGTAATAAAGTTTTATAAGAATAATTTTTATTAGTTCTTATAAAGGTTTCAGTGTCTATATTCAATTAGGTATTTTCTACAACTGCCCCAATTTTAATAAAATAGCAAATTGTAAAGCATTCTATTATCTGTAGCTGTGAAAGTATATTTTAAAACAGGACTTAGGTATGTTACCTTTCAAGTGGGAACTCAATGATGGTATGAAACTTCCCTTGAAGCGCAGCAGGCCCTTCTCCTACTTCGATGTACTTATTCTCAGTCACAATGGGAGAGTTGACCTGAGCCTGTGTCCTTGCCTGGGCTTCCTCCAATGTCAGCAGCTTGGTAGATGGGGATGAGACCAGCAAGGACTTGGGCCTTGACAGAGAAGCTTCAGAAGAAAAGGAATAATGTCAGTGTTGCATGTGTGTATTAGTCTGTCCATCCACCTTCACTCTCTATTTAGTGATATGTTTCAACTTTTCTTCAAAGTTTTGCAATAATAAATATCACAGTTCTTTATATTTAATGACGTTCCAGAGCACAGTGAAATTCTGTAACAATCTAATTAGCTTCTTAAAAGGTACCAGATAAAGGTGATCACTCAGACATTTTTAGTTTTAGAAGGACATTTTACTCTATCTTATACCTTTATATATACTAATAATGGAGGCAAGATTTTTTTTTTTAATTTTTAAAATCCTTTTCATTATTTTCTGTATGGGTGTTGTGCCTGTGTCTGTGCTCTACTTGCACGCATTCCCATGGAAGCAGCAAGGAGGTGCTGGTTCTCCTGGAACTGGAGTTGCAGATGGTTGTGAGCCATCATGTGGGTGCTAGAAACAGAACTTCAGTACTCTGGAAGAGAAACCAGTGCTCTCAACTGCTGAAGCATCTCTCCAGCCCTGAGACACGATATCTTTAATGTGTAATGAATTTACCAAAACAGTTTGATATGCAGTACTCACTATATAGACACACCAGGTAACTGTAAATTCATTGAGTTTGTAATAGGATTGACTTAGCTGTCTTCTACCACTGTCACATAGTATTATGTGAAATAATAATTGCAAAGTTCTTCATTCCTTTAGGAACCTGTTCCTGCTAACAAGGAAAAGCCATCTGAGCCATACCTGCCCCTTCCTGCATGACGGCGCTGATTTTGCCACTGAAGAGCACATCCACATGATTGAGGATGAATTCAACAACCACAGACTGAATTCGCACTTCCATGAAAGCTGCTGTCCCACTGAAGCAAGCTGACTCTATCTGCTTTGATCTGTAGGGTGGATGACAACACCATCAGAGTTGGGAGAGGAGGTCTCCTAATGGGCAATTCTTTAGTACAGAAGTTACAAAGACACCCACAAAAGAAATCGTACTTTTACAGCCCCTTAGCTAAAACCTAGATGGCTGCTTTAGGGAGATGTTAATACAATAAGAGTTTGTTTTACTTGTTAATTTTTTTTCTTGATGAACAATGATGCAAGGCTTTCTTTTTTAATTCAAGTAAGCAAACTCATTCCTTAAAGTTCATAAATCAAATACAAATTACCTCAACAGGTTTGGTGCCCACACAATGGCAAGGTTTTTCGCATGCATATTTGTGATAGAGCAGTAGTCTGCTAGAAGAGACAGGTGTCTCATCAGGAACTCCAGAGTTCTGGAAAATGAAATACAACATGCTAACTGAAACAGATACTATACAGCAGTGTGGAGCTCACTGGCTTGCACATTTCTGACAGACAACAGGAAAGAGCCTGAACATTTATTTAAAAGAATAAAACCAAGGCATAAGCAAACCTAAAGATGGCCTAAGGAATTTCAGGAGCAGCAGGAACAGTATCTGGGCAGCTGATCTGCTTTTATAGTAAAAGCCCACTCAGCTGCAATGCCTTTGTTCATCATTATTTGAACAATCCTGTGCACACTGAGATTAAATAACTAAGCAGAATATCTTTGCAAGTAAAATAATCAATTAAACGACACAATCAGACATACAGACAGATGTACTAAAACACACACACACACACACAGAACTTATCAGTTATCTACAACATTTCTGAAACTCTAACTACAGAAATTAAAACCAATAAAAGATAGTGGCCAAAAGACAGTACTATACATTCTATTATTAGAAACAATCATTTACATATAAGCCATAAAGACCCAGCTGTGCCTAATATAAATCTCAGCCTCTGGCTGCTACTATCTATTTGGCAAGTCATGACTTACCTATAGTGTGGTGGGGGGAGTTGCTGAATAACATCATGGATTTTTATCAACCGTTCTTCATCTGTTGCTGCAGAAACAGCATCCTGTAACAGACACAACCCACCACAGCAGTGAGCTCTGCAAGCCCAATGAGAGTTCCTGACTGCAATCTCTCTGGGGCAAAGTGAAGCATCAAGAAGACACTGTTCCCACACACTGTGGCTCTCACTTGCCACTGTTAAAAAGGGTGCTGGTATTCAAAGTCATGCATGCTGAGTTAGTGGCTCAGAGCCAGAAGTAAGAACAACAATTTGAAAACTTCAAAGACCCGGATCACTTAACTGCCGCTGTTTGTTCGGGGAGTCTTTTGTCAGCACAGAACTAATTCTCGAATGAAATTAACCAAAACACATTATGAATAAACACACAACAAAACTCCACGGAGAACTTGAGAGCACTATCCTATCTGGTACTCACAGAGAACTTCTCATACAGCTGGTAGGTGAGCAGAGGGTTTGGGAGTTCTCGGAAGTACAGCTTACAGAGGGAGCCCACAGAATGGATGTCTTGAACATAAGGTTCTTTCGTCAGGTCGGGGACATGCTCAGAATCAAATTCATGACTAACCAAGACAGAAGACAAGACGATTACTTTAGTGAAGAGAAGAAAATATACACTATGGAACAGAAAGCAGAAACATAAAATGTTCCCCTCTACTTCAGAGTTGCTGTTTCCTTCAAATTATTACATATAACAAACCAATATTTGGGCTTAAACAAATGAGAGGCCATCTTTTGTCACATAGCCATGTGAAATTAAGGACAAAACTTTAATATTAAAACAGAAAACTCTCTAGCCCCAAAGGTTTACCTTCACTTCATTGACTTTCTATTTTCTTCAAATCACTGCATTTTATATATTACTTTTGGACTTTGACACACTTGTGAAGGTACATGCGTGCAGGTCAGAACACAATTTGCAAGTGTGTTCTCTCCTTCCACTGTGTGGGCTCCAGGTTGGAACTCAGATCATTGGACTTGGCAGTGCCTTTACCTGCTGAGGCATCTCACTGGCCTTCTTCCAACATTGCCAAGAGATAAAAAACTACTGACGTACTGAGGAAGGCAGCAAGCATGGCTCTGGGACACCACAGATAATGAAATGTCCTTTAGGAGGAAAATAACATGGATATTCAACCATGTTACCATAACCATGGTCATCATGGTGGCTGTTTTTGAAATAAGTTTAATCTGCTGAGTTAAATAAGAATAAAAAAGAAAGTGCTCCAGAGTCTTACCGAAGTCTCTGGATATTGGAGGCAACGCCAGAGAGGCGATATATCCCATCCACAATGCCATACCGCTCGATGAATGCCGTGCAGCTTTGAAGAACCTGGGGCACTAAAAAGAGGTTTAAAGACAGATTAGTGTTGTTATTCAGAGTAACCAAAGAGATGTTCAAAACATCTTAGTGTTCATAAGCAAAATAAAATTCATATATCAGTCTGTTATAAACTCATATCTATAGCTAGCAACTTCTAGCCTGGTTCTGTGTGTATATCATTCACACAGTCTTCAACCACAAACTCTTTTAGACCAAGTGTTTAACCTCCACACTACTACAAACTAAAATAAACAGCAGCTCACTCACTCTTATCCACAGCAAGTGCTTTTACAAAGTGCTTGTCCCAACAACATAGTTACAAGTGCTGTGATACTTTGCTCCTAAACAAGTTTCTTTGACTCTCAGTCAATGCAAAGGAATAGCTATTTCAGGCAGTGGGCTATAACAAAAGTTTTAAACTTCTATAACCATCTAAATCTTACAATGGCCAAGGCTTAGCATTCTTCATTTTGTAATGCAGATAAAACAGCACACAGGCTTCTTAACTTGCCTTTTGTTAGTGTCAGTTTAAATCTGACATTAAACTGGTCTGTAAACTGTAAACTGGAGGACATTACTTGGTCTGTAAAGAGATACTATACTAAGGGAGAAACACAGGAAAATTGAAGAAGCAGGCTAGACTGCTAGTGAGACAGGCCGAGCTACTGAATTCAACACACAGTATGTTACCACATCATTTCTTTACTGTAATGGTGCCTTGCTTTTCCTGTCTTTGGCTGGAGTTATGTAGTCCATCTTTCAAATCCTATCAGATATCATATTTTACACTTAAAACCTGAAGGTCCTTATGATTAAAAAAATCAAAAAGCAGTGGCAAATAGCACTGAGTACTTTGTATATCAAAGGCTAGTCCTTACAGTGTAGACATTTCAAAACTTAACTTTCTTGCTTGATTTCTCGATTCCTTCCTTCCCCCTTTCCTATCCTATTCTATCCTATCCTATCCTATCCTACCCTATCCTTTCCTACCCTATCCTATCTTCCCTCCCTCTTTCCTTACTTCATGTGTTCTTCCACATGTGCATGCACAAGCACACCATGTGGAAGTTACAGGACAACTTGAGAGGGAATTGGTTCTTTTCTTCCCATCATGTGAATGCTGGCTCAAACTCAGGTTATCAGGCTTTATGGAAAATGCCTTTACTTGATAAGCCATCTCACAAACCTAAGATATATACTCATTTAATTCTCAAAGACACTTGATGGGCGAAGTCCTAGTATTACCCCATTTTAGAGTGGTGAGAGAGACCACAGCTTCAGACATTAGGTTCATACAGATGCAAGGAGGAACAATACTGGAAATGAGATTCTAATGCAAGCAGTATAAGCAGAGTCTCAACATTTAAAAATAACTGCAATATACTGCCAAGTGTATAAGGCCATTTAACATTTGTAATCACTACCTCTTTTGTTTTACAGTTCTAAAGCAACTGAAACCCCACCCTTTAATACAACATCCATTCTACAACTCTCTCCCTAACCAGTTTCACCATATAGCACTTTATGCTGTTGTTCCGACAGGTTCAGTGACCACTTTGCAGAATACCCACCAGGCCCCTGCAATCACTCAGCCTATATAGCCACAGAATGGCATCATTTCCAAGTGTTTCTTGATTGTACACCATTACCCCTTCCTAACTGTAGGTTCTTCAAGGTGAAAAGGCAAGACAAGCATCCTCCAACTGCAGGCATTCAGTGCTCCGGAGTACTACCGTCTTGATACAGGCACAAATCAGCAAGCGATTAACTTGCAGGTGCTCTGAGAGCCAGTTACTTAACAGGGGAGAGGACTTAGGTTTCATATGGAGCTCATTTTCAGCTGTGTACTTCTATCTCTAAAACATTCAGGAACTTTAGCAACAAGAAAGAGATGCTTATGTAGTGGAGAAGAAAAGTATGGGAAACAGGAAGATTTTTGTGGGCTTCTTAGAAATAATCAGTCTGGTGTGCTAAATATGAAATCATCTTTTAAGAGCTTACTTTTCATTTCTAATACTGTTTTATCAATAACCTCAATGCCTTCAGTTTTTATTCTATAAACTAGGAATGGAATAAAATTTAGGGTTACATGGCACTGGAGAGAGTGCTCAGCAGTTAAGAGCGCTGGCTACTCTTCTAGAGGTTCAATTTCCACAATCCACATGGTAGCTCACAACTGTCAGTAATACTAGTTCCAAGAGATCTAACACCCTCATACAGACATGCACACAGGCAAGACACTAATGTACATATAAAATAATAAAAAAAATAGGGTTACAAAACTGTCACCTATTCCAAATCCATTGCAGATCACTGGAATAATGAATGTGAATATTTTATAAAAGAAAACTGAGCATTGATTCGTTAGTGGGCACACTGCTGTTGTTTTGCTGCTGTATACGCCAGACTAACTCATCTACAAACTCTGGGGACACTCCTGACACTACCTTCCATCTCCCTATAGCCCCGCTTGAGTTTCAGATGTTCAAGCTGTTCATCTGGCTTTCCAGGTGTTCTAGGTCCTCACACAGTGCTTTTACGCACTGAACCATACCCCCAGCTTCTAGCTCTTCCTAAAGAACCTTCCCATGGGGCTGAGGATACAGCTCAGGGTTAAAGTGCTTACTACACAAGGAGGGGGATCTGAACTTCATCCCCAAGAACTACATAAAATGTGTGTGTCCACATTTGTGATCCTAACACTGAGCAGGAGAAGATGGGAGGCAGGAGAACCAACACGACCTGGGCCTTAAGAGCTCGCCAGTTTCAGTGCAAGACCCTGAATTCATTTGTAGCCATGACTGTAAACCCCTCAAGTCTTGCCTTTGTCCTCCAAGGACTGGGACTACAGGTGTGCAATAACATTTTGATTTCCAAATTACTAGGGATGAAACCTAGGCCTCCTTGGCGAGCACCCTACCAACTGGGCTACATCTCCTACATCTCTAGCCCTAATGCTTTTGTTCTATATCAAACATAATTTTACATATTTCCTACAAAGTCCTCACTATTTTTTATTAGCGTTTTCATTTCTAACTTTTGAGGAAATCCTATTTTAAATATGTAAAAGAAATAAAACAAGCCTTCAGGAAAAACAATAACAACCAAATATCTTAGATACCTAAAAATTCCATTCCACCTGACCAGATTTATAACCAGAGAACTTATGACTAGTGTAGTAAAACCTTTTATTTGTCAACACAAAATGTTATCTTGGCAGCTGACTTCTATAATGAAGTGGGGAGGGAGGGAGGGAGGGAGGGAGGGTTGGATGGAGGGAGAGAGGGAGGGATGGAGGGAGGAAGGGAGAGAGAGAGAGAGAGAGAGAGAGAGAGAGAGAGAGAGAGAGAAGGAAAGACAAAACGTAAGATTCAAGTGAAACTTGCTCAATTGCTGCTGGAAGCTCAGAACAGTCTGGTGGAACCTCTTATTAATTCTTAATGATTAATCATTATGAGTTATTAATTATTAACGATTGCACCACAGCAAGGCTGGAAAATGGTAAGAGACATAAAAACAAGAAAATAACCTGACTCTACAGTTAAAGATGTCCAAATAAATGACAAATTAGAATAATGGTTGCACAGAAAATTCTGTTGGCAGATTTTAAACCACCAGTCCTATAAATACCTGACACTTTTAGTGAGCTCACGTTTTGTGAGACCGGGAGAGCTTATGCTCTGTCAAGCCCTGGCACTAGGGACATCAAAGTGAAACATTAACAGAAGACAGGTTTGTCAGGCTCCTGCCTGGTTTCTTACACCACCCTAAGAGAAGCAGGTAGGTCAGCTCTGTCATTCACTCCAACAGGGAGGCTCTGAAACAGTAGAGTCTGACTCACTGGAGTGCAGTGCAGAACATATATCACAGGGATATACGATCAGTATCTTTACATTTCACTGTCCCAACATTAGAATGTGTATCCATCCATGCCTTACAATGTGGTCACCTTACACCTATGCTGTGCAGCCTTGCCCACTGCTCCAAGGGCAGAAACTGAGCAGCTTGTTACTGTTCTCAATACTGTGGTTGATCATAGCCCGGCAAGTAAATATCTATATCTGTAAACACATCCATATCTATGCAAAGCAACTGTAGAGAAAGGGACATTTGTTATGAGCAGAGCTTTCAGGACTGGAAACTGTGCTGGATGAGTTGGCCCGGGCTCAGAACAGTGCTGGGCATTTGTGTCTACAGAACTGCTGCATGGGCGGCACTAAACTCATAAAAATATTTGCTTAGTAAGTTAGTCTTGGCTACTACACATTTTTATTTTATAAGTTTATATTTTGACTCTTGCAATCACAGCTAAAACTACAATATACTATAATTTTCTTCCTTACTCTCAAAGATATTTTTCTGTTTTTTCTAATTATTTTATATTTTAAACTTTCTTTTCAGAAATAAAGACATAAGCATGTTAGCTCAGTTTAATCTGGGTCAGGATCTTCAGCATCACAGTCCTCACTCGTCCTCCTCCCCTCTGGAACTGGACAGTGCTTTCTGGGATCACTCCCAGGCCCTGCTACAGTTGCTCCCGAAGAGCTGTGCACCTGCAGGTACTCCCAGTGGCCAGCTCAGTTCCCTTCTCCTGTGCCATAGATCTGACAATAGAAAGGACCACGGGCCACTTCCTTTTGGCACTGGGGTAAACTGAGCTTGCTGCAGTCTATGGAAACTTCTGTGATAACAGCCTCATGGTGAATTTGGGGTCCTTTCCTCCAGAGCTTCCCTACTCTTGCTTCTATAAATGTGCATTTCTGATTGAGTTTCAGTTACTCCACATCTATCCAGCCATCAAGAACACCCTCTGTGACTGAGCATTGCCCTCACCCACACCTCAGGTTAAGGCGTTTGCCAACTCCACCTCAGCCATGCAGATTTTCACAACTTCCCCACCCTTGGTAAATCCTCTGAAGCGGAGGACTTCTCTAATTCGCCCTCTAGAAGCCATTTATAACAGGCTTTGGTGATACCCAAGCAAGGTTCCAGTAGTCGAGAGCTTCAATGACAGAACTCTACCAGACTGAGCATGTGTCAGCAATCCTACTCCAGTCATCTCCCCAGCACATCTGTCAGTCTCCTGCCCCTATACTTTACGTTACTCATATTCTCCTCACTTTCCTTCTACTAAATCCCTTCTTCGCAACCATTCCACTCCTCTGTGTGTGTGTGTGTGTGTAGGTAGCCCACTGCACTTAATTAGGGTTGTGTACACAAGCATGGATGGGGTTATGCCAGTGTATATACCACTAAGTAATAGGATACCCCTCTCTGAGGAATTGCCTGTGGCTCCCAGGGAGGGGTGGGCCTTACAGGCCCCTTTGACATTAATGACAGAATGCTAATGAGATCTTTCATAGACAATCAATGCTGTTGAGAATTCATGGGTGCAACAGCCAGTGTGAACTGTTTCACAGCTCTCTTTCTGATCCTCTAGCGCCTCCTAGCCAGTGATGGCCCCTGAACCTTAGAGGAGGTGGTGCAGATGTTTAGAACTGGGCATCTAACAGTCGCCTGTTCCCAGCACTTTGACCAGTTCTGACTGTCTACTGAAGCAGAAGCCTTCAGCTAGCATCACTTCACTCTCTTCTCACCATCAGAGCTGACAGAATGCAAGCCTGGCAGAAGGAACAAGCATCATGGATGCCTTCTACCGGCAAAGTCCTTGAGCACTGCTAATACTGTTTCCACATCAAACAACGCGTCTCTTCCTGACAACACCAATGGTGGCTTTTATATACTTAGATGCCATAATGAAAATCACAAAGTGAGATTAGATCAAATGAAAGAGAAAATAATCCAGTCAAGAGACACAGTAAATATAAGATGCACGTGAGCCATTCCAGAATGCTCTTCTACAGTAACTTTTAAATAGAAGTAATGTACTCTACTATAACCAATGAATGTGTAGAAATGTCATAATGAAACATTTTCTAAAATGGAAAAAATGCTTATTTTAAATAGTACAGTTAGTATATAATATTATAATATAAATATATATAAAATATTAGTAGTAATATTATCATTCGTTAGAGTTAGTTATCAGGAATTATAGTCAAGCCTGCTAGGTTACACCTACAATCCCAGCATGCAGAACGAAGGCCGGAGGAACTTTGTGGCCATCCTGGACTAGATAGGAAGCTGCAGGCCATCGAGGGCACATAGAAAGACTCTGTCTCAAAACCAATAAATATTAAGTATATCATTATACTGCTATAGTTTATACTTTCATACAACCATCACCACCAATGTTATCATAAATACATACTGAAGTGCTGGCTTAGACTTTCGCTTGGGAGGCAGTGATGCTGGAAACTAAACTCAGGACCCAGGCTCTTCTATAGCCGACAATCTACTAGGTGACAGGAAATTCTCAGCTACAGCACAATCTTTTGGACGACTATCAGATAAATAGACCACCACTGCCCAGGACAGCATTATGTGCCACAATTCATGGCAGCACAGTTCAGATTGTTACTAATTTAGTTAGTCTAAGTAAAAACAGAGTAAATGTAAGGAAAAACAATTATACATAATACATAGAGAGGTACATCTTTTTATTTTATATGTATTTCTCATCTCCTCTCAAGTTGTATATAAAATATCTGAACTTTTTTTCACGATTGTTCAAGCTGTTTTAGAATTGAAAATATACATTTAATTCTTTTGGACTTTAAAATAGTCCCTGTGTATATAAAACATATATAGACACACACATACACACATACACACACATACACACACAAACACATATATATAATATATATATATTATATATATAATATATATATTCATGGTATAACTGTAGATATACACTGTATAAACAATATAAAGTCTCAAATCTTAAAAAAAAGTTCTACACAATTATCAAAAGAAACAATTAGTCTAGATACTAAAAAGCGCATTTCTAAAATTTTAGTCAACATAACTTTGAACTCCAACCATTCATCCAACCACTACATTCTGGACTCCAAATTTAAGGAGAAAGGAATGGAAACTTTAGTTATAAAATGTAGGCAGTCGGTTTCAGTATGTCGTAGTCTCACCTGCCCCCCTCCCACTAAAGAACGGGAAGGGAGTGCTTCAGGACATGATCAGGGATGTTGGCTGACGAAGTTGCCTGGACGACATACCAATCCCACAGAACAACCGTGTGCTACAGGAACCGTGTGCTACAGGCACGCCAGCTCTTCCTACATGGCCACAGCACTGCGGGCAAGGCACGCCCTGAGACTGCAGAACTGAACCACAGCACACACCATTTACCACATGTGACCGGTGTCTGGTGCAAGAAAACCAATACACACATGTGAGGATCTGGTACCGTAAGCTTAAAGAGTTAATTTTTACCTTCAAACCCAGAGTTCAGGAGGTGCTCCCCTAGGTCACAACCAAATACTCTTTCTTTCAGGATGCCCCGCTGCTTTAGCTTCTGTTTTGTTGGGCGAGACTTCATGAATGTTCGCAAGAAAGTAATGAGCTTGCCGTGCTTTTTAGACACTAAAAAATAAAAATAAATTTCTCAGTTGTGGAAAGGATTATATTTCAGTTAGCACAAAAACAAAGCAACCTTGACAGTCTGACTTCAAGATAACCTACTGTAAGCATGCGTTATAACTGCAGGCAGCTGTGGGCAGACGTTGGCGGACTTTGTTCTCCAGCCTGTGAGCCTGTTTAGTGAGATTGGGAGCAATCATACACTCTGTACTCCCTGACCTTTAAATCCAGCCCGCCTGGACAGCCAGCCATTGTCTCAGAGCACGCAAGAAGAAATGGAGTTTGGATCCAGTGTATTGCTTTGGAGATGTTTACAGTGAGAAAGGTCTGCAGGAGTGGAAAGCAAGCACTCTACCCCTGAGCTATCCTTGGCCTGTGCACTGTACACTAGGATGGTTCTCACCAAGCTGCATGGTCAGCTCTGAACTTGTTCTGTAGCCCAGGCGGGCCTTGAACTTATATTCTTCTTGCCTTACTGTCCCAACTAAGCTGAGGTATGCCTGTGCTAACAGACATGGCTAAATATTTTTATTAATGAGAAATGTTCACAGCGTTTCTAATCCGTGGGGAACAACTGGAGAGAGACACCACTTTCCTTCCTCTTTTACCAAGAGCACCCTCTGACGGCATAAAGCATTGTCTAAATTCAACTTAAATTCTTTGAAGATCAAGGCAAGAGGTAAAGAAATTAATATTTGGAGAAAATATTTCCATCTAGTAATACATCAGAAAGTCAACAGTAAATGAACTGAAAACAGGCAAATCTCTAGAAGAGTGGTGTTTGCTAAGAAATGCAACCTGCAGGGAGACTTACTCAACACACAGCAAACACCAGAAGCTCAGAGATCAGCTGTGAACTGAAGACTCTTCTTTCCCAAGGCCTTTCCCTACTCTGTATACATACATGATTACTCAAGTCATGTTACTATAGATTAATCAGCAATTCCCCATCTTTTATATTCGGAAGAGATGTAAACTACAGAGAAGCTCTGTGTTACCTAGAGCCACTCAGAGCCCAAATGGACCGTTCTAGAACAGATCAAGTATTGGTCATCCTTCATTTCCTATCATGGGAAACTATTTACAAGATGAAAGCATCTTTCTCACAGACTACAAGGCAAGTACCCTGGTTGAGCTTTCCTGAGACGTGAGTCTTCCTTTGCTTTGCCCAGGAAAATTCTGGGCAAACTGGAGCAAACAAGTCACTCTATACTGCAAAGGTTCAATGGACAAATCTGCACAGTCACTAAATGTTAAATTTTTACTTAGAAGCCAGTCATGATGAACACATGTTTAATTCTAGCACTCAGGAGGCAAATGCAGGTGGATCAATGACTCTGAGGCCAGCCTTGTCTGTACAGTGAGTTCTAGACCAGGCAGTGTTACACAATGAGCCTTGACTCAAAACAAGATACTTTTTACTTAGAATCATTAATATAATTTTGGTGCTACCTTTAATGTGCTATAAGCCTGCAAAAATTACAAACCTTCTTATCTGAAGCTCTTTGCTGCAAAATTAAATGGCATGTTCACCAATATAGTATATTTGGTTAGCTTCAGAGTCTGTGACATAAGTTACAATAATAGGCTAATCTGAGTTTATTTCCCCCAGCTGCTAGTAACTTGATAAATTAATTTATAGTTACTACTGTGTTTACTGCCATGCATGGAAGACAGAGGACAACTTTTGGAGTGAGTGTACTCCTTCTTGAGGCAGGCAGGCTCTCTGATTATTTTTGCCATATTTTGTATTCAAGATAGTCCATGAGATTCCTGGTTATTCTCTAGTCACTGTCTATGTATTCCAGGTTCCAGACATGCACCACAACACCTGGCTTTATAAAACAAACAAACAAAAACAAACAAACAAAACAAACAAACAATCTGTTTACATAAATTTGGGTTAACAGGCTTGTGAGGCAAGTTCTTTTTACCACTGAGCCATATGGTTAGCCTTTTAGTTCCAATATTAGATGAGGATACTGAGAACAAGATGGAAACAACATGCTAGGATTAAATAATTAGGATTCAAAACCAGGCCATTTGCTAATGCTCAAGCCTTTGGCATCTGCATGGTACTACCTAAATGAAGACAGCAAATGTAGACCTAGTTACCAGACAGGCGTGAGAAATGGTAAGGGTGAATGAGGTCAAACCCCAGGAATCTCAGAACTGAGAACAGGAGTGGAGCCTACCTCTATCTGCTTTGAAACATGAAACCATGACGCTGAGGACCATGGCAATCAATCACAGTAGCATAAAAATCTTCCGTTCTCCATGCTAATGATGTATCTAGATAAACCAAGGGAGCCTTCAGCTTCCCTCCCCGGGCATTCCTCCTACAAAAGGTATTTAGTCCTGGGTTCACCTTGAGTAAGGTTCATGCATTCACATCTGCCATCAAATAAAGTGTGAGCAAACAAGGATCTTCCCTTCATCAAGGATCATCTCAGGGGAGAGCCATGCCTAAACCTCCCAGAGAAGGCCTTCTCTCTTCTAGCCCCTCCATACTCTGCAGGCACTCACTCTGAATCAGAACAAGTTCTGCCCCCAATCCAGGCACTGCCTTCCCCTTCCTGCCTGGCGCGTGGACGCCATGACAGAAGTGTGGACCCCGAAGCTTCGTTCCTGACTCTCAGTGATGTGCTGGCAGTGCCTGGGTACGGAGGGACTGGGACCCACAACCTCTCTGTTTTCCCTCCTGGGCTGTGGACCACCTATTACGGACTCTAGCTGTGCTCCAGGTACTCCAGATGAGAAGCAGAGTGCAGTATGACAACCAAGGAAATGCCAGGTTGTTTTTAAAGTGGCTAATAAGAAAATAGGTAGGATGAGGTGAACACAACTTGAAAGCAGAGTAACTCCAGCAGACAGGATGGTCAGGGAGAACGTCTCCAAAGAATATGTATCAGAGACAGAAGCTATGAGAGACAGTTGGGTGCAGGTATGCAATGTAGTTACAAGTGACAGGCCATAACAGAGAGTATAGGCTTTATGTCATGGGAACTCACTGGCTATCTCAGTCAAGTTAAAACAGGTGATGATGTTAAAAAGCAAAAGCAAAAAACCACCAGTATATATGTCACAAAGCCAAAAGTGGTCCAATAAGAACTTGGCTGAATAAATCATTTTACACTCACATGGAGTTATTGGTTTGCACTTTTTGGGGGGTGGGGAGGGGTGGGGAAAACAGAGTTTTACTAGGTAGCCCTGGCTGGCCTTAAACTCAGTGTATAGACTAAGCTAGCCTTGAACTCAAGAGATTCATCTGCCTCCCAAGTGCAGAAGGTATGCACTTCCATACCCAGCCTACTTTTTTATTTTTTTAAAAGACTCTACTGATATTGTATAAGCTCCAAGATAAATTGAGTTTGAAAAGTAAGATATATTAGTTTATCATATAAAAACTATGAGTAATGTACATATCTTTCCCAAACACTTAAATTCACACACACACACACACACACACACACACACATATAGTTCTTTTTAAGATTTATTTTTATTATGCATATTTGTACATTGAACTGAGCTCCTCAACAGTAGAAAAGGGAAAATTACTCTTTCTTTTCTTACTAGAAACATTGTATCATACTTAGTCATCTATGGGAATTAATTACACATTGAATACCACAACTAATTAATAATGAATTTACAATTATGATCCTTTAACCAAACTCTCAATTACAATAAACTCCATTATTCAGAGTATAGTTTTTATTGAGCTGGTCTTTCAGGGCACTGGCTGTTTCACCCTACTACTTGGTGTATCAATGTGGCTTTCTTCCCCAGTTAGGGTGAAGAATGTGCACATTTATTTTCTCTAAAACAGTGATACAAGGTCTAATTGATTAAAGGTGCAATAAAACTCAAAATTAAGCCATCGGAAGATGCCATTAGTGACTCTAGGCCCCATTTGCACTTCGAGGGTCCGGGAAACAGTATGAGCAGACGGGCCCTCCTTGTGTTCACTGTGTGGTCACCTCATTCCTGCTACCTTTTCAGAACCATTACTGACATATCACATGATATCCAGTCCTGCGAGTGGGAGTAGGAGGGGACGGCAAGTTTCCTTCTTGAAATGTATATCCTACCACGAGGTCTAAAATAATAGATATTCATGATGGTAACAGTATATGGACTAATCACATTGGATTAGAAAGTAGCTGTTAGAAACTAGCAAAATGCTCAAATTAATTATCTCAAATTCAACTCTCTAGCAACAATTCTGAATTGTTCATTTATCTTAGTATTCTTCACTTAAACTCTCTTCCCAGTTCTTACATATTAAAATGGCCAAAAGGAACTCGCTTTCGATAGAAGAAATGTCCCCACCCCTCCCCAATGTTACCAGTTACTTTCTTGAAATGCAAAAATAAAACTCTCAGCTCTGCTGAAAGCCTGCTGCTGAGGAAGGAACATTTGCTTGCAAATGTGGTCAAGCGCTGACAAGCCATCCCTAGAGAAGCACAGTGACCTGCTGCAGCCAGGGAGACTGAAGGGAGGGCCAAGGTCCACAAACAGACCAGAGGCAATAGAACAATAAAACTCAGAAGAAGTATAAAGTGATATCACTACAATGAATCACATTTTATATCCAAATTTCCTGTTCCAGAATTTAAAATGCAGCGTAGGTCACAATATTAAATTTTTTCCATATCATTTAGCACAGTGATTTTTCTATCTGCAATCTTTATAAACCAGGCAAACCTACCAGACCTGTCTTCCAGGTTGTTACGAGCTTTAGCAGCAGGACTTAGTCTACTTGCCAAGGTAAATCTTTATGATAGCAATTACCAGTTCATAGGGAGATACTCAAGACAGCCACTTCTGTAAAGCCAGGTGAACTCTGACAAGGAGGTGGGACACTGAGGTCTTTAATTACATGGCCATAATTCCCAAACAGTCTCAAAGCCGACTTGAGTTCCCATACTTCACCTAGAGTTCCCTAAATCAGTTCTCACGTATCTATTAGACTAACAAAACAAGTCTGGGCTTGGTGTAATTTCTGAGTGTGTAATATATATAGAAGCAGGTTTGTATCTAGAAAATGGCCTCAGCATTAAGTTTATTTGAACAGTCATTATTTGCAACATTTATAACAAATTCAGAGAGTCAAGCAGGTAAAACGAAAGGCTGGTGGGGAGATACTTTTGGTACACACACTCTGTGGAGATAATCCTGATTAAATTGGAGATATAGTGAACTTATAAACATAAATAAAGCTTGTAATGCTTGTAATCCAGAGGCATTTCACACGTTGTATTCTAATCCTTACGTATTTCTCTGCTCTCAAACACAGATTAGGTAACATTCAGTAGAAACTCAACAGTGGGGAAGAGAAATACAGGTAACTACTACATGATATTTAGGCTGTCTTAAAACAGTCAGTCTCTTTATACCAAGGATTCTGGGTCTCAACTGTGGATTTTAAATATTTTCTATTACATAAATTTAAAAAGATTTTAACTTTTATTTGTAATTTTTTAAGTTTGCTTTTCTTAAGTATAGCAACACACACACACACACCATGGAATATATAGCAATGATTTTACCTAGATCATTACTAAACTGCCTTGATAGGCTAATATAAAATTCTGTTCTTTGAAAGAAAACCTAAAATACAAATTTTAAGGCCTGCCCTGGAGTGTGATCAACCTACCAACCTACCAGAGTCACATTATGAAAGAAAGCTGACTCTCCCTCTCCCAGCAGCTATCAAATAGCCACGGGGCCTCAGACAGGGTGGAGACTCACACCTTCCTTCCGACTTTCTGTAGGCTTCTGTCTGCTTATGCTAGTGCAGGCCTTAGATACACTATTAAAAGTGCTGTAAGTTCATCCGTGCAACTGCCCTATTGTGTCCAGAAAACAGTTTCCTTGAAGTTATCCACTAAGTTTGGCTCTTACACACTTTCTACCTTCTACTATGATAATCCTCAAGCTTTGTTGGGGAGGAATATGACATTTGTGTCCCATTTAGGGAGAGTTCTTTAATGTATGAGATGTTTCCAGCAACAGGGTCTTATCATCAAGTGTTGGAAGGCAGCCAAGAGTATTGGCAGTAGCTTGTAATACTTGCGAGGAGATAATGTACAAGACCCCTCCAAAATTTAAAAGAAAATTCAAAGAAAAGTAGCCCTTCCTGGAATTGGAGTTTTTACTCTCTAACATGTGGAGTCAAATTGGACACTGTTCCCACATTGGAGGGAAACTCCATTCAAAGTCTTTTAGTTGGGCATCATAAACGGTAATTACTGGGGTGAAGACAAATTAGGAGAAGGAGCAGAGGGGTGGGGGAGGAAGACAGTTCTTCCCCTTCTTCCTCCCTCCCCCAACCAGTCTCTCCCCCACTACTCTTCCCCCTGCCCTTCTGCCTCCAAGAGTTGGGTTAATTGGAGAGGGTGGATATGGGAGCGTTCAGAGAAAGGAGAGTGAATATAATCAAAATACATACAATATTCTCAAGGAAACTGACATGTTTTTTAGAATCAACTGTAGATAGTTTGAAATTTGATACCTAACTTTGATTGTATTTTACAGAAGAGTTAAAAACCAGTGGTTCTCAGCCTGTGGGTGTCAACCCGTTTGGGGGCTGAACAGCCCTTTCACAGGGGTCACCTAAGATCATTGGAAAACACAGATATTTAAACTACAATTTATAAGGGTGGCAAAATTGCAGTTATGAAGTAGCAACAAAAGTAATTTTATGGTTGGGGTCACCATAACATGAGGCACTGTAGTAAAGGGTAACAGCGTTAAGAAGGTTGAGAATCACTAAATTAAACAAAGTAATATGAATATTCATGCATCCATCATCTAGGTTTTCCAAGCTTAGCATATTGCCATATTATTTGCCCACATACATTTTTTCCTGTTTCTAATTAGGAAATAAAGCACTATTGATTGCTGAAGCAGTAGGCTCTCCTTAATCCAATTATCTCCACATGAAAAACCTTTATTCCAAATTTAGTGTTTTTTTATCTTCACCAGTGGTTTTTACTCAAACTAGATCTGTATATAGTCACAAATAATTCAGATAAGTATGTTGTATGTTTAAAATTGTAGGAATGAAATAATATCAAAAATTCTGTATCATTATATATTTTGTGATTTATCCCTGGTACTTGTGGCTCAGTTTATTAATTTTTTACTGTATTAATCTTCCCTTTTATGTATACACCACCATTTCTACTTATATTATCCTATTATCAGCTAGAGTTTGTATTAATTTTAACCGATATTGCACTAAGCTACGTACGAGCTTCCCGGGTGCAGTGAGAGGCTTCCTCTGGCACCCATGCTCAGAATTGCTTTCCTACACAGTGCACTGCTGCAGTGCAACCTCACTGGAAGTTTACCAGTGGCATCTCTAGAATGTCAGTCCCTACCGTGCACTACTATTGCACTCCACGATGTGCGTGCCATTCCGCATACCTATGGCCGTCCTGTTTCTTTCTTCCACCACTCATGAATACTGCAGCGTGCTTGCCTTTAACATGCACGCCTATGGTTGCTAGTTTAGTAGGCACTTGGCTTCACTAGTGACTCAGATTCCTCTTTAGTGAAATAACTTATTTTTTGTTCGATTGTATTTTTCTTACTGATAGGTGTTAATTCTTTTATAACCTGAAAACAAATGTCAGTTGAATATGTCACACAAAAATCTTTACCATATCTGCAGTTTGTTTCTTATTGCATGTCTAAGGACAAATTAAAGCATGTCCTTAGGTATAACACCAATACTTTATGGCGTTTTTCTTCATCCCAAGTCATAAACATATCATTTCCCATACAAAAATTCAGCATGTCACATTTTACAGCTCTCTTTCATATATATTATCAATTTTTCTATTCCCTTTAATTAAATATCCCTGTGTTTACTAATTTGTAAAGCTACTTCTGTTTGTGAGTTCACTTGCCATCAGTATTAATTTTTTGTAGTACTTAATAAAAATAAGTCCCTTCACTTATTCTTAACTCTTTAAAACTTCCCTGTGTTTGTAGTCCTATACGCTTTCATAGGTATCTGAGAATCAACTTGTCAGGGTGAAAACCTTTGGAAATGTCATTGAATCTGCTCCCAATTCTAGATTATTTTGGAGAAAAATAAACTATTTGAACTACAATGTTGAGTCTCCTAAGATTTGAACGTAGTATTTTCTTCCCTTTACTCCAGTCCTTTTAAGAAAACTCTTTGAACTACAATGTTGAATCTCCTAAGATATGAACAAAATCCTTTTCTCCCTTTACTGAGGGTCCTTTTATATCCTTCAATTTCTTTTCTTATGAATGTCTTACATATTTTCTGTTAGAGCTAGTCTCAGAATTGTTACAATTTTTGTTGCTATTCTAAATGTTATCTTTTTTTCTAAACTACGTTGTCTAACAATCTCATGTAGAAAATTAACATAGTTTGGAATAATAAGATTTCTAAAATTCCAAACATGCCTCTGTGCTAGCTGTGTGAGTGTGGATAAATATAATTCATCTATAAAACACTAACAATAGTAAATATATATTAGGATTTTTATCACAAGTGAACAATTTTAAGTCTAAAACACTTATTGCTGAGCAGAAAACTTAACAAACATTATCTTTTATTCAACAACCATGCTGGCCCCATTATTTCTTAAAGATTCATTTAATTTTCTTATTTATGTATATGTGTGTGTGAGCCTCTATGTGTATCATGTGTACAGTTCTTGTGGAGACCAGAAGAGGAACTCAGTTCCCCTAGAACAGGAGGAGAAAGTGGCTTTGAGCTGACCAATGCAGGTGCACAGAATCAAAGCCAGGTCCTCTTCAAGAGTAGGACTCTCAACTGCTAAGCCAATGCTCTGGCCCAGCTTCTGTTATTCTAATAATTTGACAGTAGTCTCTCCTCTAGACTGACAGACATAATCTGGATTTGATTCTTCCATTCCAGTCCTCTCATTTGTTTCTAATTTAACTAAATCTCTAAGAAATGTTTATCTTAAATACAAGAGAGAAGAGTAAAAAAAAAGAGCAAAGCTGTCTGCAAGTCAGAAGGAGTCATACTACTAAGTATCTACCTAAAACAACTAACCAAAACAAACGAACAAACACACACACACAATACCTGCAAATCTGTCTATAACTACACATAACACACTTTAAATGAAACTCTCTCATCTGGGCTTGCCAATGCTCCCTCCAAAAGCCAAAGACAATAATGATGCAATTATGTTATAATCTTAAAAAATTAAAGAAAGGGCTGGAGAGATGGCTCAGTGGCTAAGAGCACTGACTGCTCTTCCAGAGATCCTGAGTTCAATTCCCAGCAACCACATGATGACTCACAACCATCTATAATGGGGATTCAATGCCCTCTACTAGTGTGTCTGAAGACAGTGACAGTATACCCACATACATTAAATAAATAAATCTTTTTTTTTCCCGAGACAGGGTTTCTCTGTGCAGCCCTGGCTGTCCTGGAACTCACTCTGTAAACCAGGCTGGCACCAAACTCAGAAATCCGCCTGCCTCTGCCTCCCAAGTGCTGGGATTTAAGGCGTGTGCCACCACCACCCAGCGAAATAAATAAATCTTAAAAAAAATAAAGAAAGAAAGAAATAGTGTTTTTACATGGTCATCATGCTCCTGGTTTTAATCTGGTTGTTTTTTACATTTCACCATTAAGAGTAGCTTTGAGACTTTGAGTAGAAACCACAAATGTGAAGAACTTTCCTGCTCTTAATTGATAAGAAGTATAAAATAAATATATGATCACCTTTACTTTGCTATATCTACTAAGATGAATTTTAGTTGTCTTGTTTTTTATTTTAAAATTATGAAAGTGGTGAATTAAATTCAAAACCCCTTTAAGAGCTTTATATGATTTTCCATAGTCTTTTAAGGTAAAGATACCAGATGGAGGAGAGTCAGAATTTAACAATTAAAGCCAGAAGCCATATCTATAGTGTTCTGGTCCACCCTTTCTCTGATACATTGTGCAGGTCTGTTCCTAGACCTGTAAGACACTATGAGGGAGAAGAAATCCTAACCAGTTATCACAGAACAACAAATGTTCATGGAGTGCTTGCTATGTCAGGACCATAGAGATATTAATGAGTTTACTTTCAGTTTTTATTAGCACTGTATCCTAAATGAGTTACACAGATCTAATCACTATTACACTCTTAGGAGTTTATATTCAGACAGAAATATTAAATAGAATGGTTACTTCCCCACTATGTGTTATGTCAAGGGTTACAAGAACACTGGCATTAATGCCTTTCCTCTTTTCTACATAACCAGCAATATATTATCAATATAACCTAGCACCCATATCTCAGGTCTCTTCAGTTTCTTTGGTATTCTGTATCTACATAATTGGCACTTAGTTAAAATGCTAGTCATTCTACCTGAATATTTTAAAATACATACTTGAGCCAATAACCAAGGAATTTAAAGCTTTTATAGTTTTTCAATAATAAGAGAAATTCAATCTGAGGCTCTCTTATATAAAATGTTTGGTATCATAAGTGCTTTAGATTTCTAATATTTTCAAATTCAGACACACATATCTATACTTAAATAGAAATTTGGATATATAATTTTTTCATATATTCATGGAAAAGAAAAGAAGAGGGGGCCAAACCTAGCCATGAAATTCATTTATGTTCCACCTGTGCCTTATATTCAGTCGTGGATAATTTTATATAATGTTATAGTATGCCCTATTTTACCTGACTTGTCACATAAGGTCTGGTATAAAATTTTTCACTGGGGCATCATTTTGGTGCAGAACGTCTAGAGTTTGAAGCATTTCAGACTAGGGACTTTAAACCCTTTATAGGCTAGGCTAGTGAAAAAGTACTGGGCCAAGAATATGAAGATATGTTTTTGATGATGATTTTTGCCAGATTATAGACAGTGTGTGTAAATCTTAGTTTAATAGTATAATAAAATGCTTCTCTAGGCAGCACAAATCTAGATTTCAATAAAAGTACCCCCAGACATAAAATTCTGTGGGAACACAAACATCAAACAGTATATTAAAAAATCCTCAAGTCTATGGGAAATATTTATGTTTTAAATACCTTATCAAAAACACTATCTAAAACTTAATTAGAAAGCTCTCTTTTAAAGGGGGAGCTTCCTAAATCATCTTGAGAAAGGATAGTATAAAACTTAATATTAAAAAATTACCACTAAAATTATAGTTTAATGTCTAGTATATTGAGTTTAGTTCTTTATAAATTATTTTGTTCATGGATGCCTGAAATGAGAGGGAAGAGCCTTTATATAGCCACCTTGTATAACACACATCGCTTTCTAGAGCCCGGGTATAAAACTGATCATCCTTGATGTCTTCTGCAAGAACCACTGAAGTTAGCTTCTATTTTGAAATCAAGAATACTATATGATAAACCTACTGGTTATCTTGTTTCTAAGTTTATAGACAAGCATAAAATACCATTTATTTTATGATTTTTGTTGGCCAACTCCATATACATTAACTTTGGGCCTAGGTTTTAAGAAGTAGGTTACTGCAGCAAAAAAGAATGGTAAGTTTTACCTACAAAATTCTGGGGTTTTGTAGATGTTCAAAAGTCAAAATCCTTAATGTCTTCTGCAGGAACCACCGAACTTAGCTTTTATTTTTGAAATCAGGAATAAAACAGTTGTCCAGCTTTGGGTTTCATTCCCTTATTTTTCCCCAAGCACAAACTTAAAAACTCTGAGTAAGCTGAGCTTCAGTTTTTAACATGCTCTTGATGTTATTGTTAAACAAACAAACAAATAAACACAGAATGGTTTTAGGTTTTTTGCTCTATACTGATTAACAATTCTGAAAATATGAAAACACATGATTCTGTAACTGATTCAGGTAAAAGCTGAGAAAGCTGCCAGAGAGATAATATCTAGAGCCTGCACAGTCCTCACAGTGATGTCTGACATTCCAACCTCAAAGGGAGGAAACCAGGTATCCTAGGAATGCCTGTCAGGTCCTGCATGCTGGATTTAAAATGGCACACTGGCAGTAATAACTCTCTGACAGTTATATAATAGGCTCTCATTTGCTGAAGAGAGAGAGGAGGAGCCATTTCAAAGACACTGCTGACCTGAAAGCAAATCAATGACTCTAAAGGCTCTAGAAAATAGGCCCGCAGTGATTTTCAAAAGAGTATCTTTCAGCGAAAGAAGAAAGAACAGCTCACATGAAAAAAACTAAGCAGAAAACAGTCAACTGGCTTCTCTACACCTAGCACAAGGCACTTGTATGGCATGCCTAAAATATATGGATATTTAAATAGGATTGTGCCTACAAATGACACAAAAGAAGCATTAGGCTGCTGTCGTTCACTAGAGGATATAAAACATACAGTTACAACACAGGACTTTTAAAACTATATTCCCTGAGAAAATGTCATAACATTAGATAAAACTCTTGGTATCTACATTGCTTGTTTGATTTTCCTGGGAGCTATGACTCCTATCAGAAATATCACAGAAGCTCAAATCTAGATTTTGGGACTTTAGGTTGATATAAATAAGCTTGTAGGGTTCTTTCCCTGCTCACTGACACTTGTTTTTATTTTTTAAATTCAATTATAAACTAAAATATACATGAGTGGTTTTGTTCCTTAATTCTTTGCAAAAGCAAAGTGTGTGTGTGTGTGTGTGTGTGTGTGTGTTTTTTGTTAATAACTTGGTGACTTTACCAACTCAGTTATATAAAAGACTATGACTAATTTCACTTCTAAAAGTGGAACAAAAGGAAGATTTGCATTTTACCAGAAGCAAGTAGGAGGAAACTTGAAATAGATATAAAGTCCTTGATGCTGAATGTATTTTAACACCAGAATGAGATAATATACAGGTTACAGATTTTTAAACCTGTGTAATATTGCTTGGGATCTTATTTTTCTAGGATGTATATTTGGCTGGTATGATTTCAGAAAGAAATATATTAATATGTACATTCTTACACAGATTAAAGTATAGCAACCATATTTTAGGGATTCAGGGATATCAAAGGTCACAGGTCTACCAAAATACTACATAAACTTCTAGGAAACAAAATTTTAGAAACGTAAACTCCAACCGTCTTTCCCAGATACTGTTTCCTCTTTGACTAGACAAAGGCACAGGCCTCCATTCACTGCCTCTGTGAGGTCTTTCGGGCTGTGAAGATCGGCGTGGAGCACCGGTATTACCATAGATGGGTTGGGGCTGTAAAGGTTTTACAGCAAAAGGTAAAAGGGGTGGTTCTAAAAATAGAGGTATTTTGAGAGTATGCAACTTACAGTAAGTCTCTTTAAAAGCAAAAATTGCCTCCTTCATTCACAAAGTTGGGATCTTTAGCATATTACCTATTAGAACCTACATGATACAATGAAGAGAGTGAAAGTCCAAACAGCCACCACTTACCTTACAAGGAATGACAGGTGTCAAGCATTAGCCCTGCGTCGGAAGTAGGAACTGTTTTCCCCATTCCAACTTCTTCCCCTTTGATCTGAACACTTTGGTGATCTTCCCTTGAACATGACTGACAAGGAACCTGACTCAGCTTTTCAGACCAAGTTGAGTCAAATTTGGCTTCACACCTCCAAAGAGGGGTAGTCAAGGGGGGGGGGGTCAGTCAAATATAGGATGGCTTCTGCTTTTTTCTCCTGCAATTTTCCAGCTAATCTTAGATTTCTGCTTTCTTCTACTGCATACAAAACATTATTATCCAATACTTGAAAGGCGAAAAGTTGTGCTTTCAGTCATTTTGACTGAGTGACAGGTGTTTTGTTTTTTTTTAAAGTTGTCTATGAAAAAGAACTCTAAATTCTGAAACTTCTCCACGTAGTGTTTTGAAAATTACAATACTGATTACAGTTTAAGCAATGGTGGGTCAATCTTGAAAAGAAAACATAACTGGGCTGATTTGTGTTTTAGAGAAAATACTTCCTTCCATGTTATGCTAGTGAAATAGCATTATGAAAATGCTCTATCAAAGCACCATATAAGCACTAGCCATGCAGTCTCTGAGGAGACACAGTCCTTCATGAGTGAGGACACTGGTCCTTGGGCAGGACAGTGCTGGCAGGAGCAGAACGCTGGCAGGAATGGGGAAGACAGACAGACAGAAGGTAACTTAACTTATGCTAACCAAGCAGATTTTCCAGAGCCTGCTAAAGTCTTAAGTCAGCCCTGCTGATCTTCCCTCTAATCAAACATCAAAATAGTATTAACCCACAAGAAACAGAAACACACACACACACACACTCACTCACTCACATGAATGACTGTCTAATGATGAAAATCTCTGTTATATTAACTCAGGTCTAGAAGGCATTTCCAAATAAGCTGACCAGAAATAGTAGAAAAGTAAGTATTTCCTAAAAATCTCTGGAAAAATAATATCTGTGTAGTACAACTGACAAACATTACTTTAAGAAGTGATTACATCTCTACAAATAGGACAAATATTGCTATTATTCAATTTCCAGATAAATGCTGAATCACATACTCTCTTAGATCAAATGTGATCTAACAATACCTCCAAGGAATTAGTGCAAACGTAGTTTGAATGAAATATTGAATGACGGATTGTGATCTCCTTACCTCTTGCTGTGATGCAAGTTTTAAGATCAGTATTTAAAATTACTCCCTGACTGTATTTAGCAGTAGACTCGGCAGGCAACGGTAGCTGTGCATTCTGTACAACAGCTTACAAATCAAACATAATCACAACAGCTCAGACCTTACCCAGCACCAGAGGGCTCCTGGCCAGGTCTCTACCACCCGTGGAGGTGCCAGCCGTTTTCAGGTCCCCCTTTCAGAAGCTCTTGGCCAGATTTCAGCTCTGTTTGAGCCAGCCTCGGTGAGAGCTCTGCCTTCAGAAGCCTAATCCTGGTCTCTCAGTCGGCACAGCTTCGCCACACCACAGGAACGCCCCAGCTTATGCTCACACTTGCAGAACAGGCTTCACCAGCATGGCTCCACCCAGCAGCCTCCCACAGGTGAGCGTTTCCTGGTCAGAAAGCAGCCCTAGGAAACTGCAACTGTGCCCTTCATGCTTTGCCAGGTACTTACTACTCAGTTATTTGTGTTTGCTAAGTGGGTGGGGACACTGTGCCTGAAAAAAGGAGGCATGTTAAGCCAAAGTAAAACAAGAAAGGTACGGAACCAAGTAGGAAGTATTGTTAGTAAAAGGCCGAGTCATAAGATCCATTGCAACAGGCTGGGGGAACAAACCTTTCAATACCTTGGTTGATACTAAGCTGTGACCACTGGGCTACTAACATGTTTTAAGACATCCATTTACACATACATCCTCTGCATGAAAAGTTCTGAGAATAACAATTAAGCATGTATTAGGGAAAAGGCAAGTTTGCTCAGAACTGAAAATCTAGTACTTCCAAAATGACCTTTCAAGGCACCGTGCGAGGCTCAGTTCCTCACTGACTCTATGGTGCTCCTATGCTCTACTGAAGACAGTCACCAGCAAAGGAGGCAACACTCAGCAGGCAGTGATGGGCATGGGCATTCACAAAACATCGGCATTAGTAATCTGCGCAAGTACTACACTTGGAAGGGAATCCTCACCCTACATTAACCCTACTGAACTGGAATTTTTTCAGAAATTTTTTTCAAAAAATTAACTAGAAAACACCGATACACTTCCTGTTCCAATTGAGGCTTTACCAATTCCAATTAAAATTTCATTGTCAGATACAAAATGTTTTCTTCAACAAAATCATTACTAGGTACCAGACAAAATTCCAGTACTTAGAAAAATCTTTGTCCACTCTCTAATGCTGATGCTGTTATCTGATCTGACAACTGAGGAAGCCTCTGCAGGAAGGCTGGGCACTGTGCCAGAGCAGCACAGCTCTTCAGAGGGGGACAAACCCGGCCTACCCAGCGCTTGCCGGCTCCATGTGAGAGTTCTGCTTACACTTACACACTTACTCTTTCCTCCTGTCTGAACAGAGCTCTGAAGATAAAACTGTTGCTAAATGGTAAGCCAGAGTGAATTAGTTTAGTTTTACAACACAAAAGGGCACAGAGAATCCCAAGTGAGGCAAGTCAACTTCCTTGCAGTGGAAAAGCTGTGGACGTGGGGTTTTATTGAAAAGGATGTAAGGCTCCTGAGACTTATTCATGACAAAAACAGTGTCTTCTTTAATTTCAAATTAAAAACACCTTCCCCCTCCCCGAATCATTTACTTGTTCAATACTAAACATAGCAAAGGGAGGCAAGGGAGAGAAAAGAGGAGGGAAAGGAACAAAGGCAGGGTGCGGTGCAGATGCTCAGGAGGTGGAATGCCTGTCTCACAGCATGAATACTTGACTTAGATACCCAGCCTGCTGTGGTATACTTGTCTGTAAGCCCAGCACACGGGAGGAAGAGACAGGCAGACACCTGGTGCTCACTGGCCAAACAGTCCTGCTGACCTGGTTAGCTTTGAGTTCAGTGAGAAATTCTTGTCTCCAAAAATAAGGTTGAGGGTGACTGAGAAAGATAATCAACCTCTGGGCTCCACGTGCATGCAAGGGTGTGCACACATCTGCCCAAATGCCCAGTCATATACGCCCCCTCTACACAAACACAAAGAATCAAGATGGGAACAGAAGAAACATAGCATAGAAAGCCACTTTGTTAGCATCCAGTACAATCCACAGGCCTTTACATTACTCAAAATATTAAGAGGTAAGAATAAGAATAATCCACAAAAGTTTATGTAGGTGTGAGAGAACTGAAGAGTTCACAACAGCAGCTCTCTGTTAAACCCAGAGACTGTTCTCTGCCGTGTGGAGGTACACAGGAGAGGGTACAAACGCTGGCAGATTTGGGAGTGAAGTCTCCACTATGGTTAACTGTGCTGATTGACATCAATCCCCTGCTTTTCATAATGTGCTGCACAGCTAGTTATTATGTAAGATGTAACAACTCAGGGAGTGACAAAGACAAGGCATCTCTCTGTGCTATTTTTGCAAGTTTTTCGAAGACATTTCAAAACAAAAATTTGCAAGTACCTTTAACTGAAAAATGCACTGTATTGTGTCAACTATTGATCACTTATGGAAAAAGAGAAATCATCTGTCACTCTCCTTCACATTTAACACAACATTTAGAGCTGTTTGACTGTGAAAAACGGAGTCAGATGGGCCTTGGTGTGTGTAGGAGGCCAAGAGAATTCACTGGGGAGGCAACTTGCTACATTCTTAACTTTCTACTATAAATATTATTGGAATAATTCAAAGCTTTCACGGTGTGTTTGAAAATTCTTTGAACTATGGCCAGATATATTCAGAATCAAAAGACTTTTCTAAACACTTTCATGTCCCCCACACTGGTCAAAGCTACCATCACCTCTTGCCTGGTCACCCAAAACAGCCACTCTGAATCAGTCACCAAAATCACCCTTTCTGCAGAGCACATCAGCTCAAGCAACTGCTCTTACACTCTTCATTAGATTCCCAAACAACAGCCAACCCGCAGTGGCACCTAGGTCCAGGGATGATGGACAGCAGGCAGGCGTCCTTTCCCTTCTGGACTCCATCTGTTCTCTAGCTTACCTGTCCCTCCTGCTGGCACTTTTACAAGCTAGAATGCAGACAGCTCTCCACCTTAATACTCCCTCGGCCCTTCTTTGGAGTTCTTCCCTGGGTATAGGCTCATCTTCCCACCCCATCTCCTCCAGGTCTTTGTTCAAAAGTGATGTTCCAGCAGTCCTGCGTCCCTGAACACACTCCTCTCCTGTAACCTCAACCCCATAAGAACAATATTCCAGATGCCCATTCTCTGAACTCCTCTCTGCTGAACTTTTCTCCACAGCACTTACCTATTATACCATATATCTCACTGACTTATTCACACCCCCCATAGCTCCTTCTCAATTCCCCAAGGATGAAATTCCATCTGCTGTGTTCTATTTCAGCTACACATGTAGCATGCACCTAAGTAATTACTTGCCAGGGCACTGGGATATTATTATTTCTCAATGATAAGGTACTTGGCCTCATGAATGAGGCTGGAGTTAGAACTCTAGCACCACACAAAGTAATAAATTAATCTGATTAATGAATAAACCCAAATTTGAAATGATTTCTTGAGAGCCAAGGACTAATCAGGGCAGTGTATCTAGAGGCCCATTCCTTACAGTTTAAAGGGAATGTGAGAGCTTAGGAAATATTTTTGATGTCTCTAATGGAAACAGCTCTTGTTCATAATTACAGGTCAAAAACTGTTTTCAAATATGCATTATTCACAAGGATACAACCTTGCATAAAGTAGAAGAGAAAGTAAACAAAAGGAGGGGAAAAGCATCATCAATTTTCTAGAGTTTTTTTCCTGATGCAGCATAAGAAATACGATCTTGACATAATATTTACAATGTTTTCAGGGAAGAGGCTACCTCAAGTCTAACACTCCTCTGACTCTTCCATCAAAGATACTGATTTTAGCTGGGCGGTGGTGGTGCACGCCTTTAATCCCAGCACTTGGGAGGCAGAGGTAGGCGGATTTCTGAGTTCGAGGCTAGCCTTGTCTACAGAGTGAGTTCCAGGACAGCCAGGGCTACACAGAGAAACCCTGTCTCAAAACAAACAAACAAACAAACAAACAAAAAAGATACTGATTTTATCACCTCACCTCATTATTCTTGTTTAAATCATCATTTGAATTTTATTCCTGTTATGAGTATTTTGCCTACATGTATATCTGTGTACCATGTGTGTGGCTGGTGCCCACAATGGCCCAAAGAAGGCATCAGATCCCCCTGGCACTGGAGTTACATAGGACTGTGAGCCACCATGTGGATGCTGGGGAATAAACTTGAGTCTTCTAGAAGAGTAGCCACTGCTTTTGAAAACTCTTTAGCCGAAACCAGAGTCTTTTTTTTTGTTTTTTTTTTTTTTGTTTTTTTTTTAAATTTTTTTATTCGATATAATTTATTTACATTTCAAATGATTTCCCCTTTTCTAGCCCCCCCCACTCCCCGAAAGTCTCGTAAGCCCCCTTCTCTTCCCCTGTCCTCCCTCCCACCCCTTCCCAGTTCCCCGTTCTGGTTTTGCCGAATACTGTTTCACTGAGTCTTTCCAGAACCAGGGACCACTCCTCCTTTCTTCTTGTATCTCATTTGATGTGTGGATTATGTTTTGGGTATTCCAGTTTTCTAGGTTAATAACCACTTATTAGTGAGTGCATACCATGATTCACCTTTTGAGTCTGGGTTACCTCACTTAGTATGATGTTCTCTAGCTCCATCCATTTGCCTAAGAATTTCATGAATTCATTGTTTCTAATGGCTGAATAGTACTCCATTGTGTAGATATACCACATTTTTTGCATCCACTCTTCTGTTGAGGGATACCTGGGTTCTTTCCAGCATCTGGCAATTATAAATAGGGCTGCTATGAACATAGTAGAGCATGTATCCTTATTACATGGTGGGGAATCCTCTGGGTATATGCCCAGGAGTGGTATAGCAGGATCTTCTGGAAGTGAGGTGCCCAGTTTTCGGAGGAACCGCCAGACTGCTTTCCAGAGTGGTTGTACCAATTTGCAACCCCACCAGCAGTGGAGGAGTGTTCCTCTTTCTCCACACCCTCTCCAACACCTGCTGTCTCCTGAATTTTTAATCTTAGCCATTCTGACTGGTGTAAGATGAAATCTTAGGGTTGTTTTGATTTGCATTTCCCGAATGACTAATGAAGTTGAACATTTTTTAAGATGCTTCTCCGCCATCCGAAGTTCTTCAGGTGAGAATTCTTTGTTTAACTCTGTACCCCATTTTTTAATAGGGTTGTTCGGTTTTCTGGAGTCTTGTACTTGAGGTACTAGCTCAGGCAATTCGACAACATAAGGAGGTCAAAGGGATACAAATTGGAAAGGAAGAAGTCAAACTATCATTATTTGCAGACGACATGATCGTCTACCTAAGTGACCCAAAGAACTCCACTAAAGAGCTCCTACAGCTGATAAACAACTTCAGCAAAGTGGCAGGTTATAAAATCAACTCAAGCAAATCAGTGGCCTTCCTATACTCAAAGGATAAGCAGGCTGAGAAAGAAATTAGGGAAATGACCCCCTTCACAATAGCCACAAACAGTATAAAGTATCTTGGGGTGACTCTTACCAAACATGTGAAAGATCTGTATGACAAGAACTTCAAGACTCTGAAGAAGGAAATGGAAGAAGACCTCAAAAAATGGGAAAACCTCCCATGCTCATGGATCGGTAGAATCAATATAGTTAAAATGGCCATTTTGCCTAAAGCACTATACAGATTCAATGCAATACCCATCAAAATCCCAACTCAATTCTTCAGAGTTAGAAAGAGCAATTATCAAATTCATCTGGAACAACAAAAAACCCAGGATAGCTAAAACTATTCTCAGCAACAAAAGAAAATCTGGGGGAATCAGTATCCCTGACCTCAAGCAATACTACAGAGCAATAGTGTTAAAAACTGCATGGTATTGGTACAGTGACAGGCAGGAGGATCAATGGAACAGGATTGAAGATCCAGAAATGAACCCACACACCTATGGCCACTTGATCCTCGACAAAGAGGCTGAAAACATCCAATGGAAAAAAGATAGCCTTTTCAACAAATGGTGCTGGTTCAACTGGAGGTCAGCATGCAGAAGAATGTGAATTGATCCATCCTTGTCTCCTTGTACTAAGCTCAAATCCAAATGGATCAAGGACCTCCACATAAAGCCAGACACTCTGAAGCTAATAGAAAAGAAACTGGGGAAGACCCTTGAGGACATCAGTACAGGGAGAAAGTTTCTGAACAGAACACCAATAGCGTATGCTCTAAGAGCAAGAATTGACAAATGGGACCTCATAAGGTTACAGAGTTTCTGTAAGGCAAAGGACACCATCAAGAGGACAGATCGGCAACCAACAAATTGGGAAAAGATCTTCACCAATCCTACATCAGATAGAGGGCTAATATCCAATATATATAAAGAACTCAAGAAGTTAGACTCCAGAAACCAGAGTCTTAAAGTATCAGTCTCACATGTGTGTGTGTGTGTGTGTGTATGCATGCAGCAGGAAGAATATTCAAGATAACATTCCAAATACAATAGGAAATGTGGCCACTTCAGTTAAAGTGACTCTGAAAGAAGATGCCAATAAAGGAGCTGGAAACTCAAAAGAGGGAGGGAGGGAGGAAGGGAGGGAGGGAGGGAAGGGGGAGGGAGGGAGAGAGGGAGGGAAGAGCAAAAAGAAATAAATAACTGTAATTACCAACTGCACAAGTAAAACAACAAAGAAGGCAAGATATTAGAAGACTACTTTCTTAAAAGAATACAAGGAAATTTTGCCTTAAAAGAAAGCTACGGAGAGAAGGGGTAGGTATAAACAAAATGTGTTTTTGAAACTCTCAAAACACAAATATATCCAACACTGCAGGCTGGGAATGCTGCTCTGGGATACAGTCCTTGACCCACATGCGGCCAAATCCCTGAACTCCACTCTGAGCACTACCCCAAACAACAAAGAAACAAACATGAAGACTTTTATTCTTAATTTCAAAACTATACTACTGAATCAGGCTGGTATGGTATCAAATTAAATTACTTCTTAAATAAATGTAAAGATCTCACCAGTTACATGCTTAATTATAAAGTTCTTCCCTAAAATGAAAGCTAAGCTATTTCTGGATCTCTACCACAGGAAAATGAAACTGGCTATTACCAAACAGAGGACAAAAATACACGATGCAAGCCTATTATAGGGCCTCTAGAGAGGCTCCTTCTCCCACCATGGCCTATAAATACCACAGTCAGGGCCTGAGAGATGACTCAGCAGGTAGCTGTGCTCACTGCGAAGCCTGAGGACCTGAGTTCCATCCCTGGGACCACATGATTGAAGGAAAGAGCTAACTCATGCCAGCTGTGCTCCGACCTCCATACATGTACCATGGTGTAGACACAGGTTAAAATATTAAGTATGTACAATAAGAAATAAGTTGTGGTGTATTAGATGGTTTTAAACCAAATAATTATCTGTATCAACTACCTAGATCTTGTTTCTAGCCTGGGGATTAAATAACAGGAGTCAATGAACAGGAAACTGAAGTACAGCTAGGAGAACTTGCTTAGCATACCCGAGACCCTGGTTCAAGGTCCAGCACAGACAGTCAGATCTCTTTCTACTTTAACTTACCTATAATTGCTTTGCTAACTCTCTATTGCTTCATATTGGCATTTTTTTATATTTCCTTTTTTAGATTTTTAAGAATTATTACTTCTTGGAGAATTTTAAGCAATGTTTGTTTTTTTTTAAGATGTATCTATTGTATATACATGGGTGTTCTTCCATAGATGTCTGCACACTTGTGCTGCGGACGCCTGCAGAGTTCAGGAAGGCATCGGACCCTACAGAATGCATTCTGAATATATTCACCTCCCCTTATCACCCTCTCACCTCTCCCCGCCCACTGCATCCAACTTTCAGATTCCTATAAAAAGAATTATTTTTCTTCATGTGGCTTAGTTTATGAGATCCAGATAATCTTGAGACTTGGGCCTGCTCTGTTGTGTAGTCAGCCTACCAGATTAAAAACACCAAACAAACCAGGATTCTCCCTCTCATAGCAGCCATAAAATGCTACTATCTGCTCAGCTACTGGAGTGTCTACACAGCCACCCTCCTGCCCTCTATGCAGGGATTTGTGCAGGTCTAATGCATGATGTCACAAACACTGCAAGTTCATATGTGTGGTCTGGAAAATATTTTTCTTGATGTCATCTGCCACCTCTAATCTTTCTGACCTCTTTTCTGCTAAGATGCCTGAGCCTTAGCATGAGAAATGATATGTCCAATCTAGGGCTGAACAGTCTTTTGTTCTCTGCTGATGTTGATCAGCTGGGTCTTTGTGTTAATTGCTACTCCAAGAAGAAGTGTCTCTGATGAAGGCTGACAGATGATCTGATCTTATTATAGTTCATAACATACATACATATATACATATATACGTACATACATACATACATAACATGTGGTTACATAGGTCATAGGCTCGAGGAGAGAATTCAGTACTATTTCTGTGCTAAATATGCTAAATAATCACAGTATTAAAACTACTACTGAAGGCTTTTTAAAAATTTCTGTCCAACTATTTCAGTCAGGGTCCCTGGTCTGTTGTGTTTTGAAGCTCATACATCAAAAGTATACTTTAATTTCATTCTTATATATTAAATATTTACATTCCTTGGGGATATTTCATATTTGTTCTGGAGGCTGGTAATGTCTGTGCTATGTCTGAAGGAACAACACCAACAGGCGCATACTCTGCTTCCCACTAGTCCTGATGCTTCTTCTTCTGCCTCCCACCCCATCTCTCTCACAAATAAGGTTAGATAATATGACAGACGTAGAATGTCACCAAGGAGATAATGTTTAAAAGATCACACATGTTGATAGTGGTAATGAAGCTATGACATTAGAGTTGAAGAATTTTTCACATAAACTTAAGAGAAAACTATCCAGAGCAGAAAGCAGAATCAGTCGAAGTTGAGGACAGGTCAATAGAAAGTACCCATACATAGACAGAAGAGAACAGAGGGAACAGAATAGAGCCCAAGATGGGGAGACAGTACCATGGAATGTAAGTCATGTGGGCAGGAGAAGAGAGGAATCAACAGCTGAGAGTGTTTCTAAACTGGTAAGAGATATCAATAGCTCCTCAGAGAACACCAACAATACAAGCCCAAAGGAGATGCGCTTCCTCCCCTCAGGACACAGCTGCAGCTTCTCCCATTATCCTCTGCTTCTCCTCCCTTTCTGTTCTCTCAAACTTGTACCTTTTTCCCCTTAAGCACTATGACTATTTGCTGTCTAGGTCAGGACACAATAACTTAGTTTCATTTCCATCCACATGAATTACTGAACACAATAAAAAGATTTAAAAAAAAACAGCTTTAAAGGGAAAAAAATTCCCATTGCCCTCGTTGTATAATAATATAGGGAGCTTTAAGTTTTCAGACTCAAACTATAGCTGCATCTTTCCGATTTGGCTTCCTACAGTGACAGATGGCAATGTTAAAAATAAATAGAACATTCGAGTTGTTTATACTGTAGGCAAAGACAGTTTTAAAGTGTGAAACAAGCCCAAGGCTGATTGAATGTGCATCACCCCCCAATCTGTATTAGGAATGCACATTTCCTTAAGCCAACTCTGAGTTGTTCTAAAAGATAAACCATTAGTTGTTGAAGGTATACTTGTTTTTCTACTAACCATTTAAAATCAACAATGACTTGCAATTCTGTGAATTTAAACCTTTTTACAGGTGATTAACTTTCTCAACTGTAAAGGCTTCTGAGATTATTATGAAAAGCATTACTTTTCCTTGAAAACATGAAAATACGTTATTAATACAAATAATTTTAATGCCAGTGTTAAACTAGGTTTTAAAAACTAGGGTTTTAAGAACACCTCTGACTGAAATTATCCAAGTTGTGATGTAATGACTATTAAAATTTTAGCTTCCAACACAAGAAGACAGATGAAACAATGCCAAAGAAATGACATTTTGTGTTGTACTCATAAAAATCACCTTAACAACTTGGCTTTTTAAAAAATCTGACAACTACTTTTATAACATTGAACTAAACAGAACTAGAGGAAAAGTCCCTTGGTCTGGTAATAAGCATCTATGAAACTGCACACAGGTAACAATTTCCCCAATGGGCAAAGACTGAATCCATCCTGATAAGACTGTAAATAAAACAAGGGTGTGCATGCTTTCGACTTCCGTTCAGTTTGTACTGGTAGAGCCCAGCAAAGACAACCATCAAGAGAAATTAATAAGCAAAAGCTGCTATGTCCTGTTGCTGCCACAAGGAACCGACTTTCAGAATCCTTCTTCATCTTGCTTGGTATCCTGGGGCTGCTCTTACAGAGGCCCTTTGCTCCTCTGAGTGGTGTAGGAACTGAACCCCAAGAATAAATACTCCACATTGCTGTGTCTAGCACAGTCGTATTTTTAAATTGGCTGGAAAATAAGGGCACGCACTAAAGCAATTCATGACCAACAAGCCAACACTGCAGTAAATAATTAAAAAGAAATGACAGTCCAACCAACCAGGAAATGGAGCCATAAAAATTACAGGATTTAGCCAAGTACCTTAACTGTAAATGGTCCTAACTCTCTAGTTGAAAGACAGTGGCTACCTGATGGGATTTTCTTAAAAATCCAACTAGAAGATGCCCCAGGAAAGTCAGTGGCAACAACACAGACAGAGGGAAAGAACACACAGACAGAAGGAAAGGACACACAGACAGAGGGAAAGGACACACAGCACAGCGGGGACCAAGGGAACAGGCTTTTATGATGTCGATTACAAACCCAAAGTAACAAAAGATATTAAAAGGCCACAATGTAATAACAAAGAGAAGAGCAAAAACAACAGCTGTCAGTATTTGTATACTAAATGTTAGAGCTCCCAATGTCTTTAACAAATACTGAGAGACAGGACAGATGTGCTCTAACACAGTATGATAGGCAGTTTCAGTATCCCACTCATAGCAATAAGTACATCAACCAGATTAAACATCAACAAATACACCTCAAAGTTAAACTCCACCATACATGAAATGGACATAACAGAGAATATTCCACCCCAAAATTACAGAATATACATTCTTCTCTGAGGCTTAATTAACAGTCTTTAAAGTGGACCACATTCTAGTCATGAGACCAGTCTTAATAAATATAAACAAGTTGAGATTTCAGTGCAATACAACAAATATTAATATCATTTATCTATTTTCTATAAAACCTCAAACTACATAAATAATTGAGATACTGAATAACAACTTCCTGAATGACAAGATGACACTAAAGAAGTCAGGGAGAATATAAAAATATTGCTAAGTGAAAGTGAGCCACTGCGATGCAGCAAAAACAAACAAATGGAGGTTTATAGATATAGATCCTTAGGTTCAAAATTCACAGAGCCTAAATAAATAACATAATGATGCACTTTAAAACCATAGAAAAATCAAGACCAATCTAAAACTAGCAGAAGGAGAGAAATAATAAATACCAGGGGGAAAAATAATGAAATGGTGACTAATAAAATAACAAGATAATGAAGACATGAACCAAAGTGTTGTCTCTTTGAAGGGTTAAGAGGGGGGAAGATTGATAAAGTGTTATCCTATATCAAAAGCCAGAATACCCAAACTAACAAAATTAAACATAAAAAAGAGGTACAACAATAAATTCCAATGAAATTCAATCATTAGAAAATAATTTGAAACCATATTCTGAAATAACTGGAAAATATAAATGAAAAAAACCTAAGATACATACAACCCCCTAAGATTAAGAGATTAAAAACAACTTTAAAAGATCCACATCAATGATACTGGAAAGCAAAAGTTCCTCTCCCCTATTCACCCCCAAAATCTCAGAACTCACAAGATTCCCCACTGATGTCTACCAGACTTCCAAAGAAGACTTAACCCTAGTCCTTCTCACTGTTCCATAAATACAAAGAGAAGGAACACCATCACATTCACCTTTTGTGAATCTGAGTGTTGTCCAAATATTAAAAACAGAGAAAGACACAACAAACAGAGAAAACAGAGAAAAAACACAGACCAATTTTCAAAATGAATAGAGACACAAGAACTCCCAGTAAAATGCTTGCAAAATAAACCCAAGAGCACATTAAGAGCAAACATCATGACCATATTTGCTTTGCTTCAGGATTCAAGGATGGTATCCTAGCTTGCTTCTGTGGTAAAACACTATGACCAAAAGCGACGTAGGGAGGAAAATATTTGTTTCAACTTACAACTCCCAAGTGATAATCCAATGTTGAGGAACAGTCGGGGCAGGGGGTCAAGGCAGGAACTGAGGCAGAGGCAATGGAGGAATGCTGCTTATTGGCTTACTCTCCATGGTTCCGTTTTTTATATGACCACCTGTCCACAGTGGGCTGGTCCTCCCACATCAATATTAATGAAGGAGATACCCCTACTGCCATGCCCACAGGCCAGTGTGGAAAGGAGGCATTTTCTCAATTAAGGTTCCTTCTTCCCCATGACTATAGCTTGTGTCATGTTGACAAAAAAACTAACCAGCACAGATGGTTTAACAAACAAAAAGAATTACATAAATAGACTTAAGGACAGAAATATGGTGACAATCTAATTAGATGCAAAAATGCCTTTGACAAAGTTTGAAAACTAACAAAAATTCTTGGAAAAAAAAGTGAAGAATAAGATGGAACATAAGTCAATGTAATAAAGGCTACCTATGGCAACCCTACAGCAATGTTACAGTAAGAGGAGAACTGACAGCCTGGCCTCTAAATCAGGAGAACAGCAAAGGAATCCAATCACCACACACTTAATTCAGTACAGTGCTTAAAGTCTTAACTAAACAGTAAAGCCTGAGGAAGTGTCAAAGGAACATAAACAGGCAAGGACCATGTTTTCCTTCTTTACACACAACTTAGAAGACCCTACAGAAGAGCCCCAGAAAACTCTTAGATCTAATAAAGAAACACTTTTAACAAGGTAGAAAGTACATAATCAACATATAAATGTCAGCAGCTTTTCTATACACCAATAATAAATGTGCTGAGGAAGACATTAAGAGGAAAAAAAGAACTCACTATAGTTTAAAAAAATAACTTCCTAAGATTAAGCCTAAACAAGGTGAAGGACATCTATGACGAAGACTTTAAGAAACAAAAGGAAGAAATGGAAGCAGACACTAGAAAATAGAAAGACTTCCCATGATTATTGAGTAGAAAAATTAATATTATAAAAATGGCTATATTACTAAGTTATCTATATACTCAATGTAATCCCCACTAAAATCCTAACAGTCCTCACAGAACTGGAAAAAAGAATCTTCATGGAAGCATAAGAATGTTGACCAGCCAGAGACCCTAAGCAGTAAAAGCAAGGGTGATCACATCACAAGACCTGATCTAAAATGACACTCTAGCACCCAAACAACACGGCAGGCAGCGCTCTCTCCCTCTCTTGCCCTGCCCCCTCTCTGTCTCTATGCACCCTCTCTCCTAAGAGAATAGAGTAGAATGCAATGTCTAGAAATTAGCCATGTAACTTAAGCCATTTAATTATTTTTCAAAGCATGTATAGGATTAAAGAAATCATTTTGGGGAAAGTATATATACACACACGCAGAAGACTGAAACCAGATCCATACCGCTCATACTATGCAAAAACAGTACAAAATTTATCAAAACTTAATAAACAAATTGAAATTATGAAACAGCTAGAGGAAAAAATACAGAACCACTTTAAGATATAGGGACATGAAAGGACTTTCTGGAAACCCCTCTAAGACCTAAGGGAATAATTTCAAGATCTGACAAATTGCAGGTACATGAAACTAAAACTTGTCTGCACAGCAAAGAAAGCAATTACAGTGAAGAGATGGTTTACAGAACAGGTTAAAATCTTGGTCAACTGTACATGTCAGAAGAGGTTACCATCTAGACTCTATAAAGATCTCTCCACAAACTATTCAATCAATAAATGAGCAAGTAATTTAAAGTTCTCAAAAGAAGAAATATAAATGGTGAATAAACATGGATCATCTAGATGATTCAGATATATAAATATGACTATGAGCATATTTATGGTGTTTCTAAAGAGACTTTACAGGGGGAAAAGTTACTCTGAATGTGGACAGTACTGTCTCATAGACTAGATTCCCTTACTGAATAAAAAGGAAAAAGAGGAAGGAGCCAGGTGCATTCATCTCTATACCTCCTGGTTGAGCTGGTTAGTTTTATGTCACAAGCTGAAGTCATCTAAGAAGAGGAAACCTCAACTAAAACAATTCCTCCATAAGATGGGCTGTAAACAAGCCTTCAGTTAATTTTACTTAGTGACTGATATGGGAGGGCCCAGCCCATTGTATGTGGTGCCATCTATGGGCTGGTGGTCCTAGATTCTATAAGAAAGCAGGCTGAGCAGCCATGAGGAGCAAGCCAATAAAGCAGCACCCCTCCATGGCCTCTGCATCAGTTCTTGCCTCCAGATTCTTGCCCTGTCTGAATTCCTCTTCTGACTTCCTTTAATGATGGCCAATGATGTAGAAGTGTGTAAGCCAAATCACCTCCCCACATTGCTTCAGTCATGGTATTTCATCACAGAACAGTAACTCTGAGGCATGGACCAAGGACATAATATGACCCACTATCTCCCATCCCCCTAGCCTGGCCTTCCCTAGCATGGTGAACTGTGAGCCTCCCAACCCTAAGTCAACACAAAGCCTCCTGATTAAATTGCTTTGTCAGGCTTTTTGTCACCACAGTGAGACCAGTGATTAACACACCACTCTTGGATACATACCCAAAGGAAATTTCACCAGCAAACACATACACATTCATGTTTACTGTTGTAGTATTCACAACAGCCAAAATATGGAACTGTGTGAGATTGTCCATCAACAGATGAATCATTTTTTTAAAGTGTGGCACATACATCAGTCATAAAGAAGACTGTTCCCAGGTGTGTCAGGTTGACAACTGAGATTAGTCATCACATAGTGATTTATAGGAAAATGGATAAAACTAGAGTTATTGTGCAAAGCAAAATAAACCAGGCTCAGCAAGACAGCTATCACATCTCTCCTCACAAGTCAAATCCAGACTTAGATATATACACTGTGACATGGAGTAGGAAAGTGACTAGGAGCTGGGGAGGAAAGTGTCTAAAGATAGGGGGAAGTAAGAGAGGGTGATGGCGAAGGAGAAGGCCGAGTTCGCACATTTTGTCACGTGAGATCTGAAAGGACAAAACTCTGTCTGGTCTCCCTCAGGTGCAGAATCTAAGCAGCATGAAAGCAGACACCTAAGGGAGACTACTGAGGGGGAGAACAGAACAGATAAGGGTCGTTGTGAATGAATATGGACAAAGATACAAAGCGTATATCTATGTATCATTATGAAATCCATTATTTTTACATCAATAAAAACATTAATTAAAAAACCCTATATACCAGAAAGAAGAAAACATGTCTAAAAGTTACATGTGATTGTTTATAGCAACCAGAAATAAAAGTAACACACAAATAGGTAAATGTTAAATTATAGCTATACTGCAGCATGGAAAGCTTTGTAAACATTATGCAGAGTGAAGGAAGTCAGCTACAACATATAAAACATCTAGAACAGAAAAAAACATACAGACAAAGAGGGGAGAGCACAAGAGTTGCTAACTAACACAGGATTTCTTTTGGAGATAATAAAGACAATCCACACTGTCTTTACAACTATGAGGACACTAAAGACCTTGAAATATATTTTTTATTTTATAAATATGAAAAGGTTTGTTTGTGTGCTGTATCTAAACAAGCGCGGAGGCCAGAGGACGACTCTGTGGAGTCAGTTCTGCTCCTTCTACTGTTATGTGAGCTCTGGGGATGGAACCCAGGTCCCTGGGCTTGAGTAACAAGCATCTTAACCTGTGAAGTCATCTTGCCTGCCAGCCCTGAATCATGAATTTTAAAAGGGTGAACTTCATGGTACATAAATTATATTTAAAATGCCTTTTATATGATTAATGCCATACTGTAAAAGAAACAAAATAAAACTACTAATAAATATTTATCAATCAAATATCCTAAAGAGGATAAAATGAAAATGAGAGAGAATCCTGGCTCAGGCAGAATTGTGGACAAGACTGTTCTGAATAATTTTCTTTACTGAGAAATAAATTTAGTCTCCTTAAAATAAACAAATGGGCACGAGAGAAACTGGACCAATAAGCCCTAGCCCACGACCAGATGCACTGTGCAAGACTGCTCCCCTTCAGCCTTGTCCTGTGCTTGGCACTGCTGCCATGGATGCAGACAGCAGACTCGACAGGAAACAAGAAGCTTGTCTTCTCCTGCTTTAAAACTATGGATCTTCAACTCTCAGGGTGCTTTCATGAAAATAAAGAAACAAAGGACAGTAAGATAACTAGGGAAAGTGAATTTCACTACTTCAAAATGCATTCTGTCTTCGGTTTCTTTAACAAAAAAACAAACAAACAAACAAACAAAAAAACACATGTATGTCAAGCCACAAAGCATACAGCTCTAATCCTAATGCTCAGTAGGCAGAGGCAGGAAGATTGAAGGTTTGCGTCAAGCTGCCTACACAGTTAGGCCATTTCTTTAAAAAATAAAAATAAAAATGCATATGAAACCAGGCATCTTCCACTGGGAACTCAGCAGAATCCCGCTGGAAAAACCTCTCACACACATTTACAAATCCCCATCTCTTCATTCCTTAAATCACTTACAGCATTGCTTTACCTCTTTGTAGCCTATGGTGCATATTTACATACTATAAATAAACTACATGACTAGAAATGCTGTTTAAAACCGTTTTATGTCCATTCTTGCAGATAAAATACATGCTCTTTTCATCTTTTAATTTTCAACTAGTCTTACCACCCAGATTAGGTAGGTTGGTCAGTCTGTCTGTCTATCTCTCTCTCTCTCTCTCTCTCTCTCTCTCTCTCTCTCTCTCTCTCTCGTGTATGTGTGTGTGTGTGTGTGTGAGAGAGAGATTTGAAAAGCAGTCTCATATAGCTCTGGACTCAATCTCACGACATAACTGGTAACTCAGTCTGGTTGTGGACTCCTGTCTCCTGCCTCTCTACCTCCCATATACTGGGATTAGACTTCCCCTGTCACGTCTCTAACTTAATCACCTTACCCACCACTACCTAGCCTCCTACTAGGTAACTGTCAAAGCAAATAATAACAAAGCTTAGCTCAACCCACAGTCCATTAAAATTCCCCAAACCGTTGTAACATTCTCTACATAAAAGGAAAGCACTTAAAAATCAGAACCATATAAAACATGTGTTATAGCAATAAATGCAAAGAACAGCAAAGCAAGCCAAACACTTTCTCAAAATATACTGCATGTACCCACAACCAACTGGCCACAGTGACAGAGGGAAAAGGGCGAACTCACCTGGTTTTGGCACTGAGTTGGTCACTGACTGAGGAACTTTCTGGTTAATTAACTCGACACAATGACCAGGGAAGAGTCCCACCTAAAGAAAAGCAACAAAGAGAGGATTCCAAACCAGCAAATAGACCAGTGTGTGAGCACTGCCAACGCAATTCCAGTAATGTACTCTGCAGCCCTTCCCAAATGATTCTAATATTCCAAGACTCTGGATACCAGATGACAGCCACACAAACAAATAATACACAATCTGTTGCTATGAGTATATGAAACTATGTGTAGTTTTCCATCCAAATATCCATGTCTGCTTTGTTAGTTTCAGTTTTAAATGCCCTGAATTTCTTTTATATCAACTGAAATATCTAATCTGATTACAAGCTAAGCATCAAATAAATAAAATTATTACTAGCTAATGATTTACTTTGCAGAGCTCTTAATCTAGTGGCACTGATATCATGACAATCAATGCTTTATACTGACTTTTTAAAAGACTGACACCAAGCCATAATTCACATTGTTTATGAGCTTCTTCTTCATCTTCCGTGACTTTCATTTAAAACTAACATAGTAAAAATAAATTGCTGAAATATTTACTCATTTAAAGTTATAATACTCACTCTTGTTAAGGAATCATCACAACAGGTAAGAAGGAAGAAAAAAAAAGGTCATTCCACCCAGTGCCACACACTGGCACTGCAGACCATGCCATACTGCCCTACATCAGCACTGCCTGCACAGCCTTGGGTGAAATCCCGACAAGGTGTAGCTGGAAAATACCCAGTTCCAGGCACTCGGAGGTATGGTGTGGCCAAAAGAATGAATACAGAGATAAACACTCTGGAAAAAACGTATGATGAAAATCTTTACCAATATTTATAGATGTTTCCTCAGATAGGGATAAAAATGGGATACCATGCAGCAGATGTTAAAGGCGAAATATGAAAACTACATCACGATGCATCTTCCTCTGTTTACTGAGGAAGAACGAGGCTCTTCCAAGAGCGTGACTCATGAAGTTCTGAGCTGTATAGCTTCCATCTGTGTGGGGTTATTTTCACAGACTAATTTGCTACATTATTATTATTATTTCAATTTCTAGATGAATATTCTATGGTACTTTTTAAAACTATAAAGACATAATCACAGATTGAGTTGAAAAGGAGTTGTTAATAGATTATCAGTTTTGCCTAAAAATTTTGAATTGGTGAAATGTAAATATCGAATAAAAAAAAGAAATGTAAAAACAAAAAAAAATTCCCAACACCAAAACAACAACAACAACAAAAAAAACCAACAAAAAAAATCCCAACACCAAAAAAAAAAAAACAAAAAAAACAAAAAAAAATTTTTGAATTGGGGATTATTAAAAGCCATGTCTAGAAAAATGATGTATTAAATATGTTTTATTAGTACAATTCTTCTAACATATATTTTACTCAACTTCTGTTTCTCCAAACAAGTAAAATCCTTCCAAGATTGGTTAGACTATATAAGAACCAACTTGAAAAAGATCCTCCCCCTTTTTCCTGATATGTATTCTACAAGAGCATGTGTGGCACACGAAATAACATCCCTGACAAAAGCAAGAGGCCTGATCCCGAATGTACCACTTGCTACCTTAGGTAAGCAACTTGGCCTCTTTGTAATTCAGTTCTCTTCTCCAAACACAAATGATAATAATTATCTCATAAGGGTGTATATGAGTATTAAACAGATTAGTTTAACTAGCATGCATATAGTAATCACTTGCCAAATGCTGTTATTATCCTAGTGTGCTGGCTAATGAAGGCTTCAGAGCTCTAGCTCCTATACCAGACAAATAGCACATTATACCATCTTTTCTCTCTCTGTGCACATAAGCTAAGTTATTCTCAAATGCTATTCCTCCCATAATAGCTTAATTTGGTTCAATTTATAAACACCTGAAATTTGGCATAAAGACCAGATTGGAAAATAGCTCACTCACTTTCTTGGCTCTGGGCCCTGAGTAAACAGCTTAGCTTCTCACCTTTTGAAATGAAGAATGGTACCATGTATACTAAAAGAGTTAAAGCAAAAATTCCTAGCCTAGTTCTTGAACTCAGGTGTTATCAGAAACTTGGCGAGAAAGGAGTTTCTGACCACTTTGCCATGTAAACGGTTGGTGAGTTTTTTCAGGAGTCTATGACATCATGTACACTATGTTTATCTTTTCAGTTTGTCTCAATCTACAATTTAGGAATATGGAAAAATTCTGGCCCCATCCTGTGCAAACCTACAGCAGATCAACTAATCTGCCTCCCTGTAGTCCCTGTTCTCAGCATACTGCTTCACACACTGCAACACCAGGCAAAGCAAATATTCAGTTCTAGATCTGGCATTCCAGTGAAACGAATACATATGTGAATACAAGAGAAGTCAGGCTACTCTCCGTCTCTAGTGTGCCTTTAGGCATCTCAGCCATCACCTAACATAACGAAAGTCTAGAGAATCTAAGAGGCCTTTGCCTAATCATCATTAAGCTGCTGACTCCACTGTACACAGCATCTACCTTTTTTCTTATTTTTCTCTTTTATAAGTATCCCTAATGGTGAAAGGATCTATTATTTAAAAGTTTTATATATTTGTAGAAAGCAAACATAGTCTGTGTTCTTATTATAAATAATCCACCATAAACAAACGAAACCTTATCCTATTGAAAATATTATTCACTAATGTAACTAACACTAAAAATACAGTTCCTGCCGGGTGATGGTGGTGCATGCCTTTAATCCCAGCACTTAGGAGGCAGAGGCAGGTGGATTTCTGAGTTCAAGGGCATCCTGGTCTATAGAGTGAGCTCCAGGACAGCCAGGGCTACACAGAGAAACCCTGTCTCGAAAAAACAAAACAAAACAAAAAAATACAGTTCCTATATACTGAGAAACACACACATACACACAAATAATTATTCCAGCACATAGGAAATTCTAAACCACTTGATGTGTTAAGTAGTGAACGTGTCTAAAACCCTGGCAATTGGACCTATAACTAATCTTGTTTGTCATCTTACTCTGCATCAGTGCTGGGAAAAAGAGAATCATGTCTTTCAATTATCTGGGATCAAAATAAGATTCAGCTTTGGAAAGAAGTTAGCAAACAGGCACAAAGAAAGATATTGAAAGAAGATAAAGAATGATCTTGAGGAAAAGCTGGGACAGAATAAGGAGGGGCTTACAGAAGAGGAGTAAGAAACATTATGTCAGTAGCTTCTCCTTAAGTTTCTGCAATGAAGCAAAAGTTGAGAGGGTACATGGAAGTGTGCTGGTGTTTTTAACAGCTTAGATTAAGAAATCAGAAAAAAAATGGCTTTGATTTATGGCCTTTGTTAGTTTGTGGCACAGCACCCCACCACAGTTGGTTTTAAAGTGTAAGTGGAAAATGATATAGAGTAGCACTTGGTTATATAATATTTGTATCATACAAAACCCATGAGAAGAATGGAACCTCAAGAACAAATAAGATATAATAGAACAGTTAGAAAATATTGTAATGTAATACAATTCATTTATTATTAAACTTGTATACTGCAAATTTTAGAAATGGTTGCATTCAACAAATACACTAATTCACAGGGTTTTACAAGTGACTCCAGATCACCCCTAATCTATAGCTATCTACTTGTTCCTGTTCCTGCCCACACTGATAGCTTGGAGAATCCGTTCCACCAGGGTCTTTGAAGCAGCAAAACCTAAAAAAGGAATTTTAATCTGACAGCAGCAATGCTATCACTGCCATCAAAAACCCTTTAAGTTTACTTTACGGCAGGAGAAACAAGGGCTTGAGAAGAGCAAAAGCTTTGAGCTAAGCACAGTCCCACTGCCACTCAGTCACATCACATTTCTCCTGTGGGAATTATTTGGCCTCGGAAAGCTAAAACTCCAGTTTCTCATTTTCTCAGTAAAATTTCCTGCCCCTTAAATCTCTGGTGTTTTTATTTCATAACCAATGCTAAAATTCGAGGGATTCTAATACATTCATGCTTATATTTCCCCTTGTTTTTTTCTATCCAGTATGGACACCCTGTTGACCATTTGGATATTTAAGCCAATGCCCTTAATTTCTTTCCATAGTAATCTTGTGCCAAACCAAATCCAGCAACACCCCAAAGAAAACTAATACTTTTCTATATCTGCATGTTCTATTTCTAAAGAAAATCACATACCTGAGAATATTTAAACCAATAGGAATTCTCAGAAATTCAAATTTTTCCCCTTGCCACAACCATTCTCAGAGAGCCTACTTTGGTTTAGACTGACCCCAGTCTGACCTCCGGGTCCTTCCCACGACCATCTCACAAACAGACGACAGGTCACAGTTTAACAGCTTAAAATTTGTCTGTTTTAACATTTTAAAACTAGCTCCAACTCTGCTTCCAGTGAGTTGCTAGAAGTAGAAACTAGTATTTTTCAAAGAGGAAGAAACACACAAAACAAACCAGGCAGAAGCTACTGCAATAAGAGATCTTAAAAGCAAGTTCTCAATCCCTTAGTTCACGTGTGGTCACACTGACTGGCGGTGAACAGGCCTTGCTCTGGGATCTACTCAAGTCACTCCTCTCCCTATGCTCTTCCTCTCCCACAAGAACACATCATGCTGTCTTCTGAAATGCCCACTCTCTAATTTCCATTAGAAAAAGATAGCTCTACAGCCTGACAGACTGGTTTGAGATTCAGAAATAAGGTCAGAGATTGGGATATCAATCTTAGAGCTGACAGAAACATGCTATTTAAAGCACCAGGGGTAAAGAGGAGCCCAGAGCATAGAGAATGAGAAGTTAATTCTCCCCAAAATGTAGAGGTCGAATTTTAGAGCATAACCTGGTCCAAGCAACAGAAAAACAGCCAGAACTTGTAAAGTACTGTGCTACCTCAATCAAAAGACGAAATGTCAGGAAGACAGCAATCTGATACTGATGAAAGGTTAGATATGAGAAATAACAAGAATCATACAAATGTTTGTGCATTACACCAGAAACCATGTGTGACATCACAGATTTCGGTTTAGGAGTACACTTGTGATTTATGGATGTTCAAGAAAACTATAGAGTCTACCTCCCCAGAATGCAAAGAATAGTGAGCTGAAGACAATTAAAAATTAAAATCCAGGGGAACTCTGTCTTCCCTCTGTCTAGCGGGGTCATAAAATTCGGCAATAGTAAAATATTTCTGCATTCGCAATGACCAAATGCAATTACAAACCAAATACTAATGAATCCAAGCTGCCTCTGGCAGTGCTTCCCTCCTCTGTCTCATAGAACTGCAGTCTGGGCTCTGAGCACATGGAGTACACACAATGGCTTGGGTCAGATCTGAGATTACTGGATGTCATGATTTATGTGGTTTTACTTCACATGCAAATTTTTCTGTTCTTACAGAAACATGATGGGTTAAAACAAAGACTTCTAATTTCCTGCCATCACTTTTCAGTAACTATCAAATAGTGCATTTTTGGATCACCATTTTATTAGAATGCTTGATTTTAAAAACTGCTATTTGTCAGAGTATGGTGGAAGATACCTTTAATCCCACCATACAGAGGCAGGCAGATCTCTATGAGTTAGCAGCCAGACTAGTTTATAGTGAGTTCCAGGATAGCCAGAGCTATGTAGAGAGACCCTACCTCAAAACAAACAAAAACAAAAAGCAGAGCAAAGCAAAACTACCCTGCTGTTTGAGTCTTGTTTAATAAAAATCAGGAAATACATTTTGGCCAGAACTTAGCACAGACCTTCCAATACTTTCTGAAATGGCCCTAAACATACTTCTAATGTTATATTAGGTATTTATTCAAAGTGTTAAACTTAGCATTAATGATTACAAAATCAAGTATGATCAAATATATATGTTGATAATGTCATATATCCTGCAGTATAAATATGTAGTCAAGGTTAATATGTATGTAAAGATAAAGAAGTCCTTTATCAATAGGTAATAAAACTATATGTATATCAAAGAACTGTTTAAAATAGATTTATGGTTTCTTATCAGTAAAAGCTGAATTTATATTTCTACATTTTTATACCTGTATACCCAGGGCCATTCTCTAGTTCCAGTTCATGGGTTGTTCTCCAGTGAAAAGGGTATGAGAAAAACAAAGGTCTAAGGCCTGACCTGGGGCAGGATAGAAATTTACATTGGTCAAAGGTCTGAATTTTCCCTCCACCCCAGACAAGACTCAATCTCGTTCATCCTCAGTACCAGCCTAGCAATGGCACTGGGGTGAGGAGGGCTCTTGGAGCCAACCTGACTCCTCTAGTTGGCCGACAGCCTGTCTCTTCACTAATTCTCCACCTTCGGAAAACTGGGATTGCTTTTCCTAGCGTTGTTACGTCTCCCAACTGTCTCTGTGTTGGAGGGAAGTGAGCCCCAAGGCCACCCTTGCAGTCTCTGCCCACTGGGGTTGCTCATGTTACATGCATGGCGTGCTAATAAAGCTCACTTCTCTCTTGATTACCTGCCTTTTGTTTTAAGAGTGTGGTCCCAACTACACATTTGTGAGGGCCGGGAAGAAAATATTTTTATCAGCTTTAATGTAATGATAAACTTAGAATCTAAACTGGCTAGAGACAGTAAATACAGTGGGTGATGGGAAATGCCAAGAATAAGAGAATGTTCAGACACAACTTGGAGTATGGGGCAGAGGTGTTGCATGGCAAACACCTGAGGAGATTCTGTTTCTTTTCTGGGTTAAATCAAGGAAATACCGAGTAAGACAAAATAAATTACAACTGCCTTAAAATAATTTACTGTTTAAAAAGACACAAGAACAAAAAAGAGTGTCATGTGTAAGTTGGAGTGAGTTAATGGTTAAATATGGTTGACAAGTAAGTCTATACAATAAACCATTGGTCAGCAGATAAGAGTACTTGCTGTTCTTGCAGAGGACTTGGACTCTGTTCCCAGCACCCACATGGCAGCTCACAAATGCCTGTAACTTCATTCCAGGGGATTCAATCCTGCACTTCTGGCCTCTACTAGTACCAGGCACCACCCCACACACACACAGACTCACTCACTCGGTGCATTTACATATACATAGGCAAAACTCTCCTACACATAACAAAAATAATTACATCTTTTTTAAAGGTAGAGCACTGGAATATAAGGCAGAGAGAGAGAACGAATGAGAACATGCAAGCAGAGGCATGACTGGTCATTTTGTCACAGCAAGGAGTTTGAAGTACTTTCTGTAGAAAAGGAAACCAGCAAGTTCTAAACATCAGAGGGACAGAAGGTCTGTTTTAGGAAGAAATCTAGTAGCAATAGGTCTTTTGAACTATCCGCGAGATATAAGAAAGAGAACAACACTGGAAGTCTGCAAGATCAGCATAGTAAAAGGAAAAACAAACCTACAAGGTGACGTGAAGAAGAGGAAATGGATGGAGGAGACAAAATTTTTCAGCTTGGTTGGATATAATTTTTTCTTTTACCCTTCTTGAATTCAATTGGTAAACAATGAACTGCATGCTTTTAAAAGCACATTGTACAAGTTGTGACACCACAGTCAAGGTAGCTTATACAAACATCATCAACCTGAAGGTTTCCTTGTATCTCCTCCTTGCTCACATCTCTTGCCCTCTCCCCTTGCTGCCAGGCAACCCCTGGTCGCTACAACTGCACACACATTGCTTTGAACTGCCTATAACTTCCGTAAGAAGTATTCCTATGAAATAAAGCTACGCTGTCTCCTTTTACACAGCATCATTTTGAAGATCACTCATATTGCTACATGCATAAATTATCAAACCCTTTTATTCCTAAGTAAATCTTTGTATGCATGCTATCATATCCTTATTCGTTAGCCTGTAGATCACAGATAATGTAATCGTTTACCATCTTAGCCTATGGTATATAAAACTGCTATAAACATCCATGTTCAAACTTTTGTATAAACACAGTCTTTCTTCTTGTGTAATTCATTAAGAATGGAATGGAACTGATAAGAAATGCAATAGGTATATAATGCACCTAAAAATTCACCAAAGTATAAACCAAACTGGCATACAACCAACCTTCCAGCACTGGGTCAGACTCTTGATTCTTCAGCCTAGTCACTTGAGTTATAGGGCTGTACTTCACTGTTTTACCTGCTCTTTCCTGGGCATTATCGGTGTTGAAAACCTGTCATGTTTGTTATTCAAGTTCTTTTTGTTATGTATATACACTAATTTTTTGTTCAGCTTTGAAACGAAGTTCCTCTTTTTAGTGAATATTAGAACTCTTCATATGTTCTGTGTACAAGTCCTTCATCAGATCTACTACAAATATTTGCTCCCAGTCTATGCTTACCTTTCTATTCTTTTTATGGTGCTTTGTAAATAGTACAAATTTTACAATTTGATAAAATTAAATGTATTTTACAAATTGTTCTTTTGATATTACATTTAGAAAAAAAATTCCCTAATCTAAAGTTCTCCTTGTCTTCAGGAGTTTCAACACTGTTCTTCTGGGTATGTGATCCATTTTGAGTCAGTTTTCACAGTTGATACAACATATAATGTTCATTTTGGAAGCAAAATGTTCCTCAATTGAACTGACTTCTGATGGTTGTTGGAATCACTTCTCCTTGTGCATGTGGGTCTAGCCCAGACTCCGTTCTGTTCCACTAAGCTGCCTTCATTTGCATCAAGGCCACTAGCTCCCGATACAGACGGTCTATACAGAGCTTCACCTTGTGGTTGTCCTCTAACTGGTTGTTTTTCAAATCATGCCTGGTTTTTCTATCTTACATCCTCTGTATTTCCATTTGAATTCTTTAATCTGTTCATCAATTTCTACAAAAAGGGCTTGTGGAGGTAACTAGGATCAATCTGGGAAGAAAGAATAGCCTAAGATCACAGCCTACCAACACACAATTACCGTCCATCTTTACATTTACCTTGTAAAGAAAGGGAATTTTTTTCTAAATGTAATATCAAAAGAACAATTTGTAAAATACATTTAATTTTATCAAGAGTTCAGTAACTACCTCATGTAACTGTCTCATCTGGCCTGTGAGACTGGAGGTGTCAGCCATCATTTGTCTTTCACTAGGTAGTAAGGTTCTGCAGTGCACAGCATACACATCATTCACATCTCTTTTTAGAGAGAACTAACTGTAAGACTGTATTTTCCGATGCAATTATAAATGGCCCCTGTTAAGCTCTCTCATTAAATACCATTAAGTCTGTGGACTCTCTTTAAAGGAAAATGCTCTCATGCATTAAGTAGACATGTCTAAATGTTGTGTATGTGTGAAAGTTTTAACTGTTTTTGAAATTGTTTATGTACATAGGTAGAGCTATTACTTGTAACTTATTTTAGAGTCAAACAAAACAGTCTGAGAAGACACTTCTCAAGCAGGGAGGAAGTCGAGTCTGAAGAGTTCAGTAACTACCTCATGTAACTGTCTCATCTGGCCTGTGAGACTGGAGGTGTCAGCCATCACTTGGTAGGATATGTCCTTGTGGTGTGAGGTTGTATGATGCCGGGGAGCAGCAAACTCATCGCTGAGTATCAGTGATGACAACGGCACCAACCTGAAAAATGTGTATGTCAGCAACGAGTGAAATTATATACAATGTGCAATGTGTCTGTGACCTAAGGCAGAGCTGATGCAAAGTCCAAGCTCATTTCTGGATTTGTAGTATTCTAATCATGACTGCATCACATATTTACTCTTTCTATTAAGTAAAACAATTTGTCTAAATTTCTTTGTCTAAATTTTTTTCTTTGTGTATATGTACATGTATGTGTACTTTGAATGTGTGTACCTGTTTACATGTGCGTTTGGAGACAGGGTTGGTAATCTTTATAGCTCTTCCTCCATACTCTTCTTGAGGCAAGGTCCCACTCCCACACCCAGTGAGCTTTTCCATACCCAGTCAGCATTTCCTATATTCTGGGAATCTAAACTTTGGTAGTCTTGATGGTGTATGATGCAATCTAACAACTGAGCCATCTCCCTGGTCCTGTCTTTAGACTCCTATCACTTAAATAACAGTTTAGAAGCAGATGGCCCACTGTCATCTTATCTACAGCGGAAATCTATGATTTTTTTTACAAGTTGACAAGTAAAGATCACTACAGTTCATTAATTGCTACTGTGATCTATCTGTTCTTTACCCAAAATACCTGTTTCTATGTGGGCTCTGCATTGAACCGTAGGCTGTTTAAGTTTTTTTCCATGTATGATAAAAAAAGACTACATTTTAAGTTATGAGAATTAAAGGTTAATGAAAAGCACTTAGACCAGTTTACATATGCATTTATGAAATGGCCTCTAAGGTACCATGTATTCCCTCTGCTCTCGAAAATATATGATGTTCTAAATGAAATTCATTGTTACTAATATGGCTTTTCTTTACTTTTTTTTTTTTAGAAAAGAACCATTTTTCTCTATTCAATTTTGAGTTATTAAAAGGTCCAGCTTTTTTAGAGGGGCAAGATTTACAAGTACCTACATTTTTATGACAATCAGTTACACAGAAGCAAATTAAACTCTTGGGTAAAGACAGTACTAGTGTTTGCAAATTGCTTTTTTCTTTTTCCGGGGGTAGTGAGGGACAGAAACACTTCAGAGTGTTCTGGAATAGCTGAAAAATAAAACAGGTGATCCTTGATCATCCTGTGGAGAACTAAGAAAACACAAGTATACCAAGATCCTGACACCTCCAAAGGGGATTTTATCTTCTAAATTAGCCACAATGCTAATGTATATAAGGAAGACACCCATGAGTTGGGAAGACAGAATGACTGACTGTTGAACTGTATTGACTCCTCCCATCTGAGGAGGCTGAATCAGTGGACTTCACATGTGCATGCAAATCATCTGTGGAACTTGCTATAAGACTCAGACTCCAGTTCCATGCTCTGAGATGCTAATAACAACATCTAGCTTTAACACATTTTAACACATTGGGCCATTCTGATGCAAGTGGAGCCCATCCCCAAGAGAAAAAACAAAACCCTCTGACAACACTGCTCTTAAACTAATGATCTAAGATGTTAACCACTACGCTTGTAAATAGCTTTTACCTAAGGAAAAAGTGCTCTAAGGTCTTCCTCCACCATCCCAAAAGGGCTCTACACCTAGGAACATGAATCTGAGAGTGGTGCCAGTTATTTCAAACAGGGAAGACTTCTTTTGTACCTGAAGTATGTAATATGATGAAAACCTTAGAAAACAAAGATAAAGGATTCAATATACTCCTTAGGAGACAAAACCCACACATTTCAGAATTTTAAATCATTGTAGCTAATATAATTTCACACGTCCTATTCCCAGGAGTTTAAAGAAAAAAAGAGTCCTGGTATAATTTAAACACAAGGATAAGTTTGCCCTTCTGTTCCCACAGCAAATTATGGTCTGGTTAGGACAAATGCATTAAACATAATGTAGCAAATTGCTGGTCTTAACCAACTACCATTGACAACTGAACTCACCTAGTACAAACAGAGACAAAATATACCACAGGGTCTGGCATCTTACCCTATAACTACTAAGGCAGTATTTGGGAGCATTAGTCCTAGGATTCAGTGGGTTTTTTTTTTTTTTAGCTTAAACTCTACACAAAACCTACAAGTAAATATAATAGCAACTTTATTCATACTTGCTATCACACAGTAACAGTAAGTGGGTCAATGGATACATAAACTATGGCATATCAGTAACACTGAATAATGGATAATTTGTTTTTAAAGAATACAACAAATGAGCTGCAGGGCATGGAAATACAAGAAATTATATGTGTATGAATTTTATAAATTTGTAGAAAATGGGTATGAATTCTATGATTCCAATTATCAGCATGCACAAAAACCTACATTTACCAGGAGTTCATGGAAGGAAGGTGCAAGTGACTTATAGGAAAGCTGCAGGATAGTTAAACTATTCTTTAGGAACCATTAATGACCAATATATATGTTTTGTCAAGACCCACAGAATAAATATCAACAATACATAGTCCTAATCTAAACATCAGATTATAGCTAAAATAGTATAGCAATATTAGTTCACTAATTACAATATAAACCAAGTCAAAATTGTTCTTTAGTAGTTGTGGTACAGAAATTGTGTCCAGCCTGTATATCCCCCTCAGACCACTTTCTAGAAAGAATGCTTATTGTGTGCTGCAGGTGGATTCTGCCAACAGCTAAGGAATGGCAAAGGTCTATGTCTGCCATGTAGTCAGAACACTATAAACTCGATAAATAACAGGAAAATTATGGGGTAAATAATTCTGTAAAACTGAACTACTTGCTCACTTTAGCCTCGAGTCTCTTTACTAAAATTTAAGTCTAATTGTTTTTATAAATGAAAATAAAACAATTTCACCACACAGCAGCAGCACAGGTAGTTCACAGTAATTACAAGGAAAGAGCTACATGTGGAGATTAGTCCATGTGGTCAGAAAGGAGACACAAGTGGGTCCTCGACAAATAGAAGTCTCATCAAGCTGAGCAGAACTACCAGTGTGGACATTTCAGAGAGGTCCCAGCAGTGTTCAGAGGATACTATCCTAGCAGACTCTGTCTTCAGACTGGGAAGTGGCAGACCACGGCCTTCTTCCTCTCTGCCCCTCTTCAGAGTCACGCACATGGTAACCAATGAAGACCCAAGCCACAGCCATGCTAAGCCAAGCCATGTCATACCCTTCACTTCCTATGTGGCCCCTTCTCGAGTGTTGAGGACTCCCACGTGCAGAGGCAGCATGTCACCACAGCATGTCACTGACTGAGATGTACTGTCCATATATGGCCAGTCTGTCCATTTCCTCTGACAAAAGTCTTCAACAGGACACCTGAGCACTGCTTCAAGATCCCTTCAAGGTCTCCAGAGAACTAGCTGAGTCTATCACTCTCTTTCATAGGAAACACTGAAGAGGGCAGTAAGCCTGTTTGTCTTCTATGCTTTGGAGCACAGTGCCCAGAGCCACAGGACTTCTGCCACCATAAGGAGGGCCTGACGTCAGTCTATGAGTCTGACACAGGCCTTTCTCAGATGCACCTGACAACAGAAGTAAGACAGGGTACCTCCCCATCAATCTTTCTAAGGCCTTCTTTATAAGGACATCAGTCTCTTATGAGGCATGGCCAACATCCAAAGTTCTGACTGCCTTTGCCCTGAGAACTTACAGAAGAACCTACTCTCTATCAAATATGTGTATGAGATCTACCTTTGACCACTCCTAAAGTGAATCTATTTCTCCATTAGGGACTGATTGTCTTTTATTGTAATAATCCCAAATTTCTACGTTGAGTAATATCTTAGACTGTGTCTTCATTCTTCATTTAGAAATAGTTTTTATTAGGGTAATTATGGTAAATGGGCTCATATGCGCAGGACCTAAACTTTATCTTTATTTTTTTAAAAAGAGATTAGAAGACAGAAACTTACACACTTAGAGGAAATGCCATATGAGGATAAAGTAAGATGAAAACTATCTGCAAGCTAAGGAGACAGACTTGGAGGAAATCAAATCTGATAGCTCTTTTAGTCATGGACTTCTAACTTCCAGAAGCTTGTGAAAATACAGTTCTGGTATTTAAGCCACCCAGTCAGTAGTATTCTGATATGATAGCCCTAAAAAACAAACACAGCATATAATATACAAAGAAAGCACTGAGTTAAACTTAGAAGTAGCTATGTTAATAACAATGATAGACAGACAGACAGACAGACAGACAGGCAGACACACACACACATACACACACACACACACACACACACACACACACCCTCTACTATTTAACTTCTCAATTTCTATCACCTATCTATACCAGAATGTATGAAATAATAAAACTTTCAACATGATTCACATTAGAGAAATTTAAAACTCTGAATACTGACTTTCTATACAGTGTAACATCAAAGTGTTCTTACAAGGAATCCATTCCTTTAATACCTTTAAACTATTAAATGCTTTTAAAGATTATGAAATTTGGGTAAGTTTTGCTACAATACATATAACTATATAAAATATGGCCCACTAGTAACCTGGAATAGTTGCTAACTACGCTGAGGCTCCCACATCTCAGGATTCAACACTATCTAACAAGAGTAGGAAGAAAGAGCTTAGCAGAAAGAACCTTCCCCAGCACACAGTGCATTAATCTTACATAAATGTTAGCACGCAGTTAAACAGCAACGCACCAGTGAATGGTACATACCCCAGGATGCTGCTTACTGGTCTTTCCTGTACTCCTTGGTGGATGAAAAGAAAAGCTGTTCCTTTCTAGAGCATAAAAACTAAAGTAGAACATTCATACAAGTGAAGCATAAATCTAGAAACCATACTTGGTGCTCTTCAGGCAATGGGATATATAAACTTGAATTTGAAACTCACGAAAGTCATCTTTTCTCCACAACAGTGGGAGGTAATAACTACCTGGAAGACTTCTTTAATTAAAAACGTTGCATAAGAAATGCTAAGTAACACTTCCCTCAAAGATGTCCAACACGTTTCCCACTCATTCCTCCATGCAATTGGCCACATGCACACTTACAAATGACTGGTGTGGGAACAGCAAGAAATAATGAGCTGAGTGGAGCCTGTTCTTAAAATACTGGGCTTCATTTAAAAAAGGCTTTGACAGTGACATTTGAAGATTTGTTCGTGGTTTTATAGGTACCTCATCAACTGTTGTTCTCAGAGGAGACTCCAATGTTACCTACAGACTCAGTTGCTTTCCTGAAGTCAAGGAAAATGACAAATCCACATGAACAGAATTTTACTGACAAATGTAAATCTTGCATTAAATATTTTTAATTTTTACTGAGCTCAGTCGCACATGCTTTTAATCTTAGCACTTGAGATGCAGAAGCAGGTAGATCTTTATGAGTTCGAAGCCAGCCTTGGTCTATGTAGTGAGTTCCAGATAGACAGGGCTAATTCCCTATGTAGAAAGATCCTGATAGATAGATAGATAGATAGATAGATAGATAGATAGATAGATAGATAGATAGATAGATAAACAGACAGATAATTTTATCTTGAATAATATATACTAATAAGTTAATTTTCTAGTTTTAAACTAGTTAATGTGTAATAATTTTGCATTCTTTTTATAAAAATATGTATATGAGAGGCTATACTTGAATGTATGAATATAGGTGGCCACAAAGTCCAGAAAAGGGCACCAAACCCACTAGAGCTAGAATTACAGATGACTGAAAGCCACAAGGTGTAGGTGATGGGAACTGAACTTGGGTCTCTCTCTGTAAGAGCAGTATGTGCTCTTAACTACTGAACCAGCTCTTTTGACTACTGAATAACCAGTCTCCTATACTAACTTCGAAAAGAATAAGTCTGACAAACTAATCTATGTCGGTCTTGTTAAAATAATTAGGAGAGTAGTCTATGCCTTCACTACTATACAAGTATTTGCTATTTAAATGATGGAAATTTGCTACTATTATTATAATCTTATAATCAAGATGTTGAAAAAGAATGTGGGAATTTTAAGCAGACCTTCTGACTTTAATATGAAACGAAAGTCCAAAGGAAACATATCTAAGCTATATAGAAGAAAGATGATAGTAATGCCAAGACCAAACTTGGGTTCATTTTAAAGTCAATTTGGGGTTGGTCAGTTCTTTTTCTTTAGCCCCACTCCCATATGAATGCATGTCAAGGCATGTGGGTGGAAGACATGTTAACTTTTGGGAGCTGATTCCCTCCTTCCCTCTGTACACCCCAGGGACTGAACTCGGGCTGATAAGCTTAGCAGTATCTCCTAAGCCATCTCACTAGGACAAGAATGAACTCCTACCCAGTTTGATATTTCATCAAAAGCACTTCTTACTCGGAACACTGAAGAAATTAGAAGAAAGAAAACTCTAAGTACACAAACAAGGTGTGCAGCACCATGAGAGAAATTGCTTTCTGGTCTTAAGAAATTAAATTGCAGTCTGTGCTCTAAGGAAAATGAGAAAGATAAAATTTTCAAATAAAGACATCTAAGGCCGAGTAGTGGTGGCGCACACCTGTAATCCCAGAACTTGGGAGGCAGAGGCTGGTGGATTTTTGAGTTCGAGACCAGCCTGGTCTACAGAGTGAGTTCCAGGACAGCCAGGGCTACACAAAGAAAGTCTGTCTCGGAAAAAAAAACCAAAAAAAAAAAAAAAGATATCTAAGATTCAACAGTAGTATTAGTACTTATTGAGCAAAAGAGCATATACACTAAGCCTGATATAATAAGCACTTGACATTTCCATGTTCATGCAATTAAACTTCAGGGTAAATCTATGAGGTAAAATATAGTCCTGCTGTCTCCATTTGAGAAGACACAGCATCAGAAACTCTCCCCAAGACAGCACAGACCAAGAGTCAAACAAACTGGCACCAGAACTCACAGTCAAATGCCACGCTGCATTGTTTTAACTGTAGAAATCTTTTAAATATGCACATTTCATAAAAAGCTAATAATCAGAATTCTTACATAGCTAACAAATCTCTAAATGTATTAAACACTTTTTTAACTGTATTAAACACAATATTTTTGTAACAGTTTCATAAGATGCCACAGCTACCAGGGAGAAGACCCCTGTAAAAACAAAAGAAAACAAAAAACCTAAAACCCACACAGTGCAGATGAAAAATATAATTCTAAGACATTTTCAGAGGCTACTTTCATTAGTTTTAAAAGATCAGATGAGGTCAAATAAATATTAATGTAAGGTCATTAGGATGCTATCGTGGTAAAGTGGCCAAGTGGTTAGAGCTAAGGACTACTCATTGTCATGTCTCAAACTGCTGAAGCACATAAGGAAAGTTAAAGGAACAGCTTCTGATTCTCTTCTTCTGTCATCAACTGTTACTGAGTTATTATACACTGTAATACTTATTTTTACAGTAAAAATATGAAACTGAGAAAATTGTATGGAAAACATATGTGAATCATTATTTAAAACTGCAGGCAAATTCATATCTCTGATTGCCTGGAAACTGGTCCTCAGGCCCAAGCCTGCCCCAGCTCTGGCTGGAGCCAGCTCAAGAATGAAAGGGGAGGCAGGGGGGGCCAGCACAGTAGTGTGATGCAGGAATCCAGGCTAAGGCCGTCGTCACCCACAGCTTCCCACCACTGCAACCCACACTTCTGATGACATCTCCTGGCACAGCTTGTGAAGAGCTACACTACGGGGACACACAGAAAATGTTCTTTGAACTCTCTCACAGCCAGTGTTTTTGTTGCTTACCTGAAATCCATGCTTGCCTCTCCACCATGTACTTAATACTTTGGGAGGCATGTCAATAACAGAAACAATGTCTCCCACCTGCAAGAATCAAAATTTTAAGTAAAACATTTTTTGTGATAAATTTTAAGCCAATTATATCTATAATTATGATATGTATTTATAAAAGAGAAAAGTACTATTTTATGCTTTAATAAATTTTAAGAAAACATAGTGACTTTTAAAAATAATTTTGATAGTCTAACCTTTTACCAGAGGGTATGCTACTGAAAGTTAAATAGGACAAAACTGATCCAGTCAACAGATATGGAAACTTTGAAAAACCAGATTCTAGCACAATATGTTTTAAAAGACCTATTTATTGTATAGCATATGAAAAACACTTGTATGTATATATGCAAACTTTGTGTGCAGCAGCTGGTACCTGCAGAGATCAGAAGAGAACAATGAATCCCCTAGAACTGGAACTATGGATGGTTGTGAACCATCATATGGGTTCTAGGAACTGAATCTGGGTCCTTGCAATAGCAACAAGTATTTGTAACCGCTGTGTCATTTCTCCAGCTCCAATACAGCACATTTTGAAAGCCAGGTATCACACCATCACCATTACTTCAGGTAGAACACATTTTCTAATTTATGATGGTTTTGTTTTACCATGGTACAAAGAACAGGCAATCAGTGTAAACTTTGTGTGATGTCCTTTTGTGATGCTGGTAGAAACTGACATTTATGAAATCATGTGGTAAACAACATACACTCTAATCCTAAATGGATGGCAAAGCCAGGATGCTTGCATTACGTATATCAATACATTTCCGAGTCAACAGTACTGTCATTTTACTACGACATCCCTTAAGAAGCTTCTGAATATTGTTTCTGCTGTCACAACAAAGAACAAAGTCGTCTCGAAAAGACAGCATTAACTGCACACACTTTCAACAGTAGTATGTATTTAAACTGATTATCATGTACATACAAACACCACATGGAGTACCTAACATATCTGATTTCACCCCATTGGAAGAAGCTTGAGATGAGTCCACAGTAAATGTTAAAGTCTGATGACTCCACATCAGTAGATGATACTTATACTCCACTAAAAGATCAGATCTCTCATTGTAAAAGGCAAGTGTGTAAGTTAATACAAATGAAAAAAAATCATAAACATGGAACTTTTCAATTACTTATCTAATAGAATCTATATTCTTTACTCAGAAGAAAATGCACATATGGGCAACAATAATTGGACCTAACTCAGTACTACAGAAGAGAACATGGCGTCAGAGAGGGGGAGTGTTAGGGAGGACTACAGAGGAGGCATGGGGAAGGAATGGGTTGGAGTATCTCTGTGGATGTGTGTGAAATTTTCAGTCTTTAGAATAAATAAAAAATATTTTAAAAGTACTAAACTTAAAAAGAAATTAAGTCCTGAAATGATGAAACTATGTTTTTTTTTACTTTCCTATGTTTTTAAATGTTTAATGATTTGATACTTCATAATGAAGCATTTCAACATTAATTTCTATCTATCTATCTATCTATCTATCTATCTATCTATCTATCTATCTATCTATCTATCACTGGAGAAGTTATGTCCTGGAATTGACTACATAGACAGGCTGGCCTCAGACTCAAAGACCTGCCTGTCTGTCTCCCAACTGCTGGGACCAAAAGCATGAGCCACAATGCCTGACATTAAAATTAATGTCTTAACAGATTTATTTAATGACAAATTGTAACTTTTCAGTACGGAACAATTCCAAAGTAAGAATCAAAAGAAAGAAAGGATAATCTTGATGGCTGTGATGAGAGGTTGCATCTGAGAGGGCACTACTGTGGCTATTGCTATATTACATCACTATTACTATTTCATCACTATTACTATTGCATTACTATTTCTATTACTATTTCTATTTCTATTACTATTACTATTACAGTCCATGTGCAGACATCTGTTGTTTTATGTTTACACTCATTTCCAATTCATGTTCAGAAATCTGTCTTTTTATGTTACTTTAATTTCTCAGGTCTCAAATACTCAGTCTTAAAAGTCATGTTTGATAAGAGTCATGGAATGTTTTAATATTTACATTTTATATTTAAGGCCTAACAGCTTGGTTTAAGAACAGTCCTCATTTTATGTTGTAAAATTGTTGCACTGTTGTTTCTTGTATTTGCACAATCAACACACATTTACTGGTCACTTACTGTACCGGGAACATTCATAAATGCAGAGAATAACCATGAAAACCAGACAGACATGCTTCTGCCCTCAGCAAGCTCAAACTCTGCATCTATCCCTATGATAAACACGTTGATTTAGACATTCTACTTCTTTTTTCAATTTTTATTAGCACATGTTTGCTGCACAAACTATTGGGTTTCATTGTATTTTCATACCTGTATACCATGTCCTCTGATCATAATCATCCTCCATTACCTTCTCAAGCTTTTATTTTTTAAATAAAGTGAATTATTAAAACAACTAGAGATACACTAGACAGGCAGAAGGGCCAGAGAACAGTGAGGCCTGCCTGATTCCTTACCTCTAAGGTCAGTTCATCAGGGGCCCGAGCTGTATAGCGCTTGATCACATGGGCAGCACCGACAGCAGGAGTGTTGATGGACGACTCCTCGTGAACTAGAAGATGGTTTCCCTTATTGTCAATCTACAATAAAAATCAAGTGCCATGGAATGTTCAAACACACGGATTTGTCTGTCCACAAATAAAAACTCAATTTAGAGAGATGGTAAGCCCCAAAAGTCTTTAAAAAAAAAAAAACTGTCATTTTTGGGAAGAGCAAGACAGCTTGGCAGGTAAACACTGCAACAAGTCTGATGAGGTAAGTCTGATCCCTTTGGACCCACCTGATGAAAGGAGAGAAGCAACTTCTAAAAGTTGTCTTCTAACATCTACTCAGGCTCTGTAGCACATGTATGCACCATCCCCAAAAGTAGCAAAACCCTTTAAAACCCTATCACTTATTAGGTAGCTAATATAGGGCAGTAAGTGTGCTGTGCATATAATGCATTTGATTTAATTTAACTCTCATAATCCCAAAATGTACTATCATTACCTTAACCTAAAGGTAAAGATGACAACCTAGAGAAAATCATGTAATTTAAGAGAAATTTAATTACTTTTCTAAGATCACTCAAGCAATAATGGCCAAGTCACAGTCTTAGTGCAGTAGCCCTGGCTCCTCTTACCCTCCTGGCAGTGTCTCAATCTTTACTAGGAAGAAAGAATATATATAATTTTACATACACAAATTAACAACAAATATCCTGAGGTATTCTTAAATTAGTACCTTTAAAGGGGTGTTATTTGTTCATAAATAACTAAAAAAAATATTTTCAATTATTAAACAAATGAAAAAACAAATAGCTTACTAACTATATACATTAACATAATATTGTATAACAAGACAGTAGGCCTCCAGATTTATAAAAGATGATAAAATTATTTTTTGAAAATTAAAGAGAAAGATTTACTATCAAAATTTCAGATAGCACCCTAAAGAGATGACTCAGCATTTAAGAGCAGCTGCTGCTCTTGTAAGAACTGATTGCCAGCCGCACAGGGTGGCTCACACCCTGTGGAACTTCAGGTCCAGGGCAGCTGAAGCCCCTTCTGGCCATTTGGGGCAGCAGGCACACAAAGAGCACACAGACATAAATGCAGGTAAAACACCCATACATGTTCAGATTAAAATTAAAAATATCAGTTATCAATCCTCCTGGAATATGAGTACAATCTTTGTTTCTTTATTTGTGAAACTCATCTATGATCACATTACTAATAAATTCCTTAAGCAAATAATTTTAGAATAAGATATCATCAGAGCTGATCAGACAGATACCTCCATCCAGGTAAGGGCAGGCCCGCAGTTGATCTTGTTGCCAGCGATAGTTGAAAGGCGTGACAGGTAAGCCGTAAGCATCTGAGTAACGGACTGAAAAGAGAGACTCACCATAACCAGAGGGAAGAGCAATTCTGCTTTAGGAAGTCTTACACAGATTGGTTATTTCTAAGAAGGAAAAAAAAAAACCTCTACAGATCCTTAGGCATTTAATAATTACGTCAGGTAGGCATGGTGGCAGACACCTTTAATCCCAACACTCAGGAGGCAGGGGCAGGAGGATCTCTGTGAGGTTAGCTAGAACTGCAAAGTGAGACCCCATCTCAAACACCAAAAAATAACAGCTCTAGAGAACTCATCACCGAAGGTATAGAAGATTACCTCTGAAATGAAGGCACTTTTCACAGAGGACTTCAGCTACTGCCCAAAGTAGGATTTTTAGCTTTTAACACCTCATCATCGAAAGCCATATTCTACGGCTTCTAATTTTACTATTTTCATTTTGTAGTAAAAATACAAAACGTATTTATTAAGAGATACATGTGTGACCTTTCTGCCAGAGTTTCCCTGTGCTTCTCTTTCCTGCCTTTGGCTGTAATCTCCATGCACAGAGCTGTACAGATGTGGGCATAGTCCAGTGATCCTACACCATAGTGTAACTTGACAACCTGAGCAGGATCGATGACACTGGGCCTACACAGCCTGCATTTCCTGGTTCAAAGGCGGTGTGAGGAGCAAGCACTGCTGCCGACACTGCTTCCCTTCCTGGTGCTTTACTCTTCCCGCCACCGCGATGAACTGCATCTCTCTGGGAATGCCAGCCACAGTATTGACTTTCTCCATAAATTCAGTTTTAGTGTTGGTGAGCTTTTACAGTTTTTTGGGTTGGTTGGTTGGTCAGTTGGTTGGTTGGTTAGTTGGTTGGTTTTAGTGTGTGTGTGTGTGTGTTTGTGTGTTGTTTTTATTGTTGTTGCTGCTGCTGTTTTGGTCAGGAAAAAGAAGAGTCACAAATTTGTACCAAATGTGTAGTTCTTGCTGTGCTAAATCTGATCTGGGTGTTTTCTTTTGTTTGTTTGCAACTGGTTTCTAAGAGCAATTGTGAAGAGCATTTGCAAGTTTGGGGTAGGGAAGATGGAAACTGCCTAAGCAGAGCAGAACGCAGAGCAGAACCAGCAGCAGCCGTTCTGGTAGAAGGCTGGAAGGTCTGCATGCAGAGAAGGAAATGTAAACTGAAAGCCCAGCCCAAGAGGCTTCCGGGGGAAGTGGACTTGAAGCCATTCAGATTACATTCTTGCACAGCGTCCAGATGTGTTCTGCCTCTGTCTCAAGAACTCAAGGATGGCTTCAAAAGCAACGTCCTCTTCTGATGGGCAGAGGAAATATCAAGGCAAGTCACCTCTAAGGCTATGTTGTGATTCTTGCTCACTGATCTCATTCAGACCTACAATGTCAGACAGTAATAAGTAGAGAACAAAGAAATTATAAAATGTGGTTTCCCAAGGAGGGCTGTGTGGCTGTGAGCCAGCGGAGTATGAATGACAATGGTCTATAACTGATAACAAATTAGCACCCTTTAAAGAGAAAGGTCCTGATCAGGATGTACAGTAGGAAAGTATCCTGAGGGCAAGATCCCACTCACCAAAGGCACCAACTGTGAAAATGCAAATTATTCAGAAAACAAAGAGCCTAAGCTCAAAATGCTAATGGCGTTTCCTAATATGGAATGCAACTACCTAAGAAGTGTTTCTCCAGAGTCAGCTCAAAGAAGCTGCTAAAGTGTGATCTGACGTGTACAAACCAATGTGAAACCAACCAGGAACTCTCTTCCTTGTTGGCTAACTTTCATAGTGCTGGAAAGTGCAGCACAGCCCTGGGGCAGTGTGAGATTGATGGAGAAAAAGGTATTACTGGCTGTACTCAGGGCTGGTCTTAGCATGAAACAACACCAACATGCCAGGTAAGAAGTGCCCACTAGTTCAAAAGTGATACAACTGTCATGGCATAACTAAGCACTTTTTGATTAGATTTGATTTCTGCACAGGAGAGAATTTCATGTGTGGTAGAGCAATCCTGTTTTAAAAACCCACACATGGCTCAGAAAGTCGCCGGCCCTGGGACAGAATGTGTTATGGCTTTCACCAAATAGCCTTCTAACTATTTATGTGAATACCTGTGGATGAGGGACAGTGCTCTTGACATTGATTACAGAGCTTTGGGATAGGGGGTCAATGCAGACAGTGGTCTAAGTTTTAAGAAGATATATCGGACTGTTCAGCACTAAGGGTGACATATTTATCAAGTACTCCTATCCCATACCCTTGAAGGCTCAGAGAAAAGCTTGGGAGAAGAAACAGACAGTGTCAAAGCTAAAGGAGAGGGAGGAGTGCTACGAAATACTGTCCTCCAGATAGGAAATGGTCACTGCACTCACCACACTAGCTGTGGTTACTTGTACAAGACTCACGCAAAATCAAACTACCCAAAATTCCAGCATAGGTGGGGTAGACAATGTCCAGGCCCCACTCTTTACGGAGAACAACTGCATTTTGTCGATATAGGGGTGGGGGACCATTCTGCTTGGAGGGTGTGGCCAATGGTAGGCTTCCAATGTTCCAGTGGATGGCCACATACTCATGTGCACATAGGCAGCACTTAGAGGGTTCCCAAAAGAAGACAAGGAGGGGCATGTTTTGGAGAGTATGAGGAAGTGAAAAGGGAAAATAAAGGCTATGTATTTATTCTATCCTATGTATTTATTCTATCTATAGTTCTTAGATATATAGAGAAAATTATATGTACATATAGAATTATTATTCTATATAGAATTATTATATATAATATATAATTATATAATATATATAGTTATATATAATATATATAATTATTCTATCTATAGAATCTATAGTATTCTATCTATAAATCTATATATTTATTCTATCCTATACAATATATGCTGAGAAGCCAGAACATGGGATCTCCATGGGAATCCTGCACTCATGGTGTAGAGCGAGCTCAGGAGAAAAGATCTGCCTGCTGTAGGCAGCAGGGCTGGGGAGTAGAGCTGCCTAACTCCTTGGTAACTAAGCTGATCCCATTATCCAGATACTAAGCTACAGGATTTGGCATTTTCTCTGCTGGAGTTTAGTCTTGCTTTGGTTGAGTTTTTGTTTGCTCTGTCCCATTTCTCCTTTGAAATAGGTATGTTACTCTGTGACATCCTATGTTAGAATCATGTCAATTTGAGTTTTGATTTTACAGTTTACAGGGTGTCTCTTTTAAGAGAATGCCATGAGTCTCAGAAAATGAACTGGGTATTTGAAAAAATGTTTCTTTAGAGTTAAGGAAGCAATGTTTTCAGTTTCAAGGGGTCCATTAAACTTTACCATACAAAAGTTTGTGTCTTAGCCATTCTATGGCTATGAACAAATGTTGGTTCTATGAAAAGATATGGGGACTTCACAATTTCGACCAAATGTATTTTTCATAGAGAGAGGACTATGGGGCCAAGGACAGAATATGTTGGCTTGAATATCAACTGTCTGCCATATTCTTCTTTTTTTTTGGATTTGGTTTTTTCAAAACAGGGTTTCTATGTATAGCCCTGACTTTCTTGGAACTCACTCTGTAGACCAGGCTGGCCTCAAACTCAGAAATTCACCTGCCTCTGCCTCCCAGAGTGCTGATATTACAGGCGTATGCCACCACTGCCCATCTTATCTGCCATATTCTAATGTGTCTTAAAACTTGGTTCCCTGATGGTGGTGCTATCTGGAGAGCTTGTGGAACCTTCAGGAGGTGGAGCCTTGCTAATGAAATGGGCCACTGGGGGTTGGCTGAGAGGCTTTCTAACCCAGATCTACTTCCTGCTCACCCTCTGAGTGCAGTGTGACTGGCCAGCCCTTCGGGCTCCTGCCACCTGCCACTCTGCCACTCTGCTATGTCTCCTTGACCTGAGAGCTGCACCTCTAAGGGAAGCCTAAGTAAACCCCTTCTCTCTTAGTCTGCTGCTTTAGGGTATCCTGTTACTGAAGAGTGGCTAAGACACAAACCTTTGTATGGTAAAGTTTAACGGACCCCTTGAAACTGAAATCATCGCTTTCTTTAGCTCTAAGGAGTTTATTATATTAATTTTAAATTATCCTCTTACATCCTGGCTTCTCCTATAACTCCTATGATTAAATACTGTTCTGTCCTGTCCCTATTTTCTACAATTTCAAACATCTTACAACTTCTTAAATCCCTCGGAGGGGCTATATGCTTATGATGTGGTATCCCAGCTCCTGAATCCGCCGAAGCTCTCTCTCCTTCATGTACTAGTTCAATTATTCAGGTCTGCTGTCATTAATACACATGATATTTTATTTCCAAGATCTGATTATTTTATTTGACAAACCTCTACTCTTGTTTCGCAGACTGACTCTCCCTCAGCTGTGAACCGTCTTGCTTTCAGAGACCCCTACCCCCACCGCCCACAGGTGCTCTGTTTACTCAGTGTTCCTTGTAAGACTTCTTTATCCTGCTCTACAATCAGCCTCTACAAGGGTTATGGCTATATTTTGTTTTCCCATTAAATTTTACTCATAATTTCTTATTCTAACTGTATTTTTATTATCGACATGATAAAGGATTTCTTCCTTATAGAAGTGGTTAAAGTTGTTTCACATTTTTAGACATGAAGTGAAAGTGTGCACACAGACGCAGCCCACACCACAGCCAGCCCAGGAGCACTGCACCAGCACAGAGCGCACGAGCAACACACACTTCTTGTCTCTTTGGTGTTCACTTTTTCAGATTCCCTGGAAGACTGATCTGCTAGTGCACACATACATAATAATACATAATGTTGGCTATGTATTATCATCATCATAGGCTTCCAAGCCTTACAAAATAGTCACTGATGCTTGTCTATTTCTGAACATCCTAAGAAGTCTCCCTCCTGAAATAAGCAATCTCGGGAAAGATTCTAGGTGCTCTTGTATTCCACCCTGGCAAAAACTTAGCTAACCCACATGTGTTCTTACTTCTGCAGGGTTCTAAGTGGTTACCTCAGGACTGTCCTTCAGGATGTCAGAGCGGGGAAGCTCTGAGAGCTGCGAGAACCTGCGGTCATAAATGCAGAGATGAAGATGTTTGTCGAGTACCCGAAAATCTTCATAGCTTCTTTTAACAATCCAACTCTTGCCCTTTGAGTGGAGAACAAAGTTCCAATAAATTCATTTTTCTTCAAAATGCTTAAGAATCATGCTTTAATTCTCTAATGGTATCTTATTTATGAAATTTTATATTTCCTAATAAGAAGTTTCTATTTACTTAAAGATGATAATCAGTTCAGTTCTAAACACTCTGGTAAATTACATTATAATAAAGGATAAATACTTTAACTATATGGTGGAACTCTCCATTTGACCTCTCCCTGCTCTTCTCCAAAGTCTACTGCTACACACTGAAAATAACTGCCAGCTGTTCAGACAGCATGCAACTCTAAGTCTACAGAAAAGACCACTGCATAACTTCAAACAACAGAATATTTCCTGAAGTCAAAGAAAAATGAAATTAATTTATTGGTTAGTTAACATGGTAGAAGAAGCAGGGGGTCCCTAAGGTGTAAGAGAAAGGAGAGGAGGAAGTAGCCATCCGGGAGTGTCCGAATCCACCTATGTGTACACAGGCTGGTGAGTACCCCACCCCAGTGGGGAAGGGGGAAATGACCTCCTCCCTCCTGCAGCCCCCTCCTTCTTCCTCCCTTCTCATCCCAAACTAGCAGTTTTCATGAATGCCTACAAGTTTGGAGCATCTAATCAGAATATATTAGAAAGAAACAGAAAGTCTTCAACATCCAAGGCTCTTAGATTTTTGGATAACAGTGTGCTAGAAGCCAGCTGGCAAAATAAAATGCTTCCTGGTAAGAAAAGCCTTAGGGCTCCAGTTTTGTGGACTAGAAATTCTGCTACATTATCACCAATACCTTCTATGACCAAGACTAGAGAATAAACTCAAAATCAAAGCTACTACACTACATTTCTGATGAGGCATTAAATTCAGAAGAGACAAAGAACTCAACTTAACTGCTGTGTAATAATAATTTGGCTTAAAATGGGCAGTATCTCTAAATAAACAATTTTCAAAAGTATTTGGTTCAAAAGAACCAAGAAGTAAGTGAAAAATTTATCAATATCATCAATTGTGAGTGAAATGCAAATTAAATCCACAAAGAGGCATCACCCCACTCAGGTTAGAATGCTTAGCAGGCTAAAAGTGAAAAATACTGTAGAAAACACAAGAAAAGGAAATCTTTGCATGCTACTGGTTGGAATATAAATTAGTCTGGTTATTATGGAAAACAGTATGGAAGTTCCTCAACTTAAAAAAAGTTATCATATGATTCAGCAACCCCAAGACAGGGTATACATCTTAAGTAACTGACATCAATATGTCAAAGAAATACCTATATTCCTGTTTAAAGACCAATGTAAAAAAAATAACCTTAATGTCCATGTGTGGATAAGCACCATTACATTCCATTACATCATACACAGACACAATGGAATAGTAGTCAACCTTAAAAGAAAAGGCATCCGTAACCAGGATGCTATTGGCAGTCGAATGGCAGTTAACAGAGGCCCAAGATGGATGTATAGAAAGAAATCAGGAAGTCCTGAGGAGGAGGGAAGAGTTGTAATCAGACAGGAGGAACACATACTAAGTACTGAAGTGAAAATCACAAACTAAGAATGGAGTTATGAAAATACGGTTAACCTAGTAGCTTTGGAATGTCTTCCTATGCAGATATCTAAACTGTATCTTTAAAAAGAACTTTAAAACACACTTTGGGTTTTGTAATTATTCAGCCAATTTAAGTTCATTCTAATGTAGTATTACCAAGCTCCCATGATTATAAAAATCCCTAAAAAAATAACCTTGATTCTTTTAAAATTGAAAACTATTCCATTGTGTGAGATATATAATGAAATTGTAATGAGCATTTTACACTTACCTATCCCTACACAAACAAACAAACAAACAAACAAACACACACACACACACTTACACACTTTTTTTTTTAACTGACAGAAATGCTAGGGAGGGATTGGAAAGATGACTCAGCAATTGAAAGAACTGGTTGCTCTTCCAGACGGCCTGGATTCAGTTCCCAGCATCCTCATGACGGCTCACAACTGTCTGTTTCTCTAGTTTCAAAGCTGCAAATGTTGTCTTACATATGTACACACATGCAAAACATACACAAAATAAATAAAATTAAAAGGAAAAATGCAAGGTGAAAACAGATTAGTCTACTGTTGCAGTTGGATACTTGAACAGTATGTGTACCCCCAGTGGACAGATCTAGCAGGTAGCTGACTCAGTCACCGGCATATAAATGGTTACATAGACTACTTACAAGCAGACTACATGTGCTTCTCAGATTCACCAAACTTTTAATGCACATTCTGGGGTTTAGCAGGCTAAAAGTGAAAAATACTGCAGAAGACACGAGAAAGAGGTTTAAGAGGACAGTGAACACACGTTTGCTCTCGGACCATTAAACACACTATTCTAGGTATAAAAAGATAGGGACTGTTTAAAGTTTGCTCTTGGTCATTATGAACACATGTCTATAACTGAAACCCAGGAATTAGAAAAAAGAAAGCCAATTCTTTGGAAAAAATCAATAAAATTGATGAGATTCTAGTTATTTTAATTGAAATGGAGTGGTGGCGAAAGGAAACAAACTACTAATACAAGAAATAAATTAGGAACACATCACTAGAGATGACAGACAAGAAAAGAGAAATACGAGCAATTGGGAATCTATCAAACTCACATACAAAGAAAATATACAATTTGAGTAGGTGTATAGATATTTAAGTAGCTGAGTCAATAATTAATAGGTTCCAAAAAATCATCCACTAATAAATTCAATAAATTTTACCAAATACCTAAGGCAGAAATTATACTACCAACGTATCTAGAATCTGACCCAGAAACCAAAAAGAGAGAGGACCATACCTAACTCAGCCTGCAAGGCCATTAGCTTTCTTGCAAAACCAGACAAAAGCTTGTTATCGAAAACACACAGAAAATTCCTACAACAGAAAAAGAACAGCCTAATTTAACCAGTAGGAAAGAGACTTAACAGATATCTCACCAAAAAGATACAGATAATAAAACGCATGTGAGACTTGCTGAGCCCCCTGCATCATTACGGAACCGAACATGCAAACAAAGCCTTTATTGGGATGGTCCAAATCCAAAGCTCCAGCAACATCCAACACAGGCAAGGCACGGAGCAGCAGGGATTCTTATCCACTGCTGGGAGGGATACAAAATATTACAGTCACTCTGGGAAAATCTGACAATTTTCTCATAAAGCTGAACATACTCTTAGCATGCAAGCCAGCCTCATTCCTTTTGCGTTTACACACATGAACTGAAAATTTGTGTCCACAAAAATTCTTTCAATGGATGTTCATAGCAACTTTACTCATAATCTTCTAAACATGCGAGCACCTGAGGTGCCCCCTTCAACAGTGCGAGGACAGAGGGCAGTCAGGGCAGGCACGCAAAGGAGCTGGGTTCAGTGCTCAACAGAAACAAGCACTCAAGCCACAGAAAGGATGGAAGAAGCTCCCACGCACACAAGCAGTGACAATACTCAATCCATATGGGCAAACTCCTTCCAAGTATCTTTATGAGAGTCAATGAATCATAACTTCTTTACCTTTAAAAACATTTGTTTTATGTGTGCAGGTGCTTTGCCTGCACCTCTGCCAATGCACCACATGAGTGCCTGACACTGTGGAAACCTGAACACCCTGTCAATGCTCCACATGAGTGCCTGACACTGTGGAAACCTGAACACCTCTGTCAATGCTCCACATGAGTGCCTGACACTGTGGAAACCTGAAGAAAGCACTGGATTCCTTGAAACTAACGTTCCAGAGGAGCCACTGGGTACTGAGTACTGGGAACTGAGTTGAACTTGGTCCTCTGAAAAGCAACCCATGCTGTTACCCACCAAAGCCCCTCCAACCCCAAATCATACCATGCATTTAAATACTAACTCATATACTGTAGGAGAAAATGCTCCCATCAGATGTGCAACAGTTTTAATTATTGAAATGTATATATTTGCCTTTTCCAGAATCAATGTGAATTGTGACTATGTCAAATATAAAGATATAGATCTCCTTGGACACAGAGAAGTTTTAAAGGCTTATTAGCAAATGAAGACATGTGAGGAAGATCCAACTATGACATTCTAGAGATGATATAGCTCTGAAGACAATAAAAAAGGCCAGTGGTTGTGAAGGGTTTCTGAGAGGAAGGTACAAATGACCACATGAATTTTAGGGCAGTATCAGTCTTATTTTTATAATACTACAATGATGGATATGTCATTAAATTTTCATCCAAGCCCATGTGACAGAGTGCTCAGAGCAAAGCCCTCTGTAGTCTACTGGCTTTAGGTGACATTGATATGTTATATAGATTCATCAGCTCTTAACTGCATGACTGTGGACTTCTTTCAAATGCCTTTTAAAAATATTCCTGTGCAAACAAAAGATAGTTTCATTTCTGAAATCTGAACTGCATGTAACATAATTTGAAGTTCACCTAAATATGTTCTAATTTACTGCACAAAATTCTTAAATTAAATGTTGAGCAGACATAAGACAATAACTTTATGGCTTTGTTCCCTAGATTTGTAACCTTCCTATTTCTGAGAAATATAAATAAAATAATTGGAATACTTTAGTTTAATACAAAGCTACAATACAATACAAAAGCAAAGCAAAATTACTGTTAACAATTTTAACTTGCTACTAATTTCTTATTTAGTTATCACTAACAAATAATTACTACCATTCAGTGATGCCAAAAATCAGTAATTCTACAGAAGAATTTTTCCTGAGGAAAAAAAGGAAATATCTGCTATCCTTTCTGAAAATACTCATTGCCCATGTTTTTGGGATTATTTTATTATAGGAAAGTTAATCTGAAAATACAACCTAAATCATAGGCTGGACTATTCTCAATACAGAACCTGACCCAATTACTTAACACCTGGGAGCAATAGTTTACTCATCTATGAAATGGAATACCAACACCTCCATGTCACAGAAGCTGTACAAAGTTTAAAAGGGAAGGCTGCCCATCTGCCCGTGTGGTCTGCTCACACACAGATGCTCTCCAAATGTTAACACTCAATCCACTGTGGTCGGGACAGTGCTTGCTGAATGCACTGAGCTGAGCGGAGATAGTTAATGCACTTCTGTGGTGGAATGTCAGGCATGGGAACAGAGTACAAAAGATATTTTGAGACAGGGAGGCATTCCCTTGTAACCAGCTGTCTGCTCCATGACCATGACACAAAAGAACCCTGAGATTACTGTAATACTTATACTTAATCTTCAGAAAAGATAAACCAATAAATCTAAATTTTAGTTTCAGTGAAAATGTAGTATTTTTTTAAGCAGTAAATGCTCTTTTTAAATATTTTTTTAACAAACAAAAAAGTTGGTTTAATATCAACTTCATATAACATAGTAATAATAATAGGTACTCCCTTAGGGCATATGACAGATTCTGGACCCATAATGGTGTCAGGTTGGGCTATAGCTCAGGGAACTGCAGTCAAATTCAAATTCAACCAGCCTGAAATATTCAGATTATTATTAACCAATGAGTATATCTTTGTCAGAATGGTCTGATTATAAATCTCAGGGATCACAGAAAAATAACTATTTTTCTGGACAATGAAAAATGCATGACACAATTTTTTGGTAGTTTATAAGAGATCTTTATTTTTTAATTTATTTTCTATATTCTTTGCTTACATTCCAAAAGCTTTCCTCTTTCCCAGTTCCCCCCTCCCCATATGTCCCATAAGTCCTCTTCTCTCCATCCATTCTCCTATCTTTCCCCCTCCCTTTTCTCTGTCCTGGTACTCCCCTACAATGCTGAATCAAGCCTTTCCAGGATTAGGGCCCTCTTCTTCCTTCTTCATGGGAATGCAATAAGGACACATGCTCCACTATGTTCATAGCAGCCTTATTTATAAAAGCCAGAAGCTAGAAAGAACCCAGATATCCCTCAATGGAGGATTGGATACAGAAAATGTGGTATATATACATAATGGAATACTATTCAGCAATTAAAAACAATGAATTCATGAATTTTTTAGGCAAATGGATAGAACTGGAAAATATCATCCTAAGCGAGGTAACACAATCACAAAAGAATACACATGGAATGCAATCATTGATAAGTGGATACTAATTAGCCCTGAAGCTCTGAATACTGAAGATACAAATTTTAATATTTTTTAAGATTTATTTATTTTAGGTATGTGAGTACACTGCTGCTCTCTTCAGACATACCAGAAGAGAGCATTGAATCCAATCACAGATGGTTGTGAGCCACCATGAGGTTGCTAACAACTGAACTCAGGACCTCTGGAAGAGTAATCAGTGCTCTTAACCGCTGAGCCAGCTCTCCAGAGAGCCCCCAAGTATCTTCTGATAAGGAATATTAATGCCCTGGGAAGGAGAGATGGCTCAGCAGTTAAGAATACTTACTGCCCCTCCCCACGACTGGAATTTGACTCCCAGCACCCACATGGCAGTTGTGAATTGCTTGTAACTGCACTTTCAGGAAATCCCATACCTTCTGGCCTCTGTGTGCACCCCTTATGGGCATGTTATGCCCATAAATTCATGCCAGCACACATGCATACACAGAAATAAGCACCTCACCAAACAAAGTTGAAATAACCTATATCCTATCAGACCACATGGATTAAAGCTGGATATCCACAACAGAAACAACAGAAAGCCTACAAACTCATGGAAACTGAACAACTCCCTACTGCACTACTTCAGGGTCAAAGCAGAAATAAAGAAAGAAATTAGAGACTTTCTAGAATTCAATGAAAGTGATTGTACAATATACCCAAACTTATGGGACACAATGAAAGCAGTGCTAAGGAAAGTTCACAGCACTAAACGCCTTCATAAAGAAACTAGAGAGATCTCTTACAAGCAATTGAACAGCACGCCTGAAACCTCTACAACAAACAGAAGCAAGTATATCCAAGAGGAGTAGACAGCAGGAAATGATCAAACTCAAGACTGAAAGAAATAAAATAGAAATACAAAGATCAATATAAAATATTAATAAAACAAAAATGTGTTTCTTTGAAAAAAACAACACAAAATTGACAAACCCTTATCCAAACTAAGTCTGGGAAAGAATATCGAAATTAACAGAAATGGGTACATCAGGGAAATCCAAAGAATCATTAGTTCATACTTCAAAAACCTGTACTCAACAAAATTAGAAGACCCAAAAGAAATGGACACGTTTTTCAACAGATAGCATTCACCGAAGTTAAGGCAAGATCAGAGAAACACTTTAAATAGACATATAATGCCCCTAGAAAATAGAAACAGTCGTTAGAATCTTCTAACCAGCTCTTCCCTTGCTGCTGCCATGCCATCCAGACTGAGGAAGACCTCGAAACCCCAGGGTGGTGTGAGCCATGGCCTCAGTGGCATAGGTAAGCACTGCAAGTACCCAGGAGGCTGCAGGAATGCTGAAGGCGTGCATCACCACAGGATCAGTGTCAACAAATACCATCCAGGCTACTCTGGGAATGTTGGCATGAGGCATTACCACTTAAAGAGGAACCAGAGCTTCTGTCCACTGTCAACCTAGATGGACTGCAGACACTGGTCAGCAAGCAGACAGGTCAATGTAGCAATAAAAAAAAAAAAAAAATCCAAGCCTGGAGCTGCTCTGCTGCTCCCATCATTAATATTGTATGATCAGGCTACTACAAAGTTCTGGGGAAGGGAAAGCTCCCAAGCGACCTGTCATCATGAAGGCCAAATTCTTCAGCAGAAGAGCTGAAGAGAAGATTCAGGGTGGGAGAGGTGCCTGGGTCCTGCTGGCTTGAAGTCACCCAGTGGGATTAATTAAAGGCCAACATTTTTTTAAAAAAGGCTTCTAACCACAGAAAGTCCAAGGCCAAATGGTTTCAATGCAGAATCCTACTAGACTTTCAAAGAAGTCCTAATACTAATAATACTGCTCAAATTACTCCACAAAATAGAAACAGAAAGAACGCTGCAAAATTCATCTTATGAGGCCACAGTCATCCTGATGCCCAAACCTAACAAAGACTCAACAAAGAAAAAATTTCCTTTCAGTCCACAGACCAATTTTCTTCATGAAAATTAATGCAAAAATACTCAAAACCAAATCCAAGAACATATCAAAAAGATCATCCATCATGATCTAGTAGGCTTCATCCCAGAGATGCAGTAAGATATAAAAATTTGCCAATGTGGCCAGTCAGTGGTGGCACATGCCTTCAATCCCAGCACTTGGGAAGTGGAGGCAGGCAGATTTCTGAGTTTGAGGCCAGCCTGGTCTACAGAGTGAGTTCACGGACTAAGGCTACACAGAGAAACCCTGTCTTGAAAAACAAAACCAAAACCAAAAAAAGCCAATGTAATCTACTAAATAAATAAACGGAAAGAAAAAACCACAAGTGATCATCTCATTAAATGCTGAAAAAGCCCTTGACAAAATCCAACACTCCTTCATGATAAAAGTCTTAGACAGATCAGGTTACAAGGGATACACCTAGACATAATAAAGGAAATTTACAGCAAACCAACAGCTAACATCAAATTAAATGGAGGGAAACTCAAAGCAATTCCACTAAAATCAGGAACAAGGCTATCCTCTCTTTTTCTCTCCATATCTACTCAATATAGTACTTGAAGTTTTAGCTAGAGCAAAAAGACAACTAAAGGAGCTAAGGGGATACAAACTGGAAAGGAAGAAGACAATGTATCACTATTTGCAGATGATATGATAGTATCATATCATTAAGCAACCCCAAAACTTCTATCAGGGAACTATTACAGCTGATCAACATCTTCAGTGAAGTGGCTGGATACGAGATCGACTCCAAAAAAAAAAAAAAAATTCAGTAGCGTTCCTATATACAAATGACAAACAGGTTGAGAAAGAAATGGTGAAACAACACCTTTCACAACAGCCACAAATAATATAAAATATTTTGGGGTAACTCTAACCAAGCAAGTGAAAGACCTATATGATAAAAATCTTCACAGCTTTGAAGAAGGAAATTAGAGAAGACATTAGAAGATGAAAAAGAAATGTCCCATACTCACAGTAAATATGGCCATCCTACTAAAAGCAATCTACAGATTCAATGTAATCTCCATCAAAAATTCTAACACAATTCTTTATAGACCTTGAAAGAACACTACTCAACTTATATGGAAAAAAAAAATCAAGGATAGGCAAAACAATTCTGGACAATAAAAGAACTTCTGGATGTATTACCATGCCTGATTTCAAGCTGTACTACAGAGCTGTGCTAATAAAAACCACGTGGAGTTAGCATAAATACAGACAGGTTCATCAATAGAATTGAATCAAAGACCCAGGGGTAAATCTGCACAGTGATGGACATATGAATTTTGATTTAAAGAAACCAAAATTATTCAATGGAAATGAGAAAGTGTCTTTAGCAAATGGTGCTGGTCTAACTGGATACCAGTATGTAGAATAATAAATCCATATCTATGTTCTCGCATAAAATTCAAGTCCATGTGGCATAAAGACCTCAACAAAAAAAAAAAAAAAAAAAAAAACCAGATACGCTGAATATGACAGACAAGAGAGTGAGGAATAGCCTTAAACACATTGGCACAGGAGACAGCTTCCTGAACAGAACACAAATAGTGTAGGCACTAAGATCAACAATTAATAAATGGGACCTCATGAAACCAAAAAGCTTCTGCAAAGCAAAAAACACCATCAATAGGACAAAACTGCAGCCCATGGAATGGAAAAAGATTTTCACCAACCCCACATCTGACAGAGGGCAAATATCCAAAATAAATAAAGAACTGAAGAAACTAGACATTACAAAATAAATAATCCAATTTAAAAAGAATGAAATACAGACCTAAACAAAGAATTCTCAACAGAAGAATATCAAATGGCTAAGAAACACTTAAAGAAGTGTTCAGTATCCTTAGTCATCAGAGAAATGCAAATCAAAATGACTTTGAGAGTCCACCTTACACCTGTTAGAATGGCTAAGTTCAAAAACAGCTCATGCTGGTGAGGCTCTAGATCCAGGGGAATATGCCTCCACTGCTAGAGGGAGTTCAAACCTGTACTGTACTCTGGAAATTAACATGGTGGTTTCTAAGAAAACTGGGAATTACTCTACCTCAAGACCCAGCTTACACCACTCCTGAGAGTATACACGAAGTACACCCCATCCTATCATAAAGACACCTGCTCAACTATGTTCGTAGCAGCTTTATTCATGATATCCAGAAACTAGAAACAACCTAGATGTTCCTCAACTGAAGAATGGATAAAGAAAATATGGTAATTTACCAAAAGGAGCATACTCAGCTGTTAAAAACAATATCATAAAATTTGCAGGCAAATGGATGGAACTAGGAAAAAAATCATCCTGAGTGAGGTAACCCAGACCCAGAAAGACAAACATGGGATATATTCACTTGAAAGTCTATATTAGCTACAAACTAAAACATATTCGGGCTATGTTCCATGAACCTAAAGAGAACAAGTAACAAGGAGAGCTTCAGAAAGGATGCAAGGATCTCCCTAGGAAGGAGAAGTAAATAGATTTCAGAAATGGACTGGGAATGAATAGGCTTGGGAACAGGAAGGATCAGGTGAGAGAGGAGAATGCTGGGAGAAACTACTGGAAATGGGAGGTGAGCTGAAAACCTAGTGTAATGGAAACTCTACAGAACGTACTAGAATAACCCCAGCAGAGACTTGGTGATGAGGACACAAGGCCTGAACCAGCTATCTACTTTAACCCGGCAAGGTGTCAAGTGGAGGGACTAGAACACTAACACAGTCACCAAGTCTCTGACCTAAAGACTGTCCTATCAGAAAAGTCTTCTAGGACAAGAGCCTAGCAGAATCTTCATCAAAGAGAACAAAGAGACTTCATGGAGCAGATGCAGAATCCCATAACCAAACATGAGACAGAGCTTAGGAAGTTCTGTAGGAGGAGAAGGAAGGACCGAAGGAGCCAGAAGGTTCAGGGACACCATGAAAACAGGGCCCACAGAATCAAGTGACCAGGACTCAAGAGGGGCAAGGGGGCGTTTACAGAGATCAGGGAGCCTGTATGGGTCTGACCTAGGTCCTCTGCATATTTTATTAAGTCTGAATAGCTTGGTGTACTTGTGGGAATCCTAAAAAAAGGCAGATGGGGCTGTTCTGATTCTATAGCCTACTTGAAGGACCCTTTTCCTCCTACTGGATTGACCCATCCATCTTTGATGCAATGGCATGTGCCTGGTCTCATTGTAGGTTGCTATGCCTGGTCGTTTGGTTGATGTCTCTGGGAGGCCTGCTCTTTTCTGTGTAGAGATCCAGGGTAGATATGAGAGAAAAAGAAGGTTGGGGAAAGAGATTGGGAGGAGGGGAGAGAGAGGAAACTGTAGTCCAGATGCAATATATGAGAGAATTAAAAAAACATGAAAATAGATGATAAACAATTAAACAGAATTGTTAGTATCATGACTCTAAAGCAATAGAATCATAAAATATTAGATATTTTATTAAATACAATTACCCTTCAACCAAGGAAATTATACTTTAAAAGAGACAAAACAGGATTTCCATGAGGAAATATTAAATTTCCACTTTAAAACTGATACTGACTTGCTAAGGAATGTAGTAACAGTACAACAAAAGCCTTTAACACTACACAGCTTTTGCAAATACTTGCAAACACTTCATTCCCTAGAAAGGGACTATCTATAATTGATGACTTTGTTCACGAAATATTGACCTTTTAAAAGTTATTCAACTTTCAACATAGTAAAGTTTTCTTTGCATTTTCCCTAAATATTTTCCAAGTTTATTATTCATTTTTACAAACTTTAAACTTTAAAATAAGTCAAATTTGGGGTTTTTCTTAATAAATGCAAGAAACAGACAAAAAAGGATCATCATTTTCAGAAGATGCCCCATACAATATATCCACAGCAATATACAAAGACACAAAGACATAATGTTTCTTCTTCCAAGGTAGCTGATGTGTTTGTTCACAAAAGATAAGGATAGAATGAAGAGATTTGAGAAGGAAGATCTTAGACATATATTAGTTAATAAAAGGAAATGAGGAATCAGAGGATCAACAACCTAGTCTCCATAGCCTCTGGAAGTACTCCTATGGTTAATACTCAGCAGACAGTCACCTTATCCGCTAAATTAGATTTGTTTGACTGGTATCTGTTGTCTGTTGTACTTGCTGTGGGTACCCAATAGACCATCTGCTAATAGTTTTGTATCATGGAAGCTATACTCTTATCTACCTAAATGTGCACCCAGATAGCATAGGTTATCTCCCTTGAGGGCACTAGAAGTTAATGTGTGTCAGTTTGCATGTAGATGAGAAGGGGTGGGAAAAATACACCCTACAACGGTGTGACAAAACTTTTCCTAGGGAGCCACAACACATACACATCTACTCACCCCAGACAGAGATTCCACAACAGACCAAAGTGCAGATAACACCAAACTCTAGCTTGGTGAACTAATGAGTTTTATTCAAGCAGCAATGACTCAAAAACAATTGCATTACCAAGGTCCACCCTCACAAATCTGGGAACCTGAAGCAGACTGCATAGTCTACAGATAGCTCAACAGGTTGGAGAGTTCTGTCCAGATCCTTAAGTGGGTACCAACACTCTTTCAGGCAGCTAGTCTGGTCTTCCAGTCTTCTTTACAGCCTTTGTTCTTTTGAAAGGTTTTTGTTTGCTCTGCATCATCTGAGAGGGACTACAGCTTTTACTGTTTACTCTGAGGGGAAGAGGCCTAATGAATCTGCTTAGTTGATTCAGGGGTTTCCTGGAGCTATTAGGAGTTTCCCTGCAAAAAAAAATAGTGTTTCATTCTTGGGGGGTGGGGGGAGGCATATAACATCTGTCCTCGAATGCCATGACAAGAAACTAGGCTGACAGTCATTTACATGCATTTCTGAAATTTATTAACATTTAGGGTATGTTTACAGTACAAATCAAAAGAAAATGAGAAAGAAGTTGCCAAAACACACCAATTAACCATACTAAACCTTGGCTCAAATCTTGGCACCTCTTTGAATTTTTTTACACTGTGGTAAGTATAAACATCCCCATTCCCACGTCTTTGTTCTATCACTTATAAGACAGAAATGAGACCATGAACCTCACAGAGCTGCAGTAAGAATTAAATAACATAGTATGGTTGTAAGCACATAGTTTATTAGGAAATGCCAAATGAATTTTGGTTCATTCTGTATGGAATACACAGTTTAAATTTCTAGACTCATCAAGTAAAAACTATAAATGGCAAACAAAGATGCATTTAAAAGGTTCAAAGATAATACTTAAAGAAATTAGCATCACAACCTACAAAAAAGAAAAAAATCCATTTAATTTGTTACCTTCTAAGCTAATAAAACAAGAGAAAATGTAAGATAACAGATCAAGAATTTTAAATAAAAAGCCTGAAGGCTGGAAATATGGCTCGGTGATTAGCATTGGCTGCTGTTGCAGCGGACACAGATTCAGACTCCAGCACCCATGTGGCAGCATGCAATCATCTGTAATACCAGCTCCTGGGGACCTAATACCCTCTCTGACCTCCAAGGGCTCCAGACTTGCATATAATTCATTCATACACATATAAAATGGCTTCTTTTAAGAAGAACTTTAAGTATATATTGGTAAGGTGTAGAAGTTAGCAGAGTAATAAAATTCACGGATGATAGCTTCTGAAGTAGATTATATTAATATGAGTTTTTGTTTTGTTCCTGTCACTGTAGTAAAATACTCTTTAAAATCAATTTAGGGCAGAAAGGGAATTTTTAGCTCTTAATGCCAGGTTACAGTCCATCATAGCAGGGACAGCAAGACAGCAAGAACTTAAACAGCTAGCCTATCACACCCAGACTTAGAGTAGAGAGGATGAATGCATGGAGCCCATTATTTAAGTACTTTCCCACTCTTACACAGTGTATTACACACAGTGGCCTAGGTCTTACCTATATTAATTTATCTAATCAAGACAATTCCCAACAAATATGTGCAAAGAGCCACCAGACAGAAAATCTACCATTGAGACACTTTCCCCAGGTGATTCTAGACTGTTTCAAGATTGACAATTATCACTAGCAATCACAATTTGAACTGGTCATTTCACTAATCAATCTCTCCAATCTATACTAAGACGAAAACTGCAAGGAGGTAGATGACAGTCAGAAAGCTAAACTCTTCTGCAGCTCCAGCTCAGACTCCACAGAGTTTACAGCAGCCACTTTACTACTGTGAACAGCTTCATTCTTTGTGAGGCTTTCAATTTTTTTTTAATTCTCATGTAATTTAGCGTATAGCTGGCATATATGGGGGGGGGAGGGGACTACTAACTGAGCCAGGGGAAGGCTTCAGTAATTACACACAGTGAGTCAAACAAGAGATGAATGCCATTATATCAAGTAGTAAATTATGACTCTGGTGTAATAAATACTATTAAAAACTGATCCAAACGTTTTAAGCAGTTTGGCTGGATATTTACAACAGAGAAACTAACATCTAGGTCAATAATACACAGAAACATGATTACATAACAATTATGCATTGTTAAAATGTGGCTAATGATAAGAAGAAATGCTAAAATGTGTTAGACTGCAGAGGAACCCTTTATTCCAGACATACCAACCATGTTTTGTGGAACAAGAACATGAAACTTCTATTCATTTATTAGTAGCATTAGTTTATTAGAAAAATATTTAATATTTGCACATAAAAATCAGCTTACCATTTCTCTTTATATGACCAAACTTTAAATCAGAAAAGCCCTATAAGAGACTTTTCTGATTTGTTTTTTCCTTTCTTCTCATTCACCAGGTTCCATCAACCTCCTGATGCTAGCCATTCACATTATGCCTCATGACCAAAAATAAACATAATGTCCTGGCTTTGGCTATAAAAATCACCAAGAATAAACATGAGTACATGCCTGTGTGTGCTCCTGTGCATGCTTGCATGTGTGCATGCAAGTGTATACATGCACATGTGCTCAGTAAATTTTAAAAATATACAGTCATGTCGGGCGGTGATGGCGCACGCCTTTAATCCCAGCACTTGGGAGGCAGAGACAGGCAGATTTCTGAGTTTGAGGCCAGCCTGGTCTACAGAGTGAGTTCCAGGACAGCCAGGGCTACACAGAGAAACCCTGTCTGGAAAACAAAAACAAAAACAAAAACAAAATATAGTCATGAATAGGTCTGGGGCAAAGGTCATCTTGGATGCACAGGCTACATCTCTATCAACTCTCCACTCGAGGGAATATAGGAGATGGAGATTCCAAACCCTTTAGTTTATGTATCACTAAGTGGTTTTTGCTTCTATTCCCTATAAGAGAAAAAACCTCCAATGCAAATGTTCACGTCTTATCTGTTATCAAACGGCTCCCTGAGTGAGGAACAAGTGCCATGAGACGTGCTCAGTGCGTGCTGGACTAAGGGATTGCTCCTCTGCAATGGCATGTTTATATCTCATGATGAACAAGCAAGTCAAGGTGAAGCACAGGTCATGGAGTTGGAACAGCAAGCCGCCAAGCATGCACACATCTCGCTGCATACAACCTTCCTATGCTGTGGTCCTTTAGCACAGTTCCTATATTGCTGTGATCACCAACCATAACATTATTTCATTGTTACTTCATAAATGTAATTCTGCTTCCACAGTGAGTCGTAGAATAAATATATGATGTGTAGGATATCTGGTATGTGACATCTGTGGGGGCTGCGACCCACAGGTTGAGAACTGCTGCCACAGAAGCACTTGAGTTAGGGACAAATGGTCCTTTCTCTCATGACATGTGATCAACAACTCACTTATCTAATCATGTACCTAAGGTTGTATACTCAGCTGATTCTGTTCAACTCCTAGCTTCAACTCTCATGTCTAGAAGTACTGATATGAAAGGCTAAGAAGCACAAGTTAACACAGTCGCTGTAACTCAGTACTCCAAAACCTCAGGAACGTCTACATACTACCAAGAAAATGCACAAACTGTAATCTCAATGGTATACTGACTGCATGGCACTTGTTACTTTTTTAAAAGATACCAATTTATTTTGTTGCAAGAGTTATTCATAGTCCAATTACATTTCAATAGAAGCCTCTTATTGTTGATTACAAACCTTTAAGCCATGTGAGAAATATAGTAAGCAATTTAATAGTCACTCTGGATAATTAACTCTATGTAAAGGATGCATCCTCACAATTACCTGACAGGCAATTTGCACGAGGTAGACCAGCTCTTTAGATTCACAGCCATTTCTCATTACTTCATTCTGTTCTTCTGACAGAGAAAGCTGTGTCACAAAAAAAGGGACAAGAAAGTCATGATTGACGAATGAGAATAAACTAAGCATACAGTAATACTTGAACCCTGACATCAAGTTAATGTGCCTTATAAGTCTATAGCTTAATGTAAGGGAAAGAAGAATTCAGAATTTAAGGAAAAAAAAACATTTTCATGAATTCCCTTTGTGCCTGTTATCTAACTGGCACAACTGCATAAAAGCGTAAGTAAGATACTGTTACATAATCAAGTCTTCATTCCCTTTATGCACAAAAGCACTAAACTGCATACTGAGAGATTCCAAGACAAGTTTAAAAATAGCTCAGACTACTTTAGGGAAAGCAAACTGGATGCCCAGAGAATGGCTGAGCCTATCTCCATGGTTAACTTCAGACTTAGCATTTAGGTCTGCACATTGGGTTTTATTTGTTTGAATAAGCAGATAGCATGCAGAGACTGTAAAGTCTCCTGTGAAAAATACAGATGTATGGCTTCTATTGAAGAATACAGGAATTTGGTAATACTGAGCCCACAAGTGCAACAGCTGAGAACAAATCATCTTTACATGAGGTATAGAGCCAAAATAGTTTGCTACAGGTTTGATTACTCTTTAGCTTATACCAGCATCAAGGCTACAAATCATTACCCATCATGCTGCGAGCTTGGCTATTTTTCCTGTACTCTATTTAATTCACGAGTTCATGTAGTACACCTGACTGCAATTTGGAAATGAAATTACAACATCAATTTCTCAAAGTGTGACCTTGTGTTTAGAAGTAACAGTAAGTGACGTGTAATAATAATTTATTTATTTATTTTCAAGTCACATGGCATTCAAGGAGTCCTTCACAAAGTCCACGTGTCATTGTAGTTAGTGCTGACAGGAGCACTCTGCTGAAGAAGATACATTCTCTCTGTAAAAGGTGAGCACCACAGGAAGTTCCTTATTAAAATTTTCAGATATTACAAAGGTACCCTGTTCAACAAGGTAACAATGAGTAACCCAGTTTCATAGCACAGTGGAGTTTTCAAAAATTAAAGATTTAAGAGTGAAAAGAAGCCTAAGTAACCTCTGAAGGAGACATGACTTTAAGGCAGGAGACAAACATGGGCCTGGAGTCTGGCAGAGGTGCCAGAGAATCAACAATCTTCCTAAGGCAGGACAAGGAGAAGTCAGTCAAAGCCTGGGAGACGGCCACTAAAGTAACAAACTGAGAGTGCAAAGCACAGCAGCAGGACTGACTGATGTCAGCCATCACCTGTATGAATCAAGGGTATGGAATCAATAAAGACTGGGGAAAAGCAGGAGAATGAGAGTGGCCTGTGCAGAGCAGGGAGCCTTCCCAAGCAAGGATCTCTATAACCTGGGAGCATAGTGTTGAAAAGACAAGAAGGGCTAAGAAACATCCCTCTGAGGCCACCCAGACACTCCACAGCTAAGACTGGAATGACACAGAAAGGCCGAAAGCAGCTAATGAAGACGGTCTATTCTGTCCCAGAGTATGACGCAGCTAGTGGCCAGGGCTTGGGGGAGTTGGAATGAAAGCAGCACTCTGAGCGACAAACAGCAGGAAAACACTGGAGCAAGGGGAAGGAGCAAAGAGAGCCCAGAAAGCAGACAGGGAGAGCACACACACTGCTCTCAGAGGACGGCGGCTTGCCAATAAAGAACAGAGACAGTACCTCACCCCCTCCTAGCTTCCTTGAAAGTAATCTGTAGCCTCAAACTATTTAAAGGAACTAATGAGTGAAGTCTCTCAGTGGTGGCTAACTTTGGCTGTCAACTCAGCTGCGTTTAGAATCAACTAAAGCCAAGCTGCTGGTCACCCCGTGAGGAATTTTCATAACCGAGTATGTGAAACAAAAAAGCTAAATGTTGAACCACAGCTTCTGGTGTCAACCCAAATAAAAGGATAGGAGAAAAGGAACTTTGCTTTTTGTCTGCTTGCCTCAACTCTTGCTGACAAGTTCTTCTACCCTAACATTACTGCATTCTATCTCTAAAAACAGAACCAACTTCTTTGGAATTCCAATGCAGACTGAAGACCAGCAACTCTCCAGGAATGCTCCAGGCTTTAGCACCAGATGAGACAGCTGAGGTATCCACACCCACCCTCACAGGACTAACTCAAGGACAGCTACCAGGTCCTTGGCCTTTCCAGGAAACAACGGAAAGGACAGAAAATAATACAGCCTAACTCTAATGACCCCAAGAAGTCAGCCGTTTAAAATGCTGTCTCGCTTTGTTAGAAACTAGGTAAAAGGTCACATTCCAGAGCCCGCCCTTTGTTTAGACCTAGCAGAAAAGCCTTGAATAGGTGATCCTGGCCCCACAAGGTAACTGGAAATGGGCTAAGCTTATCCTGCTTCTGTAAACTGCTTACGCCAGTACCCCTACGCAGGAGTTCACGTAGCTATAGACATTCAAGAAAATAGGAAACTAATTGGTCCACTGAGCGCGGGCTCCGATAATTTAAAATGATTGGCCTAAAAACTATGGAGTGGTACAAATCAATTGGTTTGTGATTTGCGGGCTTTGTTGTAAACGTATAAAAGCTGTCGCAATTCGGCATTCGTGGTCCACAGTCCTCTAGCCCTGTGTGGTGTACGGCTGTGGAACCCAGAATTCTGGAATAAAGAAACCCTCATGTTATTGCATCGAAACCGTTTCTCGCGAGTGATTTGGGTGTCGCCTTCCAGGGCGTGGGGTGCTGGGGCACCCTCGGTTTTGGGGGTCTTATACAACCACTCCTCCATCGTCCAGACCACATTCCTACCAACCAGGCCCTCAAATGCCCCTGTGTATGCATACTCTATCAGTTCTGCTCCTTCTGAGAACACACTGGTATGTAAAAAATAAGGAGAAAAGAAGCAAAGGAAGCAAATTATCAGCAAAAAATGCCCTTGAAAAAGACCTCATCATAGATACACCAGACAAATGCTAATGATACTAAGAAAATTAGAGCAAGATGAAAAGAAAGTCAAGAAAACACTCTACAAATGAAATAAAACATTAATAAGGAAATGTTTTAAACTAAAATGAAGCCAAAATCATATTGCAAAGCTAAGAAAGTATAGCTAAAATGGAAAATTTATTCAAAGGAGCCAAAGGCAGATCAGAGCAGGCAGAAAGAGTCAATAAACTGGAAGATAAAACAATGCACATGACCAAGTCAGAGGAATAGGAAAGAACCAAGCTAAGTAAGGTGATGAAGAAAAGTGGGTGGCAGGACACCATCAAATGTACAAATGTATATGGGTGGGATCCCCAACACGGAAGAGGAAAGGGGACAGCAGACGTCAGGGCAGTAATCATGGTGAGCGACATGAACCCCAAGATACACTGCACCTCAACAATAAGAACTTAGAGACCCACAGGAGGCATAAGAGTACGACTTCCACAGACAATCTTAAATCAGAAAGACCCCCAAAACAAGGAACCCTGAAATGACCATCAACCACTCCCCCATCAGAAGAACCTCTAGATGCCAGAAGTCACTGTGTTCAAATGGCTACTCTGAGGGTGCACACTGACAGAAATGATACAACTGATTCTTTATCTATGCATGCATATAATTGGTTCCAGTATTGGAAGGGCCAGGAAGCAGCTGATCCAACATGATATCTTTTTTAATTCTTATTCTCATGTGATTCTTCTCACCCTGTTCTAATTTTCTAACATCAAAGTAAAAATAGAGCTACTATAAGAACAGTTTTCTACTATTGATCTGAAGCTGATGTAAATAAAAAAACACTGAGGAAACAAGAAAGATGTAAGTGGAAAAACATTTTATGTTTATATATTAGACAATTTAATACTGTAAAGATCTCATTGCTGCCTCAAAAATGATATACAGAGTCAACACAATCTCTGTCAATCCCCAATGAGCATGTTTGGTCAAATCAATATTTAAAAGAAGAAAATCAGAGCAACTCATCATTCATAAGTTCAAAACTTACTAGAAATCTGTAATAACGAAAGCAGCAGTTACAGAACAACAAGCCCAGAACCAACCCCTGATGTATGTGGTTACATGATTTTAACCAGGGCACCAGGATCATTCAACAGAGAAAGGAAAGCAGCATTCTCAACAATGGTGTTGGGGGACAGTATATCTATATGCAAAAGAACGAGGGCGGATCATTACCTAACTGCTATGTACAAAAAGTTAACTCACAATGGATCAAAAATGTAAAATAAGACCTAAAAATCATGAAAATTTTAGAAGAATAAATCAAAAAGGTTTCACACCATTAGATTTGGGGATCATTTCTTAGGTATGATATACTGTGACATAAGAAGCAAATATGTAATATACAAATTTTATGTCACAAAAATTATTAAAAGTTTGTATCGAGCTAAGCATGGTATTGTCTTTAATCCCAGAACTCTGAGTTTGAGGCCAGAGTAGTCTACACAGGGAGAGAGTGCCAGACAAGCAGAACAGTAGGTTCTTTCCAATGTTGAGACCCCTGTGTTATAGTGACCTCCAACCACAAATTTATCTTTGTCACTGCTTCATAACAGTAATTTTGCTAGATTGTAATGTAGATAACTGTATTTTCAGTGGTCTTAGGCCACCCCACAGAAAGGGTTGTTGGACCTCCAAAGGGGTCATGATGTACAGGTTGAGAACCACTGAATTAGGGATACATGATGAGAGCATACCCTGAAACAAAACAAGATATTAGCTGTCTCTTCCTTTTCTACTGCATGTTTGTGACTGGAAAAATGGCTCAGTGGTTAAGAACACATGGTGCTCTTCCAGAGGTCCTCAGTTCAGTTCCTAGCAATCATAACAGGCAGCTCACCACCTCCTACAGCTCTCATTGCAGAGGATGTAATGCCTCTAGATTCTGCAGGTACTTACATTAATATGCACACACTCACAGGCAGGCAGGCAGACAGACACATGTAGACATACACACCTACACCTACACATTCAATTTTTTTATTGGATCAAAATAATACAAACTAAGGAAGGAAAAAAAGGCATTCAATATTATGGGAAAAGTGTATAAAATTCATAATATCTATCAATATCAACAATATGCAGATAAGTTCTATATAACTCATCATTGGTAACAACAAAATAAAACAATTCTCAATGAGCAAGAGGATTTAAAGAGATAGTTCCCTAAATAAAATACCCAAATAACCAATAAGCATATAAAATGATATTCAACACCACTACTAGAGAAATCTGAACTACAATTGTAACACTTGCAAATTGAAATTACAAATGAGATACCATTTCACATTTGATGAAAACATGATTAGTACATGACTCAGAAAGTCCATGTGTGGTTCTTTCCTGAGAAGACTCTCAGGAACAGCTAAAAGATTGGAAGCTATATACGCATAAGTCAGGAGGTAAATGGACAAGCAGAACATGGCTTATACAGCCTGAGGAAGTATCTCTAACTTATAGCTACAGTGGGGTCAAAAAGTTAAAAAGATATATTTGAAAAGTGATGAATTGTTAATATAGTCCATGAAGGCAACCTTCAGAAATTTAAACAATATAAACACACTCACAAGTTACAAAATCTAGTAGGATCTGTTTTTTTTTTTTAAAGAAAGGCCCTTGTTCTAATTTTATTAAGTGCATATAAATTAATGAACATGCTGTGACTCACCAGGTTTCCCAACTACATATCATCTGATTTCTTATAAAACTCAATTTAATAAATCATAATAACTCCATTCCACATTGTTTTTCTTTTCTTTTCTTTTCTTTTCTTTCTTTCTTTTTTGGTTTTAAAGCTTTATTATAAGGAAGTAGGAAAAAGAAAAGAGAGAGAGAAGTAAAGAGAAAAAGAAAAGATAGAGGGGTGAGAGCTGGCCATGACCAACCACATGGAAAGAGGGGAGAAGAATGGGAAGAGGGGAACAGAGGACAAGAGACAAGAGAGAGCGTAAGGGCAAAAGCCTGCTTTGTCTTTCATCTCTTTTAGAATAGTGTGTTCCCTTAACTTCTTTGGTCTCCAGCTACCTAAGCTGGCCTCAGACCCAGGGACATTTATTCCAGAGTGCCACTGTGCACACCCATTTTCCCACCAATACTGAAACTATGTTTATTGGAGGATCTGTTTTGAATAGAACAGTTCAACAAGAAAAGTTAAACCAAATCTTCATTCTAAAGTGAAACCTTGCTATGAAAAACTCTAGAACTGCACGAGGGAGGTGAGAATACTAGAAACAGTGAACATCTAAGAAGATACAGAGCATCTGACACACAGACAGATGAGGCAGATTAAGAGTATCTTCAAGCTCTGAAACAAGTTTACCGAAATGTTATTCATACCTAAACTACCATGCAGAATCACAAGTCAAAATGAAGTATTTTCTGATGAACAAAAAAGAAACTTCTACCAAGAAAGCTTCACTGGTGAGTTTTAATAATATGCAAGCGAGAAGAAAAATGAGCCCAAGAGGATGAAGTATGGCAGAGATGGTGAGGAAGACATGACATCACTGAGTTTATACTTGCTAGGAAGGTTTAACTGTACAGGAAGAATAATGGCCACCTCTGGGGACAGAGCCATAAACCAGTTACCCTGGACAGCGCTGATGAGGAAGCCTACAGAGAGCAGAGTGATCACGGTTAAAACCCTAAGTATGGGACTGCATGTCAGGCGCAGCTGAGGCAGTAGTACATTTTTTAACTTTAAATTAGGTATTTAAATTAAATTCTTATATATGTATTTTTCAAACCAGAAAAAAAAGCATAATCTTTTAAAGTTTAAAAAAGGCAGGGAATAAATCTAAGTAATAAAATCAGTCATACTGAGCAGAGCTAGGAAGAAAGAGGTGAAAAGAAAGTATATTTATGAAAAATAGCAAGCTTGTAAGACTAAACAGTAAAAACAAAAAAACAACAAACAGATGCGAGCTGGCAAGCAAAGAAGGTCAAGCAAAGTCCTGCCCAGCCGTGATGTCTATAAACCACAAAAACGACCAGTATGGCCAGGTATCCCAAAAGTGGTAGTACTAACTCATATCCTGGCAGTAACCAACCCCTTCTCTAATTGGACTGAAAATATGCTCAACAGGAGGGAGATCATACCTAGGATTGGAAATGGAGCCGACTACCAGATGCTAGTGAAGTCTGCGGTCCTGGCGGAGGACCTACAGCCTGCCCTTTACTACACCAGTACAATTCCCCGCTGCATTCTAAGTACTCATCATTACAACCACAGATGAGTGGCCGGAACCAAAGCGATGGCAGCTTTAGCACAGTGACTTCTCTCTATGCGCAGCTTTGTAGGCCCAAGAAAGGAGTTGAGTGTCTTCTAAACACGGGCTTCACCTTCCCTAGCAGGTGCTTTGTGTTTTCCATTTTCCTCTCTGGTGATCTCTCCTTTTATCTTTCAGTATCCACAGGCCTTCCAATCTCCTATAAAGACAGGCCCTATATCTCTGAGGGCTTCAGGAAATCTGAGACAGCTGAGTATCTACACATTTATACATTTCCTTCTCATCTGCTTATTGCTCTGCTGCTTTCTTCCCCAGAGGAAAGACTGTTGTTTTGTTTTGTTGGTTTGTTTTGGTTTGTTTGTTTGTTCATTTGTTTTGACAGAGACACTCTCTAGGTAGTCATACAAGGCACTGAAGAAAGCCGTCTGGAAGTGAGCTATGCTCTGTAAGGCATGCTACACTCAGAGCTGAACAATTCATGGGTTTTTGGAAATACCTAAACCATGCTATGAAACAATGAGTTAAATTTACCCACAGAAAGTTAACAAAACTCAGCATTTTAAATAATTTTCACTCCTTTTAAATTAAGAAAGGGCAATATATCAATCCTTATTAGAAATAGCACATCTTTCAAAGCTCATGTTTCTAAATTTATTCCAAATCTATCTTCAGAATAATGTTTCCTGTGTTCACTTTACTTTTTATCACCATGGAAACTAACCATCATTAGTGTTATGAAAAATTTTAAAAATACAACTCTATTCAGCAGCCTCGAGTGTTCAGAAAGTCCTTTCTCCACAGGAAGCGTGGAAGGTAACGACATAAAGCAGAGGCACCCCAGCCCCAGCAGAAGCCGCTCCTCAAAGCCTAACCAACAGATGGCAGAGAGCACAGCAAGTTCTCCTCTCATTCATCCTTTACAGTTGGAGAATGGTGGCAGAACCTGTGTTGTACAGACTGTAAACACACCTCCTTTCATGGAAGAGCCCACAGGAGCTACAGCGATGTGAGAACAAGTTCTGATGTGCACTATTAAATGATCCACCCACATAATACTTCATCCCCTAGTACCCAACACTAAAAATAATAACTCAACTACTTAGTTTAGAGCACTGGTTAAAAAAACCACCTACAGAATCACATTTTGTTAACAAACAGATAAGCACTAATTCTGTATATGGGTCAAGTATCAGTGACACAGTAAATTTATTACAGAAAGCCTAGAGATATGCATGCAGTCTGGTAAACCTACTAAGAAAACGTCAGCAGGTCATTGTCTCCTCACACAGGAATAAATGAAGCAGCCAATGTAGCCATGTCTAAACACTACAAACACACTCAGATCAGTATGATGTTCATGGTATACAGATGTAAAAACAAACAAACAAATGACAACAACAATCACTCAAAGACCACTGTGACTCCCATCAGAGCACATGCTTGTTAGGAAGCAATGCCTTGTAAATACTTCCATGTTTGCCTTGTAGGGGCTTTCTGAAAAAAGAGCACTGGCTAAAGGAAGACTGGTTAGTGAAACTGTCATCCTGAGACAGACAGAGCCTTGCCTCCCAGCCTGAGCCATGAGCTCACATTCCAGGATGTTTGCAAATAATGCTCTTCCCTTTTTTTTCCTCAGAGAAGATACACAGATTCTAGAGTTAACAAACAAGCGCTGTCAGTCTGTCTATCTGTCTGTCTGGATACATACATACATACACACACACACACACACACACACACAGAGAGAGAGAGAGAGAGAGAGAGGGGGGGGGGGGGGAGGGAGAGAGAGAAAAGAGAGAGAAGGATCTCTCTCTTTTCTCTCTCTCTCTCTCTCTCTCTCTCTCTCTCTCTCTCTCTCTCTCTCTCTCCCTCCCTCCCTCCCTCCCTCCCTCCCTCCTTCCTCCCTCCCTACCTTCCTCCCTTCCTCCCTCCACCACAGCAAAGGGAATGTTGGATAGGAAAAGTACAGGTATCCTAAACTAAACTCTAAACTCCAAGTTTCCTAAGTGCAAATCCCAAACACAATGTGTGTCTGTTTCTCATATCACCCCACCCAAGGCAGCAGCATGAGTCACCCTATGAGCAGAACAGCCTGGTCTGTGACACTGTCTGGAGTGCGGGCAAGGCTTGATTCTGTAACTGTGGTAAGCCAACATAGTAGCTTATAGAGTAATATCTTACACCTTCCACAGTTTCAGGATCAACAATACTGTGTCTCAAGCATATTTAGTTAATTTAGTAAGGTTCATGATGAATTATGACTCTGAAATACATATTTTTTCATAATCCAAAGACTTTTATACCATTAGGATAAACTCATACACAGTTAGAAATCCAGGTCTTAGATGATGGTGGCACTGAGAACTCAGTATGAGTTCATTTCAATTATCCAACAATGATTTTTTTCTCTCAGAGAACATATCACTACAGAATGTACCTAAGACTCTAAGATTAGAGCTTTATGTCCCATTTGTCTTAGTTTAGGGATAAGAAGAGTCCCTGGAGGAAGCACACTGTTAAGGTAGTCTACCCACCTCAGTCCTGACATCATCACCCTCGGTCATCAAAACAAGTGAGAATTCACCAAATGTATGCCTTAGCACTTGTGCCTCTCCAGACAGGTATGGCAATGCATGCCTATAATGGAAGGTAATGCATGAGGGCCAGCCAGGACTACACAGATCTAGGCAAGCCTGAAGGACACAGTAAGACTCTGTCTCAGAAAACACATAACAAACTAGAATTGCTGGCCACTGAGATGGCTAAGCAGGTAAAGATGCTTGCTACCAAATCTGATGATCTAGATTCCATCTCTGGGAACCATTTGGGCCCAGAGGGGAACCAAGCCCACAAGTTGTTCTCTGCTGTCCTCCATGTGCCAGGACACATGCATGGGTACACATCTATTCACACGGAAAATAAATGATGAATGAAGAAGAACTTCTCTCTAAATATTTCAGAGACTGCTAGGTAATCTGGTTTACTGTTTGACTCTCATCTCACTTATTCCTCACAGGATTCTGTGACATAATTGGGATAGATGTTTTTATTTTTCTTGAACAAATGAGAAAACTGAAGGCCAGGGATGTTAAAGAATTTACTTCAGATAACGGAGGCGACAATGTAGCCCACGTATTTTCAGTTTTCAACTGAAATTCAGGCATTCAAAAACTATGGTTGACTCTTTTTGTTAAGGTGTTAGTTGCACTTCATTACTGTTTTCTAGTTATAAAGGAACATTCAGAATGGCTGTAGCATAGAATTAAGTTCTTAAGCAATGCTTATTTTAAATTCCTTTACTGAAACTGTTGTGAAGAACCAGTGAGACCATGTACAAATGGGTAAAATAAATTATTCAGATTACCTTATTTTAAATGAAAGTACAGGGCTGTGGGTACAGTTCAGTGTTACTGAGACTCTGCATTTAATTCCCTCCAGAAGAGATGAAGGGGAATCCAGAGCCAGTATGTTAGTCTAAAACACTTTACTCTGCATTTTGTATACAGAGTAAAAAAAAAAAAAAAAAAAAAAAAAAAAAAAAAAAAAAAAAAAAAAAAAAAAAAAAAAAAGAGGCCAGCCTAGACTACACTGTAAGTTCTAGACCTACCTGGCCTCCAGAATAAATAAAATCTTGTCTCAAAATAAATACAAGTCCAGGCTTCAAAAAAAAATGTATTAGTCCTCCCTGTTCTTCGGTCACACTTCCCTGCCTCTCGAGTGAGGAGAGTCACAGCTGCACTCCTTGGCTGCCTGTGCGAGGCTCCTCCCCAAAACTCAGGACACAGGTATTAAAACTTACATTTCCCACGCCACATTTCTAACTAAACCTGATCTGTACCTTGTATTGAGGTTACTTAACAGCATATATAAACCTTGGGTAAAAAGACAGATAGACCAAGTGGATACTTTGGTCATTCTTAGAAGGGGGATCAAAATACCCATGGGAGGAGATACAAAGTGTAAAGCAGAGACTGAAGGAAAGGCCATTTAGAGACTGCCCCACCTGGGGATCTATCTCATATACAGTTACCAAACCCAGACACTATTGTGGATGCCAACAAGTGCTTGCTGACTGCAGCCTGATATAACTGTCTCCTGAGAGGCTCTGCCAGAGCCTGACAATTACAGAGGGGGATGCTCACAGCCAACCATTGGACTGAGCACAGGGTCCCCAATGGAGAAGATAGAGAAAGGACCCAAGGAGCTGGAGGGGTTTACAGTCCCATAAGAAGAACAACTATACGAACCAGCCAGGAGGAACAATAATATGGACCAATCAGTACCTCGAGAGCTCCCAGGGACTAAACCACCAACAAAAGAGTACACATGGAGGGACCTATGGCTCCAGCTACATATGTAGCAGAGGATGGCCTTGTCTGGTATCAATGGGAGGAGAGGCCCTTGGTCCTGTGAAAGTTCAAAGCCCCAGTGTAGCGGAATGCCAGGACAGGAAAGTGGGAGTGGGTGGGTTGGTAAACAGAGGGAGGGGCAATGCGATAGAGAGTTTCAGAGGGGAAACAAGGAAAGGGGATAACATTTGAAATGTAAGTAAAGCAAATATCTAATAAAAATAGAATTCAAAGAATATAACAATAATATAAAAAAAAAAAAGATGGATTCCATTTACCATCCTAACACTAGATGGCGGTGTGACATCAGGCACAGAGGAAGAAAGTCCAGCTTCAGGTTGATAAAAGTACAATCCACTGCTTCTAAAAATGCTGCAGGAGACTTTTTCCCTTGTCACCAAAAACTTTGTGACATCTAGATAATTCATTATTTTTGTTCTTGAGACACCACAATTTAGAAAAATTCCATGAAAGTTGCTGGGAAAGCATAGTACCCACTTGTGTTGCCCAAGAGTTCTGGGCTGGAGTATACTGTAGGCAGTGTCAGCACTACATTCAGCACGAATGTGGTGACCTCCCAGGAGCTGGGAACCACCAGATCGACTAAAGAAGATGGCGATTACCTTTTGTTGTCATATTTTAATTTCCCTAAACAAAATACACTAGTGAATCAACAATCATAGTTTGTAGCCACCAGAGAACTATTCAAAGAAACATACGAAAAACGGAATGTATATATTAAAGTCAGGGGCGGAACACAACTGTAATGCTAAGTTACGCTCAGGGCTAAACACCCACAATGTGCCAGACACTGACTGGACGAAAGAAAATGTATTATTAACAATTCCTATAGTATTGCACTTCTCTCAAGAAAAGATATATGACATTGGAGCATAATATTAATGGAAAAACATAGAGGAAAGAGTGGCTTCTGGCCAAGAGTTTTTGTTAGGTAAGTACTAGTAAGTATGTTTTCCTCAACTCTTGTTCAAAAAAGCAGAAAATAAAAAACTTACCAATCAAAAATAATAAATATTTTAAAACTAATGCTTTGAAAAATGACAAATTAAAGACTAAAAACTGGCTCTAATTAGACCTAACTTTTAAGAGTATTTTACAAATTTAAAAATGTAAGACAGGCTGGGCGGTGGTAGTGCACGCCTGTAATCCCAGCACTCTGGGAGGCAGAGGCAGGCAGATTTCTGAGTTCGAGGCCAGCCTGGTCTACAGAGTGAGTTCCAGGACAGCCAGAGCTATACAGAGAAACCCTGTCTCGAAAAAAACAAATCCAAAAAAACAAAACAAAATAAAAGTAAAACAGGTACTTTTCTTAATATAAAGCATAAAAATTAACATTTAAAAAATGAATTAGAGCAATCTTAAATGCTAACTTGAAATAATAATGAAAGATTAAAGTCTTTATTGGGAAGGTTTCAACAAAAAAACTTAAGAACCTTTCAAACAACACACAGCTCTAATAAATGCCTACTATTCCAGGATACTTATGAAAAAGAAGCAAAAAATAAATAAGTAAATAAAACCAAGCTTAGGCAGAGACCAATCATTGAAATATTAGAGTGACAGAAGAACTCTGTTTTTAAAACTCCTTTAACATAACAGAGCATGTTGCAGGACTGTAAAGATGTCAGAACAATCTATTTCTAGAACAGAAGAAACTGCATATCTACTAATTTTTTAAAACAGCCATTTACACTGGGTGGAGGCTGACTAAAGTAACACAACCTGGCACAGCCTTCCTTCCTGTCCTTTGCTGTCATGTCCCTTTTCCCTTCACACTGCCACATCTCAAATCCTTAAATCAGATCTCACAGTTCATAGACAGTTTCTTAGCTAAAAGAAACACTTGCCATTACCCAGTACCAAGGGTGTATCAAGGAATTCCCATGTGAAGATAAGGAATGCAAAACTAAGATTAAGTAACAATCTGACCTGTGGTCAGGAAAGCACAGTGCAATTAGAATACAGCACATAGCTTACTGCTCCATCACACAGCATCACAAGTTGCTAAGGTCTTAGAGGATGCTTAGGTAACCAACCTGAGGTCACTGTGCCAGAGATAGACAAGAAACAACACAGGAGCTCATTCTATTTCTGCAATGCAATGCTTAAGTGCTGCCAACTCAGCAAAATACACACAAACACAAACACACACACACACACTCACGATTGAGAACCATTTTATCAGGTATAAAGTAAGAAAGAAGCAAGGGAATGCTCTTAGGGGTGCCGTACAGTCAGCCTGGTTTCAGATGCTGCCTCTGTTTTAGCTTAAGTCCCAGTAGGTCCTCAATCACTCAAATATCCATCTTCCTAAGCTGGAACAGAAAGAACACAGTGTAGAAGAGGAGGCTTGGAAGACACTAACCAAGCATAGTAATTTCCAAACGGATGACCTGTGGATCAACACATACTGGAGAACCCATCAATCCATCTTCCCCCATGAATCGGAAACTGTTCATCTTAACTAGACAATAAAAATATAGATACGCATGTATCTATTTCCAGACTATAGTTTGTTGGTTTGTCTAGTCCTGTGCCAGGCCACAGTTAAGACAGGGAAAACAAGAATGATAATAAAAAGAAAAAATAAAGTATCCTAAGATATAATGCATAGAAAGAGAGAGAGAGAAGCTGTGAGGTATGGCATTCATTAGCTAAGGAAAAACAATTACATGAATTACCTTAGTTTACCAGTTCTGTGAACAAAACACAAAAAGATGAGCAATGCCTGCTACTGTGATGTATGTTGAGCAGAACAGTCTCCCTGCCTCCAGCACAAACTGGCATGGATTACCACACCAGCCCACCCTGCTCTTGTGTATGGTTTAGCTTTCTGCAGCTTCGGGCACCCATGCCTTCCAAAGGGCAAAGACACTAACTGGAAAGTTACAGACATAAGCAGCTCAAGCATTCAGCTGTGTAGTCTTGATTCAGTCATACGCAGCATGCTGCCCTGCCCTACAAGACAGGCAGCATCCATTGTGTACCACACTTGTACTGTGTAGTATGTAGCTACTCACTGTTCAGTCATCTTCCCATTATCAGATTAATTGCCATGGTATTGCAGGACTCATATTTACTTTATGCAATAATGGCTCAAAAACATAAGGTAAATACTAGCAATTTTATTAAATATATTACTGCAATTATTCTATTTTATTATCAGTTATTGTTGACCTTTTACTATTGTTGTTATACACAGTATACGTATAACATATTGTTGTTACGCATAGTATACTATGTTTGCACTTGTACTTTTTATCACCCTTCTTACATGTGTACAAGTCAACTTTTCACATTGTGGCAAAACACCTGAGGAATAAAACTTAGAAGACCAGAGTCTGGTTTAGTGTATGGTGGCAAGACAAAGTAGCCTGCCCACACAAGACTCTGATGCAAAAGTGGCACAGAAGTTGTAGGAGTGACCAACCACAATCTGATGGCTCCTAAGGCCCACCCCAGGGGATGGAACCTGTGCCTGACACTGCTTGGGTTGCCAAGAACCCAGGACTAGATCAGCCATGAAACTAGGGAAAAACAAACACTGCTGTTCTACTAAAGAAAGAAAAATAAAATGACTCCTAACAACACTTTGCTAGACCAATAGAGCAATAGAGCAACAGCTCGGCCAGTATCGGAGAAGCTTCCTCCCACAGCAGATGGGAGCTAATAGAGAGATCCACAGTAGATAACGTGCAGGCCGAGAGAGCTTAGGACACTCAGCACTACATGGGATGCCTCCATCAACCCTCTGCAGCCAGGGATCAGGAAGGACTGCGGAGGAAGAGAAAGAGGATAAGAGCCAGTGAGGACAGAAGACACCAGAAAACAGCGGACTGGTGGACAGCAGAACTAAGAGCCTATGGCATCAATTGCCCAGGGCCAAGCAAAATGGGATCCCAGTGCTGGAGGGGAAGTGGACACAAGCCTTCAGCCCCAACCCAGACGCCACCTCCAACTGTCAGCCAGTGACAAACTCAAAACTAGTTTTCTCCAAGGGAGTCTTACTGAGTACACAAACCACACTCAGGATCAGACCCCCTATCAGCAGTAATGGCCAATAAACACTGACATCTTCCATCACAGTAGGGAATGACAGCCAACCACAATTATAAGATTTTAAGAGCTGAGGAGAAACATAAATGTAGAGAAATTTGTAAGTCCCAAAGAAATTCCTAAGATCAAAGTTTAAACCAAGAAGGTAAGTGACTGAAGAAATGTTCCAGAGTTGGGGGTGCATTAGAAGGTAGTGCCTGAGCAGCCACTGACAGTGCGGACAGCCTAGTGACATGCAACAGAGTTGCCAGCAAGACTGAGCACTACTTCTGGGCACATTTTATCCAGTTTTCTTGTTTATTTCTCAAAATATATTTTCAATCATATATCTAATTACATGTAAGAGATTCATTTGCCAAAATTATGCTTAGGATCAAGTGTACTATGGTTTACTGTAGAAAGTAATACGCTTACAAAGTGATAAAGAGATTAACTGAGACAAACAAGCCTTATTTTTAACTGTTTGTATGAAACAATGTACAAATGTTTGAAGGTCAATATTACTGTGTTTATCTTTCCTATAAATGGCATTCCACCAGACTATAAAATATAAAACAGTGTACAAGCTAAAGCTCAAATAGCAAGTCAAAAATCACCAAAAGACAGCCAAGCCAGGTGGCTGCTATAGTTCTTTTCCTATGAAACTCAGCTCAGAGAAAGCCATGTTTCCTTCCTAGGTATGACTCAAGCTGAACCACATCAGATGCAGAACCTGAGAGACGTCATCACAGAGGCCCTGCTCCAAAGGTAGAAAACAAACTGGACAAAACTGTGAAGAGTGACATCTCAAGAGGAATGCTTCCAGATGGAGTGCGGCCAACGCACAATAGAAGGTTCTTGAGTTAACCGACAAGGTGAACGAAGCTGGCTGCTATGAGTCGCCCCTTACTCACTCACACTCCTGAAACTTCCTGACACATCATAGTCCAAAAACCCCTCACTCATGCACTGTAGATGTGGAGGATGGCAAAACAAGTGAGTTCATGGATCCCTCCTTTCTCTTCTAGTTGACAGGTAACAGAAGCATAAGTACAGAAGTAAGTATAACGGGAGTGTTTCCAGCAGAAAGTCTACCTCATGTTTTTTCCTTCATGACAGTCCTCCACTTAAGAAATTTGAACCTTCTAATCAGTCGCTAGCAGTATCTCAGAAAAGCCAAACCCAGGTGAGTTCTATCCCTAATCTATATCTCTTCATACACATACAATTTTCAATCAAAAAATGAAATATGAAAGTTTGGTACTATAATATCTTACAACTCTACACACCTCAGCAATGAAGGAAATGAACTATAAAGACATGTATCTGCTTGCTCAAGATCAGGAAGTTCCGTAACTTCCTAGTAGAAAGGCTAACACTAACTGAAGCCTGTAATTCCATTCTGTATGCTTATCAATAGCAGCTTTGGTTTTATTTTAAAATCAAAGTTCTTAAAGACTTCTGGCCTGTTATATAATGCCAACATTTTAAAAAATCTTTTCAATATTGTAAAGACAAAACACACACACACACACACACACACACACACACACACACACACACCTATACCTACAAAGTAAGTTTACCAGGAAAGAATTGTAAAGCTATGCAAGCCAATTAAGTGACTCAAGCACTTAATAGTCACAAAATGAACAGTATGTTTAGTACTAGTTTCTTTAACGACTCTTCTGTAACAAAATTATCATTTGTGGTTTGAAGGAGAATGGTCTCCATAACTTCACGTTTGAATGCTTGTTCTGCAGTTGGTAGAACTCTTTGGGAAGGAAGGGGGGTTGGTCTTGTTGAAGTGTAGCACTGGGAGTGGTATTTGACATTTCAAAGGACCACAATGCTCCCAATTAGTGTTCCTCCCTCCCTCTCTCCCTCCCCCTCTCCCCCCACTTCCTGGTTACTGTCTCAACATATAAGCTCTCAGATAGTACTCCAGTATCCTGCCTGACTACTGCTGTGCTCCCCACCAGGATGGTCATGGACTCTACTACCCTCTGGAACAGTTATCCAAAGTTAAATGATCTCTTTTTTAAGTTGTCTTAGTCATGGTGTTTCTTCCCAGCAATAAAAAAGTTAACTAAAGATACAAGTATTAAGCAAACAAAATACCCTTTGTTTGGTGACTTGCAGTCAAGTGTTAAAAATCTCTGTTGCATCTTAAACTGTCAATTATCTGAAACAGAATATCCTGAGATTTCATAAATCGTATAGATCAAGCCTACTTAACTAGGCTTTAAGATGCAATTAGAAGAGTAGCACACTGTGACACATATAATCCCACCTGGGTGACCTCCTTCTGGACAGAGCATAACTGAATCAGCAGGTGGACAACTTCCCTGTGTGCTGCGTAGAAATCAAGGTCTTTTTTTCTATTCTACTATCTTGACAAACAAAATGAAAAATAGCTTTTGTTATCCTCAGAAAACAGCTTTTAAAAAATAATCACAACCCTTGAAAGCTTTCATTTTCCAGTGGAGGGTTCCAGTTGATGCCAAGGGAGAATGCTGAGAACAATAATAACCACGGCATTAGAATCAAGCGGGGGGACTGCAGTCTCCAGATTCCAAAGCTCAACAGTGACTGAGTTAAACAAGGCAGCGGTAGCACAGCTCCATCATTTCACAACACAAAGCTACATTGCAAGTCCATGGACAGAACATGACAACTAACAAGAAAAGCGAAGACTTCCCTAACTGATACACATTAGTGTGGGGAGTAAAAGGATATATCAACTTGGCTTTAAGTACTAATAAATAGGAAAGAAAAAAATTACATCAATAAATAAATACCAAAATAACAAATATCACTTATCTCAATTCAGGATATAGGAAATGTTTCAAATATACCTGTATACTGCCAAACTCCACGTTCTCATAATGAAAATGTGCACATTCAGCCATCTTTGGAAAGTGTCCCTTTGTGAAGGGTAACCTAAAATACATGAAAGTAAATATGAAACAAGATAGTTGACTACTAAAAATTAGTTGAAAGATCATGGATTTCAGAGCTCATGCAAGCAAAAATACTTGATAAGTACATGCATGTGAGCCACAAACATACACACAGACCTGTTCAGAAACATGTAACCAGATGAATACTGCATTGAGTGGATAGATATGAACCAAAAATAAAACATTAAGCCTCTTAATCTTGCCTCAAGTCAATGCTCATAGAAAAGCCATACTTTTGGCAAAATAACTAGAATCTGCCAGCTTCTACAGGGAAGCAGAGTTCACAACACAAAGCACACCAGAGTTTACCTGTGAATGTTGTCACAGCCCATCAGTCCAGGAGGGGTGGACCTGGGTACAGAAGGAACATTTTATCCTCGTCCTTCCTAGGCTTGTACCTGAAGCTCATTTCCTTGTCTAGTCCTCCTTTACTAAGGGAAACACTGGGTTTCCTGTTAAAACTACACAGGAGTCAGATGTGCTGGCACACACCTTTGATCCCAGCACTGGAGAAGCAGAGGCAGCCAGATCTCTGAGAGTTCAAGGCCAGCCTGATCTCCAAATTGAGCTCAAGGGTAGCCAGGGCTGTGAAACCCTGGGAAGAGGGAGGGAGTGGGGAGGGAAAGGGAGGGAGGGACGGAGGGAGGGAGGGAGGGAGGGACGGAGGGAGGGAGGGAGGGAAGGAGGGAGGGAAGGAGGGAGGGAGGGAGGAAGGAAGGAAGGAAGGAAGGGAGGGAGGGAGGGAGGGAAGAATGAAGGAAGGGAAGGAAGGAGGGACGAAGGGAGGGGAAAAAAGGCAAAGATTCAGGTATTCCATATAACAATAAATTCTAGATATCTCTTTCAGAAAAAGCAAACCTAGGATTCCATAATTCAACCAAAAAGGCTGATTTTCCTTAATAAATGAGATTATGCATTAGAGGTAAGAAGGCCAGCTCTAGATGATCTTGTTAGACAAAAGCAACTTAATAAACACCAATATATAAGGATGAAAAATAAAATGTATTTTTAGGAAAGTGAGTTGCGTATAGATCCGTTCAGTTCATCGTTGAATTACAATGTAAGGCTTAACAATATAAGCTGTTACGTGCATGGGAAGATCTGATCTGAATAAGGTATTTCTAAGAAATGCAGAACTGGCATCCATCTGTAGAGTCTGCTTGGACCCACACTGGGCAGCACTTACTTCTTCACGTGCTTAACCTTCATGCTCGCTGTACTGCCACACGACTTAAGAGTGAGGTCTCCAGAGATCTCCGGAACATCTGCTCCTCTTGCCTTAGGAAAAAAGAAACAGAAAAGCTATGGTGATTCTGTTAGTGTTGAGGCTTCTTTTATGAAAACCAATTATTACAGATAGATTTTTACTAGTTCTTCTCAACCTGTACTAACAGAAACATGTTTTGATTTTGTTTTTCCTTTAAATTATGAACTTACTTGACCACTAGCAATTCAGAATAAGCTAACAAAAATATTAAATTTAAATACCTGAACTTACCATATAAAAAGAAAGTGTACTGTAAAAAATAAGAAATTTCAAGTTCATGTCATAAAATTTTATAATCAGCTATTAACATTCTCAATACAAACTAAAACATCTCCTAGAAGTTACTGAAATGAAATAATCCTGGTTACATTACAATTACCAACCAAGTTTAAAATGGTACATATGGGGCTAGAGAGATGGCTCAGCAGTTAAGAACACTGCTCTTCAGAGGTCCTGAGTTCAATTCCCAGCACCCACATGGTGGCTCACAACCATCTGTAATAGCATACAGTGCTCTCTTATGGTGTGTCCGAAGACAGTGTACTCACATACAGAAAAATAAATAAATCTTTTAAAAAAAATGTGTAACCACCAACTGGTGCAGCCCATTTAACAACAAATGCCCCTATAAACAGTGGAACAACAGGTATTTGTCACTTCAAATCCTGAAGCCATAAATGGTACTGCTAGCACACTCCTCAGTCTGCCACAGTTCTCAGAGAGGGCTATGAAATTTAGTGAAACATTCAGTTGTCTAATTAAAAATATCTAAAAGCAAGAGTTTCAGAACAGTCTGAAAATAAACAAAATTTAAGCGCAAGTATCTATTGTAAGTAAATTCATGCTTAAGCCTAGATCAGAATATTAATGCTTAATACAAATTAATCCTGAGAACAGAAAAGCAGGAATATGCCACCTGGTTCAGCATTATCAGATTACACACTCAAACTATGTTGAGAAGAAAATTACAACCTTTCACAGCCTTAAAAAGGAAAGGAAATGATAAAATCTTGGCTGCGTAGACTGGACTGCGACTTACAGAGTACTGCCTTAGCTTTCCAGCTCAAGGATCACAAGCTTAAAATACATTTTTTTCTTATGAAAAAACTGGTCAGTGTGTGTGTGCGTGTGTGTGTGTGTGTGTGTGTGTGTGTGTGAGAGAGAGAGAGAGAGAGAGAGAGAGAGAGAGAGAGAGAGAGAGAGAGAGAGAGAGAGAGAATATGTGTGTGTGAGTATAAGGAAAAACACTATTCACTCCTCAGCTGTGGTATCACACACTTTTTAATCTCTGGTCTGGGCATTAGTGAACTGTGCTGTCTGTCACTCCCCTGCACTGCTGGCCTCAGGGCTGGCACTGCTGGCTACAGGGCTGGTACCACTAGGACCCATCTGCTGATAGCTCTGGTCACTGTGAAGCATTCTCCTTGGCTACTTTCTTCTCTCTTCTGTTATAGATAGAAAATGAATACTATGTAATCAGTTAATATATTCTGTGAAATAAAACCGTAGACCACAAAGTCAGTGTGTCTAAGCCAACAAAACAAAACAAGCTCTAAGCCTTCAAAACAGGTGAGGCAAGCATTTGGGCAACTTCACACAAACGCTGGTTGAGTAATGGCTTCGCTGGGCACCAGACTGTAGGTCAAATTCTGTAGAACTCAACTTGTAGGTCCCCGACTTTACAGTAACTTTTACTGGATTGTGGTCATGTCTGGTCAGAGTTGGAAAGCTGTCTGAACATTGTGGCTCAGAGGCCTAAAATATGCACCAGATGGCCCTTTAAGAATAAGTTTGCCAACTTGTCTAGAAGGTGATTCCCTCATTTTCCTTTTTTAAACATTTTTATGTTGGTATTTAAAGATATTTTGGCATGGGACTAACTGTTGGGGTGGTAGACTGTGAGAGAAAGCCTGTAAGGTCAAGCTAAAGCTAGAAGACCCAGGGCCCCTGAAGGAATGGTAGGAGCTTTGCCTGATCCCAGCACCACGCCCCTGCCAGGTAGCCACAGCCCCCCATGGAGAGATTTGTGGCCATTAGTCACATAGAGGGAGCACCACCCCGCCCCACTCCACCACGCCTTCCCACATGTAGATGAAGCCTTCCTAACCTCTCAGACCAAGCCAATAGGAAGCACCTACTGTCAGACCCCAACCCACCCCAAAACTATATATAAGATCCTATCCAGAAGGAATAAAGGTGTGAGAAGTACGCCTTCATTGGAGTGCATCTGTCATAAGAGCTGTAACACTGCCAGGGAAGAGAACTGCTCTCCTGAAACCTTCTCCAGCAGAAGCACCCCTGCACTGCCCTTACTGGCTAGGAGCTCAGCCCTCCTCTGGTGAGTGCAGCCAGTGCTGTCTTGGAGCAGCAGCGGTCACAGCAGCAGCACAGGCCTGCCCCTTTCCCCTTCCCTTGCTTGCTCACTGGAACCCTCCCACCTGGCCTGGCCAGAGTAGCCTCCGGGATACAGGAGGCCTACACTTGAGGTTATAAAATAACTTTTCTGAGGGTAAAATAATACTAGGTCGAATAACATAAGAGATTTATAAATGGGTTGAGTGGGTCCAAATAACAGTAGGGAGGTGGATTCTTGATATATTGCTTAGGTGTATTCTATGGCAGTACGGCAATTTGAATACGAATGCCCTCAACAGCCTCAAGTATTCTAATGCTTACTCAAAGGGAGTGGAACTCTTTGATAGGTTTAGAAGGACTAGGAAATGTGGCCTTGGGGGAAGCATGTCACTGGGGACCTAAACTTTATTTAAAAAAATAAAAAATAAAGACAGATTTCTATTTACCAGGAACCTCCCTTAATCTACTACTCACAAAGGTCAGCAGCGGCAGGCATCTAATTCCTGGTCAATCTGAATGGCCTGTATCAGTTCAAAGACCCTACCATGCTGACTATCATATAGAATCTTTCTGTGTTTCTGACATTTTGCTCTTCTGTCTGGCCTTTGAGGGATAGACTTGGCAATTTAACATCCAATAAGTCTTTCTACCCATGGAAAGATCTAATGAGGTGAATTCACTACACAATTACTTACATTTTGTGCTGAACCCCAGGAAAGCCTCTGTTTATTCAGTAGCAATCCTTCTGTTTAGGACAAAGTCACCAGCACTGTCACTGGTGGTGGGAGTAAGCTGTAGGGGGGGACCTTGGACCTAACAACTAGTATCCATGGTTAGGGAGAACTTTAAAAGGTTATCTTAAAAAATATAACAGAAAAATAAGACAAGACTTCAGTGAGAATATCACTAAAGATAAGTTAAGATCTAACAATAAGCAATGTGAATATGAAATAGTCCTGGATGGAAATAACCATCACAGGAGCAGAAAAGATCATATGAAATTCTATCAAACATGCAAAAGAAGGCAAATACAAAAGGCACATCCATGTTGCAGGATTTCTTATATGGGAGTAATAGAGACATCTGGTAGAAAAGGTTAACTGAGAGGCATTCAAGAGTTTCCTGAATTTTACATAACATCCTATGTTTAAATCTTGATCTTGTTCATATACCAAGAAAACAAGTAAAATTATATATGTGTGTTTAATTATGTGATGTATGATTATATATATATATACACATATATATTATGTATATCTATGTATAATTGTTACATATGGAGAAGTTACTTCCTATATGTAAACTAGGCATCCATTAAAACATAAATAAAAATTAAATGGTGAAAATGCAGACAATAGTAAAATAGAAAATTATAGGCCATTTGCAAAACAGGAAAACAAACTCATTTTATAGATAAAAATACATCATAACTAAATTGACTTTACTCCAGAAATATAAGAGGAATATAATATTTTTAAATCTATATAATATCTTTCGATCTTAATTATAATTAAAATGAATAGGGTAAACATTACAGTAAAGACTTAATATATACAATTTATGTGATAGAACTCAACATGTCTGCATGACGAGAGTGTCTGGCCATGCTTATGGCTGAGGTCTGGAAGCTGACGCAGGCATCTCTGTCCTATCACGTTCCACTGGGGCAGGACTGATTTTCTTTTTGCCATTTTCATCTTACATTGGCAAAAGTAGAAACTGTCGCCCGCATAAAGGGTTATTCTCTTCTAAGACTGTTTCTAGTAGGGAAGAATCAGAAACAATATAGATTTCTATATCAGAGACCAGAGGAGCACAGTAGAGCTGTGTCCTCGCAAGGGACTAATGATGGCTATAAAACGATCAGGAAGACTCCCATGGACCGCTATGAAGGCATCTTTACCATGCTACCTTAAAACAGTAAATATGGATATGCATGTGTGTTTTACTTAAAAAAATAGAAGAGTGGCAAAAACTAAATGTTTACCAACAGGGAAGACAGAAAAAAGGATAAAAGACAGATTGTTCCTATTTTGAGATCTTGAGGACACATAAATGAGTAAAATAACAGTAAAAATAAATTAAAGTGGGAAAAAGCAGTATTCTCTAAAAATAGAGAAATGAAATAAAACAAATGAGCCTAATTATATGGTAGTGTATAGGCAGAGAGGGATTACTTCAAGTGACAATAAGAAAACAGCATATCCCTCCAAGGATATTTTCTAGAAGTAAAACAAAGTGCTTTCTATAGAGCTCATATTCTCATTTTCAAATTATTAAGATTATAAGATGGGCCAGGGGGATGGTTCAGCACGAGCCCACCCACCCGCCCGCGGTCAATCCCGGAGCCCAGGGTGTCTCTGAGCTCCACGTGCACGCCATAGCACATACATGCTTGCTCTCACATGCACATCACAAGCAAGCATGCACACAGTAACAATAGATAAAATTAAACTTTGAAATGAAATAAACAGAAGATTAACGCAAACAAGCAACTACTAATGTCACTGAGGGCCTAAGGTCTTCAGTGTGAGAAACAGTTGTGCAGAGCTGAGGCATCTGAGGGGACAATCCGCTGTGCATGTGAGAATGCTGTGCGCTTCCACACAGCGGAGTGATGAGTGCAGAAGGCACTGAGAATCCCTGTCACGGCAAGGCCTGCCTGAGTGGATAGGAGCACCTACTGATGAGGTTCTGAACTGAGCTCTGCATGAAAACACAGCTGAGAGCTGACTAAATACTGAAGGTAAAGTGTCAGCTGCTGCACACGGATGTGTAACAGGAGCAGGTAGCTGTCACATGGCTTTCATCCCATCGGAACTCTTATGAAAGATATAAAAAGCGCATGCCATGTTCATCAATCGCAGAGAAGACAACTGGAAGGGAACGTGACACTGAGTGCTGAAGGTGAACAACTCCAGTGAGCTGCGAGGCACGCTGAAACGAATGCCATGTTCCCTGAGAAGCAAGCAAAGCCCAAACTCATGCTGAAGGCTCTGTTGTGTAAGGATGGGGCTGGGGAGCATGCCTCGCTCGACAAGAATTCATGTAACATGAACTGGGGCCAAAATCCTACCAGAAGCTTAATCTAATCCAAAGGATTTTCTTCCAGTAAAAAGCCAGTACAGTCTTTAGAAACACATATCTATAGCAAGACAAGCATTTGCTGCTCTACAGTCTGAGCCAGTCAAACAATAAGGAACAATCGACCCAGTCTAGTAAAACATAATTTGATTTGGAAAAACCTGCAAAAATAGGAAAACAGTGTTTTGTCCTTTCTGCTTTAATTGCCACCTAAACCCCTGAAAATGACTCTACCCTCCTCCCACGGAGGCAGATGACAGAAGAGTCTTTAACCAATTTTGCTTGCTGACCACCTATGCAAATAAAGTGGTTGGTAACGCTGTCTGACTGACTGTGACATCACTCAGCACGAATGCAGTGCACCATGTTCTAAAACAGACATGGAAGCCACTTCTACAGTCACTCCCCCAGCACAACCTCAACTGCTCTGCACTCTCTCTAGGTGGGAATCTTCTTCAACATGTACTAAACTCCCTCCTGACGTATATCAGAACACTAACAAGTATTGACAGAATTTAAAACTCTAATTCTCTGAAAATAAAATACATGAATGTAATGGTTTTTTATCATATCTAGTCCCCTTGGTCCCTCCAATCTTTTGAACAAAGACAAAGGAGAAAAATTCACTACGTGGAAAGTGCTTAACTTGTCATAGAACTGAAAGAAAAATGACCCAGCCGCCACACTACAACAAAGAAACTGAGGCCAAGAAAGAAGCAGCATTTTGCGCAGTGTTAGTCACAATATTTTAATTAAATTGGAAAGTAATTTGGGGATCTCTATACCCTTTAGTCGGCAATTGTCTGTTTTCAGAATAAAAAGAAAAAGTATCATCATAAAGTTATTTACTAAAGTAAAAAATATAAAATAAATTTACGACTTATATTTTATGGTATATTGTATCATCATCAAATACATTTGGTACTAGTTTTTCAATTCTTCTTTATTATGTTTTTTTACTTTTACTGTCTTTAACTATGTGCAAGGATGTGTGTGTCTGTGTGGGGTACATGCAGGTGAGTACGTTATCCTAGGAGGACAAAGGCAAGAGGCCAAGGATACCCTGGAACGCAATTGTGGAGTTGTGAGCTACCATATTGTTCTGGGAATCAATTGTCGTACTGTGGAAGAACAGTGCTGAACCACCTCTCCCCCTATAGAACTGTTCTGTGCTAACAACAGCAACACACTAAATACATAAATTACCCCCAAGCAATTGGTTTCATGAATATTGATGGATTTAAAATTCTACACTATGTCTATTTTCACCAATTAATACTATCAAATATGGTAAATACACTATGATATATAAAAGCAAAAGAAAACACATAATGCTGCTATAGGTGAAATTCTAAAACAAGCCCTCAGCCTTACCTCATCTATCAGGGAACTTTACTGAAGTGTAACTGCAGATGAACTTGGATCAGTCAGTCTTGAAACACCAGATTTACCTGGTACAGTAACCCAGAGTAGATTTCATCACACTAGTAACAGTCAAAGTAGACTCCTGTTGTTTTTTGAAAGCTGAAAGAGCCACTTGAGAGTAATTTAGATCACTTACAAGAGCAGAGACATGACCCTCTCTGGTGACCAGGAAGGAAGCCTGGCCCTCACTCCTAGGATCACAAAGAACCCCCTTCTGCCAGCCTGTCGACTGACTGAGGCAAGAAGCTAACGGGAAGCTAGCTGCTTCGGAGCACCTCCAGATGGGTGATAGTTTCTGTGTTTTGAGACCCAAAGCAGAAAACATTCCACTAGCACAACTTATAGAACAAGAAATAATGAAAGCCACCAATTTTCAGCCCCTAAGCTTGAGATAAAACTCTCTGAATATAAGTTAGAAAAAATGGTCACAAGTGGCCATTTTCCACTTTTACTTTCTGAAGATTCAGTTTGTTTTCTTGTAGAAGAGAACATAGCCACTTTTAGACTAATGTCATAAATATTTATTGATAATTAAAATTACATTTCTACCTAAAATATAGATAAAGAGGAAAATGTTTTCTATCTTCAACTGTTGAAAATAGTAAATGAAATTCTAAGAGTTGCCTTTTTGTGACAGAGCTGCACCTATACAACCAGTCACAGGGCTGTGCTGGCTAATTCCATGTCAACTTGAACAAGCTGTAGTCATCTAAGAGGAGGTAACCCTGATTGAGAAAATGCCTCCCCATAAGACTGGGTTATCAGGCTAGAGAGATGGCTCAGCAGTTAAGAACACTGACTGTTCCTCCAAAAGTCCTGAGTTCAATTCTCAGCAACTACATGGTGGCTCACAACCATCTATAATAAGATCTAATGCTCTCTTCTTGTATGTCTGAAGACAGCTACAATGTACTCATATAAGTAAAATAGAGAAATACATCTTTGGGGGGGGGGGGAAGACTGGGCTACTGGCAGGACTGTAATTTCCTAATTAGTAGAAAAGGCCCAGCCCATTGTGGGTGGTGTCAGCCCTGGGCTGGTGATTCTGGATTCTATAGGAAAGCAAGTGAGTAAGCGGGACAGTAAGCAGCACCCTCTCTAAGGCCTCTGCACCAGCTCCTGATTCCAGGTTCCCTTTAAGTTCCTATCCTGACTTCCTTTGAAACTGTAAGTGAAATACACCCTCTGCTCCCCAGGTTGCTTTTGGCCATAGTAGTTCATCACAACCTAGGGGCACACGCCTAGTATTCCCAGTATTCAGGAAGCTGAGACAGAAGGATCGTTAGATAGAGAGCAGACTGGGCTAAATATACCAAGAAAAAGCCTGCAGTGATTTGAACAAGAAATAGCCACATACACTCGGGCATTTGAACATGAGGTCCCAAATTGGTGGGGCAGTTGGGGGAGATTATAGAACCTTTAGGGGGTGTGGCAGTGTTAGAGGAGACAGGTCACTTGGGGCAGGTTGTAAGTTTGCAGCCTCGCCCCTCTTCCAGGCACACTCTCCACGTCCTCCATGATGGAAGGTGACCAGTGAGCCTCCTGCTCTACCTGCCTGCTCCATGCTTCCTTGTCATATACAATCCCTCTCGGGAACCTAGGGAGAACCAAATCTTTCTTCTGTGAGATGCTTTTGGTCAAGCTGTTTTATCACAATAATAAATTACCTAATCAATGTCCGGAAGGAAGGAAGGAAGGAAGGAAGGAAGGAAGGAAGGAAGGAAGGAAGGAAGGAAGGAAGGAAGGAAGGAAGGAAGGAAGGAAATCACAAAGCCCTGCACGAAGTACTATATATCTATATAATCTAATACTAGATAAATGAGATTTTAATATAAAAATTATGCTTACACAAAAAGACAACAAGAACATACATAAGGTATCTCTGAAATGACAAATGTTTACAGATACCTTTGAAGATATCTTAGTCAAATATTGTCCTATTTCTGACAAAGGAACAAAAGATAATAAGAAAAACTAATAATTATTCTAATACCTTAGAAAATAAACATTGAACCTACAGTATATTACAATAAGTGACAGCATCAATATATGATGCATCTTTAGTAGATAAGTATGTCACAGAAAGAATAATTTAGTATATTTTGAATATTTTCAGAACTTGGATAGAAAATATACATATTTAACAAAAACAGACAACACAACAGTAATAATTTTTTTCACTTATTCAAGAAGCTTGACAATTTTATATTCTCCAGGAAAATTATCCCCATACAGTCTGGACAAAAAAAGAAACAAAACAAAACAGACTTTTCTACATCTGAGTTCATGTGAAAAAAAAAATCACCAAAAAACAGCCACAATTACTTAAAAGATATTCACACTAAGACTCTGAATGCTGCCTAGAGTTCTCTCCTAAAATTCTGCTTAGCATTCCTGAGTGTATCACATTTGATAACTAGTATGTTTACTAACAAGTACTAACAAGTTCAATAACATGGCAATCTAGCCAGGAGGGGTGGCACACACCTTTATTTTTTTTTTCATTTTTTTATTTTATTTTTTTTATTTACATTGCAAATGATTTCCCCTTTTCTGGGTCCCCACTCCCCGCAAGTCCCATAAGCCCTCTTCCATCCCCCTATTCTTCCATCCACCCCTCCCACTTCCCTGTTCTAGAATTCCCCTATATTCTTGCACTGAGTCTTTCCAGAACTAGGGCCCACTCCTCCATTCTTTTTGGACATCATTTAATTTGTGGATTATGTCCTGGGTATTCAAAGTTTCTAGGCTAATATCCACTTATCAGTGAGTGCATACCATGATTGATCTTCTGAGACTGGGTTACCTCACTTAGTATGATGTTCTCCAGCTCCATCCATTTGTCTAAGAATTTCATGAATTCATTGTTTCTAATGGCTGAATAGTACTCCATTGTGTAAATATACCACATTTTTTGTATCCATTCCTCCATTGAAGGACATCTAGGTTCTTTCCAGCTTCTGGCTACTACAAATAGGGCTGCTATGAACATAGTAGAGCATGTGTCCTTATTGCATGCTGAAGAATCCTCTGGATATATGCCCAGTAGTGGTATAACAGGGTCCTCAGGAAGTGACATTCCCAGTTTTCTGAGGAACCGCCAGACTGATTTCCAAAGTGCTTGCACCATCTTGCAATCCCACCAGCAGTGGAGGAGTGTTCCTCTTTCTCCACATCCTCGCCAACATCTGCTGTCTCCTGAGTTTTTGACCTTAGCCATTCTGACTGGTGTGAGGTGAAATCTCAGGGTTGTTTTGATTTGCATTTCCCTAATGACTAATGAAGTTGAGCATTTTTTAAGATGCTTCTCCGCCATCCAAAGTTCTTCAGGTGAGAATTCTTTGTTTAACTCTGTACCCCATTTTTTAATAGGGTTGTTTGGTTTTCAGGAGTCTAACTTCTTGAGTTCTTTATATATATTGGATATTAGCCCTCTATCTGATGTAGGATTGGTGAAGATCTTTTCCCAATTTGTTGGTTGCCGATTTGTCCTCTTGATGGTGTCCTTTGCCTTACAGAAACTTTGTAATTTATGAGGTCCCATTTGTCAATTCTTGATCTTAGAGCATAAGCTATTGGTGTTCTATTCAGGAACTTTTCCCCTGTGCCCATGTCCTCCAGGGTCTTCCCCAGTTTTTTTTTCAATTAGTTTCAGATAAAATTGACTTTCAACCTAATGTCATCAAAAGAGACATGGAAGGTCACTATTTACTGGTCAAACCTGGCACACACCTTTAATCAGGAAGCAGAAGCAGGTAGATCTCTGTGAGGCCAGCCTGCTCTATATAGTCTACATAGTTGAGGGAAGGAGGGAGAAAGGGACAAAGGGAAGAATGAAGGAAGGAAACAGCTAGAATTCTGTGAGATATAATAATGGCAATAGGTGTATTTTCTAATGTCTGGACACCACAGACTAGGCCCAGCAACACACCAGCTAATAAATTACCTAGACTCATCCACAGACAAGTATTGAAAACCAGAAACAGAAATCAAAAAAGGTTGAAGGCAGGTTTAAGTCCCCGGACAATTCATAAGCCATATAAATACGTTGTTCCTTCAGTTCAAGTATCTGTTTTCAACTGACAACAAAGGCATGAGAAGACCAGAGTGACAGGAGCCACAGTAGCTGGAAACCATGACAAGCCAGCTGCTTAGCGGCAGCAGAGTTGCTTTAAGGTTCCCCTCTCCCAGAAACATCTCAGAGAACCAATTAACAGCAAGGGAAATAATTCAAAGGCAAAGTTTAAAATAATTTTTAAAATTATTAGCAAGTACCATTAGGATAATTATCACAACTCCTCTGCTAGGCAACAGCTAGTTAATCAACCTAAATTAGCACATTTACACATTAGAAATTTTATGTTTTTTTTTTCATAACTGAGATTCATCTTCTCCATCCTTTTTTATATCACTCCATTATCCATACTGTTTTAAGTTAATTCTGCTTCTTCTTAGACTTGGTATAATTTCATCATGTACTTTATAAAAGAGTCTAGGAAAATACAACAGTATACTACAACCGGTATTTTATTCATGTGAGGAGGCGTGCACACAAGTACACGGGGAATTGCTAAGCTCTCACCTGTGTGCGCATGTGGTGAGGGCAGAGGTTACCTGAAATGACCCGAACTGTCTCTCCTGAGACACAGCCTCTCACTGAGCCAGTTTCAGCTGGGCTGCTGGGATGACAAGACCCCAAGTCCCACTTGCTCCTGCCTGTCTTTATCCCATGTGCTAGAGCCACAGGCAGCATATTTGGCTTTAAGTGAATCCTGGGTGTCTGAACTCAGTCTGCATGCTTGAGCTGCAAGCAATTTACCCATTTAGCCATCTTCTGGGCCCAAGATACTTTGTTAAAATTACTTTTCTTCAGTGATACTAGAAAATAATGGTAATCTATTCTACGGTGAATTATAAATTGCACATTAGCTCCACAAAGTAAAAATAAAACATGTATACACACATACACATAAACACACTCCAAAAAAGAAACACCTCTTCATCAAGATGGCTCTAAGGGAATAATATAGCTCTTCTACCTGAGACTGCTCTGTAGGAAAGACAGCAATACAAGAAAAACTGCTGAAGTTCAAAAAGCTGCCTGTGACAGCCTTCAAAATGCACCAATAAACCTCACTGTCATTACAAAGAAAGGAGGAGAAAAAAACAGAAAGCAATGAAGAAAAAACGTATAATAATGTCTGTCTGCTGTCTGTGGTGAAAAAACACTGGCCAAAGCCAACTTGGGAGGTAAAGGTTTGTTTCATCTTACAGGTTACAGTTTATCATTGAAGGAAGCCAAGGTTAGGAGCTCAGGAAAGAACCTGGAGACAGGCCCTGGAGCAATGAGGCTCGCTGGCTCGCTTCCTCTGGATTGTTCAGCTACTTTTCTGATGCAGCCCAGGCACACCTGCCTAGGAACAGCACCTCCCACAGGGGGTGGCTCCTCACATATCAAATAGCAAGTAAGAAACGGTCCCCACAGACACACCTACAGGTCATCTTGTTTGGATGATCTCTTGTGAGCTGTATAAAGCTTGTCTTTGTAGCTTCAGTTTGTAAACATAACTGCTCCATCACTTTCTGACTGGTTTAAAAAGGAGATGGATGCCTAGAGCAAAGCAGGAAGGAAAAGGCAGGAGTAAGCACTCTAAGAAAGAAACAGGAGGCAGGAGATTTGACAGAAGCAAAGGAAGAAACATGTGCTGGTACTGAGGAGAGGTAATGAGCCATGTGGCATAAGGCAGATTAGCATAAACAGGTCAATTAACTTATAAGAGCTAGTTGGGTACAGGCCTAGGCTAATGCCAAGCTTTCATAATTAATACAAAGTCTCCATGTCATTGTGAGCTCGCAAGTTAAAGACAGTCTGGAGGTACTAGCTGATCAAGACATTTATCAATTGATGTTTCCTCTTCCCTGGTGACGTCCCATAGACTTGAGTTTGTATCACGTTGACAAAACTAACGAGCACAATGTTCAAAAGTAAAATAAAGAGAAAAGTTCAGTGTTTTAAGGGGGAAAGTCATTTCCTTTTGGATAAAGAATGGCAGTTTCCTTTAGTGAACAAATATTTACTGAAAACCAAGCAGTAACTAACCACAACTAAAGGCTCTCCTCACTACTCACAGTGCAATGGGGAAACAAGCAATCACAGCAATATTTGTAAGTAATATAGAGAAAATTAAAGTAGAAACAAAGGGGAGTGCAGGGTTACTGCTCTTCTAAGATGGTCACATATGCGTAAAGACCTCCAAAAATGAGGCAGTGAGCCTGCAATGACCTGGAAATAAGCACTTTTCAGGCAAAGGAGCAACATAGGCGTAGGCACACAAAGGTGCAGGCGCAAATGTGCAGTATCCACATGTGTCATCTACAACTCATTTTTGGTATTTCTGATACTGAACATAAAATAATATCAAAATTCTAGTGTAGTGGCATCAAAATGATGGAGAAACACAAGTTTGGTGGTTTCGAAGGCTTCCTCCAAGGTGCGAACTAAAGCTCAGCATACCTGAGAATTGTATAAGAGTCAAAGTGGATGGAGCAATACAATCAAGAGGAAAGGACTTTATCGGATTCATAACAATACCAGGTGTTTAATACAGATGACAAAATAAAGTCAGTGAGTTAACACAAACAATAAAGCTGGTAAGGGGAAGGCTCTTGCAAGGAGTCCCAAAGATGAGATGGCTAAAGGCTCTGTAGTTCGTGATGCTCAGATGGTCTTAGGAGAGGGACATGGAGGCCACCTGCATTGAAATGGCAGTGAAGAATAGGAGGGAATGAACATAAAGGGAAGCATGGAGCTGGAGAACGAGACATGGCTGAAAGGTATGACCTCTGTGATGGCTGAGTGGAAGCTTGCGGGTGTACTGTGTCTTTCAGAGATAGAGGGATGGGGCTCACACACGCAGAGCTGACAACATCACACACACTGACTGTTTTCCTTACTTTAAAAAACTGATATTTTAAAAAATGAAATTGAATCTTGTTTTCAGAGATATAGATTTTAACAGAGGTATTTATAGACAGACCATTTGTTTTCTTATCAATAATTTCATTTGCTCCAACATGAAGGGACCTGCTCTTAGCGAACTGCTGACCACACATTAATTTTAATGACTGAAGTGGAAAGTGTTCCTATCAGGAAGCATGAAGACAGTGTGCTCACGGAAACCCACGCTGCTCCCTGGCATCTGCGCTGCACTATTAAACCCAATGGCCTTCCGGGTCCCAAGTGTACTGAAGCTTTCTGTTCTTAAAACACTGATGCTCACACATTGTTTGCTTTGGATATTTCTAACATTGAACCAAAAATGAATAACAAAATCATTAAATAACTAAAGAAACGTAAGTGTGATGGTCAGGGTGGTTCTTGTCCAAACCTTGGGAAAAAAACAAAACAAACAAAAAGGCCTCTGCCTCCCCCTCCTCCACCACACACAAACACACACACACACACACACACACACACACACACACAACACACACATACACACACTTCAGCTGTTTTATGTTCGAATTTAAAAGATCCTAATAATGCAATTACTAAATAATCTCAATGCTAATTACAAATAATTTATTTTTAGTAATTTAGAAAGGTTCTACTTCTGTATTTTTGTTTGTTTAGTTCACTGGTTTTCTTTCATCTTGTTTTAAGAAGTGGGGTTATATAGGGTCTTACTATGTTGCCTAGGCTGTCCCCCCCCCCCAAATTCTAGACTCAAGCAAATGTCTCGGTTTCCTAAATTGCTGAGACTACAGGCACTGTGTCTAGATTAGATCTTTAATCTTGTGAGAAGGGGTCTATGTATGCGTATGTGCCTGTGCGCATCTGTGCAGCAGGCTTGCGCCCATGTATAGAGGCAGACGATCACATCAGGGGTCTTCCTCAGTTGTTCCACACCATACCTTCTTTGAGACAAGCTCTCTCACTGAACCCAGAGCTCACCTATTTAACTAGACCAGTGTCAATCAAACCAGCCTTTTTCTGCCTTCCGAGTGCTGGGTGTGGAGTGTGGACGAAGTCCTGATTGAATGTGTACTGCTGACATGAGCGTGCCCAGGAAAAGGGCACTAATGCTTCAGACTCTAGGAATGGAAGGGACTTCCACTGACCAGAGTACGAATGGGCAGAGTGTAAATGTGAAAACATTCTAAAACCAAGTGCAAAAGGCTCCTCCAGCAGCGCCCTCCCCTCTTCCTTCCAGGATGGCTTTACATCCTCCTGACTGGTTCCCGCAGAGTCCTTACTGAGACTAGCTAGCCCGGCTCCTCACAGGCTGCCATGCCTGATACAATGCTGAGTATCAGGGCTAGGGGTCATCTCCACAGAAGCACATGCTCACTGCATCCCAAACTTTAGTTCCTTCAGTCTCTTAAGCACCTTCTTCCCTGTGCTCCCAGTCTGGTTCCCAGCACCCTGCTACACAGGCCTCAGCAGCAGGGATCACAAGCAAGCACAACTACACTCAGATGTTAATGTGGTATGTGGACCCAACTCAGGTCCTCAAAATTATGTGGCTAATTTACAAGGACAGCCAGCTTCACAGCCACAGGATTTGATTTTTGTTAGTAATTGTGAAGAGTAACTATCATATCAGAAGCAGAGTACTAATTTAGAGTTTACTATTGCTTTGAATTTTAAAGTGTCTTTATATAAAATCCTTTAAATTCAACAGTTTATAATTTCTGGATCTCTTTAAATGTTGATGAAAAGCTAACTTTCTCATTGTTCCATACAAATCAACATTTAACCCCATTAATTTCTACATGAACTCAAAAACTAATTAGGTGGAACTGTTTTAGAGAAAAATTCTAAAAGGTTTTTCCTAATTTTTTTTCATTTGAGTAGCTGTTGAGAGAAAACAGTGCAAACTTCATTTTTACTCGGTATTGAAGGTGAAAATGAAGTTCTAGAGAAAGGCTAGTAAAATACTGACTCATATTTCATCTCTGCATTTTAATTTTCTTTTGTTTTAAATATTTAGATTTATTTATTTTCAAGTGGATGAGTGTTTAGCCTGAATGTATGTCTACGCACAATGTACATGCCTGGTGCACTCTGAGGTCCAAACTGGGTGCAAGATCCCCTGGAACTGAACTTAAAGATCGTTTGGAACCTGGATGCGGGTGTTGGGAACTAAATTCAGGTCTTCTGGAAAAACAGTAAGTGCTCTTAACCACTAAGTCTCTCTCTAGTCCCTGCTTTGTTTTCTGACATGGGGCCCTTGTGTAACTCAGGTTGGCCTCTATCTTGCTACACAGCTGATAATGACCTTGACCCTCTGGTCCTCCTGCCTCTACCTTGGGAATCCTGGGACTACATGTGGGAGTCTCCACACCTGGCTGTATGAGATCCTGGAGATCAAGCTCAGGGCCCTTGGTATGTAACCAAGGAAACGGCACCCCCTCTGAGCTCCTGCACACCTTTATCATTCAGAAATTCGATATTTATTAAATGTGATATTTTTAATGGAAGGATCAGCCCTCCGGGGACTTACACATGAGAAAACTAAGAATACTAAATGAGATTATAACAAGGAACTGATATGTGATATAAGAAGTAATTTCCACATGTGCTCAGATAAATTAATTAGCATTCTAAAGACAGAATTCAGTAATTTTGCATGCATATTGAATATAACACGTTAATACAGAGGGAGTGGACTACTACCAAAAACTGTCTTCTATTCACAAATTCAGGGTATATCTACAGGAAGTTATAAAACTATAAGGAAGAATTATGAAAGACAATAATGGACAAATTACTAAATATCCTTTCAATGGAATGCTCTTACCTTCAGGAATTACTTGAATTAGTAATGGTATTGAATTTTGACTATTTTAAACATAGTAAAAATGGAAGTCAATTTACAGAAAACTGAAAGAAGTTCAAATAGTCTCCAGTTAAAAGAGATACAAATTGTGTCAACTGGAACGGAACAATTTGCATCCACTTGCATGTATTGTAGCACCAGAGGTCTGTAAATGAGGCAGCTTTGGATCTCTGAAGCAGTTTTAACATCTGACAGCAAACATGTCAACCTGACGAGATCTGAAATCAACTGAAAGGCAAAGTGTGGTGTGTTTTCTGGATGAGACTAACTGAAGTGGAAGACCCAACCCAAAGGTGGGCGGTACCTTTCAATAGTGGATCTCCCCTGATATAAGAAGGTCCAAGAGGCAAGCTTTTGCTTTTTGCATACTTCATGCTCACTGGCAAGATGGTCTGACAGTTCAGGAGTTCATCTACCACTGCTGCCTCTGCCATTCTTCACTAACATCTGAATTTCCATCTTGGACTGAAGACCAGTCACTCTTTAGAAATTTCCCAAACCTTCCGAACTGGGACTCCGTCTCTCCAATATGAAGACAAAACATTGTACTATGTAAGCAGTATTGTGTAAGCCGTTCTAATAAATCCCTTTTTATTATAAATTTATTAAAACAGTTTTGTTCCTCTAGAGATCTCTAACATAACTCTTAAAGGATTCCTTAATTAAGTTAAATATATCTGAATTTTTTTCTGAAAGTCATGATTATACCCTCTTTTAAAATGAATGTAGGAGACTGGAGAGATGACTCAGTGGTTAAGAGCCCTGACTGCTTTTCCAAAGGTTCTGAGTTCAATTTCCAGCAACCACATGGTGACTCACAACCATCCGTAATGGGATCCAATGCCTTCTTCTGGTGTGTCTGAAGACAGCCACAGTGTACTCATGTACACAAAATAAATCTTTTTTTAAAAAAAAATGTGATCTCTACCCTTTTCAGAAGAATAGCAGAAGCACAGTATGTTCACAATTGATTACAGTCACACACTAAGATCAGTACTACAGTACAGAAATAAAGAGCACACTATGAGAATTACTGACCGATTTTAACTCCAGAAAACTTGGGAAAGCCTTTCATCTAGCAGGCTTGTCCAGCCTTTTGATATTACAGTATGGCTTTGTCATCTACAAAGTTCATACTCAAGAACCATGCAATCAAAATTACACAATAAAAAAAGGCACATAATAATCTCATTATGGGGACTGACAAATGGCTCAGCATGTAAAGTCACTTGCTGCCCAACAATGAAAACATGACCACCTTAATTTGATCCCTGGAACTCATGCAAAGACAGAAGGAAAGAACAAACTCCTATGGTTATATTCTGACTTGCACACACATTTTGGAACATGTATATATACACATAGCACACACCCACGCATGCGCACACAGAGTGTACTGGTTGGTTTTGTGGGTCAACTTGGCACAGACTGGAGTTATCACAGAGAAAGGAGCTTCAGCTGGGGAAGTGCCTCCATGAAATCCAGCTGTGGGGCATTTTCTTGGCTGGGGATCAATGGAGGAGGGCCCATTGTGGGTGCTGCCGTCCCTGGGTTCTATAAGAAAGCAAGCTGAGCAAGCCAGGGGAAGCAAGCCAATAAGTAACATCCCCCCATGGCCTCTGGATCAGCTCCTGCTTCCTGACCTGCTTGAGTTCCAGTCCTGACCTCCTCTGGTGATGAATAGCTGTGTGGAAATGTAAGCTGAATAAACCCTTTCCTCCCCAATTCGCTTCTTGGTCATAGTGTTTGTGCAGGAATAGAAACCATGACTAAAACACAGAGCAATAATATTGAAATGTAAAAATGAAAAGAGAATCTTTAGTATCAAACAATAAAGGAAGAATAGTGACCACTAATTTTAATTAAAATAAATTGCAAAATATTGCATGGTGAACTAAAAGCACATTAATATTGTTAAGCTATGCACTCTACATTTTCAACTCACAGAAAAACAACTATCTGAAAAATCAACAACAAAACACCCTGTAGAATAGATATTATCATCTAGAATTTCTTCACACAATTACAAGATTGTAACCTAAGTAGCTTTTCAAAGTAGCTCATCTGTTAGCTGAACAAGGAAAGCTGATTATCAATGAAGTCAACTCAATTATGATTAACTGTAGCAGCCCAAGAAATTCATCCAGAAAATACAAACTGGCTTAATTCCATTTAGGGAAAATAGTTGTTTGAAGACTTGATAAAATATCAGCAGTTGGTTTAAAAAAAAACAATAAAATAAGCAAATTGTATTCCTTCCTTGTTGATGATTATAAGTGTAACCAACATGGCTCAGATGCTAATGAGTTTGGAGGACAGGAAGCCTTGGCCCCTGGGAGGGAGACGTATGGAACATCTACAGGACAGAATGCTCATAAATAACTTAAACAAGCATTAGTTCAATACAACCCAAAGTAAAATTTACTAAGATATATTTTAAATGATTTGGGGAAAGATGTGTGTATTGCAGAAAAAGGTTTGGTCGGACATATTTCAACCTCTATATTGAGTTCTAAAATCTTTGATAACTTATTTTTGTGGCAGTCTTGCTATTTCTAAAGAAACGTAACCTAAAATTATAAGGCAAAGCATAGTTTATAAATTCACTTGAGCCAGGCAGTGGTGGCGCACGCCTGTAATCCCAGCACTCTGGGAGGCAAGGGCAGGCGGATTTCTGAGTTTGGGGCCAGCCTGGTCTACAGAGTGAGTTCCAGGACAGCCAGGGCTATACAGAGAAACCCTGCCTCTAAAAGACTAAAAAAAATAAATAAATAAAATAATAAAAAATAAAAATAAAGTCACTTGAAAGGCTAGTATTCCTAGAGTCACATATATTCACAAGCTACTATATATCAAACTACTATATATACTTTTCAAGCTATCAAATATTAAGAAGGGAGATTTTCTTTCCTATGCAGTTTACAATGAAAATAATTTTCAAACTCAAGCTATACACTCAGGGCAGTATAGTCAGACCACAATGAATGTGTGAAGTGAATTTCTATATTATAAATGTTATTTAACTGTGTAATGAAGTGCTTCCAACTAAATTTCACTGAGAAGTTGTTAATATGAAGTACAATAAGATATTAAAGGCAAATATAAACAAAAACTAATAACTCTATAAATACTAGTAACAAAATTTGATCAAGTACCATCATATGCTTGGAGCCCAGGCTACAGCTGGGGTAGTGTGCTTAGCAGGCATACACAAAGTCCTTGGTTTTTAATCCACAGTTAAAAAGACACTTACGACCTGATATCAATAATTGCAAATCTATCTGAAGGAAGAGACCTTTTGCAAACTGAATTTATGAACTCTCATAGACCATCATTTATAGATGAATGCTTATAACAGGTAATATTAACTTTGAACTATATAGAAAATAGTATTATAGCTCATAAAAAGAATTTCATTACTTTACTAATATACCCAAATTACAGAATTTTTTAAGTAAAGTAAATAAGTAGCTGAAACAGACTTGCTAGAAAACTACACTGATGGTCTTTGTACTTATTTCTTAACTATAGCATTTTCCCAGCCACTCAGTAAATTCCATTTTTTTTTCAGGTTAATAAGGTCAAAAGCATGAAGTCATCTTTGACATCTCTAGCTCACACCCTTTGCCCATAAATATTTCTTTTAATCCATAAAAACTAGATTTGCGCTTTAACCAGTTCTCATTGTATCTGCTACTATCCTGGGTCAGGACACTATCACTTCTGGCTTACTATAGCACCCCTCACTGGTCTCCTGTATCACTAGAGCACCCCTCACTGGTCTCCTGTATCACTAGAGCACCCCTCACTGGTCTCCTGTATCACTAGAGCACCCCTCACTGGTCTCTTGTATCACTAGAGCACCCCTCACTGGTCTCCTGTATCACTAGAGCACCCCTCACTGGTCTCCTGTATCACTAGAGCACCCCTCACTGGTCTCTTGACTGCCTCTTTTGTCTCTCACTACTTATTATTAGCAATCTAGACTTCCTTTAATATGTCAAGCCAGATTCTGTCAGTCCCCAAACAAAAATATGTCAGCGGTTAACATTGCACTCAGCATCCAAAGCCTTGTCCTTGGATCACAAGAAAGCACATGACTGTTCTCCAGTCCTCACCCTTCTGGCTTAGCTCCTATTCTTCCCCAGCCAATTTAATTTGAGCCACACTGTATGTGTTTCCTCCAGCTTGCTTTTTAATGACATCTATTTAACTTCTCCTTCCACCATCTAGCATGTTCCCACATAAACACACTCCTTGCTCCTTCACATTCCCAGTGTCTACTCATGTTTCACCTTCTACAAAGAGCGTATAGGCCTTCTCACATAGCCAGCAATTTTTATTGCACACAGCATTCTCCCTCTGTACCCACAACATCTAAAACAGTACCTGAAAGGATCTACTCAATAAACTTACAAAGCAACAAAAACTACTGTACCGTTTCCTGTGAGTAATGCTCTTTCAGTCATTTTTGCTTATGTAACTACTTATATACATATGTATACAACTGATTTACCATTGCACTAAGTGTTTCCTCCCAATCAGGCCGCTCTCGGGGGTGAACATTTCTATGTAGCTCTGGAACAAAATCATCCTCTTCAGAATGTATTGAGGACTTCATCTTCCTAGAGAGAGAAATAGGAGAGATTTCTGTAATAATTTCCATCTCTATGAAAATTGTTTCAATGAACACAATCCAAAAGGATAAAAAAGAATCTGATTTTAAGTTAAACTCAAAGATTTGGGGTGGCCAGTGGTGATCCTTCATTTCCACAGTGGCTTCTAGAGATATGATCCACCAAACACCTGCTTCTTACTCCAGAAAATAAGTGTAGTAATTATTATACAAGGCCTGATTAGAGCTATTCAACATAATGCGAACCTTGAAGATGATCTGTTACAGAAATCATTTAGCCTGAAACAGAACCTACAGAACTGTGCTAAGCATTGGCAAAACTTCATGATGGGGAGTGGGCTCCGGCGGTAGTACTGACCTCACAAGCATGAGGCTGTGATGCACAGATTCTCAGTGAACAACTTAAAACCGGCCTGTAGTCTAATCCCTCTCCTGGGGAGTCCCAGGAGCTTATGGGCAGGCCAGCCTGGCTACATTAAAGAGCTTCAGGGTCACTGAGAGACCATCTCAAGAAGGGGATGGAGTGGGGGTAGAGTGGGGGAGAATGACAGGAAGATACAATTCTGGTGTGTGTGTGTGTGTGTGTGTGTGTGTGTGTGTGTGTGTGTGAGTGTGTGTGTGTGTGTGTGTGTGTGTACATATATGAAACTTCAAGATGAGAAAAAATGAGTAACTTTTAGTTCTAATTTATGTGAACAGAGTACACCCAACTAGCACCTTTGGTGAGAGTAATCGTGAATGCTACCCCAAGTACATCAATGCACATGGCTGAAGGAACATAGGATTTCCAAGAAGCCCAATAAAATGAATTATGCATTTAGTGTTTCTTGTGGCATTAGAGAGCTCTTTCCAAACAATTATAGAAAAAATATCCTAGCATACTACTACAATTTTGAGTGGGTTGACTAGGTAAAGGTTTTAGGCTGAGTTTACCAAAACTGATAAAGCTTTAGATAATACAATATGTACACACACACACACACACACACACACACACACACACACACACATAGGGAGGGAGGGAGGGAGGGAAGAAGGGAGGGAGGGAGGGAGGGAGGGAGGGAGGGAGACAGCCAGAGCCAGAGCCAGAGCCAGAGCCAGAGCCAGAGAGTGCAGCCCAGCAATACTGAAGTGACAGAAGGGACAGATGGCACTGCTATGCCTTGGAACTGAGCCACAAAGAAGAAGAAGTAACATTAAGGTTATACTGAAGCCACACAGGGTCAGAAGTGCTAGGGAAAATACTGTTTAAAAAAAATAAAAACAAGATTCTTTGCAAATTTCTCATCTATATCAGATGATATCCAATAAATACTAAAAGGCAAACTTTAAAAAGTAAAAAAAAAAAAATGAAGGCAAACTCTTAGCTAACTCAGATTTATAAATTATCAAAAAGAAAAGGCAGTATGTCCATTTATTGGTCCATCTGTGGATTCTGCTCTGGATAGAGAAATCTGTAAGCAGCATCACTCCTAGCCCAACAAGAAATAGCGAATAAAGGGCCATCGAGACGACTACATGGGAAAAGGAACTTCCCACCAAGCCTGATGCCTCAAATTCTATCCAAATTCTATCTCCCTGACCCATGTACTATGTGCCTATATATAGACAGCAAATCAATAAATGCACTTGAAAAGTGTAAGAGTTTTCAAGGTAGATAAACAATAAAACTGAAATGTCCCTAGAATGTGTCAAATAAAAGGATGCATGGCAGGTGACAGGAAAAAACAGAGAAATGAGAAACATGGGCTTTTCCAAGATGAACCACATCATAGCCAATTACTTGCCTGGAGTCAAGCAAGAGGGAAAGAGAGACACAAGCTGGTGAGAACATTTGGTTAATTTTTTATTAAGTTGCTTAAAATATTTATGATTAATGTGTTGAATAAAATGAAAGAAAAATAGATAAAAGTAAAGATTTCGAGAGGGAATTGGAGTACTGAAAGGCTAATGCTCACTCTAAGACTAAAGAAATACATCTGCAATTAAAGACTCATTAGATGCAGGCTGGAGAGATGGATCAGTAGGTAAAGGTGCTTACCCCATGCCTGATACCTGAGTCTGATCCCCAGAACCCTCTCGGAGGAAGGAGAGAATCAACTCCTGAACACACACTATGTTCCCTGACCTACACACTATGAAAAGTGTGTGTGTGTGTGTGTGTAATAAGAAAATAAATGTAGAACAAAAATAGTCTGAAACTCTTTTAAAAGAAATTCACTATATGTGTTTAACTTAACAATGAACCTTATTAGACAGTTAATTAAGTAAAGTCTCCATTATTTTCCAAACTGATGACTTAAAAACAGTAAATGATGAAAAAGAGAAAGGAACGGGCCAGTATTTTAAAACAATGTCTGAAAAGCCTTTTAAACAAATAAAAGCAATCAAGCTACCAACTCAAGGAATTTCTATAAATCTCAAGCCAGAGTTTACGTGTGGAGGTTTTGCTGTATGTGTGAGTGAACAACCATGTGCATGCTGTGCCTGGAGAAGCTGCAAAAAGCATCAGATCCCCTGCGATCGGAGTTAGACTGTTGTGAGCCACCATGTGGTTGCTGGGATTTGAACCTGGTCCTCTGGAAAAGCAGCCAGTATTCTTAACCACTGAGTCATCTCTCCGGCCCTCAAGCAAAAACTTTAAAAAAACAAACTAGGTGTATCATAAGCCAAACTACTAAAAATAAAATCCTACAAGAAACTCAAAAGACAAATTGACTTCAAAGAAGCAAAACTCACAAGACAAAAAAAGAAAGCAAGAGTGTGATTCATTATTGTAATGAAGGAAGAACACCATAATCTAAAATCTTCTATCGTTCAAAAGTATCTATTTTAAAAAGAAGGTAAAATAAGTCATTCTCATAATAATAAATAAATTTACCTAAAGGAAAGAAAGGGCACAAATCTGAGAACTATGGAAACAGTGGAAAATATAAGATCCCCAGAACAATAGGTGTAGAATTTACAGCTGTAAATTAGCAGAACTTCCAAGTCAAGACCCTCCTATGCTACAAGGTAACTTTGAGGCCAGCCCGACTACAAGGAGAGATATTCAAAAAGTCAATAGCAGCAGAAATGCTTCATGAGGGACGCTCGTGCGTGCATGCATGCGTGCGTCTGTCTGTCTGTCTGTGTCTGTGTGTGTGCACACACAAATATTATATTAGTATAAAAATATATTTAAAAAAGTACTTCTGGGCATGTCTATGAGGGAGTTTCTAAAGTGGGTTAACTGAGTTGTGAAAACACATTTAAAATGGGCAGTATCGTTCTATGGCCTGAGGTGTCACCTGCTGAAAAGGAGAAAGTGAGCTTAGCACCTGCACTGCTGACAGTAGATGCAATGTGACAGTCACCTTAGCTCCTACTTCATGACTTCTCTCCCACTGTGAACTATGTAACCTTGAACTATGAGTCAAGACCAGCTCTTCATTCCTTATGTTGCTTTTGCTAAATACTTTTGGAAGGATCATATATATATATATATATATATATATATATATATATATATATATATACACACACACACACACACACATTCATCCTTAGCTACAGAGCAATGTTGAGGCTAGATTAAATAAATCAGACTCAGAAAGGGGGATTAAGAATAAATCATATATACAAAGAGAAACAAATGAGAAAGAACCTGATTCTTCTTCAACATCTAGAGACCTAAAGAAGGCAGATGGAGGCGGCAGGGGCACACAGAACACACTGAACAACGAAGAGGGAGCTAACCATGGCTGGAACACAAATGGGCAATGCAAAGATTCTGAGGTCATTGGAAACAATTCTATTTCAATGTAATAAGAGTCTAAATGAAATTTTCAATTGCCTGAAGCATATAATTCACCAACACTTTAAAAAAAATGACAAAAACTTAGTCTTATAGCTGTGAAGACAGTTAAGTCTCTAAGAAATTCATGTGGACGCAATGGTGCGTTATTTCCAGCACTGAAAGCATGGATAATAACACTCTTGCATGCATATATTCTTCCAGATTATAAAAATAAACACCTCTAAACCCATTCAGTGATCCAACCAAGTCTTAAAGCTTATACAACTAAACAAAAACTGACAAAGACATTACAAGAAAAGGAAGAGACAGAAGAGATACCATGAACAGAATGCCAGAACAAAAAGCATGTTCACGTGTGCGCATGGACATGTAACTAACCTAGCTTAAGATCTCAAGTCTATCCATAAAACTGACCACACTCTGAAAGGCGGGAATCACCAACAATTCTAACAATTAACATTTAGTGCCCATCATAAATTTCAAAGGAAGACTAAAGAACACAGCTAACATAATTCTTAAAGGTGAATTGGGAAAGCTTTCATGCTAAGATTGAGAAACACATCTCTGGCAACACAACTCATCTACAATGACCCAAGTAAACATAAGGGAGGGATAAAAGAACTGTGGAATGCTAGACTGGATTGTGTGTGTGTGTGTGTGTGTGTGAGAGAGAGAGAGAGAGAGAGAGAGAGAGAGAGAGAGAGAGAGAATGGACCAAGCTGCAGTCTTTGCTATAAGTATGTTATATTGGAATGAAAGTATAAAATGAAGGCCAACTATCAAATAATAACATTAATAGATATAATTTGTGTTTATATATACTGTCTCCTAATAATCAACTTCATAAAACCTTGGCATCTATGTATTATTGACTCTTGTTCTGTTAATAAAAAGTTTTGCTCTCCACATGTTTGAGTCCAGCCCAGCTTCAGAACATCACAGTGTTAAGAATTTTTAACTATGAATCTAAAGAACCCAAAGCTATTTTTCACAAGTTTCTACAATGTATCCTCAGTCTTGAGCCTGTATATCCAAACAAAATGAAAAAGTCCCTTAAACAGAAAAGCTGTCTGCTCAACTGCCTTGCTGCTTCTCCTGAGAAAAACTTTAAATCTTTAAGACATGCTCTATTTGTACCAGATTCTTGCTTCTGACTTCTGAAACTGCACACAAGACAGTTCTGAGTTTCCAGAGGTCTGGGTATCCTCCCTCTGAAGATAATACTGTAATACACCGCCCAGCATCTCAGAGACTACTCTGATACAGAGACCTCTTCTTGGTCCTGTGAGTTATTCCAAGCAGCAGCAGGAGCGTTTTCTCTTTCTCTTCTCTTTTTCCCAATCATTTCTCTCTTAGCCTTCACCAAGTTTGGCCCTCATTCTACTACAGCTGAACCAGTAAGTTATTCTCCACTAGTGCCTACGGAAACAGAACCTACCTTAGGGTCTCACCATTCTCTGATGCTTTGGAGATAGGAGAGTTTGAGGGGCAAGACAACTGTCCTCTGTCAGAGACAATGGGTAACTTTGGATTTTTAGTCAGTTTCTGTCTATATAGACAAGGATATGCGGCACTCCCACTGGTAAAAACAGCTCTGAGGTCCCATTTGTCAATTCTTGCTCTTAGAGCATACGCTATTGGTGTTCTGTTCAGAATCGGCAACCAACAAATTGGGAAAAGATCTTCACCAATCCTACATCAGATAGAGGGCTAATATCCAATATATATAAAGAACTCAAGAAGTTAGACTCCAGAAAACCAAACAACCCTATTAAAAATGGGGTACAGAGTTAAACAAAGAATTCTCACCCAAAGAACTTCGGATGGCGGAGAAGCATCTTAAAAAATGCTCAACTTCATTAGTCATTAGGGAAATGCAAATCAAAACAACCCTAAGATTTCATCTTACACCAGTCATAATGGCTAAGATTAAAAATTCAGGAGACAGCAGGTGTTGGAGAGGGTGTGGAGAAAGAGGAACACTCCTCCACTGCTGGTAGGGTTGCAAATTGGTACAACCACTCTGAAAAGCAGTCTGGTGGTTCCTCCGAAAACTGAGCACCTCACTTCCAGAAGATCCTGCTATACCACTCCTGGGCATATACCCAGAAGACTCCCCACCATATAATAAGGATACATGCTCTACTATGTTCATAGCAGCCCTATTTATAATTGCCAGATGCTGGAAAGAACCCAGGTATCCCTCAACAGAAGAGTGGATGCAAAAAATGTGGTATATCTACACAATGGAGTACTATTCAGCCATTAGAAACAATGAATTCATGAAATTCTTAGGCAAATGAATGGAGCTAGAGAATATCATACTAAGTGAGGTAACCCAGACTCAAAAGGTGAATCATGGTATGCACTCACTAATAAGTGGATATTAATCTAGAAAACTGGAATACCCAAAACATAATCCACACATCAGATGAGATACAAGAAGAAAGGAGGAGTGGCCCCTGGTTCTGGAAAGACTCAGTGAAACAGTATTCGGCAACACCAGAACGGGGAAGTGGGAAGGGGTGGGTGGGAGGACAGGGGAAGAGAAGGGGGCTTACGGGACTTTCGGGGAGTGGGGGGGCTAGAAAAGGGAAATCATTTGAAATGTAAATAAATTATATCGAATAAAAAAAGTAAAAAAAAAGGAAATTAAAAAAAAAACAAAAACAAAAACAAACAAACAAACAAAAAAAAAACAGCTCTGAGACATGGCCTATAGTGAATCTGAGCATCTCCATTGCTTTCAACTGTGGCTGGAGTAGTAAAAAAGAGGCTGAGAGGCAGGGAACCCTGTGTAGTCTGCATACTTACAACTGAGAAAAGCTACAACCTGACATCCTAGAATATAAATATTGTCAGATATTCCAGAAAATCCAGGTTCAGTTCCCAGGACCCATGTGGCAGCTAACAACAATTTGTAATTCCAGTTCCAGGGGATCTGACTTCCACAGGCCCTGAAACATGGGGTTCACAGACATACCTCCAAGCAAAATACCTATACACATATACTAAAAAAAAATCAGAAGCTGTGTTCTGGCTAGTTTATATAGATTAAATAATGCTTAAATAAATCTGAACTACCCAAAATCCCCAAGAAATTTAAAAACAAAACTTTTAATACTAATATGGATAGCTGTATTGTTCAAAATGATATATAGATTTTTCTAAAGCTTTGTTCACTCCCAACTGAAAATGTCTGATATTTAATTTTAATAGTCATTACAGTCTTCGCAACAAAAATTCCCAGTCCTCATTCCTCCCTGCTACTAAATAGACTGTATGTGCAAATGGCTTGGGGCCTCTGCACCACGTCTAAATCTCTCCTCGACTGTGTGTATGTCTGTAGGCTTTTCACCCTATCTCAATACACCTTTTCTTTACAACTCAGGACTACAAGTCTCAACTACTGAGGAGTTATTCCATAATACTCACTTGCCCAAATCATCTACCATATTCTCTTTCCTAAATCACTCCATGGCTGGGTGGTGTTGGCACACACCTTTAATCCCAGCACTGGGAGACAGAGACAGGTGGATCTCTTTGAGTTCAAGGCCAGCCTGATCTACATAATGAATCCCAGGACAGCCAGAACTGCACAGAGAAACCCAGTCTTGAAAAAACCAAATCATTCCATAACTAAATTACTAGCCCAACTCAATTTGCTTCAACATTGATTCACCTAAATTAAGCACTTTAATATACTGAATTCACAAATTAGAATGAACTAACACCTTTATGGTATTATATACTTTTATTCTGAGCAAAGTGTGTTCTTATTTTCCTCACTTCTTTTATATTCTTCAGTAAAGTTTTGTGTTGTGCCGATAATTCTGTCATCATTTAAAATATGTCTTAAAGACAAATATGTCTTGATTAGTTTGATTTAGGGCATATTTTAAATTTATTAATTTTTCTTAAATTGTATCTTCTAACTTACTGGTATTTGATAGCCTCATATGCTATGATTAGCTATTTTACAAACAGGAAAACTGGAACATGTTGCCACATCAATCACTCTAGACACAGCAGACCAGTTTTCCTGGAAGATCCACTTTCTAGCCATCCATATCCCTAGAAATTCATCATGACGAGCACTAGGCCTTTCAGGGACATTTCCTATTAAAGGCCTTGGGTTCGGGGCAGGAGGGGAACTTTTGCACTGTGCCTTGTATTCTAAGACTATGTGTATTCCAAGAAATAAATGCCTCGTTCCAGTCTTTGAAAACTCATTAAAGAAAGGAAACAAATCCTTCATAAAGTGGTATAGCTGATGACATCATCAGACCGATCAATTTCAGGTTTACCAAAAGTCCTGATTGGTAAACCACAGTCTCAATTAAGGCAGAAATGAGACTGAAAGAACAGAAAGCAAAAGTTTCCTACAGAGCTTTCCTTACCAAGCTGGGAAAAGAAAGGGGAAGGGGAGGAGGAGGGGAAGGGAGCAGATGAAAGGGGAGGGGAGGAGGGGAGGAGGGGAGGAGGGGAGGAGGGGAGGAGGGGAGGAGGGGAGGAGGGGAGGAGGGGAGGAGGGGAGGAGGGGAGGAGGGGAGGAGGGGAGGAGGGGAGAGGAGGAGGAGGGGGAGGGGAGGAGGGGAGGAGGGGAGGGGAGGAGGAGGGGAGGAGGGGAGGAGGGGAGGAGGGGGGAGGGGAGGAGGGGAGGAGGGGGGAGGGGAGGGGAGGGGAGGGGAGGGGAAGAAGAGAGCCAAGACAGAAAAAAAACAGAACACTTAGGTAGAAGAAATAGATTTACTTCAAATAATTATAACTGAATGAGAGAACAGAAAAGAAAATGAGTGATTGGAAAGAGATCAAATGAGAAACAGAACTTCCGATGTGTCTGGGAAGCTTCATCTGCCCTCAAAGTCAAGATGCTGGGATAAAAAGGTGTGTTCCACTTTAAAAAACAAAAGGTTGGCTGTATTACATTCCTGAGTAAATGTTTAAGTATATAAGAAATAATTTAATAAGTGTAGAAGTGCAATTAACTGAAAAACTTTGAGTTCACAAAAAATGTAATAGTTAGAGAAAATCTTATTTTCTTTTTCTAAAGGAGTTTGTGTGTGTGTGTGTGTGTGTGTGTGTGTGTGTGTGTGTGTGTGTGTCTGTGTCTGTGTCTGTGTGTGTATGCATGCTTGCATGCATGCATAGGCACATATATCCTCATAATAAACCTAGATCTAGGCATACAAGACAAACATTCTGACACTGACCCACATGCTAGCATAATTTTTAACTTAAATAAACAACTTAATAAATCAAGAACTTTTAAACTATTTACACAGTGTTTATGCTCTCAGGCCTTTTGAACATCAAAATCCTCATGCAGACAAATGTATGCCTTTCTTATGAAAAGCTTACTTTGGGCACCAAACCAAAGGGCTTAATTATTGAAATACCAAGAAAGTCTTGCACTAGCATGTCTTGAGGTTAGAACAAAGTTCTAACAAATCATAATGACTGAATAATGGCTAAGTTCCAACATTGCATACGATTTTCTGAGATTAGGAATGCTTACTTCACACTCTCTCATGGTTATTATTTTAACACTGATAGGAGTATACTCAAGAAAGACTGTGCTTACTATTAAAATGAATATTTTGAGGACCAAACTAAGCTCCAAAGCAATAAGATAACTCTTTCTTGCAAGATACAGACATTTGAGCTTTTTATATGAGACATTAAAAGTGAGATGCCCATGTGAAGTTGTAGAGTATGCAATTGACATGAGTGTGAAGCTATAATTACATTAATGGTTAAGTGTTAGTATATTCTCTCCATCCCTCCAAGTTCATAAAAACTGGTAAATCTCAAAATCAAGAACTTCAGAAAACAAAATGTCAAGAATAATAAAATCAGAATAAAATCAGTATCTCCTAGCTATTAAAGTAAATCATTCTAATGCAAAAGAAAAGTAAGCCCACTGAAGTAAGGAAGCACCACTGCCCAGCCAGCTGAACAGTACAGCAGCAGTCCAAGCAAGGCAGAGACGGAATAAAGCAACCAGCACACCAAGCATGCACGCGGAAAACACGTTCCATGTGCTTACAAGCAACAGAGTGCACCCTCCCTTCCACGGCCTCCCAGTAAGGTGTGTTCACCAAACTACTCTCCTCAGTACAGTAAGAAGTTCCTCTTCTCATTTAAAAATCAGAGGTCTTGAATGTAGATATAAGTCAAAGTGTTTGAGAGAGAGAGACTCAGGCATCATCTGTAGGTTAAAGGTATATAAATTTTAAGAAATTAATTATATACTTTAACATTCCTGAAACTGTTTCAAATTATATGTTCTACCTACCAGATTGTCTACCTACCAGTAAAGTGAAATGGGAGAAAGACTAAACTTAAAAAAGAAAAACAAAAAAAAAAAAAACAAAAAAAACAAAGTAAAAAAACTTCTTGAGACAGTACAACGTAGCTCAAAATAGCCTCTACCTCACAGTCCTCTTGCCATAGTCTCTTACATGATCAGATTTTGAAAGGCCTGTGCCTCCACACCCAGCTCAAGAGTCTGTTAAAGACATTTCTAGTTCCGAAGGCCAACAATTTAGAGCCTATTTCTAAGTCCCCTAGAACTCACATCTTGAAGAGGGAGACTTAAAACAGTAGTTCCTGGCTCCACTTTAGTGTTAGCAACATATCTAAAAATCACTGATGCAGAGAAACACCTTGAAGAAATGTTAAAAGGGTAGTTCTTCAGGAAAATTACTGCCCAAGTAGAGAGTAGCACATAGCGCCACACAAGTATTTTCTACTATGAAAGTCTTTCAGTCATTATACTTGTGCTCAAATCTTTCATGATAAATAACGTGAACTAAGTAGATCTAAGTCAAATCCTCATCTGAAAAAAATTTTTAAATTATATTTTATACTCTTTTATGCAGTTAACAGACATACTCTATATATTTAGCCAATATACTTCATGTAACAACTCCTAAATAAAGTTTCTCTTTCCTGACAGGTTTAAACATTTACATTTTCTTTTTCTGGGTTGTAGTTCCCTTCCCATTTTCAGAAGGGTTCTTTTAATGATCTAAAGATCATTCTTTATACAGGAATGTTTATAGCTAAAGACAATCCTATTTTGAGGACTCTAAGGACCACTGCCCAGAGTAACAAGACAGATAGAGCACACAATATCAACTGCACAGCACGAATGAGAAATCAGAGGAGACCGGAGTCAATGACCCTTGGATCTGACATGTAGAGAGTGAGCAGATCCCACAAGTGCTACCAGAAAAAGTGTGTCTCCTCCCAACAGGTCCAAAAACAAAGGCTAATACTGCAAAAGCTAAGAGTCAGACATCTGCTCTTCTCTCAAAGTATACAATGCCTTCAGTAACACAGAAGGTGGCTGGAGCAGCCAGGAACCCACATTTTGGATAAGATTAGCTCTTCCATTCAGGACCCTTCAAGAGACATGATGCCATTCCTTAAAAAATAAATTTAACACCTAACATGAGAAAAACTAATTACCATCTCCCCCCTTCATCTTTTCAGGAGACAGACAGGGACAGAGAGACAGACAAACATAGATGGGGGTTGAAACCAAGACAGCAGTTTTGCTTTAGATGAACCAGTGCAGATTTTAGAGAAACAAATTAAAACTTTGGTATACATTTAATTATAAAACTGATTTTTAAAATAGCTCTCATACAGCACAGAGTCTATTACTGAGCTCTCCAAAGTCAGAGCTGCATTTAACCCAACCCTTCCCCGTCCACACCCACACACATTTTTCTGCCTGGCGTTTCAGCAGGACCATGCTGCGGATGTTGTGAAAGCCTGTGCTGCCTTGTTTCCTCATGCCTTCCTGATGAATAGGGTGAGGAACACCGTGTGAATGGGACCTTACCTACAGCTTTGTCTGGAATTTGTAAATAAATCCAAAGGCCATTGGAAGATTTAAGGTGCTATTCAGATTGGATATACAACTACAAACAAGAACAAACTCCCTAGGGTTTCACGGTTTCCTACAACAGTGCCTACAAACGACTCCGTTTCTCACTTGACTATGCCGTCAGTACTCAAGACTAGGACTCAGCCTTACAGATCAGAAGAGAAAAAAATCTTAAGGGAAGCTCCCACTGCTTAAGAATAAATCTAAGATTAGAGTATCTAACATACTGTAAAATACCAATAAAGTCAGACACAAGTTGTTTCTTCCTTTGACATATACCACAAAGAAACTAACACAATTGTAATCAGGTCAGTTTTAATACAAACCAAACCAAACATAGACTGGTAAGGAAGACACAAAGATTATAACAAAAACCAGTGGTTATGTGTAACATCAGCATACTTGAGAGAGATGAAGCTTATGCAAATCTGGAAAGCTAAATAAAATTATAGGAGGGAAAAAAGAAACAAAAAGAATGATATACTAATAAATGTTCATTTGCATAATCTCATCATTAAAAAATAAGTCTCATTTGTTTTAACCCTTGAGTAACAAATTCAATATGATCTACCAAAAGTTCCTAATACTCAATCACTCCATTCCTTAACTAAGTCTTTAAAATAAATTCTAAATAAAGAAATCCAGAAAGAAAGAAAGAAAGAAAGAAAGAAAGAAAGAGAGAAAGAAAGAAAGAAAGAAAGAAAGAAAGAAAGAAAGAAAGAAAGAAAGAAAGAAAGAAAGAAAGAAGGAGAGAGAGAGAGAGAGAGAGAGAGAGAGAGAGAGAGAGAGAGAGAAGTCCTCTAACTTGGGAGACACACATACACATACAGTGGGAAGGGAGAATATAACTGCTAGTTTTGAATATTAAACATGAAGACTGTATCTGATAAAATGATATGCTCACCTGCCTAAGGACTCAGGTAAAATTACAAAGATATCTAATTGCCTATGTGGGTAGTAGTGTGTGTATGTAGTTCAAACTTCAAATTTCACTGACATTTGTTTCGCTTTGTTTTTTGAGACAGGGTTTCTCTGTGTGCCTGGCTATCCTGGAACTCACTCTATAGATGAGGCTGACTTCAAACCTACAGAGATTTCTCCTGCCTCTGCCTCCAGTGCTAGAATTAAAGGTGTGAGGCACCACTGCCCAGCATAAAGATTTTTTTAAGTGTCTACAAGTGTGTTAAGTCCCTAGCCCTGAGTGAAACAGAAAAGGCTTCCTAAATTCTGTAATAATATAACAAACTTAAATACTGTCAGTTTCCTCCTTCAAACAAGATCTCTTTCTTTAACAGAAGCCACAGAACTCTCAAACAGGAGGCATCCTCTTAAAAACTTCCAAGTATTAAATAGCTACCAGAAATTCCAAAGCCCAAAAGACTTAGAATAAAAAAGTGGGTAAAAATGAGAATCAAAGCCACAAAATAACTGACTTAAATTTAATCAATTAAATTCATTAAATTAAATTTAATGTTTTATATGTATGCATAAATGCAAAGGGCTGTCCACAGACATACATTTCAGAACACAGTCCAAGGAAACGGTGAAATAATCTTTAGATGCAAATTCAGATCAAATCTATTAAGATAAAAATCAGACACAGAAAAGGGTAGCAGTTCGTTCATTATGAGTCTGTACTTGAAATTCCTGAAATGCTACTACAAAACCTGTCTAACGCCTTCTCTTCCTGGTGTTGAAACAAGTAATTGAAAATACATTTTACAAGCTCAGGGCAGGTTGTGGAATGAAGAATGCTACAGCCAAAGGAAAAGCTGCCCTCTTCCACCCCAAACAGGCCCAGAGAGAAGTCTTACTGAGAAAAGGACTGAAACAGAGGACAGAAGAGCAGAGAACAGATGAACAAAGGGTGGAGAAGACAACTCCAGTTTACCTGAAACTCTCTTCCCTTTCTTCCTCTTCACCATCAGTCAGCTGGGTCACCCCTTCAGAGTCCAGCCAAAACACACTGTCATCCCCCAAAGAGCTATTCTCACTTTCTGTCTCCATCTTGTTTGTCTTGTGAGATCCTCACAGCATGGGACACGACGCAGCGTGGTGTGCAGGTGGGTTAGCTCTGCTGATGCACACTCAGGACCTTGGCTGCCATAGCACTGGCAGGTGATGGTGCTGGTTTCGTTACAGCTGGGACTACAGACAGGAAACCCCAGGCACACACTCACTGCATATGACTGTGCACCTGTCATACCTTAGACCCTCCCACTGCCTCAGGCTCCATGACCTACATAATAAAACCAGAGCCATAATCAGGGTGATCTTTCACTAATTATCCACTTTTAATAACTATTTTTCTTATCTCAAGTTTCCAGGTAATAGGTATTTTCAAAAAGCAGACTCCTGCTTGTATCTCAGCCTTTTAAAGGACAAACAGAAAACTAGAAAGGATAATTCCACACACCAGTGTCCTGTGCTCAGCACCATGCAAGGCAGTGACACACTCCACAGTGAGGGAAGATCACCATCAACAGGGAAGATATGCATTGTCTAGGAACCCGCCAGACTTCCTGTCTTCTTCTGTTACATATTTTTCCTTCCCCTCAGAGATAACTGCTACTACCTTTGCTCAAGCAGTCAGATTAAGACAAAAAAAAAAAAAGAGCAAGACCATGGCCCATCAAAGAAACAAGACAAGGTGTCTAAAGTTGAAAGGCATTGATAATTATTATAGAAAATTAAAACACAAAACATGTGTATACATTGACACTGGAGAGGTCCATGATGGTGAAACAGCTTGCTAGGAAATATGTCCAAGCGACACTGTACACAAGACAAAAGCTTTCACAACCCCCAGATGTGTCCTGCAGTCCTGGGCACTAGTCTCCTTCCCAGCAGCAGAAAATACGGAGCCTGAGTTTTACACTCAGATCCACACAGAGTGGGAAAATGAATGAATGAATGAATGAATGAATGAATGAACGAACGAACTAATGAACGAACGAACAAATAAGAAAAGGAACGACAAGACACAACACAACACCATCCAAGAGCCACTCTTGAGTTTCCTCACTTGAAAGCATGGAAAATGAACTTCTGATGACTTGGCTTATACAATACATTTCTCTTCACGAAACTTTTAGAATACAGGCTAATTTAATCCTGCAGCTTTGAAAATTGACAGAGAGTTAGTCTCCTGTGAGAAACTACAATTTGTTGGCAAATCTGAAAACAAGTTTAGAAAACCAATTGTTTCTGACAGTAGGGATTTGGAAAAATTCCCTGGCATTTTACATAAAAACAACTGGCAACATACTGAGTTTCTACCTGAGACAAATCCTAGTAAATTCCAATCTCTGTCAACACCTCAAAATGAGAGGACCAAACAAATCCTAACACATATCTTATCATCTAACAAAGATCCTGAGGATGTATATTAAATTTCTTCCTCATTCTGTACATTAAAATAAATGCCCAAGAAACCAAAGATTTAAATCTAAGAATTAAATCACAGAATACCCTGGGAAAGCTCCTCACAACCCTATTATAGGAGAAAAGTCCTCATTATAATTTGATAGAGTTCTAACAAATTTTATAAAGCCACAAAAATTACAAAACACGGATAAACCTTATTATATAAAAATATTTGCATCCAGCTTGAGATGGCTGAGTAGATAAAATGCCTTCTACAGAAATATAAAGATCTAAGATTGGATCTCCCAGAACCCACATAGGAAGCCATCTGTGGGGCTGAAGACTTGACTGACCAGTTGAGAATACTGGTAACACTTACAGAGGCCCAGCTTCAATTCTCAGCACCCACATGGAAGCACAGAGCTGTCTGAGGGCTCTCTGGCCTCCTTAGGCACCAAGTCACACACATGGCAACCAACATATATGCAAGCAAAACACCCATACTCACAATTTTTTCCTTAAAACTTTAAAACGAGTATGGTTACACATGTCTGTAAAATCCAGCATTATGAGCAGAAATAAGTAAGTCCTGGCCTCTCTGTCAAGCCCGAACTTCAAACTCCAAGTTCAGTGAAAAGATTCTGTCTCAAAAAATAAGATTGGACAGTAACAAAGTCAGACATCATAATATCAAACACTGGCCTCCACACATGAACACAATAATGACCACATATATACATGAATGTGTGCACAAACAAACAAACACACACAGGGATAGGAGGGAGGGGAGGGAGGGAGGGAGGGAAGGAGAGAGGAAAGGAGGGAGAGAGGTGAGGAGAGAGAAATGTGCTTATATGTTCTATAACAATAATAACAAAATGTAAAAACAGCCAAAATGTAAAATGAGAAGGTAAAAAAGCATATCACAGATGATTAATTACTTAAATGATCCAATAGTACAGAAGATAAATTGGTAAAAAGGATAATAACCAGAGAAACCTACAAGATGACCTTATTACATAAGAAAATGTACTTAACTAACACAGAAATGGGAGGACTCACAAAAATATTTTTTTTCATTTTTGCACATAAGCAAAGTTTTTAAATGTTTTTAATAAGCCAGGTATGGTGGTACATACCTTTAATCCCAGCACTCAGAAGGCAGAGGCAGACAGACTAGTATGTGTTCCGACCTATCCTTGACTCCAGAGTGAAACTGTTGGGGCATAATTTAACAAAAATTCCTACACGTAGCATGAGAACACCCTTAAAAGTGGATATGGGGAATCCAAAAGATTCCCCCCAAAATACGATAGGCTATTGATACTGCCTTTGGTTGCCTCCCAGAAGCGGAAGGGAGATCTCTATTGCTGAACATGCCACATATTTTAGACACAGGACCTGGACAATTACAACTAGACCTGAAAACCTTCTCCCTGAGGACTAGTTTTAATACCAAAAGATATCATGCAAGCTTCCAAAGAAGAAAAACATCCATTAACCCTTGTGAGCTGTGTCTATGAACCTCAACAAGGACCAGCATGGCACAATATTCCTAACAGTGCAAACATACCTTAGCAGTCATAACTTTCTAACTGGACTTAAGACCTACTCAACAAGAGAGAAATCATGCCTGGCACTGGAAATCTACCTACTTCAGGCTAGTGATGTCATGGATCTTTGAGGGGAACCTACAACCACAACTTTACTAAACCAGCATAGCTCCTAAGTACATTCTAAATATTTATCCTTATCCTGACAGGTCTCATCTCTCATTAAAAAAAAAAAAGTCTCTCTACAATAGAGATTGATACAGAAAACCACAACCAACCAAAACATAGAACAAGGGATTATATGGTGCCCAGCCCCAATGGATGGATCCCTAAGGCTCAGGAATCATAATGGAGGAGGAGTCCAAAGGCAGTAGGAGACAGAGGAACAAGAAGTTTGCTGTGAGATTATGTCTTCTAAAATGTCAGAGATGCTAGACCCGTGAAGTTTCATCAACATGATTGCCTATATGAGGCCTAATCAAGGATAACACTACAACGTCCTAACATGGAAAGGAGAAACCTCATGGGGACTCTGAGCCTAAACAAAGAACTACAGGCAACTAAGTGATGGGGGGGGGGGGGGGGGAGGAGAACTAGCCTTCCCTAGGAAGAGCTCCCAAACTGCTTACTGCTTATCTAATACCAAGTGGTAAGCCCTGAAATCGTGTGTGTGTGTGTGATTAAAGAAAAAGGTCATGAACTTCAGAGAGCAAGAGGGGACAAAGGAAGGACAAGAAGGAAGAAAAGAAGGGGAAAATGATGTAATTATATTCTAATTTCAAAAAAAAAGTAAAGCTCTTAACAAACTGAAAGATGTTAAGGGAAAATCAATACGCATGTGGGTCAGAGTTTAAACAGATACAATCTCTATGCAGGGAGACTTGGCAAAACCCATCAAAAGACAAAAATAGGAAACTCCTTAGCCCAGCGGTCTTACAGGTAGATATTGGAGATAAGCAGAAACACCATTGTAATGCACTTTATAGTAGCAAAAGAGAACATCCAAACCAGCACCTAATTGTTGCTTAGCCTTGAATTACATAATTATCTCACTGAAAAGCCAGGGACAGCAATGCTACATACATAGCTGAGGGGACAAAGCAGCTGCCCCATGATCACAATGGGAACAAGTGAACAGGAATAAGATGAAGGCAGAGAATAAAGAGGCAAAGGGTAGAACAGCACATACAGATCCACATGCAGGTTCAGGGAAAGGCATCTGGACAGATGCTCAGAACTCCCACTAAGGGCATCTACCCAACAGCCTTGCCTCCAGAAAAGAAAACAAGAAAAATAAAAAAGAATGAGCTTTTCATTATATTATGCAATACTTTATATTATACATTACATTGTCCTTGCAAAACAACGAGCAAATTTCATATTGTGTGTCCCTTAAGAGACAACTGTGTTTCTACACACTTCTTTCAGGCAGGATTTAGTCCTCTCTTATTTCTAAACAATTCTCATTCCTCCTAATGACTTTTCCTTCTAACCCTTCCTTTGCGTGTTCGCATCACAGCTGATCTTCCTCACTTCTGCAAATCCTTTAAATATGAAGTAAACTGTGGATGGTTTTACACACAAGACAATGGCAGCTGGCTTATGTAAAACCACTCTAGAAACTGCCTATTTGGGTCCTTCTCCAATTTAAGAATTCCAAGCCCAGATAAGCCTGCCTCAGAGACTGTCTTTATCCCACAGGCACCAAGTAGACCTCCAAGGACAGCTCTGACCTAATATCAGAGGGGTTTTTCCCTCCATTTAAACTCCAGCTAAATGGTTGAACTCAGTTACTCTGACTCAAACTCCTCTCCTGGCTGAATGATTCAACCTGGCTTCTCTCTTGACATCTGACTTTTTTGCTCTGTCTGGCCTCAAGCTAAGTCTGGCAATCTGTTGTGTTCAGATCTTCGGAGCCCCCTCATTCTCTGGCTCATACTGTCTTCACCTGTGCTAGCAGCTTGTTTTCTCTTCAACCTGTCTCCCAGTTCTGCCTTCTTCCTTCTTCTCTGCCTCTCTTTCCCTCTCCTCTTCTGAGTTGGGCAGATCCTATTCTGTCAAATCTTTCTGATTCATCACTTTGTCTGCCACTCAATTAGACATCACTTTCGAACATGGGAACTTCCTTCTACAAACTAACTTTACCCACATTGTTTGGGATTGAAGAAGTATGCAAAGTGCTGACGTGCTGACCACACCACAACTAAAAACAGAATTTTTCAGGAAATAACACAAGGTGGGTTCACAGTGTGATTAAATCTCCTGCAACAAATGGAGATAGCACATGGCTAAGTAATAATGCTGTATCAAATAATTATAACACAAGGCAAAGTTACACAAGAATTCTTCTGTTTCTAATAACTGAAAGTTTTCTAACAATCTAAGTGTAATATAAAATGTATAAATATCATCTTTTTTTATATTGGCTCAGAATACATTCTAAATGTAACATTATTTAAATCTTTCATTTTTTTTCAATGTGTAGACCAGGCTGACCTTAAGCTCAGAGATTCTCCTGTCTCTGTCTCTCAAGTATTTGGATTAAAGATAGGTATCATCATATCTACCTCTGAATTTTTGTACATATTCCTTGTTCTAAAATAATTAACTCTGAACACAATTCCTAACCTTATTGGAGATTATTCATGGTTCACGGGCCCATTCAAGGTCATATGTACAGGTCAAACAGTGTTAAGACTACCAGAGCAAATTCAATCACAAAAATATAAAAATTGAAGAATTAAAATGACCTTCTCTGGACACTTTAAAACAGAACAGGTCCTGCTGACTAGAAAACTTATGATTTTTATGCTGAAACATACTTTGTATCATTAAATACAATAACAATGTAACTTCAATCATCCAAATTAATTAATTCCTTTTCTTTAAAATGCCACCTGAAGATATGAACACCCCTTTTGCAGAAATGCATAAATACATGCTTTTAAAATATGTTCAATTTCAAAATCTATATACACGATCAGGGAGTTAATCACAATACAACTGAACTCAGTGTTTAACTGTGAGCTTTACAAAGGGTGTGACTTGGTTGAGTTAAATTGAGTTTCAGTTTGGTAATCTTAACATAGAAATAGGAAGCATGTAAAGTCAATGTACAAAGCACTATGTGTAATAAAACCATCACATGGCACAGAATAGCCAAGAACCTCCATAAATGACAGCCATCATCACTGCAACCACAAAATCTTTCATTCCTGAGACTGACATTGAACAGAGAATACATTTCAATCTGTTAAATCTCTGACTAAAAACAAACCTTGTCCGTAAACGTGTCATCATTTTACAAGAGAGTAAGTGACTTAGTAGTAATGAGCATACACAGTCTGAACTAAGTTAGTAGGTTGTTTTCGTACTCCCTGAGTCTCTTTAATAACTATGGACCGCTCTGGGTGGGCTCTGCCATGTCCCCTTGCTGGTAGCACTATTTGGGAGGGTGTAGAACCTTTGGGAGGTGGGGCCTGCTTGTCAGAAGTCAGTCATTAGGGACCTTTAAAACCGAGTGTCCTCAGGATTGTGCCGTTGGTTTCTGGCCTGCCATGAAATGCAGAGCCTCTGCCACACAACCCTGCCACAGCGAAGTGTGCTGCTCTGTCACGCCCTCCCCTCTGTGGTGGCTGAAACCATGAGCTGCAGTAAAAGTTACTCCCCTAAGTTGCATGTATGAGTTATTTATTGTGTCACAGAGATATAAAAGCAAGTAATATGTGAAAGATAGCAATTGAACAATCACTTCAGAAGCTAATTTCCTGCCATCCTCACATTCACACCAAGGGTCACAAAGAAAGGACAGCACTCTCCCCTATTCCCAGGAGATACACCCCAAGACACCCAGTGGCCCCTGGAAACCGCAGAGAGTACCAAGCAACGCAAAGAGAGCTTCTACATATATAGAACTACAGAAGCTGAAATGGATGTGTTTGCCACTCTTTTACATATTTTTGATACTTTTACATTTTCCACAGTAAGTAAAGTTAGATTGAATTTGGTGACATCAGCTCCCTGTTTCTCCTCTCTTAGGTCACGTTACATGAACGCTTTTCAGCTTCTCCTCAGCATCACCCAACTGCCCGCACCACTACTCCTGCTGCTCTGTGCTCTCAAGTCATTATTAGATAAAATGTTACTCAACATGGCACTGTACTGCTGCCAGAGTCACTCAAATGCTAATTCCTTTAGATCAGGAGTCAAAATTAACTTCACACTTCATTTGTTCATGCTAGACGGTAATCTGATGCTAGGTTTGATATTAGCCCTCATAGCGATCGCTATACTCTAGGTTTGCTGCTAGCGATCACTGTGCTCTTTAGTCATTAGTATGTACTCAGATACCACGCAATTGAAATATTTTGACTTCTATTATGGAAATTATCAGGGTATCAAAAAGTATAAAATAATGAAAAACAAATAGCTACCTAGTGTTCAGCCTTAATAATTAACTATGAGCCAGCAAGATGACTGCATGGCTAAGAGTATTTGCTGTGCAAACCTTGCTACCTGAGTTCTATCCCCAGACCCTCGTAAAGATAACAGAAGAGTTCTACAAAGTGTTCTCCACATGTACGCCACAGCACATGCACTGCATCATTCACAGATACACACACGTGAAGTTGAGGATGAGGATAATGATCATGATGAAGAGGAGGAGAAGGACCACCACTACCGCCACCTCCTCCTCTTCCAGTTCTTCCTCCTCCTCCTCCTCCTCCTCCTCTTCCTCCTCCTCCTCCTCCTCCTCCTCCTCCTCCTCCTAAGGGCTGACAAGATGGCTCAGTGGGTAAAAGTGCTTGCTGCCAAGGCTAATACCTTGAATTCAACTCTCCCTCTCTCCCTCTCTCCCTCTCTCCCTCTCTCTCTCTCCCTATCTCTCTCACTCACTCACTCACACACACACACACACACACACACAAAGTATATTCAATAAAATTTTTAGATAATTAATTAACTGAGAAATTTCCACTGGCCTCACCAAGTCGTTTGTAAGCAAATTCTAGATATCACTTAATCCTTATATAAGTCAAAATGTCTTTTTAAAAACCTGTATGTGTGTGTGTGTACATATGTACAGAGGAGACCTTGAAGGTCATTCTTCAGGTGTGACCCACGTTGCTTTTGGAGGTGGGTTCTCACTGGCCTGGAGCGTGCAATGCCAGCGAGTCCTAGGGGACCTGCCTTGCCTGTTCCTGCCTCGCCAGAGCTGGGATTATGCACTCACGCAGTCACACCAGGCTTTGTTTTTTAGAGTGGGTACTAAAAACTGAACTTAGGTCATAATGCTTGAATTCTAAAGCCTTTTAAATAATATCACTGCTTTAGAGAAATGATAATTCCTCCCTGAAACACCAGTCAGTAAATAGCTTTGTTATTTAATGTTTTAACGATCATTAACCTTTTTCCAGTTTCTATCACTTACCTGTTTAAGTCAGAAACCATCCACCCACAGTATGACAGGTAGCAGGGCTCTTCAGTCTCTTTTTCCTGAAGATTCCCTGCCTCCTCCATTTCTCCACTCACTTTTGTTCACCCCTTTTAGAGAGACAGAGTGTGATGAGAATTGAAAACATCCAGGCCTCATGTGTTGCCCAAAATCATAAATTCTTAAAAGCTACAAAGATTGCTTTAGCTTAATATTTTCTGGCTATCTACCAGTCTTCTAAAACAAATATTAAATCAACAGGAACCACATGTGTGCACAATGCACACACACACACACACACCACAAACACATACCACAAACACATACACACACATACTCTCTCTTCTAATATGTATACATACATAGTGTCCATTGATAACCTGTTCTCACAATGCTTTACCAGGTATAAATGGGCAGTTCTTCAAGACCTGTGACAATAAAAAGTTTCAAATGCCATGTGGTTTATAATCTAAATGGGTTCTTTTATCTTCACAGCCACCTACAATGTATCTATTCTCCCACTCAGTCAACTAAAGACAATGGCAATACTTGCACAAATATGAACAATCCATGTTTGCTGCCATTGTCTGTTTAGTTCCCACTGTTTAAGAATAACAACACAGAATCGATGCAAACTACAGAATATCCTTTCAGAAGAGAAACTCAGAATCTTTCTAAGGCTAGAAAAACAGTTAACAGACTAGGATGGACTGACCTGCTACATGAAATAGTCGGAAATCAGGAATCACCCATTCTGGCGTGCTAAATTTAGAGATTACATGACTATTGGGAATCAAGAAACCAAAGACAGTTTGCTTACCTCAGCATGCAGCCTGAATTATATAAATTGCATGAACTCATGGTGTCAGAATTTTAAGACAATAAAACAAATACCCATGGCCTTCAAGCCCATCAGGCCCAGTCTGGCCAAGAAGGACTACATTTTTCCCTGTTCCATTCTCCAGCAAGAAAACTGGTACTGTAGTATATTACCTTCTATTGGTCGGTCTAAGTCCAGAGAAGTTAATACTGCAATAGATCCTGCAAGCAATAACAAACTAACATGGACTTCTTTAAAGACTAAACAGAAAGAAGAACTCCCCAGTGTGCTGGTTTTCTTGTTCACACAGCCTGACATGACAACTATCTATCCTGTGGCTTCCAAATGTAAATTCTCAGGATTAGTGTGATTTTAAAAATATTAGCTTAAAATTCATATAGGAGCTTGCTATTTTCAAATCACTCACATTTCAAACCAAATGACAGATGACAAAAAGAAATGAAGCCAAGAGAAGGATGGCAAATTTGCATCTAAAACATGAAATTTATGAAACCAAAGTTTCAAAAGAGCAGAAATTATTCAAAATTGAATTTGTTACCCCCCCCTTAATGGCAAAGAACATAATAATAAAACAAGTCTAACAATAACTCTCCAGAAATGATACACTACAAGAACGTACAGTCACAGCACGGCTACCTAAGCTGGACAAATCTTAACTGTTGCCTAAAAATCCCACTGTATTAGAAGAGAAATAAATGTTCAGTATTAATAGTGCAAAAGCTGGCGTGCTCGCCTTAGTAACCGATTCAAAGCTACTCCAAGACGGCCTGTCACTAACAGCAGCTTAAAAGCAAGTTGTCTGAGAGTATCAAGCCTATTGAACATTCAAACCTTCAGGAGAAATTTATTGTAATTTGAATTTAATTTTGTTGAAATCAGTAACATTAAGGTAGTTAGAGTCTAGGGAAGAAAACTGCCGGATGGTGATGTAAAAGTACTCATAAGTGCGTGCGTGCGTGTGTGCGTGCATGCGTGCATGGGTACACACACACACACACATGCACATACAGAGAGAGAGAGACAGAGAGACAGACAGGGGAGAGAGAGAGAGAGAGAGAGAGAGAGAGAGAGACTGATTTCTGGATTAACTGAAGAGGCAATGATTTGCCCATTTTCAGGGAGCCCGTTTCACTGAACAGCATGCTGAGAGCCTTGGGGACATTTCTTGATTACACTGTATCTCACTGACATCATTGCCATTTCAAGTAAAGTGAAAAACATAGATCCTATAATTATACTGTATTTTCAGTACAGTTTAATGAAACAAAATTTGAGGAATAAAATGTGATACTTCTTGTGGATAACTATGTGAAAGCCAGGTCAAAATATAAACTGAAATTAAATTTTATAACACAAATAAGATTTGCTTCTTTATATGCAAATTGAGTGTTTTTGTTTCCCAATAAGAATGTTACTGCTTTCTGGATTACAAAAATATGCACACACATATATTATATGTTAAACCATTAAGGACCAGATGGCATTTAATTTCAATAAGCTGCTTAACTCACTCCAACTGCGATCTAGAATGTTCCAGTTATACTACGGATAGGGTTGTGACAGCATTCATCAGCTGAGGCAGGCTCATGAAAGCATTCAACTAGGAAAAGTTGGTAGAGAAGTGTAACTTAGAGCTGAGTTAGGCCCCACCCACAAGTGACACTGATATAGCTTAAATTACAACAATTTGTCCCCAAAGACCCAAGAGTGTTTTTTTTAAAAGTGAAAAGAAAAGTTCCTCCTGTCCCATAACTGGAGCTCTGACGTGAACAGGAAGCTCCCAATGCAGACATCACAAACCCCGAGACTCTTGTTCTCAGTCTTGCGATGATAGGGTTTTCTTTCCCGCTAGGTGACTAATTGAACGCTCCAGTTAGCATTTATTTTTTCTCTCCATTCAAAGTTCCTTGGAACTGGGTGAGTATCCTTTCTATCCTGGAACTAAACAGTACTGAGACAGAGTGGTGAAATATCTATATAGTTCTGGTACTAAGGAATCATTTTCCTTTCACTTTACAAAACCAATCTTCAAAAAAATATTTTTGAGAATATCATATAGATGTACAGTGAAATGTGGTCATATCTACTCCTGTTCCCCTCTCCAAGTCCCTCATTTTCTCTCCAATACATCCATATTAATTATCATAAGAGGTCATATTAGATGTGGGGAAGTTCCATAGGAACTCTCTTGAATCTCTGAAATTTTTAGGTAAATCTAAAACTATTTTGAGTCTACTCTCATCTACAGATTTTATAAGCTTGGTATAAAAGGATCTCCCTTCTATAAGTACTTTCTAGAACTACTGTCTTCTAAAACTATGTACACATAAGCTCTGAAACTTATATACCATGAATCACTCCCAAGAAGTGCATTCTGACATGACTTCTCATGTTTCTTAAAAATATATACTCAAAAAAAGATGGCAAATCCAAAAGTATTCTCCATTTCTGATATCTGAAAATTCTGAACTAATTTATAATTGCAAACCTAGTACTGGGGAGAGAAAAGCAGGAGAAGCACCGCAAGTTCGAGGCCAGCCTGACCCACAGAGTGAGGACCTGTCTATAACAAATACTCTAGGAGGTGGAACAGATGGCTATGCAGTACACAATGCTCTTGCAGAGGACCCAAGTTTGGTTTCTAGCATCCACAATGAAAAGCTCACAACTGCCTGTAATTTCAACTCTATGGCATTTTTACAGTCACTACAGGCACCAGATATGCACATGCCCATACACATACACATAATTCAAAATAGTTTTAATATCTTTAATTATAAGTTTTAAAAAAACTCAAGCCAAGAGGTGTACACTCACATGTGTGTGTGTGTGTGTGTGTGTGTGTGTGTGTGTGTGTGTGTAAACCTTTACAAAGGAACCAAAGTAATTAGATTAAAGAAGGTAAATATGGACCTTACTTATCACCCTGTGGTCTTGGGCAGAAACTAACTTAAGCCTCAATTCCCTTAGTAAAAAACTGGATTACTAGCACTAACCTGAGAAGAACAATCTAAGAGTTAAGTGTGACACTATGGTCAACAGTTTTGACACTGTAATCACAACATAGTAAGTGCTAAATAAATTGATCTTAAATAAATAAAAGTGTTCTTCAAAACCAGCTGTCTACTTTAAAAATGTTTCATGTAATATTCACATATGCATATAATATTGTTATGTGACAGACTTTTCCTGGGGAAATGTAATGCACAGGTCTACTTACCCCAGAAAGGGAGTCTATGGCAGACCAAAATATGGGTAGACCAAAGTCAACTCCACTGGAGACCATTCATGTTACAGTCTGACAAAGAATTTGCCTACATTTTAACATATTCTGAGACTATGAATGACTTTAAAGACAATGTACTAATTAAATCTAGTGGTGGAAATTTCAAGGTTGCACAAGATTACCTTGGTGTAACTTTGACTAAACAAGTGAAAGATCTGTAAGTGAAAGAACTTCAAGTCTCTGAAGAAGGAAATGGAAAAATCTTCCATGCTCATGGATTGGCAGGATTAATATAGTTAAAATGGCTATTTTGCCAAAAGCATTATACAGATTCAACGGAATACCCATCAAAATCCCAACTCAGTTCTTCACAGAGTTAGAAAGAGCAATTTTCAAATTCATATGGAATAACAAAAAACCCAGGATAGCTAAAACTATTCTCAACAACAAAAGAAATTCTGGGGAAATCAGTATCCCTGACCTCAAGCAATACTACAGAGCAAATAGTGTTAAAAACTGCACAGTATTGGTACAGTGAAAGGCAGGCGGATCAATGGAATAGGATTGAAGACCGAGAAATGAATCCACACACCTATGGCCATTTGATCCTCGACAAAGGGGCTGAAAACATCCAATGGAAAAAAGATAGCCTTTTCAACAAATGGTGCTGGTTCAACTGGACGTCAACATGCAGAAGAATGCGAATTGATCCATCCTTATCTCCTTGTACTAAGCTCAACTCCAAATGGATCAAGGACCTCCACATAAAGCCAGACACTCTGAAGCTAATAGAAAAGAAACTGGGGAAGACCCTTGAGGACATCGGTCCTCATAAAATTACAAAGTTTCTGTAAGGCAAAGGACACCATCAAAAAGACAAATTGGCAACCAACAAATTGGGAAAAGATCTTCACCAACCCTACATCTGACAGAGGGCTAATATCCAATATACACAAAGAACTCAAGAAGTTAGACCCCAGAAAACCAAATAACCCTATTTAAAAATAGGGTACAGAGCTAAACAAAGAATTTCACCCAAGGAACTTTGGATGGCTGAGAAGCATCTTAAAAAATGCTCAACATCATTAGTCATTAGGGAAATGCAAATCAAAACAACTCTGAGATTTCACCTTACACCAGTCAGAATGGCTAAGATTAAAAACTCAGGAGACAGCAGGTGTTGGTGAGGATGTGGAGAAAGAGGAACACTCCTCCACTGCTAGCGGGGTTGCAAATTCGTACAACCACTCTGGAAATCAGTCTGGCGGTTCGTCAGAAAACTGGGCACATCAGTTCCAGAGGATCCTGCTATACCACTCCTGGACATATACCCAGAGGATTCCCCAGCATGTAATAAGGATACATGCTCCACTATGTTCGTAGCAGCCCCATAAATATATAATAGCCAGAAGCTGGAAAGAACCCAGGTATCCCTCAACGGAGGATTGAATACAAAAAATGTGGTATATTTACACAATGGAATACGATTCAGCCATGAGAAACAATGAATTCATGAAATTCTTAGACAAATGGATGGAGCTGGAGAACATCTTACTAAGTGAGGTAACCCAGTCTCAAAAGATCGATCATGGTATGCACTCACTAAAAAGTGGATATTAGCCTAGAAATTTGGAATACCCAAAACATAATCCACATATCAAATGATATCCAAGAAGAACGGAGGAGTGGCTCCTGGTTCTGGAAAGACTCAGTGTAGCAGTACAGGACAAAACCAGAACAGGGAAGTGGGAAGGGGTGGGTGGGAGAACAGGGGGAGGGAAGGGGGCTTATGGGACTTATGGGGAGTGGGAAGCCAGAAAAGGGGAAATCATTTGAAATGTAAATAAAAATATATCAAATAAAAAAAAGATTCAGGCCGTGACATATATATTACAGGCTTTTGGGGAACCAATTCTCAGAAATAATTAGAAAGAAAAACAGCATGGCAGAAATACCTGCAGTTTGATCAGATAAGCCTGTGTGAAAATGGACTGAAGCAGCCACTGTTTTTTAAGAGATAAATAACACTGAAAACAGCAAACAGGACTGGAAGGATGGCTCAGCAGTTAAGAGGACTTGGTGCTCTTCCAGAGAGCACCAAGGATTCATTTCCAGCACCCACAGGAGCTGATCACCATCTGCAACTCAGGTCCAAGGCATCCAATGCTCTCTTCTGGTCTCTGCAGGCACTGCATGTCAGTAGTGCACAAACATTCATGCAGAAAAAACACCAAACTTATTTATAAAAATAAATTTTAAAAAATCTGTTAATTTTTTATCCACTTAAGAGAGGTAACATAGACATTCTAGGACAACAGAAAGGATGCCTTGGGAAACTCTAGGAACTGGCCAGACCCCATTTGTAGTCCTGAGGGTATGTATAGGTTTGAAAAAACCTTCTCTATAATAATAATAATGATAATAATAATAATTAATAATAATAATAATAGTGTCTCCAGACACCCTGCTGGCAAAGGACCCAACAATGCTGTTTCCACAATATTGTTTTCATGGTGCTCAGCCACTTGGGTACCCAAAGCCTGGGTACCCAACTAAAGCCTGGGTACCCAACTATGGTCCCAGGGTAGCTCAGCTACCATGGAAACTAAGAGCTGACTTTGGGATTGCGCATGTGATACAGGATTTGCAGACACACATAGTAAGTACAACAGTCACAAAGGTCATGGGCACTTCCACCCAGGTTTTTTTTTTTAATGGAAAGCTTGGAAAGCCAGACAATGTGTGACAGGATCAAGGTCTCTACCACAGCCTGCGAGGTAACACAGGGTGAGTACTGCAAGCTGGTGCCTCCAGGAAGTTGATTTTTACATCTTTATGTATAATAGTTAGAGGGGAAAACTGGTGAAAACATCTGTAGTGAGAGGAAATCAGAACTGACCAAAGAAAGTAAGTCTCCTCCAGACCCCATGCAACAGCCAACCCTGAAGAAACTTTTAGCTTAGCATAGCCATTAAGGACAGAAGGGAAGAGAGAAAGAGAGATCCCCACATCAACTAACTGTTGGGTGACACGGAAAAAGGGGATACATTTCCTCACTCACACATCCACACAGGCTGAGGTGGAGGGTGGACACACTCTCATTAGGTCTCTAACTCAGATTTCTCTCTCCAGAACTTGATGGCTGAATTTTAACTTTTTCTTCTCCTCTGCTAGCTGGAGCATTATTTTTAAAAAGAAAAAGCTTCATTTTGGAAGTTGTACTTTTCCTCACCAGAAACAGAAGCTTCAGCTATATGGGCATGGGAACACACACCAAAAACAAATGAATTTTTCATACTTTCCCCATGATGTTCTGACTGAGGTAAGGATGACTGAGGTAAGGATAAGGCATTTTAGGCACTACTTCCAGAGCTCCTCCTCTCACGGCTGGCAAATGGAAAGTTTGAGCCTATGTTTCAGCTTTCCCTGGGATCTGATCTGCCATCTACGCTTCATACAAGCACAGCAAAGCAGAGTATTAGACATGCACCAGAGGAAACCATATTCTCAAACCAGCTCTCGGGCTGGCTGGAAACACTTTTCTGACCTAGAAATAGTCATTTTTCCAGCAACATTCAAAGTTTCTCTAATGTTGTAATCATTTAATAGCATTAGCATATTAATTACAAAAGAAAGCAATAAGGCTCCTAGCCTCAAGCTTTAACAAGTCAGACCACAGCTCTCTTTTGACCACATAATAATTAATATTCAGACTCCTGCAGTAAAAGATACAAGCAGAGCCTATGTACAAGTAAAAGCAACCTAAAATCTGAAGACTATTAACATTTGTATTAATCAACATATACAATGTTCAACCTCATTTGCATAATTTAGCCTTTTAGGCTTCAAGAGAAGACTACCTTGATAACTCTTTGCCAAGGAAAAAAATAAACCCTGACAGCCCTGTGTTCAGTCACATCAATTCACCCTCGAGCTCATGTACAAAGACAAGGAATTAGATACCAGGGAAAGGAAGGTTCCACAGATACAGGATTTGCATAAACTGCTTAAGAAAACTAGATTGACAGGCGGGGTCACGTAACAATGAGTACGTTCTTCCTATATTTGGAACAGGCCTGGACTTCCTTAACTTTAAACCAGAGTATCCTATCATCACTGAGATACTGCAGCTTAGGCCCCTCTACAACGCTCACTCACCATTTGCTGTGTCCAGGGAAACACAGAGTAGACAAAGCAAAACAGATAATACTGGGATTGAGTTTTAAGGCAAGAGAAAGGAAGGGTCTGTGTGTGGCAAGGGATAAGGGCTTTGGAAAAACATAACTGATATGGACAGGAAGCATATGAATAAGCTTTGTGAGTAGAAGAGAAGGTAGAAAAATTAGTTTAAAAACAGTACAACAGGAAACAACAGGTCATTTTCACTTCTGGACAAGACAAAGGCACCGCTTTTGCGCTTACTACTAAAAATGACATGGCTTCCTAAACAGTAAAGTCCATATATCATTCCCAATACCTGTTAAAGTCAGAGAAAGTAACATCATGAGCCAATGAAGAGTACAGAGTATGCGTTAAGGGTAGAAAACTAAGACCGAAGGTGTTCTTGCAAAGGTAGCGCAGGAAGACAGAAGAAGGCATATAGTAAAAGTAGCAATTAGGAAGATGGAAAGGTACTCTCTGGCCCCAGAAGAGCCTACTACAGATACCAAATAAAAACTGGATTCTAGGAGAACTGTAATTACACCCACCTCTAATCTTTCCTACTCAACCACTCTGCTTTCAATAGAAATGGCAAAAATAATGTTTCTCCAGCAGCTCCACTTCTAAAATAATCAATAACTTAGATTTTAAAAAGCAGCTGGTACCTAAGAAACAGGGGAGACATTTAAATGTTACCTTGCCTTAGTCAAATTTTCTCAACAGGAACCTGCCAGGTTCTGGAATCCAGTCTGGCTCAATGCCAGACTTACCTGGTATCCCAGGATCACTGAAATCACACAGTCCCTGGCTAACTCTAGGCCTAGGGTGTTAGGGCTCAGAAACCTGCACGCTGAACAACTTCCTGCTGACTAACTGACTCAGCAGAAAGTTGTTCAAATTAAAGTTTAAGTCTGGCTCTGTGGAGAATTTGTAAAAGTAACTATCTCACAAATAAAACTGAGCTATCAGTGGGGTGGTTCGCAAGGCGTAAGACACAGTAGAATTACCCAAGGTAGTTTTTAAACAGACTAACCTCTGAGACTCACCAACTAAACTGGGTTCTCCAAGGGTAAGCAGAGGACAACGACATGCCCTAAGTGGGTGGACCCCTGAGACCATGAGGACAAGATCAGGTACTCAGATTAGATGCATCCTAGTTATCATAGAGAGAAGGCATACAGGAAATAAAAATAAAAGCAGTAAGATTTAGAAACTGCATAACTTCTTCAACAACATGATATAAAGAAAATTAAAATTTTGCATTGACCCCCACAAACACACACACCAAGGAGGAGCTGTGTAAAAACCACAAATTCTTATTCCAGGGATTGAATTTTTCTGATACAATCATCACAATGTTTAATTAAGTATAACATGACTGTCATTGTCAATAATAAATCCCAAGCTTGAGCAAGAAAAATTCAGAAAATGAGCATGGCAATGTGTGTCTCTAATTCCAGGACAGACTCAGGAGGCCGAGCCAGGAAGCAGGCCTGAGCAACCATGGGACGCTGTTTCAAACGAGGGAGGTGGTCAGCAGGGAACGAGAACTCTCCGTGAAGAAGGTAAGATGGAACCGCATGCTTTAGTTTTGCTCCCTCTTAAGATCCTATTAAAACTGTGAAACTGTTGCTTTTGTGTTGGCATGCATGGTACCACACTCATCCTGAAGACTCCAGGAGGATGGAGAAGGGGGCAGACACAGTGTCTCGGCCTAAAGTGGATACCAACTGTGAGTATTCAGATGAACCCACATTCCAGATTGCTCTTCCTGCTTCTTCCAGACATGCTTCCTACTACTGGGGCACTGGTGTCCCCTACTCCTTTCCTCAACTCCATAGCATCACTGGCCTCTTTATGCAGAGCTCACTATCAGAAAAATCGTATTGATGGGCAATGCAGAACCAATGATTTCTGGAATATACTGAAAATGATAACTCTTTCTAGAGTTTGCTGAGTGGCAAGAGGCAAGGAAGAAATACTGTGTTAATCACACATTGAACCTCCGTCCTAACCAATGACTTTAAGTAGCACCAGTCTTTCTTATGGACTTTAGCATATTCTCCCTTGCTACTATCAAGAAGAAGTATGACAGGTAAAGTAAACCAACAGTCAGAGTTCTCAAATGGCACTTTATATAACCAAAGGCAATTTTCTTGGTCACATTCGACCAGCAAGAACATGAAAGGTGACATCTTAGTCTTTTTCTGCAGCATGCAAGAGATATGGGTGAACCAGGAACAGGATGTTACTCAGAAAAAAGGCCAGAACTTAATCTTGATCATTTAATCCCATGCGATATGCCCTGCTGCACTAAAAGACATAGGAAACTTCCTCCAATTTCAAGTACAAATACGCCATTAGCTTTGTGGCACATTAACTGTAAAGGCAGCAACTTATATACATATACAAAAGACCTTAACATAAGATTCATAGCTGAAGATGTAGTTCACAACCTACCCCATGAAAAGCACTAAAACAAAGCCCTTCCAAGTGAATAAAAGGACACTAAACCATAAACAGGATGCATACCAGTAAGGGAACTTCAGAAGAAGGAAAGACCTTATACACAGGATTTTGTTTACATCTCTTTTTCCTTTTGTTTCTTCCAATCCAAAAGACAACTGAGTAAAGCAATAACTTAAAACTGTCTTGATGTGCACACAGTGTCTAAAGAGTATTTTGTATTAAACAATAATACAAAGGAAGAGATGGAAAACATGCTATACAAGAATAATGACTTTGCATGCTGCTAAGATTAAGCTAGTAATGACCCATTCATTAGCAATTATACTCCCTAAATGTGCTTGCTAGTTTTTATGTCAACTTGACACAGAGTAGTCATCTGAGAAGACAAGCTCTCAACTGAAAAAAACTGTCCCCACCAGAGTGGCCTATAGGCAAGTCTGCAAGGCATTTCCTTAATTAGTGAGTGATGTGGGAGGTCCCAGCCCAATGGGGGCACTGCCGCTGGGCACACCGTCCTTGATAGTATAAAAAAACAGACTGAGCATACCAGTAAGCTTAACTCCTACACAGCCTCTGTATCAGTCAGTTCCTGCCTCCAGGTTTCTACCCTGACCTCTCAGGATGGTAATCGATAACATGTAAGATGAAGTAAATCCTTTCCTCCCCAAGTTGATTTTGGTTATGACGTTTTATCATAGAAACAGAAGCCCTAACTAAGACATTAGAGTAACCACAAAATAACAAAAAATAAAATTAGTGTTTCTCAAGACTTGATGGAGCTGTTCACAGTGAACTCACAGTAAGTGTTCCCCCAGACAACCTAGCTGGTGCACCCATGAATTCACCGTGGCTGTGATTGCATGCACAAGGCCTGCACAAGGTCAAGCCAACCATATTCCCAACATGGAGGGGGAGGGCTTCACAGAGTCCCCAGCTAAGGAGCTATAGGCAGTAGATGACTGCTGGGAGAAGAGTCAGACTTCTCTCTGGATGCGGCCCCTCAGAAGCTGCTCATGCTCCCGTGGGTGACACTGCATCCAGGAACATACTGGCAGCACCAAGTGGGCTCAGTGAGTTTAAAAAATAGTCCATGGAGCTGGGAGGGAAAGTGGTGGGGTATGGAAGTAACTGGAAGGAAGGGAGGGAGGGACAAATATGAACAAAATACATTATATGAATTTATAAATTTCTCAAGCAGTAAGATTTTTGAGAAAAGAACATTTTAAGTGGTATACACTAGAAAATATCTACCAGAAAAGTTGCAATGCCCCTGAGCCATTAAGCTAAGACTACATGTAGAAAACTACACAGAAGAATAAAGATATAAAAAGGTTTGAAAAACAGAAGACAAATGGCAAAACAGCAAGTATAAACTCTGTCTTGTCAGGAACTACATTCAATGTACATGGATTAAATTTTCCAATAAGCAATTCCTTGGCAGCACGTGTGCCATTCACAAGAGACACCTTCAATGTAGTCAAGTACTATGTCAGGTCATTCTGTCATGGACAAACCAGATTTACCACAGGTCCCACTAGACATTATCTAGTGGCCTAGGGTCTAACAAAACATCTCTCAGAAGCCATTCTCACCATTAAGCAGCACATGACCCTATAAAGATACAAACAAGTTCTAAGTAAAAGACAGAAAAGACATACCAGAGCAAAAAAGAGAGCTGGAATGGTGATCTCAACATACAACATAGTAAAATTAAAAAAGAGTTACACATAGTGAGTTCCAAATCAGCTGGGATATAAAACAGCATGCTGCCCCAAAATACACCTCTCGTGTGTGTGTGTGTGTGTGTGTGTGTGTGTGTGTGTGTGTGTGTGTGTGTCTGTGTCTGTGTGTGTGTGTGTGTGTGTCTGTGTGTGTCTGTGTGTGTGTTTTCACACGCGTGCCAGGTACAGTGCCACACAACTGGAATCCCAGGGTTTGAGAGATGAAGGAAGGGGGCCTGACAAATTCTAAAACTACCATAAAATTAAGTGTGACTTTATATTTAAAAAAACACATGCACACAACAAAAAGATTAACATTATTGACAAGTTTTTAATACTGGCTCTCAACTATTAAGCAATATGTGTAATTTTACTTAATTGGTACTTCCACCCATAAAGGAACCAACTTGTGTGATTCATGCCAACTCAACACAAGTAAAAGAGTAAAGAGAGATGTGATTTATTATATCATTTACCTTTGGACAAAGAACCAGGAAACAGAGAAGTTAACATTTGATACCATATTCTTTATATCAGGCTGCATTGTCTAGTTTCAGGATTCATGAAAATTTAAACTCTATTTTCTTCCTACAAATGGGAGGGGTGTGAGAGAGATATAAAGATGGAGGAAGAGGGAGAGAGGGAGAGAGGGAGGAGTGAGGAGGGAGGGAGACCAGATCAATCTTCCTCAAGGACTCTCCATCCTATTTCTGAGACAGGTTCTCTCATGAACACACTGCTCAGGGATGAGGCTACAGACAGCGACTGGCCAGTGAGCCCTCAGGGACCCTCCTGTACTATTTCCCCAGTGATAACAGCTAGATGCCATACTACCAGTTTTTTACCTCAATGTTAAAGATCTGAATTCAGGTCCTTGGGCTTGATTCACAAGCTCTTTCCTGAGTCATTTTCCTGGTCCCTCTAAGGTATATTTTAAAGCTTACAGTCATACTAATAATTTTGGTTTTGGCAAAAATTGCATTTAGTCATCCATTTTTTGGCCTGAATTTTCTTTGCATCACCTACAACTCCCAGTTTTTATTATCTTACTTGAAAGGATCAGTATCAGCTCAGGATACTCCAAGACCAAGGTCTTGGTACAAAGGAGATTTATTTGCCCTAGAGGAATAAAGGGCAAGGAAAAAGAGACAAAGACAGGAGACAGAGGAAGGGGGGATGAAAACAAGGGAGAAGGTAAGAGGTATTTATCCTGGTGAGGACAAATGTGCCATATAAGAAAATAGCAATTTATAAAGCTGTTAGAATGAAGAGCTTAATTTCAGTTAGGCATGCTAATTGAGTGAGCCAAAGGGGGCTTCTGACTGTTGGATTTCAGCATTTAGATAGCTCGACCTCAGTAGTCAGCCCAGGAGGAGGAAGTGACCAAATAAGGGAACAAATCTGGGTGGCTAGCTTTAGAAATGTAATCTAACACTTTTCAGCCAGACAAAGGGAAGCAGGAAGCAGGGCAAGGTTTGCTGGAGCTGGCCAGAGTCCTTTTATTACTAACTTTCTTATAAAAACTTTGTACTGACAAAGTACCTCAGGAAACACTTGCTATAAAATGCAAACTATGTGTAATTAAAGCATTGGTCATATGTAAATAACTAAAATTGAATATGTATAAAAGGTTATTTTTAAATGTTCTTAATCATACTTACAGTAATTATTAAACATTGAAAGGAAAGTTTTCATATAACATATAGTTGACTCAACTACTCCAAAATACCAATAAACTAATGAATTACACCAATTGATTTTGACCAAAGTTTTCTAGGACCTTCAAGTTGTGCTTGAAGTAGTAGGGAGAACTATTCTGAACAAGTGCTCTCAAGAGGAGAGCTCCTGCCAGGATGCCTAGGTTTTAGAAGCCAAGCAAACCACACATAAAAAGTTGTCACTGTCTGAGCTCCTGTTCTACCACTCCTTGGGTTTCCAGGTTTTTGCAAAGACTCAACAGGGTTTGATCAGTACAGTGAGCTGAACGCCAGCCTCTAAATCCTGTCCAAGTCTGAATCTGCAGTCCCAGTGAATCTTACATATTTGGGGAAAGGATGTTTTATAAATATGAATATCTTAAAATGAAATTATATTGAATTCAATTGACTCTAAATCCAAAGATAACTGTCCTTTATAAGAAATATGGAGGGCTGGAGAGACAGCTCAGCAGTTAAGAGCATTGGCTGCTCTTCTAGGGGTCCTGAGTTCGATTCCCAGTAACCACATGGTGGCTTACAACCATCTGTAATGGGATCTGATGCCCTCCTCTGGCACACAGGTATACATGCAGATAAAGCACTCACATACATAAAATAAATAAATCTTTAAAAAAAAAAAGAAATATGGAAGACACAGACGAGAAAGAAAAGGGCATAAGAACACAATGCCAATGATTGAAGCCAATATATGAGCCTATAACCACTGAAGACTCAAAAAAAAAAATCCTCTATTCTTTGGAGGGAGTGTGGCAAATCTGTTATCTGGTTTCAGAGCTTTGTCCTCAAGACAAACTGTTTGAAAACAACCCACCTTATGAACATTTGTTGTCTTAGTCTCTCAAGCACTCCCTGCACCAATTCAAATAGCTACTTATCACAGCACCTGCATGTGTACCACCCTTCTAGAATTTCCCTCTACTTCACTGTCGTCCCACACTTCTGCCTGAGAGTCACCCTTAGATGTTGTTATGTGTGTCATCTACTCTGAAACTTTCATCTTTAGTAGCAAATGCAAGTTTTTGCCATTGTTGCTGTTATGTGATGGACTTCTGGAGCAGACAAATTAACAGGGTAACATGTATGCTACCCCAATACATGAGAGACAGTAGGATAAAGCAGGCTCTTCCATACGAGAAAGGCCCATTCTGTCCCTGGATATCAAAGAAGGAAACAGAAGTGCTACTGAAGTACAGTCTAGACAAAGGAAAGCAGACATTTGGAGAGTCAGTGCAACACGATGTGATTGATAAAAACTAAACTGGTAAAAAGTGGTAATTGCATTAAAGGTTTTTGTTACATTTGTTTATTTATTGTATGTATATGTGCACACCCACCAAAGTGTGTGTGTGTGTGTGTGTGTGTGTGTGAGAGAGAGAGAGAGAGAGAGAGAGAGAGAGAGAGAGAGAGAGAGAGAGAGAGAGAGAGAGACATCTGAATATGTCACGTCTTGTGTGTGGCAGTCAAAGGGTAACCTGGGATATGTAGTTGCTAGTAGGTGGGCTCCAGGGTCAAATTTAGGTTATCAGGCTTAGCAGCTGGCACCTTTACCAAAATTAACAACCTCACAGGCATGTCTTTAAACTCAAGATCAACTTATAAATGATCGTCATTTTTCCTGTTTTAATTACACAGAAAAATAAATAGAATTATGCAGAAAATCTGACAGCTTAGATTCCATCCAAATCTCACAGCCCCAGGTATTTCTAGCCCTGAAATCCAGTTTTAGGCTGTATATGGCCTAACCTTGCCTGATCCTTCTGATACTGCAACATCTGTGCATCCCTGAAAGATCAACAAAGGAAAGAGAATGCAAAACAGAACAAAAACCAGCTTGTGGGACCCGGGTAGATGTTCCCACACGGAAGCCAGGAAAGGACAGAAGAACAGCAAAGCAGGGGCAAAGAGATAGCTCAGAGGGTAAGGGCACTGGCTGTTCTTACTGAGAACCCAAAACTACAGGGAGGCTCACAGCCAGCTGTAACCCCAGTTCAGAGGACAGACACCCTCTTCTGGTCTCTGCAGGCACTGCGTACACATGATCCACAGAAATACATTATGGCAAAATACACATAAAACAAAAGTCTAAAAAAATTAATTAATTAAAAAAAAGACTGAGTGGGAGAACCAGGGTGTCGCCCACAAGTTAGGGTTCAGCAGTGGAGAGTGTACTGCAAAGGACCCAGGACGCCCTCACATTTGTACTACACTGCAGGACACTAGCTCGAGGAGACGTGCCCATCTGCCAGCACTTCTGAAATCACTGAGCAAACTGCTCATAAATCAAGGTCTGTTTTTTACATTACAGAGCCACATTTTGCAAATGAAAAGCTCACCTCTCCCTCAAATCCCCAAACTACATCATCAGTAAATCCTGAAGTTCAACCTACACCACTTCCTGAATCTGTCTCCTCTCCACAGCCATCCCTGCAATGCAAGCTTCCTCAGCCTTCCGTCGGACTGCAAGAGCTTCCTGTCACGGAAATGAAGGGTTCTTTTCTGAACTCTGAGTAAACTCTTGTGTATCTATTTAAATCTCTCCATGGCAGTGTGGTGCTCCATCACCCACCTTTCTGACTCTGCCTGGCCCACAGTCCTGTGGTTCTGGAAGGTTCTCTCATTCACGCGGTAACCCTTGCTCATTCCCACAGGACCTCTGCACTCACTGTTCCAGTTTTTCAGCTCAGCCACCTTTCCAGCCAGGTCAGCTTGAATGTCTCTCCCTAGGTAAGGCCTTGAATGGACACACTAGGAAATGTATCCCCACCCACAACCACTTCACCCCTCTTATCTCTCACAGTTAGAAAATGCCAGAGACTACCTTTCTTCATTCAGCTCTCAATGCTTGTCTTCATTCTTTTCATTCAAAGAAACAACATATTTTCAACACTTAAGTGCTGTATAGAGTCAAAACTAAAATGCAGCAACTTACTCAAGCCCTGCGAAGAGAGAGACGGGAGACACCGAGACATAGACTGGGATGCCCATTCAACAGGCTGCCAAGCAATCCCGGAGGAGATGACAGAAGCACTTCTACACTCTGGGAGTGAATTATTTATCACAAAAAATTTAAAGACAGGAGAAAAATTAAAAATTGAAAGCACATTTCCCCTTCAAAAATCTATAAAAATTCTACTGTTCCTATTTAAAAGGAGCATGTACAATGAATGACTAGAGATACACTGGCCAATGCTGACGAGTAACTCCAGAAGGATATATCAAAACCAGAAGCACGTCAACTTCTCATGAAGTCTGGACTATCTGATGATTGCTACTCACAAATAATTCTAAATTAAAAAAATTATAACAAAAATCATGCATTTTGAATGAGTCAATGTATTTTTTCCAAAATGAAACTAAGAGGTATTCATATCTTAATTTTATGCACTCAAACCTGATTGGCAAAATTGCTGTTGGCACAGAAGGAATTCACCAATAATCATCACCCAACAGATCAGATCATACCTGGAGCTTTTTAAGAACTGTAAGTTAGAGTTTACCAAGCAAGTTAATGTCATATTTTGGAGGCTACATTTCTTACCAACATAAACATCTTTTTTTTATTTCACTTTCACCAAAATTATATAACCAATCTGTAACCACTGCATTTCCATCTTTTAAATCACTAGTAAGACAGCTCGTATTTTTTTTTAAGTGGAAAAAGCCTTGCCTGCCGGCCTGCCTGCCTTGTTTGTCTGACTGATTGGAAGATGAGGTCTTACTAGGTACCCCTGGCTGCCCTGGAATTTGCTACGAAGACCATGTTGGGCTTGAACTCATGGAGTTCCCTTGCCTCTGTCTTCCAGAGCTGGGTTACTGGTTCTTCCTTGCTCTTTGGTAAGGAAGCATAAGAGGTCAACTAGACACAAGTTAGCATCATCTGAGATGAGGAACCTCAACTGAGAAAAGCCCTCGGTAAAACTGACCTGCAGGCAAACCTGGGATTTTCCTGATTAATGATTGATGCGGAAAGACCCAGAACGCCGCTGTGGGTCATGCTGTACTTGCACAAGTAGTCCTGGGCTCTGTGAGACAACAAACTGAGCAAGACACGAGGAGCAAGGCAGCAGCAGTGCTCCTCAGTGGTCGCTGCATCAGCTCCTGCCTCCAGCTTCCTGCCTTGAGCTCCTGCCCTGACTTCCTTTGATGATAAACTGATATGAAAGTGTAAGTGAAAGAAATCCTTTCTTTTACAAGTTGCCTTTGGTTGTAGGGTGGTGCTGTTCTTGTTACTGTTGTTTAATCACTGAAATAGAAATCCAAACTAAGACAGTGTCCTTTCATGTCCTAAACACCTAACACCATTTTCTCACCCACTAGGTCTATTAACCTCCCTGTCCCCCTGCCTCATCACAGCTATAGCAGAAAAGTACAAGATATCTAATCAAATGAAGTTTGTAAATAGCACATTTTCTGCAAAAAATGACCAGAATACTATCATTTAAAACTATATGAAATAAATTGTACATGTTTTCAACCATCCCTAAAACACAACCCAATTTCCTTCTCACGTTAGGGTTAGCATAATCTCCACCCAATGCCCCACCCAGGTTATTATGCTACTTCCCAAGTATGTCCTATTCCATCTGTGTCTACATAACCTACCAAACTCTTCCTCTATCCTTTATCTGCTGAACAGGGCCATTTCCCCAAAATGAGATCAAATGTCATTCTTTATCAAATTTTGTCTAAATATCTGTAACAATATGATTTTACATACAATATGATTTTATTAAATACAGATTTTACCCGGGTGGTAGTGGCACATGCTTGTAATCCCTGCACTTGGGAGGCAGAGGCAGGCGGATTTCTGAGTTCGAGGCCAGTCTGGTTTACAGAGTAAGTTCCAGGACAGCCAGGACTATACAAAGAAACCCTGTCTCGAAAAAACAAAAAAACAAAACAAAAACAAACAAACAAAAAAAACAAAGACAGATTTTATTTGCCCCACTTAGAGATTCCTTAGCATCTGAAAAGGAATCTCACTATGCAGCCCAGGATTTTCCTGCCTCTGCCTCCCATAAGCATCCTGTAGACTCTCAGGAAACTATAATTATAGCTAGTTCACCCAAATCTCTTTTCTCACAGACTATAAAATACAAGTCAGTGACTCCTGGTTTCATTTCCATCTTCTACATAAGTACTACACATGTGACATGAAATACACATGCTCATACTCATATATACACAGATCTAAACATAATAAGCATAATTGAACATAGCAAGTACCATAATTATATATATATATAAAAAAGTGTGTGCACTATGAAAAACAATCAGATAAAATAGAGTATTTGTTACATCCCACCACCTTTAATCAGCAGGCAGAGAGGCAGGTGATCTAAGGCCAAGACAAGAAACCCTAGGAAGGGGAGGGAGGGTAGGGTAGGGAAGGGGAGGGTAGGGTAGGGGAGGAGAGAGAGGAGAGGAGGGGAGGGGAGGGGAGGGGAGGATCAAACCCAGGGCCTCTGGTACATGCCAGATAAATATTCAATACTCCCCAATCCAGCAACTACTCTATTAAGTGAATAAGGAAATGCTGGGTCTTCCTACATGGCTTACCTGACCCCTACTCCACGCTACTCTGCAGTTATTCAATCTCCCTAAAAACCAGCTCTTATTAGACCACAGAGCCTTCACCGAACAGTGTCTCATGAATTAAAGCCTCAACTCTGCATTGAATCCATTACAACATGATGTCTCCCTCTTACCTGTATATTCCCACATTGGAAATGTCATTTTCTATCATCTTAACCCTCAAAATCCTATCTTCCAATGCTCAGTGATTACTCTTTCCCTCACAAACACAAAATAGTGTTTTCTAGTATTAGAACTCTCATAGTAAAAAGAAGCACATATACAGTTATAATTAAAATTATTCCTCATCAGCCTGTCTTTACTATACAGTATCCTTCCAAAGCCCTGTGTATTGAACCCTTAATGTCTTCCACTGAGCAGTAACTGGGTCATGAGGAGGTTAATCCATTGGTAATTTCATATTCAGTGGGCTGTTAGGAAATGGGACCTATTTGGAAGAAAAGAATAGGGACTGTCTTTGAGGGGTTCATTCTCTCTACAGGTCCAGAAACTTGTGATTGGAATATTTGAAACCATGAACCCAAATAAATCTCCCCTCCATTTTTAAAGGTTAAGTATTTGACACAGGATTAAACTCTAACACAACTATGAAATGTGTTCCATGTTCCCTATGAACAGGACCCACAATTATTTACTTGTCTCTTCTTTTTATCTTACTTTTATTCATAATTATATACTTAATTTTATATTTCCCTCCGGGCAGACTTGGAGGGAAATGAGGAAAACATCTGAGGAGCTCAAGAGCTGCAGTGAGAACACGGAGTCTGTGGGGTGCTGTGGGCAGATGGGGTAGAGGGGTGCTCTCCTGAGCTATGATGAACAGTCTGCCGTTAGGATGCACACAGGCACAGTATCAGACTGTCCACTGGCAGCACTGTGAGTGGCATCCTAGTCTTGCCATTTCTGGACTCAAAGCACTCTACGGCTTCCACACTGCTTGTGCCATCTTTCACCTTCCCTAAGACCACATGATAGCTATCTTGACCTCTCAAGCTTCGGAACCATTTGTGATTGGTCTTGCACTTGGCATGGACGCAATAGATACCAACCCTATATGAAGTTCTCCTCCTCAAGCCTTTCCCTGTAGACAAACTTGACACCAGTGCCACTGTGGCACATGAACCCTGGAATTACCCTATAACAACACCATTGCTCTCTGAGGCTCAGAACAAGTTTTCCACTATCTCTTGAACCTTGTCTCCAAGCAGCTTGGGAAACACAGACCAAGGGTTCGTCATCAACTGTAATATCAAAGAACATGGTGGAGGGGCTACAGGGACACACAGTACATACTACTTTTACAGAAGCTGGAGTTCAGCTTCCAGTACCCATGTCAAATGGTTCACAATCTCCTCTAACTCTAATTCCAGGGGACTCAAGGCCTCTGGCCTCCATGGACAACAGACACATACATACATACATACATACATACATACATACATACATACATACATATAATTGAAATTTTTAAACTAAATCTTAAGAAAAAAAAATGGAGGAGTTGACCATGGCTGTCAGCAAGTGGCTATAGGGGACAGCAACATCTCTACTTATATCTTATTGCCCCTATCAAAAATGCTGTCTAGTACAATATCAATACTAAATATCTAGAAAAAAGGACTATGAGCATCAAAAATAATAAAATATGCCTGCGGTAGCAGTCGAATCTGAAGGCCTTACATACTCCAGACACTATGATGGGCACAATACATATATAATATTCCATTTGTTCCTCATAACAGCTGTATGAAGATACTACTACAAAATTACCAGAAATATCTCAGATTTCACAACATATATATATGCTACTCACATATGGAGAATATCATATACTCATATATGGAGTAACATCAATGGAGAAGAAATAACTACTCTAGCATTTCTCCCTAGAGAAATATATATCAAATTTTATTCATTTGCATTCAAAGAAGTTTCTTTCTTTAAAAATCAGTTTATTCCTCTTCCAAATTTAATTCAGACTGCAGAGAAAGAATTGTAGAAGAAGAAAAAGATTTAGTTTACAACATACAAAAGTTGGAGGGGGACCTGGGAGGTGTGGCTCAGTAGGTAGAAGGCTTGCCTAGTATGCACAGAGCCTGGGTTGGATCCCTGCCACAGCATAAACCAGTTTTGCTAGAGATGGAGAATCAGACACTCAGGGCAATCCTTGGCTACACAAGCAATCTGAGACTGTATGCATGAGAGAAAGAAGAAGACAGACAGAAAAAAGCAATTTTCTACTTTTAGAAAACCATTTTTAACATAACACAAATATAACCTTTGTATTCTAATCAATTCTAATCTATTTTCTGGGGGAAACCTCAAAACTGGGTGGAAAGGACTACAGTTATTAACTATGAAAATTCTGCAGGTCCTAATGGACTTCTTCCTTTTACTCCTGTCTTCAACTTCACTGTTCAGTAGTCTAAGGGCAAGCTGAACAAGGCACAGAAGCAAATTAAAAGTACAATCTAAAAACTCATCTGCTGTAGCCTATCTTACTATCCAGGACAGACCTGTGTTATATAGTCACTTAAAATCCCACATCACTTTCAAGGAGAATGACATCCTTGGCATAAAACCCTGAGTGTTTTACTTCATGTTTTGGCTCTCATTATTTTGACTATAGTATATCTGAATATTTTAAACTTACTTCTAACCAAAATCTAAGGGAAGACCATTATAACATCTGATTGCAGGCATCTTTCTAAGCAAGAGCTAGCTTAAAAACATTGCAATTACAATTAATTATTTTTAGGGGTATAGTTGGTACTTCCTACAGATTAAATACATGATGATAACATGCACAGAATAAGTATTTGAAAATAAAGTTGCTATTAGTTTCTTAGATACTTTCAAAAATCTTGTTGATCCTTCCTTGTACCCAACCTCCACAAACACCTAGCAATACTCCTACCAACCCTACCAATGACTCAGTATGAACTGAATACCTGGTTTCACCTACATATTTGTGCTTGGCTATATTCTTTCTTTCTTTCTTTCTTTCTTTCTTTCTTTCTTTCTTTCTTTCTTTCTTTTATTATTATGAGAGAAAATTTTTAGTTTCAATAAAAGGAAAAATAAAAAATGGTAATTTTTTGCATTTAACATTTGTGGTTGTTAGTGTTAATCTAGAACAATTCTAGTCTTTTCTTTCACTACAGTTTGGCTTTTAAGAGTTCACAATTATGTTTTTCAATAAATGTTTCTTGGTGTTGAACTGCAGTTTTTCTGGGCATCAATTCGGGTTACAATTTTTTTGTAGAACATCTTTTTTTTAATGAGATATTTTCTTTATTTACATTTCAAATTCCCTTTCCTCGTTTCCCCGTTGAAAATCCCCTATTCCATCCCCCACCACTAACCCACCTACTCAGGCTCCCCTGTCCTGGCATTCCCCTACATTGGGGCATGCCATATTCTGAGGCTTGGCTATATTCTTAAGTACTCAGTTCTAATGTGAGCACAAAAATCAGTATGTACTGAATAGAACAGACATCCTATCTGCCTTCATGGGGCTTAGAGTCCACTTCCTCTTACACATAATTATTTAGCAATATAATACCACTTAACTTAGCTCTTGTAATAAATGATGTGGTGCAAGAATGATAATAATACACTTAATTATATAAAAAATAGTAAGTTTTTATTAGATATACGGATACATTCAAAACAGAACCACTTTAGAAGTCTTTAAAAACATTATACATTTTGTTGACAAGCTATGACTCAAGCAACAACACAACAGCTTTGACTTCGAGTGGGATTATATCCTGATGAACACACAGTATATAAAAAAATCATGAATCAAAAATGCTCATAATACACATAAAATACAAAAGATTATGGTTCACATTTGTCTACTGTAAACATTCTCAGAGCAAATACAATAGCTTCAGATGGGTAAACCTGTATCCAGGTACTGAGTATATCAAGTACACTCAGAGAAATTGCACACACAGGAAATGTCTCTGTTTTGGGAATGAAAACACACTTTGAAAAAGTCCCCAAAGCACTGGCAGCACAGCACACACACCTCTTGTTTTTGTTATTTGTTTCCCTTGTGATGAAATGACTGACGGGAGACACGGTTATATGGATTGCTGGTTTGGGAAAAGCCCAAATTCAAAGACCAGTTTATAGTACACTGCTGTAATCCCTATACTCACAGGTGAAGGCAGAATTCTCAATTCAAGCCAGTTTGGGTCCCATCTCAAAAATAAAAAAGATAAATGAATAAATCGCAGTTTCTCTTATATGATATGAAGTTTATGTTCCACTACTGAGACAAAGAAAACCTTGAGCAGGTAACAAAGGTAGAAAGTTTCACCAAAAGACAATATACAGAGAAATGTTGTTGTTGTTGCTGCTGCTGCTGTTGATGTTGTTTCACCAATAGACAATATACAGAGAGGTGCTATTGCTGCTGCTGCTGTTTTAAAGTCTTTAAGAGGGAAAATCTCATTCCATGAAGATAAGAACATATAGCAAAAAAACTAACTCAGAAGAGTCAATCTCCAGAGATCTTACAGTTTTGAAAGGCACTGAACTAACATTAAAAATGACCATTTCTGCACATTTAACTGCTATTAAAAAGCCAACTGCTGCTTCAGAGTCACAACTGCAAATATGAGCCGAGACCCATGAGCTGCTGCTGTCACAAGAAAGTGGTTCCCCAAAGTAGCCAGGCGTCCTACCACATGAAACCTATCCAAACCATTGTCAATACGTACACTCACGAACCTACTACGACTCAAAGGGACTAAATACAGGAAAGAGAGCAAGAAGCAAAAGCCAATACACTCATTCAAGAAACGTGACTAAAGAATGAGGCAAACGGAATATCAGAAACACTTGATGCCCACCAAGACTCGGCGCTTTATTCAAAAACCCATTTATGAAAACACCTAGAGGCAGCAACACCAGCAGCACTTTGATATCCAGGACAGCCAGAGCTTCATCTTGCTTTGCACTTAACCAGCTATTTGATAACAATTAGTGTTCTTCAGTAAACCTGCTATAACAACCTTGCAAAGCACTGAGAAGGCAGATTTCTCTGTCGCTATTGCACTTCAATCAGACACAATAAGATGATGGAGTCACCTATTGCTGAGAGTATTTTATGCTGCTATTTTCTCTAATAATGCAACATGAATAAAACCTCAGGAGTTAACAAAGACATCTCAGTTTACATGCTGGGTGACTACTAGCTTCAAACCCTGAATACTTAATAATGGCAAACTTGATGAGTAAAGATAGCACTTTACTAAAAGCACAGCGAGCAAAAACATATCATGTTGAACCAGGAGGAATGTAGTTTAGAAGCAGCGCATTGTTACTAATAACTCATCCTGATGACTCCTCCTCCCTCCACAAACCACTTTGCTTTGCTCTAGTGAAAGTCTTCATTCCTATCCTACAGCACATGTATTTCTGAGACTAATTTATGACTCAACTGTTCAAGTGCTTCCTACCTTTGAATTTCAGTTAAAATTTTTCCTGGTATTTGGAGGCTGAAAAACTGGCTCAGAGGGTGCAAGCTCTTACTACGCTGGCTCAGAGGATGGAGCTTGGTCTTCAGTATACACACGGTAGCTCACAATCTGTAACTCCAATTCTAGGAAACCCCACACCCTCTTCTAGCCTCTACAGGCAGTAGGCCTGCACATGGTAATCACACACTCAAGTAGGCAAACATCCATACATATAAAATAATAAAGAAAGAAATATTTTAAAAAATTGTGCTATTTTTCATCCATTTGAGGAGCTACTATATTAGCCATTATAACATTAAATACAAAAGAAAAAAAGGAAGTTACCTATAACACATCTTATTTAACCCTCAAAGGAAATCCTGGAAGTAAAGCAACCTCTCTAGAATCATACAGTCAGTGACAATTTCAACCAGGGTCTAAATCAAGCAAATTTTAACTCCAGACAGTGCCCTTACCTTGCTCAAGGCTATAAAAAAAAAATCAAAAACCCTCAAGAATGGAGTACAGCAGTCAGCAGTAGAGCATGTGTTCACATGGGTGAGAACCTGGTGCCAATTTCAGGTAATGTTTCAGGTTACAAAAATAATGCTTCTTCATTATCAAAACTCACCTGAAAATGTACAAAGAAAACTATAACTGTCCACTTTTCTGCCTTATAAATATAAACATTGTTTATATCTCAGGATTTTTCTTTATAAAATAGAATCTCAAGTATTTGGAAATAGTTTTATTCTTCTCCTCTTTAAACATAGTTCTGGATACTGAACATACTAGGCAAGCATTATATCTCCAGCCTTTCTGTTAGGGCTTCCAGGATCTCAATAAACTGCCTGGATTCACTTCAAGCTTCGGATCTCCCTAATCCTCCCTCCCATGTAGCTAAAGACCACAGTAAAGCGGAAACTTTAAGGGTTCTTTGGAAAGTCGTTTGTGTTAGATGGTTTTTGCTGGGGCAAACACAAGAAGGAGTGTTTTCCTATAATGGACACAGATGAAAGACTAAGGCAGACTCATAAAGAAATGTTTCACTGAAGCAGACACAGGAGAAAGGATGTTCTACTAAAGCAAGCATGTGAAAGGACACCTGAGGAGGGATTCTTTGCTAATCACACACACACACACACACACACACACACACACAAACACATCAATGTGGTGCCACATCCACCTTGACACACGGGTGTGGGAACTTTGCCGGGCAGATGTAATGCAGAGCGCTAGAATGCATTTACCCTGCACCACCACTGGATGTTGGGTTTGAGTGAACCTTGGGCTAGGCTGAAGCTGGGGCTCCTTAGTTCCTGGGTATGGAGTTGCCACTGGAAACCACATGGAGTCAGGAATGAAGGGGGTCTACAGGACTGGAGGGGGTCCCTAAATTCCTGAACATCCAGACAACACTGGGTCACTGCAGCTAGGTTACCGCAGCTGGGTCATAGGGAGTTGGGAATGCAGGCTGGGGAGCCAGGGGATGGGGGTTGGGGGCTGTGAATAGGGAACTCTGGCTTAGCTAATCTGGGATTGTCATTAGTTTAGCAGAGGTTGTCTGGGAGTGTGGAGGGACCTTATGCATGACAGTTAGAATGGCACAGCTCTGTTGAGGCTCTGTAGACAAAGGCTTCCTGCATGCTCCCCACAGCAGTTCTTGAGAGAGACAGTCCTTGGTTCCAAACTAGTTACTGATTGGTCATTGTGGAAAATGGACCATAGATTACCTTTTGAAGGAAGGAATGTCCTGGGAAGGAATGATTATTGGCTAAACCCTCAGGGCCTCTAGATACCTCATTAGCATGGAAAACTCAGTTCTGATCTACCTAACCATAGGTCATGTTCCTGTGTAGGGAGTGTGGTCATGTGACAGGGACCTGGTCAGAAGCAGGTGAAGCACCTACCATACTCTCAGAGGTTCCAACCCACTCAACCTTACCAAGTTTCCTGGCATGGTCCACTGCCCACACACTGTCCTGCCTTACATTGCATAGCTGAGCTCCATTTGTTGGGACTCCATAGAGAATCAAACCTCTCCCTACAGAGACCACACCAAAAACTTCTGGTATTGTGCTGCAGTTTCTTGCCACTTTCAAAGACTTGAGGTGATTAGCAGAGTGATGTAAGCTGAGACGGGCGAGGTGCTGAGGCAAGAGCCATTGGAGGACACATGATGTTTGGAGAGATATAAATAGCACTTGACAGTGATGGAGGCTGAGCTAGGCCTGTTTATAAAGCTAGCTGTGCAATGCTTGTGGGTCTCTTGTCTTCGCTGATCTTCACTTCCCTGAGAGAGGCACAGCCAAGAACATTTCCTGGTATGCCTGCTGGTCCCTCCTGCTGCAGATTTGTGCCAAGACTGAGGCCTGGCTGTCTCTGCTAGGTAGTGCCACCACTGCTGATTCATGTTTGCAATCCCGACTCTACCAAACTAGACGGCTGGTATATGTATCCTTGAAGTGTTTGCGAGTGGATCAAGCTGCCACTGCTAACCTATGAACTGCCAATTTCCAAAAATACAGACAGGAGTTGCTCCAACGAACCATTTCTAAATAGGTCTGTTTCCCCCATATCCTTTCTTTTCCACTACCTCTGGAGGGTGGTGGACTAGAAGGTAGTTAAAGTGCTTAAGAACCATCATTAAAAATAGGCGTTGAAAAAATTAAAGTTACATTACAGTTTGACATCTTTTCTATTCATGTGTATCCCTAAATCTGACTATACATATAATTCATTTAATGTTTTCTATGTTGCTTTCTCTTTCTTACACTTTTTCATTTGTGACAGCGAGTGTGATGTGTGTTTGTGTGTGTGTGTGTGCATTAATACATGTATGTGCATAAATTTATGTGCATGACATATTCTTCCTTTTTCAGATTTCATCATTACAGCCTGTACATGCAAGTCTGACTTGTGACTTGGTTTCTGGTAGAGGTGCAGAACTGGAATAAAGCCAGAGTCTTGTGTGTACTAGGTAAGCTCTCCTTATCCTGCTGTAAGTACAGCTCCATGACTTTGTTCTCAGCTACTAACTACTTAGAGAATTCTGTGTGTGTGTGTGTGTGTGTGTGTGTGTGTGTGTGTGTGTGTGCGCGTGTGTGTGTAGTTGTATGTTCGTTTTTAAAACATAAGCTTTCCTTCCTAATAATCTTTATGAATTAAGTTTATAATGACTTCATAAAATTTGTTTATATAAAAAGCTATAAATATTTTTGTTGGAAATTTTGATCTTCCAAATATTTACCACTGAATATACAACTACCTTGAGTATTAAAGGTTAAATCTTTCTGTATTTTTCATGTAACTTTATCAAGACAGAATCATAGGATTCTGGCAAGATGGTACAGCAATAGCTATCCTGTAAGTATGAGGCTCTAAATTCAATCCCTAGACTCCACATAAAGGTAGAAAGCACTGATTCCACAAATCATCCTCTGACTTACACATATGCATCATGGCACACATACACACATGTATCATGCACACATAAATAGTGATGGGGCTGGAGAGATGGCTCAACAGTTAAGAGCACTGGCTGCTCCTCCAGAATTCCTGAGTCCAATTCCCAGCAACCACATGGTGGCTCACAACCATCTATAATGGGATCTGATGGCCTCTTCTGGAGTGTCTGAAGACAACTACAGTGTACTTATACACATAAAATAAATGACATCTTAGCCGGGCGGTGGTGGCGCATGCCTGTAATCCCAGCACTCTGGGAGGCAGAGGTAGGCGGATTTCTGAGTTTTAGGCCAGCCTGGTCTACAGAGTGAGGTCCAGGACAGCCAGGGCTATACAGAGAAACCCTGTCTCAAAAAAAAAAAAAACAAAGCCAAAAAAAAAAACCAATAAATAAATAAATAAATAAATAAATAATGAAATAATGAAATCTTAAAAGATGATGATGGACGACGACAAAGACGATGATGATGATGATGATGATGATGATGATGATGAATAAAAATCTAACTACTGGGTCAAAAGTAATGTTTTAAAGTTTTTGATACATATTTCTAAATTTCCCTACAGAAAAAAATTCTATTTAACAAGCAGGTATAAATTCTACTACTACATTATTTTTGTCTTTTGTTTGTTTTTATTTTGGAGACAAGGTCTAACATTGTAGATCAGGCTGTCCTGGAATTCACTACATAGAATAGGTTAGCATGAAACTCACAGACATCTGCCTAGCCATGCCTCTGTCTCCCAAATGCTAGCATTAAAGGTGTACACCATCATATGCAGCTTATTTTTGTCTTTTAAGAAGTTGCTTGAACAACTAAGTCAAAATATGAGCACTTAACTTTGAATTTTGCTTAGGTCAGAAAATATCCCAAAATTAAATAATCAAGTTGTGATTTCTTATGTATTGGTTAAAGTAATTCTAAAACAGAAGACAACAAAGTGAAGTGACCCTACCTTGAGAAAGCACCACAAAGTAACTTCAAATATGATAGTGATAAGATAACAAAGTTGGCCAAGGTTTAGACTGCTTTTCTCAGCAATCTGTCCCTCTGTGAAACATGCTCCAGCAACCTGGGTTGTGAAGTACAACTCCACAACTCTGCTAAGTGACTCATTTTACACCAACTACATCACAAACTCTTGGACAGTTTTACTAAGAAGAATATGTACATCTGAATGTAAAAGGCACATGAAGGGCTACAGATTAAGGTTCAGCAGGTAAAGTATATATGTAAGCATGAGGACCTAAGTTTATATCTCAAGCACCCACTACAGATGATAGATATAGATAGATAGATAGATAGATAGATAGATAGATAGATAGATATAGAGATATATATTATGTGTCATATAGAGATTATATTATAGATATATACATGTGTATATATACATGTGTGTATATATATATATATAGTGGGTGCTTGAGATCTGTGTGTGTGTGCACGTGCACGCGCGCGTGCATACACATGCACATGTACACGTGCATGTGCGTGATGTGGTATACTTTGTATGGGCATGTGTGTGTATGTCCAACATCAGCCACATGAGACCATGTGTACCTGTACCTGTACCTGTACCTGTACCTATGACCTTGCCCAAGAAGGCAGGAGGACTACTAGAGCTTCCTGGCCACAAGCATAGATCCAGGTTCTGAAAAAGACCTTCTCTTAAGGAAACAAGGCAATGATAGAGCAATCTGCTGCTATAATAAACAATAAGCACAATGACCAAAAGGTTCATTTCACTTCCAGGTCACAATGCCTCATTGAGAGAGACAGGGCAAGCAACTTAAGGCAGAAGCTAACAAGAAAAGATGCTTGATGGCTTACTCCCAGACTCACAATCCAGCTACCTTTCTGGTGTGCCTGGGGCCCAGGCCCAGGATAGCACAAGCTGCGCCCTCCACATCAACTGGGAATCAAACAAATTCTCCACAGATACACCCACAGGCCATGGAATCAATGCTTCAACTGAGGTTCCCTTTTCCAGGTCAAGTTGACAATCATAACTAGGCATCACAGAAGCCTACACAAATACACAAGAACGTTTTAATCAAGAACATTTTAATGAAAACACAGAAAATAACATCTAATTTGCTTTTAGCTAATATTTAAGTAAAACTACCTTTGATCGACAATTTTAACTGAAATCTGACTAATGAGTACAAAAAAGGGTTAAAATCTACAGGGTCTCAACTTTAGTGTTCACTTCAAATAAACAGTACATTCTATCATCTTGAAATACCTTTATTGCAACCATAATTGGTTTATTTTCAGTGTGACAGCTTGCCTCTGAGAGAGAGAGGGAGGGAGAAAAAGAGGGAGTGAGGGAGGGAAGAAGGGAGGGAGGGAAGGAAGGAGGAAGGGAGAGAGAGACATCTTGACAATAGACGATTAAAAAAATTCCACTGAGATCTATTCTCAAAATAGTGGTTTAGAAGGCTCATTAGCTCAAACCAGCCTGGGTTTCACATCAAGACTTTTTTTGTTGGTGTTTGCTTGGTTGGTTGGTTGGTTGGTTGGTTGGTTGGTTGGTTGGTTTTGGTTTTGGTTTTTGGTTTTTCAAGACAGGGTTTCTTTGGGTAGTCCTGGCTGCCCTGGAATTCACTCTGTAGACCAGGCTAGCCTCAAACTCAGAGATCCATGTGCCTCTGCCTCCCAAGTGCTGGGATTAAAAGTGTGTGTCACCACGGCCCAGCCAGCAAGCTTTTTTGTCATTATTTTTGGGGTATTGGGTTTGTTGGTTTCTTAGTTTTTGTTTGCTTTTGAACTATGTTACCTAACTACCTCTTAATTAATTCCAACAGTATTATGGTACAGATACAAAATGTCTTCCATGAGCTCCTCTGTTGGATGCTTGATTGCCAGCTGGTGGACTTTGGGGAAGTGACTAGATCCTAAAGACTCCAGTAATAGGTCAAGACATCAATGGAGTCATGTGACATTATTAAGAGATAATGAAGATTAGGGCCTAGTAAGAAGAAGGTGGTCAGTTAGACACGCTCTGGCCATTCCTGTATTCTCTCTGTTTCCTGCTGATTTTGTCTGTCACAACATAAGCTATTCTGCCAAACCTTTCCATCATAACTGACTGAACCCTGTGAAACTGTGAGCCAAAATAAAATCTTTCCTTCTTGAGTTGTTACTGTCAGGTATTTGGCTACTGCAATAGGAAGAGTAAGACAGATGATATCTTCTCTAACTATACTGAGAACACAATAGTCCTGATACTAGTAAGCATACATTTTCCTCTGAATAATTGAAACTGTCAACCTCTTTCCTTGATGTAAGACCAACTAAATTGAGAAATCTCTGATTGCCATTAGAAATTAGAAATCTCTCCCCAGTACAACAGGAGTCTGTAGTTTCAGTTACTCAGAGTCCAACAGGTTCCTCTGAGTTCTGGAGTTCAGAGCAAGCTTAGGCAACACAGTTAGAGGAAAAAAGACAAAAATGGAGAGGTAGAAAAGAGACAAAAATAAGAGACAGAAGAAAAGGAAAGAAATCAACTCTTTTTGTTAACTAAATGAACACCATACAAAGTAAGCCAAATATTGCAAAGTGTCATAGGAACAAACCAATAGCTTATAAAACTATGAGCTACAAAAGCCAGAACCAACATTTCAAATTCAACTGTATAATAACAGATCAATTATATTTGCAACCATTATCATATCAATACCATTGATATAAAATGTATTATATTATATCATATCATATCATATTATATTATATATTACAAAACAGTATGACTGATTTTGAGCACATATTGATAGAATCAGTATGCCTAAAAGAACTCCAGTCTTAGTTAAAGTTCCAGACCCAAACTGTAAACCCAATCAAGGAGTATCACTTGAATTCCCAGAATTCCTATACATGCATCTCAGTAAAATTATTCTGACTTCAAAGTAAAAAGCTGGCAGGGTGAAGTCCCCTCTACTGAAATTAAGAAACTAAGGCAAAGAGGATCAGCTGAGCCAATTTGAAGTAAAACAAAAGGAATTCAGAGTACAGCGAAGTTGAGGCCTGAGCAGAGGACAATCCGAAGCTGCTATAGTCACTGGAGGAGGCAGTGAGGCTGGAGAAAGGCTCAGTGGCTAAAAGAATTCGCTGCTCTTCCAGAGGACCCAGATTTAATTCTCAAGCATCCTTATGGCTGTTCACAACAGTCTCTAACCCCAGTTCCAAGGAATCCAACACACTTCTCTGACCTCCATAGGCACCAGGCACACATGTGATACACAGACATACATGCAAGTAAAACACTCATACACATAATTTATTTTAACTAAAAAAATAAACTAAGTCAGTAGTAAGAGAAGTGATAAAAGCTGACAAATTGATAGTGGTTTAAAAGAAGTAAACACAGAACTATATAAATAAAATAAGCCCAAGTGTGCCCTGGAGGACTGGACTGCCAGGCAAGGATCCATCCCTCCTCCTATAATAACAATATATAACACTATAAACAGAATTGTATTGCTCACTTTTACATGCTATGACCAAACACCTGACAGAAACAACTTGAAGGAGGAAGGATTTGTTTTGATTCTGATTTAAGGAGAGCTATGATAAGATGAAGTGAGGTGAATGACAGGAGCTATGATATAATGGGGGACTGCTAAGCAAGAATTACTTACATAGTAGCCTGTGATAATTGATCTGGTAACCAAATGACCACTAAGTGGCTGATGAGCACACAGCATACTGTATCCCCTCAGATCACTAAAAAAACAGGTGAGCATGGTACAGCAAATTGTATTGAGAGAGGAAGAGATCCATTTTCCCATAACTTTTATCATATTCTGTTTATTTTTACTGAGATTAATGTCTCACTAAATCTGACTTATAAATTAAACTTTATTATAGGTATGTAAGTCTCAGGGTGAAAAACAGTATAGGTACAGCTCAATGTCGCAAGCATCCACTGTGGATCCTAAAATGTATCTCCCTTACACAAAGACAAATAGCAAGCTATATTGTTACCAGCAAGGAAATTCACCAAATGCAAGTAAAACCTTGCTTGAACCTACTCTGCCCTACTCTTGACTGGAAAGTTATATGCAAACCCTATCTATCTGTTTTACTCACTTTTCTATTCCAGTGTTTACACAGTATTTGAAATACCTATGCAGCAAATGCTGTCACTCAACTCTTTAGGCAAAAAATACATATCTGCTCTGTGAACACAAAGGGACAAAGTCAATATTACAGTTATGTAGTCAGATTGCCAAGAAGCACAGCAGCTTTGAGTTTTCATGTGACTGAAATAGAACACAATTATGTGACATTTTGTCTGTTCACAATAAATTCCACTAAAATTACATTATAAATGAGAAGGTACATTCTTTATGGGTAATTAAAAGTATTCTCACAAAGTGTAAAAAAGCTGACTCATCTTCAGTTCCAATTTCTGAATCAAGCAGGCACTTCACTTTTAAAACTCATCACTCAGTAACCAAATGGGGAGGGGGAAAAATCACCTGTGTAATTCCTATGTACACAAATCTCTAATTTCATTCACTTATTTTTAAAAGAAAAAACTTCCCTAGAGTTCTTACAGGAGCCACACATTTCAATTCCCCAAGACTGTCTCATTCACAGAACTCTAGAGCACAACTCTAAAGCACACATTCCCTTTACTCAGGGCTCTGCATGTCTTCCTGCTACCTACACTCTGCATTCACCAAAGAAAAATGAGAAATACTAGGAGAAGGGCTGAATGTAGGTAATGAATACGAGTTATGAAAGAGGATGTGACATGTGCTGGCTAGTTTTATGTCACCTTGACATAAGCTAGAATCATTTGAGAGAAGAAAACCTCAACTGAAAAATTTCTCCATAAGGTCAGGCTCTATGCAAGCCAAACCCATTTTCACAATAGTTATTGATAAGGAAGACCACAGCCCACGGTGTATGGTACCACCCCTGGGCTGGTAGTCCAGGGTTCTATAGGAAAGTAGACTGAGAACGCCATGAAAAACAAGCAACTTAAGTAGCACTCCCACGGCTTCTGCACTGGCTCCTGCCTTCAGGTTCCCACCACGCTTGAGTTCCTGCCTTGATTTCCCTCAATGAACTGTGACTCCCAATATGACAGCCACATAAACCCTTTCCTTCCCAAGTTGCTTTTGGTCATGGTATTTTATCCCAGCAATAGCAACCCTAAAACATAACACTAATTGTTTTTCTAGTTCTAATTCTGTTGTGGCTTTTTAATTCTTAGTGATGAATAAAATATATTCAATAGTGAAAATGTAAAATTCAATATGCAATTCCACAGCTTCAGAATGGCTATCCTAACTGTAGAGAAACTTACTGATGCATATACTTTGGACCTGGTTAATTTGTGTGTATGTGATATTTATCCACAAGGTTTTTTATTTTAAATTTTTTTCATTATTTTTGTTTTAAAATTTTATAACAAAAGCTACAAGTATTTAATTTGAATATAAATTATAACCATTTTACTGTAAAACCTTACCTGATGAATTAACATGAAATGGAGGAAAGAGAAAGCAAGTTATTGAGAGAAATGTCTTCAGATTGACAAAAATCAAGCTGTTACTAACAAAGATTGCTGCCTTTAAATGTCATGTTAAGATGACTCACACTTCCAGATGGACTCAGTCACTATTCCCGATTCTTGTTTCTGAAACAAACTAATTCGCATACACCATGACTACAGAGCTGGTCATAATGGTATACAAAACAGCTGATTACTTACAAATGAGAAAATCAAGTATCAGTCCAATTAAATATACATTTGAACTAAGCATCTGATTACCGCACACTACAGTGATTGATGCTTAAAGTGAGTGCTGATTTTAAATGTGTGTATAATCTATGAACCAAGAAAATATTTCCACTTCACTCAAAAACCCTATAAATCCATTTCAAGTTCAGAGATACTGATTATATTCTCTATATGGTTAAATAGACTACTGCCAGTATGCCTGGCAGCTAGCTGAAGGATACATATAGTGTAATTTAAATGCATACAAAATGAATGTAACTCTACCTAGCCACATGGAGATTCCCAAGATTAGCTGAGACTATTTTTAAGAAAAATAAAAATAGAGAACTTGATAGTAAAAGTTAGCAAACTGGCCACAAAGCTATAATAATTGGAACACTGTGGTTTTGCAAATGGACAAAATCTGGCAAATAGAACACAAGAAAGCAGAGCTGACAAGCAACCTACAAATTTGTGGTTACCTGATTTACAAAAAAAAAAAAAAAAAAAAAAAAAAAAAAAAAAAGATCATCTTTCTAAAACTCGACTAAACATTCATTTGAGGGGAAAATGCCCGCTACATATCACCTCACATCCAACAGTAAAAAGCAACTACAGAAGGATGCAGGCAAAATTCAAAAGCAGTCAATTGTATGTACTTGCATATATAAAATAAATCTTAATAAAAAGGCCACCCCAACAAATAGAAAAGCAAACCAACAAAGAGTAAGCAATAGACAAGTACGGGCATTTTACAAAACTAGAATGACTATGCTGAAAACAAGTGCTAGTAAGAGCCAGAGTTAAGAGCCTTGTGTGCTGCTGACAGCCTCTCATCTTGCTATTCCACTCTGAAGTATATACACAAGACAATATATCAACCAACCATACAATTACCAAAACACATGTAACAGAATATTCTTAGTAGCAGCAGCATTCACAGTAATTAAAACAGGAAACAACCAAAATGCCCACCAACAGGCTATCTTCACATAATGGAATGCTATACACCAATGAGGATAGTGTATCATTACATGTAATAATACAGATGCCAAAGAAAAGGAGCCAGACATACAAAAAAGTATGCTCTACACAACTCCAGTATACAGAATCTGAAACAGACAAGAATAGAAGCTAACTGCACATACATGCTCAAACTGCAGTCATGGAGCTATGCAGTTATCATGATGGATTGAGAAAGGATTAACATACAGAAAAAGTGAACATGTGCACACAAGAGGATCAGGACCACAAGCTCCTGTCCGTGACCAGTCCAGACTGACCCTGACTATACTATAATTACCAATATTCTCTCCAGTGCTATAGTTTCTACAAGTTATGTAAGTAGACAAAACCAGAGACTTAAAAAATGATAGTGGGAAATACCCCGGCCTATTTTTGAACACCTCTTGCATTTCTCAACTCTCCTGCAAGTAGCCAGTTTCCATCTGGCTAAATATCAAGCTTGTTCAATTAAGTCTAAAAGAAGCAGTTCCAAAAGTCCAGGATAAAAATCCCTTGCAAATTAAAATCAGAAGTCTCCAAGTTTCTGAAATATCTCATCGGGACATAAAAACTATTTTATCCATTAGGGACAATGGTCACAGACACATAAAAGGAAATCCAAATTACAACGGCTTCAACAAAGTAAAGGGTATTCTTTTCTTCGGCCAGGCAGGAAAGATGGATCAGATGTATGGGAAATAAGATCGTGTCTTTATAATAGCCAGTTCAACACTAGTGAAAATGAAAACATTTTTTAATACACTATCGTGTATAATAAGGACACCAGGATAGAGAAAACGTAAAAGTGGCTGGTGTAAGACGCTACTTTTTAAGTCCCTGACCACAAGAAACCCCTGCTCTCTTTTCCCATAGGCCAAGACTAGCGCCCCTCTCTAATTGCTCATTGCAATGGTAACATTGAGCTTGAGACTGTCCCTTTCCTGATGGAGAGCACAGTCATATAGCGCACTGTCTGCAAGGCTACAACTTTCAGAGTTTTGAGACAAGGAGGCACAGCTACCAGCTAGGGGAAAGACTAATCAACCTAGTGCCTCATACTCATGTGTAACTTTGATGAACTCTAAACATACCTCATTCTGAAAATAAATTGGGGGCCCCAGGTTCTGAGATATCCCAAGTTTAAGATCTCTGAGGACGCAGACTGCCAGGCTGCTGCCTGCACCAGGACCTGAGATGATTGGCAGTTCATCTGTGTGCCAGCCAGGCATGGGTCCTGTGCCCTGAGGGGTAGTCGGCACTTGGAGGAGCTCCCCTTCACCATCTTCACTCCCAGTCAGACAGGACAAGTGGCCCCAGGTATGGAGATATCCTGAGTTTAAGATCTCTGGGGACACAGACTGCTGGGCTGCTGCCTGCGCCCAGGACCTGGGCAGATCAGCGGTTGGTCTGTGTGCCAGCCAGGTGTGGGGTCTGTGCCCTGCAGGGTAGTCGGAACTTGGAGGGGATCCCCAATGTCATCTTCACTCCCTGACAGAGCAGACGGGCAGCACCAGGTTCGGTTCACACATACAACCCAAGTATAACATTGCTTGGGGCAGGACACACCAGGGCTCCAACAGCACCCAAGAGGAGGGCAGCACATCAGCAATCTGTGCCAGGGGAAACCCAGTCATCCAGTGGTACAGAAATAGCCTTACGGGCTCACAGGAGGCTCAAGCACCAGCCAGTGACAACAAGACCAACTAACGCCAGAGTTAACCAGATGGCAAAAGGAAAACATAGGAACATTACTAACAGAAATCAAGGCAATATGGCAGCATCTGAACCCAATTCTCCAACAACAGCAAGTCTTGGATACCCCAACACACCAGAAAAACAAGAATTGGATTTAAAATCACTGGTCATGATGCTGTTAGAGGAACACAAGGAGGACATAAATAAATCTCTTAAAGAAATACAGGAGGAAGCTGTGGAAGGAGAGAAGCCCCGCAGCCATATTTGCTGTCTGCAGGGACTCAAAGGATCACTAGGTACTGCAACACCCTGAGCTTTAGATTTCTGGTGGTGCAAACTGCCAGGGGTCTGCCTGCACTCAGGAACTGAGCATATAGGCTGCTTTTGTCTGCCAGCCCGCTGGGCTCGGGGCCGTATCCTGCCCAGGGAGCTGTGGAAGGAGAGAAGCCCCACGGCCATACTCACTGCCTGCCTGCAGGGACACAAAAGGATCACTAGGTACTGTAACACCCTGAGCTTTAGATTTCTGGTGGTGCAAACCAACAGGGGTCTGCCTGCACTCAGGAACTGAGCACATAGGCAGCTTTTGTCTGCCAGCCCCCTTGGCTTGGGACCGTGTCCTGCCCAGGAAGCTGTGGAAGGAGAGAAGCCCTGCGGCCATATTTGCTGTCTGCAGGGACACAAAAGGATCACTAGGTACTGTAACACCCTGAGCTTTAGATTTCTGGTGGTACAAACCACCAGGGGTCTGCCTGCACTCAGGAACTGAGCACATAGGCGGTTCATCTGCAAGCCAGTCCATCACAAGACCTGTGTCCTATGTGAGAATCAACAGCCGGAGTGACCCCCAACCACAACTCCTTCCCTCCATAATAGAGCAGACAGAGAACACCTGGTTGACCTTGACAACCTAAGTATAGCATTGCTTGAGGCAAGACTGAGAAGGGCTCCAAAGTCACAAAAGAGGACGCCAGCATATCAGTAATCTGTGCCAGAAGAAACCCAGTCCTCCAGTGGTGCAGAGATAATCTTAAAGATCCATAGTAGGTGGAAGCACCAGCCAGTGACAATAAGACGATCTAAATCCTGGGACAACCAGTAGGCTAAAGGCAAACGTAGGAACGTTACTAACAGAAACCAAGGCATTATGACAGCATCTGAACCCAATTCTCCAACATTAGCAAGTCCTGGATAACCCAACACACCAGAAAAACAAGATTTGGATTTAAAATCACTGGTCATGATGCTAGTACAGGAACACATGAAGGACATACTTAAAGAAATTCAGGAGAAAATGGATCAAAAATTAGAAGCCCTTACAAGGGAAACACAAAAATCATTGAAAGAAATTCAGGAGAATACAAAAGCCAATAAGGAGGAAATGCAAAAATCACTTAAAGAAATACAGGAGAACCTTGATCAACAGGCAGAAGTCATGAAAGAGGAAACACAAAAATCGCTTAAAGAATTAGAGGAAAACACAAACAAGCAAATGACAGAACTGAGCAAAAATTTCCAGGATCTAAAGAAAGAAGTAGAAACAACTAAGAAAGCACAAAGGGAGACAACTTTGGAGATAGAAAACCTTGGGAAGAAATCAGGGACCATAGACGCAAATATCAACAACAAAATACAAGGGATAGAAGAAAGAATCTCAGATGCCGAAGATACCATAGAAACCATGGACTCAACAGTTAAAGAAAATGCAAAATGCAAAAAGCTTGTAACCCAAAATATCCAGGAAATAAAGGACACAATGAGAAAGCCAAATCTAAGGATTATAGGTATTGATGAAAGTGAAGATTTGCAACTTAAAGGGCCAGCAAATATCTTCAACAAAATTATGGAAGAAAACTTCCCTAACCTAAAGAGAGAGATGCCCATGAATATACAAGAAGCCTACAGAACTCCAAACAGACTGGACCAGAACAGAAATACCTCCCATCACATAATAATCAAAACCCCAATGTACTAAACAAAGAAAGAATACTTAGGGCAGTAAGAGAAAAAGGGCAAGTAACATATAAAGGAAGACCTATCAGAATTACACCCGATTTCTCACCAGAGACCATGAAAGCTAGAAGATCCTGGGCAGATCTCATGCAGACTCTAAGAGAACACAAATGCCAGCCGAGACTACTATACCCAGCAAAACTCTCAATTACTATAGATGGAGAAACCAAGATAATCCATGACAAAACCAAATTTACACAATATCTTTCTACAAACCTAGCCCTACAAAGGATAATAGGGGGAAAGCACCATTACAACAAGGGAAACTATACCCTGGAAAGAGCAGGATATTAAGCTTCTTTCATCAAACCCAAAGAAGATAACCACACACATATAAAATTAAAATCAAAAATGATAGGAAGCAATAACCACTACTCCTTGAACATCAATGGACTCAATTCCCCAATAAAAAGACATAGACTAACAGACTGGTTACATAAACAGGACCCTACATTTTGATGCATACAGGAAACACACCTCAGTGTCAAAGACAAAAACTACCTTAGAGTAAAAGGCTGGAAGACAATTCTACAAGCAAATGGTCCCAGGAAACAAGCCAGAGTAGCCATTCTAATTTCAGATAAAACTGACTTCCAACCTAATGTCATCAAAAGAGACATGGAAGGTCACTACTTGCTGGTCAAAGGAAAAATCCAACAAGAAGAACTCTCAATCCTGAACATCTATGCCCCAAATACAAGGGTGCCCTCATTCATAAAAGAAACTTTACTAAAGCTCAAAGTACACATTGCACCTAACATAATAATTGTGGGTGACTTCAACACTCCACTTTCACCAATGGAGCAATCAGGAAAACAGAAACTAAACAGGAAGACAATGAAACTAATTGAAGCTTTGAACCAATTGGAGTTAACAGATACATATAGAACTTTTTATCCCAAAGCAAAAGAATATACCTTTTTCTCAGCACCTCATGGTACCTTCTCCAAAATAGATCATATCGTTGGTCACAGGACAGACCTCAACAAATATAAGAAGACTGAAATAATCCCATGCCTCCTATCAGTTCACTATGGAGGTAAAAGTGGTCTTTAGTAACAGTAAAAACAACAGAAAGCCCACATACACATGGAAACTGAACAATACTCTACTCAATGATACCTTGGTCAAGGAAGAAATAAAGAAAGAAATCAAAGATTTCTTAGAATTTAATGAAAATGAAGGCACAACATACACAAATCTATGGGACACAATGAAAGCAGTGCAAAGAGGAAAACTCATAGCTTTGGGTGCCTCCAAAAAGAAATTCGAGAGAGCTTACACTAGAAGATTAACAGAACAACTGAAAACTCTGGAACAAGAAGAAGCTAATTCACCCAGGAGGAGGAGAAGACAGGAAATCATCAAACTCAGGGCTGAAATCAATCAAGTAGAAACCAAGAGAACCATACAAAGAATCAACAAGACCAAAAGCTAGTTCTTTGAAAAAAATCAACAAGATAGATAAACCCTTAGCCAGACTGACCAAAGGGCACAGAGAAAGTATCCAAATTAACAAAATTAGAAATGAAAACGGAGATATTACAACAGAAACCAAGGAAATTCAAAAAATCATCAGATCCTACTACCAGAGCCTGTACTCAACACAACTGGAGAATCTGTAGGAAATAGACATTTTCTTAGACAGATACCAATTACCAAAATTAAACCAGGATCAAATAGACCATCTAAACAGACCCATAACCCCTAAAGAAATAGAAGGGGTCATAGATAGGTTTCCAACCAAAAAAAGCACAGGACCAGATGGTTTCAATGCAGAATTCTATCAGACCTTCAAAGAAGACTTAACACCAATACTCTTCAAACTTTTCCACCAAATAGAAACAGAAGGAACACTACCCAACTCCTTCTTTGAAGCCACCATTATGCTGATACCAAACTCACACAAAGATCCAACTAAGAAAGAGAATTTCAGGCCAATTTCCCTTATGAATATCAATGCAAAAATACTAAATAAAATTCTTGCCCACCAAATCCAAGAACACATCAAAACGATCATCCACCATGATCAAGTAGGCTTCATCCCAGGGATGCAGGGATGGTTCAATATAAGGAAATCCATAAATGCTATCCACTACATAAACAAACTCAAAGAAAAAAACCACATGATCATTGCATTAGATGCTGAAAAAGCATTTGACAAAATTCAGCATCCTTTCATGCTCAAAGTCTTGGAAAGGACAGGAATTCAAGACCTATATCTAAACATTGCAAAAGCAATATACAGCAAACCGGTAGCCAACATCAAACTAAATGGAGAGAAACTTGAAGCAATCCCACTAAAATCAGGAACTAGACAAGGCTGCCCCCTCTCTCCATATCTTTTCAATATAGTTCTTGAAGTCCTAGCTAGAGCAATTAGACAACAGAAGGAAGTCAAAGGGATACAAATTGGAAAGGAAGAAGTCAAACTATCACTATTTGCAGATGATATGATCGTATACTTAAGTGACCCTAAAAACTCTTCTAGAGAACTCCTAAAGCTGATAAACAACTTCAGCAAAGTGGCTGGCTACAAAATCAATGCAAGCAAATCAGTAGCCTTTATATATTCAAAGGATAAGCAGACTGAGAAAGAAATTAGGGAAATGACCCCCTTCACAATAGCTACAAACAGCATAAAGTATCTTGGGGTGACTCTAACCAAACAAGTGAAAGACCTATATGACAAGAACTTCAGATCTCTGAAGAAGGAAATCGAAGAAGATCTCAGAAAATGGAAAAATCTTCCATGCTCGGGGATTGGCAGGATTAATATAGTTAAAATGGCCATCTTGCCAAAGGCAATCTACACATTCAATGCTATCCCCATAAAAATCCCAACCCAGTTCTTCATAGAGCTAGAAAGAGCAATTCTCAAATTCATCTGGAATAACAAAAAAACCAGGATAGCTAAAACTATTCTCAACAGTAAAAGAACTTCAGGGGGATTCAATATCCCAGACTTTAAACTCTACTACAGAGCAATAGTGATAAAAACTGCATGGTATTGGTACAATATCAGGCAAACGGATCAATGGAATAGGATTGAAGACCCAGAAATGAACCAACACACCTATGGTCACTTGGTCTTCGACAAAGGAGCTGAAAGCATCCAGTGGAAAAAAGATAGTCTTTTCAACAAATGGTGCTTGTTCAATTGGAGGTCAGCATGCAGAAGAATGAGCATCGATCCATTCTTATCTCCTTGTACCAAGCTCAACTCCAAATGGATCAAGGACCTCCACATAAAACCTGACCCACTGAAACTAATTGAAACAAAACTGGGGAAGACCCTGGAGGACATGGGCACAGGGGAAAAGTTCCTGAATAGAACACCACTAGCTTATGCTCTAAGATCAAGAATTGACAAATGGGACCTCATAAAACTACAAAGTTTCTGTAAGGCAAAAGACACTGACAAAAGGACAAAACATCAACCAACAGACTGGGAAAGGATCTTCACCAACCCTAAATCCGACAGAGGGCTAATATCTAATATATACAAAGAACTCAAGAAAGTAGAACCCTGAGAACTAAATAACCCCATTAAAAAGTGGGGTACAGAGCTAAACAAAGAATTTTCACATGAAGAACTTTGGAGAGCTGAGAAACACCTTAAGAAATGCTCAACATCATTCATCATTAGGGAAATGCAAATCAAAACAACCCTGAGATTTCACCTCACACCAGTCAGAATGGCTAAGGTCAAAAACTCAGGAGACAGCAGGTGTTGGCAAGGATGTGGAGAAAGAGGAACACTCCTCCACTGCTGCTGGATTGCAAGATGGTGCAAGCACTTTGGAAATCAGTCTGGCGGTTCCTCAGAAAACTGGGAATGTCACTTCCTGAGGACCCTGTTATACCACTACTGGGCATATATCCAGAGGATTCTTCAGCATGCAATAAGGACACATGCTCAACTATGTTCATAGCAGCCATATTTGTAGTAGCCAGAAGCTGGAAAGAACCTAGATGTCCTTCAACGGAGGAATGGATACAAAAAATGTGGTATATTTACACAATGGAGTACTATTCAGCCATTAGAAACAATGAATTCATGAAATTCTTAGACAAATGGATGGAGCTGGAGAACATCATACTAAGTGAGGTAACCCAGTCTCAGAAGATCAATCATGGTATGCACTCACTGATAAGTGGATATTAGCCTAGAAACTTTGAATACCCAGGACATAATCCACAAATTAAATGATGTCCAAAAAGAATGGAGGAGTGGCCCCTGGTTCTGGAAAGACTCAGTGCAAGAGTATAGGGGAATTCCAGAACAGGGAAGTGAGAAGGGGTGGATGGAAGAATAGGGGGATGGAAGAGGGCTTATGGGACTTGCAGGGAGTGGGGACCCAGAAAAGGGGAAATCATTTACAATGTAAATAAAAAAAATAAAAAGAAATACAGGAGAAAATGGATGAAAAGTTAGAAGCCCTTACAAGGGAAACACAAAAATCATTTAAAGAAATTCAGGAGAATATGAGTCAAAAGATAGAAGCCAATAAGGAGAAAATGCAAAAATCACTTATTTAAAGAAATACAGGAGAACTTGGGTCAATAGGCATAAGTCATGAAAGAGGAAACACAAAAATTTCTTTAAAAATTACAGGAATACGCAAAACAAGCAAGTGAAAGAACAGAGCAAAACTATCCAGGATCTAAAAACAGAAGTAGAAACAACTAAGAAATCACAAAGGGAGACAACTTTGGAGATAGAAAACCTTGGGAAGAAATCAGGGGCCATAGATGCAAATATCAACAACAGAATACAAGAGATAAAAGAATATCAGATAAGGAAGATACCATAGAAACCATTGACTCAACAGTTAAAGAAAATGCAAAAAGCAAAAAGCTTGTAACCCAAACATCCAGGAAATACAGGACACAATGAGAAGACCAAACCTAAGGATTATAGGCATTGATGAGTGAAGATTTGCAACTTAAAGGGCCAGCAAATATCTTCAACAAAATTATGGAAGAAAACTTCCCTAACCTAAAGAGAGAGATGCCCATGAATATACAAGAAGCCTACAGAACTCCAAACAGACTGGACCAGAACAGAAATACCTCCCATCACATAATAAACAAAACCCCAAATGTACTAAACAAAGAAAGAATATTAAAGGCAGTAAGAGAAAAAGACCAAGTAACATATAAAGGAAGACCTATCAGAATTACACCAGACTTCTCACCAGAGACCATGAAAGCTAGAAAATCCTGGGCAGATCTCATAAAGACGCTAAGAGAACACAAATGCCAGCCAAAACTACTATACCCAACAAAACTCTCAATCATCATAGATGGAGAAATCAAGATATTCCATGACAAAACCAAATTTACACAATATCTTTCCACAAACCCAGCCCTACAAAGGATAATAGGGGGAAAACACCAATACAAGGTGGGAAACTACACCCTGGAAAAAGCAAGAGTAACCTTCTTTCATAAAACCCAAAAGAAGATAACCAATCAAGTATGAAAAATAACATCAAAAATGACAGGAAGTAATAATCACTATTCCTTAACATCTCTTAACATCAATGGACTCAATTCCCCAATAAAAAGACATAGACTAACAGACCAGATACATAAACAGGACCCTACATTTTGCTGCATACAGGAAACACACCTCAGTGTCAAAAACAAACACTACCTTACAGTAAAAGGCTGTAAGACAATTTTACAAGCAAATGGTCTCAGGAAACAAGCCGGAGTAGCCACTCTAATATCAGATAAAATTGACTTTCAACCTAAAGTCATCAAAAGAGACATGGAAGGACACTTCTTGCTGGTCAAAGGAAAAATACAACAAGAAGAACTCTCAATTCTGAATATCTATGCTCCAAATGCAAGGGCACCCTCATTGTAAAAGAAACTTTACTAAAGCTCAAAGCACACATTGCACCTAACATAATAATTGTGGGTGACTTCAACACTCCACTCTCCTCAATGGACTGATCAGGAAAACAAACTAAACAGGGACACAGAGAAACTAATTGAAGCTTTGGACCAATTGGATTTAACAGATATATATAGAACATTTCATTCTAAAGCAAAATAATATACCTTTTTCTCAGCACCTCATAGTACCTTCTCCAAAATCAGATCATATAATTGGTCACAAGACAGACCTCAACAAAAATAAGAAGATAGAACTAATCCCCTGCCTCCTATCACAATTACGCTGATACCAAAACCACACAAAGATCCAATAAAGAAAGTGAATTTCAGGCCAATTTCTCTTATGAAAATTGAGGCAAAAATACTAAATAAAATTCTTGCCAACCAAATCCAAAAACACATCAAAACGATCATCCACCATGATCATGCAGGGATGGTTCAATATACAGAAATGCATCAATGCAATCCACTACATAAACAAACTCAAAGAAAAAAAAACACATGGTCATTTCATTAAATGCTGAAAAAGCATTTGACAAAATTCAGCATCCTTTCATGCTAAAAGTCTTGGAAAGAACAGGAATTCAAGGCCCATACCTAAACATAGTTAAGCAATATACAGCAAACCGGTAGCCAACATCAAACTAAATGGAGACAAACTTGAAGCAATTCCACTAAAATCAGGGACTAGACAAGTCTGCTCTCTCTCTCCATATCTTTTCAATATAGTACTTGAAGTTCTAGCTAGACCAATTAGACATCATAAGGAGGTCAAAGGGATACAAATTGGAAAGAAAGAAGTCAAACTATCACTATTTGCAGATGATATGATAGTCTACTTAAGTGACCCAAAAAACTCCACCAGAGAACTCCTACAGCTGATAAACAACTTTATCAAAGTGGCCGGTTATAGTCGAGCGGTGGTGGCGCACGCCTGTAATCCCAGCACTCTGGGAGGCAGAGGCAGGCGGATTTCTGAGTTCGAGGCCAGCCTGGTCTACAAAGTGAGTTCCAGGACAGCCAGGGCTATACAGAGAAACCCTGTTTCGAAAAAACCAAATCCAAAAAAAAAAAAAAAAAAAAAAAGTGGCTGGTTATAAAATCAACTCAAGCAAATTAGTAGCCTTCCTATACTCAAAGGATAAGCAGACTGTGAAAGAAGTTAGGGAAATGACACCCTTCACAAACAATATAAAGTATCTTGGTGTGACTTTAACCAAACAAATGAAAGATCTGTATGACAAGAACTTCAGGTCTCTGAAGAAGGAAATTGATGAAGACCTCAGAAAATGGAAAAATCTTCCATGCTCGTGGACTGGCAGGGTTAATATAGTTAAAATGGCCATCTTGCCAAAAGCAATCTATAGATTCAACACAATACCCATCAAAATCCCAACTCAGTTCTTCATAGAGTTAGAAAGAGCAATTCTCAAATTCATATGGAATAACAAAAAACCCAGGATAGCTAAAACTATTCTCAACAGTAAAAGAACTTCTTGGGGAATCAGTATCCCAGACCTCAAGCAATACTATTAAAAACTGCATGGTATTAGTACAGTGACAGGCAAGTGGACCAATGGAATAGGATTGAAGACCCAGAAATGAAACCACACACCTCTGGTCACCTGATCTTCGACAAAGGAGCAAAAAAAAAAAAAAAGTGGAAAAAAGATAGCCTAAATGGTGCTGGTTCAACTGGAGGTCAGCATGCAGAAGAATGCGAATTGATCCATTCTTATCTCCTCGTAGTAAGCTCAACTCCAAGTTGATCAAGGACCTTCACATAAAACCAGACACACTGAAACTAATAGAAAAGAAACTGTGGGAGACCCTTGAAGACATGGGCACAGGGGGAAAGTTCCTGAACAGAACACCAATAGTTTATGCGCTAAGATCAAGAATTGACAAATCGGACCTCATAAAATTACAAAGTTTCTGTAAGGCAAAGGACACCATCAAAAGGACAAAACAGCAACCAACAAATTGGGAAAAGATCTTCACCAACCCTACATCTGACAGAGGGCTAATATACAATATATACAAAGAACTCAAGAAGTTAGAGCCCAGAGAACCAAATAACCCTACTAAAAATGGGGTCCAGCGCTAAACAAAGAATTTTCACCTGAAGAAATTCGGATGGCTGAGAAGACCTGAAGAAATGGTCAACATCATTAGTCATTAGGGAAATGCAAATCAAAAAACCCTGAGATTTCACCTCACACCAGTCAGAATGACTAAAGTTTAAAACTCAGGAGACAGCAGGTGTTGGCGAGGATGCGAAGAAAGAGGAACACTCCTTCACTACTGGTGGGATTGCAAGATGGTACAACCACTATGGAAATCAGTTTGGCAGTTCCTCAGAAAACTGGGCATGACACTTCTGGAGGACCCTGCTATACCACTCCTGGGCATATACCCAGAGGATTCCCTGCCATGCAATAAGGATACATGCTTTACTATGTTCATAGCAGTCTTATTTATAATAGCCAGAAGCTGGAATGAACCCAGATGTCCCTCAATGGAGGAATGGATACACAAATGTGGTATACTTACTCAGCAATTAAAAACAATGAATTCATGAAATTTTAGGCAAATGGTTGGAACTGGAAAATATTATCCTATAATATCCTATTTTGTGGTAACCCAATCACAAAATACACAAGGAATGCAATCACTGATAAGTGGATATTAATTAGCCCAGAAGCTCTGAATACTCAAGACACAATTAGCATATCAAATGATTCCCAAGAAGAAAGAAGGAGAGGACCCTGGTCCTGGAAAGGCTTGATCCACCATTATAGGGGAGTACCAGGACAGAGAAATGGGAGGGGGCTGATTGGGGAATGGGTGAAGAGAAGAGGGCTTATGGGACATATGAGGAGGGGTAACCAGGAAAGGGGAAAGAAAGTATTTGGAATGTAAACAAAGAATATAAAAAATAAATAAAAAAAAAAGAAAAAAGAAAATAGATTGTAGCAATGTATTTCTTATAGAAGGTAAGAGGTCTTAGTCAGGGTTTCTACTCCTGGACAAACATCATGACCAAGAAACAAGTTGAGGAGGAAAGGGTTTATTCAGCTTACACTTCTACATTGCTGTTCATCATCACAAGAAGTGATGGGACTGGGACTCAAGCAGGTCAGGAAGCAGAGGCTGATGCAGAAGCCATGGAGGGATGTTACTTACTCCCTTGCTTCCCCTGGCTTGCTCAGCTTGCTTTCTTATAGAACCCAAGACTGCCAGCCCAGGGATGGCCCCACCCACAAGGGGCCCTTCCACCTTGATCACTAATTGAGACACACCTTATAGCTCTGATCTCGTGGAGGCATTTCCTCAAGGGAGCCTTCTTGATATAACTCCAACTTGTGTCAAGTTTACACAGACAATCAGCCAGTACATGTAAAGTATGAGAACTTTTATCTCTCAAACCTATGTGAAGGTAAAATGAGAATTCATGCGACCAGATTGTCTTCTGCCCTCCACACAAGCACAATGACACAAATGCTCACATGCATTCACAACATGAGCACACGTGCACAAACGCACCCATACCCACATCTACACACTAACCATATAAAACTCCTTTTAGAAAGGTTTTTTTCTTCCCATAAAATGTAAGTTTGGAGGGAGGCACTTGCTGGCACTTGGCCTTATAATTAAAGGATACTGTATAAGCCAGGGACGGTACTCAGAGACATAAAGTCATCAAGCAAATATTCTACCTCATGTTCAACTCCTACACCATGAAAAAAAAAGAATCATACATACACATTTATTTCCTTGACTGTATAAAGGCTAAATTGTTTGGCCTTCCCCTGATATTTCCAGAATATTGCTATAGCTTGTCACCATGTATAATATCCAGGCAGAAGGGACAAGAAATTGGCTTGGGGGGTTGGGGACGTCATTCCCACCAAGTGGGACAGTATATATCTGCAATCCCAGTCAGTACTCAGAGGAGCAGAAGCAAAATGACTGTAAGTTTTAAGACCAGTCTGGACTAAAAGAAGATCCTGCCTCAAAAAAAAAAAAAATCAGTGGTGAGAGTTTTCCAGAAAAAAAGAAAAAATGTGGCTTCATTCACAATTTCTACCTCCATCTCACTGACCAAGGATTGGGACTGCCACATGGCTATCCCAGCTGGGGAAAAACTCTAACAAATCTATGGAGTGACAAAGGGGGGAGTTGTGGGGTGAAAAAGGCACACAGGATGACTGCCACTGCTGAGATGTGTTCCTAATGTGTTTGCCAACTGAGCATATTTCTCTAACAACTGACAAGTCGTGACTCACAGCCCTACAAGTTTCTCCAACCACTTTTTTCCAAAGTCCTTTTTTATATATACTGTTTCTCATGAGAGGAACTTTAACAGCACCAGCCCCATAACTAAACGGCTGAGCAGGAGGACTGGTATCCAGACTGTCAAATTTCAGATCTTTTAACCAAATACCTATACCAAAGAGTTGAATAGGTTTTCTATAGTATTTCTGAATGCAGTAAGTCAATAGTGAATCAAAAAACAATGTAACTAAGGGATGGGGTCATGATTCCACAATTAAGAACACCAGCTGACCTTCCAGAGGACCTAGGTGCAATTCCTAGCACCCATATGGTGGTTCACAGCCATATGTATGGTTCAGGGACTGCCAATGTGCCCTCTTCTGATATCCAAGGGTAGCGGGAATACACATGATACACAGACATATATGCAGGCAAAATTTTCACATGATAGACAGACAGGCAGGTGGGCAGGCCAGCAGGCGGGCAGATACAAAGGGTGGGGCCTAGAAAGACAGCTCAGCAATTAAGAGGACTTGCTGCTCTTGCAAGGCCTTCTCCCAGCACTCACATGGTGGCTCTCAACCATCTGTAAGTCCAATTCCAGAAGACCTGGCAACATTTTGTCTTTTTCAGGCACCAGTCATGCACATCCACAGATATACGCAAAACATTCATAGGAAGAGAATAAATCTGGGGAAAATCCATAAATTCTTAAGTAGTGAAAAGAATATTAATTTGTGATATATCAAAATAAACACTTAGTTTATAATCTGAGCTTTGCTGACCCAAGATTTACCCTTACCCATATTAATTTATCATTGTCCATTTCATAAAACTAAAATACAGCTGTCCCTCAACATGCAGAAGGGATTGGCTCCCATGATTCCAAAATATATGTGTACACAAATCCTTACATAAAATGGATGATATTTTGCTCAACTTTCTAGACACTTAAATCTTCTGTAAATTAGTTCATATGTCCCAGTATTATATAAATAATAATATATAATTAGTTGCTGGGCACACTTGTACATGCTTTATTCCTAGCACTCAGAAAGCAGAGGCAGGAGGATCTCTGTGAGTTCCAGGCTAGCCTGGTCTACATAACCAGGGTTACATAAAGAGACCCTTTCTTAAAAGGTTATATAAACTATGTAAATAGTTGTTAGACTATATTGTTTAGGGACTGTTGACAAGAAAAAGTCTATACTTGTTCAGCACAAAGGCATTTTTTTTCTTTCAAAGAGCTGACACCCATAGTTGATTGAATCAATGAATGCTACACTGTAGTACTGTAGTACAGAGGACCTGTTAACATGTGGCACTGTCTCCAGATATGTAGACATCAAGACACAAACTTTTCCTTCAAGCACAACATGCAAATAACTATAATCAGCCAGTTTCCTAAACACTTCATCACTCTTCTGAATCTTCCCTTTATATTTTGTCTACGATAGTAATTTAACATATTCTGTGCTCATTTTTCTTTCAGATCCTGAGCTCTGCACATGCTGGGCAAGCATCCGACCACTGACTCATACAGGGAACATTCAAAGGACTGGGATGCAGCCTACTCATACAGATTTGCCAAGCCAGAGATCACCCCAGATTCAAGGCAGGGAGAGGTGAACACTCAACTCATTTGATATTGCTCAGTCATTTTATGGCATTCTGTCAAATGCATTCTCTATTCTCTATTCTGTACTATAGTTTACTTGCTGTCTCTTAAACAGCTATCATATTAAAACCCAAACATGCATATCATGGGACTCATTTCAACTTAAAGAAACCAAAAATAATATACAAGTAAAGATGTACAAATTACCCCAAATATGTTGAGTACCTTGGGGCTGGAGAGATGGCTCAGCTGTTAAGAGCACTGACTGTTCTTTCAGAAGTCGAGTTCAATTCCCGGCAACCACATGGTGGCTCACAACCATCTGTAATGGAATCAAATGCTCTCTTCTGGTGTCTAAAGACAGCTACGGTCATATAAATAAAATAAAAAAATCAAAAAAAAAGAAGAAGAAGAAGGAGAAGGAGGAGGAGGAGGAGGAGGAGGAGGAGGAGGAGGAGGAGGAGGAGGAGAAGGAAGAAGAAGAAGAAGAAGAAGAAGAAGAAGAAGAAGAAGAAGAAGAAGAAGAAGAAGAAGAAGAAGAAGAAGAAGAAGAAGAAGAAGAAGAAGAAGAAGAATGGGTACTTTCTACCAGATAATAAAACCATGTGACTCCTGAAGATCCTACCCCTAAGTCCCGACTCTGGTCCATCGCCTTTAGACTGAGTTTACGGCTGCTGTCTATCGCAGTTTGGCCCTTACACCTTGTTTATCCTCCTCTCTCAGCTCCTCAACCCACACCTCTCGCACCTCTGACTCCTGAGGAAGGGTCTCAGATAACTGACTCCTGGCGATCACCTTGTCTCAGGCCTTTGAGGCATAACGAATGTTAAGACTTTATTTCATAATAGCTAGTAAATCAAAACTTGAGGCTAATTTGCCAAATGATTTTTCATGAATATAAAGGATAAAATTCTCTAAATAAAACTAATTTAATTTTTATGTTAAACTTTTGATGGAGATATACAATAGTATATTTGAAAACACTGGAATATTAAACACTCTCTTACCATAAATAACATACTAATTTTTCCCTCCTTACCCCTTATCATGCCTTATCTACAACAAAGCTAATGATGTCAGAATCAATCCCAAGATTCCAGTTATGCAATATGATACTAGATTCTTACACCATATCCTAACCTATATATTAAGGCCTGGTACCTACTACTGGTTATAAAGAAAACTACCTAAAAGTATGTAAAAATACATGTACAGATGCATCATTAATGGGGGAAAAACTACATCAAAAACATGCAGTATCTATGATAAATGAGAGCATTAGTTTCAAATTAATTTCAAAGCTTCTCTTTTTATTAATCATGGGAAAGAGCTGGCATAGATGGGAAAGATGGCATAAATCAAAACCAAGTCTTGTCCAACATCCTCCCTAAACTGTTTCCAAGGACAACAGATTTTAATTACAGGTTTCTAATACTGCCCCAAACATGATCACTAGTATGTACAGTATATACCAGTATATAACTAATACAACCAAGAGCAGTGTACCTAAGGTTGAGCTGCTCTGTCACTTGCAGATCCATATTTGATATGGTATATGCAAAAAGACATATAACTGTATTTACCCTATTCTTGCATAGAGAAATGTTACCAGATTTTTATTAATCACCTTGGGGGGAAAAGTGAAAATAAAATAAGTACTGAAGCTGCCGTTAGCAATTCACTCAACTGACAAATATTTATATGTTTTACTCCCCACCCCCAGAACAATATCCAGTGTTTAAACAATGTTTAAAAAAAAAAGCCAAGGAAGTAGTGTGACCCAGATTCAGGGCTTCTGGACCCCTGGAGCTGGAAGACAGACCGCTTTAAACAGGGACATACCAAGAACTGCTCAGGAAGAAGCCACAAGCACGCACCATCCTTCTGAGCATATGAAACAGCAATAATTAATGTTGCCATTTCCAGGGAGAGATGTTTTTAATGATTATCACTTTGGAATATGAATATCTAATTATACGTTGCTGTCCAGACCCAAGATTCTTCTGAGACCATTAGTAATTTCTGCTAATGAGACTTTCTGACTTTTATGTTTTTCTGGAGTAGGGTCATTCAAGAATTCTGCAGAAAACAAGGAGAAAGACTATCCCAAGTCTACTGGCAGATTTTCTCATCCTCAAACAATCCCTCCTTCATATGCACAGCCACAGAAGACCAGAGGTCACTGGCTTCTTTGTACTCGGTTCCACGGCTGTTACAAACAAACTGTTGTGCCCATGCCTGCAGTAAAATAGGCTACAACTGCAGCCCGGGCTGCATCTGAAACCCGCATACGCAAGAACACTTCAGCTCTAAGCTATCAAGCCCCCTTTGTGAGATGAAATCATGTAGCTACCTGAGTATAAAGTAATAATAATTCTAATCAAACACAATCATCCACACAAATGGCTTTATGACTTTTTATAATTATCATGCTCCTTAAAAGTATTGCTTTGACAGCTTTTGTTAGCTTCATTTATCTAAGTTTTTTACCTATATTATGTTTATTTAAATTAAACATAACAAAAACTACAGAAATGCATTATGGACCTTTATATTATGAGATATAAATCATAAAGTTATTTTATTCTTTGAATGTAATAATGAATGTAAGTATATAAGAAATCCTAAAAGTTAGCTGAGTATAGTGACGCATACCTTTAATCCCAGCACTGGCAAGGCAGAGGCAGGCAGTCCTCTGAATTCAAGACTAGCCAGGTAAACATAGTAAGTTCCGGACAGTCAGAGCTACATAGTAAGACTCTGACTCAAAAAAAATTTTTTTTTCAGAAAGAAAGAATTTTAAAGTTACTTCATTTATTTTACAATAGGTAAGACTTTTAAAACTCAGCTTTGATAGTGGGCGGTGGTGGCGCACGCCTTTAATCCTAGCACTTGGGAGGCAGAGGCAGGCGGATTTCTGAGTTCGAGGCCAGCCTGGTCTACAGAGTGAGTTCCAGGACAGCCAGGACTACACAGAGAAACCCTGTCTCGAAAAACAAACAGACAAACAAAAATCAGCTTTAATAACTGATAAATTTATTTAGAATAAAAGTAATGTTTGTTTTCTTTATATACTTTAATAAGAAATGCTTAATTGACTAAACTGCACATTTTCAGCACTTTTTAAAAGCAAATTCCTATTACTTTCACATACTAATTAAAAAATCCAACATCTACGTTACTTTATTATAGCTGGATAACTAATCTAAAAATTACTCCCAAAAATTAGACAGTGACTAATCAAAGAAAAGGTTACCTGAGCATCTTTGAAGTACATATTTTTTGGGGGCCACACTGCAAACTTCTGCAGGAACACCAAAGACCTGAACTGTGGCACTGATGGTGAAAGAGCTTTGCAAGCACAAAGTTAAGGCCATTTCAGCCACGGAAAACGTTCCACACCTCCTAACCAATGCAAACACTTCTACAGGGAGGAAAACACTATTTGAAACATTAGCGCTGTGGGAAACACTGTGGTCCACTGGGAAAAATGAGCCCAATCTTCTATATATTTTTTATTTTAATGAATGTAAAGTGAAGAGAAATTCAGCTAAAAGCTCTAAAATTGGGTCACAGAGATCACACTGCAAAGGCCACAGAAATACTGCTGAAACTTAATACACTGTGCTTCTGGATTATGTTAAAATCTTTTAGGAATTTTTTAAAAAACTAAAGTAAAAAGGGAAAGTTACACAAGATTTTCTGGTATAAAATTCAGTAATCAAAAGCCGGGCCTGGTGGCATTCACCTTTAATCCCAACATATGTGGCAGAGATGGGCAGAAATCTGAGTTCCAGGCCAGCCTGGTCTACAGAGAGACTTCCAGGACATTCGTGTGTGTGTGTGTGTGTGTGTGTGTGTGTGTGTGTGTGTGTGTGTGTGTGTCTGCATGGTGGGGGCATAGATGAGGACCTGTAAACCACTGTCACTTTTATAAAGTTGCTTAACCACATGTGTTTTCTACTCCTACTATGATCCATAGTCATAACACAATAAAAAATATCCTAATGTTTTTGTGTCACTGAAGAGGCTAAAAGTAATATGATGGATTTTCTGAAATTCTACTCCAGCTCAGACTTCCCTTTCCTACCTCTGAGGAGGCTGCCCTACACAAGCAAAGCTCCAGTTACAAGAAATTGCTTTTCCACAAAAGGAAACCTGGTCCTCATTTTGTTTACACAGAAACAGAGCCAATAAAAGATGAAGGAGTGTTTTCTTCTCCCTCCAACTCTCACCTAGGCTCCGCAACCAAGAAAAACTTATCAGAAAAACTTATCAGATAGTTTTCAGGAAATACTGTTAAGCAAATAAATAAATGAAAATTGCTTCCTACTCAGAGCAAACAGCTAAAATAAGAACAGGTTCTCTTAATCAAAGCAATTTTGGAAAAAACAAACAAACAAACAATAAATAAATAAATAAGAAAAGAACAAAGCAATTTTGGTTGTAAACATTTCACTAACTGACCTCAAGAATATTGATAATACAATCTTAAATATTCAAGATTATTTAGTAGGCAATTAATATGCTACTAGAAATGTTATAGAGCAGTCTTTTTCACAGTTACAGAGACATCTCCTAGTTCTCATTGTAAATAAACTCAAGGAAAGTAAGAAGAAAACACCCAGAGCTCAGTTGTGCTACACTCTTATCATACTTAACCACTACTAAGAGAGCACCTCCACAAGCTGGACAGAAAGGACATTTTACACTGTGCATATCTTACCACCAACACTGCGCTAAGTACTTCACAGAGCATTTGTCAGGGTTGAACCAGGTAACACCTAAGAGGGGCTTGAAAGGACTCCTAGTCTATCAACAATAATTAATATTACCAATAAAAAGAGTACTGGAAGCTAAAGCAGCTATTATTTAATAAAATGAAATCTTGAATCATGGTGGGTATCTTTTAAAGGATTCTCTTGGAAACTAGAGAGCTTACTAAAGAGAGGATGCACCTAGATAATTATAGTGGCTCTTGACTGCTTAAACTGACACAATGAAATTGAAATTTAAGGAGTTGGATGTGGTTATCTGTGTAAGGGGACACAATACCAATCCTTCAGAAGCTACGGAACACAACTGTGATGCTCTGGCCATGCCTTCAACTCAGGAACAGCAGAAAAGAGAAAACTCCTATTAAAATATATTGACTGAAGGGGCTGGAGAGATGGCTCAGCAGTTAAGAACACCAGCGGCTCTTTGAAGACCTAGAGGAGATTGTCAGCACCCATATGGCAGCTCTCAACTCTAACTCCAGTTCCAAGGGATCCAGTGCCCTCATCCGGCCTCTGCAGGAACCAGGCACACTTGTGGTATACAGAAACATGTACAGGCAAAATAATCTTTTAAAAAATTTAATGTTGAACCACTGCAACCTACAAAGTACCTCATTAAGAGCTGCTGGTTAGACAAGCCCCCTAGAAACCCCAAAATAATATAAACGGTTGCCTCTACTCTTGCTTATTCACTAAAGCCAGATGGCAAAAGCCTATTGTGAGCACACCACATAGTGGAGTTCCAGCACACAGAGAAATCCAGCTGGAACCAATCTGTACACAGGACGACCATGTGCTAGCTAGCTAGCTCTCATGTGCTAGAAGCTGATATACAGGACTCTGAAGTAAAACAAAAACAAAAGTCATCAATGCTGTACCCAGGTGCCCAGGTGTGGACACGGTGTTCCACAATACCAACCCGACAGGCAAGATACACCCACTGGTATAGTAGTGGCATGATTGTTACAGGGATACTCAATCAATTTCTAATTGGATTTGAAGCCTGCTCCACAGGAGAAATTGTGCCTGTTCATGTAAACCTGGTCAAAAGCTAGAAAGGTTCTAAGACCTAAAGGAAATCTGCTACGGTGGTTTTGTTAATGGGGACATGGTCAACTATCTTCTAAACATTTATGTTCATAACCATGGATTCCTGTTGTTCTCAGTTTTGGTCAGAGAAGTGTCTCTTCTCATAGAGAAATTATTGAAGAGACTTAACTAGTCAGAGTGCTAAGTGACACCTGAGTGCTCAGTCCTAAACCCATATCTACATGACTGTCTCCTCCCTAGCTCACCAAGGCTCAGGAAGCATTGCCGAAGAGGAGCAAAGGCTGAGAAGGAGCACTATGAAATGTCCTGTGTACATGGCATGACTATTGTACGCATGAACTCACAGCAGCTGCGGTTACTCTGCAGTCACATGACCCAAAAGATACAGCCCATCCCCATTCCAACATGGATATGAAAGGGACACATGAGGCGCCATGCCTAGATGAGGAGTAGCTAACACCTGCTTGGGATGGGAGTCAGGGGAGTCTTTTTTATCAGTAGCATACCCACTGGTAGCATACCCACTGGTAAGTTGCCTATGCCAGTTAATAACTCCTAACACATGTTCATGCAAGCAACTTAAACTCAGTTGGTCATGTAAAAAAAATGAAGCTATTAAAGTATATGGAAGACTTGTTGAAAAGAAGGGGTCCAGAGGGATTGGGAGGGAGATGAGAATAATGGTAAGTGCGATCAAAATATAATAGTGTGTGTGTGTGTGTGTGTGTGTGTGTGTGTAATTGTTGAATTGCCATAAAGAGACTCTCTGATGGTACTGAATGCTGAGTGGAAGCATCACTTGTGACTAAAAAGCTGATTGGCCAATGAGCTAAGGCAAGATTAGAAGTTGGGACATCTGGGAGGCAAGAGTCAAGTGAATGGGATTTGGCCCTAGCACCGATGGAGACAGAAGCATGAACCTGAGGAAAGGTAATTAACCATGTGGCATGACTCAGACTAGTTGAAACAGGATATGAGCTACCAGAAACAAGCCAAAACTATTGGCCTAGGCACTTACTCATATCAAGTCTCAGAGTCGTTACTTCAGGGAATAAAACGACAGGATGGAAAAGCCTGTGGTTACAAATCACTATTCCCTTAAATCTGTTCTCATAGATTACCATGTCAATCTACAAAGTCAGCTACATGCTCCAGTCAATTTTCCATACTAAAAGTTATAAAAATAAGCATTAAAATATAAAAGGCCTAACATTCCCCAGCTTACAAAGCCTTTAGCATTAAGTCTCTGATTCTTTCGTTAAAAGTGTAGTTCAGTGGAAAAGCACTTGCCTAGCATACAAGAAAGAGCCTGGGTTTGATCCCTAGCACACAGAAGGCTTAGGCTCCTAACAGTCTACCGCCTGTCACCCTGATCCAGAAATGAAAGGGGAGGTGAGCGAAGGCGGAGATGTGCTGACTATTCAAAATTCCAAGCAGAGTTTCTGAACTTTGGCACGGCTGACATTTCTTTCCAGATAAGTCTTTCACAGATAAGCAGGGAAGTTTCTTCTGTTCATGAGCGTATTAGAGAATTAATTGCTAAAAATGGAAAAAGAAACCTGGAAAAGAGTCCCTTCCAGGCCAAATTCAGTACTTACACATCACATGGTTTGCAAAGTAACGCTGAGGAAAACCAACATTTCAAGTTGCTGGCCCCAAACCTGTATTCTGAATCTACCCTCTCCCTAGCAAAGCAAAACAGAGTAAGCGACCATGTCTCTGAATGAAACCAGCATCAAGAATGTTTTAAGGTCTGAATAAAAGGATATTATAAGGATTAACAGAAGCATGCACTCAGTAAAAAATAATCTCACATTTAACTGTCAGCACTTTATAACTAGTTTATGAAACCTTAATGTACTTCAATCTTTTATAAATATTATAGAATGACCATGGACTGGTTTGAATAGATTTGTCCCCAAAGACTCGGGTGTTTGACTATGCTTGGCACAGGGAGTAACACTATTAGGAAGTGTGGCCTTGTTAGAGTAGGTGTGGCCTTATTGGAGGAAGTCACTGGTGTGTCACTGTGGAGGTGGGCTTCGAGACCCTCCTCCTAGCTGCCTGCAGACAATCTTCTCTTAGTGGTGTTCAGTTCAAGATGGAGAACTCTCAGCTCCTTCTTCAGCACTGTTGCTGCCTGGGTGCTGCCATGTTCCTGCCTTGATAATGGACTGAACATCTGACCTGTAAGCCAGCCCAAATTAAATGTTGTCCTTATAAGAGTTGCCTTGGGGGGAAAAAAAAATAAGAGTTGCCTTGGTCATGATGTCTGTTCATGTCAGTAAAAGCCTGACTAAGACAGACTATTTCAGGCAAATATTACTGTAATAACCAAATATAATACCAACCTAAGAAGGAAAAGCAATAAACATAGCTAACCCGGGCAGTGGTGGCAAATGCCTTTAATCCTAGCACTTGGGAGGCAGAGGCAGGCAGACTTCTGAGTTCTACAGAGTGAGTTCCAGGACAGCCAGGGATATACAGAGAAACCCTGTCTCGGAAAAAAAAACAAATCCAAAAAAACAAACAAAAAAGCAAAAACAAAAACATAGCTAACATATAGAATCAAATTTCAAGATGCTAGATCAACTGTCAAATCTCATAAAATTATATATTTTAAAATCTCACTAATTATATATTAAGTATGCTTTATATTAAGGTCAAAAATAAAGAGATTATTTCATGAAAATTAGGGCTGGGCAGTGGTTCTACCTGCCTTTACTCCAAGCACTTGGGAGGCAAAGGCAGGTGGAGCTCTGAGTTTGAGGCTAGCCTGGTCTACAGAGGGGGTGTTCTGGGACAGCCAGAGAAAAATCTGTCTCAAAATAAGAACAAAAATTAGGATAGCAATATTCTGATCAAAAATAAAATAAAGGAAGAAGAGAAGGAGGAGGAGCAGAAAAATCTGGTCGAAGTGATTTGGGGGCAAAGAAAGAAAAGAAAAAGGAGTAAGGAACCCAATTTGGGTTAGTAGAGAGAATATTCAAAAAAAAAAGAGTGAAGGAATGGAGCTCTAGTTTCAGCTGGCCTACTTGAATGAGAATTCATTGCTAGACAAGTCATTTAACCTGGATTTATTTCCTCATTAATAAGGAGAAGAAAAAAACCTACTTTGACAGCTCTAACATAGGCAGGTGTCACAAAAAAAGGATTCGTTTACAATGCCTTTAAGGTTGCACATGAAATACCTGGTACTATGAGACTCGTACACCACCTATCAGCCTGAAGCAAGGTTTCCCAGCCTTTCTCACCTTGTGATCCATAAGGGAAATGACAGTACTGGAGCAGCACCTGGGGTAAATAGGTCACGCCACTGGAGTCCAAATATGATCGGCCTAGTTCTTACTACTCTGTCCCTGACGGTCCCCTCTGAGGACTGGGAGCAGTATTTCTAGTCCACCTGTGTACACGCAGCACATTGCTTGGCTCACTGGTTAGAGCACTCTTAAGCACCAGGCACTTCCCAGTCTGACAAAGACAGATCAGCACCCTGGGCCTCATCAACAAGGACTCCTATCCTGGGCCTCAGGCTTTAAAAAGCCCTAAACCAAGCTGGAAGTGGAGCACACCTTTAATCCCAGCACTCAGGAGGCAGAGACAGGCAGGTCTCTGAGTTGGAGGCCACCCTGGTCTTCAGACAGAACTCCTGGACAGCCAGGGGTACACAGAGAAACCCTCTCTGGGGAAAAAAAATGGACAAGTCCTTCCTATGGCTACATGAGGCCAGCAGTTCTTAGGATCTACAGGATATGTCCATATCCAACCTACAATGCCTTCCCCTTGACTAGGCCCCCAGAACTCCACACCTGCCTGCAGTGTCTGCCCAGACCTGTTCCCTGAGTTTGGGCTATAGTTTGCTCACACTGTATCCATGTCCCTGGCACAGGAGGCTAGAGGAGAGACAGTATCAGGTCAGAGGCTACTCCCCTCTACTTCACCATGATCTCAAGCAATCTAAACTCTCTAACCCTGGTCAGTCACTGTAGGGCAGGCAATTGGGACTTCTTTTTCTGTTAGCTTGATTTATAACTTCAGATTTTGGACATTCACCAAGAGAACTTCCCCAAAATGTTAGGTATGGACCTAGAAGCAGGTTTTAAAATGCTGGTATATGAGGAATAACTGAAGGAAAAAAATATACTTAACCTAGTAATGGGAAGGGTTACAAAGAGAGAAGAAACAACCATCTTCCACAAGACAGCTAAAGAGCTTTCCAGTGAAAACTAAACAGAACTGTGTAATATTAGAAATGCAGGGAGCCATGTTCTATTGTAACTGAATAAAAGTTTGCTCAGGGGCTGGAGAGATGGCTCAGCAGTTAAGAGCACTGACTCCTCTTCCAGAGGTCCTGAGTTCAAATCCCAGCAACCACATGGTGGTTCACAACCATCCCTAATGAAATCTGACACACCCTCTTCTGGAGTGTCTGAAGACAGCTACACTGTACTTAAAATAAATTTAAAAAAACGTTTGTTCAGTTTTCTTAAACAAAGTTTTTAACTTTTTTAAAATATTGGGGGAGGGGTGCTAGGTCGATGCCTGACCAATTAGGAACACTTGTTGCTCTTCTGGTCAGTTTTGACTCCCAGCACCCAAATGGTGGCTCACAACCATTCTTAAGTCCAGTTGAAGGGAATCTCATGCTATCTTCTGATCTCTAAGTGCACCAGGCACACATGCAGTGCATATACATACAGGCAGATAAAACACACACAGGAATAAAAACAAATGAATTCTTTTTTTTATAAATAAAAATGAAATGATTTGATCTGGTGGGCTGGAAAAAAATGGCTTGGTAGGTAAAGTACTTGCTATGTAGATACAAAAAAACTGAATTTGAAACCTCAATGCCCACTAAAAAAGCTATACATGACAGTGTGTGCCTATTATTCCAACACCAGGAACCATAAGCAGGTAAATTCTAGAGTGTCACTGGCCAGCCACTCTACATGAGCTCTAGGTTCAGTAAGAAACCCTGTCTCAATAAATATGGTGGGGAGTGGCAGAAAAGATACCAATAGACCTATGGCCTCCATGTGTGCATATTCTCCTCTCTCTCTCTCTCTCTCTCTTTCTCTCTCTCTCTCTCTCTCTCTCTCTCTCTCTCTCTCACACACACACACACACACACACACACACACACACACACTGAGGAGGAAGCCTGAGACCAGGCATAATATCTCATATCTGCACTTGAGAAGAGGACAAGAGGTTCACAAGATTAACCTGGGCTATGTCAAGAGATCTAGGCTAGCCTGGGCTACAGAGAAAAGGTATCTTTTAATTTCTAACCTCTCCCAACAGAAAATGAACACTTGTTCTTTGAGAAGCTTTAGAAAATATGACTACAAACTAAATCCATAATCAAATAAAACTAAAGTGAAAAGGTTTTGGAGAAGAAATGGAAGCCCAGGAGATGGTGGTAGTGGAAACACAGGTTACCAAAATGCCCTCTCTGGTGGAGAAGAAGACAGACAGACACAGATCTGGGGAGAAAAGCAGAGAGAAGTACCATTTGTCTTTAGTCCTGTGTACTGAACCTAGGGCCCTGTGGTCCTATCCCTTAAAACCAGCACATTTTAACCAAAGGAATAGCAAGCACACATACCTAAGAAAGTGTATGTGTCTGTTTTCCTGGGATAGAAAAAATGAGTATCATCCATTGCACAGTGAAGATCAGTTAGGGTGACACCAACAAATGATGACATCAAAGTACAATAGGGACCCTCATTGACTGCTAGTGGAGATGTGAGATATAACGGCCACTTATAAAGGCAATTAGACTGTGTCTTGTGAAACTAAACATACTCTTACCAGACAATCCTAACAACTGTGCTTTGTGGAGCTGCTCAAAAAAGGTTCAAAAATAGAGCTACATAAAACCTGCTCATGGATGTTTATAGCAGATTTATTCACAATTGCCAAAACTTGGAAACAACCAAACTATCCTTTAGCAAAGGAATGCATAAGTGAATTGTGGTGCATCCAAACAACAAAGTATTATTTATTGCTAAAAAGAAATGAGCTAGCAAGCCACAAAAAGTCCATGTACGAATCTTAAATGCATTACTAAGTAAAAGAACCCAGTAAGAGGGTGTGTTAGAGCTGGGGAGAGCGCCCAACGGTTAGTAGCACTGGCTACACAAGTGGAAGGACCTGAGTTTCCATCCCAGGACCCATATTTTTCATAAATAAATAACCGTTGGGCACGGCCGCACACAGGCCTACAACCTCAACACTGTGGGAGTCGCTGAGCGTTGTTGGAGCTTCTTGGCTGCCAGCTTAGCTCCAGATTCAGCTAGACTCTGCCTCAATGGAAGAAGGTGGAGAATAATAGAAGAGGACACCCAATCCTCTCCTCTGCCACATACACATGTACACAGGTACACAAACCCATACACGCGTACGTGAGCATAAAATGGATGTACTGCGTGAGCATGCATACACGCGCGCGCACACACACACACACACACACACACACACACAAAGAGAAAAGGGGTAAGGCTACAGAATACATGATTCTAACTATAAGACATTCTGAAAAAAAAGGCAAAACTATAAAAACAGTAAAAAGACATGCAGCTATTAGGGAGAAATACATATGCAGAGGAACATGCACACACAGAGGACCTTTACAGCAGTGATACTGTTCTGCAAAGCACAATGGTGAATATGTCTTTCATTACCATTTGTACACCAAGAATAAACCATTTTAGATAATGTGTTGGTATGGGCTCATCAACTGTAATAAATGGACCACACTGAAGCTGTTAGGTAATGGAGCCGTGAGGTGGGGAGTGGGGAATTTTTTATAGGACATTTCTGACCACATATTCCATTTTGCTATGAAACTAAAAATCTGTCTACACTGCTCAGTGGTAGAGTGCTTGCCTACCATGTATAATCCATGCATCTTATCCCCAACTTGACTAAATAGCCTGATTGATAAACTGACAAACTAGTCTTTAGGGGGAAAATCATTGTGACTACAATATTATGACCAAGACAAGCAAGGAAGAAAACTGGGGATCAGCCGATATGCTACAGACGTGCTAGACTACACACTAAGTTATTGTTGAAATTGTTCTATAGGATGCTTAGCAGATCCAGACCTCAGTCCACCAGGTGCCAGAAGCAATTCCAATCTGCCCCGAAACACTATTTAATGTCCCTTATGGGCAAAACCTTCCCTGATAGAGAACCACTTACACAGGTCAAGCTAAAGGTTTTGCTTCTGTGTTAAAAGTTTATGGTTTGCCTTCTGTACTAAGTATACTGGAGTCATTTAATAGGAGAATGTTAAGATGTGACAAACATTTATCATTACTTCGGTCCCTGTGATAAGAAATGTAAGGAAAAGGACAGAGTCTGGAGCAGGGGCAGAGAAATGTTTGGCAGGTTTCCAAGAGGGAAAGTAGCTTGACCTACAGAGTTAACGGTGAAAGAAAATTAAGCTGGAGGCTGAACCAGACTGAACCGTGAGGGTTGAGCTTGGCAAGCCTTACCATTTGACAAAGAGAAAAAGTCAAGGGTGACTCCAGGGAGTTTGGTCTTCACCGTGGATGATGTGGCTCATGGATGACGGTGTCACTTATAAGACAGGAAAGACGTGAGAAGAAGGAAAGGAAAGGAACCCACAATCTTGTTTGGTCTATACTGTCCTCAGAGATAGCCACCAAAAACCCAGACAGAGTTTGACTACGATGAGTTTAATATTCAAGAGGTGTGGTGGGTTGAATGAAAATGGCCCCCATAGGCTCATAGGGAGTGGCACCATTAGAGGGTGTGGCCTTGGAGAAGTGTGTCACTGAAGGTGGGCTTTGAGGTTTCAAATGCTCAAGCCAGGCCCAGCGTCACTCTCTCTTCCTGCTGCCTGCTGATCCAGATGTAGAGCTCTCTGCCCCTTCTCTAGCACTGTGTCTGACTATACACCCAAGCTTCCCACTACGACAATAATACACTAAACCTCTGAACCTGTACACCAGCCCCAATTAATGTTTTCCTTTATAAGAGTTGTCATTAGCTATGGTCATGATATCTCTTTACAGTAAGAGAAACTCTAAGACAAGGAGGGACCAGAAATGTGACTCAAGTGACCTCTAAACCATAAAAATGGGTGAGTCATCTGAGAGGCAGGGACATTCGAAATTTTCAAGCAGAAACAACATAACAGAAAAAAGTACAGAAAATCAAAATGTGGATCCTAGACAGTAGCCAAAGAGAAATGTGAACCAGGTACAGGCACTGAACTGGCAAGATACAGGGGACTGCAAGGCCTAGGGATGGAGCCCTGTGGTAGAGGTCTTGCCTTTTGTGTGTGTGGTCTGGCTTCTATCCCCAGAATTGAAATCTTGTGACAAACATGTCTCTGTTTTCTGGATGCTAGGATTGTATAGATGTGTGTCACCGCATCTGGAAAAAAAAAAAAAAACAACACTATGTTCTTCTAGGTTAGCTATGAACTGACTATGTAACTGAGGTTGGCCTTGAAGTCCTGATCCTCCTGCCTCTGCTTAACAAGTGCTAGAATTGTACAGATGTGCTACCAAACTTGGCAAGTTTATGTGTGCACGCGCGCATGCACATGTATAAAATATATGTTATATAAGCCAGGCGGTGGTGGCGCACACCCTTAATCCCAGCACTTGGGAGACAGAGGCAGGCGGATTTCTGAGTTCAAGGCCAGCCTGGTCTACAGAGTGAGTTACAAGACAGCCAGGACTATACAGAAAAACCCTGTCTCTAAAAAAACCAACCCCCCCCAAAAAAAACAAGAAAATATTTGTGTGTGTGTGTGTGTGTGTGTGTGTGTGTGTGTGTGTGTGTGTGTGTGTGACACATAAAAATTCAGGATCCCAAATGTACCAGGCGTCCAACTATCTATGATTGGCTCTAACTCCAGATCCTCCCTCATGAACGCTGGGATCAGAGATAAGTGTCACTACAACATTGGTTTGTCACTAGGGATCTAACCCAGAGCTTTATGTAAACTGAGCAAACACTTTACCAACTGAGCTACATCCCCAGACTAAAATTTAAAAAGCATTATAGGTGGAACAGTGGAATGAGAGCACCAAATGGATCAAGCTAAAGAGAACCAAAGAGGAAAGGAGAAACAACAAATGTGAACACCTCTACAAAGTGTCTCCTGCAAAGAGAACAGAGCAATTGGGCAGCAGAAGGAAGGCTGGGGTAAAAGTAAAGGTGGTTTGAAGCCGTAACTTATTCGGTGAAGGTGACAGTTACTGGAAAGACAGATGTTATTCCTCTCTCACTATCCACCTCGAGAAAATGAGCAGTCCCGACAAGAGCATGGCCCCACTGCAAAAATGATTAGGACCTATCTTACTCGCCCACTCCCCTCAAAAGCAAAGCTCTCAACTACAAGGTTTAGGAGTACGTCCCAACACTGTGAGAACACGCTACACCCTCATCCACAAGGTGGAAGAAGAAGAAGTGGACGGCTCTAGCTTCCTCTCCAAGGCCATGACCTAGATCTCACACACACCACTCCTGTGCGTATCATTTAGTCAGGACTGAGTCACATGTCCATGCCCAGCTATTAGAAGGAGGCTAGGAAATGCAGTCCCTAGCTGGGCAGACACATGTCAAGATAAAACCTGAGGGAGGCTGAAGGAATGGCATCTAGAAAACAATTAGTTACAGACTTGCCAGTAACATAACCTTGTATTTCTAAGACACACAGAGCTGCAGATGAGAGAGGAGAGGGGGAGAAGGAGATCTGTGGATTAAACTCTGTCAGAAACAGGGTCACTGGTCTCTCGTCACTTCTCACAAGCCTGCCTTCTCAGAAGAAAGGCTGCCCCTTTAGTGTACTTCTAAGTAAATTAAAATGCATAAAATATGTAGTTTCTGGGCTAGGGAGATAATTCTATAGCTGAGAGCACTTGTATAAGCATTAAGTCGTGAGTTCAAATCCCCAACATAGATGGACACATGACAACTTTAGGGAACAAAGGTGGGCAGAGCCTGCAAATTGGATGGCTAGCCACCCTAGCCAAGATGACAATCTTCAGGGTCAGTGAAAGAACCTGTCTCAAAGAAGTAAGGCAGAGACTAATAGAGGGAAATACCCAACGGCCCCCTCTGGCCCCTGCCTGCTCACATGTGGTCACAATACCAAACACAAGAGAAACTAAGTAAACAAAAGTTTTAAAAATCCTCTGCCTTCCATCTGTCATGGCCTGGACTGAGCCGTTCTCACTTAGGTACTGACGGACTCTGAGAGCTGCTACTTCTCAGCCCAGGAGAAAGTAACCAAAGCTCACAATCTGCTCATGCTGCTCACGTCCAATAAGGCAGGCCACGAAACAGCCTCATCCTGTTGTTTTCTTGTTTTGTTTTAAACACTAACACAGCTCCCTAGAACAGAGATTCCAAGACTCCTTTCTTACCCAGTTTACACTGCAGTCACACACAAGATCTGCAGATGTACTTGATGATGGCTACTGAGAAGTGAGACTAGGTTCTGGGGTGAAGGCCACAACTGATGATGAAGGGCCACAGATACAAGACGACTGAATCCTGTCAGGTTCCCTTCCGAGAGGTCAACAGAGACTGTGCAAATGCAAAATAAAGGTTCCCACTTGATTTAAAAAAAAAAAATCACAGAATCAAAAAGTGTTAATACATAGGAACCAGGAGCATAGCTCAATCCTTGCATATCACACACACACACACACACACACACATACACACACACACACTGGGGAGGGGGGAGAAGAGGAGCAGGAAGAGAAGAATTTTAGATCAAAATAGGACCTCAAAGACCTCCAATCTGACCTCTCATTCTGTATCTGAGGACAATGAACCTGAGAGAGACAAACTATGGACTCAAGGTCACAAACTGCTTTCAGCAGAGTCAAAATAAACACCCAGGTTCTCAAGCTTTCGGGCTCAAACTACTCTCCCTGTAAAAGCAGCTTCTTTTGGGGGAGGGAGGGTCAGTGTTTAATACTCTGGGTAATGACTGAATTTATATAACATATTCTTTAAAACCATGGAAAATGTTCATCAGTAGAGTCCTTTGACTGTTGGCAATGAAAAGAGGAGCAGGGTGCAGTCAGATGACCTGGCCAGGATAAAGGCTTGGCTACAAGAAATAAAGATCTTACTGTTTTAGACAAATGAATGGAATATGTGCTATAAAGTTCCTCCTAGCCTGTGCATACAGACCACCTGAATCTAGTCTAACATTTTCTAATGGTTAGAAGCCACTCTAATAGTTAGTGTGCCTTTGTTTTCAGTGTATACCACCTCTAAAGAGCCAAGATTAATGGGATACAACCTCTAAACAAAGCTAACAGGCTGGAGAGATGCCCTAGCCGTTAAGAGTTCACATTGCTCCTCAAGAGAACCCAAGTTAACAACTCCCAGTACCCCCACCAGGTGGGTTATAACCACCTATATCCAACTACAGGGGATGCAATCCCCTCTTCTGACCTCTGGGGCATCCACAAATGTGGCACACACATACATCTAAATAAAAATGAAAAATAAACCTTTAAGACAAGAAGAAAAGCTAGCCAAAGGCTGGCCATAAGCCAAAACTCTGAATTATTTCTGAAAATACAATTTTACATTCACTCTGAATATTCTATCTAGTTCATGCCTTCCGAGTTAGAAATTAAACCAAAAACCCTATTTCTTACTTTATTTTGCCTATCCTATAATGGATACCTTTTAATACCAAGAAAGAGCCCTTGTCCGGGTATACTGTTAAACTGTAATTATTTTATCAGAGCAAACTACTTTTGTCCTTAGGGAATATTTCTGTTCAACCTTCATCTGCCAGGTTAAGAAATCTCTACTTTTGCTGGGTTTTTACCTGAAGAGAGAATGTCACCTCACATTAGGCCTTTCCATTTTTCAAGTGCTATAACTGTTCCCTTCCAGTTTTGCAGATGTGAAGTTCCCCCCCTATGGAAAACCACTCCACCTCCAACCTGTTCTACCACGGCCTAATGTGGGAACTTATCACCTCCTCTACCTCCCCTGCTTCATCTCATTTCAGCTAAGGAGCACACATGGCCAGGCAACCACATAACTTGCAGGAGCCACAGTGACCCCAATTCTATTTTGTTTAATTCTGTCAGAACAGTGGTCTTTTTCTGTTTGCTCATTCTTCCATTGGGATTAACCCTAAACAAATCAGCATTTGGGATACACGTCCGATTTCTGAACTGTAAAATAAACCAAATGCTTAAGAAACCAGTTTAATGTCGAAGGCGCTAAGCAATAAATAATAACTTTTATTATTCTAACGCCAAAAAGAATGTTACAAAAATGTTGCTGTGAATCCTGAGAAAGAGATTACAGAGTCCACACAGGGGCAGTTATCTTCCCTGGCCTAATTAAAACAGGTCTTTCTCACACATCTTTAAAAAAAAAAAAAAGAGCCAGTACTAAAATAGAACTGGTGTTTAAGTCCACCTTGCAAGCCTAAGCATATGCTAAGAAATTATCAAGAAGCAAGACCTCTGAAAAACAGGCATATTTCCCCCTTTCTCTTAATTATTTGATATATATTTATATTTAGTAAATATGTATTTGAATATATAGGACATATTTTAAATTATTCATTGTTAGCTCCAAACTAAACTAACAGTTTCAGTACAAGAGAAAACTCTGTAAAATTCCACGAAGCATTAATATTCAAGGAGAAAAAAAAACCTCTAAAATCTGTGCTCAAAACTATTACAGCACTTTAGACTAGAATTTCCAGCTATCATGTTCACTTGCTTAGTAGTTACCGTTTAATCAATACTGTGTCAAGATTTGACAAGCACCATTCATTTAATCCCCACGACAAATTGCTAAGATGGACAGATAGCAACTATACCATTTCCTAGTTACAACGGAGGCACCCAAATCATTAAGATATGCCCGTATGAAGGAACAAATATTTTAAATATCACAATGAACGTTTAGACACAGGTATATCTGGTTCCAAAATAAAATTTAGTGCTTATCCACAAGTCAGAACTTCATGAGGCTGTGACAAAAACAACACCTGAGCTAATTACAGCAAAAAAAAAAAAAAAAAAAAAAAAAAAGTTAAGTCCTAAATCATGGGTTGACAAACTTTCTCTGCAAAAGATTAGATGATAAAGATTTTAGGATTTGCTGAACTCACTGCCTCCACAAATAATCAGCTCTACTGATGAATGCCAAGTCGGCCATCAACAGCACGGAAAATAAATAAATGTGACCATATCTCAGTAAAGCTTTTTCTTAGAGTACTGAGGACCAATCCCAGGGTCTTACACAAGCTAGGTCAGGGCTCTACAACTGAACCACTGAATGAGAGCCCAGTTCCCACTAATTTTTAAATTTTCCACAACAGAACTACTCCTTGGTCAGCAAGTCCCCCTCTCTTAGTTCATGAGTCATTCAGGCATGTAGCCTGCATTGTACTAATCCCAACCTAAATGATGAAGAGAGGCTGGAGAGATGACTCAGTCACTAAAGTACTTTCCATGCAAGCATGAGGACACAAGTTCAGATCTCCAGAATATATATTTTTAAAAAAATCCCTGGGACTCACTGACCGTCAGTCTAATCAATAGTAAGCTCCAGGTCAATAAGAGACCCTGCCTCAAGAAATATGATGGACAACTCCTATGGAATGATACCTAAGGCTGACCTCTGCCCACCATACACACATACACACCCACATGAACATATACATACATAAATGCAAACAAACACAAACTTTGTTTCTTAGAGTGCTAGGGATCAAACCCTAAACATACTATCTTACATATCTAACCTGTAAAAATGTCTTTATAGCTTACATACTTACTTATAAAATTCCTGAATACTTCAAATACTCTAAAGAAACCCAAAGTCTCAACACACTTAACCTTTCTGAGAATAACTAAAAATTCTCAAAAGTCCAAAGATAGTTTTTGCATAAGACTCTCCTTAAAAATACATATCAGAAGAGCTTAGAACTAGAAGAAATCTAACACTTCCTGTTCTTTATCTATATTTTGTAAATCACTTTTAAAATATTTGCCAAGGGCTAGGGATGGAAATCAAAGATAAAATATTTATTTGCCTAGCATGCATGGATCCCTGGGTTCAATTTCTTGTACAACAAGAAAAGTCAGATTAATACAACACTGTGCCAAGCCTACTTCCCAGGTGAGAAAGGACTGTATTCAGTACTGCCTGTACGTATTAACAGCTTCCCTCCTCACAACAGGTTTGTCAAGGCATTGCCACATGCTTCCTATCACTGGGCCCTTCACAACTACATAAAAAAAGACAGTACAAGCTTTCCCACACATACTTTATAAATTAAAAAGAAAAGATTCTGAAATGACAGTTGTACCCCCAGGAGGGTCTGATGCTATCTATCGTGCTGGTCAGTTTTGTCAACTCGACATAAAATCGCCTGGCAAGAGGGACTGCATCTATCAAAGTGCCTACAGGCATATCTGTGAGGCTATTTTCCTAAGTAATGACTTACAGGCAATGCTATCACCAGGCATGTAGTCCTGGTGTCCATATAAGAAAGGAGTTGAACAAGCCATGGGGAACAAGCCAGTAAGCAGCATTTCTCCCACTATCTTCTTCAGTCCCCGCTTCTGTGTTCCTGCCCTGGAATAGGACCTTTCCTCTCCAAGTCTGTTTTGATTCATGTTTTATCACAGCACCAGGAAAGTAACTAGAACACTAATTAAGTAACAGAACTATAGGCACGACCTATCTTCCAGTCCACTTGCCTCTTGACTGCTTCCATGGATACCAGATTACATGGTCATTGGTGAAACCCTTAAAATTCTCATGGATGCTAGTCTTAGCCTTTAAAGATGCTATGTTTAGTCATTTTTCTTTTGCTACTGTCTTATGAAGAAAACATCTGCTAGTCCCTGACATTTATTAAATTCATCTATAGGCAACAGTAAGTCTATATATACTCTGCAGATAATATGCCCAGTCAATTTAGAAAGAGAATATCCTGATGGAATATCATCCAGTGGAGATGCAGTTCAGTTGGTACAGGGCTAGCCTAGCATACACAAAGCACCATATAAATGAGGTCTAGCGATATAAAATCTAATCGGGAAGTGGAAACAGGAGAATCAGAATTCGATGGGCATCCGCAGCTACATATCAACTTTGAGGCCAAGCCAGAATCCCCGAGACCCTGTCCTAAGAAACGAAGAAAAAGTCATCCAAAGAGGGAAAGGCAACAATAAAAACATCTTCGGTATAAAAGCAAAGGAAACAATGAATTAGAAAGAAGTAGAAATGAATGCATTGCCATTAAAGTCTCAGCCCAACTGTGGCAAAGCTTCTGGTGATTGAAAAATAATGTGGGGTTGGGAAAAGGAAATAAAAGGAACATAACTACTACTGGAATTCAACCCGACATCAAAGGCTCTAATGACAGCTGAGCCTGCCTTGCTGGTTCTTAGCCTCTCCCTCAGAAACAAACTGTTATATAACTGACCAAGGTTCTTCAACTAACACTTCCTCTCTGTCCCACATACGTGTCTTTTGTCCCCCCACTGTGTCACCCTGCCCCCATCTCCACAGGCAGGACCATAAGCAATCTGGGCAGCCACCGTAGCTACAGCTGGACAGGCCTCTGTCCAAAGTGCTGCTTTATTCCAGAGACTGCAACACAGAGACCGGTTAAGAACAGATTAACTGGCTTAAGCACAGTTCCAACCTCACTTCTGGTCCTGAGAAGCAGCTCCACCATATCTATCTTTAGGATGAATCAGACTCCAGACATCCCTGCTAATGGAAATCACATCATCATCCCTCATCTTCACAAACAACCCCATGCACAAGAATATTAACAGGAAGGTTGAACTCTTGAAGACGTGCTGTATCAACTGCTGCTTCTAATGCCTTCCCACGCAAGGCCAAGAAACAAATGTGGATTCTGACTTAGACGTCAACTCATTCAATAATGAAAAAAATGCATTCACCAACCACAAACATCATTACTCAAAAAATATTCCCACAAATCCAGTCACTGAATCAAACTAGCAGTTTGTGGACTCTAAGAGCCAGTTACTACAGGCACCGTTTGCCTTTTCTTCTTCCAATAGAAACACACAAATAATGGCAGTGTTTACAAAAGCAACCAATGTATCAGAAAAGTTCTGCCCATTCAAACGCACTTAAAAGGTCTCAATCTGCGCCAAATAAAACTCTGAAAGAATGGAAAATAAAGGGATGCTAACAACAGTGCCACGGCCCAGCTATCCATGTAGCATCATGCAGTGCCTCGAGCAGTTTACAGCTTGACTGTAATTCTTCATACGAGCAAGATTATAATTATCCCAATTCTGTTTCCTAAAGGATAACTATGAGACCATCCCAAGTGAGCATCCTGAGATGGGCCTCCTCCTCCCAATCACCTTCTTTCTCTAAGCCTCAGTTGCAGGTGAGGATCTAAAGGGTCCAGACTAAAGCTAAGAAAGCAGGTCTGATTTTCTCCCTACAGCGTCCTGTACGCCAGACACGAAACCTTTAACATATTTAGTCAACAAAATGGGAAACGCGGTACGCGGGGGTGGGAAGGGGGACGGGCGGGGGGGGGGGGGACGGGGAAAGTCAAGGGGGAAAAAGAGACACTAAGTCACCACTAACGTCCAACTGTAGCAGCAACTTCAACCAATTAGGATAAGAGGGGAAACTCCACTGGAATCCCAGGGAAAGGAGACCACTGGCTCCGCTGCCCCCACGCGCGCCGGGGTTCCTCCGGGAGCAGCGGGGTCCCCGTGGAGGCGTGCAGTGGCCGGCCTCGGCCTCGGGCGGGAAGCGCCGCAGCAGGCCCGGAGGCCGTCGGAACGCCCGGTCGCTGAGGGATGCTAGCGAGAGGTGGCGGGCACGCAGCTCCGTCGCCCCGGGAGGCGGGAGAGACCCGAGATGCCCCCAAGAGCATCCGATCGCAACGTGCACGTCTTGAAGCACCGGTGCGGGCCAAGCTAGGAGGCCCCGCAGCCCTGCCCGCCGAGCGGCCCACGTCAGCGGCGCCCCCGGCCAGCCCGCCCGCCCGCGCCTTACCGAGCCCCGCGGCCCCGCCGCGCCGCCGCGGCGTCGCTTCGCGCTGCTCTCCGCTCCGTGTCTGCCCTCCGCGGGCTGGGCCCGCCGTCCTTGTCCGCCGCCGCCTAGCCTAGCGCCGGGCCGCCCAGGGCCGCCGCGGGGGCTCGGCCGGGCGCCCCCCGCGCCAGCGCCTCATCCCGCCTCGCCGCCCCGTCAGGCTTGGGGGCGCCGGCTGCGGGCCGCGGCCTTGGGTCGGCACCTCAGGCGCGCGGCGCGCTCCCCTCCCGCGGCCGCCACGACCCCCGGGCCGCCGCCGCGCGCCGCAAAAGCCCCCTCGCCCGCACGCCTCAGGTCGCCCCCGCCCCGCTGGTCCGCGCCCGCTCGGCCTCCGCCTCCAGCGCTCCGCCTCCTCTGCACCCGCGACGCCCGCAGCGGGAGAAGAGGCGCGCCACCGCGGCCGCGGGCACGAGCACGCGCGAGGAGGGCGCAAGCAGCGCGCGCACGGCCGCCTCGCGCACATCGAGGCCTCGCCTGCTGTTGTCCCGGGAAAGCATGTGCACGGCGGGGGTTGTCGGGGGCGCGGCTGGGGGCCGCTTGGAGAGGAAGAGGGGAGCCGAGTGGCCGCCCCGGGGCTTGCACTCTGACTGTCCTCCTCGGCCTCTACGCCCTGCTTGGGGCAAAGATTCCAGAGCCGCCACAGGAAAAGGCATCGACTACCGCAGGGGCTTCTCTCCCTCCCTTGCTGACCCCAGAATCCTGTCCCTGCACCCGGGAAGGGAGGGGTCGTGGCCGCGAAGCGGGCGATCCTCCGCCCGTGCTCTCTGCCTGCTTGGAAGCTGGAATATACTCGCGCCGCTTATATTTTAGAATCTAGGGGTAGGGCGCCTGAAAGTTCCCTCAGTTAGCTTCTTTCTTCATCCTGAGTTCTGGACCAGCAAATTGAAAGTGGTATAGCTTAGGAGAAGGGCAAGAAAGGGTGAGCGAGTAGGGAACTTGAAGGCGCGTGGTAAGACGACAGATCCGGAGGCTGCGGAGAGACTCCCTGGGAACCCTCTGACCAGATGCCATTGCCCTTCATTCTTCCCAGGGTTCTTTTGTTCCGCCTCCAAAGGCTGTACTACACTTCCACCTGCAACGACCGCCAGCATGACAGAATGCAGGAGAGATAGCTGCATAGTCTGGTTTTCCTCTACCGCAGCTACCATCACCCCCTTCCCCTTTTTAATCTGTATGCCTTTTAGTCCTTCAGACTCATTCCATATCTAAATGTTGGGGGGCAAGGGGAGCAGCTAACCTACGTAACTTGCATTTATGTTCAAGCCTATTAATGCCAAATACTGCATCATCTAATGTCACTGCAGAGATTGGGTCCACTCAGCATTTAGTCATTTCAGTGGGAGTCATTGAATGTAAAACATGGCCTTGACCGCAATTAGCTGAATTTCAAGGGCACACACACGAACCAGGATTTCACCACATCCTGGAGAGAAATTAGAGAGTGTACAGTAATGAGCATGTACAGTAATTCCATTTTCCTGACAGTGTCAGTAGAACCAACGTTTCTTTAGAGTAAATAGCCTACACGTTTTCTAGCATAGAACCAAGAAAGCAATGGGATGAGAATGGCAGAGACTGGGCTGGGAAAGAAACATCAAGAAGCCATGTTTGCTAGATGTACCTCAGCCCTCTGCTGGGAGAGGCACGAGCACTTGGGTCTTAAGGGTCTTCATGACGAGAAGGTAAACGAGAAACTCCGAAAACCCTCTGAAACTGAAAATTCTTTTTTTGCCAAATCCAAACTGCCCCTTTTGGTCGCAGTGAGCAATGTCTACCCGAGGCACAAGAATGAATCCAGGAACTTGTGTTGGCCTGGGGACTTAGTGAGCGTGAAATGTGACTATCTTGTGATAGCAGAGGCAGTCAAGAGAGGAAAGAGAACCGGTCACCACAGGAGGCCAGTTTTGCCCAAGGGCATGATATCTTGGCTACTCTCAGCTCAGATCCTCCTGAGTCTATCTGCATTCCAGTCAGAAAGAGTTCACGTCCGAAAGTTTTACATAAAACCCTGAAATGCTGAATGTTTGATGGTTAGATGAATCCAGCATTGGGTTTGGGTGATACATAAAGGAACTAATATATATATATATATATATTATATATATATATATACCTGAGAAGTACAGGCGAGGTCAAGGGTTCTGATCCTTCTTCATCTATTGAGAGTCACACTCCCTTCCCCTGGAAAGAATCATCCAAATGGCCTCTATGCCAGCCCTTATCATTGCTAAACCTGCATATTAACTGGAGGCTTGATCACTGGACAATTCTATCCCATCTGACCTGGGTGTTCTAGGTACTTATAATCACGTAACCCTGTCTTCATGATATCCTCAGTGACTAAGTTTATAAATCACAAAAATTGCAACATTCCTTAAAAATAAGAATTAAAAAAAAAAGAAAAGAAAAAGTCTATCCAACTATAAAACAAAGCTAAATGATAGGATTTGTTTTCTCTGTGTGACTTGCTTCAATATTTACAAGGAAAGAAGAAGGCATGCTCCACCCCAAGCTATTGGATGCCTCAGGCTGGCCTCCTCTCTCAGCCTTGGCACTGTCACCTTCCAGGAGGTGGTGGCATCTGGGCTCCCTCCCTGCATCTCAGATCTGTTGCTCTGCAGTCCTCTCAGGGCTGAGAAGCAGAGTCACAGTGCAGACAAGAAAAGTCAGCCAAACAGCAGTCTCGCAGATGACTGTAACACTCGCCTAACCTTGAATTGTAGAGAGAGCCCCGGGGAATTGAGCAAGGGAGAGAACGGAGCTTATTTGAATCCTAAAACCGAACACTCAACAGCTGGCTTGAGACAAGCAAGTCATTAAGAGTGGGCCAAGCTTAATAGAGAATTTTCCCAAACTGACAATTGACATTGCCTTGCGTGTTTATTTTTCTGACCAAGAGACCAGCTCCATATTACATTCCCATTCTAAAAGGGGACGAGCAACAAAGGAAGTTTGATTGTTGTTGTTGTTCAACATTTACTATCAGCTGGGCAGTGGTGGCACATGTCTTTATGATCACAGCCCCTGGGAGGCAAAGGCCAACAGATCTCTGAGTTCAAAGCCAATTTGGTCTATAGATGGAGTTCCAAGACAGCCAGAGATACACAAAGAACATCTGTCTTGAAAAATAAGCAAACAGGCCAGGCAGTAGTGGCACATGTCTGTAATCCCAGCACTTGGGAGGCAGAGACCAGAGGATTTCTGAGTTTGAGGCCAGCCTGGTCTACAGAGTGAGTTCCAGGACAGCCAGGGCTGTACAGAGACATTTTAAGGACTTATGGAGTCCTCTTCACTGGGGTTTGACAAATCTGGGTACTCTTGAAATGAGAAACTTTTCATCTTCTCGCCCATCACTTTTCTCCCACAAAGCGTTTTTCTTTCTTATTTAAACCATGACACCAGCTGCACCTGTCTGCATGTTTGCTTTTGAATCATTCAAGTCCTTTGTCATCCCTCAGTCCTCCCGTAGTCTAAATGTTGACTTCAGAGCTCTGACCTTGGGCTCTTCCTATTCTTCTTCTACACCCCCATCCTGGGCAGTCTCCAGCTTCAGGCTTTAAATAGAACTCCATGCATTGACTCTGACCTCTCCCAGACTTATATAGCCAGCTGACTCCCAGACATCTATGCTTGGATATTTTAACATTGATATATCTGAAACAGAACATTTTTTTAAAGACAGATCTCTCTATGTAACTCAAATGCAAACTCATTATGTATGTAGCTCAGGCTAGCCTAGAACTCAAGATCCTTCTGCTCCAAGCTCTCTCTCTCTCTCTCTCTCTCTCTCTCTCTCTCTCTCTCTCTCTCTCTCTCTCTGTCTGTCTCTGTCTCTCTCTCTCATGGTGTGTGTGTGTGTGTGTGTGTGTGTGTGTGTGAAGGCCAAGAAAAGATCTTACATATCTTACACATGTTGCTAGACAAACATTTACTATTACTAAGCTACATTTCCAGTCCTAAAAGAAAATTATTATCTATATTCAAAACAAAAGGTCTCCAGGACCTTTGCATCCCCGTGCCCAAAGCACCCTTTTGTCAACTACCACACTGGTTGTTTCAGCAAATTCTTCAGGTTCCACCTTCCAATCTGAATCTCATCTCTTTCTTCCCCAAGGCCCAGTCTCAATACAGCCAGCAGAAAATGCCTTGGTTTGTTTGTTTGTTTGTTTGTTTGTTTCCAAACAAGGTTTCTTTGTGTAACTTTGGCTGTCCTGGTACTAGCTCTGTAGACCAGGCTAGCCTCAAACTCACAGATTCCCCCCCCTTGCTGGAATTAAAGGCATACACCACCACCACCACCACCACCACCACCACCACCACCACCACCACCACCATCAGGCTGAGAATGCCTTTCAAATGGTTAATTTTCCTTGCTTGGAGTCTTCCAGAGCTCCCAGCTTCTAACCACACTACTGGTGAAGTCTGAAGCTCTTCCTCCAGCCTTTCCAGTCCCTAAGCCCTGCCCACCTAGCCAGTCTTCACCTCTCATTCCCGGGGCACCAGCCTCCCCTCTGCCTCCCACCATTCCTCAAGACAGTTTCGTTTATTCCTGGCATTTAAAGTATCTATCTACTCTGGCCTCCCGGCGTTCCTTTCTTTTCACAAAGCACTCATCACTGTGCTGTTGCTGTGTGAAACTGATACTTATGTTTTATCTCTTTGATTAAAATGTAAGGGGTCCAAGGGCAGGGGCTCTGTGTGTGCGCCACTGCGTCTATATTGATAAATGGTACTAACAGGAAACACGGAAAAAATTCACTCGCTTCCTATCTATTGTTACTTGTTCCTATGTAGGATCGCAAATGGGAACAACTTCAGATTACAAAATTTAAAATTTTGCAAAGCAAAGTATCCTGAGAGTTTAAAAAAAAAAAAAAAGACAGTTGGGGTGGGGTGTCTTCCTCTATTTCTTTCCACCTTTTGTTTTGTTTTGTTTTAAAGATTTATTTATATAAGTATACTGTAGCTGTCTTCAGACATACACCAGAAGTGTGTATGTCCCATTACAGATGGTTGTGAGATCCCATTACAGATGGTTGTAAGCCCCCATGTAGTTGCTGGGAATTGAACTCAGGACCTCTGGAAGAGCAGTTTGTGCTCTTAACTGCTGAGTCATCTCTCCAGCCCCTTCCCCCCTTAATAGAGAATTTTCCCAAACTGACAATTGAACACTGGCTAAGAGCATGGGGCTGCTCTCCAAGAGGGTCTGGACTTGATTAGCAGCCCCATCTAGCTGCCTCTAACCATCTGCAACTCCAGCCTCAGGGAATCCTATGCCCCCTTCTGGCCTCCTCAGGCACCAGGCATACATGCAATACACAGGCATACATGCAATACACAGGCATACATGTAATACACAGGCATACATGCAATACACAGGCATATATGCAATACACAGGCATATATGCAATACACAGGCACACCTGCAATACACAGGCACACATGCAATACACAGGCATACATGCAGACAAAACACCCCATACACATAAAATAAAATATTAAAATAAGAATAAAGAACACTGAAATAGCTGACTTTATACTCTTTTTTAAAAATCAGCATTTTTAAAGGTATCAGAAAAAAAAAACAGCTTTCTGAGATAGCTATGTGGTCCTTATACAAAAAGGTTAGCCTCCTCTCCATCCCCCATCCTTCAGTCCCTGTGTGGCAATGTTAAGAGACATTTTCTGTGATGTCTTTACTTGTCTCAAACTTGCAGGCTTAGGTCATCCTGTTGCCTCAGGCCTCCCTGTAGCTTGGATGACAGCCATGTCCCACCATGCCTGGCTGTTGGAGCAATGAAAAGGAGAGGGCTAGTGGAAGTTGGTTAGGCCACTGGGGGAGACTGCCCTTTAGAAGGGATTAAGGTCATTCTTCTAGGGCCCTGCTCTTGAGAGGGCAGACTATTACAAAAGAGTTAGTGTGGTTCCTCTTTGGTCTCTGGCTTCCTTTCTCACTATGTGATCTCTCTTGGTCACAAACACTCCAGCTGTGGTGGTACCATCTGCCATGATGTAACACCATGGGGACAGAGGGTCTAGCCTGGGCTAACACACACCATTTAGGATTCCAAGCCCCCCAAATTATGAGCTGTATAAACCTGTTTTCTTTCTTTTTTTTAAGATTTACTTATTTATTAAGTAGCTGTCTTCAGACACTCCATAAGAGGGAGTCAGATCTCATTACGGATGGTTGTGAGCCACCATGTGGTTGCTGGGAAGTGAACTCAGGACCTTTGGAAGAGCAGTCAGTGCTTAACCACTGAGCCATCTCTCCAGCTCACATTTATTTATGTATTTATTTATTATTTTATGCATATGAGCACACCACTATTGCTCTCTTCAGATACACCAGAAGAAGGCATTGAATCCCATTACAGATGGTTGTGAGCCACCATGTGGTTGCTGGGAATTGAACTCAGGACCTCTGGAAGAGCAATCAGGGCTCTTTACCGCTGAGCCATGTCTCCAGCCCCCTGTTTTCTTTATAAACTATAGAGCATCAAGTATTTCCTTAGAGCAATCAATGAAAATCAGCTCAAGAGACAGGATGAAGCAACCTGGACACAAGTATACCACCTGTGTGAGATCCTGTACTCTGTAGAATCAGAATAGCAACACATAATTCATTTTGTAGTTAGACATGATCCAGAAAATGAAAGGAATAGCACTGAAACGCAGACATTCGTATAATATGTTAATTCTGCTTCTTATCAAGCACAATCAAATGGAGCTTTGTGCAAAGTTTAATGGACAAAGAGGCAACCATCAACATTTTGGGATATGAGATTTTGAGAGGAAGCAAAATGTCTTGGAGGGAAGTGTACTACAGAGCTTTTTGTTGTTAGTTTTTTGTGTTGTTGTTGCTGTTGTTGTCATTTAAGATTAGGTTTCTCTGCGTAGCCCTGGTTGTCCTGAGACTCACTGTGTAGACTGGCATCAAACTAGGGGTTGCACCTTCCTTCTAAGTGCTGGGATAGTACAGAGCATGTTTGAAGCTGTGTACCCCAGCAAGGATGCTGTTTTAGAGGGCATACTTAATTAAGTGGACTTGGGAGAATCTACAGCTCACTCCTTTTGGTAGCTGTGACTGTGGTGGAATGCTACCATGAGAAGATACACATGGGCTGGAGAGATGGCTCTTCTGGAGGTCCTGAGTTCAATCCCCAGCAATCATATGGTGGCTCACAACCATCTGTAATGGAGATCTGGTGTCCTTTTCTGGTGTGTCAGAAGATAGAGACTGTGTACTCAAATGCATAAAGTAAATAAATGAATTTTTTTTAAAAAAAAGAGAGAGAAAGAGAGAGAGAAGATATGCATGCATATGTGCGTGCGCACGCGCGCGCGCGCGCACACACACACACACACACTTTTTTTTGCCGTAAACACACATAATGCTCCATTCCTCCCTCCAAGCTCAGTTCTCCTGCATCAGCACTTAAGACACGTGGTGATGCTTCCAACCCCAAAGCCTTTTATTAGATCTAAAGAACTGCAGCCAGCCCAGCGTGGAGGAAAAGCATGGGAAAGTGACTTGGGAAAGTGAAAGATCAAAGAGAGGTCACTCAACCCCAAGCTGCTGCTTTCCCAGGGTGCTCCCAGCAATTCCCCTCCCACGATCTTGTCTTTTATGACTTCCAGTTTCCAGAACTGAATGCATTTCAGACCGTCTAAAGCATCTGGGTTTTCCTGCTGTATTCAAAATACATGTTGGCTGAGAGTTCACCTCTCCTTCTCAAACTGAATGCAGAAGATAGGAGGTTTCCCAGGCAACTTGAGAGGAACTGCATTGGATAATCCTATATGGCATTTTGTTGGATTTTTTTTTTTTTTAAATCACTGTACTTGGTTTAGAAAGTTATTCTGTGTTTAACTTTAAGTACAGATGATCTTGGATATAGTGGGGGCTCAGGGTCATAATATATCAAACAAAACAATAAAACTACCCTATCAAAATATTAGTCCCCTGCTCCCCACTCAATTTTCCCTCTATGTATTTCATGATGAAAACAAACAGCAGAACTCCTCTGAGTGACATAAAGGCCAGGCTCCAGCCGAGCCCGCTTGCTCCTCCCTTCTCAGGCCAGGCTGCAATCTACAAACTGTTTCTCTGTAGTCTTTGATGGATTTTAAGAATAAAAAGCAACAACTCTCTTGCTTAAGGCGTCTGGATAGTTTGTAAAGTAGCACAACAAAGAGATAGTGTTGAACAGGTGAGAAAATTATGATTTAGTTGCTTCCGAACGCGTTTCCTGGTAGTGTTCAGTAGAAGACCCAATGTTTATTCAAGTATGAGGCATTGTTGACTTTGAGAGAAGTTGAAGCAAAGAGAGATTCATAAAGTCTATATGGTAATAAAGAGCGAGCGACACCGGGACTAAGGAAATAGCTCAGTCAGTAAATGTCCTCAGAAGATGATGTATATAAGACAACACCAATAGACAAATGGTCATCCCTAAAAACTTAAATACAAGAAACATTATACAGCCTGAGCAGATTGTACTTATACATTTAAATACCTACATACATATACATATATATATATACACATACATATACACATACATCATATACATATACACATACATCATATACATATACACATACACATACACATACATATACATACACACATATACTTAGGTACACACAATTTTAAAAAAGGCCATGACTTTGAAAGAGCGGGTTGGGATGGAGTGCATAGGATGTAGGAAAAGAGGAGATATTATAATCTCAAAAACCATATTAAATGATGGAATATAAATGGTCAATTAATATATAAACGCAATGCTCAACATTTTTTAGCCATCAGGGAAATGCAATCAAAACTACACTGAGATATGGACTTAAACCAGTCAGAATGGCAGTCATCAAAAAGCCAACAACAAAGGCTAGAGAACAGGGAGAGAAGGGCTTGTTTACTTCTGATGTGAATGTCAGTTAGTGTGACAACAGTGAGAACAGCCTGGAGGTTCCTCAAACAACTAATAGTCTCAATGAGAGCTAGAGACGGAAGGATCATGAGTCTGAGGCAAGTCTGGGCTATACAACAATTTCCAGGATATCCTTGACTAAATATTAAGACCTATCTTAAAATGAAAGAAAAAAGACTAACACTGGAACTACCAAGTGACCTAGCTGTCCCCCTCCTAGGAATGCCGGGAATCCATCCAAGTGAATTTAGGCCAACCTACTACTGAGATATGTCTTGCACACTCATCGTCACTGTACACTATTCACAATGGTCCAGACCTACAAACACCAGACAAATGTTTGTGTGACAAGCGTGTAAGGCCAGGGAAATGGCTCAGCAGGTAAAGGCACTTGCCACCAAGTCTGATGATCTGGATTCAGTCCCTAGAAATCATGGTAGAAGATGAAAACTGACTCCAAAAAGTTGTCCTCTGATTTTTACATGGCTCTATGGCATTTGCAAACACACACACACACACACACACACACACATACACACACACGTGTAATAAACAAAAATGTAAACGTTTTTAAAAGAAAATGGGGTGTATGTATCAGGGGAGCATTATTCAATCATGTAGAAGAATGAAATGATCTCTTTTCCAGAAAAGTGGATGGAACTGAAGTTCGTGCTAAGCAAATTATACCAGGTCAGAAAGACAAGTATCATGTTTCTCTCATATACAGAATGTAGGAGTTGAGGCTGTGGAGGTACCATGGAAATTGAAGGAGGCCATTTTGAGAAAGGAAGACCAGAGAGAGAAGGGACAGAGGAAGGAAGTGGGACACGAATATGATCAAAGCACATAATACACGATGAAACGCACCAATCTATACAATAAATATATGTTATTTAAAAAAAAAAACAAGGTGGCACCCAGTGGGTGGGTGGGGGGGGGGTCTTTAATCACTGACGGAGAGAGAGCCCTTGGAAGGGAGAATAAGACTCAGTTCTCTTCTTCCCTTTCTTGGCCTTGAGTAAAGTGGTTCACCCAGCCATGTGTTACAGTGGTGATGTGCCAGTTCAGGTTCAAATTAACAGGACCAGTTGATGGTGGACTAGATGCTCCAAATGTGTAAGCCAATATAGATCTTTTCTCTACATAAGCTAACTTTCTCAAGTTTGGTAACAGAAAGCTGTTTCACACACCAGGCTGTCTTACATGCCTAAGGAGAGTGCCCCCTGTGAGAACATCCATTTTCCACCCTCTTTACTCTCATTCACAGCAAAGGATGAGAAAACACCCAGCCCTTGCTCTTCTGTTCCTATCACTACTTTTTGTTAATGTACCTGCTGTGGTTGGCTGTGCCTTTTCCCCATGACCTCTAAGGACATCAAAGACAATTCCACTCCCGGGTACAATGATTCAAACTAGGCTCTTCTGCCTAGATTAAACATTTCGTCTCACAGGCGTTTCAAACACGTAGTCTTAACTGGGATTATTTTGGGGGGATTCGGGGAGGGAGTAATTGTTGCTTGTTGGTTTGTTCGGTTTGGAGTTTTGAAACAGAATCTCATTATGCAGCTCAGGATAGCCTGGAACTCAAGATTCCCCTGCCTCAGCTTTCGAAGTGCTGGAATTCCAGGCATGTGACACCATGGCCAGCACCCCTTCATATCTTTTGATGGGCAAGTAAGCCGGGGTAAGAGAGCAATTTTTCTATTCAATCCATTCCATAATCGCTACTAGCCCCGCCTCCGAACTAGCCCCCATACTCTCTCTGGCCCCTCCCACCTCACCCCACGCCCTTGTGGTTTCTCAAGCCAAACAGCAGATTATTCGGTATCACTTTAATGGTGTCCTTTGACAGGGAAGCCAATCACCCTGTTTCACACACACACACACACACACACACACACACACACACACACACACACAGGCTCATCGATTTTGTCTTTTCTTTTTAACCAAGGGAGAAAGCGAGCTTCAAGGAAATGAGAAAAGCTTATCAAGAGGAAACCTTCCTAATTAAGTTCTTACCTGTACAGTAGGGACCATGCTAAAGGCCTGGCAGAGAAAGGCAAACAGGGAGTGCCTCTGGTTCTCAGCACTTGGCGTTTAAGAGGGATGAAAACAGCAAGAGCTAATCTACGGGCATACAGACATCAAACAGCTGTGCAAACACTGGGCAGCGGCAGAAATTAAACCCGAAAGTAAATAAAGTATTTACGTTATGTAAAAGTCGCCCAGCCGCCGTTATTCTCTGCTGGGGCTCAGGAGGAGACTAGGAACAGGAGGCAAAAGCGCTTGCAGTTTTTCTGTAGGGGATGGTGCCGGCAGAAAGGAGCAGAAGGTCACATGTGGCTCAGGGAACAAAGGCAAACTATTGCATAAAGCCTCGGCTGCTGGTGCATAACCTCTAAACCTCGGTCTTCGGGATGAACTGAGTTTGTTTCTCAGAAGTAGCTCTTCCGTGTCAGACCATGCTTTCAGGAATCTGTGTCAGTGACTAATTTTAAAGTGTTAGAGCTGGCCCCAGTGGCCAGCCACAGCTGGAACTCACTGAAGAGGCCTGAGAGCTGTCGCCGGAACCGTCCGACCTCAAACCTCAAAGGACAGCTTGATTTTTCACATGTACCCAGGGCCATCGAGTGAGCTACAGTAGCCCTCTGCCACCGGAGCCCCTGCCTGGTGTCGCAGAACTCCCCTCAGCTTTCCTAATGAAGAAACACAGCTTGAATCAGCAGAGATGTCCGGAGACGACACCTGGAGCATGGGACACATGAATGACTGATGCCCCTACTAAGCTGTTCCTGAATCCTACGTCAGATGTCAAAAAGGAGGAGTTTTCTTGTTTAAGTGAAAATAATGGTTTGTCCAGAGACATTATGTACAGAAGTTTATATATCTGAACAATAGTGGATTTTAAAAGACTGAAAACAATCCAAGCTTTTGTGTACAAAATTAGAAATGGTAGTAACATGAAAAAAATCCAGAACCATAATTTAGACATAATCACTGTTAACATTTTATTATTTTATTTTATTTTTTTCGGGCTTTTTGTTTGTTTGTTTGGGTTATTTTTGTTTTGTCTTGGTTTTTTTTATTTGTTTGTTTGTTTGTTTGTTTTTTTGGGACAGTGTTTCCCTGTATAGCCCTGGCTGTCCTGAAACTCACCCTGTAGACCAGGCTGGCCTTGAACTCAGAAATCCTCCTTAATATATAACTTTGTATACACAGATTAAAAGCTTTTTGCTAGGACCAATGAGATGATTAAGTAGGTTAGGGGACTCGCTGTCAAGGCTGATGACCTGAATTTACTTCCCTGTGCCCACATGATAGAGGGAGAATGGACTCCTATAAGCTCTCCTCTACATGTGTGCCATGGCATGTATACGTGTACACGCAAATCAATAAAATATAATTGAACACTGATGAACTTTTTAAAAAGTACACCAACAAGATCATACTGGATATATTGCATATAATCTAATTCTTTTCCCTTAGTAGTACTGTTTAGTTTTTCATGTTAATAAATGCTTATACTATTTTTACGTAATCATATATCCACCTTTCTTTTTCTTTTTTTAAAGATTTATTTATTATTATATGTAAGTACACTGTTGCTGTCTTCAGACACACCAGAAGAAGGCATCAGATCTCATTACGGATGGTTGTGAGGCACCATGTGGTTGCTGGGATTTGAACTCAGGACTTCTGGAAGAGCAGTCAGTGCTCTTAACTGCGGAGCCATTGCTCCAGCCCCCATACTCTCTTTCATAGTCCTCCCCACCCCCCCACCCCCGAAGCAATGATGGATGGATCATCTTTGCTGTTAAAAGTACATGTACACTGTAGATTTCTCAGAATTAGAAATCTCTCCTATTAGAGATGCAACTCAGAGGTAGAGATCTACCTAGTATAAGGTCCAGAGTTCAATCCTTGGCCAAACACACACACACACACACTCCAAACCAAACAAACAAATAGCATTCCCTCGCCCTAGCTGATGCAAAGACCTCAGTGCTTAGTTAAAAAATAAGAGTCCCACAAGAGACTTTTCCTTTTTTGGTACAGTCTCAGTGTGTAGCCCAGGCTTGTCCCAAAGTCAAGCTCCTCCTGTTTCAGACTCTTGAGCTTTGGGATCACAGATACCATTATGATTGAGCCAGGAGACCTGTCTCTTAAAACCTTCTCTGCTGCTTACACTTCCCACGTTCACATGGCAAGTCCTGAAATGGGTTCTAAAGCTGATTTTATGCTCAACCCTTTCCGCATCCAGTAAGTGATGCCCCAAAGTTCATGCCTGCTCCAGTAGAAACGCTATAGCCTTTTAACGGAATAAAGTCCTTGAGCAGCCAGCAACAGAGTTAATGCTGTCTGATACTAATTACTCCCTAGATCTAGTTTATTATAGGAAACAGATTCAGTTCTTAGTGTATTCTCTCAGGACCTGGTCTACATAGACATAAGTTTTATTCTTGAGTTTCATATATTTCATCCGTGTTTTTGTTTGGATTTCTGTAAACATAAATCTATTTAGTTCATAGTTTATTACTGCATGGTCATTGAATTAGCCTTATGAAGACATCAATTTTTTTAAATGCTCTGAGCTGGAGAGATTGTTCAAAGGTTAATAGCATGAACTATACTTCCACAGGACTTCATCCTATAAACAGTCACCAAACCCCGATACTACTGTGGATGACAAGAAGTATACACCAAAAAGAGTATGCCATGGTTGTCTTCAGAGGGGCCCTGCCAGAGCCTTACAAATATAGAGGCAGATGCTAGCAACCAACTATTGGACTGGGCGTGGGGTCCCCAATGGAGGAGCTGGAGGGTGGTCCGGAGGAGCTGAAGGGGTTTACAGACCCATGGGAAGAACAATGATTTCGGCCACCCAGACGCCCCAAGACTCCCAGGGACTGAACTGTCAACGAAGGGGCACACATGGTTCCAGCCAAAAATGTGGCAGAGGAAGGCCTTGTTGGGTGTCAGTGGGAGGAATGGTCCTTGGTCAGGTAAAGGTTCAACAGAGGCCCCAACAAAGGGAAACCAAGGGGGGGGGGAAATGTGTTGAGTGGAGAGACATATACGTGGAGGCAGGGAGAAGGAGGAGGGGGAGAGATTGGAGGTCTTAGGGAAGGGGGGATATCAGGAAAGATTTTACCATTGGCAATGTAAATGAATATTATATTCAATAAAAAAATTAAATTAAAAAAAAAGAATTTGGTTTCCAGCAGCCATCTCAGGTGGCTCACAACTCCAGCTCCGAAGGGATCCAACTCCTCTGGCCCACAAGGTCCCTGCGCTCATATGAACACACCGCACCTCATACACACACACACACACACATAATTCTTCAATAGCTTCTAAGCGATGTAATTGTGAGAAAGGCTTCTAGGATTCAGGCTGATACATTGTAACCTACAAAGAGTCACACAGTTCTCCTAAGGTACTGATCCTTCTTCAGCCCAAACAAATGTGTCTCTGAACTGTTATCACAGTGTGTCAACCATTTGTGAAAAGCTGGGCCCAGAAGTGAAGTTTCTGCTTCAACAAGAGAGACAGAGACACACAGAGAGAATGTGAACTAATTGCCCTATCTATACAGAAGTGAAGAAAAGGGGTCTGCTGTGTCAGGGCTACCAGATCTGTGACAAGTGCCAGTCTGGTTCCCACCCGAGACCCAGGGAACTGCTTTGGGAAAAGGAGTGACTGCTTCCATTCCTCCAGCCACACACCCGGAACACGAGGGATGATCTGACACCTTCCATTGCAAAGGCATAAGAACAAGTTCCTTTACATTATTACTTCAGGCTACCTTTTATAGAGTCTATATGTTCACTCAACCAACTAAGGAGAGGCAGCTGTGCCAAGGATGCCTCCTTTCTATGTGGCTCTCTTGGGAAGAGGACTCGGTCATTCAAGGCAAGCAAGCATGAGAAGGGGGAAGCACCACCTACTCAGACATGGCTGGCATTTCAAGTTCTGAGAAATTACTAACCAGCTGTTTTAGTCGGAAGCTGCCATACCTATCACAGTCTTCGTTTGTCTGTCTGTCTGTCTATCCATCCATCCATCCATCCGTCCACCCATCCATCCATCTATCTACTGTGTGTGTGGGGGCTTTGCCTCCCTATATGTCTGTGTGCCATGTACAGGCCTAACCGTCCTACTTCAATTGCTCTTGCAAACCTTACTGAGCCCACCTTCTTTCTAGGAAAAAAACATCACCAAAGCCTCCTTCCCAATCTTCAAAGAAGTGAAACAATTTTAGAAGTAAAACATAAAGATGTTTATAAAATGGAATATGGACCAAATGGCTCTAACCAAGATGGGAGTGATTTTGAAAAAATATTCAATTGTTTTCCATTACTCCATCTGGGTCTGTTCATAGGGAGTTTGGAACCTCTTCCTGACAAAGGATGGAGGACCTCACTGCACCCCTGGGAGGTCCACAGGAAAAGGGAGGAAGGAGGGCAGTATTTTCAGAACATGGTCAATAACCGCCAAAATAAAGATAACATGCAGTTTAAAGAGAGTCTGGGACCACAAACCAACACAGGGAGCCAGGAAGCCAGTGCGCTGAGCTAGGGCAGCAGAAATGGAAGCCAGAAAACAGAGCCAGCAGGCAGAGGGACAGGAAGGACAAGGCAAGGGACAACAGAGATGAGATCAGCAGGGAAAGTTGTCCTGGGCCAATCCTTGGGATGAGGGCTCACGGCACCTAGTTGTTTGCTTGTACGGCAGGGTGTGGGGATGCATGCCCATTGACGGGCTAAGAGGGACTGTAGGTAAAATGGAAACCAACTTGATATGCAGTCACCTGGAGTTCTAGACACAGAGACAGACCCAGAGCATGGCATGGTCTTAATGTGATCAGTTAGGCATGGGGCATAAGAACTGTTCCGTTTGTTTGTTCAGATAAGTACCCACATACGTGAGACACTTTCTTCCATGCTAAGCTATTTGCATTAATTATAAGTATGTCACTTAGCATTTCCAAAAATAAGACTCAATTAAGTACAATTATATCTGCTTTGTAGCCTGGAGACATGAGACAAAGGTTGGCTGATTTCCATTACATCACATACAACCAGCAGCACTACGGTTTAAACTTGGGTCTCTGGCCCTTCGGAACCCGGGTCTTCTCAAATTTGATAGAATTAGATATGCACATTCGCCTTTCTTCCCAGTCTTCTGATTTAGTCATTCTGGGGCAGAGCTGGGTCTCCACATGTTAACATCCAGAACTGCTGGCATTAATAGAGTTGCTCAGGTATCCAGGCCAGACACATCAGCAAAGGTTGGCAACAAACAGATAGGAAAGGAGACTGAAAATAAAGTCATACGTAGAAGAGGATTCGCAATCAAAATCGTAGACTTGAAAGCTCTTAATTACCATGATAGTCTTTCAACTTACTTTCCTCCCCAAACAAATGTTTCCTGTCATTCAGAAACAGCCAAAAGTTAGCCCATCCCGTGTCTAGCAGAATCAACCTCACCAGCATAAGCCCCATAGATTCCACTCAATGCTCAGCCCTGACTCAGGGCTACAGACGGAGCCTCTCTTATTGTTAAGACTATTCAGTGTCAAAGATAACCTGCCAGGTAACTTGCAGGAGAAGTAGTCTGTGCTCAGGCGAGAGACTCCCAGCTTCCTGGCTCTTCACCTGAGCAAGACTACAATAAGGACTTGCCTTTCCAATATTCCCAAAGACAGCTTCCAAATAGCGGGGCCAGTTCTCACAATTACCCAACCAGACAAAACACAACCACAGAAATCACTGCTAGCTCCCCCGACATGACTGGCATACATGATGTGCATTTCTCTTACTTTTGAGAAACTCTTGAATCCCTGGCTCCAGCTTGATGGGTGAAATTGATCTTCCTTACAAGGTTATTTCCTCTCCAAAGGTGGCCCCCCTTTAGAGCTGACGGATTTTCTTAAAGCGATTGTGGGCTGCTCCTTCAGAGAAACCCCAAGAGGCTAGAAAGGGTTGCTTTGCAATTTTCATGTCTCCAAATGAGAGCGAGAAGGTCACGGGGGCGACTGATAATCTCCGTCAGCTGGAAACGTCCATGTTTGTGCCCTCTTCCAGTTTCCCGAGTCCTCTCTCTGCTTTCTTTGCTGCCTTTCCACTTAAGTTTGTCTGTAAGCGCCTTTGTGGCCTCCACTGCAGGCCTCAGGCCAAGGCAGAAAAACGGATTCTTTTCATCTATTCAAGTGTGATCTGGGGCAGACAAGCCTGCTGCACAGGCAAGAGGCACAGTGGAGTATTCTGTATTCAGCACTCAGCCCACAGAGCCTATCGTGGGGCCTGCCCTTGGCAAAGCCAGCACAGTGACCAGGGCCATTTGGCAGGAGCAAGAATGCTACTAGTCTGGCCCCTCCTGTCACCTGGACAGGGCATCCTGGTCCAAAGAGCAGGAGCTGGGCATCTTGTTCCAAGTACATCTCCCAAGTTCATCTCTAGCTTTAAAAACATCCTTTATCTGTCCCAACAGCAACTTTACTTTTTTAGTTTGAAATGCTGGGTGAATCTGGAGAACATTATAGTTACTATATATAAAAAAAACATTAGCATAATGGTACCTGAATGGAGCGTTAGTATCAAATGGAGTGTACTTCCTGTCTTCAACACAAGAGAATGCAGGCCTCAGATGTACCAGTAGGAGGAGGACACTGGGTGAAAATGAAGGCTGAGCACTCCAAGGATATATTTCCTGTGTCTAATTTACTCAAAATCCATTTTTCTGGATAACCTTATGAAAGTGTCGGGCTGTGCAGTAGGAATTTTTTGGCTGTCCTGCTTGTGTGCACCTGCCCAGGAGCTATCTAGGATCCACAGATGAAACACACACACACACACACACACACACACACAAGCTCATTTATAAACTTCCTATTGAATCTGTGGCTGGGCTCTTCTGGCCTTGCACAGGTAAGCATGCCCTTCCCTTTACTCCTAGCTCAACACCTCTAAATTTGCACTCAATAGTTGCCCAGTTCCCTTAACTCCCAGCTCAAGATCTCTAGAGGACTGGACAGGGCTCTAACCTTGAGCTGTATCCTCCCAGCCCTTAACTCACATAAAGTATGGGCATATTATCCAAAGAAAATGTGCCCGCTCTATTACTCAGCACTGTTCTGAGAGTGCTTTATAGGGATGAGAGTTATTCACATTGGTAAAGGGGCAGGGAAATGATCATCACTTGACTATAATAGGATTGTATATGGGGGATTAACCATAAGAAATAGTATGTGGGGCCTGGGGACATGGCTCAGTAGTTAAGAGTACTTGTTGCTCTTGCAGAGGACTTGGATTCAATCCCCAGTTGTAGCTCACAACTATCTGTAACTCCAGTTCCAGGGGATCCAACAGGCATGCACAGGCATGCAGGGGAAAACATCCATACATACACATAAAATAAAAAAAAAAATAAAATAAAATGAGAATTCCCTAATCTGATCAGTTACAAGATAAACACAACACTAAAAATATCAAAGCTGGAGCGATGGCTCAATGATTAAGGTCTTCTTGTTTTTGAAGAAGACCTGGGCTCAGTTTCCAGTACCCACATGATGCCTCACAACCACCCACAACTTCAGTTCAAAGAGATCCAATTCCCTCTTCCACCTCTGTGGGCACCAGGCACACGCAGTGTACAGAAAGGGAAAACACTCCTGCACATGAAAATGGAATTAATCAACCTTATTTTAATCTTTCTTTCTTTTATTTTTTTCCCCCTGAGACAGGGTTTCTGTGTGTAGCCCTGGCTGTCCTGCAACTCACTCTGTAGACCAGGTTGGCCTCGAACTCAGAAATCCACCTGCCTCTGCCTCCCAAGTGCTGGGATTAAAGGTATGAAGCACCACTGCCCAGCTTAATCTTCCTTATAGTCTAAAAAATAAGCATTTGAAAGGTAAAACAATAGCTAAAACATAAACAACCAAAGAATCAGGTGTACAGAAAATGTATAACATCCAGATGAAGGGAATCTTAAATCTCAGAGGGAACGGGCACAGAACCTAACTCTGGCTAGTAATTCCAGAAAAAAAAAAAAACTCCAAACAATGATATAAATAATATCCAATATAAAATTCCAATAATATTTTGGGAGGTAATTGGGGATGGTGTGAAGAAGGATAATTTACTGGGAGATAATACAAATCCAGCAGATACTTAAATCAGTGACACCATGACAGATTTGCCGAGCATCTGAAATGAATCTTTGTTACAAGTAATCTCTAACAAAGAAATGTTGAGGTTGCCAAGTTTGATTTTATTAAAACTGGTTAACGTCCAACATGCTATAAATCTCTGAGATGATCTGTTTTATGGGAAACAATATTTGCAACTTGACCAGACAAAAATCTCCAACTTCATGAGTGTGACGGTTCATTTTGGTAGTCAACTTGCTGCAATTTAGAATCAAATAGGAGACAAATCTCTGAGTGGGCTACTGCCTTGGCAACTTTCTCTCCTGAGACAAAATACTCTGAGAAAAGCAACTTAAAGGAGAGTTTATTTGGGCTTACAGTTCTGGAGGGATAGTATCCAATACTGAAGCAGGAAGGGAACGTATGTAACAGGAGCGGTTTGCTCACATTGTAGCCACACTCAAGAAGGAGAGAATGAACAGGAAGTGGAGCTAGGCTAGACGCACTTCCTGCTCTAAGGCTCCACCTCCTAAAGGTTCCACAATCTTTAGAAGCAGTACCGCTAGTTGATGATGAAGGATTCATGTATTTGAGCCCACGGAAGACATTCCACCTTCAACCCACAGCTGGTGAGGGTTTATCCAGAGGTATTTAACTGAATGGGAAGACCACCTTGAGTGCCCGCAGCACTATCCATAGGCTGTGATTGTAAACTGAATAAAAACAGAAAGCTAGCATTCACCTTTGTGTTTCTGACTTTGGACACAATGGGACCAACTACCTCAGTTTTCTGCCACTCCAGCTGCTCTTACCACCATGCCTTTCCAGCCATGGCAAACTTTTTTAAGTTGCATTTGCCAGTTATTTGTCATAGGAACAGGAAAAGTAGTAGTCAACACAATAGTCAATAGTAAAACAGCAATACATGGCCCTACCATCCTTTTATCCAGCAGTATAAAAATCAAAAGATTGAGGAGGTAGCTTAGTGGTGAATCCTCACCTAGCAACGATAGTGCCTTGGGTTCAATCCCCAGTACCACAAAGAAGACAAAAGACAAAACATGGTCCTAAGCAGGGGCTAAGCTCTCTAGCAATAGCCGTATGTGGTGGTTTAAATAGGTATGGCCCCCAGAGACTCACGTATTTGAATGGTTGGCCCATAGGGAGTGGCGCTGTTAGCAGGTGTGGGCTTGTTGGAGTAGGTGTGGTCTTGTTAGAGGGAGTGTGTCCTGGTGGGGAAGGCTCTGAGGTCTCCTAGGGCTCTGCTGCCTTTAGATCAAGATACAGAACTCTCAGCTCCTTCTCCAGCACCATGTCTGCTTGCATGCCGCCATGCTTCCTGTCATGATGGACTAAACCTTCCGAAACTGTAGGCTAACCCCAATTAAATGTTTTCCTTCATAAAAAGGTATCTCTTGGGGCTGGACAGATGGCTCAGCAGGTAAGAGCCCTGACTGCTTTTTAGAAGACCATGAGTTCAAATCCCAGCACCCACATGGTGGCTCACAACCATCCATAAAGAAATCTGCCACCCTCTTCTGGTATCTGAAGACAGCTGCAGTGTACTTAGATATAATAAATAAATAAATAAATAAATAAATAAATCTTTAAAAAAAAAAAAAGAAGGTGTCTCTTCATAGCAATGAAACCCTAAGAAAGACACTGTACAAAGAATTATTGATCAAAGCAGCACTGCTTTCTGACTGACTGTGAAGTCTAGCCTAACTCAGTATTTTCTAACCAGATTAGCTAATCTCTTAAAAAACAACAACAACAACCTGCTTATCAGTCCTTTCCCCCACCCCCAATGGCACTTCATTCGGGAATTTAATGTCCTTGGCAACAAGGTGAGGTTTGCAACACTTACTTGTGTAGGTCTGTTCTCCTTAATCATAACAGAAACTTTTTCTCTGGGGTATTTAGTAACTTCTTCAGGACACAACAACAACAACAACAACAACAACAACAAATGCCAATCATGTATCTTGACTCTTACCCACATCTCAATCTTTCTTAATGTTTGATTTTGAGCCTGAGCCCACAAAAGTGATTGAAAATTTTCCCTCTTCCTACAAGTGGTCTGTGCAAGCTAGGTAGACCTCAAGCTGCTTTGGATGGATCAGTATTCCTGCCATAGAGTGAAAGAGGTCAGAACATAATTAAAATATTCATGATCTGGAAGGTTTGGATCTTAATATTAGGCATTTAGTTTCTTTGTTCTGCAGTCCCCGTTTGATCTTCGATACAAACAAATATCAAATTAACTAGAAACAAATACAGTCATCTTTCTGAGTCTGTGAGGAACTAGCTTTAGACACGCCCATCCCAAAATCTGTGGACATTCTAATCCTTTGCATAAAGCGATTCAATATTTGCATATACGCTAAGCCTACATATAATACCTAATACAAGATCCATGTTATGCAAATAGCTGTTTTTCTGGGCTGCTGAAGGAAGAAGGAAAATAAATGGCTTGTAGGCATTTGGTACAATTTTTTTTCTACTCAAATGTTTTCAAAAAAAAAAAAAAAAAAAGCCAGACGTGGTGGCGCACGCCTGTATTCCCAGAACTTGGGAGGCAGAGGCAGCCAGATTTCTGAGTTCGAGGCCAGCCTGGTCTACAGAGTGAGTTCCAGGACAGCCAGGACAACACAGAGAAACCCTGTTTGGAAAAACAAAAAATGTTTTCCGTGTATAGTTGGCTGACGGTGGATGCAGGTCCTGCAGCACTGAGAACTGACTCTGCCTCACCTGGAATGCACTAGAGTATGCTTTTTGTTTTTCTTAGCATAGAATAGAGTTTATTCAGGGCATGGGGAGGGGAGTGAAGAGAGGGTAGTAGAGAGCCAGCCGGGAAGTGGTGGTGCACATCTTTAATCCCAGCACTTGGGAGACAGAAGCAGGTGGATTTCTGAGTTCGAGGCCAGCCTGGTCTACACAGTAAGTTCCAGGACAGCCAGGGCTATACAGAGAAACCCTCTCTCAAAAAGAAAAAAAAAAGGCGGAGAGCAGGAGATCTTAGAGTTGTAGAAGCCTGCGATGTCCACATGGAGAGAGGGGGGAAGGGAGAAGAGCCCAAGAGGGCAGGAGAGAAGAAAGCAGGAAACAGGAGGAAGAGAGTGAGAGCGAGGGTACCCTTTTAACTGACCGTTTATTTGCAGCAAGCCAATCTGTCCTTTGGTGTCCTCTTAGAACCTTCCTAAACAAGATCCTAAACTATTTTCGAATATTTTCGAATACTTCAGTTGCTAATCAAAGTTTAGGTCCATGTTTGACTTCATGCATTTTAAATCATATTTATGGATTGTTTTTAATGTAGTACTAATCTCCTCCCCCCCCCCTTTGATTGATTGCGCAGGCCTGTACATGCTAGGCAAGTCTTCTCCCTCGAGGTAAATTCCCAGTCTAACATTGATGTTAAAAAAAAAAAAAAAAAAAAAAAAAAAAAGAACCGCAAAACAAACAAACAAAGAAAAGTTCCTCACAGTACCTTTCACCCAGCAGAGAAACTATTTGACATTTGCAACACTAAAGAAGGTTGGCCTAAGGCATGCAGAGCAGGAGCCTCAGTACAAAGTCTGAAATCTCCTGCCCAATGCTTCAGACCCGTCTGGGCATGCTGGACTGACTGGACGAGCAGGCTGCCCAGAGTTCTCCTTGGGGAAGGAACTAAGAGTCTGAAAAGAGAGAGAGGGGGGGGGGGGGGTGGGAGAAACTTAGGAATGCTGAAGTGGGGTAGCTGCCTTCTTTTGGCACCCTCATGCCAGGAACAGATGAAAGCGCTAGTGGTATGAACAAGCTAGAAAAAAGGATATTTTAAAATGTTGTCATTCAAAAAATAAGTAAATATTTAAGGATCTCTTAACTTGAAAAGAAGTGTAATAAACAAAACTATATGTTCAAAGGCTACCGGAATCCAGACGGGTGATGTGGTGCAGAAGGCTGTCAAGGCGCGGAGCTGCAGCCTAGCTCCTCCTCCGCTGTCCTCTTCCACACTGGGGGCCCAGATGACTGGCACTTGTCTCCAAGTGTCCCTTTTCACTTGTCTTTCTGTCTGTTGCCCTTCAGTCTCCAGAGGCACAGGAGGTGAGGACAGTGAGGGGTGTGGCACTTCTCTGCCTTTATCTGGAGAGAGAATCTAAACAGGCAAAGAAAGGTTTTGCTACAAACCTCTAAACAAACCATAAGTTCGCCAGGTTTGAGACATGCTGGGGACCTGGGCTCTCTGAGGGACCAGAGAGTCTGACCTTTGCAACTGTCTGGCTTTCACTAAGTGTAGTCTGCTGATTTCCCTGTCAAGTTGCTACCAGGACAAGATTCCTGGGAAGATGCAGTAAAACTTCAGTAAACTTAAAGTTTGCATAGGTGTAATAGACAACATGTAAATGGAGTGCTTGAACTAATTTATAGGATTTTCCACCATTCATTACAAAGCATCTAGAAGAAGATTGTCTATGCTGCAAAGCTCTTCCCATGTGGTCCTTAGACTCGAGTGAATGTTCCTACTCAGCCATCCTTAGAGTCTGCTGTCTCTACATCTTCCTGGTGCCAAAACAGTATCTGCTGCACCCCAATTCCTGGGTATTGTGCTCACATTCTAGGGAAAAAGAAGTAGAAAGGACAAAGGCATGAGTCATCTGTCCTTAAAGAAGATCCCAAAAGTCTTACATAGAAATAGCATCTTTCATTTAAATGGCAGTAACTGTCATATCAAATGCCCACTACCAAACATATTGAGAAATGTAGTCGTATAGCTAGACTCTGCCATCCTAGGTCATGTCTATGTTCTGATTCTGACAAACAGGTGGAGGCACACACCTGATACCAAAGCACTTTGGAGGTTGGAGGTAGGAGATTCAGGTATTCAAAGCTAACATTCCCCATAGAGCAAATTTAAGGCAGCATGGGTTTAAATGAGACTTTGCTTTAAAAAAAATAATTTGGGGGCTGGAGAAATAGTTAAGCAGATAAAAGCACTGGCCTGCTTTTCCAGAGGATATGGGTTCAATTCCCAGCACCCACATGAAGGCTCACAATGCTTTCTTCTGGCTTCCAAAGGCATAAGGCATGAATGGTACACATGCACACAGGCAAAACACCCACACACATATTGTAAGCAATTTTAAATGAATTTTGATTGAATTTTAAGCAATTATTCCTGAATTCTGATACATGTAGGATTTTGATATGAATTCAAGATGTCAAAATAATACTGCATAACAGGAATGGAATGGTGTGTTTCTTTTTTTAAAAAAATAATTATTTGCCAGGCAGTGGTAGCACATGCCTTTAATCCTAGCACTTGGGAGGCAGAGGCAGGCAGATTTCTGAGTTCGAGGCCAGCCTGGTCTACAGAGTGAGTTCCAGGACAGCCAGGGCTACAAAGAGAAACCCTGTCTCGAAAAACAAAAACAAAAACAAAAAACAAAAACGAAACAGTTAAAAATCTTCATAGTACATCTAATCCTCAAATAAAGGAGTACATGGTACACGGCCCTCTCCTTGTTGACTTCAGCTCTGCACAGAAATAATCCAACTGCTAATTATGGTTTCAGAATCTCATCACCCCTGTGGTCAGTGCTAGCCAAACTCAATCCACGCCTTCTCTGACTACCACTTGCCAGAGAAACCAGTCCTGCCAATTCACAGATTACCAGACAGCATGTGCTGGGAGAAGGCCGGTGGAGCCAACTGACACGGTAGGGAAGAGAAGACCAGCCAAAGTATAATGACCTGAACTGGCATTCAGTCAGATCATGGGGACTTTGCTGGCCTTTGATCAAAGGTCTGGCGCTTTGTACTGTCAGGTCATGGGAAACAATGTCATGTCGTAGTATAATCTAAAAGAGTAAATTAGAGCAAGCTATCAGGAATAATGTATTGTTTGCAGCCAAATTTATAAAGAATGGAAGTCTGGAAGATATCATACTGTCTTTCTGGTGTAAAAGCAAGAGCAGTTAAGAATATGGTCAACTGGGCCGTGGTGGCGCGCACCTGTAATCCCAGCACTCTGGGAGGCAGAGGCAGGTGGATTTCTGAGTTCGAGGCCAGCCTGGTCCACAGAGTGAGTTCCAGGACAGCCAGGGCTATACAGAGAAACCCTGTCTTGAAAATAACCAAATCCAAAAAAACAAAACAAAAAAAAGACACACACACCCCCAAAAAAGAAAGAAAGAATATGATCTGAGGCCTTTTAAAATGAAAGGAAGAGTGACTCAAACATTCTTTGCTACAAAGCCATTTCTATCCAAGAGGAAAGCCCTTTACGCTACCACCTTCTGATAGGATGTCATTTTTGCTATGGTGATGGTCCTTAGTCTCTGAACCAGCTACTTTCAGGGTTCACAAAGGTGAGGCAGCATAAGGACTTGCTAAACTAGAGAAATTCTCAATCATTTAGGGCAGATAGAGTTTGTCCGAAATGTGGGGTCCTACCGGATGATCCCTCAAGACCTCTTCCAAACCTAAAATGGAAGATTACTGCGAATAGAGGGAAAGTGGAGATCCCATAGTTCAGAGTTTTAGAGGTGTTTAGAAATATGTCTGGCCAAACTCTTTTTGACTTTGTAGAGCAGAAGAGCTGGCCCTGCATAGCAGCTAGCTCACCGTGTACTAACTAGTTCACTGCCTCTGAACATACATCTATGGAATACCAAGTACATCCCAGGAATTCTATTAAATACTGGGAAAGAGAGTGGCGTGCATAGTTATACGGTGTGCACACCAGTTAGAGACGCTCTCCCTGGATGCCACTTTATTGTCAATACTTACTAGCTGTGAGACCTTGCTAGGAGGCGTCTTCCTACTCCAGTTTCATCCTCTGTAACATGGGGTGATGGTAAGTACGTGTTCAGAGGATTGTCATGAAACATAGAAGAGTCAATAGACTTAGTGCGTACAGAACAAAACAGTGCCTGGCACACAGTACGAACTCTATACACACTTGTTAATTGAAATATCAGCCATGTGCCCTCTGGACGCTCTCAGTCCTTTGTGTAGTCAGACAGCCCAGCACGCTGGGAGAGTGCTCCACCAGTCAATCTAACCAGTACTATCCGAGTGCACAGTCGTGTCTAGTTTACCCATGTCAACTCCACTTCATCTTCTGCAATGCATACTGTGGTGCCTGGTACAGGACAGACTCTACCAATATTTGATGAGCGAACAAAATGGATCACGAAACTAAAGGATAAAAAAACAAATATCCTGAGAAGCAAAGTTTTAAACAGCACCTAAAGGATTGAGAGAAAAGCAGCATTTCTTCACAAAGGGCAGGGACCATGGATGCTAGACGGCTGAAGCAGCCAAAGCAAAGTCTCAGGAGCATGAAGGTGGCAGGTGTCACCTATCCATACAGCCAGTCTTCTCACTTGGGGACTGTACCTGGATACACTGGGGATCTGCCAAGCTTGGCTTCCCACGTATCAGGTAGCAAGCGGCCTTCTGATGAAGCCAGGTATTCTTTAAGATGCTTCGGGAGTTACCAATCATTTCTTTCAGTGCACACCCGTTCCATAGGAGCTGGCTGATTTCAGAAACCCAACAGGGATAAAGACATCAAACATGAAGCCGGGCGGTGGTGGCACACACCTGTAATCCCAGCACTCTGGGAGGCAGAGGCAGGCAGATTTCTGAGTTCGAGGTCAGCCTGGTCTACAGAGTGAGCTCCAAGACAGCCAGTTTCGAGACAGAGAAACACTGTCTCGAAAAAACCAAATCCAAAAAAACTAAAAAAAAAAAAAAAAAAAAAAGAAAAAAAAAATTAAAGACATCAAACGTGTACGTCCTTACTTTGTCCACTCATTGCCAGAGTTTGGTTATACTTCACTGGTGGCGTTTCTAGTGCTGGGCTTATTCTGTCAGGAGCACAACTGCAGTATTTGCTTCTAAAAATGGTAAAATAAGTCTTCTTTAAAATAAATAAATAAGCCGGGCGGTGGCAGTGGTGGTGCACGCCTGTAATCCCAGCACTCTGAAGGCAGAGGCAGGTGGATTTCAGAGTTCCAGGCCAGCCTGGTCTACAGAGTAAGTTCCAGGACAGTCAAGGCTATACAGAGAAACCCTGTCTTGAAAAAACCAAATCCCAAAAACCTAAATAAATAGATAGATAGATAGATAGATAGATAGATAGATAGATAGATAGATAGCCCTGGTGGTTCTTAGGGTAGATACCTGGCTGTACATCAATCTCCATTCTTTCTTCTTCTTCTTCCTCCTCTATTCTTTTTCTTCTTCATCTTCATCATCATCTTCTTCTCCTCCTCCTCCTCCTATTTTTCTTCCTCTCCTCCTCCTCCTCCTCCTCTTCTTCTTCTTCTTTTGAGACAGGGTTTTTCTGTGTAGCCCTGGCTGTCCTGGAACTCACTCTGTAGACCAGGCTGGCCTCGAACTTAGAAATCCACCGGCCTCTGCCTCCCAAGTGCTGGGATTAAAGGTGTACACCACCACTGCCCAGCTCTTACTTTCTTCTGTGCCAAATGAATCCTGGATTTTTATTTTCTGGGTGCAGGGACACTTGGAAGACATTTCTCCCTTACATCGATACAAGGCCAGGTGATAGACCTGGGGTGTACAACTCAGCCCAACAGTAAATTGAAAAGGGATAACTTTTGAAAAAAATGTACAGCCTCTCCTTTGGTGGGATGTTGATATTGTGGCTGAAATTGAAGTAAACTTTTAAATCTTGTAAGGCGACCCCAAGAAGTGTAACGTTCTCAGGGAGTTGTAGAGATGATTGGGTCTGGTTACTCTTACTCTTACGTTGCTGCCACCCTGAAAAACAACGCTAAGGGCCCAGAGTGCCAGAGGATTTAGACCTTTATGGCAGGGAAGGCTTGGTGGGGCTTATGGCAACACCTTATACCATGACAGGCCAAGAGGAAGAGACAAGGCTAGAGCAGGGGTAAAGCTTTATCCTTCAAAAGCCCACCCCTCGTGGCCTGCCTTCATCAGCTAGGTCCCCGGTAGGGAGCAAGCATTCAAGGCACAGGACTGCTAGGGACATTTCAGATTCAAACCACAGTGCCACAGATGGCATAGAGGCCCACATCAGACTTTTCTGGGAAGGATAATCCGTTTCTGTCTTACTTAAAACATTGTTCATTTGAGCTCATTGCTGCTTTGTTCTTGGCAGCACGCCTATCCAAACCAGAATAGCTTTCTGGGCCTTTCCATCTTCTGCCATCTTATTTTGTTTCTACCATTGGATCCACGGCAGACAAAAATTAAAATGTAAATCAGCAAATAAAGGTAACGACGGGAGTAGTAATTACAACGGTGGCTGGCGGCTTCTTCCTTTCTCGCCCTCAAATATGACACATTATTGATTTCATGGCTGCTTCTCGTATCTTTGGATGGTGTCATTTGCATTCTGTGAGTGTGCATTCTTTAAGAGTCATCCTATGAGTGGGCGAGGAGTGAGTGACAAAATGTGTAGAAAAGGAGCTAAAACGTTACGGGAGAAATGTAGGCGGAAGGGGCTAGGAGACTGTCCAGCCGCAGATGAGTTATGGGACGACTGCCACGCAATGTTAGGCAGTGATGGAGAACCGTGGTCAAGAATAATTTCCACTGTTTGGGGGGGGGAAGAAACAGGATATCTTGTCAAGCGGTTTCCAGAGCAATACATAAATATCAGTATATTCATATGTGGATTTATTGTTTAAAATGACTTCCCAGGGGAGATGTAAACAATCCTTGCCCCTTCTCCCAAGGTCCCAAGGACAAACCAGTGTCCAAAAATGCTAAAGTGCACTCCAAGGAAACAGTGAGTTTGTTGAGCTCCCTCATAAGGCATAGATGAAGGGGTTCCTTGCAGGGGTGTGGGTGCTCCTAGCAGCCTGCCAACGGGCCACACCCAGAAGGGATGAGGAATTTCCTGTAGCCACTTAGATGAAGTCTTGTCTCCCAGCTTCAACAGACTTTAGTACCTCCCTGAGTTCATATGCAAATAAGGAGGCTTTGCTGGAAACAGGTGTTGAGGTTCTATTGCTATATATTGTAATGCTAAATAAATTCTGTACTGTACATTCTAAGCACACAAGGAATTCCCGAATTTGCATGCTTTTGTTGTGCAAACCTTGTTCTAAGATTTGAAACTATGGGTTAAGTAAAATTGGTTCCAGCCAATTACTGGAGGGATTAAAAGTGGTGGCTTTTGAGTTACCTGGTTGGGGGTGGAGAGGAGTGAGGAGAGAAGGAGAAGGAGAAGGAGAAAGGAGGGGAGGGGAAGGGGAGGGAAGGGGAGGGGAGGGGGAGGGGAGGGGAGGGAAGGGGAGAAGTCCCTAAGAGGGGAGATGGACTATGAGCACCTACTTGGTCAGGAGAAACAGCAAGTATTTGGGGTACACCACTGGGAAGGTAGCCAGGCCAGCAGTTAGAAAGGTAGATTAGGGGTTATGCCCACATAATTTTGTCAAAGCCAAAAAAAAAAAAAAACAAAAAAAAAAAAACAAAAAACAACAACAACAAAAAAAACATAGTCTGAATCTCATTCATTTGTAAGCTACTTGGGGATAAGCTTAAATTGGTTATACTACAACAGGTATTTATAATTTTCTATGACAAATATGTATGATTTGTATGAGTTTTGAGAACTGTGTATGTGTGTATATGCACATATGTGTATGTATACACATGTGTGTACAAGTGCATATGTGTGCAGAGACCAGAGAATCTCAGGTGTTGTTTCCCACGAGCCACCTACCTCTATATTTATGTGGATTCTGGGGGACTGAACTCAACTCTTGATGCTTGCACTGAAAGCACACTTGACTGACTGAGCTATGGCCCTGGCCTCTGTCTGTGTTTTTAGAAAGCAACTCTTGGGTAGTGGTAGAAATAGAAATAAACCTCACACTTGATAAATGTTTCTATTGTGGTATTGGTTAGAGTAATGGCAAATTATGCAGTTATAACAAACCTTTATACCCTTGGGGAAAATAGTTGCTGGCTAAATTTATGACAGCTTGACACAAGCTAGAATCATCTTGGAAGAAGGAATCTCAGTTGAGAAAATGCCCCCACCAGACTGGCCTATGATGCATTTTCTTGGTGGACAGTTATGAGAGGGGACCCAGCTCACTGCAGGGCCTGTCACCACTGAGCTGCTGGTCCTGAGTGTTTGGTTTCTGAATCCAGGACAAAGGACTGAGGTGCATATTTTATACACCAAAGAAGATCTGGCCTCCAGATTCTCCCAGAATCCCTCAGTACCTACCTGGCATACCCTGCCCTGCCCAACCTTGAACTTCCCAGCCCATCAGCTGGGCTGGGCTGTCCTTCCCCTAGAGGGTCTTCCCTATATAATCAACTCTCTCTCTCTCTCTCTCTCTCTCTCTCTCTCTCTCTCTCTCTCTCCATCCCTCCCTCTCCCCCCTTACCCTACCCATTCCCCTCTCCCTCTTTCCTCTCTTTTCTCTCTAGCTACCCCCCTCTCTCCCCCCCTTTTTCCTTCTGGTGTCTCCCCTGGCCTCAATCCTTGGGGCCAGTAAACTCATCTGAGAACAGCTTCCCCATAAACCTACTTTTAATCTAATCTAATCTGGCTTGAACTGGCTCATTTCAATGGGAAATAACCTGTCACTGAGAACTACAAAAAATAAGCTAAGCAAGCAACCAGTAGCAGTCCTTCCCGGCCTTCGCATTAGCGCTTGCCTCCAGATTCCTGCCCTGTCTTCCATCAGTGATGGACTACGATGTGGAAGTCTAAGCTGAAATAAACCCTTTCCTTTCCCCAAGCCACTTTTCAGCATGGCGCTTTATTCATAAACTGTAACTAAGACACTTATGAGAGGCGTTTTCTTATTCACATAGAGGGGATACCTTAACTCCAACTGTCCTATCAACATTCCACTAAGAAGCCAGATGTCCTGTCATCTAATGTCTCATGACTCTACCTTGAGAGTTGTCAAGACTGTCATCATGGAGCCCAGTGATAATGGCACAAGCACACCTTTAATCCCAGCACTCAGGAGGCAGAAGAAAGCTGATCTCTTTGAGTTCGAGGACAGTCTGGTCTATATATTGAATTCTAGGACAGCCAGGGTTACAAAATTTGTCTCAAAACAAACTAGCAAGAACAAAATAAAAAAGAGATGAAGATGTAGTTTATTGGACAGAGCTAGCCTGTACTCCTTGCAGAACTTAGGAGGGAGCACATGGGAAATTTAGTGAGGACTGTATCTGCCACACATGTTTGTGGTGATTGTGTTTTCTCAACCCCAAACCACACTGCTCAGCACAAGTGCATAATTAAATTTAGTTTTTTGTTTGCTTGTTTGATTGCTTTTGGTTTTTGTTTTTTTTTAAATATTTATTTAATGTACATGAGTATGCAGTCTTCAGACACACCAGCAGAGGGCGTCAGATCCTATTACAGATGGTTTTGAGCAACCATGTGGTTGCTGGGAATTGAACTCAGGGTTTTTAGAAGAGCAGTCAGTGCTCTTGACCACTGAGCCATCTCTCCAGCCCTTGCTTTTGTTTTTTGAGACAGGGTTTCTCTGTGTAGCCTGTCCAGGACCTCACTTTATAGACCAGGAATGGTCTTGAACGCAGAGATCTGCCTGCCTCTGCCAGGCGTGTGCCACTATGCCTAGCTTTAGAATTAATTTTTAAACAGAGTACATACACAACAGAATTACATACACAACAATATATGGTTGGTTGTTCCATGCAGATTTTTCAATAGTCAAGAATGAGGAGACGTAGCTTATCTATAAGGCCTTGAGTAGAATTTCCACAGCAAAATTCGAACAAATACCACAGTCAACCAACAATGGACTTTGCTGTGAGAAGGGGTAAGGAGATTGAACAAAGATGAGGCAAAACTGAAGGTGTTTCATTCTCCATCCTAGCTCTTTAAGTGAGGGAACTGGTCTGCACAAGATACGGTAGTCTGAAGACTAAGACATGGCAAAAGCTGATCAGGAAAAAAGGAGCGGAAAATCCCTTATGTGCAGTAAAACTCCGCAATGCAAAGTGTATGCAGTTGCCTCTGATCTGAACTGTTTCAGGAGTGTTCACTGGTCCATAGCGTGATGGTCTACACTGCACAGAAGTGTGCATGTTGAAAATGCATAACCACGGCTGCAGTGAGGTTGCTCTATGCCACGTGGGCAAACACTGCTAGAAACAACTCAGATTGATTTTAAATGAGTAAATACATCTTTTTTGTAGTGTGTTCAGAAACCTTTTGCTATTGGCGGTTTTTTTTTTTTCCCATAGCCCCAGTATTTGGTTGGATGGCTTTCTATGGGGATACATCCCATACTTTAAAAAGCTGAGCCAGTTAGTGTTTTGGATTTCAGGCAGTGAATTATGAGATGCTGTTGCTAGCCAAGACCCTAAGGGGTGGGGCTAAGAGAAGTGGGCCTACCACTTCTGCAGAAGAAATCTATCTCTGTGTATGAGCCTTAGGGACAAACTCTTTGCCCTTTCTTGGTCTCTCCTCCTTCTCCTCCTCCTTCTTCCTCCTTCCTCTTCCTCCTCCTTCCTCCTCCTTCTTCTGCTCCTTCTTCCTCTTCTTCCTCCTTCTCTCTGTCTCTGTCTCTCCTCCTTCCTTCCCTCTGTTCCTTTTTTTTCCTTTCACTACTTTTTAGCATTAGACCTTGTTCATGTTCTACCACTGAATTCCCACCTTCCCATTCCTTTCTGTTCCTCTAAAAACTTCTTGGGGCTCTCAGAGACTGCTCCACCTCTGGGAGACTGTTCTGCAGTAAAACAAGTCAGGCCAAGCCTTTGTGTTCTTATCAGTTCGTGTCTTATGACATTCCTTAATTGTTAACACTTCTGTAGGAACGAAGTGGTGGAATGTCACCTGAGAGTGATAGCGTCGTGCCCTGGAGAGAGTGGAGAAAGAGCCTTTCGGCAAGTGAGATCATCCCAGCATGTCCCTTGAAAACTTTTGTGTCTTGCACCTGAATTGCCATTGGGCCTCCAACACACCTCCTACTCTGAGGCCCTTAGAGACAGTGCTGGATTGTTCAATGACTGTATTGCACTATGTCTTGGCTGGTTTTATGTCAACCAACTTGACACGAGCTTGAGTCATCTGAAAGGAGGGACCTTCAACTGAGAAAATGCAAGCAAATGTGTACTTTCTCAATTAGTGAGTGGGTGGGGGAGGGCTCCACTTCCCCCACCCCACCCTGCTGGTGGTCCTGGGTTTCTACAAGAAGACAGGGGGAAAGCTGTTAAGAGCACCCCTCCATGGACCATGCATCAGTTCCTGCCTTAGGACCCTGCCTTGTTGAATTCCTGTCCTGACTTCCTTTGATGATGAACAGTGATGTGGGAGTGTAAGGCAAATAAGCCCTTTCCTCCCCAGATTGCTTTGATCATAGTATTTCATCACAGCAATAGCAAATTAAGACACATTGTAATTTATGCCCAAATTGCCTAATTGGAGCCAGGTAAGTAACTGTAGACTCAGCTGCTCTTGAGACTAAACCAGGAGCATCCCTTGAGCCTGGGAGTTAGGGCCAGGCCCTGCAGAACTGTGAGAGTTTGTCTGCAAAACAAACAAACCTACCTCTCCTATTTGCTCTGACTTCCTGATCATAAAAAGGACTATATTCCCTTCTTCCTAGGAACTAGGTACTGAGAAAGATGAGGCAAATTTACATTTTAGAATTTAGGTTTAATCGATCTTTACCAAACTCCTTCGTGCCATTAATGGTACAAAACCTTGACACCATAAATATATTAACCCCCTTTGATTTCCAGGGTGGTTGGCTTCACCCTTAGTGATGGTTCCAGCATGTCTGGATGAGGGTGAAGGGAAACACACACAGATGGTCTCTAGAAACTCAAAAATGCATAAACCTGTCCAAGAGTCATTAGCACAGCTTCCGAGTCCATAGCTGGACAGACGGGAGCAAAGATAGCAGCAGAGAGAAAGAAACAGACTACAGGGACTAGAGTTGTGACAGTTGTGACGCTGAGGTTTCCTGGATGCACGGGAGGGTGGGGAAGGTTACAGAGAAGGGAAGGCTGCGACACGGAGAGGTGGTGGGGGCAGGAACAGCCTGCTGTCTGAAATAACACAGGGTGAGTCAGCCCATGACATCCTTTATAGCAGTCGTTAAGGACGGGTGTGGCCGGCCTGCCGGTCTCCTGCACACACAGGTAACCAAAGGGCACTTGAGATTGGCAAAGGCAGCAGCCTCCAGCAGCAGAGATGCCGCACAGTGCTGACACAGTGGGCTAATTCCAGCGCAGACTGGCAGACAGCAGGGCCTCTGTCTGGGGGACTACAGGCTGGAAAGGAGGGAAGTAAGCTCGGAGCTATTTTTAGTGCCGCATCACAGTGCATAGCGGACTTAGAACGCGCCTGCACACTGAATTCATCCGATGGAAAGGCAGGCTGTAGCCGGGTTCACTTCCTCCCCCCCACCCAAGATCTCTTTCTACAGTTTGACCTACTGCGGCCTTGCTTCCTACCTCTGCGAGGAACTGATCTACGTGGCATCCTAAGGCTTCTGTGAAAGAAAGGCTCAAAACTGTAGACTTGGAATCAGCTGCTTTGGAGAATCAAAGAAAATAAAGTTTCTTAATTCTTCAGTGTGGTAACAAATGCCCCCAAACAGGCTCAGCTTGGTTGGAAATACTGGCACAATGGGAACTCAGCAGACCCTTAAAGGAAGCCGCAGAAAATTTTCCTTGTGCGACAGTGGAAACTCCACACTCTCACAATACCTAAGGGCTTTTCTACCAATAAAACTAGTTTGTGGGGCATGATGTCATCAGAAAAAGTCTGGTTGGCTGAGTGTTTTGCTGGCAGTCAAAATTTTTCCAAGAACATTTTCGGATTTTCTTCCAATATTTTTTTCATCATAATAATAATGAGCACGTACCTTCCCCCAGGAGGCTGTTTCCTTCAAAATCCTTCAGAAGCTCACAGTCCGCTGTGCATACCCTCTTGGTCTGACAGTCCCTGACCTGGTATATAGGAGAACAAGACAATGAAGACACTTCTTCCTTGTGCAGCTGGCTTTCAGATTAGACAGAGCAACAGTGATTTTGAATTGGTGTTTTTGAATCGCAGCCAAGAAATGTCATACCAGAGGTTGGTACATCCAAATTAAAGCAACCCAGGGAGCAATGGGAAGATTCAACTTTGAAATGTTTATTAATTTCTTGCGTGCAATTTGTTAAGCTGGGCAGGTAGACTCTGTGCACTGGAAATCACAAACACAGGCCGCCTCGACTGTGTGCAGCAAACACTGTGTACAAAAACATAGCCAGTTCTACACATGGCCCAGTAAATACACAAGCGAAAAGGAGTCTGTTTTTACTGGGAAGCCAGGACAAGGACACTGAATCCAGCAAGGCAGGATTCCTCCTCTTGTCTTTGGCTTACTGAGTTCCAGTATCTGGCTAATATGTAACTAGGACCTGGATGAGAACAGCAGCCAAGAGCCAGGGGTGTAGCAACTGCCTGCCATCTGCAAGGCCCACATTCAATTCTCAGGTTAAAAAAGAAAAATCAGCCGGGCGGTGGTGGCGCACGCCTGTAATCCTAGCACTCTGGGAGGCAGAGGCAGGCGGATTTCTGAGTTCGAGGCCAGCCTGGTCTACAGCGTGAGTTCCAGGATAGCCAGGGCTATACAGAGAAACCCTGTCTCGAAAAAAACCCAAAATCAAAAAAGAAAAATCAAGGCCTGGAGAGATGGCTCAGCAGCTAAACACACTTGTTGTTCTCCCAGAAGACCTTAGTTCAGTCTCCTGGAAGCACGCTGGGCAGCTCGCAATGGCTGGTAACTCCAGCTTCAGGACATCTGATGTCTTCCTCTTCTGACCCCCCTGGGCACCTCACATACACACACAGACACATTTTTTTTTAAGATTTATTTAAGGCCGGATGTGGTAGCACATGCCTGTAATCCCAGCACTTGGAAGGTAGAGGCAGGCAGATTTCTGAGTTCGAGGCCAGCCTGGTCTACAGAATGAGTTCCAGGACAGCCCGGACTACACAGAGAAACCCTGTCTCGAAAAAACCAAAACCAAAACAAACAAACAAACAAACAAACAAACAAACAAATAAATAAATGGAAGATGTATGTATCTATTTACTTATTATAGGTAAGTACACTGCAGATGTCTTAAGATACACCAGAAGAGGGTGTCAGATCTCTTTACGGATGGTTGCGAGCCACCATGTGGTTGCTGGGACTTGAACTCGGGACCTACGGAAGAGCAGTCGGTGCTTTTAATCACTGAGCCATCTCACCAGCCCACACAGACACATTTTTAAGAAACAAATTTCAATTTAAAAACAGAAAAACAAACAAACAAACAAAAAACCCACATTGAGTTACTGCTTCCCTGTAATCTCCTAGGGTAGGGGCAGGAAGGGCAAGAACTCAAGGTAGGCTTGATAGGTAGTTCAAGGCTAGCCTGGGATAGTGAGGCCCTGTCTCAGAAAAGAAAGGCAATGGGAGGCACTCCCAGTGACTTGTCCTTTATCTTCCTTTCCTTTTCCCAGCCCTCCTCCTGTTTCCACCTCCTGTTCTGCCCCCCCCCCCCCCCTTAGAATGACCTAAAGCCCCAGATGAACTAAGAAGCTTTGAATGGGAAAGTTTGATGTGACCTCAGGAGTAACATGACTCCTGAGGAGGCTTCTGATGAGCAGATCCACACAGCAAACCTGCTGGCACCTACCACTTAGAGACTTCAGGGTGATGGACCCCAAAGCTTCCCCTTTTCCCTTCTATAAAGCTTCAAGCTCCTCCTCCCCACCCTCCACTACCCCCACCACCCCCACCCCCGCAACCATACCATATACATGGCCTCAGAGAGAATGCAGCCTCTCTCTGCTCCTGGAGATGCCTATCTGCTGTCTTTTTATTTCCTAGTTGCCTCTATCAAATTCTGACCTAACTCCCCCCCCTTTTATGGTAAGAAATAAAAATAAAGGCCTGATCAAGTGGTAGATCTCTTGCCTACCAAGTTTCCTGGCTTTGATGGCCAGCCACTATGGTATGCGGGAAGATGATCTTGATTGGCTCTGAGAAATCAATAGAAAGGGAAGAGGCAGCACAGTTGGTGGAGCATTTACTAACGATGCAGGGGCCATGGGTCCAGCCCCCATCACTGCCATAATTGTCTATACTTTTGCAATCACTGAACTTGTGGTGTAGAAGCAGGAGGGCCAGAGGATGAAGTCATCCTTAGCTACAAAGAGTTCAAGGTTGCCTGGTATTTGTAAGATGTGTCAAACAAAGGAAAATCTCACAGAAGTGCAGAGGCGGGAGTAAGTAAGATAGGAGTCATTTCCCCGGAGAATGAACGGTTTGTCCTGCCCTGCTCTGCGTGGGCTCGATGTAGGGCAGCCTAACTAGCGCCCTCTTCCATGGGCTTTTAATCTAGTCAGAGTCTCCTAATAGTTCCTAAAAGGAGAGGAGAGAAAGACTGTAACTCTTGCCCTAGGAGGTGAGGGGTGGATTACATCCCTAGGTGAAATGAAGGCAGTGTAGCGCCTAATACGGTTAAATCCTTCTCTGTGCACTTTTTGGATTTCAGAATAGTGGAGATGAGAATAGGCAGATGTGAGTCTCCTGTGATACAGAAGGCTGGCATTTGAAAGATGGTATATGTTCATGGAGTCAGAGGACCAGCTAGGCAGAGGGGTCTGCTCTCTGCGAGTCACACGGATCAAAGATGAGTGGAGAAGGTAACAGGTACATGTTGTCGGCCCCAGATATCTGGAAAGATGGTGTAAATACTCTGGTCAGTTTTTTGTTTTTTTTTTAAAAACTGACCCCTGGAGACGACACTGGTAATTAGGCTGTTAGCCACGGATAGTAACAAGGACTCATCTAGCATTGGTCCTGTCTTCAGCCTGGGTCTTTCTTGTCCCACCTACCTCTGCCTTCTTTCTATATCATGAAGAAGCTTAGGTTCTTTGCTGTGATCAGTTACTGCTCAACTGCTATCAGCTTGCCTCTAAGTCCACACTTGGCCCTTTAAACGCCATTGGCTCAGCAGGCTTGGCTGGCACAGGAAAGCCTAGGACTGACAATTGTATTTATTCCAGGCAGTTGTCCCAGACTGGTTACTCCCTGCTACCTCTGCACCTGCCTTTCCATTCCCAGTTCATCCTTACCAAACATGATGGAGAGGCTGGTGCTCTGTCGGGAATAGTCCAAGGGTCTGGGTTAGCTCAGCCCCTGGGGGCAGGGAGGGCAGGGAGTGTGGGGAGCAGGGGAAGAGAAAGCAAAAAGGAAGTTCGACTTTATGTGTAGGTGTTCTCCCATTGGCTCCTGGCTTTTCCATCTAACAACGGGTCAGGGCTAGCTGGGTTCCTCTCCAGCACCAACCGGCCAGACCAGATCCTTTTTGAAAGCTTGGTGTGAGGAATGCAGGTCCTGGCCTAGGAAGACCAATCCATTCAGGAGGCAGAGGACAAAGAGCAAGATGACTTCAAAGACTCCGGAGCCCCAAACCCAGGACTTCTGGTTACTGCACAGAAACCAGGGAAGGCAGAAGTAGCCACAAAAGGCATTCTTTGGGTCCATTTATCTTACAACAAAACTTTGGAGATTTTCTTGACTCAACTCTGAAATCTGTACTGATGTTTTAGCCTTTTGTGCCCTGAGCCCTGACCTTTCTCTGACTTGGGCAGTTTTCCCAGAGAATAAGCTCTAGGCTTTTCCTTGGGGTTCTTCTGACTCTCCATTCTGCAAGTCGCCTTCTTCCTGTCTCTTTGGTCCACTGAGATCTCTTCATTCTCTCCCAAAGACAGATATGATAAAGCATGCAGGATGTGGGGTGGGATGGGGTGGAGCAGAAGTTAGAACAGCGGAATGAACTGTCTATCCTCAAACCCCTAGGGCCCAGAGCAGTGCTGAGGCCAGGAACAGCAGTGGCCACAGTTCCCTTGTAAATCTGATGCTTTCTGCTTCACCCTTACTGCTACACCAGAGAGCGAGGTCTCCTCTTGGGGTTCTTAGTCTCATTAAATAAAATAACAAGAATAGACTCAATCAGTAGTTCAAGGACAATTTTATTAAGAGTTTAAAAGAAGCCGGGCGGTGGTGGCACACGCTTTTAATCCCAGCACTTGGGAGGCAGAGACAGGCAGATTTCTGAGTTCAAGGCCAGCCTGGTCTACAGAGTGAGTTCCAGGACAGCCAGGGCTACACTGAGAAACCCTGTCTTGAAACAAACAAACAAACAAACAAACAAAAGTTTAAAAGAAGGGCTGGAAAGATGGCTGGGTGGTTAAGAAAATACACTGATCTTCCAGAGGGCCTGAATTCAGTACCCAACAGCACCCATGTTGGGGGGCTCACAAACATACATGACTCTAGCTTTGGGGGTCTGACACCTCTGTTCTTCACAGACACCTGCATTCACGCACACAGATCCACACCAGACACACAATTAACATGAAATAAATTTTAGTAGGGTATAGCAATGCATAACTTCAATTCAAGCACACAGGGGGCAGATGGAGTTCAAGGCCAGCTTGTCTACATAGTGAGTTCCAGGCAAGCCAGAACTAACCCTATCTAGAAAAAAACAAAAAAACAAAACAAGAAACAAAAAACCCCAACCCCCTCCCCAAACCAAAATCAAACCAATCAACCAACCAACAAACAAACAAACAAATAAAACAAAACGCCAAATAGGCAAGGTGTAAGCTTCTTTACTTCCTGGAGGAGGAGAGAAGAAAAAGCCGTATCATTCAGGTGGTGTGGAAATCAGTCAGACACATGGTGGACCAGCAGTCCAGGATGTTTGGGTAGAAAGCCCAACATCCTGGGCTGTTGTTAAGTGTTAGGGAAAGCATGCTTAGAAGAGAGAAAAGAGAGCCGGGTGGTGGTGGTGCACGCCTGTAATCCCAGCACTCTGGGAGGCAGAGGCAGGTGGATTTCTGAGTTCGAGGCCTGCCTGGTCTACAGAGTGAGTTACAGGACAGCCAGGGCTATACAGAGAAACTCTGTGTTGAAAAAACCAAATCCAAAAAACAAAACAAAACAAAACAAAAAAAGAAGAAGAAGAAGAGAGAAAAGAAAAGGAATGGGTGTGCAGGAGAATTAGCATCCTTACTGGCTGCTGCCCATAAAGTTACTGCACTAGGGCTGGTAATTCTGGGGAGGAAATTGTCTCCTCTCAATAAAGAACCACCTTTTCTGAGGCTGGAGAGATGACTTAGATGTTAAGAGCGTGTGTTGTTTTTACAGAGGACCTGGGCTCAGTTCCTAGCATCCACATGGTAGTCCACAACCATCCGTAACTTCTGTTCCAGGAGGTCCAATGCCCTCTTTTGACCTCTGTGAAAACCAAGCACGCATATAAATGCATACAAACATGTATTGCATGCACAGTCATGCAAGCAAAACACACAAAAAGGAAAATGAATAAATCAAATATTTTTTTTTTTTAAAAAAAGGCTAACTATTCTGCCTATCTTTTTAGCATGGCTTAAGGTCAACCCACTTTCCTAGGGGAAGTTAGTATCTTAGCCAAAGTGACTGAACCAGCAAAACTGAAATGCTGGGTCTCCAAATCTATTCTCTTTCTCTCTCTTTTTATTCCTACCAAGATGAGCACTTAATCCTGTAAGGAGACAGAGCAGAGAAAGGAGAGGAACAGGACGGAGACAATTCTTGCACTTCTGGGTCACAGCCTGTACTCTAACAAGCCAGGTCCCACTCCTCCTCAGTGAGCCAATCAAAAGGATCAAACTAATAATGAAAGGGAAGAGGAACTAAGAGACCCAGCATTTCCAAGTCTGCCTTTTCAAGGGTACAGGTAGTGTTTCACTAGAAATCAAGAGACAGGCATAACTAAACAGGAGGGCAAGGAGTGGTCCCCTTCCACCATTGTCTCTGCTACAGGTCATCTAGCAAACTGTAAATCTTTCTCCAAGAGAAAAGTTCCATGCCTGGATGCCCCCAGGGCAGATTGCTGGGGAAATTATAATTCAAAAATCTGATAGCTCAAGAGGGGCACACTGAGTGTCTCTTTAGAATGTATCCATTCCTGATGCTCCAGTTACATTATCACCTGTGTCAGCAAACTCCCAGAGGGCAGAGGACTTCAAAACCCTGGAGATGGTTTGGTGTCGTGGAATTCAGCCACAGGTGCACGCGTAAGTGGAAGCAGCCGACTTGGGTCCCCTGAACTCGGCCACTTCCTCTCTATAAAGTACAAATAAGAAGCGTAAGAACCCCATTTCACAGTGTTCTAAGGACTACATTGAAGAACTATCAGAACCCTGCCCACAGATGCTTCAAAATGTGGCAGTTTTTATCATGCCTCAGTTTCCTCCTGGTTAAAAATCAGGCAGGGGATAATAAACTATTCATCCACTTGAGTTGTTTTGAAGTCTAACCAAGTTAATTTTCGTAAGAGCCTTAGGAAAGTAAACTCTGTATGAATACCATTAAATAAAATTATCCACGCCACTATTGCTCAGTGTTCTGTGCAGGTAGAGTCCTCAGAAAACTTGTTGAAATTAGTCTCAGAGCACTCACCAGGACTATGAAAGGATTAAGAGTGGCTTCTCCCGAGGTGGGTATTGTTCTTGTTGTTCTTCTTGGCTCTGTCCCTCCCAAAATCCATGTCGAAGCTCATTCCCCAAATGCAGCAGTGTTAAGAGGTGGTGGTGCCTTTCCGAGGTAATTAGATCATCGTGCTGTGACCTTATAGACGGGATTAATACTAAATAGAGGAAACTAGCGTAAGTTCCTTGTGTCCTTCCTTCCCTCTCCTCATAAGAAGATAGATTTTTGTCCCCTCCTGGGGATGGAGCAGTAAGGCTCCATCTTAAAAGCAGACACTGCCTTAACCAGACACCTGACACTGCTGGCTCCCTGGTCTCAGAGTGCCCAGCCTCTGCATGTGAGAACAGATTTCCGCCCGTTTATCAACTACTCGACTGTTGATATTTTGTGAGCTTCGTTGACAGACTGAGGCAGGCCCAGCTCCATCAGCCCTCTCTGTTTTTGTGATTTTCCTTCTCTGCCCAGTGTTTTCTCTTCCAGGAAAGGGGCTAACTGTCACATCCCACATTTACCAGCTAAGCCTGTGAGCAGACACGATAGTGCAGCCTGCAGCTTCCAGGTCTCCCTCCTACCTCCCTCTGCCAGGATTTCCTTTTGTGACTTTTCATTAAAATGCCCAGAATTTCCTTGAATATTGTGTCTAACCCAAATTAAGTTCATGATCATTAAAATTTTTATTCATTCACTTATTTTACTTATTTGCTTTCTATCCCGCTCACTGTCCCCATCCCGGTCACCCCCTCTCACAATCCTTCCCCCCTTCTCTGAGTGGGCCGGGACCCCCTGGGTATCTCTTCCACCCTGGCACACCAGGTCTCTGTGAGGCTGGACACATCCTCTCCCACTGAGGCCAAACAAGGCAGCCCAGCAAGAAGAACATATCCCACGCACAGGCAACAGCTTTTGGGATAGACCCTGCTCCGGTTGTTCAGGACACACATGACAACCAAGCTGCACATCTGCTACTTATGTTCAGGGAGACATGGTCATTAAGTTTGTATGAGGGATTCAAATGCATATCAATACTGGGTATAAAGCCTAAGAAAGAGAGAAATATACCGGAAACAATGTCAGAACAGTTCAGTGGTCACCTGGTTGGCTTCCCTTCTTCTGTTGAGTGCCTCATTTGTTTGTGAGACTATAGGTTATTTCTCTCGAGGTGAAATGAGCCAATACAAGCCAGATTAGATTATATTAAAGGCAGGTTTATTGGAAAGCTGCTCTTGAATGAGTTCACTTAACCCAAGGATAGAGGGAGGAGGGCAGGTGAGTCGCCATGTGGCTGGGGATAAAGAGAGAAAAGGAGCTCACACAGAGAGAAGAGAAGGAAAAGAGAGACCAAAGTGACTGGATTATACAGGGAGGAGCCTCTAGCAGAAAGGCACCCCTGCCCGGCTGAAAGTTCAAGATTGGGAGCAGGACATGCCAGTAGGGACTGAGAGATGCTGGGGGAACCTGGAGGCCAGGGCTGTTCTGATATGGAAAATATCAGTCCCAAACACACGTATGTTTGTGTGTGTATGTATGTATGTATGTATGTATGTATGTATGTATGTATGTATACATATATTTATCAAAAATACATTTCACAATGTATTAGGTCCTTGGTAAGCTCTTTAAGACTTCCCTGTGTCCCCCATTTCATCTTCAAATCACCTCTATCAGGTAGTCGATATTACATTTTGTAGGTGAGGATGAAGTTTAAGACTTGTCCTAGGTTGCACAACTGATGAGAGTCCTTTGCCATGACTTCAATTCTCACGTTCACTTTGTAGTCACAGACGCCTCTGCACCCCCATAGGAGCCGGCCATGGCTGCTCTTCTGCCCTCTCCTTTCCATTCTGTGTCTTATAGAATATTTGCTGATGTTTTAGGTGAGCCAAAGGAACGTCAGTATAGCATTCTTCTTAATGATAAATCCTCAGCCCCTACCCATATCTTGGCAGCTAAAGCTGCAGTTCTCAACCTGTGGGTCCCGATCCCTTTGGTTGGAATGAACCTTTCACTGGGGTCACCTAAGACCACGGGAAAACACAGGAAATACAGATATTGACATTATGATTCATAACAGTAGCAAAATTATAAAGTAGCAACAAAGTAATTTTATGGGTTGGAGCAGCCACTACAACATGAGGAACTATATTAAAAGGCCACAGCATTAGAAAGGTTGAGAACCACTGACCTAAAGCATCTTTTTCTGTTGCTGCCTCTCCACAGGGCCAACCTCCTGCCACTCCCTGCTCTACCACCTGTCACCGACTCTGAGAGTTTCAGCCCAAGATCTAGAACAGGAAGTGTTTCTAAACAGCCTGTCCCTTTCTCTGAATAATTAAAGAAGATGCTATCGGGGAGATCAGGTTTTTATTAGCTCGTCTCGAGTTCTCAGGCACTTGCTCGCATTCAAGGCCGGATTGAAGGCTGAGGCCGGCAGGGAACACAGAACAGTCCTCTCATTTGAACAGTGCATCGGGAGGGAGCACACTGCAGCCTGGCCATTCACCTCCTACCCAGACTCTTCGTCAGTGGAATAGAGAATGAGCTTGACTGGCGGGTTACGCTGCTTTGGAAACAAACTTAAAGGAAATAAATGAACGAAGTAATGAATGAAATAATTGTTGAGCCCGGTAAAGAGTGGGTGTAACGTGGGCTGCACAAGGCTTTGAAAACACTAGCTCCAGGCCCTTGCAGGCTGCAAAACAGCTCCACAAACGGAAAATAAGCAGCAGGGGGAGAAAAAAAAAGTCTAAATCAGGGAAGTGGAACACAATTCCCATTCAGATGTATCTTCCAAACCTCAGGCTCTGCAACACTGCTTGTGTGAGATACAGTCCCTTAGTAGAATACACAGGCCAGGAGCTCACCCCACACTGCGGGGTGTCTCCTAGCAGCCCTTAGGACAATAGGGAGGAAATTAGTTTCCCAGGAAGCAATTTCTCTATCTACTTCGAGGTTGTGCATTTGTATAGAGGAGAGGTTGAGCTGACCATTGGAAGGATTCCATCTGCTACCCAGAGCCCCGATTTAGATAGCAGCCCTGTTAACAGGAAGCTAGGAGATGTGCTTTTTAATATGAAAGAGTGTTGATTTAGAGAATAGTCTTCAAGGCAAGGCAGCTAGCCGAAAGTGGACCCACCAATAAGGTGCCCTTGAGCTAAGCTAACGCTTCCTAGTGTCTCCTCTTACTAAATATAAAATGAGGTCAAATACGGTGCATGCAGTAGGGGTTAGAAGCAAATTGAGGATTCGCTAATAAATATTGATGCTGCCTAGCTCACCGCAGGGCTTATGTAGATCGTTGTTAAACTACTGTCAGTTTGACTTCTTGCCTTGACTTACACTAGAATTTAGTATGCTGGGGAGGTTATTAGTTTTGTGTCTTGTCAGTTTAATATCCTGCTTCTGGAAGGAAAAATAAAAAAGAAAATCTTAAGAGATATCAGCTACTTTGCCTGGAATGTTACGCCGAAGGAAAACTCTGTGTAGTCGTCCAAAGGCCCTTTTGCCTGACGGCCTGGGTCTGCAGGACCGACCTTAAGACCCTCAGTTTCATCCGGCTTCCGGTGTGGTCTCTGGAGTAGAGGGGTAGCCACGCCCATTCTAGATTCCAGCAGGCTCTGTGGGTCAGTCCAGTCCATCTGAGGGAGTGCGCCCGGAACAATGGCCCCTTTTTGTCCTCCACCCACCCACGCCTGTTGACTCAACCTTGAGGCTTGAGAAAACAGAAAACATTTCTGCCCACCTCCTCGTCTTCGGTCAAGTCACTGAGCTGCTTCCGGCTTCAGAGGCCTCAGCTATGAATAAGAGGATCAGACTGAGATTGATCCCTCGCAAGTCAGGACCACAGATCCTGTTTTCTGGGACAGCACCAATTCTCTCTCTCTCTCTCTCACACACACACACACACACACACACACACACACACACGTCTCTGCGAACGCACTACGAGTTGTCAGTCCAAATGTCCTAGTTTTGGATATTGAAAATGTCACTGTATTTATGATTCCTTTCCATACTGACACGCTAAACCACCAGGACTAGCTACTAAGTAATAACCTTGAGTGACTGTTCTAATTATTTGCCGTATGACTTTGGGTAGGGCTATCCGGTCTGAGATTCAGGCCCTTATCTATGAAGCTAAGGATAATATAAGTTGGGCTAGATAGAGAGCCCTTTTTGGCTAAAGGCGTTTGATTCAGTGACTTGGAAACCATCTGTTTTGGCAAAGGCAGTGCAGAGTATGTGTTTAAGAATATATATATATATATATATATATATCACTCTGGACTCCACCCCCACAGTTACTTGGCAACAGCCAGGTAGGAATGGCCTGCTTGGCCCCTCCCCTCTCTTGGCTCTTGCTCCCTTGTTCCCTCTTCCTCTTCCCTTCTCTCCACGTGGTCATGGCCGGCCTCTACTTCTCTCTCTCTCTCTTTTAAAGATTTATTTATTATATGTAAGTATACTGTAGCTGTCTTCAGATACTCCAGAAAGAGGGCATCAGATCTTGTTACAAATGCTTGTGAGCCACCATGTGGTTGCTGGGATTTGAACTGAGAACCTTCGGAAGAGCAGTCAGTGCTCTTAACCGCTGAGCCATCTCTCCAGCCTCAGATCTAATATATTTTAATGGTACAGGGAATATTATTTATTGTAGAGAGCTTGCTTCCCATGCTGGAAGTCCTAGGTTTCGTCCTAGGTTTCATCCTTCGGCAGGGGCGAGATGGTTCAAAGAGACCTGAAGACTGTTTCCCAAGTAAATCATCAGCCCAAGGGATGGTGTCTTCGAGGAGAGTGTCACTTTAGGACCTAAGGAAAAGCTTGGGAACAGCATCCCAGACACCTGCTCTGAAGAAAGGACCCCTACAGTGATGGTCAGCAAACTCAAAGTCAAAACTTCCTGTGCAGCCCTGCCTTTGGGGAGAATCTGGCTGCGGTCCTAAGTAACAGCCTCGTGTCGCTGAACTTCTTTCCCTCAGTATTTCCATTATCAGAGAAGTTTGTAGAGACGGAGCCTTGAGGGATTCAGGATTTGGAATCTGTGCCCAGTGGCAAGCTGGTATTGGAGTAATTAGTCTAGCCCTTTGGATCCTGATTTTGCAAAGGAACAGCTCCACACTTTCCTCTTTAGAGGTTTCACAGAATTCCAAGTGGCCGAGTTCGGGCCTCCATGGAAGGATATTTTGAGGCAAGGGTGCTCCTTCCATCAGCCTCCAGGACCTTGGTGCTGTATATTGTTTTCAAGGTGTGTTTTGAGATGCCTTTATCTCTGTGTCCATTCATGTGTCAGTGTTTAGGTGTGTGCCCGGCACATAACCGATACCTGTCAGTGATTTCGGTTTCTGTTAGAAGCAGAAACAATATGGGGTGCTCTGTTACTATTTCTGCTTGAGCTGTGGTTTACTTCATGCCAGTCATTTGTTCTTAACTTGTCCCCTCCACCCCGCAACAAGTTCTTTCGGCTCTTTGGAAAGATAAAGCCGAAAGCGACGAGCAGGTTAGAAATTAAGTTGAACAACGGAAGCCAGTGAGGAGGCACCGGAAGCTGCTGGGAGATACACAGTTTCCAGTCTGAACCCAAGGACTGTCTCTGGCTCCTCCTCACCCGCTCCTCTCAGTGGCTCAATGCCCATGTTCATCCCGTGACTGCTGCTCATAAGCCATGGGTCCTTGGACAAGTCATCAATCCTGTCTGTTTTTCTACTTGTAAACATTTAAGAGAGAGGCTGGAGGGATAGATGCCTCAGTGGTTAAGAGCACTGCCTGCTCTTCTGGAGAACGTGAGTTCGAGTCTCACAATCCACATGGTGGCTCTCAACAGTCTGTAGTTGTAGGGTATTTAACACTCCCTCTTTTAGCTTCCTTAGGTAACAGGTACTCAAGTGGTGCACACACATACATGTGGGCAAAATGTCCACATACATTTTAAAAACGGAAAGATTTGGTGAGGTTTTGGAGACAGTCAAATGAACAAATAAACACAGATGACCCTTCATCCCCACACCTTCCACACCCACAGATCCAAACAACCATGGTTCAAATACATTCTTTAATTGAATTTTTTTTTAGTTCTGGTGGCACACTCTCGTAGTACCAGAACTTGGGAAGTGGAAGCTGAAGGATCAGGTGTTCAAGGTCATCCCAGTTGTATTACAAATCTGAAGCTAGCCCTGGACTTCATGTAAAACACAAACAAACAAATAAATCCTGCCCAGTGGGAGCTCTCTCCTGGGCCCTGAACTAAGCATAAACCACACCCAAAATTCTGTTTCCACAGAGAGATCCTTTATTAAGCAGGGAAGAAGAGTCGAAGCGGATGCTTTCTGACCCAGGCAGAAAACAGCAGCAAACAACCTTGCACATGTAATTTTTAAAAAGAGAAAAAAGGGAGGTCTGTGTTAGAATGGTCTAGGATGCGGTGGGATATTTTGATTAGGCATGTTAATTAGGTGAACCAAAGGGGGCTTTTGATTGCTGGACATTGGTAGTCATCCTCAGGAATGAATTTGGCTTAAGAGTGTTCAGATAAGGGAATAATCATTGATGGCTAGCCTTTGGGATGTAATCTATGGTTAGCAAAGGAGAGAGAAGGGGCAAGGGCGAGGTCTGCCAGGGCCATGTTTGCCAGGCCTGGGTGTGCCAGGGTCCTTCAGATGGAACTAAGATGGCAGAATACTTGCCAGAAATGCGAGAGTCCCTCAATTCAATCCCCAGGATCACATCAAGCAGTTGAGCATGACTATAATCTTATCACTTAGCAAGTAGACGTAGGGGGATCAGAAGTTCAGTATTATCTGTGCCTGTAGAGAGTTCAAGGCTATCCTGGCTTATAGAGTCTATCTTAAATAAACGAGTAAATAATTAAATAAGTAAATAAAGCATTGCATCTGTATGGAGTGTGTTTTTCCTTGTCATTATTCTCTAAATAAATAAGACAACTATTTTCGTGGCATCCACATTATATGTATTCTAGAGAAATTTTAAACTGTACGGGAGGATATGTGTAGGTTATGTGCAAATCCTATGTAGAGTACTTGGACATCTGGGGATGTTGGTATCCCAGGGTTCTGGAAGCGATTCTCCATGAATGCTAAAGGACACTGAATAAGTGTCCAGGACAGTTCTTGCCTTTCATATGAAAGTAGTATTACTTGTCTTTCTTTATTCCTAGGAAGAGTAGAGGTATATTGGACCAGATATTGTAGTATCGCAGATGCAGCAGAAGAGAGAAACTTGGTAAAGTTAACTGAGTCATAAAAGGAACATGGTGGAGGTGTCTAAGGCTGGGACTTATGGAGGTCAGCTGAGGGGGAACCACCAGCTCAAGTAACATGGCCACAATAGATGATAAACACGGGGTTAAAAGAGAGCCCTCAGATAGCATTGCTAGAATGCTAGGACCAGGGAGCAGTCCACACAAAAAGATGCCTTTTTAATCTAAATTTGAGAGCTACCACATACTGGCCTCCTTACTGGAACATTGCAATGTACCTAGATACCTTGCTATATAGCAGCACTGAAAATTCTGATAAATCAGGTATTTCCACAATAATTTGATCGAATGAGACCTCTGCCCCACATCTGTAATACAGATGACTCCTCTGAGAATCAGCGCTGGCTGGTTTGGAGTCCCTTTGGAATCTGCTACCCTCAGGTAAACACATGCATGGGAATTGTCTGCAGTGGTTGCAGAGAGAACTCCCTCATACTGGCACACATTATTTTCAAATAATATTGTTATTTTCTGTTCCTCTGTTGTCTGGTGACTCCAGCAATAGGGAGCCCAGGAGCACTGTTTGAAATTAAGTGCACATTTCCTTTGCTTGGCTGGTGTGAATGTTACCTCCTACCCATTCTCTTCCCTAGTAGGTTAGCTGTGCTAGAAAGAGCCATGTGGATATACTGTTACAGCATCCACTCTTTCAAGAGACCTCCTTTTGGGATGTCTCTTTTTTATAGTGCTTTACTTCTTTACTTTCAAGTCTGCAATATTTATTTATTTATTTAAAAAAAAATGAAAAATTCAACCGAGTCCTCTAAGTAGTTTCTTGGGGTTAATATCATTATTACAGTTTTTTTCCCTTTCTCCGGAATCAAGGCTGTTTCAGCTCCTCAAGGACTCCTTGGCATTTCCGGGAGGTTCATTATTCTGCTGTGCTTGAAGGATGTGGCATCCTGTTTGCGCTGCAAACAGCAAAATGAAATTTCCCCCTTAGGACACTCACAGAACCTTGGGGTCACTTCTGCCAAAGGAATCCCATCTGTCCTGGATCAGCATCCTGGCCTCAAGAGACAGGGCTTTTTCTGAAAGAAAAAGAAGCAATGCTGACCTTCTGGGCTCATATCTGAGTTGTCACTGCGAGTAAATGCCAATAAGAGAGGCGCACAGGGCGTCCAAAGCAGTGACCCAGTGTTAACCGTCGAGTGACGTGAGCCCCAAGTATAGGACACAAGCTGTCCCAATTCTTTGAGTCTCATCAGGACACTTTCTTGTATAAGCAAAATCACTAAAAGCCCCTCTGAAACTCTGGGCCTCTTACCTCAGGTCACTGAGGAGCCCCGAATGACTGAACACACTGCAGCAACCTGACGGTTTGGCTTTGTTTTGGCTAAGATCAGAGCTCTGTCCTCTTTAGGCTCCGGCCTTTAAACATGGCCTGTATACTTCATCTCCTCTGACAATCTGCCTTAGCAGAATGAGGTCATTAGTGCCTCAGGGTTTCTGAAAGGAGAGGAGCTTGAGTCACACACACAGAGAAGTGACCCTACTTGCTTTGGATATGGTCTGATACCAGCTCAGCACACATAGTTCCCTTTCTTTGTCCAGATGGATACCACAGCAACACAAAGGTTTTTAGAGCCATCTGTTAGATCACTGACTCCACTAAGGGTTGCCATAATTTTCTTTCCTTAAACCTCTCAAGTCAGGTGTGATGGTACATGCCTATAAACCTAGCACCGAGGCAGGGGGATCTTGAGTTTGAGGTCAGTTGGTTGGGCTGGGTTACAAAACTCTGCCTGAAAACAAACAAACACAGCCTCCAGCTCTAGGTTAGATAAGAAGGCTCTCCCCCAGGAGACAGAGACCTACATTTTGGAATTTAGGCAGATGGAGTTGGTGCTGAAAAGTTTCAGTACATGAAAAGCAAGTTTCTGGCCAGTGAAGTGGCTCAGCTGATAAAAGCGCTTGCCACTCAAGTCTGTTGACCTTAGTTTGAACCCTGGAACCTCACAGTGGAAAGAGAGAACTTACTCATGCACACGCACACACGTACACACACATTCCACACAAACATCTCCCCACTTACACACACATGCACCACACATATACATAAAAGCATAATACTCATACACGCACACTCGCACACATCATGCATATACCACACACATATACACACACACTACACACAAACACATACATACATGCACCGCATATATGCACACACCTACTCTCACACCACATACACACATACACACCACAAAAATTAAAAACAAGTTCAGTCTATTTTGTTAGGTAGTGAGCTATTGCTACCTGTTAGCATCATTTCCTGTCTGATTCAGAGCATTCTATATTCAGCTTTATGTCTCCGGACCCCAGTGTAGAGTTGAACTACAGAACAGAAAGTGTTCATTTATGGGGCAGGGACCATGGCTCAGTGGTTAAGAGCACTTTCTGTGTATGTGTGAAGACCTGGCTGCAAATCCTCAAAAGCTAGCCAGCTATGACTGTGCCTGTGCCTGTAACCCCTAGTATTGTGGCGGGCAGAGGCAGGAGGATTGCTGGGACTTGTTGGTCACTTGCCTAGCTCCAGGCTCAGGAGAGGCTTTCCCTGGAGGAAATAAAGAGGGAAAATAATAAAGCCTGCCACTTGACATCTTTTTGTGGCTTCCATGCATTAACATGGTGGAAACACAACCACCTCACACATACACCCAGCAAGCACATGTATGCACAAGCAAGGACACTTTTTTTGGGTTTTTGTTGTTGTTGTTTTTCGAGACAGGGTTTCCAGCCCTGGCTGTCCCGGAACTCACTCTGTAGACCAGGCTGACCTTGAACTCAGAAATTCGCCTGCCTCTGCCTCCCAAGTGCTGGGATTAAAGGTGTGTGCCACCACTATCTGGCGACACTTTTTTTTTAAAGAAAATAATTCAATTCACATGCACACATGTAGGCAAAGAACTCATACACATAAAATAGAAATAAAGAAATCATTCCAAAAATATCATTCTTTCAAAAGCACAGGATGAAGAGGAGGAAGAGGAGGAATATTCAATGGATGACAGTTGTAGGAATCTCCCTCTTGAAAAATGGTTTCTCCAGGTGACCAGTGAATTTCTATTTGGTCATGTTTAGTCACGTGGAAGTTCTTCACTCATGGACTAGTGTAAGACCCCCAAAAGCCGAGGGTGCCCCAGAGCCCCATACCTCAGAAGGCGAAACCCAAATCACTCGCAAGAAACAGTCTCGATGCAATAACATGAGGATTTCTTTATTCCAGAATTCTGGGTTCCACAGCTGTACACTGCACAGGGGTAGAGGACTGTGGACCCCAAGTGCCAAATTGCGACAGTTTTTATAAGTTTACAACAAAGCCCGCGAATCACAAATCATTCATTTCTTAGCCTGGAGAGCCTGCGAAATTCGAGCCAATCGATTTGTACCACTCCATAGTTTTTAGGCCAATCAGTTTAAATTATCGGAGCCCATGCTCAGTGGACCAATTAGTTTCCTATTTTCTTGGAGTCTATAGCTGCGTGAACTCTTTGGATAGGGGTAATGGTGTAAGCAGTTTACAGAAGCAAGATAAGCTTAGCTCATTTCCAGTTACCTTGTGGGGCCAGAATCACCTATTCAAGGCCTTTTTTCCTAGCTCTGAACAAAGGGCGGGCTCTGGAATGTGACCTTTTACCTAGTTTCTAACAAAGAGCACAAAAAGTGGACTCTGGAATATGACGTGTTTGGGGCTCCTTAGAAAGCTGGAGTTAGGCTGTATTTTCTATTCTTTCACTAGCCCATCCTATGAACAGACACTTCTGATATTTCAGACCCTCTTCCTTATACGCTACACTTGCAGCTTTTCGGATGAAACAAACAATGTTTAAAAGAAAAAAAAACCCTATTGTTTGGTTCATGGTTTCCGAGATTTTATCTGGTTGACCCTTTCTGTTGGTTCAGATCTGTGGTGAAGGCAGGCATCCTGGTGTTAAGGGTTATGGTGAGACAGGGCTGCTCACTCCAGCACAGCCAGGAAGCAGAAAGAGACAGAGAGAAGGGAGCCAGGGACGTCCTGCTAATGGCACACACCTAGCCACCTGCTTCCTTACACGTAGGCTCTGCGTTCTTAAGCTTTTATGTCTCTCTAATAAATCAGGAGTCATTGGTAGATTGATTTGTGGATTAGGTCAGAGTCTCAAGTAGTACCACCATCTGGAGACAAAACTCCAACATGTAGGCTTTTTCAGGGGATGCCTCGCTGCCAAACCACAGCATATGGGGCTGAAATCTGCCTTCTGTGACTTGTGATGACTCTTCCTCTTTCATTTTCCAGGGGAAAACAATAAGTTCACTCTCCTGTCTTAAACATCTCTAATGGCTTAAAGTTTTCCCGAAATAATAAATTTTTCCTTTTTTTAATCAAAAAATTAAAACTAACAATAGTATGTGTTTCTGAGGCACAAATGAGTTGGCCTGATAACACATATACGTTGTGGAATGCTCATATCAAGAAAGTGGCATTTCTGTACTTCATATACCTTTGAAATCTACTCCTAGAGCAACTGTGAGACACACGAAGCATCTGGATAGGCTGCGGCCACCTTGCTGCACAATAGAGCTTGTAAAAGCTGTTCCTTCGTCTCTCAGATCTTGGTTTGTTTTGTTAGCCTTCTATTCAGTCTCTACACCTCCTTTACTTTTTCTGGTTTCTCTTTCTTTTAACAAAGGTTTTACTTCATTCTTTAATGGTATGACTTGAACCCATGACTTTGTGCATGGGTTCGCAAAGTTTCAATAGGCAACTGCACTATTACTAAACTAAAGCCCCCAATGCCTCCCCAAATTTTCATAGTACTGACTGCCCAACTGACCTCTCTTTAGTCATCTCCTCCTCTTCTTCCTCTTCTTCCTCATCTTCTTCCTCCTCTTCCTGTTCTTCCTCAGTATTATTGTTTTTATTATTTTAGGCATTGAGTCTCACCATATTGCCCAGACCTGGGCTCAAGCATCTTGGACTACAGGCATACCTCATAGCATTCAGCAACAACTTTCTCAATACCTATTAATAATTATGGGTGTGTTCTTCCTTGAAACCACTCCAACTCATTAGTACTTTTTTAAAGGTGAGCCCAAAAGACAACCCTACAAGCTTCAGTGCAGTCAGTCCAGGATTGTCATAGCACTTAGAGTAGTTATGAGGACATAGTCACAGAAGACCAATCCTCAGGACTGGAGCACCTGGAGGACTAGCTTTCATGAAATTAGGATGGAGAAAGGTTGGCTGAGAAATGAGATAATTTGGGAACAATAATGGGTGGGGAAATGGGAAGAGCAAACGGGAACCTGGAAAATCAAGAGATAAAATCAGGGAGATGTCACCAAAAAAGAGGTTGTGAAGAAAGGCGTGGGGCGAAGCCAAGAAGCAGAAAGAGTGCAGAAGACTTCCCAATGCACAGCGTTCCTTCAGTTAATCCAAAGCCCAAAGGTTAAGCATTCTTTGAAATTTGACAGCATCTAAAGTAGTCTAAGACTAATGTTATTTTGCATATGTGATTTCCCCCAGCCAGAAGACTCAAGTTACTAAGTTTAGCTAGCAAAGAAAAATTATGTCATTTAAATTTCATATCAATGTGCTTCTATTCCATGAGTTTCACATTAAAATGTTCAACACTTGTTCTTCTACAAAATGTATGAATAAAGTGGAACAAAAATGATAGTTACCAGTTAGATCGTTTATTCTGGCAGCCTGTGTAGCAAATTCATTGCTTTGCTTAATTGAAATAGATGAAAAATCTTACCAGCAAAAAAAAAAAAAAAAAAAAAAAAAAAAGAAAAGAAAGAAAAAGCTGACATAGAAATAAGTATGTTTTCACATCTGCATTTTCCCCTAGCCAGCTGTAGAATAAGGTACTGTGACTTTGCCTTCTTTTAGCCAATTTGAAAAAAAAACTGTAATTCTTTACCTAATACTTTCCTCCTGAAGTCTCTCTCTCTCTCTCTCTCTCTCTCTCTCTCTCTCTCTCTCTCTCTCTCTCTCTCTCTCTCTCTCCTCTATTCCAGAAATAATTTGCCAGAAAGTCCCACACTTGTCTGGAGTACATTGATAGAATTAACTTCTCTAGTAAAGGGGCATCTTGGAGACGGTAGAGTTCAATACTTGTTTATTGCTGAATAGAGAACTAGCTAGTGATTTTCTTGCAGTCACACAGCTAGCTGCTGGCCAGCTATTAATTCCTAAGGGAATGTTCTACTGCCAGTTCCTGGACTTTGGCACTGAAGTTTGGGCAAGCTGTCCTCTATGCCAAAAGACAGTTCTCTGTGTCTCTCCCAGAGCTCCAAGGCTGCCTTTCCTAACTAGTGCAGACAGAGTTATGATGAGTCCCCACATTGCCTCTACTTCTGACATGGGCACCTATCACGTGGGGAGTACTGGCTCGGAGGATGCTCTAGGAAACAACAGTATGACTATGTTAGCTTGCTTTGCAAATAGGCAAGCCTCACATCTCTAGTTAGCTAGGTAAATCTGGGCAGATTGAGACTCTCGTCTTCATTTGAGACATTGGATGATAAATATAGGTCTGGTTGTATCTACCTACTAGCAGTCTCTGGGGCATTTGGGTGTCCTGGAAGACTCTATGCAGACCAGGCAGGCCTCAAACTCACCAGATCCAGCTGCTTTTGTCTCCTCAGTTCTGGGACTAAAGGCATATCTGCTGTGTCCTGCTTGGCCATATGGAAGATATGACATAGTTTCCTGCCCCTGGAACAGAGCCAGCAGGGCGTGGGCCTCCGTGAGTGCTGACAGTTGCTGGGTTTGAGGCTTTATATATTTTACTTTATGTTCCTCCTTTAGGGGAGTGTCCTCTCAGACAAGGTCAATGACTCCATGATAATCAGAGACCGCGGGAGTCCAGGAAGTGAGGGTGTGTTTAAAGTCTCAGCAAAATGTTGAATGTTGATACCTTTGGAACAGCTCTTAAGGCTGTGGGAAGGAACTCTGGAAAATATGAGTTCAAAAATATATAATTATCAACTATGCAAAATATAAGGATGCAATATGAATTATGAAGGGCTTTGAAGACCTAGAAAAACAGGCAGCTGCACTATGAGCCAGCTTGTCAGAAAGATATAAAGGCAGGCAGATTCCTGAGTTCAAGGTCAGCCTAGAACAGAGAGAATTTAGGTCCAGGAGTGGTTGGAATGGTAATCTCAGGATGTGATTACACCTAGCTATGTTTATTTTTTGTGCTTACGAAGGCAGGCAGATCTATAAATTCATTTGCAATATTAAAAAAATGCACTTGCTGTTTTTCTAAGATCATGGAATGCTGATTCTTGGGATGGTCAAAAGGGAACCTGGAATAAATGACTGAATTGATATGTAAATAAAAGACTGGGCTTTGACCTAGTTGAGATGAGCCCGCTGAGGGCAATTGCAGTTCATTTTTTAGACTTTTTTTTTTTTCCAGCAAGAGCTGAGCTGTCTGGAGGTCTCTGGAGATCGAACATTGCTCTTTTAGAAATTTTTTTCTGACAGGATCTCTGATTTTGGTCAGAATATCTATGGAGAGCAAGCACAACTCTTTTAAATATTTTCATAGCTCTTTTAGAACTTTCTCTAACAGTATTTCAGAAATCCCAAGAATCACTTAGAGAGTTCACATGTCTCTTTTAGATTTTTTTTTTTTAGCAGCTACCCTGAGAGAGTGAACACAGCTCTTTTAGAATTTTTTTTCTAGAAAAACCAAGAATCTTTTTTATAGCAAATTTTCTGATTTTGGTCAAAAAACCCATGAGCTGCAGGGCAGTTGTGGCGCACGCCTTTAATCCCAGCTCTTGGGAAGCAGAGGCAGGCAGATTTCTTTGTTCTAGACCAGCCTGGTCTACAGAGTGAGTTCCAGGACAGCCAGGGTTATACAGAGAAAGCCTGTCTCAAAGCAAAACAAAACAAAACAAAACAAAACAAAACAAAACAAAACAAAACAAAACAAAACAAAACGAGCTATCCAGAGAGCTTTTAGAATTTTTTTATCATGAGAGAGCTATTTCTGAGCAAAGAGCTGTCTCAGGCAGACTACAGAGCCAAGGACTATCTACAGAGTTGGCTAGGGACTAGACGGCAAGGCTGTCTGCTTATACCCACGATTTGATTTTGAGTTGTTCTTTTTACTGCTCTCAAGCACTCCCCTTTTCTGAGGAACCCCCTTCTAAGCTGAGGCTGGTCTTTGGCACATAACCCAGTATGTCGGGTGACTTTGTATATTCTAAAATAACAGCAGGCTAGCACTCCAGCAGAAAGGAAGCATTCAGTCTTGCATGAAAACTGATAGTCCGTCATTACTGAAGCCCGTCTGGACAGGATACATTGAGTTGGCCTCAACTTTGAGGTTAGTGGCTACCCGAGTCCTGTTAAGGAACAAACACAGGACATTTTAGAACAAGTGCATAGACCAAGGTTGTTAATGTCACTGACTGGGACTGAAGGTTGAACACTTTAGTCTGAAATCTTAAAAAAAAAAAAAAAAAAAAAAAAAGCCAAAGGGCTGGCAAGACGGAAGAGCAGTTAAGAGAACTGCTCCTCTTCCAGGTTCAATTCCAAGCACCCACATGGCATCTCATAATTCTCTGTAACTCCAGTTCCAGGGAAGCCAACACACATGCAGGCAAAACACCAATGCACATAAAATAAAAATAAACACATAAACAATAAATAATTAAAAAATACTTTAAAGGAAAAAAAAGTTAATCCAAAACCTGAAAGTTTTGGACCATGAAACTGATACCACAAGAAGAGAAATTCCACCTGACCTGATCCGGCAGATGGCAGCAAAAATATTGTACAAAATTACTTTCAAACTGCGTGGACGAGGTATATATGTATGATAGTCAGCTTTCTGGGCCTGTGGCAAACCCAACCAAACAAACACACAACCAAACAAATAACCAAACAAACACCTGAGAGAAGCAACCTAGGGGAGGAAAGATTTATTTTGGTTCATGGTTTAGGAGTCTCAGTACCCTTTGTTTCCAAGTCTGTGGTGAGGCTGAACGCTGTGATAGAGCAAAGCTCTGTCCATGGAGGACAGAAGTAGGCCAAGATGTAGCCCAAGGGATGATGCCTTTCAATTAGGCGTTGCCTTCTCAGTCCACATCACCTGCTAAAAGCCCATCAAGTTAGAAACTCCTCCCTTCATACATCAATTCATGGACGAATTCAGAATCCTCTGCTACAAATGAGGGATTGTTGAGTGCTCAGCCCTAAACAGGGTGCCCTGGCTAGTTTTATGACAGCTCCACACAAGCTAGAGTCATCTGAGAGAAGGAAATCTCATTCGAGAAGGAAATGCCTCTTCGTAAGACCCACGAGTATGGCATTTTCTTAGTGATTGATGGGAGGGCCCAGCCCATTGTGGGTGGGGCTATCCCTGGGCTGGTGGTCCTGGGTGTTTGGTTCCAAAGAAACTCTCACGAATGGCTCTCTGTGGTGCCTATTAGCACAGCAAAGTTCATGCTGGCCTCCAAGTTCCGCAGAACCGCAGAACCGGAGGCCCTGCTCAGCTCTTCTCATCCCACCCCTGAATTTCTCCAGTTAATGGGCTTCCCTCCCCCTAGATTCTTGTTCCTTGCCATTTCAACCCTGCAAGCACTTGGTTCTCTCTTGTGTCTTCCTCTCTTGGTCCCCTTCTTGCCCCTCTCTTACGGTCTCCTTTGTCCACACTCTGCCTTCCTCTCTTGCTCCTTGGCACCCCTCTCATGGCCAAATACTTTCTATCTCTGCTCTGGACTCCTTCAGATGCCTCTGGCTGTACTCTCCCTCATATCTACAGTAAAAACCTTCTTCCCTTGGAGAAGCCCTGTCTTCACTTTACACATCAGATGCCAAAACCCTCAGTTTATATACTACATAAGAAAGCAGGCTGAGTAAGCTATGGTGAGCAAGCCAGGAAGCAGCATCCCTCCATGGCCTCTCCGTCAGCTCCTGCCTCCAGGTTTCTACCCTATTTGAGTTCCTGTCCTGGCTTCTTCCAGTGATGATCTACAGAGTAGAAGTGTAAGGCAAACAAACCCTTTCTTCCATAACTTGCTTTTTGGTCAAGGTGTTTTATTCTAGCAATAGAAACCTTAACTAAGACACAGGGCATCTCTCCAAGACTCGGGGAATGTCATAGAAGAGGGAGTGGAAAGAACATAAGAGCTGAAGGTTGGAAAGGAGTGCTGTGAAATGTACTGTGTACAGGATGTGGCTGTTGCACCGATGAACTCAGCGCACATTGGCTACCTGCACAAGACTGGGCTCGTTGACACTCCATAGTGAATAGAAATAGGTTCCACACTTTTGCTGAGAAGCTATGGGCACGTAAAGGTTGCTATGTTGGTTTGAATGAGAATGGTCCATGCAGACTCATATATTCGAATGCTTGGTACCCAGTGAGTGGAACTGTGTGGTAAGGATTAGAAGCTGTGGCCTTGTTGGAGGAAGGTTCTTCCTGGAAGCAGACTCTGAGGTTTCAAAAGCCCACGCCGTTCCCAGATAGCCCCCACCCTTCTATCTCTCTGTGTCCTTCTCTCTGTGTGTGAGTGCACCTATCTGTCTGTCTGTCTGTTTGTCCTGTCTGTCTCTTCCTCCCACTCTTGCTTGTGGACCAGAAGCAAGCTCTTAGCTACTGTTTCAGTGCTGTGCTTTTGCCAGCTTCCCACCATGAGGGCCATGGACTAACCTGCTGGAACTGTGAGCCCCAAATTAAATGCTTGCTTTCTTTTATAAATTGCTTCAATCATGGTGTATCTTTACAGCATTAGAAAAGTAACCGAGACAGTTTAGACAGTTGCTAAAAGAGAGGGAGTCATATTCCTCAGTTATGTAGCCAATGTAAGTTGTCCTTGTTCAAGTAAACAACTATTCTCTCATGCTCATTCGGGCAATATTAATTGAATATAGTGGACTATATACACATGTATGTAGATATAAAGCCGGGTGCTGGTAGTGCATGCTTTTAATCCCAACACTAGGGAGTCAGAGGCAGGTGGGTCTCTGAGTTCGAGGCTAGCCTGGTTACACATAGAGTTCCAAGACAGCCAAGGCTACACAGAGAAACCCTGTTTTGAAAACTGTCTTCCCCCACTCCCCCCAAAAAGACATGAGAGTAGGAGGGTGCTTATTGGAAGGAGAAAGAGGAAATGGATGAGAGGAGAGTTGGAGAATTATAATAAGATATATTATATACATATGAAAATGTGAAGAAATAGACAGTTTTTTAAAAAGTCAGAACCCCCATGATTCATACCTCTGCACATGGATGCACTGGAGAGCAAACCTTCATTGTGTGACTGTCTGGAACATTCCTTTTTTTTTTTTTTGAGATTCAAGGTCATTATTTGTTACTCTTAAAGACTTACTTTTGACTGGGCTCAGACTTAGAAGTAGAAGCTCTCAGCGAGGACAGCCTGCGTCTCTTGGCAATCTGTTCCTGGCGCTTTTCTTTGGCTTCCTTCATTCTCTTGGCCAAAAGTTTAGCATATTCTGCAACCTCCGCCTTGTTTTTCTTAGTGCATTGTTTCTTCAGAGCAGTAGTGGGCGTTTGTGTTGTAGGACACGAGGAGTAACAAGACGCTGAATCTTGGGTGCTGGGCTTCTTACCTTCTTTGTTTAAGGGCTTTCTGACGACATATTGGTGGACATCATCTTTGGAGAGATTAAAAAGCTTTCGGATTCTGCTAGCTCTTTTATGTCCCAACTGACGAGGCACAGTAGTATCTGTCAGTCCAGGAATATCCTTCTCTCCTTTCTTTACAATAACCAAGTTGAGAATACTCAGATTGGCATCTACAGGGCACCCACGAACAGACTTGTGCTTCCTCTCTCCAGTTCTCCTTGGTCTATAACAAGAATGCCCCTTACTCAACGGCAGGCATACCCTGCCATGGGTCAAAACGCCTTGCTTCTGGGCGGGGGGGGGGGTGGGGGCGGAACCTTGTTTATCATTCCCATGGCTGATCCGGGCCACGCCCTTCCACTCGCCACAACAACAGCTGCTTCTGTGGCCATACGCTTCTCATAGACGATCCAAAGCTTGCGTTCATCTTCTATAGACTTCAGTGAGTTCCTGACAGCCAGTAGCAGGGAAGGAGATACTCAGCTTCATCTTGACACAGCCGACCGCCTAGGAGGTGTCACAAAAAAGAGGCCCGACTTCCACTTAACCCAGGTCACATTGGGACCTTCCTTGTTTGCGCCCTAACACTACATAAAAAGCAGAGATGGGTTTGGGGTTTAGATGCGCGTCTCACGCCTGAGATAGCTCATTCTATCTTTGCACCTTTTCTAAACTATGGAAGAACTCTGAAACAATTCTAGTTGAAAGCATTTCAGCTAAGAGACACTCGGTCTGTATTTGTTACCACCGAAGTGTGCATCAGGTTTTATGGATAGAAAGGAGGGCAGACAGATTTCTCTGGTTATGGCAAAATGGTTTTATGGAGGAGGTAGCTTTTGAGTTGAGCACTGAAGGGGATAACTGCTCTGCAGAACAACGGGAGGGAGGGATACAAGAGCAGTTCATTCCTAAAGTCGGGATACCATCCTGATACAGATCATGACAGAAGATGGCTGGGCGCTAAAGAGACGACTCAGTGGCTGAGAGTACTTGTTCTTGCAGAAGATCACAGTTTGATCTCCAGCACACATGTGGTGGCACACAACTATCTGTGATTCCAGTTCCAGGTGATTGAATGTGCTCTTCGGACCTCTTCAGGCATCAGGTACACATGTAGTACACACATATATTATGTAAGTAAAACACACATAAAATAAATGCATCTATGAAAATGAAGAGGAGGAGACAACAGGGAAACTTCCAGAAGACTGACTACTTGTGGGATCCTGGAACGTATTTTTTTTCTTCAAATCCAGGAAGATTAATCATCAAACACACATTTTTGCTCTGCTTTATTCTGTGTGTGGCCTTCCTAAACTAATACAGCCATTTTTACAGATGTGACTCTGAGCAGACTTGAGTGAGCAGACACACACTGATTTCCAAGCAATAGGACAATTGTCCTATTGTGGTTGGTTTGGAAACCCTGCTCTTTGTCTTGCAAAATTCAGACTTGCAATTCAGGCTGATGTGATCACAGAGTGAGACCATAGAGATTACGTAAGCGGCTCCTTTAGTTTTATAGCCAGGCATCCCTAGACCTAGAAAGTGGCTTCTGGGTTGGTTGGTTAGTTAGTGCCAGCACATCGCCCACAGTCAGAGCAAGCACTCGAGATAGAGTTTGAGTGTTACTGTCACAGGCTTAGCTCTGACCCTCCAGAGTTTGTATGCTGAAGCCCTAAGCCCTGTCACCATGGGATCTGACCAGATTTGGAGTTATGAGGCCATTAGAGTAGGTTCTAACCTGGCCTGATGGCCACACACGAAGAGGGAAATCAGAACTGATAAGCACGGAAGGAGGTCCACGTGAAAACCAAGGGAGACCATGGTCTCCGTGTGCCAAAGAGAGATCTCAGAAGTCAATCACACCAACAAACCCTTGCTGTCTCCTCCACTGTAAGGAATCAGTTTGAGTTGTGTAAGCCACTCAGTGTGCTGCAGGTTGCTATGGCAGCCCTAGAAGAGTGACACCAGAGTCCTAACAGCAAGGTTCCATGCTCCTGTAGCTGTTTAGCAGCCTGCACAGGGCTGCCAGCGGATGGGCGGGCAGCAGTTCTCTGTGCAGCAGTTCTCTGCGTGTCCTTGACTGCTTGGGGAAGGATGGAAACTGTGTGGCTGGTGAGTGTGACCTTTGACATTGCAAGCCTCTTATCTTCACAGAGACTATTCTTGGAATGGTGATTAGCCTGGACTGTCTGCACAACTTACGGCACTGCTCAGACAATCTGGAAGGCCAGGTCAGTGATGTTTGTAGTCGACAATAACAATGCTGGTGATTTAATTGGTACACAATTAAACAAGCCTATTACAGGCTTGTTCCTGTGCTGTAATTCCCCATCCCGATCATAGTTTTTATCGTGGACAAAGAATATAGTAACGGACTCACTCTTGCATTCTTTGCTGTTAAGGAAAAAAAAAAAACCCTCATTAGATCATGAGCCGAAACATTATCAGCAGCCATCTAAACTGTCTCTCTGTTCCTGCACCCACACAGGATCATTTAATTGGGGTTCGCCGCGTCTCGCAGCCAGGCTCCCTGTTGACACACTGCCATCTGGTGGAGCGGGGCCTGTGGATCAGCTTTAGCAGTTAGATGCTGCCTGTGTCTTGACATATGTTTGTTTCTCCTCCCTGATGATTTTCTGACGGCTGTCCAGATCTAAGGGGTGAGCACTACTCAGGCTTGAGTCTCTGTGAAATGCTGAGAAAGATACAGTTTTTCTCTACTTTCAAAATTAATGACATCCTCAGTTGGGTGCCCTTTCCTTCTGTGGAAGGAATGCTAGTTTCAGGCCTTCAGCGAACATCTCTTTCCTCACCCCAAGGTTTATGTGTCTAGATTCTGGTATTTTTGTTGTTCTTTTCTGAGACAATGTCTCTCTATGTCACTCTGGCCCTTCTGGAATTCTCCCTGTGTCTCAGGTTGGCCTTGAACTCACAAAGATCCTCTATACTATCTCTATACATCACACCCAGTTATAACTGTGTTTATAAATTGCTTCTGAAATCCCCCTTTTCGTTTGATTCTAAAACAACTTTTAGTGTCATTGAAAATAAGCATCTTGAATATCAGTTGTGAATAGATGTGGGACTAGGAAAACAAAGACAGAAAGACCAGGGCCAATTTAGTAAGTTGGACTCAGAAGGCCCAGCACCTGAATCCTTCTATATTTTCAGGTGTCCTTTGAATGCTAAAGTAAACATATCCCCCAAGTTTCAGGTAAAAGAAAATAACGTTTATAGTACGTCAAATGTTTAATTCCATTTTAATACTTAAAAAATAACTTTTAGCTGAGCATAGTGGTATATGCCTATAATCTCAGTACTCCAGAGATAAAGGCAGAAGAATCATGAGTTCAAGACCAGGATGAGCTGCAAAGAAAACTCCAGGCAAGCCAAATGAGATTGTATCTCAAGGAAGCAAAAATTAATAAATAAGTTGAATCATATTATAATCTTAGTATTGTTTTAGATCTAGTTTTATTTTGTAACAGTCCCCCCAGACCTTAGCAAAACTGACACCAAGATGGAAGCACTATTCACACCTTGGAACCCAGCACGTAGGCAGCAACCCCTGCCAAAAACAAAACAAAATCAAAAAACAAGAACGAGAACAAAGACCTAATCTATCAAAGTCCTAAATGGAGTCGCCTTGCTTTTTGACTTCTGTAGTTTGGTTTCTGGCTGTTCTTGCTATGTGAGGTGTGTCAACTCAGGATGTGGGTTTTGTGCTTAAAAGCTCGCCCCGAGAGAGGCTCTGGACGGTGCTTGGGTTTGGAACACGCAGTGTGGTCACCGGCTGGCTGATAAAGACTTTCTATGATGGATACCTCACAAAAGTGTGTGTGTGTGTGTGTGTGGTCAGGTGTCTGCAGAAGCCAAGAGAGGGTACTGGATCCGCTGGAGTCGGAGGCACAGATGGCTGTGAGCCATGCAGTGTGGGTGCTGGGAACTGAACTTGAGTCCTTTGGGAGACAAGCGAGCACTTTAAACTGCTGAACTCTCTCTCTTCGGCCTCCGGGGTCTTCATGGGGAAGTTCATAAAGCTGAATTGCTCATGACCTGAAAAAACTGTAGCGCAAACCTATAAAAGAAATTCTTTTTTTCGTTTTATTTTGTTTTTATGTTTTTTTTTCAAGATAATTCTGGTTGTCCCGGAATTAGCTCTACAGATCAAGCTGGCCTTGAACTCACAGAGATATACTTGCCTCTACCTCCTGAGTGCTGGGAATAAAGGAGCGTACCACCATGGAACCATGGACAGAGGGGGGTGTTTTTGTTTCTTAGTGGGATTGGCATGATGTGTGTTTGAAGACCTCAGGAAAGTCAGAAAGTAATTGAATGAGGGTTCAGATTCTTTTTTAAAAAACTTATTTATTTTTATTTAATGTGTATCAATATTTTGCCTGCATGTATGCCTTTGTGAGTGTTGTCAGAACCCCTGGAACTGGAGTTACAGATAATTGTGAGCTGCCATTTGGGAGCTGGGAATCGAATCCAGGTCCAAAAGAAAGATCTTTAGGGAAATCAATTATACATGAAAAAAGCAACCTGAGTCCATGGACAGAGGGGAATGTTTCTGTTTCTGAGTGGGACTGAAATGATGTTTGAATGAACACATCAGGAAAGAAAGTAATCGCATGAGGACTCTGATGTGAGGTGCAGAGGTGCTATGTGGGATAATATCCCATGCAGTCTCATTTCTCCAGGGTCAGCGGGGAGTAATAGAGTCCTGGGGGAGACATACCCTCTGAGAAAGAAGAAAATAGCTGTAATGCACTTACTTGTGTAAGAAAGCCCCATTTGCTCTCTTGGGAAAATGACTTATAGGATGCCTATCACTTGTGTTAATTTTTCAAAAAAAATTTAAATATTTATATTATTTATCATACGTAGGTACACTGTAGTTCTCTTCAGACACTCCAGAAGAGGGTGTCAGATCTCATTACGGATGTTTGTGAGCCACCATGTGGTTGCTGGGATTTGAACTCAGGACCTTTGGAAGAGCAGCCAGTGCTCTTAACCACTGAGCCATCTCTCCAGCCCTTTAATTTTTGTGTTTGTGTGGCTTTTTTTTTTTTTTGGTATTTTCCGAGACAGGGTTTCTCTGTGTAGCCCTGGCTGTCTTGGAACTCACTCTGGAGACCAGGCTGGCCTCGAACTCAGAAATCCGCCTGCCTCTGCCTCCCAGAGTGCTGGGATTACAGGCATGTGCCACCACCGCCCGGCCCAGCCCTTTAACTTTTAATCAGGGAAAATCTTGTTGACAATTTTGTCAGCCTAGCTGTATGAACTGATATCTAGTAGTGGCCTTCCATTGTGATTGTTCAATGATCGATTTTGTGACATGGAGTTGTACATGCTTGCTGGCTTTGAAATTGTAACCTTACTGCTTCAGTCTTCTGAGTGCTTGGGTTGCAGACTACCACATCCAGATGTCGCTGCGGCTTTAGTGTCCTTGACACTGATAACTAGTGGTGCTGGCTCTTTCAGGGCCTCATTTGCTGTTTTCGTTGTTTTATTTATTTATTTTGTTTTGTTTGTTTTGAGAAATGTCCATTAAACTCCTTTGCCTAAATAGATCAACATACTAGATGTTTGAGGCCAAACTCAAATTGTTAGGAAAAAATATTGATGAAGAAAAGTCTTTGACGATGTCAACAAAATAGAAACAAAGAGAACAATACAAAGAATCGACCAAGAGCTGGTTCTGACACAAACCAAACCAAACCAAGGCAAATAACCCCAACAGGATAGGAAAACCCTTAGTCAATCCAACCAAAAGGCAGAGAGACAGTATCCAAATTAACAAAATCAAAAATGAAAAGGGAGAGATAACAACAGAAACTGAGGAAATCTAAACGTTCATTAGTTCTTACTTCCAAAGCCTGTTCCCCACAAAATTTGAAAATCTAAACGAAGTGGAGAGCTTTTCCTTCCTTCCTTCCTTCCTTCCTTCCTTTCTTTCTTTCTTTCTTTCTTTCTTTCTTTCTTTCTTTCTTTCTTTCTTTCTTTCTTTCTTTCTTTCTTTCTCTCTCTCTCTCTCTCTCTCTCTCTCTCTCTCTCTCTCTCTCTCTCTCTCTCTCCCCCTTCCTTCCTTCCTTCCTTCCTTCCTTCCTTCCTTCCTTCTTTCTTTCTTTCTTTCTTTCTTTCTTTCTTTCTTTCTTTCTTTCTTTCTTTCTTTCTTTCTTTTTTTTTTGGTTTTTGTTTTTTTTTCGAGACAGGGCTTTTCTGTGTAGCTCTGGCTGTCCTGGAACTCACTGTGTAGACCAGGCTAGCCTCAAACTCAGAAATTCGCCTGCCTCTGCCTCCCAAGTGATGGAATTAAAGGCATGCACCACCACCACCCAGCTGAGAGTTTTCTTGATAGATACAACTTACCAAAGTTAAACCAAGATCAGGTAAGCAATTTAAATAGACCCATAACCCCTAAGAAAATATTAGCAGTCATTAAGTCTCCCAACCAATGACTGGCCCAATTTGAGACATACCCATGGGAGAGAGCCAACTTTTGACATTATTAATGATATTCTGCTCTGCTTGCAGACAGGAGCCTAGAATTGTCTTCTGAGAGGCTTCATCCAGCAGCTGATGGAAACAGATGCAGAGACCCACAGCCAAACATTAGGCAGAGCTAGGGAAGACTTGAGGAAGCATTGGGGGAAGGATTGAGGAAGTGAGAGGAGTCACTACAGAGAAGACCTACAGAGTCCACTAACCTGGATGCATGGGGACTCGGAGTCTAAACCACCAACCAAAGAGCATGCATTGGCTGGACCTAGGCTCCCTACACATTTGTAGTAGCTATGCAGGTCTCTGTGTATGTCCTCTAACAATTGGAGTGGGGGCATGGGGCTGTTTCTGACTTTGTTGCCTGCCTTTGGATCTTCTCCTAGCTTGACTGCCTTGTCTGGCTTTAATGGGAGAGGATGCATCTAGTAGTCCTGCTATGACTTGATGTGTCAGGGTAGGTTTGTACCCATGGGGGCTTTCCACTCTTGAAGGAGAAGGGGAGGAGGTAATGAGGGAAGGGGTATGTGAGGGTGGAAACGAGAGGAGAGGAAGGGGAGCTGCATTTGGGATGTAAAGTGAACAAATGAGAAGACAGAGAAAAGTTATCATGGCTTTAGTTTGACAAAACGTTTTTCAGATATATAATATCATCAAGATTTAGCCTTGTTTTTTTCTGCTAAAAACTTTATAGTTTTTAGCTATAGTATTTAGGATTGCAACTTATTTTGAGTTATTCTGGCATCTGTTGGGAGGTAAGGTTCCAGATTCATTCATTTGCATGTAGCTGCCCAATTGTCTCAGCATAATTGCTTCTTCCAGTATCATTTTCAAAGTGGGTGTTCTTCTGTCTTGGAGTGGGCTTGGTCACCTTGCTGCCCTCAGGTTATATGGACTTCCAGGTCGACTCCACTGCTCCATATGCTCATCCTTTTCAGTGGCACACTTTCTTGACCTACTCAACTTGCAGCAAGTCTTTTCTGTTTGTGGTGTGTGTGTGTGTGTTTGTATATATGCACGTGTGTACACATGCGTATATCAGAAATAAATGTTGGTTACCTTCTCCTATCCTGTTCTACCTTGTATTTATTGAAACAGCATCTCCCCCTGATCCTGGGATTCATCAATGACATAGCCTAGCTCGCCATCTGGCACCGGGGATTTGCCTGTCTCAACACACACCTTTTAGTGTTTTAGACACAGAATAGGCCTGTCTTTGAACAGTGGGTACACAGGACTGGAACTCGAGTCTCCATGCTTGCATAACAGGCATTTTGTCCACTAAGTCATCTCCCCAGTTCCTTGCTGTAAGTTTTGAAGCTGGGAAATGTGAACCCCATCACTCCGTTCTTCCTCTTCAAAAACAATTTTGGGTGCTTTGCTGACCTATATGAATTTTACAAGAAGCTTGTTAATTTCTTCAGAGGATTCAGTAGGTACTCAAATGGGGATTATAGTGAACTATATAGGTCAATTTGAATACTATTATAATCTCAGTATTAGAATCTCTATCTCTTCATTGGATCATTTAATTTACTGATATTTAAGGTTCTGATTGACATGAATTTATACTTGTTATCATAAGATTTTCTGTGTTTGTCAAAGGGCATTCTCAAGTTTTTGTTAGTCTTGATGTCTTTAATAAAGTCAACTTCTTTTTTGTTTGCTTGTTTGTTTGGTTTTTTTTTTTTTTTCAAGACAGGGTTTCTCTGTGGAGCCCTGGCTGTCCTGGAACTCACTCTGTAGACCAGCCTGGCCTCGAACTCAGAAATCCGCCTTCCTCTGCCCCCAAGTGCTGGGATTAAAGGCGTGCGCCACCACTGCCTGGCTAAAGCCAACTTCTTAACAACCACTATCACTTCCTTGTTGATCTTCAAGACCAGCTCTGTGGTGGAATGGGCTGGCCTGACTGGTGAACAACACTATCACTGTCTGACCATCCACCTTCAGAGTCCTTAACCATTTTAAATTTGTTTCCATTTCAGTCACTCATTGTGGCCTTTTATTGCCAATGTTAGTAGCATATTTTGGACATGTAAAGGACAAGACAATTAAACAGAAGAAAAAAATGATACATTAAGCTCTTGTCTTTGTTGAGTTAGAGTTTTATAGCTGTGAAGAGACACCATGACCACAGCAACTCTTATAAAGGACAACATTTAGTTGGGGCTGGCTGGCAGATTCGGAGGTTTAGTCTACCATCATCATGGCAAGAAGGATGGAAACATACAGGCAGACATGGTGCTAGAGAAGGAGCTGAGAGTTCTGTCTTGATCTTCAGGTGTGGGACCGTGAAAGGCCGTCTCTGGGCCTTAAACCTACCTCAACCAGAACACAGGCTGCCTTTCACAGTCCTACTCAGGCAGAAGAATGATGTCACTTGAGCACATTATGACCTCAGAGCATGTCTATACAATGACACGCTTCCTCCAGTAGGGCCACACCTCCTAATATTGCTGCTCTTTATGAGTCAAGCATTCAAACACATGCATCTATGAAGGCCATTCCTAACTACCTAACTACTACAGCTTTTTTCCCAATAATAATAATAATAATAATAATAATAATATCTCACTATGTAGCTCATTATGCAGAATTACTTGGCCTTCATCCTGCTTCGTTGTAGGACCTCAAGAATATTCTTTTCTGAGTACACATGAAGGGACTCATTGTTCCAGCCACATATGTAGCAGAGGATGGTCTTGTCAGACACCAATTAGAGGAAAGGCCCTTGGTCCTGTGACGGCTTGATGCCCCAGTGAGGGGAATGCCAGGGCAGGGAAGCAGGAGTGGGTGGGTTGGTGAGCAGGGGGAGGTGGGGATGGGATAGGGGGTTTTCTGAGGGGAAACCAGGAAAGGGGATGACATTTGAAATGTAAATAAAGAAAATATCTAGCCGGGGCGGTGGTGGTGCACGCCTTTAATCCCAGCACTTGGGAGGCAGAGGGAGGCAGATTTCTGAGTCTGAGGCCAGCCTGGTCTACAGCATGAGTTCCAGGACTGTCAGAGCTACATAGAGAAACCCTGTCTCAAAAAACCAAAAATAATAAATAAATAAATAAATAAATAAATAAATAAAATAAATTAAAAAATACAATTTATACTCCCCCTCCCCCCAAAAGAATATTCTTTTCCAACATTGCTGTTGCAGAGGATCCAAGTTCAATTTCTAAGCATCCACATCAGGTAGTTTACAACCACCTGTAACTCCAGGTGTAACAGGTATGTGGCACCTGTGTTTATGAGCACATACCACTTTAATATACATAATAAAAATAAAAATAAATATTAAAAATATAGTGTCTCAAATGTTTTGTCTTCTTCATCCTCGCCCTCCTTCTTCTTCAAGTCCCCTGACTCAGTGACTTTCTTGTTTAGTAACTCTGGGTCAATGATAACACCTCCACTGACAGTGATAAGGGTCTGATATTGCTCCTCGGAGAGTCATGGATTCTGCTGCCTAACAAATATTCATTCTGGGAAATCAATCATTTGGCACACTTTCTTCCTTTCTTCTGACCACAAACACTAGGCAATTATTTATCTGTTTTCAAGAATTTCCTGGTACATAAACCACTCTACCGACAAATGTAATAAAATCATTGGTCCTTTATAGAAATGGTTTCTGAGGTCAGCACTTGGTATTTTCTCAAAAGGGCTCCTCGTAGCTGGCACAGCCTGAGCTCTTGTCCTTTACAGCGGCCAGTCTGTGGTTCAGCTTGGCTCTTGATCCTGCTCCCAGTGGTCACTCACAGCTTCTATTTAGAGCCTACTTCTCCAAGCCCTGTTGCAAATGAGTTTTCTTAGTCTGGGTTTCACTGCTGTGAAGAACGCCGTGATCAAGGCAACTCTTATAAAGGTAAACATTTAATTGGGGCTGTTTTACAGTTTCAGAGGGTCAGTCCATTATCACCGTGGCAGAAGGCATGGCAGTGTGCAGACAGAAATGGTGCTGGAGAAGTGGTTGAGAATTCTACATCTTGATCAGCAGGCAGCAGAAGGAAACTCTGTGTCACACTGGGTGTAGCTTGTGCATAGGAGACTTCCAAGCCTGCCCCAACAGTGATACACTTCCTCTAACAAGGCCACACTTCCTAATACTGTCATTCCCTAAGTCCAAGCATTCAAACACTTCAGTCCAAGGGGGCCATACCTATTCAAACGACCATAGGATTCTTTTTGGGAGGAGATTAGAATTCCCTCTTTTATGCCCCCCTTTTTCCTCTAGGTGAATTCTCTGAGCCAGCAGTCTAGTGTTTTGAGGGCGAGGACTGACTACAACAAGCTTTGCTGCCCTAGATACTCAGTGGAGGGATAAGGGGCAGTTTCCACAGCTCCTTGCATTTCGCTGCTTCTGGCACAAATCCACCATGGCATTGGCCATTGCTAAGGTGACAGGGCTCCAGTCTTCTCCATATGCTAAGTGCAAGGTTGGACCTCCCTTGTATATGTGGACGACGGAGCAGCAGAAGGGAACACTCTCTGTAGTGAGTTTCCACTGAACAAGAAGTCATAGAAACAGGAGAGGAAACACTGATGTCCTGGTTTTGCAGAAAAGAAAACCTTCCTCCTGGATGTGGAGGCGGAGGGAATCCTGTGTCCTGAGCCGTGTCCGCTGGAGCAGAGCTGGTACGGAGTCATGAGACAGGGAGTGTTGCCAGAGTTGCTAGGGCCAGAACATGGGTCCTGGCAGCTGACAAGCTTGTCTTGTCTTCCCATCCTCGATCGAGCAATTAAAGAAGCAAATAATGGTGAGAAGCAGAGAGAGGAGATTTATTTACTCTCTGTGGCCACAGTGATAATAGGAAGAGATAAAGGGGCCCAGTGGCCCCAAATCCATCTGTGGAGTCCTAACATGAGGCTTAGGTTTAAGTAGAGGACACTAGATAAGTTGTGCACAAGAACGCAGACCTGGTCCAGCCCTGGCCCCTGACTCATCCTTGTCTTGGATCCAGCCTCTCCTGCGGGCACTCTGACATGTTGACAGAACTGTGAAGTCAGCTTCAGGGAGTCAGATTCGTCCTCTGACAGCACCCACCTTTTGCTTCTCCCAGCACGAGACTCCAGGTGAAAATTCCAATTTTGATCCTGTGGTTGTAATATTCTGATAATCAATAGGAAGTAGCTTTAGTATGATCTCCTCTCCCATTGGCATGATTGAAAGGAGCTGGCTGTGTTTGAACCACACTTTCCCATTGGCCCTAGATTCATCTTGAGCTGCCTTTCTTCACGTGCCCTTAGGATTATTTCTAGGAAACATAAAAAGGTTCTTTCTCTAATAATAGTGTGCATGGAGATCTGGGCAGGGCTGCTTGTTGTGATCTATGATGAAAATACAATTGTGGACCCAAAACTCAGACTGAAGACTTCTTTGATTCTTACTTTCCTCTGAGTGATGTCCACTTTGGCCTTCGCTGTGAATTGCTACCTGCCCAATAATCTTTTTCTTTTCTTTTATTGAAAGTAGTTTTTTTTTTCATACAATGTATTCTCATCATAACCCCCCCAGTTCCTCCTTCCCTCCATTCCCATTTGGATCTACATCCTTTCTTTCTCTCCTTAGAAAACAAACAGGAATCTAAGTAGTAATAAAATGAAATAATATAAAAACAAGAAAAAGAGCCAAAGAAAGAAGCAAAAAAAAAAAAAAATCTATCAATGCAGAGTTAACTTATACACACACCCATAATAACCCCAAACTGGAAGCCTTAATATATGCATGAAAGGACCTATAAGGTGGAAAATGAAAACAAATAAGCAATTGCCCTGACAAAGAACTCTCAAAAGATCCTGTTGTGTTCATTTTGTGCGGATGATCCATTGCCCGGCATGGGGCTTATCCTTAGCGCTGGGAGCCGTACCTGACTGTTCTTTTCTCTTGGTTCTCTCTTGAAGGTGAGCAGACAGAGGTTAGCATGGGCAAGACTTGGTCTTTAGAGATATTTAGGGTTGCTGCTTAATAATAAAACATGGACCTATCTTAGTTCTAAGTCACTTTGCTGTGAAAGCTGACCTGTCTGAGTTCCCTTTGGGCCAGAAACTGAAGTCTCTGGCATTGAGCACCTCATCATAACTAGCAGGGGATTAAGTAAGGGATTAATTGCTAGAGCCTTTTCCCTTTTGTCTATAAGCCTCTTGCTTGTCAGGCTAGGGGGAAGTTTGGAGCAATAAAATTCCACCTAACCAGGAGAAGAGAATCATTCCTCGCAGAAGGAAAAACTTTTACATAAGCAAATATGGATTAAACGCACATAAATTCATATACAGATTCATGCCTACACATTAATAAATCTCCATTTGAATCAGTTGGGCGGAGCTTTCGTACTATCTCATAATTACATACTTACACATACACACCCATAGTTACAAATGTACCTGGATCAAAAGACCAGGTGCTAGTGCAGAAAGAACTCACTCATTCTACATGAAAATGAGCTCCAATCTTTATAGCATAGAGAAAGAAAAAGCTTTTACCCCTTTATTGCTAAATGAATTAGACCCAAGTCTGTAAGAAGAAAGCTTTGTTCTCTTTAGTAAGACTAAGCCTGCCTTGCTATTAAGAAAGGACCTGCTCTGCCCCACGGTCAGGAGAAGCCTGCCTGCTCCTTCTGCTCTCTGCAGCTTCTGTTCTGCTCTTTCCCTCTGTGTTCTGCATATAGCTCTCTTAGTATTTTAAGTTACCTTATAATTTCTAAGTTATTCCACTCTGCATTCTCCTTGTGATCTCGCTGTCTCCTCCTGCTCTGATGTTACAATGCTCTTGTTCCCAGTGCTTTCTCTCCAGTGTTATGTCTCCAATGTGATCTTTCCTAGTCTTTTGTACCTTTTCTAGAAAAATAGATCACACAGTTTTTCTAAGCATTCCTTTTTTATTTTATTTTTTAACAAAAGTTCGCTAGAAGTTCAAACATGAACTGAATAAGAAGTTTACAACAGAGAATGTTTACATGCACATCCATTAAGAGTAATTATCTGGTTAAACATTCATCATCTATCACCAGTTCTACAGGCTCTTGGGGAGTTTTTTTTTTTTAAAGCCATAACTTTTGTGACTAAGTTATTAGTGAAGTTTTGTATAGATAAACTCAGTCAATATTTTATCTTCTGTCCTTGCACCTATAGTAAATCCTCAGTTCCCCATTTATGACCATTGGTTAATGGTTTTACAACCTCTTGGAATGTGCTCTAAGTTGCAAATACCCGCTTACTATCTCAGAAGGAAATAATTTGTGTTTAAATAATAGTGTTTAAATGATAGTGTATAAGACACTACATATAATAACACTATATAATATATGATATATAATATATGTGTATATATGTATATATTATATATGTGTGTAACTATTATATATATAGTTATATAAACACTATATATAATAATGTACACATATGCACACACAGAAAAGCATATTAATTATTACAGGAATTTTTCCTAAAATGAAATTTTCCTCAGCCTTGCCTAAAGGAGCAAATCTCTCACAGATTTTAATCCATGGCAGAACCATCTCAGGAGGATCACCCGCTAGTTTTTAGCTTATCTTACTTGGCTCCTGCCACCTTAAGAGTGGTTTGTTCCCCTCCCTCCCTGCGAGATTTCCTTGGTAAAAACTAGTTTTTCATTTACAAGTATCTATCAATTAGAGATAGTGTCTGGGCTAGGAATGTGTGTGTGTGTGTGTGTGTGTGTGTGTTCACGTCTCCTTTCAGCTCCAGGACCCCATCTGGTGCAGACACATGCAGGCCTTGTGCGCGCTGCCTCAGTCTCCATGAGTTCGCATCTGCACCAGCTCTGCTGTGTCTGGAAGGCATTGATTGTTGATGTCTTCCCTCCCTCTGCTCTTACACTTTTTCCATCTCCCCTTCCACAGAGGTCCCTGAGACCTGAGGAGAGAGGTTTTTATGGAGACATTTCTTTTAGGGCTGAGTGTGTCAAGATCTCTCATTCGCTGCATTTTGTCTGGCTGAGGGTCTCTGTATTTGTTCCTATCTGCTGCAGGCAGGAGCATATCTGATATTGGTTCAGCAAGGCGTGAATCTATGAGTACAGCAGGATGTGATTAAGAGTCATTTTATTGCTAAATTCCTTTAGCAGAGTGGTAGAATTTGTTTTCCCCCTAGATTTGGTCTATCTAGTCTCAAGTTCCTGGCCACTCAAGCAGTGATGAGTGCAGGTCCTTAAATAAATCGGATATTGGTTGGTTACTCCCACAATCTTTGGTCCACTATTGCACTAGCATATGTTACAGAGAGGTCACTCCTGTATCTAAGCATTTGTAGCTGGGTTGACTTTTGTCTTTCTTCTTTGGTAGTGTGCAGAGTCTCTCCCAGTGTCCCTACTAGTCTATAGAGGTGAAGGCACAGGTTCAACTTTTCTGCATTCAATGAATTGTGTAGGTGTTGTCTTCAGCAATAGGGCCTTACCATCAGTTAGTGGAGAGTTATCAATAGCCTTGGTAAAATGTTGAGTTTGGGGATTCCCAGGGGACCCTTTTGGCCAGCAACTTGATTATCTGTAACCCATTTCCAGTACTGGACGCTTCATTTGGCGATGAGTTGTCGAGCTGGGGCTCCCTTTCCTGTTATTTGGCAGTTTCATTTGGATTGCCTTAATATATGTACTCATTCACACTTCTACTGTATTAAGTTTCCATATGGCCCTCAGTGTTAGCCGTCTCTTCCTGAATTACCTCCCTCATTCCCCTCTTCCCTCTCTGTTCGATGTCCCTATTCCAGACCCCACCCCCTTCCATCTATAACTATATCCTTTCTCCTTCCTTGGAAGATGCATCTCTCCCTCTAGCCCCTTACTCTGTCCTTAACCTCTGTGGCTATATAGATTATAGCTTCCTTATCAATGACTTATCAGTGAACATCTACATATAAGTGAATACATATCATATTTGTCTTCCTGGGTCTGAGTTACCTGACTTAGGATGACTTTCTTTCTAGTTCTATCCATTACCTGCACATTTCATGGTTTCCTTTAATTTAATGGCTGAGTCATATTTCGTTGCATGAATGTACCACATTTTGGTTATCCATTCTTAGATATCTGTTGACAGATATCTAAGTTGTTTCCAATTTCTGGATATTATGATTAGAGTAACAGTGACTATGATTCAGCAATTGTCTCTGTAGTAGGATAAAGGTCCTTTGGGTCTATGCCCAGGAGTGGTGTAGCTGGATCTAGAGGTAGATCTATTCCCATCTTTCTGATGAACGGCCATACTTATTTCCTCAGTAGCTGCTCCAGCTCGCACTCCCACCAGCGGTGGATGAGGTTCCGCTTACTCTCCATGCTCACCAGCGCAGGCTTCTTGTTTTGTTCTTCTTTGCATTCTGATTGGTGTAAGATGAAATCTCAAGAGTCTTGATTTGCATTTCCCTGGTGACTAAGGATACTGAACATTTCTTTAAGGGCTTCTCAGTCATTTGATTTTCCTCTCTTGAGAGCTTTCTAGCTGGGCAGTGGTGGTGCACCCCTTTAATCCCAGCACTTGGGAGGCAGAGGCAGGTGGATTTCTGAGTTCAAGGCCAGCCTGGTCTACAGAGTGAGTTCCAGGACAGCCAGGGCTACATAGAGAAACCCTGTCTGGAAAAAAAACAAAACAAAACCAAATCCAAAAAGCAAAAACAAAAAACGAGAGAGAGAGAGAGAGAGAGAGAGAGAGAGAGAGAGAGAGAGAGAGAGAGAGAGCGCTTTCTATTTATATCTGTACCCTATTTTTAAATTGGGTGTTATAATGCTAGAGTTTTAAGTAACTTATATATTTTGGATATTAGCCCTTTACCAGGTATATGGTTGGTAAAAACCTTTTTACATTCTGAATCCTGCTTTGTACCACTGATGGTATCCTTTGCTATACAGATTTTCAAGACTATTCCTCACTTTTTCTTCTGTCAGATTCAGTGTATCTGGGCTTATGTTGAAGTTTTTGATGCTTTTGGAGTTGAGTTTTATGCAGGGTGATTAAGTATGGCTCTATTTGCATTATTTTTTATAAGTACTATCCAGATTGACCAGTACTAGTTGTTAAAAATGCTATCTTTTCCCAGTGTGTATTTCTGGTTTCTTTATCCAAATTCAGGTGTCCACAAGTGTGTAGACCTATGCCTGTGTCTTCAATACTATTTTATTCATCAACACACCTGGTTCCGTGCCAACACTGTGCTGTTTTTATTATTGTAGCTCTGTAGAACTGTTTGAGATTGGGGGTGGTGATGCCTCCACCAGCTCTTTCATCATTCAGGAATGTTTTAGTTATGTGTGTGTGTGTGTGTATACAATGCCGAAAATTATCCTTTCAAGTTCTGTGAAGAGTTGTGTTGGAATTTGGATGAGGATTGCATTGACTGTATAGATTGCTTTGGTAGGATGACTTTTTTTTTCTTTTTTACTATTTTAATCCTACTGATCCATGAGTGTGTGAGACTTTTCCATCTTCTGGTATCTTCATTTTCTTTCTTCAGTGTCTTAAAGTTTTTGTGAGACTAGCCTTTCACTTTCATTTAGAGCTACCTCAAGATATTTTATGTTTTTGGAGGCTATTGTGAAAGATGTTGTTTTCCTGATTTTTTTCCCTCAGTCCATTTGTTATTTGTATATAGGAGGGCTACTGATTTCATTTATTTATTTAATGTATACAACAAGTACACTGTAGCTGTCTTCAGACACACCAGAAGAGGGCGTCAGATCCCGTTACAGATGGTTGTGAGCCACCAGGTGGTTTCTGGGAATTGAACTCAGGACCTCTGGAAGAGCAGTCAGTGTTCTTAATTGCTAAGCCATCTCTCCAGCCCTGAGGGCTACTGATTTTTGGGTGTTAATTTTGTATTGTGACACTTTATTGAAAGTGTTTATCAGCTTTAGGGGATCTCTTGGTGAAAGTTTTAGGGTTACTTACATATACAAATAAAGATACTTTGATTTTTTTCCCTTTCCAATATGCATCCCTTTGATCTGCTTCAGTTATTTTATTCCTGTATTTAATATTTCAAGTACTGTATAGTAAGGAGAGAGTGAGCAACCCTGTCTTGTTCACACTTTTGGTGGAAATGCATTAGGGTTTCTCTATGCTGAGATATCCCGTGTACTCCTAATAGCTCCAGGACTTTTATTAGGATGGGTGTCAGATTTTGTCAAAGGCCTTTTCTGCACCTAATGAGATGATCATGTGGATCTTTTCTTTCAGTTTGTTTATTTAATAGATTACATTTATTGTTTTACCTACCTGTTTGAATCACTCCTGCTTCTCTGGAATGAAACCCCCATGATCATGGTGAATAACCTTTTTGATGTGTTCTTGGATTTTGTTTTCAAGCATTTTACTGAGAATTTTGCATCAATGTTTATAAGGAAAACTGGTCTGTAATTATTTTGTCTTTATGTGGTCTAGGTGTCAGCAGAGTAATTGTGTCCTCATAAAAAGATGTTTCTTTTGTTTCTATTTTGTGGAGTAATTTGAGGAGTGTTGGGGGAACTCTTCTTTGAATGTCTTGTAGAATGTAGTGCTAACACCACTTAGCCCTGAGTTTTTTGGTTGAAAAAAAAAAAAAGCACTCCTTCTATTTCACTAGGGGGTTATAGGCCTGTTTAAGTTGCTTATCTAATCTTGATTTAACTTTGGTAGGTGGTGTATATGGAGAAAATTATCTATTTCTTTTAGATTTTCCAATTTGATAGAGTGCATGTTTGTAAAGTATGCCTTCGTGATTCTTTGGAATTCCTCAGTGTCTGTTGTTATATCCCTCTTTTCTTCTCTAATTTTGTTAATTTAGGTCTTTTAGTTAATTTAGCTAAGAGTTTGCCAATCTTATTGCAATAATCTTTATTTTTGTCCTGAGTGTTTACAAAAGATTTTGCTTTATCTTATATTTTATTACACAATCATGTTTTTCTTCCTCTCTCAGCTCCTAGATCCCTCCCACATTCCTACTGACCCAACTTTATATTCTTTCCCCTCTCTCAACTCAAAAAAGGAGAAACAAACAGAAATTAAAACAAATTCCCCTCCCTCCTGTGAAAATGAATATTAAAACAATCAAGCAAAAGACCAGTAAAACAAAAAATATCCTCCAAGAAGGCCACGCCTCCTAATAGTGCCACTTCCCATGGGCCAAGCGTATTCAAACTACCACAGTCCCCCGTAGGCTCACAGGTTCAAATATTTAGTACCCTGTTTAGAGCACTGTTTGGGGAGAGTGTGGAACTTTAGGGGGCACAACCTGACTGGTGAGAGTTTTAAGAGTTCCTACACATTCTATTTTCCGTTTATTCTCTCTGTTTCCTTTAAGTAGATGGAAATGTGATTTTCCAGTGCCTGCTCTTGCCAGCATCTCTGATGTTAGCTGTTTGCTTCTGTGCTTCCCTACCCAATGGACTCTTACCTTTCTCAACTACAAGGCAAAACATCCTTTTCTTTCATAAATTCCTTTAGGTTGTGCTATTTTATCACAGCAACAAAAGTAACTATTACAATAGCCTAGCTAAGTTGATTCATAAAACCATCAACGGTTACCTGAAGTCGACTTGGTACCCCCATACATCTATTAAACCAATAAAATATAGCACACATAAAAAAAAGACATTTTCTCTTAATATGATACATTTCTCCTTCACAAAGCCAAAAATGCACTAAAGATCAAAATCTTCACAATATCTTTATTCTTCTTAATATCCTTGAACACAAATACTGTCACCTTAAGTTATCTGTTATTTATATATCTTACATTATATTGTGGGAGAAGGTGCATGGGAGAAAATTGAAAGCAGTCAGGCAAGGCGATGTTTAGTTTTGCAGGAGGTGCACAGCAATCTGAACTGTACAAGAAGGCAAACTGGGGCAGGAAGTTCACTTGGCTTTTAATCCTCATGGAGTGATTGCTTGCAGAATGGTTATTATGTTTCTCAAGGTTTGTGGGTGGGGAAGCTCTCCCTAATTTAAAGCTTTTTTTGGTCAGTTGATTTTTTTTAAGAATAGTGTTAAGAACTGAGGTTCTCTGAAAAAAACAAATCCCACCTACATTGAAGAGGCTGAGGACTGAATAGAATTTCATGACTAGGCAGAGTTAGTTGTGTAGAGAATGTGCTGGAATCCAGAGCCCAAATTACCTTGGGTCATCTAAAGTCCCCTGGATAGCCATCCACTCTCCATCGCTGTACTCACTCTGTCATCATGGCCTTCCCGACCACCCTCCCTGTGTGCTGAACACATGCATGGATTTGTGACTGACTTTTGTTCTGTGGCTATGAACGTTCACACAACCCTTTCCAGGTGTGGCATGCCATTTGGTGGAACCTAATCAGTGCTCCCGGGCTGCGTGCACTCATATCTGCTCATAATAAACTCTTTCATTCCCTTTTTGAGCGAAGCTGCTTTTATTTATCTTATTATATTTTTCATTAATTTATTTTATTCGCTTTACATCCTGATTGCAGCCACCTTCCCTCTTCTCCTTACAATCCCACCCTAACAAATCTCTCCCCCATTACCCTTTCCCTTCTCCTCAAAGAAGGGGTAGCCCCCCTTGGATACCACTCGACCCTGCAGCATCAAGTCCCAGCAGGTCTAAGCACACCCTGTCCCACTGATGCCCAGCCAGGCAGCCCAGTTAAGGGAAAGGGATCCAATAGCAGTCAACAGGGTTAGCAACAACCCCCACTCCAATTGTTAGGGGACCCACACAAAGACCAAGCTGCGCATCTACTCCAAATGTGCAGGGTGCCCAGATCCAGCCTCCGTTTGCTCTTAGGGTAGTGGTTCAGTCTCTGTGAGTCCCAATGGGTTCAGGGTAGTTGACTCTGTAACAGTGCCAAGACAGTATGATTGAGAAAATAAACTTTTTATCAAATGCTACTAGGCCAACTGGCTATCCACAGCAAGGAGAACCCTCCCTTCATACGGTGTGGAAACATTTAAGAGCTAAAAGATAAGGCTCTTATTAGTACATTTTAGGAGTTAGTCCTTTTGATGTTGTGCTTGGCAAATTCCACACTAAAGGCATAATTCACACACACACACACACACACACACACACACACACACACACACAAAAAAAAAAAAAAACTAAAAGAATAGAAGAAGGGCTGGAGAGATGGCTCAGCAGTTAAGAGCACTAGCTGCTCTTCCAGAGGTCCTGAGTTCAATTCCCAGCAACCACATGGTGGCTCATGTAATGGGATCTGATGCCCTCTTCTGACAGCTACAGTGTACTCAAATATGTAAAAGTAAATGTTTTTAAAAAAGAATTAAAAGGCCCCAGCAAGATGTAAGCATTTGTGTTTCAAAGAAAAATTTAAATAGTAAAAAACAAAACAAAACAACCTACAGAATGTAAGAAAATATTTGTAAAAAGGTGTCTGGTAAGAAACTGGGGTTGGGATTGGAACAACAGCTTGCTGGTTGAATGCACTGGCTGCTCATCTGGGGAACCTGGGTCTCTAGCACTGTAGGCAGCTCACAAGCATCTATAACTCCAGTCTCAGGGGATCCAACATTCTTTTCTGATCTCTGGGGGGTACTGCATGTGGGTGGCGCTCAGACATATATGTGCCTATAAGCACAAAATAATAAAGTTTTAGAAAGCGAAGAAAAAGAAACTGTGGTTGGATACACTCTGTGAAGTGACATGGCCTGACAGCTGAAGTGTCATGAACCTGTAGTTGACGGCACTGCCTGGGCAAGCTGAGAACACAGGATTGGGGCACTGTGGTGACAGACGGTGGATTGGCTTGATCCGAAACTTGGGGGAACTCCAGAAGTGGACACCAAGAAACACAGTGGAAGGCGAGTATTTCCAGCTCTAAACATGACCAACGGAGAGGTATGTTTACATCAGAAGCTGACTTAGACACCCAATACCTAAGCAGCAATAACTGGTGGAGAAGCAACAGATCTCTCCGGGGGCTTGGGAACAGCAAAGGGCGGGCTGACACCCACTGGTGACAGAGCAGAAGCTCAGCTCAAAAGACACTTGAACTCTACGGGGACTCAGTGAACCACACACCAACAAGTGTGCTTTGTAGGTTTGAACTGGAGCTATAAACTGCACCTCCTGCTTCTGTATAATTTGCTATCCGAGATATCCCAGGGAGGAAAACAATTCAAAATCCACTGCACAAAGGAAGTAACACTATAACGAAAAAACCAGAATCTTAAAAGCATATTTATTATTACTGTGACATATGTATGTCTGTGTCTGTGTGTATGAGTGCATTTGCCCCTGTGTCTCTGTGTGCATGCTGAGTATGGGTTTATGTATGTGTCTGTGTGTTTGTGTGTGTGTGTGTATGTATGTATGTATGTATATACATATACAAGTATGTATGTATACATGTATGTATGTATGTATGTATGTATGTGTGTGTGTGTGTGTGTGCATGCATGTGTGTATACAACTTTGTGGACTCTGTTCTCCACACTTTTAATGTGAGTTCCAAGTTCAGCAAGATTTTAACCAATTAGTCATCATTTCTGCCCACTATACTTTTCAAAATATGTATTATTTTTATTTTAAAATTCGATTCCTCTTCCTGGATTTGCATTGCTTTTTATGCTGTTCATTTAGGCTTCTTCTGTATGTTTCTTAATCTGGTCTATCTCCTAACACCCCTACACAGGATCTGTAGTTTTTCTCTTATTTTCACCTAATTTTCTCTGTCTCTGTCTTTACCATCTCTTCCCCTTTTCACTCTTTAACTTTCTGTGGTTTAAATTTCATATTTTCTGTTTTTAATTTTGTTTTGTTTTGTTGTTGTTGTTATTTTGAGACAGGACTTTCTCCATGTAGTCCTGGCTATCCCGGAATTCACTCTGTAGACCAGGTTGACCTCTATACCTCAGCGATCTGCCTGCCTCCACCTCTGGAGTGCTGGGATCAAAGGCACAAGCCACCACTGCCTGGCTGGCTTTAATAGTTTTTAAATATGAGTGTCTTAACTCAATCCCAGTTTCTTCTCTCCATCTACTTTTCCTTCTGGAATTTTTTTCCCTTCTGGATTTTTTTCCCCTCAGTTGGTCTAATAGTAACTCCTGACCTGAGTGTGGAAGTGTATGTCTGTAATTCTAGCACATAGGAGGTGGAGAAAAGGGGGGATCCTTAAAAATGAGATACCAAATGAGTTTGAAGACAGCCTGGGCTGAGGTACTGTGTAGTGGGAAGAGAAGGAGATGGGGGGGAGCAGGGGGGGGGGGAGACTGTGCTCCATTTACCTCCCTGCCATTCCTAGCCTTGGATGCTAACGTCCTCAGCACATGCAGTGCTGTCCTTGTCACTTTGTTCCAGAATTGTTGTTGAAGCCAGAGATGACTGTAGTTGCATTTGCATCTGACATTTGAATCTCAGGGTGGTCCTGGGGCTCTCACTCAGCACCCCGAGCTGGTGAGGGTTTAACTGCAGAACACACTTTTCTTCCCTCAGGGTGACAGAACACCTCAACCTAGTTTCATCTCAGCATCATAGGTACTTCAATTGGATCAGAATATATTGTCTAAAAACATTGTTTTGAACAAAAACAGCAAAAAAGAAAATACTGAAAGAACATAGCTGATATACATAAAATTCAGCTAACAAAGGAACATCAGAAGAATAAGTTCCTGTGTAGAAATACAAGAAATGCCGTGCAGTGGTGGCACACGCCTTTGATCCTGGCACTTGAGAGGCAGAGGCAGGTGGATTTCTGAATTCAAGGCCAGCCTGGTCTACAGAGTGAGTTTCAGGACAGCCAGGGCTATAAGAGAAACCCTGTCTCAAAAAAATCAAAGACACACACACACACACACACACAGAGAGAGAGGGGGGGGGGGAGGAAGAAATACAAGAAACATGAGAAAAACCAAGGCAGTATGATCCCTCTGAATAAAACTAATTCCATGATATTAGATTCTAAAGAGAGTGCTTAAATCCTAAAGAATTCAAAAGAATAATTATAAGAATGATGGAGGAAGAGTTAGGACTCTGGCAGCCACAGTGCTTTGCACAGCCAGCTTTGAGCTTGTAGGATGGGCACGGAGCTGGGTTGTGTTCTCTGGAGTTGCAGACCCTGTAAGATCTAGATATGTCCTTCATATTTGACTGGCTTTACAGTGGTTTCAGCAGTGTGCTGCAGTTTCTAGGATTGTATAAAAAAACTGGTAAACTGGTATTCCTTGGGTTGGATAATTTGGGGAAAACAAAGTTACTATACATGCTGAAAGGTGACAGGCTTGGCCAACATGTCCCAACACTACATCCCACTTCAGAAGAGCTTACTATTGCTGGCATGATGTTTACAACTTTTGATCTTGGTGGGCACGTGCAAGCCTGAAGAGTATGGGAAAACTACCTTCCTGCTATCAGTGGCATTGTATTTCTTGCGGGTTGTGCAGACCATGAAAGGCTGTTAGAATCAAAAGAAGAACTTGATTCACTAATTACAGGTGAAACATTTGCCAATGTGCCTATCCTAATTCTTGGAAACAAGATTGACAGACCCGAAGCCATCAGTGAAGAGAGGTTACAAGAGATGTTTGGTTTATATGGTCAGGCGACAGGAAAGGGCAGTGTGTCACTGAAGGAGATGCACGCCTGGCTTCTGAAGTGTTCACCTGCAGTGCGCTAAAAAGGCGGGGCTATGGAGAGGGCTTCTGCTGGATGGCACAGTAAGTCGGTTAGCAGCGGCAAGCCCACACACTTGCAGTCCTCAGAGATCCATCCCCCAACGTGCATAACGTGAATTTAATAGACTTTTGTTGGTTTCAGAATAGGCGTTTTTAGATTATTAATGTATCTACCTGAGTGGGAATTGCAAAGTGATTCAAGTTTGAATATCACAATATTAGCTTTCTAATTCCACACAGATAGTTTTTACAGTTTCTAATCCCACATCAACCCATCGCTGTTTATAAAGATCAGCTTCCCATCAGTACATTTGAAGCACTTTTTAACTATGTGAAACTACAAATATAAACCACATTTAAAAGCTCATCATGTGAATCTTTTTTTTTTAGAAGATTTATTTATTTATTGTATGTAAGCACACTGTAGCTGTCTTCAGACACTCCAGAAGAGGACATCAGATCTCATTATGGGTGGTTGTGAGCCACCATGTGGTTGCTGGGATTTGAACTCAGGGCCTTTGGAAGAGCAGTCAGTGCTCTTAACCACTGAGCCACCTTTCCAGATCCATGTGAATCTTTTATATACTTTTTGGAAATAGTTTTTCAATTGTCTGCCTATCTTGTGTACAGTTAAGATTCGCCTATCAGTGATCACATGATGCCTTATGGTTTTCAAGGCTACTTTTTCTTAGGTAAACATCATGCAATAAAACAAACTCCAATGTTTGGGGGAAAAATGAATGTTCGATGGAATCAAAGAGAATTCAAAAAGTTCTTAAACAAATTAAAAAAGAATGCAAATAATGAACTACATGAAGTAAGAGTGTCAATACAGGATGTAAAAAAATAATTTTAACAAAGAGAAAGAAATAAAATGTCCATTAACTCACATAAAAAGTCAGTATAAGGTTTCACTAATACACTAGATCAAAGGCAGAATATCAGTGGTGGAAGACAAGATGGATAAATGATTACAGTCAGACACTAGCAAGAGTATAGGGATAGAGAGTGAACAGAGCATGTGTCTTAGTTAGGGTTGCTATTGCTGTGATGGACCATGACCAACACAACACGCACAGGAAAGAGCTTTTAGGCCTGTGGTTCCTCACCACTGTTTATCTGCCAAGGAAGTCAGGGTGGGAACTCAAACAACTCAGGAACCTGGAGGCGAGAGCTGATGCAGAAGCCATGGAAGGCTGCTGTTTACGACTTGCTCCCTGTGGATGGTCTCCCAGGACCACCAGCTCAGGGGTGGCACTTCCCACAATAGGCTGGGTCCTCCCCCATCAATCACTAATTAAGAAAATGCCCTACAGGCTTGCCTACAGATAAATTTTATAAAGGCATTTTTTTTTAATTGAGGTTCCCTCTTCCCAGATGACATTATCTTGTGTCAAGCTGACATTGGAACTAGCCAACTCAGTATATGATCTTTACAGGACACCATTAAAGACCAAGGTATGAATCATGGGGCTAGAAAATGTACTTTTAGATAGATAAAGGCATTTTATATCATAACAGCAACAACAACAACAACAGTACCCTCTCAAATTGAGAGACATAAATGCCTTACTAACTCAGGGAACATTTAGAACAGTAAGCGGACAGGACACAAAAAGAGCCTTCCTATATCATCTAGTTACCATGCTAAGCATAAAGAGCAAAGGGAAAACGCCGAGAGCTGCAAGAATGACTCATCTGGTCGAGTACAAAGGTAAACCTACCAGGGTTCCAGCAGAAGTCTCACCCCGAGACAATGGGACAATTTAAGCCCAGCTCTGAGAGCCAATGACTGCCAACCCAGATTACTCCACCCCAAAGAACCATTTGTCATAGTTTATGGAGGGACAAAAGCTGTCCAGAATAAACATAAACTAGATCAACCAGATGAATGCATGGCCGCCAATACCGCGAAAGACACTTGAAGAAATTTTATGCTCTTCAGAGAAAAATGAACACATCCATGAGGACAGAGGAAAGATAAAGCTGTTAGGATGGCAGTTAGGTAAACAATGGTTAGGAAAACACCAAACACTAAGAAATACAAATATGGCAGAAATTAATAAATGTTTTTCAATAACAACTGAATGCTAAGGGTCTCAATTCCTCAACCATAAGACAGACTGAACAAACAAATCAGGTTGAACAAATAAACAAACACACATACAAAACCAGGATCTAGCCATTCCTGAAATTCTGAGTACTTAAGAGGCAGGAAGATGCTGTCTTAATTACTTTTCTATTGCTGTAATAAAACACCATGACCAAGGCAACTTATAAAAGAAAGTGTTTAATTAGGCTTACAGTCTCAGAGGCATAGAGTCCATGATGGCCCGGCAGAGGTATTGTGTCAAGAGTGGCTGAAAGCTCATATCATGACCCATAAGCAGGAGGCAGAAAACACACTGGGGATGGCAGGGGCTTTTTGAAATGGAAAGCCCTTCATGTACACCTCTTCCAAGAAGTCCACTCCTTCTAATCCTTTCCAAACTGTTCTACCAACAGGGCTGCAACTCTTCAAGCACACAAGCATGTGGGGTCCACTCTCATCCAGACCACTGTAGATGCCGGAGTTTCAGACCAGCCTAGGTTGTATAGCAAGACTGTTTCTGAAAACAAAGTCCAGTAAAACTACAGAATCCACGACAAGCACCACCACTACATCATTTATTTCTTGTCCATGAGAAACATACCTCTCTGTTAAAGACAAGCAAGCTTGGGGCGAGAACACAGAAAAGGACATTCTAAACAAATAAAGTAAAAAGCAATTGGGCATCACCAGTATAATATCTGATAAAATATGACAAAATGACTTCAAGCCCAAGGTGGTCAGAAGAGATACAAAAGGTCATTTCCTACTGATTAAAGGAAGACTCCACCAAGATGGTGTAACATTTCCAAACATACACACGGACATCGGCACACCCAATTTCATAAAACAAACTCTATTGAATGTAAAGATACACATTTACATCAACACAGAAATAGTGGGTAACTCCAACAACCTACTTGCATTCAGAGACAGGTCATCACAACAAATAGCAAAACAGAAAAATCTGAAACATAGAAACATAGCGAACAACAAAACAGAGATGAAAACAAAACAAAAGAGAAGCGATGACATTATAGGTTAAATGTGTATAATATATATTTACAGATAATTGCAGTCAAATACTATGGAATATACATTATCCTAAGTAGTCATGTGGTGTACTTAAAAAAAAATCTTATAATAGGACACAAAGAAAACCTTAACAAATATAAAAGAGTGTAAGTAATGTCTTGTATTCTATCTTGTCACAATGGATTAAAACTAGAAAAGTAATGACAGAAACTATATATGTGAATATAACCCCATTGAATGATAAGTGCATTGTTAATGATATAAAGAAGAAAATTGAAAACGTTATAGAATTTAACAAAAATAAAAACATAATATACCCAAGACATGATAGCAGTACTAAGAAAAACATTCATAGTTATAAATGCTTACATTAAAAAGTAGAAGAGAAGGGCTACAGAGATGGCTCAGCAGTTAAGAGCACTGACTACTCTTCCAGAGGTCCTGAGTTCAATTCTCAGCAACCACATGGTGGCTCACAACCATCTGTAATGAGATCTGATGCCCTCTTCTGGAGTGTCTGAAGACAGCTGCAGTGTACTCATATAAACAAAAGTAGAAGAGAACCAGAGGTGATGGCTCAAGTCTTTAGTCCCAGCACCTAAGGCCAGTCTGGTCTACAGAGAGAGAGTTCCAGGATAGAACATAGAGAAACCTTGTCTCAAAAACAAAAAACAAAACAAAAAATAAAAAACCCAAAACAACAAAACCAAAAACCAACCAAGCAGACAAAGAAAAAACCCAAACAAGCAAACAAACAAACCAAGGAAGGAAAGAAAATGGACTGGAGAGATGGCTCCGTGATTAAGAACACTGGCTGCTTTTCCAGAGATGCTGAGTTTTAATTCGCAGTATCCACATGGTGGCTCACAACCATTTATAAAGGATCTGATGCCCTCTTCTGGCATGCAGGTGTACATGCAGACAGAGTACTCTCATACATTTAAAATAAAACAAACAACAAAGAATAATACACTCATTAAAAAAAAGTAGTTGAGATTTCAAATAAATGATGAGTCTTTGAGGCTTAGAAAACCATAATTTAACACCACATCAGAACGCTAAACTAAATAAAAAGACCAGGAAGCAATTAACACAATGGAAACAAACTAAAACTACAAAGTATCAATGAAACAACGATCTGGTTCTTTGGAAATACAAACAGGAATGACAAAGCTTTAGATAAACTAAGCAAAGAAAGAGAGCAGACTCAAGTTAATAAAACAAAAATGGAAAAGAATGCATTAAAGCAGATACCAGCAAAGTTCAGAGGGAAGTTCAGAGAATCGTCATGGCATATAAGTCAAAACTTATATTCTAATAAATTGAAAAATCTAAAACAAATGGGAAAATTTCTAGACACATATGACCAACTGAAATTTAACAAAGATAAAGTAAGTAATTAAAACAATGTATAAAAAGCACTGGAATGCTGGGCAGTGGTGGCACAAGCCTGTAGTCCCAGCACTGGAAAACAAAGTGGATCTCAGTGAGTTTGAAACCAGCCTGGTCTAGAGGACAAGTACCAGGGCATCCAGGGCTACACAGAGAAACACTACCTTGAAAAATGGACAAATAAACAAATAAGAAAAAATTCCCTGCAAACCTCAAGACTGAAGAATAATAACAATTTTTCCCCCCACTAATGGTGTTCAGGTCCAGATGCATTCACCGCTGAATTCTGTCTGATTTTTAAAGAACTAATGTCTAGGACATTCAAAGTACTTCTATCTGATTTTTAAAGAACCAACACCTACGACATTCAAAGTACTGCAAGCAACAGCAAGGGAAAGAATACTACCAAACTTCTTTCACAAAGCCAGTATCTAAAGCCAGAAAAAGACATACACAATATATGTATGTATGTATATATATATATATATACATACATATATATATATATATATATATATATATATATATATATATCCTTATGAACACAGATACAATACTTCTCAGAAAAGAACTAGCAAGCAGATTGAAGAATAGATCAGAAAGATCATTTGCCATGATCAAGTTGACTTCATTCCAGGAAGTCAGAGATGGTTTAGTATACTGAAATTATTAAATATAATATATCACATAAATGTAATAAAGGCCAATAATCATGATATGCTGAATAAATCTAAAAAATTCTTTTTTAGTAAAATCCAAAATTGCTCCCAATAAGAGCTAAAAAACGAAAACTCAAGAATAAATGGAACGTATCTCAACATAGGAAAAGCTATGCATTACAAATATAAAGCCAACATTGTACTTAATGGGGAAAAACATTTCCACTCAAATAAAAAACAAGATAAGGATGCCTACTTTCTTCACTATAGTACTCCAAGTCTTAGCTAAAGCAGTAAGACAAGAGAAATAAATGAAGCCGGGCAGTGGTGGCGGACGCCTTTAATCCTAGCACTTGGGAGGCAGAGGCAGGCAAATTTCCGAGTTCGAGGCCAGCCAGGTCTACAGAGTGAGTTCCAGGACAGCCAGGGCTACACCAGAAAAGCCAAAGGGGGGGAGAGAGAGAGAGAGAGAGAGAAAGAGAGAGAGAGAGAGAGAGAGAGAGAGAGAGAGAGAGAGAGAGAGAGAGAGAGAAGCAAAAACGAATAGGAAAGGAAGAAGTAAAATTGTCTCAGTAATTTTAACTAATCTCTTTGTTCCCGGTGGGCCGTGTGCACTCACTGCACCTGCCCAAGAGGTATCTGGATTCCTGCGTAAGACACACACACACACACACACACACACACACACACACACACACACACACACAGTCAGTTAATTTTATATATGCCTGGACTAACTCAAAGGCTGGGCAGTTCTAATCCTCTCCATGGCTAGCACACTTTTCCTCCAGTACTCCTGGCTTAATGCCCTCTAATTCTATATTTATCTTTGTTGTCCTGGTTCCGTTTGAGTGGCTCTCTAGCTTTTGCTGCACAAGATGCTTCTAGGCAGCTCTTCTGGGGCCCACATTCCTTCTCACCTACATTTCGGATGATTTTTCGTCTGTAGCTCGAAATCTGATCTGTCTCTCAGAATCGTGGAATTCTTGGCTTCCTCTCTTCCAGTTCCTAGCCTGCTCAAATTTAAAGGTCCCACCTCAGTCTACCCGCCCAGCCATTGGCCGTTAGCTCTTTATTGAATGATCAAAAACAAACCGGGGACAAGGACCTTCAGTGCTCATAGAGATTCCCAATTTTGGGGGCTGGATTAATTCAAAGCATTAGAACCAATCCTCAGCACAAAACTATTCTTATTAATACATGAAATGATCTATATTTAAGGATAGTCTTCAGAATAAAACCCCGAGTGTTGGGGGAAGCATGCTTAGAACTTTGAGTGACAGCCCAAGGACAGATAGATAGAAAGAAGAAGAGAAAAGGTTATGTTCTTGAGGCGGAGCTCAGAAAAGTTGATAGTTTTGGGAGTGAAATCTGTAAGCAGTGTCATGGAAATGGCTCCTGCATGTATCATATCTTATTAAGGCAATAATTATTCTTCCCATTACTTAAGCATGTCTTCAGGTGAATCAACTTTTTTGAGGCTGGTCTCCTAGTCTGTTGATTGACAGACTCAGTTGGTTTAACTTTTTGTTTTTGTTTTTGTTTTGTTTTTTTGTTTTTGGATTTTTGGTTTTTTTGAGACAGGGTTTCTCTGTATAGCCCTGACTGTCCTGGAACTCACTCTGTAGACCAGGCTGGCCTCGAACTCAGAAATCTGCCTGCCTCTGCCTCCCAGAGTGCTGGGATTACAGGCGTGTGCCACCACCACCCGGCTGTTGGTTTAATTGTTAAGAGAGAGGACAATAGTTATTTCCCCATGGAGTGCATCAGCATTTTCTGTGATTCAGGGCCATAGAGAGAATCTAGATTTTATTCTTTTGACCAGGAAGAGGTAGGTTTTCCTTGTCCCTTAACAAATCCATAGCATCTCCATGACTTCACATAATATGTGGAATGTGGTGTCCAAACCCAATTATGAAGAATGAGTCTCTCCTCCCTGGTCTCCAAGGCTGCAAACACGGTCTAGCTGCCTGACAATCGTTTTGATTTTCATTTCCCTGATGACTAGTAATAAAGTTAATTTCCTTCTTGTGAATTTATTGGCTAGTCATGCATCTTTGGGAATGTAACTTCCACAGACCAGCCGTTCTAGGGAGGAGGGGGTAGATTGCCTGGAGAGGACAGAAACCATCAGGGTCATCATGTAAGCTGTAAGGACGGTGGGATTTCACTAACAAAGGAGCTAACTGGGAGATAAAATCACCAAGAAGTTCAACAGTCCAGGTGAACCTGGAATGAGAAGATAGGTGGTGGGTGACACCTTTCCCAAGGTACCTGGTATCGCCAAGGTGTCTCAGACACCCTCAAGCATTCAGGAGCATGAGAATAAACAGGAAGACACCTGGAGTTTGAGTAATGCCTATGTCTACAGCCCTGCTAAGGTCCAGCAGGGTCCAGCAGGGACCAGCGGGGTCCACAACATGTGTCCTTAGCACAGTGCTCCTTTAGCGCAGTTGAGAAGGTTTTAAAGGATTACGCTAGACACAGCGACTTAGCTAGCTCTGCTTTGTTATTGTCTTCCAAGGAATGGCTGATTCAGCGAGCTGGCAAGGAAGCAGATTTTCTTCTAGATAGCATTTGTTTGTCTCATGTTCAGCATTCTAGAAAGAGGGGGAAGGAATGGGAAGAGAGGTGAAGAGAGGAGAAGAGAGGAGAGGAGAAAGAGAAATATATAAAAAGAGATCCAAGATAGCTCCTATCTGGACCAGGACTTTCTCTGTTCATTTGATTCAGAAAGAACCTTGCATCACCCAGATTATGTCCTTAGCTTAAACCCAACCGAGTGACGATTTGACCGTATCTGCAAAATTTCTTTATCACTCGACCACAGGAAAGTTGCCTTATCATAAGCGTGGTAGTGCATATGCAACAGGTGAGCAGGAGTCCTAGAGCTGCCGCTGAAGGCTGTGGACTCCATTTGTCAATGGTTTCCTTGTTGAGTCACCCAGTGATGGGAATTTTCATGACGTGAATCATTTAGTTCTTCTATGCTGCTTTGGGTTTCCCTATTGTGGGCCCTAATACTGACGCAGGAGAACACTGGGGTGTCATTGAGATCAACAGAGCCTTTTCCAGTTCTCGGTGAGTTTAGTTGAGAGTTGGGGATGACCAGGGGCCTAGAAAACTTGATGGCCTCAAAGCTGTTCCAAGACAGTGTGGCTTTCAGATTCTTGTCTTGTGAATCTGAAGAATGAATATCATGGGCCACAGGGGTGAGTTTTAGAGAGAAATGTCTTACAGATTTACAAATGAGATCGAGAGAGAGAGGGGGGGCAGGGAAGAACTCCTATATAGCAGGAACAGGTCCCTGGAGATGGGATACTATGTACTATGGAGATATGAGTCTAGGAACTTTTTTTTTTTTGGTTTATGCTGTTTTAATCAATGTCATATGTAGTTTACATCTAGGAACTTTTTATAGGACTTGGGGCAGAAATTGGGATGGGAGTGTCATGGGAAGAAAGATGAGCTGGTCAGCTGGGTGTTTAGGGCAAGTCCTTAGCAGTTGTACTTTTTAACTTTCCCACCAACCATATCAAGGCAAGGGCTCCAGTTTCTCTACATCCATACCTATGCTTTTTTTGTTTTTATGTTAATATGTGTGAAGAATTACATTATTACCGTTTTTGTTTATTTTCATTTTATTTTCCCAATGATGAATAATATTGAACATCCTTTCTTGTCTGGGTTTGGCATTTCTATAATGGCTTTGGAAAAAATATTTTAAGCCATTTTTTTCTAGACAGGTTAAATTGGACTGAATTCACTGTCTATCACAGACTGGGGCTTGGAATTCCTGGCCATCTTCCTGATTTAGCATCTCAAGTGTCGGGATTATAGGTTTGAATTGCTATACCTGGTTCCTTTTAAGTGAAGTTGTTATATTACAGGGATTTACATATTCAGGATATTAAATTGTTGTAGAGAGCCTTATTGAGGTGCCATGCCACCTGGCAGGAACTTGACATCGACCAATGTGAAGTTCCTCTCCCAGCCTTTGAGTGGGAACTCCAGTGTTAACTATAATCCCCTCCACCTAGGGTGGAGTGCTCAGACTGAAGTGAAGCCCGTTGTTTTTCAAGGACCTGCAGTCTCCTGAGAAACACTAGCCACCTGTGGAGCAACTGAACTGATTCTGCTGAGAAGCTTCCAGCCCTCTCCCCCTGCCTATATATATTGGGAGTTCTTCATTAAACTTTGAGACCTTGAAAAGCAGGTGTTATCTTGGTCTCAATCTCTTTTTTGCTGCCTTCCCATACATCCCCAGCTTCCCTTCCAGGTAACGGGTTCTATGTAACTGCGGTCAGTTACAAATTGTATCCTTTTCTTTGTTTCTTTGTTTCTCTTTGAGGCAGAGTCTCTTTGTGTAGCCTTGGCTGGTCTGGAAGTCCCTGGGTCATAGCCGATGCTGGCTTCCAACTCAAAGAGAGAGCTGCTTATCTCTAGCATGCTAGGATTAAAGTCATATACCATCTTGCCTTGATCTCATTTTTCTGAGGCAATACTTTTCTATATAATAGTCTAAACTTACTTGAACTTACTCTGTAGTCTAAGCTTAAACTCATGCTCTTCCTGCCACAGGCCCCCAATGGCTGGGATTATAGGAATGAAGGTTAAATGCAGCCATTCATGCCATTGTCTGGTTTGCTTTTCTCACATCAAAATCATCCTTCAGTCTCACAGATTCAAATTTCTGAAAAATTCTTCCACCTCTCCCTTCACTTCATCCCTATTACTTCAGAAAATAGTCACTACTCACTGGCCTCGATGTGGTTGCTCCTTAACTGGTCCCCGATCTCTCTTTGCTCCTCTCATGTCTACACCTGTGAAAGTCTTATGCCACTCTCTTGCTGTGGAGGCTACAGGCCTGCTTTGGGTGTTCAGGATAAGGGTAAATGGATGTTGGTTTAGAAGATGCTTTATGATCCTGCCTTCTTCTTGCCTCGCCGTCTCCTGACCTTGCTGTCCCTATAACTATGCTCTCTCTGTAATTGACACATGTCATCTGCAGACCGGGGGACAGTTGTTTCACTTGCCTCTAGACTTGGGATGCTTTTCTTGTCCTTTGAACAACTTTCACACTTTCTTCACTTCATGCTAACTCATAATCTTCCCTCAGGCCTTAGCTCAGGTGTGGGTTTTTTTTGTCCCAGTTTCTGAATTCTTCCATGATCTTTTTCTTTCTTTTTTAAGATTTATTTATTATGTTTATGTAAGTACACTGTAGCTGCTTTTAGACACCCCAGAAAAGGGCATCCGATCTCATTACAGATGGTTGTGAGCCACCGTGTGATTGCTGGGATTTGAACTCAGGACCTCCAGAAGAGCAATTGGAACTCTTAACCACTAGCCATCTCTCCAGGTCTCACTCTGGCCTGCTCACTCTGGTCCCCCTCCCCTGCTCGCTGTAGCTGTCAGACACCCCCAGAAAAGGGCATCAGATCTCATTATGGATGGTTGTGAGCCACCATGTGGTTGCTGGGATTTGAACTGAGGACCTTTGGAAGAGCAGCCAGTGCTCTTAACCACTGAGCCATCTCTCCTCATGATCTTTTCTAAGACTGAGCTATAACTGGACTAGTTTCAAACACACCATCTTGGGCATGGGTAGTGGCTTGCTGATTCGTTTGTCTGCTATTCTGAGGAAGGAGGGTCCACTTTTTACTCATGTTTATCCGTATTCCTGCCCCCACGTTTTCTGAGACGGAAATAATAATTAATAAATAATTAAGTAAATTACCTCTATATTAAATTTTTTTGGTCTGTTATCTCTAGCACACCCATGCTTGTGAGAAGGTGATGCAGTGTAAAAGGAAAATGCTGTATTGAACAATGTGCTATTAAATATCAAGAAACAACAATGTCCTGTGCCCAAACCTAGTTATCTGATTGGCTAAGTGGCCACTAGGAACGCAGTACCCATGCCAGCTTCTTAATGATTATCCACAGTGCTTTGTACTTTGCGCTGGTTTCAGCCAGCCACATGAACTGGAGCTCAACTCTGAAATGTTCGGCGGGGCTGGATGGTTGTAGTGACATACAAACTTGCTTTTCATGCCTGGCCAGACTGGTTAGCTTGGAATGTCCTATCGCAGGGCAGGGGAGAATAAAGAACCAGGCATTTCCTGTGAAAAAGTCATGTCACTGCTGCCGGAGTCAACAGCGCCTTAGTCATTTGGAAAGGCCAGAACCCTTTCTTCAGGTTAGAAAAGCTGAGATGTTTTCAGTCTCCTTATTTTACCGGCATTCTATTTATTAGCATTTTGTACTTTACATTTTCTGATTTCAGCCAAACTCTCTCTTCCTTTTCCCAGAAGGTCTACTTACGGCCGTAGTTAAATGAGAGAAGATGTGTATGTAAGTTTAGGGTAATATTAAATGCCTCTGATCTATAATTTAATGTATTAAAATATGGCCTGTGGTAGGCACATGTACACTAAAATACACTGTAAGTTCATAGTGGAGATCGTATTAGAGACCTGCTGAGTGTACTAATGGAGTCTCTAAGGCTAATTAATTACTTCAGGCCAATGGGCTTTTAGTATTGGTTGAGGTCCATACATGCAGCTTGGCTTTGGTCTCACGCCGTGGCATCACGGCACGGCCAGGGTTGTGGAGTAGTGTGCTGTAAACATTCTTCCTATATTATGGTTTGCTCCCATATCTTTTGTTCAATACACGTTACAGAGTAGAGTCACTTAAATGATTTTAGACAACTATTCATGTCCTCGATGAATTTAAGATCAGCAAACATCCAAAGCTGGTTCCGGATATGGGAAGTGCAGTGGTTAGTGACGATACCCACGGGGTGCTGGAGTCTGTCCTACCCCAAGCCTCCAGGGTCGCTGGAGAACAGAAAGGAAGTTAGCGCTGACGTCAGCGCCTCAGTGGCCGTCTTCACGGACATTCCAGGGTCCCGCCAATAGAGGGAGCCGTGGTTCCACCGCACAGGCGCGAATGTCCTTGTCCTCTTGACAGAGGGCACTGACTGCAGCTCTGAGGTGTTGCCTCAGGCTCCTGTGGGTTCCAAGCAGAGTCAACAGCTAAATTTGCTTGCTGATGCATTTCCAGGCCCGCTGGCCCGAGAGCGCTTACCGGAGCTCACAGCAATCCAGTTGGCCGCCCTTACTCCACATACTTTTGTCAACTAATTTTCCTTGTTCATGAAATTTCTGTTGATTTTAAAAGGCTATTGGGACTATTTATATTATTTCATAAAGGAAGCTTCGTGGCCCATGAGATGATTATGTTTTCTATATTATTTTTTCCTGCTGGTCTTCTAAATATTCAAATAAATTTCAATGTTATCAATGGCTTAACGTATAAAAGGATAACAAAATTACGGGGCAGACAAGCGAACAGTAGAAATTAGATTTCTTTTTTTAAAACGTAACTGGTACTAATCAGAAAATACTGTCCAAGAGAGGAATAAAGGGTATTCTGAACTTGGACAAAACAACAAAAACCTAAAACAAAAGCAAAAACCATAAACAACAAACAACAAACAAACAACACCCCCCCCAAACCAACTGGATTTGGGACTCAGCTTTAAAAAAATTGAGCTGTCTGTAGACAGCCTAAGAGACGCATTTCATTTTCTTCAGTGTAAAACAGGAGTAGTTCACATATTAATTTTTCATACACAGGACTGCTTGAGGCTCCCAGGAAGCAATGCATGCAAAACGCTTCTGTAAATGTGTTATGCAAATATAAGATATTATTAAAGGACACTTTACATTAAGTATACAACTTTTGCTTTTTTATTTTATTATTTTTTTGACAAAGTCTCACTGTCTAGTTCTGACTGGCCTAGCACTGCTATGTAGACTAGGGTGGCCTCAAATTCACCTTGATCTGCCAACCTCTGCCTCCAGAGTACTGGGATTAAAGGTGCATGCCGCTATGCCCAGCTGTTAAGTATACAATTTTTTAACTTAAATATTTCAAAATATTTTAATATTAAAATTCTAAGTAGTCTAAATATTTTAAATATTTTAAAATTTAAGTATTTTGGGGGGAAACTATACATTTTAATATATATATAGCATATATTATGTATATTTACTTTATATACACCATATAAAATAAAATAGTGGAAATATTGCTTAAAACTTCAGAAAGGCTAGCCAAATCCTGTAAAATTTCTTCAGTAAAAATTTATCAGTTAATATTTGAATATGTTTGGGGACAAGTCGGCATGCACACACATGTCCATGAACAATATCTCAAAAATCAAATTGTATTTTACAAAATACAATTTTACAATTGTATTTTGAACAATATTACAAAAATCGAACTGTATAATTTAACTGGACTTTTTCATTCAGTGTTAATAATTAACAGTTGCTTATCTTTGTGTCAGGTCTTGTTTAAATGTGTATCCCTTAAATCCCACAAGGGATTTAAGAGATGTGTATGTGTGTGTGTGTGTGTGTGTGTGTGTGTCTGTAAAACACAAGAGAACTGAGGCTCACAAGTGTGAAATAAGTATTTTCTACGATTTAAATGAATCTCATAATTAACATTTAACTTTCTGCACCTGGCCTTCCCATTTTTATTGTAAAATCAAGAACCAACTTTGTTGTTTAAAAATGCCAATTCTTAACCTGGCAAGGTAGCACTTGCACTTAATCCCAGGACCTGGAGGCAGATCTCAGTAAGTTCAAGTCCAGGCTGGTCTACAAAGTGACATCTAGGACAGCCAAGGCTACCTAGAGAGACCCTGTATCAAGCAACAACTAAAAGAAAAACAAAACATCCCAAATAGCAAACAAACAAACAAACAAAGCATCAAAAACCAACCAAAAACTACAAACAAACACACCAAACCAAAACACCTCAAAAACCAAAGAAAGGTCAACTCTTACACCCCCAGGTCTTGATGGTTTTCAGGCAAGTTCTCCTAGACCAGTGGTTCTCAACTTCCTAATGCTGTGACCCTATAATAAAGTTCCTCATGTTGTGGTGACCCGGACTATAAAATTATTTCGTTGCTACTTCATAACTGTAATTGTTTTACAGTTACAGATCTTGATGTAAATGTTTGATATACAAGCTATCTGATACATATATGAGTCTCCAAAGGGGTCAGGACCCACAGGTTGAGAACCCCTGTCCTAGAGCCTTGTGCGCATTATCACACTTGAGAACCACAGCTTGGTTTCAGTTGTTAGCCTAAGATTGCCGCATCGGTCTCTGACTTTGACAGGATGCCAAGCTGCCCTCCAGAACGGTCATACCAGGCCACATGCCCGCACTCAGGGTGCGACTCACTTAGATTCTCTTATGAGTGTCTCGCTGTGCCTCAGAGTATGACCTTGTAAATGGCTTCTCTCTCAGTTTGTCATTAAGACAGTAGTAGCTCATTTATAGGCTGCTGGCCTCCGTGGGTCTGCAGGCAGGTAGGCTAGTCTCAAGTTTGAACTGGAGGGCGGACATTTTCATTTTTCTTGTCAGTAATTATGAGCTTTTAAGGAGTTTATGTGTTTTCTGGAATATTCAGCAGAAAAGTGAGTTACCTCCGACCTTCATACAAGGTTTATGTTGAATGGTATAACAATAATTGTTTCTGATCATCTTTGGCTTTCACTTTTATTTTAAAACTATGTGCAGATTTCTGAGTTTGAAGCTTGTTTAAATAAAGATTCTCAGACTGGGCATGGTGGTGCATGCCTTTAATCCCAGTACTTGGGAGGCAGATACAGGCAGATTTCTGTGAGTTTGAACCCAGTCTGGTCTGCAAAGTAAGTACCAGGACAGCCAGAGCTACACAGAGAAAACATTATATACATATTACACAGATGGCTGTGAGTCACCATGTGGCTGCTGGGAATCGAACCCAGGTCCTTTGGAAGAGCAGCCAGTGGTATTAATGCCTGAGCCATCTCTCCAGCTCTTATTTATTTTTTAAAATGGAACAAGAGTCTATTATACTGAGACTCTAAATAAAGTATTATCCACCCCAAACCCCGCCAAAAAAAAACCATTCCTTCCTTCTACTAAGAAAATTGGTTCCTAGACATTTCATTGTTCCTAAAGCAAAGAACTACTTTTTCCTCCTTGAGAGACAGAAATACATTAGACAAAAACAAAACAGAAAACTAGTTCATTAATAATGAACTCTGAACAATTAAACTACAGACATCTGGCAAGTTCTACACAGACATCAGCACAAATGATTATGCGCTCTGGAATATTCAGCAGAAAAGTGAGTCACCTCCGACCTTCATACAAGGTTTATGTTGAATGGTATAACAATAATTGTTTCTGATCATCTTTGGCTTTCACTTTTATTTTAAAACTATGTGCAGATAAGAAAGCTATAAAAATTAGAAGCTGGGCGGTGGTGGCACACGCCTGTAATCCCAGCACTCTGGGAGGCAGAGACAGGCAGATTTCTGAGTTTGAGGCCAGCCTGGTCTACAGAGTGAGTTCCAGGACAGCAAGGGCTATACAGAGAAACCCTGTCTCGAAAAACAAAATCCAAAAAAGCAAAACAAAACAAAAAATTCCAGGTATCAGTAGAGGATGTCATATGAGATGGCTAAAGAAATCAAAATTCTCTGTTGATCCTAGATTATACTAGATCTTGTAGAAAAGCATTCTATGCATGCAGGTTCTGGTGAAAAGCCCTCTGATAGATATGCTTTAGTGATGCGCAGGATTTTGTTACATCAAGGGTGCTGTTTTGTGATTGCTAGCACAGCTACGTTTATTTATTTTTTTCAATTTTACTTTATTTTTTAGCAGTCAGGGAATGAATACCAAACAGCGTCAGTCCGTTGGCTTGATTCCAACTTCCAGAACACAGAATTCAAATGAGCACAGAATTGTCTCACAGACATGAATAAGTCAGCTTCACACCCATTACATGTTGGACCGAAGATCTGTCAGAAAACTTTGCAAGCATTAACTGATAAAAATCACAACCTCTTTCAGGAATTATGGGCTGTATTCTGGCTTCCGAAGAGTAAACCAAAACCTATGGAGCTATATCCACTTACTTTACTGGAAGAAAACAACCCCTTGTTCTGCCTATACAAATGAGTAATCAGACTAATTCTCCCTCCCCCCCCCCAACTTGGCACAATCTCTTTTTGACCTGATTGAAACCACCAGATGTTTTGGCAGCTTCTGGAGACATATCTAAGTAACTCAATAATTGATTTAAGTAAACGTATCAGAATGTGGACTGGCAGTGGAATCAGGGGTTCTCTGTTCTGTAATAACTTGGAATTCCATTTTTAAAAAAAAGGCAGTCCGCTTCCATAATTGAAATGAATAGAAAGATTGGCCCCATCTTGTTCATTTACTCTGGTAATTTGCAGCCTGTTTAGGTCTTCACAGTCCTATAACTGTTGAGAGAAATGAAGGAAAATCCATAACATCAGAGAAATGGAAAAATTGTCCTGAGGCTGTCTGTTGGAAGTTAAGTAAAATGTTTGTCTGCAGAAACACTGCCTGATTTTTTTTAAAAAAAAAGGAGGAGGAAGAGAAAAGGAGGAAAAAGAAGAGGAGGAGAAAGAAGGAAGAGGAGGGAACAGGAAAGGAAGAGGGAGAGGGAGAGATAGACAAAATCTAATGAACAAGGCCATATGTGGGCAAACAGAAAGAAACAATGATACACAGCCTTATTCATTCTCCTACACACACACCCTCTGCACTTAGACCTAAGTAGGTGATTAGCACCTGTGTCCAGGACTCTGTACAAACTTCCTCTTTCTTAAGGGCCTGGTGTGCAGAGACCATTATGGTCTTTGCTTGGCATGATGCAGTTAGTGTTCTTGGTAAATATTGTTCTGTAGTAGCACAACAGTAATCCTGCCAGCAGATTCCCTTAATCACCCAATGCGCTCCGTGAGCGTTGTTTTTCTTAGCGCTCTCGGAAGGCAGACTGGCTCCACCAGTCTTACCCTGTGCTGGCTGACACAGGAGCTTTCTGTAGTTGATAACAATGCTAATGGTCCACTAGCTCTCTTTGAAACCCATCTTCCTTGCTTGGCTACTTGCCCTGGATTGAGGAAGCTTACAGAGAACACACAGGAGATCTAATTCAGAACTACTTGAAAGCAAAAAGAGAAAACATCTTTTATGAAATGATTTGAATGAGATGTTTCCTAGTGCGAGCATGACTGAACCTAAGAGTCCTAAGTGGCAAGGCCTTCTGCACAGTGCTGAGGAGACTGATTAATATCGGCAGATGTGCTGAGTCTGTTGCTGTAGGGCCGGATGATTTTATAGGGGCCCTGGCTATTTCTTTACTTTAATCCTGCACTCTATCCCTTTATTCTATTCTATTAAAAAAGAAAAAGAAAAAAATCGAAATAGGGTTTCACGTATTCCAAGCTGACCTTAAACTTGCTTTGTAACCAAGGATGAATATGAACCCCCGATCCTCCTGTTTCTGTCACCCCAGAGCTGGCATTGCAAGCATGTATCTGGTTTAATGTGGTACTGAGAATTGAATCCAGGCCAGTGTCCTACAAGCTGTGCTACATTCCCTTCTGTCCCCCTTCTCTTAATGTCTGGGTTGGTTCTGGGCTTAGAACATTGAAAAAAATCTAATGCTAGCCATATGAAACAGGACAGGCGGGCCCTGACACCTTTTAAGTTCTGTTTGGTGAAAATCATAATTTTATTCAAATGGTGGAGGTGGCAGAGGGACTAGTGATTCTTGAGTTAGTGTTGGGTACCATAAGTCCCACAGATCATCCTTGAAACTTGCACTGGTTTTCCTTACACACTGGTGGTTAAAGACCAGAGGTCAGAGAATTACTTAGTGTCTGCGCCAGGAATGGAATCCAAGTCAGCCTGATTTAAGTTTTCTCAGAGGCACTCAGAACACAGAGGCAGTTCCACTGTGTGTCTGAAACTGCTGCTACTTCCTTCCTGAGGGTCCATCCTTGGTGAAGGGACAACAGGTGGAAAAGAAGCATCCTTAGCTAGTCTCCAGGCTTATAGGGTGTTGGTACAGTATTGCAATAAACTTCATAAAGCCAATTTCTTGTTTCCTGGCTATACCATTTGAGATAACTGAGGCTTATAAGCCATGTCCAAGAAACATGTCTAAATGATATCAGCACAGCACAGTTATAAAGAAGAAACACAGTCAGGTGTTTCTATAACCTGAGCACTTGGAAGATAGATGGATGTGGGAGGATCTAGAGTTCAAGGCCAGCCATGGCATCATAGTAATTACAAAGGAATCCTAGGTACGTGAAACCTTATCTCAAAACACAAACAAGCAAACAAACAAACAAACAAAACACACACAATGTAAAATCTTTTAATCTTAATCTATAGACTTAACCCCTCCAATTTGCAACTGCCTGGATGATTGACTGAATTCTTTTTTTCTTTCTTTCTTTCTTTCTTTCTTTCTTTCTTTCTTTCTTTCTTTCTTTCTTTCTTTCCTTTCCTTTTTTTAAATAAAAGATTTATTTATATATGTGAGTGGTCTATTTGCATGTATGCCTGCATGACAGAAGAGGGCATCAGATCCCACTAGAGATGGTTGTGAACCACCATGTGGTTGCTGGGAATTGTACTCAGGACTTCTACTGCTGAGCTGTATCTCCAGCCCTCTCTTTCTTTCTTTCTTTCTTTCTTTCTTTCTTTCTTTCTTTCTTTCTTTCTTTCTTTCTTTCTTTCTTCCTTCCTTCCTTCCTTCCTTCCTCCCTCTCTCTCTCTCTCTCTCTCTCTCTCTCTCTCTTTCTTTTAATGTTTTTTGTTTTTGAGATAGGGTTCCTCCGTGTAGCCCCAGCTGTCCTGGAACTTGCTTTGTAAATAAGGCTGGCCTTGAGCTTATGGAGATCTGTCTGCTTCTGCCCCCTGAGGGCTGGAATTAAGGGCATGTGCTACCACCACTGGGCTCTTTCTTTTTCTTTCTTTCTTTTTTTTTTTTAAATCACTTTTATACTCTGATCACAGTCTCTGCTCTCTCCTTTCCTCTCAGCCCCACCACATGCCTTCTCCCCGCCATCCACTCCTCCTCTAATTTATTGAACTTTTTCATCTTGGTATTAATGCTTAGTTCTTTACAGATACAGCTATTGCCTCTTTTTTTTTTTCCAGTTTGAACTTGGCTTTTAGGAATTGCTCCATGGCTCTACTCCATTCTTTCTAAGGTCATTGGTCAAGTGGATTACATTTACGGCCTCTCTTTCAAAGGTGCCTTGCAGTGTATGAACGCAGTTTTGTAAATTAATATCATCATTAGAAAATAAGCTGGCCTCCTTATATACCTCCTTTAGCTTGTTATTCGAGGCTGCCTGGTCGGGCTGCACAGACAGCAAGAGGTTTTGGCATGAATCTAGGGCCCAGGGGAATATTAACTTACAAGGCTTTCCCTATTTTGCTTTTACATATTTGAAACTATTTCAGAACTTAGTGGCTGAAATACAAGTTATTAAATCCACGTGGCCAGACTACATAAAAAAAAATGCTCTTCTGCCCTCTGGGTCCCCTTAGAAGAAAAGGTAGATGAGAAATGAACTGGTGTCTTTGTCAAAATTATACAAGATTATAAAAGGATGGTTAGCTAAGAGTCAAGGTGGGTCCAACATGGATTTTAAGTGTCATATTTGGGGTTAGAAGAATCCTTTCATGAAATTTAAGAGTTCTTAGTGAATGGAAGATAAAAATCAGAAGGAAACCTTTGGTTTGCAGGCCACCCAGCCCAGTTTTCATCCAAGCCCTTTTTCTTATGCTGAGCTGTCTTAGGAACCAGAGATCAAATTGGGGAGGGGTGTGTGTGATCCTTAGGAACCTGTTCTTCAGGGTGTGAATTTTTCTCACCTTGTATGCTCACTACTTAGTGTAAACAGCCTGTCCCTCTCCATGTGTGTTCCTCTGCTGTCGGGGTCGGTCAGTCGGTCGATCCGGTCGCAAGGGCAGACACTCCCTGGGTATGATGCTGGGACACTGACAACTGCCTGCCAGTCCCCAGCAGCTGGAGAAAGTTTGAGCCCCTCTGGCAGATGTTTCTTGTTCCAGCCACTTCATTAACTTTGGAAACAAAAACCCTGACTCTTCTGACCAGTGTTCCACTTTGTGATTGACAGCTGGGGTGTGCTTCCTCCCGTAGAGATGCAGTCAAGAGTGGCACAGGCAGGGTGGAAAAAGGGAGCTTGAAATAGAAAAATAAAAAAAATAAAAGCAATTGGGCTACATGCCATTGCGCAAAGCTCAAAATTAACAAGGAAAGGGGAGAGACTCATTTAAAGAGAAAGACAAATTTAGTACAACTAATTAAGAGTTGATGTCCCATCAAACACATTATATAATTCTGTTTCCAGAACTTCCATACCATCATGTGTTCATGACACATTTACCGAGAAGCAACTATGTGCCAGGTGCTAGCTATATGATGGTAGGAAGTGAATATGTTTAATAAGGCATCGGCTACCAGGAATTAATTCATTGTCCATCGGTTGAGATAAACATAAAGGACACGCTGACAGAAATACTGGGATGGGGCAGGAACAGTAAGGCAAGGCTCTTCGGGAGAAGGCTGCATTTGGATGTGTCTCTAGTTTTTCTGGGCAGAGAAGAGGGGGGCGGGGTGACAGGGCATTACAATTAAAGAGGAGGCTTGGAAGAGGCCAAGCCTGTGAAGTAGAAATTAGGGTTAAGAAGCTCAGCTTAGGGAGTGAATAGCAGAAAGCCAAAGACTCTAGGCTCCAAGATTCAGAGCTGCTTATCCCGTCCTTCCCCGGGAATTTGTTCTTCCAGTCACCTCCTTCCTAGTAGAAAGTGGGGAGAAAAAAGAGAAAAATTGTAAGGTGCCGACGGGGTTGGGGTGGTGGCGAAAGGGATGCTCTACTTCTTTGGCTATCAAAATTCACTAGCCTTCAAACCAAATCTACAAGAGGGTTTAAGTGAATTTTGTGCCCGAGGCTCTGTGGGAAGAAGGGGGCAGTAAGAAAAAATGCCCCTCAGTGCTAGGAGTCCAAGCACTGAGTCTGCGGAGGAGCTTCCGTGGGGTACGGGTCCACAAGTGCCATTCCTAACCCGAGTTTGGAGAGAGAAAAGAGAGATGGAGAAAAGAAAGTAAGGAAGAAAAAAAAAAAAGAAACAAATGCGCTATTGGGGAGAACAGAACGAAGGGCAGAAGTAAGGAAAGAGAAAAAGGAGACCAAACTTAGAAGCCCCAAAGGCGAGCACCAACGAGGGAAAGGGAGAGTTAATGGGAGAAGAAGAGGGAAGAGCCAAGGGAAAGAAGGAACAAAGGCTGAAGGACAGGAGTGAAGTACAGAGACAGGGTTCCAGGCAGAGTGACCCAGAGCGCACGCCTTCCGAGCACCCACCGGGGAGCCTGCTAGAGTAAGCGCTGCGGCACGCCCAAGCTCCGGCCCCGAGGCCATTCGCACGCAGGGCCCCCGAGCGCAGCAAGTCCGTCTTGCTGTCGCCTCGGTCAGACTCCGAATCCTGCCATGCAATTAGTTTCTTCGTGGCTGCCGACGGCCGCGCAGCACTGAGTCCGGGTGTCTCAAGAGAGCGGCTCCCCAGGATTGCCAAGGCAGCGAGTGTGGTCCCTGGCCCCGGCTCCTCGCAGGTCGAGACCGGTGGCAGCGTCTAGATTGGCCAGGGACAGGTCCTAGGCCCTCCTGCCTCCACAGCAGATAGGTCCCAGAGTCCAGGGATAAAAGCAAGGAACACACCGCCGCTGGAGTATCTAGCTGCAGTGCTGGCCGCCCGTGTCTGGAACCGAAGAAATAAAAGCAATCCCAAGAATTAAGGAGGAAAGAGAAATCAGGCAGAGGCTGATTTACGGGAAATAAAGATCATTAAGATTAGTAGCTGCCCACAGCAAACGCTCGGCTATGATTCAGCCTATTAATGCCTATTTTCTTTAAGTGTTTAATCATTAATTCAGCAAGTTTGGTCCTTAGCGAGTTTAACCACCGGCCCTGGTGCGCGTCCCGACTTGCTTCCGCGGCTAGCCATGCTCCGAGCGCGCAGCCACGCAGAACGTTCCCGAGACTCAGGATAAGCCGCACCGTGCAAGCATCAGGGAAACACCATCGGCTGTTTGTGTCCCAAATTCTGTGTCCCCGCTGTCCGTTTCCTTTCCAGCTTGCGTACACCACTTCAGAGGAACAGTCTTGGGGGCTGGGGGTACAACGGGAGGTCGTTTCCCACGGCCTGAGTTCCTGACAGCAGGAGCTGTCTCAGGCGCTTAGGTGCCGGCAGGACCCTCTCACGCAAGGACTGTGTTTGAGAACAAAGTTCGTACAGACATTGGTAGGGACAGATTCTGAGATTAGGACGCTAAGAAGGAAGAGGCAAATCATTCCCAAATACCTGAAGTGTGTGGTTATGCCCCGGAATGGAAATCGGGATTGGGCGCTAGGAAAAGCCAGAATTTGGGCTAACTGTGGAAGGGTGGCGGGCACATCGCGATCCGGCCTTTTGGCCCTTTCTGGCAAAGAAAACCGTTGTATGAACAGCATTTAAACACACACACACACACACACACACACACACACACACACACACACACACCACAACATTACTACCCACGTTTATTATTTGGGTAACGGAGTGTGCTAAATTCATTTGTAGTTTGGGGTCGGAGTGAGGCAGTCAAGTTCGCAACCTTGGCGCAAATGCCCCACCCCGGGAGCGCACCGGTGCGGCGCGGGCTTGGGAGCTGTGGGCTGGGCTGAGAGGGGACTTGGTGCTCTGAGAAAATGGCCCAGCGGGAACAAGTGAGGCTCGGTGGTCGTCGGGAAGCGCGTGCTCTGGGGCCCAGAGCCTCGGGATTCTGGACGAGGATGTCTCTGCTTTGTGGCAAGAGGTGTGGACATAGCTGCTTACACGGTTGCGGGGGGCGGGAGGGGGCCGGAGCGGTGCCCCCTTTAGCCGGACTGGCTCTAAGCGGGGACAGAAGGACGATGCGACTTGGAAAAGTGACGGCTGGACTCTAGAGCCGCCGGAGAAGCCGGAGCGCGCCGGCCGTCCTGCGCGTGCACACACGCGCGTGCGCGCGCACACACCCTTACACACACCTGGAGCTGGGGGAGGGAGGGACAGGAGAACCGAAGCGAGTGTCTTAAAATAAAGAGCTAGCCTCGACTCTCCGATCGATCGGTGGGAAGCCGCGAGCCAGAGCGGTGGGACCCGGGCAGGTCAGCACCCCGGCCGCACGGGCGCGCAGGGGCGGGGTAGCGGCCGACGCCCCTCGGCTCGCGCTCCGCACCTGGCCCTGCAGGAAGTGCGCGCTGATTGACAGCTGCGGTGTCCCAAAAAGGCTGTAGTCAAAGATGCTGCTCGGCGGGTGGGTGTAGACGCAGCAGGCGCGCCCGCCCGTGCCCTCTCTGCTTCGCGCGCCTCCCCGGTCCCCGCCGCCCCTCTGGCCGCCAAGGAACGGGGCTCAGGCCCCAGCCTGCGAGCCACCTCCTGCGGTCCCGGACGGCTAGGCGCTCGCAGCGCTCAGGTCGCCAGGCTCTGGTCCCGGCTCACCATGCACTGCCACGCGGAACTGAGGCTGAGCTCACCCGGCCAGCTCAAAGCAGCCAGGCGGCGCTACAAGACTTTCATGATCGATGAGATCCTCTCCAAGGAGACCTGCGACTACTTTGAGAAACTTTCCCTCTACTCTGTGTGCCCATCGCTGGTGGTGCGACCCAAGCCCCTGCACTCTTGTACCGGTAAGACAATCACTGGGAGACACAGTGGGCTGTTGTACTTTTGCCCTTGTGCGGTCGCCTCTGCTTTCCAACCGGATAGCCAGAGGGACCAAGGGATTCTTTTCCTGAGTCTGAGAACAGACTCGCCAGCGGTGGACATTCAAAAGCGTTTGCAACCGGGGCTGGGCAGGTACCGCTCCCTGGATGGGACATAAGATGAAACCAAGTGGCCCTTGGAGTGGGACGCCAATGTCACTTAACTGTCCCGGCTTCTTGGAGAAAACTCCCTGCTCCCTGGCACTATGGGGGTTGGGGGGTAGTAAGAAACTTAATTTGAACAGATTCAGTGCCTAGTGGTTTCACGCTGTGAGTTTGTCGGTTTCAACTTGAATTTGGTGGTCTCATCTTCCACCTAGAGTTAGATTGCCCAGCCTCTTTTGTAATTTTACAGGTAAACCGGTTTCCTGAACTTCAAAATAAACCAGTGAATACATCAAACTTTACTTAAAATGATTGCCCTCGGGAAAGTAGTTTTGGACTACCCTGAGTTTTGACCCAATCTGAGAGGATCAACCCCCCTGTTTGTCTTAAGTGACTAAAACCAGCACTAGTAACAGAAAGGAAAAAATCACCCTTAAATCTGGTTTCCTTGGTTGCAGCAGAAGTGGTTATTGGCGGTCCACAAAAACTAGACCAAAAGGAAGGAGGCAGAGAATTTAGTAATTACATTTTAAAAGTAGATACGTAGAAAATCGATGCAAAGACATTTAGAACAGAGCTTACATGAAGAGAAGCTCCCGGATTCAAAGTTCCCTGACATGATGGGGGTCGGGCTACAAAAAACTTAGGTGTAGCTAAAAACAGTTGAAGAAAATATTTTCAAAGAAGTTCTTGAGCGTGCTTTCCGTTAAAAGCAAACATTTGGTGCTTTGGGCCTTTGATTCTGTTTGCTGTATGGCCTCCATGAAGTTCAGGAAATGATACTTTGAAGAATGGAAGTGTGTACTCACTGTGGTGGATCTCAAAGACTTCTTCTCGGAACTTTTGGGATAAAAAGCTACTAAGTGTAACACTTGGAATCCTATTTCTCCCTTGGCTCTATTCACAGTCCTGCTAAGCCAGTCACTATCTAAATAACAAATATGGGGAGAGGTTTTGTTTTGTTTTGTTTTGTTTTCCAAAATCAAGTTACTCCTACATTTGTTTGGCCATAAAATGGATATTACACTTCCTGTCTGCAGGGTGGTTTTAGACCTGATATCCTATACCAAGGCTTGTAATACTGATTTTTACACACAAGGAAATAAACAAGATATACATTAAAGAGATTTGAGAAACAAGATAGGTACCCACGCTGCTGGCATTTCGTCCGCTATAGGCAGAGTCTCCAATGAGTCCTCTGTGAGTGTGTTGGACTGGGAGAAATAGGCTAAATCTACTTTTTGGGAACATTTATTTGTTGCCACAATACAAATCCCAATGAGGGACCCCCCCCCCCCGGAACAATTTTCAATGTGCACCGTTGTTCAGTCGATACCGAGAAGATTGGCTTCTGGAATGCAAGTTCAGTTCCTGAGGAGCCAGGGCCTGGTTAGTACCTACTGACTCTCAGGGGCTTTGCTGTAATTCTAAGGCCACTTTCCATGGCTTGTGGGAGTCACAGAATTGGGTCATGCAAGAAAACATGCTGTAAAAAAGAGGGGGGAAAGGCCCAGAAAGTTGTCATGCAGTCAGTCTGGGCTAGTTCCATGATTTATGGAACCTTGTGTGGGAAATAAAGCACACACACTGCAATGACTCAAAGGCAGGCTTGTGAGTGTTAAAGGTGAGTTGACATGGTCGCAGGCTTGTCCTGTGTTCCTAGAAGTTCTTGGTTGCAGCAAAAGTGGTTATTGGCGGTGTGGCTTTTTTTTTTTTTTTTTGGCTTTATTTTTCCATTCTTCCCTTGGACGGTTTCTTTCAAAATGTGCTTGATTTGCTCTAGTTGAGACTTAAAATATAGAAAGTAGGATTTGTTAGTGGAATTAAACTCATAAAAACCTGGCTACAATGGCTGATACTTCCAGATCGTAAGCCTTCAGTGGGTTTAGCGTTACAGAGAAAGCCTTACGTGGATGAGATCATAGGAAGCCCATTAGAGACCTCTCCGGGGTCTCATTGCTTTCAAAGCTTTCTTTCACTTTTTAACTGTCCAAGGCAGGGTCAAAAATTTTTTTAGCTAGCATAGCTACAATCTTTTAAAAATTAATTAAAAATTTAAAAAAAAATGTAAGTTGCCGGTATCTAGAGCGAAACAGTAATATATTTTTCTGACTAGAGACAGGTGTTCAGCATGTGTGGCAGAAGCACTGTATGAGAAATTGAAAACAAGTGAAAAAATTTCACTGGAATTAAAGTTACCAAATTTCCCCCTTTTTTTTTTCAAGTTTGCACACTTCCACCAGCTTAAGTAACTGTGACAGAAGTGAGCTTGGTCAGGCAAAATACTGAAAATTAAGACTAAAATTTTCTCCACAATTTACTTCATGATTGACCAGCATGTTCAATAAGCACACGGGGATAAGGGCGGAACAAAAGCCACATTTAGAAGACTTCCACCTAATTAAGCAGTCCTTGTTGCTAGATTTAGTAATCCAAGTGGCAATGCATGATATCAAATCTCCCCAGGCAGGAGAGTGTGTATTTAAGTAAACAGAGGAATGGAAATCTTTTTCATTAGTCAGATAATCACCTGGCAGTAATTCATTACTAAAAATTCTCCCCTTGATGGGATACTCATCATCAGAAAAGTATTGTTCATTTTAACAGGCCTTTATTGACAATACAACAGTTTTACTCTTACGGAGTGGTTTCTGAATGTTTTTATTTCCCAGTAGTTTCTCCTAAATCACCTTAATAGATACTGAGAAGGAGAATCCCTTTTAAGCCAAACTAAAGGAAAGTTTATCATTAAATTCAAAACAAAAACAAAACCCAACCACTTAAAGACAGCCTCCATTTATACAGTTTGCTGCTCACATTCTCAGCGAGGTTTAGAATTTTTCTTTATTGAGTATTTGCCTCATAAGCCTTATCTTTAAATCTGATAACAGCGATCCTCAAACCGAATCAAAACAGATTGCCAGTTGGATGTCAGAAATCATGTCTTCAATATTAGGATGGTGTTAGTGACTGAAAGTTTACCCAAACGATGCACACTTTATGATTTTATAAACACAGCTCGGCTTTTGGGGTGTGCTGATGTTGTCTGTTTTGGGTCATCAGTAACTCCTTCAAGTGGGAACAGGAGAAACCAGAACCCCTCAAAAAGAGGGAAAGTCATTGAATAAAACTGGCTCCTCACAATAGGCTGGATGGCAAAGCCGTGGGCACTTTAATGTTTGGAAACTTTTATATTTAAATCTTTGAGAAGCAGTCAGAGTTTCTAAATTTGAGGAGTGTTCAGAGGAAACAGGTAACTTGGTCCACAATCAGAAGCATGCAACAGTTTACCCTAAGGGTTTTTCTGTGAGATTATTGATAAACAAACCCACAGTATTATAATGTATTGTTTTTCTTAGAGTGATTTTACATTTCTGCATGCTCATCTGCAGGGAGAGAATACAGATATTTGTACACTTGATAACCTTTGACTTTTCTTTATTCTAGTAGAATCTGTATAGTCTGGCTCCTTTTCCTTCTTGGGCAGGATGGTTTTACTGAATCTATCTGCAGCGTCAGTCCTTTAGGTCTAGCCATGGCTTTGGAGCTGGCAGGGGCCTGGAGGTTAGTCTTCCCAAGTGGAAGATCTATGTCTGTCTGTCTGTCTTCCTGTCTATCTGCCTATTGCTGTGACAGCACCTCATTCATGTTTTGACATAGTTCAATCTACTTTTTATACCACGGTTCTTTTCAGGATTCTCAGAAATCAAGAAGACAGTTGTATCTTGGTTACACACCCTGGATCAACTCCCTAGGTGCAAGTCACACCCAGGGGACAGTCAACCAATTAAAAAGGGTATTTGGGACAGGGTGATTATCTTAGGAGGTGGCACTGAGAACATTTTATCCTCTGGTGGGTCTGTGAGAAACGAGTTCTTTGGGGTGGTGTCCTTGGGCACGTTTATCAAAAAGACTGGGTGTCATAGCAGTGTAAAGTCAAACGTGGCCCAGACATGCATGTCTCTGTTGCCGCTGCAGAGAGAGCCCAAGTACTTCATGTAGCTGGCTCTACTGATTCCCCCAAATCTCACTTTTTTATTTGGAGACCAAATCCCGTAGCATATTGGGAACTTGAGAATCGGGCCCTGGAATGTTAATGGAGAAACATAAATCAGGGTCTGGGAAAACGGTGGTCATTATCAATGCTGCCAGAGGCAAGCAGGGTTTTATTAGTGGTTATTTCCACTGCGCTCTCCTGTTCCCATTTGAAGGGTGAACTCGTTGAGGGATACCCAGCTTCACCAGGGACTTTCTCAGAGTCAGGGTATATTGGGAGAGGAGCTGGTGACTTACCACCTCTAGGTTTTACAATTCTCTTCTTACATTGTGGTGTGAGGGTTTCCTCAGGAATTGGCTTTGAGGGCGTATGAATTGTTTACGAGTGCAGTCTCTGCTGCTGCCGATTCTAATCGCAGATGGAAAAAGGATTAGTAACTTTGCTCAGAGTTAAAATTCCTTCATCAATGTCTGCGGTCCTTGACATCATTGAATTTGATAATTTAATTAAACAAATATTTATATTTGCTTGGAATATATATGCCCATTTATAAGGCCAATGTCTTACAAATATGCGGGCCATTTATTCTTTGGGATGGAAGACTGAATTTGTAATGCAAGCATAGACAGTATAAAGATAATTCTAGCACATTGCAGGTTTCCCAGCTGTCTATATGAGAAGCAGCGAGAGCTGAAAATAATTGTTTAAATTGTAAAGTGAGATTAGAAAGAAAAGAGGAGGAAATAGAGAAAAGAGAAAGAGAGTATTTCTGTTAAATCTTGAGGGTATTCAGGCTCAGCCCTGTACCACAGGATATCTTAGAGCATTTTGTTGTTTGGAAAATAAAGGTGGCTTCTGAAATCACTGTCCACAGAAAATAAACAGCTAACTTCAATTCTACCCAGATTGACGCTAGACCATGAGTGCCCTGGAGCCTGGTACGGCCCATCATTTACCATTCATGGCAGGGGTAAGGGGCTGAGGAAATGTCATTTCCATGGTATTTGGAGAGTTCCTCTCACTCGGTGCTTGGGAGAGCTGCAGGAGCAGGAACAGATGTAAACTGAGGCAGCTCAGACGGCTCAAGGCTCCAGCTTCACTCATTTCTACTTGGCCTGTGGCCTTAGGTGGGGTGGTGGAGTCAGCTCTCCCATTGTTGCCCTTTGTCCTGTCATGGAGTAAAATTTGCAGTTTCATGGCTGAGCCAGTTGACCAACTCTTGCCTGGAATATGGTTGAACGGTTGCAAGGATTTGGAGGCTAGGAGACGCATGCGTCTTCTCTTATAGGAAGCACTTGCTTACCACTTCGCTTGGGTGGAGCAGCTGTTTTTAGAGTGTCTCTCAAGATGAGCTCACAGCTGGATTAGCCAGCATCCTCCTTTCTGCCCATGAAGTTGCTAAAACCACAGGTGCTTATAGAATGTTCACGAGGCATCCTGCTACAAGGGTCTCCTGGAGGCAACAGGACAGGAAGAAAAGGGGACCCACACATCAGTGTCTACTGCTTCAGCTCTTGGAGAGCTGCAAATGGTGTCTCTCCACAGTAGGTGTAGCAGATACAGAATCAGCATTAGGGCTCGTTAGGACTCTGATTAGGACCTTGCACCAACTTAATGGCATTACAAAATAAATACTCTGTGGGAAAGTGTTCATTTATTGTTATTATTTTTTCAAAACAGAATGTCTTTGTAAACTCTCAGGATTTAATTTATTTTTACTGCAATTTAATAATAGTTAGAAAGAAACGTCTTGTTAAAATAAGTGCTCTAAATAAAAACACAGTTACTTTTCCATTACAGTGTCTAATTACTCATCCTTGCAAGAGCATTTTATATGACAGTTTAAGTTCTTGAACGTGGAAACTTGGCACCGGTGTGAGGAGGAAAGTCTTGCACCTAGATGGTCTCAGAAGTCTGTCTAATTATATTCTGGCTGCAGCTGAGTCTTGAGTCAACCCTGGAAAGGAGTGGGGACCCGAGTGTGGTTACTGAGGAGTTTCTGGTGTCTGAGTCCCGTTGAAATTGATTACCTGGAACAGTCATCACAAACTGTAGCTGATATGAAAGCACATCTGAGAAGGTCCCTGCCAGTCACCGGAAGGTGCTGATGTCAGGACGACTCGATAGGTCTGGCCTGCAGCTGCGTATATTTCCTGACTCCCGCCGGCTAAGGGCACAAAGGCAACCACAGGCCGTCCACCAAGAAAAGGCCAGATGCAAGAGGAAAAAATCTGGAGATGATTGATCATAGGACATTAAATATGTCACAAGTCTAGGCATATCTTACATATTTCATTTTTTTTTGGACTAGGCCTCGTTATGTATTCTATATTAGGTTGGATCTACAGATGTGTAGTCTAAGCCCACATCAAATTTGAAATGTTACTGCCTCAGCCCTCTGTGTGGGGGAAGGTAGATGTATACTGTTATGCCTGCTCAGTGTACTTTGCTTCTTTGAGACAGGGTCTTACTATGTAGTCCTGGCTAGGCTGGAACTCCATTTGTAGACCAGGCTGACCTTAAACTCATAGGAATCTGCCTGCCTCTGCCTCCAGAGTGCTGGGATTAAAGGTGTGTGCCACCACTCCCAGATTCAATCTACTTTTGATTATTACTTTTTACAACACATGACTTAGTTCTTTGATAAATGCTGTGATTGCCTTTTCTATTTAGATATTCAAAATTGTATAGCCCTTGGGAGAAATGGAATCGACTTGGGACTATGGAAATTTACAAAGGCTTGCTGTATTTCCACTCCAGGAAATACTCGGGCACGGCACGTCCCTGTCAGCCTCCCCCCACCTGTTCTTCAGGGCCTCCTTCACTCTGTGACATAACAATCGCTGAGATTCAAGCTAATGATCCTGTCACAAACAAGGAGGCAGTCACCCATGGACTGAGGTTTAGTTTACATAATACCTTGCGTTGCTGACTTGCACTTTTCCTGAATGGACACTAGAAACAGTATGGCTTCTTATCTTGGGGAACTAGCTTGATTGGGCAAGAGGGGTTGCAAAGACTCTCTGAGTCTTGCAGTCATCATCCAGAGAAGCCTATCAACTTGGGAGAAATGACAGAACCACTTTATGGTCAATGTCCTTATTCACAGGCATAAGTACAATGCAAGTATGTGTCAGTTTTCTCCTTCCGCCATGTTCTCCTTCCGCCATGTGGATCCAGGTGATGAAACTCGTCAGGTTTGGCGGCAAGCATCTTTACTCACTAAGTCATTCAGCTGGCCCAGTAGTACTTCTCTCTCTCTCTCTCTCTCTCTCTCTCTCTCTCTCTCTCTCTGTGTGTGTGTGTGTGTGTGTGTGTGTGTGTGTGATATGTTATAGCACTGGAATAATGTTTCTTAAACCATAATCAGCGCTAGAACATCCCTGAGAGGGGCCACTATTATCTCCACTTGCTAGTGAGGAACTTGAGAACTTAAGTCACATTAGCCGTGGTGCAGTGAGACCATTCACGGAAGTGAAGGATTCGATGGCCAGTGAAGGGCAGATGGCAGCTGACAGTGCTGTCTCACAGACACTGGGTAGGCAAAGCAGAGGAACTGGTCATCTCTGTTAAGAATGGAGCTACAGAGAAATAGCCCTTCTCAAACCCCAGGTGCCAATGGTTAGAGAGTTGTTTAGTCCGCTGACTTTGGGAGGATTTTCAGACTTTATTATTTCGGAGGTGGGGTCAAATCTGGGGCTTTGTGCAGGCTGAGCTGGGACTCCTGTTTGGGTTAGATCACTGTGGAGAAGAGCCACTGCCACTCCTGGCAGTGCTGCAGATGTGAGCACTCTGCAACGCAGTGCCTTGAGGAGTCGTCGTAGATGTGCAACAGGACACAGATAAGAACGTTGCTCATTTCTGTGTCTTTTAGATTAGGGAAAATTAAAAGTAAACAAACAACCTAACCAGCCTTTCAGGGAATAAAATAACATGTGCTGTAATTGTGCAATAAACTTTATGTAGTAATTAAAAATAAATGAAGTAAATGTGCTTGTGTCAACACGGATCATTCTCAGAAATAAAAAGACTGGGGATGAACAAGCTGTAGATTGACCTGTGCCGTCTGATGCTCTTTATGGAGGGAATGAAAACATTCTGGCTGCTGCAGGGTGCTAGCAGGCATGAGTGGAAGTGGCGAGAGTTAGCTCCACAGTGTTATTTTCCTCTGTAATTATTTATCATTAAAAAGGACCTATGGCAGCGACTCAGTCTAAGCGTTACAAATCTGTCACTCGCTTGTGGGTTCACAGATGTTCATCGTATTATTCTTTGCACTTGTCTGTACAGTTGAAACTTTTCATAACATAAACATTGGAAAGCGATAGGCTAAGGGACCACACATGTCCACGAAACTCGCAATCTTGTGGAACTTTTGATGGTGTTCTCAATAGCTTTTCCATCTTGAGACAAAAGCTTGTCGGCATTTTCGCAGTGGGGGTGCAAGGTCACGTAACAGCCACCGCGGCTTCTGAAGCTCGGTTTGGGGTCCTCCCCACCTCCCCAGCCTGGTTGACAGTATTATTTCTCTCTCTACAGTAACTGCCCTACCCCTACCAATGCTTTGTCACTCTGAGTTCCCAAAGGAATCATTACAAGTCTTAATTGTTGCTCCTTGCTAATATGTATCAACGATTATACAAGTCTGAATTATTAGAATTTCTTATTCCTAACAATGCTTAAAGTCATAACAAACTCCTTTGCTTTGTGTCTTAATTTTATAAATATTTGCTGATATGGTGATATGCTGCCTTTGGCTTTTGGCCAGTGGCTCATTGGTTCTCATATTTTACTTTTCAAAAAAATTGTCCAGGACGGTTGAGATTATCAAAGAATGTAAATGTTAAATGGTAGTGTCTTCAGCAAGGGGTGGTAATGTTATTGGCACATCGTGTAAGTTTCCTTTATGTTTTGTAACCATTTAAAATTTTAACTTAAAACTGTTCTGTGTGTGGTGTCAGGGATTGTTGGGAAGGATGAAGGTAACCATGGTGATCTCCAGAGAGATGTCTGTTACCAGTAATAAGCGGCCATCGTGTTGTTTGGAGGTGCTAATCTCAATGACATTATTCTGTAATGACAAGTTTAGTGGCAGCTGGTTTATTCCGCTATCTTAACAGTCCAGACATTTTAATTACCATTGCATGGTAGGTCTAATTTAGAAATACTGCTTTTAGACATTTTGGCAAAAATAAAGTCCTTTGTGAGCTCTGCCCTCCTTTAAGTGAAGTAGTTGGCACAATTGAATTGACCAAAGCATCCCCCCTCCCCATTACCCCCAGACTATTTCTTTATGCCCAAGCAAATATATGAGCAAAGATACTTCTAATACCTCACAACATTTCAAGAAGGGTGAGAACAGTTCAATAAGATGTTAAGGTGTTGGCAGGGGGCATCACTCTTACATAAATAAAATAAGTTGTTACAATTGTTCTAGTTATTATTATTAGTCACCTACTGTAGTTAATAAATTAAGCTCTGTGATAAATATGCACAAATGGAAAGAAGCCAGTGTAACATGCCGGGGTTGGTTCTAGAACACTTCCATCTATCCCTGGCAGATGCAGAAACACATCTTTGGATAAAGATAAGGAGGATGACTAAATTTCAAAGAGCTTCCAGGTAGCCATGTTTAAGTCTATGAGAAAAATGTAGGGGACATCATTCTGCAAGTCACCAAGGTCTGCGTACTGGCATCACATCTGATAGATCTGATTTTGATTCTTCATGTGGAAACTACCTGGGACAGGGGCTGGTGGGGTGGGTGGCTCAGTGGTTAAGAGGACCAGAATTCAGCACTCACATCCAGAGGATCTGATGCCCTCTTCCTTCCCCCTTAGCCCCCCTCCACCCCACATATATACATGTAAATGGGAAATAAAGCAGGTACCACTGAGCGGGGCATGGTGATGAGTTCCCTCAATCTCAACTTAGGCACATAAATTTCTGTGAGTTTCAGGCCAGCCTGGTCTACACAGCAAGACTTAGTCAAGACTACACTGTCTCAAAAGCCAAATCATCAAACAAACAAAAGTTAAAATGTAGGACATTCAAGGTTTCACTGAGGGAGAGAAAAGGAACTTTATCCAAGTTACTTCCTTTCCATGATTAAAATATTTTATTGAAAAACTTGGTATGTTACCTCCGAAGAGATTTTATTTGGAGTGTTGTTAATTTTGTTACTCCTGGCTATCATGGTAACCCATGAACGCTCTTGGCTCATTAGGCAGCTGCTGCTACTACAAGTTCCCTTTCCAAGTTTTCTGTTCAGATCATAGCATGACCCTGTCAGAGGACTAGCTATGTCCTTTTTCTTTTAAACTGGAATGTTCTGCTTTTGATGCTTGGTACAATTAGCCTAAACAGAATGTGTTTTGCTGTTTAGGATGTTGGAAAAATAAAAGGCGGCTGGGTGCCAGGCTCGAGCTAAGAACTTGTAGGACATAAGGGCAATTAAACTAAATGGAGACTCTGTATGAAGTAGTTCCCATTACCACTGTTTAAGGAAAATGACCGGTAAGTGGCAGAGTTGAGATTGAACCATGCGTCTGTCTCTTTCAATGTAAAGTTACATTCATGTGATTGTTAGGCATGTAAATTAGAGTTCAAATTTTTCTTGTAATTGAGGTTTTCAATGATTACAGAAAACTTCCACGAAGTTATGGGGTTTGAGGTGGGAAATAGCATATCTGATCATCGGGAGGTTTCGGATCTGTTGTCATCTGCTTCTGTGACTCACTTGTTGCTGGGTGACAGTTGCTGAGTCTCTCCTGGGCATCACTGAACTTGGGATTCATTGAGTAAAGCTGTTCACAGAATATCCAAGGATGGAATCTGTATCCCCTCATTGCTATCAACTGGATAGACAATGCTTAACAATTCGGATCCAGTCTCCTCTTATTCCCATTTTAATTGACACATGGGTGATGATAATGGTGTGATAATTCAAAATGCCACACAGTGTCTGATGATCCAAACCTGTAGTTACCATTTTCATGTTGTTGAACACGTCTCACTTGTCGGTGTTTTGAGCTCCAGTTAGCCACCTACAGCATATGTTATAGGTTATTGTAAACAACAGCTCCCCACTGTGCTATAGAATAAAAGTGCTTAACCTTCTATCTAACCAGGTTTTTTGATACTCATTGTCCATTCCCCCTTTATCTATCTTTCTATCTTTCTATCTATCTATCTATCTATCTATCTATCTATCTATCTATCTATTAGTTTCCAATCAACTCACATAATTTGTCTTTCTTCACCTGGATTATTTTACTTCATATTTTGCTCTTTGGTTCCATTCACTTTGCTATAAATGACAAGATTTGATTAAAGAATAGTCACAAATTTTGATTTTTTAAAATTAATCAATATTAATTAATTCACTTTATATACCAATATTGGTATCCCCTCTCCTTCAAGTAGTCCTCGCATGGATTCTCCCCACGTTTTTAAAAATAAATTATTTTATTTTATGAGGCTGTAGTGTTTTGGTATGAGGGTATCAGATCCTCTGGGAGTGGAATTACAGATGGTTGAAAGCTGCCATGTGGGTACTAGGAATTAAATCCAGGTATTCTGGAGGAGCAGCTAGTGCTCTTAACCACTAAGCCATCTCCATCCTAGCAATCTTTGTTTTTAAAAGATTTCTTGGACATTGAGGCTTAGGAATCACTGGATTAGGGATAACTGCTTTAGGATAAGATAGGTGTAACTTATATACCTACAGGTACATGAAACCATTTAGTGGAGGCTTGCTGTGTAGAGGTTTTGAGTTATACGGTCCTGGGTTTCTCTGTATTTTATTGTCTGTGTGACCTTAGGCAAACCACTTTAACCTCTTTGGCACTCAGTTTCCTCATCTATAAAATGGAGATAATGACTGCACAATAAGGTCAGTCGGTTAAATGAGATAGTGTTTATAAAGCTATTAAGCCTAGTTCCTGGAAACAAAGCACCCAGTAATTGATAGCTCCTATTAAAAATAATTATCTTATAAAAAGAATGTCTTTTCAGTTGATTGAGGCACAGCCCTTTAGGGAAAGATTACAATTATTTGTGAATTAAACTCAAGCAAAATTAGCTCTATCTCTCTCAAAACAAAACAAACAAAAAAACAAAAAACAACCCACTTTCCTCTAGGCATCCTCTGGATTACGTCACTGTGTAGGATGCCTTTTAAGGCAACGTGGGTGGTCTGTGAGTTGTTTGAGCTCAGGTCCTCTGGCTAGGTCTGCTTCACTCCTCCCACCATTCTGTTCTGCAATGGGAACTGGAGTTTTATAAATTTAAATGAATGGTACAAGCAGGTCAACGCTGTAGCCTCACAAAATGATCTTTGTTGCCTTTTCTTCCATATGAGTTTCGTGGGATTTAATTACCCATAGGAGACAGTTCTTCATGAAGGTGTTAGAAACTCCAGAACTGAATTAGAAAAATAGAAGAAGTTCTCAAGGAGTCTGATTTCTTTTCTCCCATCAGAGTAGGGTTTCGCCATCGTCTTTTAGAGGAGGGTAAGGGTTTATGTTCTTTTGTTTCAGAGTACCAAGGAGGGACTCATAGACAGAGACCTATTTTTGGTAACTAGATAATATGGAAGAAAGTAGCAGTTTGAGGGTGAACCACTTCCTGATTTACTTCTGGGTCTGTGATTTGGGGTGCATTCTGTATGAAGCCCCATCTTATAACTTTGAATTGTTGGAGAATGCTTTGGAAGGACTGCCTAAGTAAGAGTTGTGCCTGGGTCTCTCTTGAATTGTATCGCAGAGGATTACTAGTATCTTGAAACGTCTTTCATGTCGGCTGGCCATACTTTATTTGGTGATTCTCTATGGTGTGAGAAAAATCCCCCAACAATCCATTCTAACTCCCATGGCACAAAGGAGACCCTATCTCTGCACAGGGCAGCGTATCTGTCCAACTGTTCAAATGTTGAGTCCTATAAGCAAGATCCAGCATCTTTTCCATGTTCCTGGTGGCAGGGGCTGACAGGAGGAAGCAAGAGTATGACATGGTGTGTCATCGTGGCAAGTTTGGATGGAGTTTCTGTGGAGAATGGTCGAATCTCTGAAGGTTCTTCAGCCGCAGTCTGCCTTTTGACACTGAGACAAGATTCAATTGAACTGATGGATATTCATCAGCTTGTAGTTGTGGATCCACATGTGTGTGCATGCTCCTGTGTGTGTGTGTGTGTGTGTGTTCTCATGGGAGGACAGTAGGCAGGAACAGGGTGATGGGTAGAAAGGGAATGCTAACCAATGCAAAAAGTCAGTCTTGAAAGAAGTCAGGGGATTGCAGCAAGATCCTGAGATGCTTGCCCAGCACCTGCTGTCGTCAGAAGACAAATGCTAAAAGGAAGACTGCAATCCTGTGCATTTGGAGACAGCCCTGCGAATACGTGCTCCTTTCAGAGGCGTTCCTGCTAGCTCACAGCAGCCACTGACTTAGGATGGGGCAATAGCCTGCCCAGCCACACATGTAGCCTAATTATCGAACACATTAATGATGTGTTAAAAAGTGTCATCATCCTGGACCACGGAAGATCCTTATGCCTGTATTCTAACACGGCCGCGGTATTTGCGTGGCCGCGGTATTCAAGTCGTGCAGTGCCACACAGGAAAACTCTGTACCCGATGAAAAGCAACAGTGTGCATGCAGAGATCAAGGTGGAAATCCCCCTCAAACCACCTTTCTTTCTGGGTTGGGATTGAAGCTCAGCGGCAGACTGCTTGCCTTGCATCTGTGAAGTCCTGGGTCTGTCTGTAGCCCTGCATACAAAAATATGCAAACCAAAATAAACCATTCCTCCCACCCCCCCAAGCCTGTTTTCTGTGGACCTTCCCTAACTATAATGTTTGAACACTTTACATTCTATCATTGATAAAACAAGCCCCACCTTCCCATTGTGTTAGGAAGGAATGACTGATTAAGGAATATTAATTTAGCTCTGAAAGGATAAAAACATACTAAGCATATGGGAAGCTCAGTGCTCCTTGGAATGACATACATGGCTGTGTTCTGTATGCAAGTGGGTGTAAGGGCTGGCCAAATCTGGTTCACTGTCTATTTTTTGATATTGTGAGCTAACAATAGCTTTTACATTTATAAATAGTCAATAGAGATGGCAATGGGGTATTTCATGATCTGTGACCCTTCTATGAAATTTAACTAGTGCCCATGCAAAAAAAAAAAAAATCACTGGAGCTTAACCATGCACAGTGCACTCTGGTTTCTGTATCATGTGTGGCATCTCTTGTGATGATCAGCAGAGGCAGGTGGATATAATAGAGACAGTGTGGCTCATGAAAGCCATACGTATTTATTTTCCAGAAAGTTTTGCCAACCCTTGACACAGGCTATTAGAACTAGTTGTGAAATAAAGTGGTTATTGATCCAAACATCTGACGTCATCCCAAGCCACACAAATACCTCTTTTGATCCGTCACGGGCCCCAGTGCTTCTGTCATACATTGGCATGTGAGGGTCAGTCTGAAGGTGACAGTTTACTGGGTATCTTATCAAGGATTCTTAAAACTGAGATCAGGCTTGGGCTCTTAGGAGGACTTCCCAAAATATTCTAGAACAATTCTAGAGAGAGCAATAAAAAAATACAAGCTGGGAAATGGTGGTATACACCTTTAATCCCAGTTCTTGGGAGGCAGAGGCAGGGGGATCTCTGTGAGTTTGAGGGCAGCCTGGTTTTCAGAGCTTGTTCCAGGACAACCAGGGCTACAGACACGCACACACACACACACACACACACACACCTTCCAGTCTTGAATTCTCCACTCTCCCAATACTTACAATAAAGTGGTTAAGTTTCAACCACAATAAAGTGGTTGAAATTGAATAAATTAATTTTAGGCTTCTTCCTTTGCTGTTTCAACCCCCACTGTTTTTCCTAGAGGGAATTTGAGGGTGACAAGTGAAGACAGGCTGGAGTATTAACGTGACTGATGGCTTCAGAGAGATTTGGTGATGGTTCATATGCTTCTTAATTGCTTTGAACTTGTCATCTATCCCTAGAAATAATATTAAATACAAATAAAAGGTATGTAGTCAGTCACCACAGCCCTGGCTGGAAAGAGAATGCAGGACAGGCTGAGGCAGTTGTCTGTGGTCCTGCAACTTGCTGTGGAATGGATGCTGCTGTCTCTCTATGCTTGTAAGTTCCCAAATGCCCAGGACAGGAGCTCCTAACGTTTTTCGGGAAGGACAAAGCATGATCCTCTAGCTCTTCTGGGTCTCCCCTGCTTGTTCACTCACGATGAGACATCCTTTGAGCAAAACCCTTTAGGGAACAGGATGTGTGAAAGCTGATTTTCTATATGTGCCGTAGCCTTATAGGGTTAACCTAGATGCTAGGCTGAGAAGCTTCAGATTTAGTCCTTACCATTAAACAGGTGCTGGGGAGTCATAGGGCCTATTCATTGCACAGGAGTAAATTATAGATTTCGGTGGGTAAATTAAGTACAGATTTTCTTAGTCACGCTAAGGTGAAGTTCATAAAATAAGAATACTGACAAGCATGCATCACAGCAGACACTTGTATATGCTTACCTGGATGTTTTATATGAGCTTATGTAATTCTTCCCATCTGGAAGGAATGGGGTGGGAGAGAAGATGAGGTAATGCTCCAGGCTGGACGGGGATACCTGCGCTGGGGACAGTCTCAGGTTTCTGCCATGCTAAGATGGGAACGAAAACAAAACCCAGACCTGTATGAGTAAAGGGACAGAAGACAAATTCAAACCTTACCACAAAGAGGGGGCACTGCTGCCCAATTTAGACCTTGGTCATCTGATAAATTTATTTTTAAAAGTATAATGCTGTGCAGAAAATAGAGGATCCTCAGCAAGACATTATATTTTGAAATTTTCTGTGTTTGAAAGGCACATTTTATTCATTTGTGTATGTGTGTGCATATAAGTGTGACTTACGGGTGTGTGTACGAGTATGTGCTCTCTTCAGTAGTGCTATAGCGATGGTGTGAGGCCAGAGGATAGCTAGTTCTCTCTTTCTCTAGTGTAGATGCTAGGGATTGAATTCCTGCTGTGAGGCACCTTTTCCTACTGAGATATCTTGGAGACCTTTCTGCTTCCAATTAAATTGTTACTGATTTGATGTGTATTAGCTGATTTTAAATTTCCAGGACATAACAATCTTCTTTTTTGTTTTTTGGATTTGGTTTGTTTCGAGACAGGGTTTCTCTGTATAGTCCTGGCTGTCCTGGAGCTCACTCTGTAGACTAGGCTGGCCTCGAACTCAGAAATCCGCCTGCCTCTGCCTCCCAGAGTGCTGGGATTACAGGCGTGTGCCACCACTGCCCGGCCCAAATTATTCTTAAAAAGTTTTCTTCTGGCCCACCCCCTCCTCCCTCTTTCCTTCTTCTTGTTTTAGAGCCATCCAGATCTCATTCAGCTGAAGTCCTAGGAATGTATTTTATGCCAAATTTGCAAAGCAAGTTAGTGACAGGGATGCTGTTCCATTTTATCCGTTATGCTTTGCTGGTTGGGTACTGTTCTAGGATGCAAAGGACTAAATACATTTCAAATCGGTTCAGTGGTAAGAGTATGAGCCTACCACATAAAGGCCATGGGTTCAATCCCAGGTGTGAGCACGAAAACATACAGAGCAAGTAAAACTACTGATAAAATATGGATAGGACGTCAGAATGACCATAAGTGAGCAACAATATGCCCGCCAACCTCTTTGGAACAGAGCATTTCTGCCTGATGCTTGTCCCCGTCAGAGGTCACCCATGTCTCAGTGCTCTGTCGTGACTGCTTTTCTCTGTAGTTTTGACATGTTTGTGTCCCTGTCCTGTATTGTCTCACTTTGTTCACTTTGTGGACTCACCTTTCACACAATGTCACACTTCCAAGCTCCCTCCTTGCTGTTGTGTGCAATAGTAGTTCACATATTTCCATTACCATGTATAGGGCATAAATAATACCACGCTTTATTTCCTCCCCTCATCGAGGACTTCCGCAATGCTTCCTGTTCTTAATTTTGTAGATATTGTTGCTTGAAACTTCTTGTTAAAATTTTTCCCCATCTCATGATCTTGAAGAGTCATTTAAATAATTTTTCCTAAAGTCCATAATCGCCAGTGGCAATTTTATTTTGTTGCTTATACATAAGAGATGTTTAATTTGGGGCACAGGTTACCTATTAAACAAGTTTATTTTTAGTTGGTTTAGTTGGATTATTTTTTCCAGAATCGAATAATGATTTGTTTCATTTTCTAAAGTAAATCAAAGCACTTACAATCAAAAAGCACCGGAAGGTGCGTATGCAATAGTTAAGATGTTTATATTTCATAAGATGAATAAAGTTAAAATATTGAATTATGGTAGGATGTGATGTACTTTCTTCTGAAAACTAAACATTAAGTTTTTTCCATGTAGGCAACAGACAACAACGATACTGCTGTCTATTGGGAAGATGGTCTCTGCCCTACTCATTTAAGCTGGGAAAGGAAATTTTATTTTCCATATTTTGTTTCAGTTTTAAAAAGTAGACCCTAAAACCATTCTGGAATAATCTGCAGAGTTATGCAGAAGTGCCGGGTTGGCGCAGACAATCTATCCACCTGTCTGATTTTACTGGAGAAGAGAGCATTGCCCAGGGTAATGAAGTCACCTAATCAAGATCCCAGGAGTCCTGCTGTGTGTCTTTTAAATGAGCCACCTCTAAAACTGTTCTGTGAATCTGTCATTTTTAATTTTTGAGCCACAAGTGTCTTCATATACATGTGTTTGCCTCTGTGCGACTTCATTTGAACCCTTAACATCATTTTAAAACATCAAGAATCTGCGGCAATCCTCTGACAGCTGGACGTGTGGTGTTATACCAAGTCTTCTCAGTACTGCGGTTGTGCTGAGCCTGCAGGGGTCTCGCCTGTCTCTGCTTCCTGGTGGTGACAATGTTTCCATTGTCTTACAGCTTGCCTGCCACCGATGGTATTCCCGGCGAGCTCAGAGCATGAAGGAGCCTGTTGTGTCAACAAAGGCACAGGCCTCTCTAGACAGTTTGTCCACTCGCTGCACGGGTGCTTTCCCCGCTTAAGGAAGCGGCAGCTTTGCGAGGGAGATCTTCAGGAGGCCATTTGGATTAGCCTGGGTTAGTGGGAAGTGAGGGCCTCCATTTAGGGCTGGGTGTGAAGCTTTTCATGTTCTTGACATCCCCTGGCCCTCCCTGTCACACCCAGGGGGCTACCTCCCACCCTCTGCCTGGGCCCCCATCCTGAAATAGCCATGCTTCAGCATGGAAGAAATGCACTCCGTTAATCCCTCTAGAGCTGGGGCTTTCTACATTTGCTGAGGGTGGGCTTTGCCTTTCTTCTCCTTGAGAAGTCTCCACTTGCTTAAGATCTATTTAATGACCACATCAGAGGAATGCAACTGGGCTTGGAACTGGCACCATGGACCCAGCTTCCAGGCCTGCCTCTCACTGAGTACACTTAGCCACGATGCTGGAAGCTCTAAGATCAGCCCGCCTTTTTCTTCTTCACCATTGCTTCTGGCCTCCATGGGCACCAGACACACACAGGCTGCACAGACATATGTGCAGGCAAAACACTTTTGCACATAAAATTAAAAAGAGAGAGAGAGAGAGAAAGATGCAAGACCCCCTTTGCTCCTGGACTTCCTGCAGGCATTAAATGAGTTAAATACCCCCAAATCTGCTGAGAACAAAACATTTCACCTCTGAAATAACTTTAAAAAAATCAGCATGTACTTCCACATGAGAATGCCAGAGAACAGAGTGGGCAGCAGACGCGGGGTCCTACTGACTGCTAGACCCATATACACACAGCTTGAGCTCGGGTGGCACCAGCTTCTTCAGTCCACTATGTTGGTGGCTTTCATGGGCTCCTTTCTGCTAGGAATGCTAAGCTTTCTTTGGGCAAAGGCCTGCCTTCTTCATCCTTTGTCTCTAGTACGGCAGTTCTCAACCTTCCTAATGCTGCGACTCTTTAATATAAATCCTCATGTTGTGGTGATCCCCCAACCATAAAATTATTTCCTTGCTACTTCATAACTGTGATTTTTCCAGCTTTTATGAATCACAATGTTAATATCTGATGTGCAGGCTATCTGATTCTCGACTCTTGGTGGTAGATGGGTGGGGTCGAGACACCCCACCCCCACCCCCAGGTTGAGAACTGTTGCTGGAGCACAGGATGTATTTTGGCACCTAGACACGAAAATCTCTGCTTTCCTTGCTGCTGTTTGTTTTGTGGTATTGGGGATCAAGGGAAGAGCTGGCCTTGGCTAGACAAGCACTCTCTCTCAGGGCTCTCCCCACCTCCCAGACCCCCCCTCCCGTCCCCAGTCCTAACTGCATGCATTTGAGCCTTGGTAAATTGCCTGATGGTCTGTGGCCTTCTCTTTCTTGTTATGAACAATTTGTAATTTCTCTTCCTGTCTTCCTCTGCTTCCTTTATCCCTATGAATCTTTTCCAGGCCTGTACTCCTCTGACCCTCCATGGGCAGTTTTCATATGCTGCTCCCACCTTTTTAATTTTCCTTTTGGACTAAGTACTTATATGCAGCTGGAGTTGTTGCCTGGAATGTTCTTAATATTTAAGGCTTTATTTATAGACATTAAAGTGTCTGCTGGCTCTGTGTTTGTGTGTGTGAATTTAAATTCTCTAAGTTCATTTTGATTGTATTTCATCCTGAGGGATAATAGTTCATTTCAAGTTAATCTACAAGACTAAAGTGTAACCTATTTGGGTGTGTGTGTGGGGGGAATAGGAACGGAACGGCAGCTGTTAAGTAGCACATAGCAACTCTTCACAACAGCTTAAACATGAAAAAGAAATTGGAGTAATAGAATATGCTGGAATTTGATGAGGGCACCAAGAGATGCAGGATGTGGGATTTGAACTTACATACTATGTCTCAGATGAGAACTCTTGAACCTTTACCCCAGGGTGCCCTAGAGGCAGGGTGGGTAGCATTGTTAGCAAGGGTAGTTACTCATAGCACTTTATGTACTGTCTCTGTACCTAGTTTACTCCTTTCTTAAGTTAAACTTCCATGGGAAGAGCAGAATAGTTGGTATCACTTTAATCCTATAAAGACAGACAGAACCCTTTAAAGCCTTTAGAGACAAGATACTTCAAGAAACAGAGAAAAATAAAACCCTCCTTGCCTAATGTGTGTAACTGCAATTAAGCATGGTTTTATGGCCTTTGCTAGCAGATAGTGGAAAATTTCCCTGGGAAATTCATGGCATTATTTAAGAGTGCGAACCCACTTGGAAATAAAATTATTCGTGAGCTCATTTGCCGCTCTTAACTCATAGGAAATAGTCTGAGTGTTGCAGGGCTTTAGGAAACATTTATTCAAAAATCAAAATTTGAATACGTTAATAAAGAATATATAATACAGACCAGGCTTCTCTACTGAGAAATCTCAAGTCCCAAAGACACAAAACGTCAGAATTTTAAGAAGTGATGTGACACCTAAGTGGTTGAAGACTATGAAGTAGTTTATGGGGTTCGAGAAACAGCTCTGAGGTTAAGAGCACTCGTCCTTCTGGAAGACCTGAGTTTAGTTCTGAGCAGCCACATCATGTGGCTTTATCTGGTGGCAATGTTCAAGCCCATGCCCCCCTTCTAGACTCCTAGGCATCCACAGTCATATAATACACAGGCAGCTAGACCACAAATATACACATAAGTAATAAATACAACAATAATAATGGATGTTAGGGTACTTTACATTTTGGATTTTGGGATCAGGGATGCTCAACTGATAAATTCTATGAAAATATTAAATTTTCATTTAATACCTCTGTTCCCAAACATTCTGGTTAAGGGACACTTAACCCATGGCTACATGAACAGATCTTAGTGAATTGAATCTACCTCCAAAAATGATGGAGCCGTAGGACTTCTGATTAAAACAATGACAAGCCAATGACCTTTATTATTTCAACTAAAACTTAAAAAAAAAAAAAGTTCTTGCCCTCAGGCCACTCTGTATAAGGAGTGGAGATAGAGCATTAGCATCAAAGTCCTGCCCTTACTCTTGTGGGAGATGCAGGCAAATGGGTCTGAAGAGACCATGTCAGTGCTATCCGATGGATCCTGAGTTGGCACTGGGATTTAGAGCAGCGAGGGAAGGCAGCCTTGAAGCTGGAGTTTTCTAAACCCAAGCTCTTTTTTTTTTTCTGAATGGGATAACTAGTAGAAATGAACATTTGCAGTGGTTGAGGATCTTGGTGCCTTTAGGGTAGCAACTTTTTATTTTTTTAACCACTTGCCTTTATATAGTGCCATAAATGTCCCATATTAAAAAAATATGAGTAAACTTGTAGTGCTAACATAGCTGCAAATATGTATTTCCAAGGTATGTTTGTGAATTGTGTTAATACTTTGGGGCAATGTGACCCACCCAGCGAGTCATGTGTGTATTTGAATCCTTCCTTACTGCTACTTCATGAATTTCAAACTTTTTTTTTCTATTTTTGACATGGATACATTGAAAGGCCATGACATTATCTATATATTTTGATGAAACTATAGCTTTATAGTTTACCAGGAGCAAAGAGGCTCACTGGGACATATACATTTAGGCACAATTTTGTAATGAGTCCTAGAGCAGAGGCTCTCAACCTGTGGGTCACAACACCCACCGAAGTCACATATCAGATTATCCACATCATGATGCATAGCAGTAGCAAAATGACAGTTATGAAGTAGAAATGAAAATAATTTTATGGTTGGGGGTCACCACAACATGAGGGACTGTATTAAAACATCCCAGCATCAAGAAGATGAGAATCATTGCTCTAGAGTGATGAGGATAGATTACATCTCTTTTAACTGTTCACTATCTTATATGGTGGTGTCAGCCTCAGATCTGAAGACTTTGAGGTTTTTACATGCCAATTAAGAAAGAGAAAACTCCAAAATATGAGTTATAGGTTTTTAGGCATTTCAAACAGAAGCTCAGTAAGTGTTTTCTGATTTAAATTTGAGAATTTAAAAATCCTCAATTTAGAACAAAGAATTGGAATCCAGGTTGCAAGCTGGTGTTAGGCCTAGTACTCAGGAACAGAAGCAGGCAGATCCTGAGTTTGAGGCCACCCAAGTCTATAAAGTGAGTTCCAGAACAGCCAGAACTACACAAACAAATCAAAATCCTAGTTGTAGTTGATGAATAAAAAATTCTGTATCATTGCTATTTCCATTGGAATTTGAGTATTTTTGATATTGAATCACATATCACTTGAATATGCATAAAGTGCAGTTTAGAGCCATTGGTAAAAGCTTCATAGGACTGACTTTATATACTATATATATGACTATATATATGATGTTTCTTAGCCATATTGTAGCTGTCTTTGTATAAGTACACTATACTATTTGTGCAGGAAACTACCTGAGTGTGATGTGGTGAGAGCAGGGGTCTGTTTAGCAGTGAGCTTGTTCTTTAATAACACAGTGGCTCAGAGAAAACCATGTGTGCTACTTTATCTCCCTAGGATTGTAATTCAGCTCCAGAGATACTGTGAAAGAGAGACACATGGCCAGATGAGTTACTCCATAGTTTTAAAGACTATCACAATAGGCAGCTATATAATGACCTTGTTCATCAACCCATGCTCATCCACATTAGCCTAGCAGTGTTATATCTGTATCTTTCCTATTAGCTCATGCCTGTCGACATTAGTCCAGCAGTGTAACATTGTATCTCTCACATCAGCTCATGCACATTAGCCCAGCAGTGTAACATTGTATCTCTCACTTCAGCCCATGCACATTAGCCCAGCAGTGTAACATTGTATCTTTTGCATCAGCCCATGCACATTAGCCCAGCAGTGTAACATTGTATCTTTCCCCTTAGCCCATGCCTGTTGACATTAGCCCAGCAGTGTAACATTGTATCTCTCACTTCAGCCCATGCACATTAGCCCAGCAGTGTAACATTGTATCTTTTGCATCAGCCCATGCACATTAGCCCAGCAGTGTTACATCTGTATCTTTCCTATTAGCCCATGCCTGTAGACATTAGCCCAGCAGTGTAACATTGTATCTTTTGCATCAGCCCATGCACAATAGCCCAGCAGTGTAACATTGTATCTCTCACATCAGCCCATGCACATTAGCCCAGCAGTGTAACACTGTATCTTTTTCGTCAACCCAAGCACATTAGCCCAGTGGTGCTACATTGTATCTTTCCCCAGGTCTGAAGACTTTCTAGAGGTATAGTCCGTGACTTGTTATTATTTGGCCCAGAGTGAGCAGAAGGGAGCAGGAAAAGGCTTTAGAATGTTTTCTGGATGAGAAAACCAGAGATGAATAACAAAGGATGAATAAGAATTAGCCAAAGGAATGAGATTATGAGGCAGAGCAGGAAACATTCTGAGAAATGAAAATGTTACCAAAGGTGAAGGGACTTGAAGCAGCACATGCATTTGGGACTCTGGACAAGTCCATGGAACTCAAAGTATAACGAGAAAATGTTGAGGGGTATCACTGGAGGGGAGGGGCCCAGCCATGGGAACCTTCCTCATGTAGACTCTGGAGAATCATGAAATGGAAAAAATATGACTGGAGCTATATTTGAGAAAATCCTTTTTGGAAGATGACCTCGACAAGGACAAGTGTGAAGATGGGAGACCCCATTTTAGAGGCATTTGTAGGCTCTTACCGATATCCTGGCAAGAGATGAGGAGCCAGAGTGGCCGCTAAACTCTGGCTCTTATCAAGAAAGAGAGATCGGGAATCTGAGCAAAGCCAGCTAGAGAGATAAAGAAGTCAGTAAAGTGTCAGGGCCCAGCTGGCTAAGGACTGACTGATGCTACCACCCACCCGATAGTTCAGGATTCAGCAGCACTAGAGGCTTGTGAAGATTGCAGACTCATGATCCATACTTGGAGATGTTACTTGAACCTAGAAATAGTGGCTGATGACCTTGACATGCCATTTCATTGGAATGTTTGGGAACAAAGGCAGCATTACTGAACATTTAGGAAAAACTTGGGATAAGAAAGTGGAGATAATACAGTCTTAAGAAACCTGGCTAGCACAGGAGAAAGAGACATTTGGTAGAAATGGATATCGGTTAAGGAAACACATTTTAGCATGGCAGTGGCGCACCCTGCTTTTAGTTGATAGGAAAACAGAATATGAGGCTTTTGAAGAACATGGATGCAGGATGTCCAAGGGATCAAGATCAAGATGACAATAAAAGTGACTTCACTTATATTAAAAGTATTTCAGCCTTCAATAGTTTGATCCTGGCTCTTCTGTAGTTCAGAAGTGGTCTTATTGACTATAGATTGACAAAGGGCAGGTAGAGACAAAACAAGAAACAGCAACTAACTCTAGCCAGAAGTTTATCTAATAGCAGCTAATGCAAGCTTGATGTATTTGACCCTAATTGTCCAGGACACCTTTTATGTAAAGGTCTGTGATTATAATAATCGTTTAAGGAAATAATGGCCAATTTCTAGTACATGGAGTTGGCAGAATTTTTGTTTATTGATTAAAACAGCAGACATGAAGAAGAGCCTTGCCTTCACATAGAAGTGTGTGAACAAGTATGAATCATTGCTGTGTGGGGTGATATGAACTGCCGTTGTACAGAACTGAGGCTTGGCTTTGAGGTCTGGCTCTGGGTGGTGTTGTATCAGGAGACATCAGCGTACATTAATAACAGCTTGTCGCTCTAGAGGGACAGTCCTCGTTTGGCTCTCAATGCGACAAAGTGGGCAAATGACTTAGACGCTCTGAGCATTTGTCTCTTCACATCTAAAAAAAGGCATATTAATACCCACCCCACGGGATTGCCATGGCGATTAAGTGAGCAAGTGTGTGTGCAGACTGTCAGGTGTGCCACATTCGTACCCACAAACACGATGCCCAGCAGCTGCTTGCATGGTGTGTGAGTGAATGCAAAAACCGCAGGGTGACCAGGCAGCCACTTACGCTGGAATGTCACAACCTCTCCAGTTCCACAAAAGGGGCTCGTGATAGCATTCTTTAATCTATCCATTTTAGAATGAAGAAAATGAGCTATTTCTGAAAAGAACTTTTATAAAATGAAGTGTTTTAGATGCTGAAGGAACACACTCACCAAGTCTGTAGGCACTGAGATGTCGTCGGTGGTGAGAGTGTCAACTGGGTGTTTAACTCCTTTTTCTCAGGTTCCTGCTATGTTTTCTAAAAGACCTGTCAGACAACAGATTGCTAATGAATGCCTATCATATATAAGCCACTGTAGTTCATGAGGAAGAACCAAAGTAAACATCAAACACAGGAAACCCCTGCTTCAAGTCCTTGTCCTAGGAAGGAGGATCAGGCTAAGGGAGAGCCAAACAGTAGCTGTGAGGGAGTTTTAGGGGAAGAAGGCACTAGGAGCCCTCTGAGCAAAGACGTCTGTGGAGCAACTGACCTGCAGAAAAAATATCCTTGGAAGGAGGTGCAGCATGTCAGTCTGGAGTTGAAGCAACCTTCCCCGTGTTCTGCTGCCATGCAGATCTTGTGGTACAAATGGTTTGCTCAACACACACCCCCAACCCCCCCCCCCCCAGCAGTTACCTAGTTGCAGTTGCCATCAGTCATTTGCTTAGACGTCTCTTCTACTTCTTCCCTGTGTACTAAGTGGTGGATGGGATACCAGCGTGTGCAGGAGGGCAGTGTGGCAAGCTTTGTTTTTTATTGTAGACATTGGGGATTCCCGTGCTGGGTCACGTGGACAGGTTCGTGTGGACCTATCTGCCTTGGATACAACCGCGCACCGGCTTACTCACAAGGAAGCTCTGCTTTCTCAGCCTTTGCTCTTAGATCATCTCAATAGGTCCTACCACCTTTGGCCACAGTCCCTACTGAGCACTCTGGGAGAATTTCCCTGCTGGTTTGGATTGTTCCCCGGGTGTGCCGGGCTCTGTTTCCATACTGCACAGCATTTTATGGCCACCATGTTGCCAGCAGGCATATTCTGCTGTGGATTGCAGGTGCACTTCTTGCAATCTAGTTATCAAGGCAGTAACTTAGTGGTCACCCTGCTTCTTTGTTGATACAGCCCTTGGTCATTTCCAGGGCAATGGGGTTTTTGTCAAATGGCGACTTGTCCCTTTCTTACATGGAAGTTTCCCAAGGGAGAAGAACTGTTACAACCCAAAGTCATACCTGCCACCATGCAGGCATTTTTGTTATGGTGTTGATTACTTTGACGATTACCCTGGGCAGCTTGGAGAGGACTGCAGGGATACCACGGGGAGGCAAGATGAACAATGTACCATTCATTCATAGCACACAAGGGCATGCCTGTCTCCAGAGCCAACCAAAATGGTGATGGATATAAATGTCACCCTACAGTCTTGCTTTAGGTGATTATAGCCAATTAAGAGGGTGACATAGTAGAGGGAGAGAGAGAGAGAGCAAAAACACGAAATGTGCCAGAGTTTCCCTTTTGACCCAAGAGAGAAAGCAAGCGTTTGTCACCTTCACAAGTCTACCTACAAATAAATGTCTGCATGACCTTTAGTTTGGCAATTGACCTTTGCAGGCCACTCCCTTCTTTTAAGACCCCACCCCTTTTGTATCATAAAGCAGTGTGGTGCTACGTGCTCTGAGATAGTAATATGGCCTCCATAAATCCGGTGTGAAATGTTTTTTTTTCCTTTGAGAGTTTCAGTGTTATTCCACGGCTTGCTCCCGGGACAGCAGAAGCCTGTCCATCTGGTGTGAGCAGTGAGAGGAAGGCCCAACAGGTGCCGCCACAAGCTTTCTGCTGGGGAGCCAGGCCAGGGCCGCAGCCTTGTTTTTGATCTTTGCTTAGATGGAAGGCTGGAGTGGAACTCTCTCCCAGGCTGGTTGGGGCCTCTTTGATCTGCCTGTGCCTAATAGGCAGATCTCTTTCCTCTGTTTCCTCTAAGGACGAAAATAAACAGACAAGCTGAGTTTGGGGACAGCTGCATAAACAGTGCAGTTTGGAAGTATGCAAAGAGTGTGTGGGTTGTATATACATTTGCACATGGATGCCCTCGATCTGTCTTTTGCATCCTCGGGATCATCGCTTGGTCTGAGGGAGATTTCTGTCTAATGCAGGGAAATCCAGGCTCTTTTATGATCTGAGCTGTTCTAGTGCAGCAGCACTAGGGCAGCAGCACTTCATCTGGTCGTGGATCATTTCGAGATGTTACAGCTACAGAAGGCTCACAGTTGCCAGTGCTTCTACCTAGGATCTATTGTTACAAATAGGGTCTAGCTAGTTTTGTACAATTGTAAGCTACTGCATGCACTCTGAGCGCAGTCAAGGCAGGTTACCTGCGTTAAATTCATTTTTGGCCTGCATATAGCCCACAATGGGTTCATTGGGACATTTGAGGGGCCTCTCAGTGGGACCATCTTTAATGTGCCAAAAGGCTACCCACACCCAGGGCAGAAGCCTGATGTGCTCTTTTGGTTGTGGTGAGTGTGTGCATGGATGTTGGAGTTTGCCAGGCTGAACCCAAACTTGCCTTTCCTCCCTCCCTCCCTTCCTCCCTTCCTCCCTCCCTCTTTCCCTCCTTCCCTCCCTCTCTCCCTCCCTCCCTCTCTCCCTCCCTCCCTCCCTCCCTCCCTCCCTCCCTCCCTCCCTCAAGGAACCCTTTCTTTTGACTTAACAGGATTGTCATTTGCTTCCTTATCCAGACACTGAGCCCTAGAGAAGGCACCCTCTTCTATCTTACCTTTCTCTCTCCCCAGTGTCCATAAGCTCTGTAGGCTTTCTTTCTGTCTGTCTTTCTGTCTGTCTTTCTTTCTTTCTTTCTTCCCTCCTTCCTTCCTTCCTTTCTTTCTTTCTTTCTTTTTTTTTTTTGTTTTAAAAAGCTCTGCTTCCTCTCTAATAATTTTAGACAAGGCCATCATCACCAGGTCTGGCCCTCTATTGGATGATCTGTCCTCACACTGAAAGACGATAGACAGAATTGAATTTGGGGATAACGCATGTGACAGGGCAGAAGCTCAGGTGTGCCCTTTAGGGCCTCCGGAGATCACAGGAGCAGCTCTGATTTTCAAAAGCTCTCATATTTTGAAAACTTAGAGATTAGATATGTATCTTGACATAAGTCTTCACTTACCTTTCCTGGCTTTTCTTCTCTAACCTATTATGGATCTCCCCCCCCTCCCCCCCCCCCGTTTTTATTTTAGTGTTCACTGAGAGGTTCTCTCTGCCTGGAATACTTTCATGTCTTGTCTGCTGGACAACATCTTTTCAGAGTCCAGTTCATTTGCCATCTTCTGCCCGGATGCTCTGGGCACATGGTTTCACTGTTTCTGTTGAATATCCAGAACACTTGCCATTCCTGTTTCGGCTTGCTTGATTGTCACTTAATCCCAGAATGCAGGAGCCTGAAGCAGGAGAATGGCCATGAGTTTAAGGCTAGCCTGTGCTACATAGTTCCAGTCAATCCTGGGCTACAGAGTGACTCACTGTCTCAGGCAACCAAACAAAAAGGTAAATGGGATGGTATTGACTTATAATAACCACACATTCATCTAATATTATTTGTGACCACAATGTTAAGCAAAGATGTAATGACAGCCTTATTAACAAGAACCATATAAATCTCGTTTAATCATCACGATAATCCTACGGCATAGTTTGACTTTGTTACTTTTGCCCCTCATTTCATTTTAGAAGAACAAGTCTCAAAGGCATCAGCTCTTTCAGAAAGATCCAACTTGCTGGTGCTTGAGTCTGAACTCAGGCTCTGGTCTGTCTAACTCCAAATCAAGGTTTGGACTGGTGAACAGTCCTTTCCTCAGGTGAGCCATCTAGAGACACAGGAGAGAAAGTCCAGCTGGTGATTCCAAGAAGCCTTCAGGCTGCTGGTGGAGACTACAGATTCCACTGTAGTGACAACCCCTGTAAGAGAGGCGCCTGCTGTAAAAGTCCTTGGGGATGAGGACAATGCAAGACTCTTCACGAGTGAGACAAGTAGGAATTGTGTAGGAGGGACACACAGGTCTCCTCTGTGCTGTGCTGTCTGCCATCAACACTAATCCACCTGGAACCATCCCTCTTCATGGTCTTTTCAGAGGGAACCCCACATGTTTCACATCACTCTCAACAGTGACCTTCAGTTGTGGCATTCATATAAACTAGGGGGTGGTAGTGATGACAGAGATGAAATGACGATAGTCTGAGAGGCCATATGAAAAGCTACAGAAGTATGTCTATAGATCTTGTAAATTAAAGAAAAATAGGTGAAGGGCTAGAGAGAGGATTAAGTGTATTTGTTGCTTTCGCAAAAGACCTGGGTTTTGGCTTCTCATCTCCCACATGGGGACTCACAAACATCTGTAATTTCAGTTCCAGGGGTTCTGACCCCAACACAGGGCTCTGTAGGCACCAGGCACACATGTGGGGTACACATGCACATACAGGCAGAACACTTAAAGGTATTAATTGCCAAAGAATAAATAGAATATATTCTATTGAACACTGGGTTGACAACTGTAACCATGAGTTTTCTCCGCCGTTGGAGAAGCCTCAGCTTGTGTGCGGCTCTCTTGAACCATAGTCAAAGCCTCCCCCGCCACTCATCTCCCCTCCACAGGCAGCTGTTAAGGGATTTTCCATGTTACGTTTATTATAAAAAGCACTGAAGGAAACCAAAGAAGCACTGAGCAGGCATCTAAAGAGAACTCTGACAGTGTTACAGGAAGCATGCTCTTGGACTTGCTCTGAACACGTGTGTTCTTTCACATATCCTCAGGCGAGGACTCTCTGAGTTCCAGAGCCTGGAGCATGGGTCCCAAGTCACTTGGTTTAATATTCCGTATACTGGAGGATCATGCTGGCAGCCAGCCTCTGCTTGTGTGTAGAGGATTCTAGCTTATCTCCCTGTGTAGTTCTTCAAACATCTTTACAGAACACATTTGATACAGAGCACATCTGTTTTATGGCTTTCTGGAACTATAATCATCCCAAATCTTACTTTTATGCATCCCTTAGCAGCTGCTAGGACATTTTCAAAATTGCATTTATTAATTAGATATATTTACCCAGTAAGCCAAGGCTATCTATGAACTATTGAGCTTTCTACTATGCACTGTTGTTCTAAATTATATCCCTGAACTAAGGTATGTTTTTAGATTCAAGTTGAAGCCAATAGGAAAGACAAACAGAAATTACCAAAATATCACGTTGAATGCTATCATAAAAATGCATCCAAGATGCTTCCTGATTACAAAGGAAACCCCTGGCTTCTCACTTGCAGTGGGATAGGGCCAGGGAAACGTTCCTCAGTCTGGTACCTTTGTTAGAACTTGGAACACAGAAGCTTCCACTAGTTTCCCATTTCCTCAAGATTCCATTCCATCTCAACAGTGCCACAAGCTGGTTAGCAAGCCTCCAACGCATGGGCCTGCAGCATGTTTACCAAGGACTACAAACTGTTCAGATGGCGCCAACGCTGCTGTTGAGAATCTTTGGCACGTGCTTTCTGCTGCACTTACCTTATCGTACTTGGTATCTATATGCTTTAAATTTGCTTCCTATTTATTTGTTTATTAATTTATTATTTAAGATGCAGCCTGGCTAGATAGTATAGGCTGGTCCTGAACTTGTGATCCTCCTGCTTCCTTCTCCTGAGTGCTAGGATTACAGACATGTCCCAGCACGCCCAGTTTATTTCTTCTATCTTCTAACTCATTGTTGTTTGTTGGAAATCTTATTAAAACACTATCCATCCATCCATCCATCATCTATGTATGTATGTATATATATATGACCTATATATCTATGTATCTATCTTCTATCTCTATCTCTCTATTATCTCTATCAACTATGTCTGTCTATCTAAGCATCTATGTATGTATCTATCTTTTATCTATCATCTATCTATCTATCTATCTATCTATCTGTCATCTATCAACTATGTGTATCTGTCTGTGTAAGCATCTATGCATGCATGCATGTATGTATGTATTTATGTATCTATTTATCTATCATATATCTATGTATCTATCATCTGTTTGTCTGTCTAAGCATCTATGCATACATGTATGTATGTATGTATCTATCTATCTTCTATCTATTATGTATCTATGTATCTACCATCTATCTGTCTGTCTAAGCATGTATGTATGTATCTATCATCTATTATGTATCTATGTATCTATCGTCTGTCTGTCTGTCTAGGCATCTATGCCTACACGTATGCATGTATGTATGTATGTATGTATGTATGTAGTATCTATCTTCTATCTATTATGTATCTATCATCTGTCTTAGCATCTATGCGTACATACATGTATGTATGTATGTATGTATGTATGTGTGTATCTATCTATCTATCTATCATCTATCACATACATAGAGACATGCTTTATCCCATGGCACATGCGAAGAAGTCAGAGGAAAATCTGTGAACCTGGTTCTCTTCTTCGATTGTCCCAGTTTGGAGAGTGAACTTAGTGAGTTAGGCTTGGCAGCAAATGCTTTTCCCTGCTGAGGCATCTCACTGCCCGAGGGCCCTCCCCGCCCCCTCCCCCCCCCCCCCCCCCCCCGCCTGTGTTCTAAAAGTTTGTTCTTGTCTTCTAATAGTTCCTTCTATAAATAAAATTGCATCCTATTTCATGAATATGAAAATTTTCTCATTTCTCTGAGGATGTTAATGAGTTTTCTTTTAACTTTTTCTTTTACTTCCCTGAATTGTCTTTAATTGCACCAATTTCCCTTTTTCTCCCTACTTTATTTTTGACTTTCAGTTTTCAAGGCTTTCTTCAAATGTTTAATGACTTGGGCTGTGTCTTTATACACCAGAATGGAACTCTAAACCACTGAGTGGGAAGGGTGTATGTATCAGACTGGCTGTGTGCACACCCCCTCAACAGGTGTGCATCGCTGTGTGGTGTCCAGGCAGGGGGATGGCAGTCCAACTGGGCGAAACACAGACTTATCAGTGTGAGTACATCTTTGACCAAGGCCACTTTTTTTCTCCCTGGAGAAGGATGCCTGAGGTGCATCTCACTTTTAGGGTTAGAAGAGCTGAACCCCAGAAGGGCTCATTATTAAGGCTCTGCATACAGACTCCAAACAAACCTGTCTACTCTCACCTTACCTTCCTCTGTGGAGTCCAGAGCCCTTATAGATCCTGGAATGTTGAACATTCTCCTCACAGTCTAAGCAGCAGAGCCGCATTATAGACGTGTCTGAATCATATCCAAGTACATTCTTCAACAGGCTTGAGGTCAGTCTGTGCTATACCTCTCCTATAGTCTCTCAGTGCATGTCATATAAAAAGGAGTGTCAGACATGGACAGGGAGTGTAACAGGATAAAATGGATGAGAACTGGTGACCAGCATGTAGCACCAAAGTCTTTGGGGAGTGTGCTTAGGTAGCAAGTCTGTAATTGAGTTGTGGGTTCATGTGTTCGATGGAAGAAGGGAGAAGGCAGAGGGGAGGGTTGAAGTCCATCCAAGGGTATGTTTGCAGAGAGTGAGCTCCCCAGCGCAGAGGCAGGAAGGACAGGTTTCACTGCCATCCACAAGCTCCCCATCAGTTTCCCAACAAGAACGGTATGATTTGTGCCTGATGATACACGTCTGCTCAGCTCCAGTTGCACAACAAAATCAGCAGGACCCACACCACAGGCCAGTTCATCAGAACTCCTGGGTGTGAGGCCTGGGGATGACTACTTGTTAAAAGTTCTTAAGGCCATTCTGACTTGGAACTAGAATGAAGCTGGTAAGAGTCTTATGAAAAAGGATCAGATTAGGAGATGGACGCTGCTTTGAAGGCGATCTGTTGGAACTCATAACTTAAATCGGAATTTACCTTATAGTATGAGGTCTCTATTAATCACAATAAGTAGCTTGTGAAATGTGGCCCAGCTGGTGAAGGCACTTGCTCATACAGCCTGATGACCCGAGTTCAATCCCTGGGGCCCTGTGGTGGCGAGGGAGAGCCAACTCCTGCAAGTTATCCTCTGACCTTGGTGTATGCACTGTGGCCATCCCACTTCATACATACAAATCAATAAATATAATGGAAATAGTCATGTGAATGAGCCTTAGAAGAGGGAGCCGTTTTTATAGCTGGGATGGTTGCCCAGTGCTTCTTAACTGAGGGCTTGCTGTGTCTGGTCTGAAATACGTTCTGAAGTAGATGCCACAGTCCATATTCTAAAGAAATTATTATTTTAGACTGAGGATAATAAGGATTAGCCTTTTGCCAAGACAATGACAAGAAATCTGATGCTAAACTATATTAGAAATTTTAAGTGCAACAAGAATTTGAAGATGATTTGGGCATGCTCTGGAAAAGCTTCTAGTTGTGCATCTAATTTGGGTTTTCTCTTAAAGGACTCCAGAGAAGAGCTTAAGGGACCAGGGAGCATTGCTCCTTCCCAGGGAGCATGCTAGGCATTTACAAAGGATGCCTCTTACTTCTGTGCTGTCCTTAGGAGGCAACTGTTATCATCTCGTCTCAGGAGGAGAAGCCAAGGCTGATCAGCTATCACATGAGCTGCTGTTCAGTGCTGGAGTTGTAGTCTGACATGGGGCCGTTTGGCTCTCATGCAGGGCTTGTTAGCACCATCCGTAGGATCGGGGGTAAGCAGAAGAGAGGCCAGGGTCGACCATGAGCTTTGTGAACCATGACTCGGTGGCCAGTTAGAGTCAGAAGATGTCTCCACTTTATTTTTTTGAGACAGGTCTCTCAAGGAACCTGGATTCGTCTAGGCTGTCTCTGCCTCCAGTCCCCGCTCCTGTGCTGCAGTTACAGATACACGCCATACCTGGTGTTTTACATGGGTGCTGGGAATCTGAACTCAGACTCTCATGCTTATATGACCTGAAACATTTTCCAGGCTGACAGTCTGTCAAGGGCTTCCACCGCCATCTTCTGGAACTCAATTTTATGTTTTCGTATTTTGTGGAGTACTTGAAGGTTTTTGAGAGACGGCATAAAGATGGAAAGTATTGTTTTAAAAGACAAAAAGGAAAGAGTAAATCCTGGGAACACGGAAGGTCATGGAAGGTTAAAATGATGACCCAGGAGTCAAAGCATGAAGGTGGACAGATGAACAGGTGGGGAATGGAAGGGCAGGATGGGAGGGAACCGGAAGGGTTCATGCAGCAGGCATCAGTGTGAACTTCTCCATGTTGCAGTAGGAAGGGAGGTTTTAGAATAGAGAATATATATATATATATTCACAGGTTTTTAAGAAAAGGGCAAAAGGGTTTTCTTGACTGGTATAAGTTCGGTCTTAGTTCTAGGCTTATCAGGACTATGCGACCTTTGATCCAGCTCAGCGTTGAATATAATTGAATTTTAGCCTTAGTGACTAAGCTGTTTTATATGCCTTATCTAGGAAGTTCTGAGATAAAGGGATTACATTAATTAAATACAATCAAATTCTGATGCCGGGACTCTTGACAATATTCCTCAACAGGCCAGTAAATTGTTTTCTTATTTCCTTGTTTTCTTTTCTTTTCTATTAAATATAGTTTTTAAATGAAACACTCCTCCTTCTTCAGAAGTCTAAACTGTTTTCTACCAATTGCCATATCCTCCGAGTCTTGGAAGACTGGGAAAGAGCAATGCTCGCTGGTCCCTGCTTAAGTTATTAAGCTATTCCCTGGCGTTCATTATGACAAAACTCAATTAGATGCACAACTAGAAGCTTTTTCCAAACATGGACAAATCATCTTCAAATTCTTGTTATACTTGCAGGAAGCATCCCTGAGCTGACACTGTGCTGTCTCTCCGTCTCGTCCATGCCTTTACCTCACGTCAGTATGGAATGCAGCTGACCTCAGTGGGGAGAAGCAGGCTGTGAATCAGAGTGTGTTGATACCTCTGCTGTGATTCTAGTCATGTGTTAGCTTGAGAAAGACCCTGGACCTTGATTACTCCTATCAAAGCTATGTGGATAGGCTACCTGGGCTAGGTGTGAGAAATTCAAATGCATTCTTACTAATGATTTTCATAAGGGCTAAAGGGTTTAGGCCAAAAACAATTAAAGTGAACAATAGCACTGTCAACAACACACTCCCAAATAATGAGATAGCAATTATTGCACGAGTGAGCTCATTGTCCTGTTTGGCTCCAGGCATTCAGCATCTCATGATAACTGGTAATCATACCGTCACTTAATACTGCTGTTTCAATTTTGATCTAACTTTCATTTGTTTTTATTTAGTTGTCTGTTGTTTAAACAGAAGATGACCCCTAAGTCCCCCTCCCCATTATGAGCTTTGTGGATGACTGTGGCTTCCGTACTGTGGAACTTCCTCAGTTCACTCCCTGTGATAGGCCTCATAATTAGGTTCTTAATAGATGGTTTGATGGTGCTATTGATGATAATGATGAGTTTTAAGCGTATGCCTATTGCCTAATAGGACAGCCTCTTTGATGTCTTCTCTGACTGTGTTATGTGGGCTCTGCCTGGCCAGCTGTTGTTCTCTTCTGGGCGATTTACCCTCCTCAGCTCAAAAGCATCAGGAAAAGCTTTCTCCTGCCTCTACAGCAAGTGCTACAGGGAACCATGGAAAGGGTCCTTCTGAACTATCAGAGGCAGCAAGCTTGCTTTCCTGTAGCTGGCTAGAGACTTAGAGAAGCAAGGATATCTGTTCTATTAGCCCATTTTAACCTCTTTTCTTTATTTCCAGGAAAAGTCGGGTGCCTGTTCACTGTTACCAAAGCATCTAGTTATAGAAACTTGTGGCTACTTTTCAGGTCTAAATTGTTAAAAGAGTTACATGCTGAGGGAAGAGCACATCCTTTAGTGTATACAAAGCGTTTAGAAAAGACTCTTACCAAATAATTTTATATCTGTGCTGTTGTGAATGACAGGATTTTATTCATTGTTTTCTCTTGTGGCACTGGGAACAAACCCAGAACTTGTCCACGTCAGGCACTACGTTACCACTGAGCTATCCCCTAGTTTTCCCTCTTCTTATGGCTGAATGATATCCTGTTATAGACACCTTCCACATTTCCTTCGTCCATTTATCAGTTATTAGATGGATATTTTCTATTTCCCATCTATTGTGAAGAGCATTCCAGTGAATACAAGAGTACAAATGTCATCCCCTCATTTATTTTTGGTATTTTGAGGGTCTCTGTGTAGTCTCAGATGTCCCTGAAGTCTCTGTATAGATCAGGTTGGCTTTGAACTCACAAATTCCTGCCTGCTTTTGCCATAAAAGCCTCACTGACAAATGGTCTTCAGTTTTGTTTTTTGTTTTGTTTTATTTGTTTATATGTGGAAAATAGCATGGTGTTTAGCAGAGACTGGGAGAGTAGGGGGAGAGCTGAGAAGTTGATTAGTAGTAGTATTAAGATAGGAGAAAAAAATCTGCTGTACCATTACAGAGAAGGGAGAGAATAGATAGTGATAGGGTATATATATTTCAAAAAGCTAAAAAAAAGGATCTCCAATATTTTTATCATAAGGAAACAATAGATGTTTGAGGAGGTAAGACAGGTTTACTCTGATTTGAGTATTACACAACATATGTGTAATATATTTATACATGCAAGGAGACATAAAATGGTATGTACATAAATATGCATGATCTTATGCGTCTGTTAATTAATTTTAAAAGAACCTTCTTTTCTGAATGATCTCTCCCTTCCCCTCCACATTTTCTTTGTGTCTCTCCTCAAGAAGAAAAAAAACAGTGTTAAAATTTTGTGGTAAGTCTTCTCCTGAAATCATGGATGATTTTTGTAAAGTTATTTGTGGCTTTGACCTCAGGAATGGTGATATTTCCTTGTCTTTTTGTTGGGTCTGACATGGGCTGGGTTTTATGTTCCACCTTAGGATCCTCATTTCCATTCCCACAGAAGGAAGCACCTAGTTTCAGAGGTGGAGATTTCTTTATAAATCTGCTCCCCTGTCTATTTTTGTCTCTCATAGGAAAGGTTAATTGGGTGAATGGGCTCTTTCCACGTAAGCTCTGGAAATACTGGGCCTTCACATCTAATCTACAGATAGTTTCATAGCTGGGGCTGGATCTTAGGATACATCTGAATGGACTTTTTCTATCTCTATACCCTGATTCTTGAGTCCCATTATTGCATCTTACAGAGTTTGGTATTTTTGAACTAGGGTCTTTTATTACCCACAGGTGACATTTGGGGTGGATATCAGGAAAGTAGGGTGTGGTTAGGGATGGAAGTGGGATGGTTAAGAAAGCCAAGCGGATACTCTCATGAGGAGGAGGCAGAGGACCAGGGCCTGGTATGGAGACATTTACAAGGTGCCTGACTCTTCCTACAGAAACTTTCTCAGCAGTTCTCGGCAGTGATTTAGCTTTGCATCTCGGGTAGATTCCCTTTGTCTGTGATGCCCCAAGGATGTTGAAACCAAGAGCCTCATCGGTTCAGACTGTCAAGAAATCGTGTGATCTCTCAGCACTCGGGGCTGATATGTGGAAGGTGCTTGCTTCCCTTTTGAACTCTGACCTGACAGAAGTCCTAACCAGTGAGTGGGTGGGTCATCAAGTTGACAGTGGCAGTTTCTGTTTAATTACCATGTTGGTAACTCCAACCCTTACTAACTTCATTACAGGCATAAAAATGTAAGAGACCAACTGGTTCTTCCTCTCCTAGGGGATGGGCGGTATCTACCTGGATTTCAGTGCCATCTACTATCTATTCTGCTATTTGCGATTGTTTGTTGGAGACCTTTGGAATACCCTTGGAGAACATCTCTCCAGTGTCTGTTTTTATCTTAGGGATCCTGTGGCACTCTAGCCTCCGCCAGACTTTTGATGAGTCATGGGATATAAAACAGGGGAAAGTTCAGTGAAAGTGAAACCTCGCTTTGCCCAACTCCCTCTCCTCTCTGCTCCTCAGGACAGAGGACACCCCTCGGAATAACTTTCCATTCCTGCTCTTAGATGAGCAAGGAGAGAAGGGAGACTCTGTCCTGGAAGGCCTAGTGAGCGTGGACAGAAAACCGGAAAGTGAAGGTTCAGTTCAATCTGCAGTGCCAGCACTTACACGCTCTCCTTTTGGGCCTCAGGGAAAAGGGTTTTTTTGTTTGTTTGTTTGTTTGTTTTGTTTTGTTTTTTTCTTTAAAACTCCTCTTCTCTATGCTGGTTAAAATTGCAGAAATGAATCAAATAGGTTTTTGGAGGCCTACAAGTATATATTCATTTCAGAAGGTGTCTGAGCACTCATTATGTTTGCTTGGAATCGGGTTCTCTGATGGGAAGGCTGGAAGGGGAGGACTGGGCTTGCACACAGGTCCCTGACAGACGATAGTAATGATTTACATTTGTGGTGCTCTGTCCTTTGGGGGTTTTTCTTAGTCAAATTTATCCCTTAACTGCAACACAGGTACAATAGTGCCTCTGAAGTAAATTTACCAAATTATCATCTTAACAATGTTCCCTTTTACGACAGAATTCAGAACCTTATTCTAATACACATTTTACTAAGAAGATAGAAGAGATCCAAAATTACATATATAAATTATATTATATAATTATGTAGAATAATTATGTATTATATAATTATGTAGAATAATAATATAATATATACTAAGTATATATTATATACATATATTTAAATCAAGACAGTCTCTTGTATAGACAAGCTGGGGCTTAAATTTGTGCTTTTTCTGCCTCAGATTCCTGAGTGCTGGGATTACAGGTATATACTATGTGTGCCTAGCTAAAACACATGCTTTGAAATTGTCACGACAAAGTTTTTCACTGTGGTTTATTTGTTTCATTTTAAAGATTTCTTTTTAATTGTATGTGTATGGGTGTTTTGCCTGTTCATGTCTGTATACTACGTGTATGCCTGGTGCCCACGAACTCCTGAAGAGGGTATCAGATCCCCTGGAACTGATAAAGATGGTTGTAACTGCAATGTGGGTGCTTGGAAGCCAACCCAGGTCCTTTGGGAGAGCAGCCAGTGCTCTTATCTGCTGAGCCATCTCTCCAGCCCCACTGTTTATTAATCATTCCTTTTCTGTTGGGAAAACAACCTTTGAGCCTACAATCCCAAGTCAGTCTTTGGCGATCACACTCCTTTCCGCTTTAGTCTTTGTGCTTGCCTTTTCGAAGCACTTAGTGGATGGTTACTGGTGTAAGAAGTAGATCTGACTTATCAAAGGAACCCCTAAGCAATACGCATTCTCACAAGGTCAGTGGGCGAATATCTCAGGGGAAAGGAGAAAATATCAGAGTATTTGGCTGCAAATCTGAGTTTATCACCTGTGTGTGTGTGTCTTGGCTCAGTTCTCTGGATTTGGTAGTGGGGTTGTTATTTCTGTTAGCTGAATTTCAGAATGGCACATTATTTCAACCTAAGCTGTTTCATCAGAAACACAACTATCTGTCCTATTTTTACCGGAACCGGAACCCAGTGCCATTGTTCTCCTGAACAGGGAAAGACCTCTCCATTTTGGGCCCTCTTTATCTTTTAGAAACCCATGACCTTTGGTACTTTTTCTGTATGTGAGAATACACACACATAGTTTTCAGAGACGCGTATTTTTTGTGCTTGTCCTCACTGACATATATTATTGCCTATTGTGAAACAGTTGTCATCTAGAAGAAAGAAAATGCATCTTTTGACTTTTTTGGGGGGGGGTTGGGATTGGGTACCAACCATGTCAGGAAAAAACCATGAAGGCCTTGAGACAAATACTGACCAGTCTTAAGCAATGTAAGCTGACACCTGGCATAGCTACTGAGCACTTCAGGAGAAGTGTGTGTGTGGGGTCTGGGGTCTTAATGTCCCAAGATGCACTGAGCATCAGGAAGGAGAGCTCTGGCTGAGCTTGTTCTAGAATTTTGCAAGCTCCGTCCATGAATTGAAAAGACTGTGTTCAAATCCCAGATGCGGGCTCTAGGTGTTGGGTGATGCTTATAAAGGCAAGGGGATGAAATACAGATGGCGGGACTCCATGAGCTTTCCTTCCTCCTCCTTGTTCTATGCCCACCTCCTTTAGATTAGGGGTGTTATTTAAGAGATGGGCAGCCGGTTGAACGACTTGTTGAGCTTCTTTTCTCTTGGATAGATTGACCCTTCAAGAGAGTGTAGTTTTCGCCATTGTTTCATGGTGAAACAGAACAATAGCAGCATGGGTCCTGCTGCTTTGTCAAGCTACCAGAAGGCTACCCCTTCTCTCCACCCTTCTTCCTACATATGTATTGATCTTAAGGGAATTCCTAACAGGAATTCCTATACACTGGCTGGTGATATACGTGTTTATTAGCTACAGCACTCTAGCACACAAGCTTCTGATAGACAACCTGAAGCAGAAGAAGGGGCTGCAGTACTCAGTGCTTGGTGGTCCTTGCCTACAAAAGCAATCCAGTGAGTTGAACAGATGCCTGTCCTCTCCTCCAGAGGTCTGAGCTCTGGTCCCTGAGTTCAGACATGGGCTGCCTGTATGACTGTGTTCAAGGTTTGCTGCTTATCCATCAAAGGCTGGTTTAGGAAACAGTAACTTCATGGTTTGTTTCCAGTGTGTCATTAGGTATAAATCACAGAGTCTCAAAGTATTAATTGTGCAAGTCGAGAATTATGCAGATAGAGTCATTTGCCTCCAGTAATTAATCAGGATCACCTATGGGGATATCAGATAAGTAAATAGCTTATCACCTACTTCCTGTGAACCAAGTAGATCTGGAGAAGTTGATTTGCATGTATTAATATTCATGCTCTTTGACTGGTTATCTAACAGCTAGTGTTTTGGTTGATAGTCTATGAGAAGTATACTATAAAAGCAGATCGAAATATAAAACAAAGACTTCAAGTCAGATTGAGAAATATAGAAAGACTATTGTTTCTCAGCATGACATACTAATAAAACCATCACATTTTTATACCAAAAAGGCCATCCGATTATCCACCTCCCTATTTACAAATGAAGAAAATTCAGAACAAGAGAAGGCTGAGCAAACTGAATGGAGTTGCTGCAGGCAGAGATGAATCTTGACATACAAAATCTGGCTCAGTGTAGGGTAAACCCAAAGCCATTTTGTGGAAGGGAGTGGCTGTATTTGGTCTTGTTCGGGTACCCTGTTCTGCACAATTGCTGTTCATGGTGATGTAACAATGTATTGTTATTATCTTAGCATGATGTGCACTGTCAAGAGTAGGCCTCACACAGGAGGAAGTATTGCTATGTGACACACATTTCTCACAGTTGGGGTACCCCTTGCTTGAGTAAGAGAGAAAGGGAGAGGAACAATTTCATCCCCTTTAATGATATCCTGCCACTGTGGTCTGGAGAGATGGCTCCATGGTTAAGAGTGCTTGTAGTTCACACAGAGGACCCAAGTTCAGTTACCACCGTGGACAGTGGACAGCTCACAGCTTCCTGTAGCTCTAGCTGCAGGAGATCCTATACCCTCTACTGAATGCTGTGGTCACCCACATGTGTGTACATACACATAAATAAAAATCAAAATACATTTTAAAAAGATACTGCCATTACACAGGGCTTCGTTTTCTTCCTTGCCTCACAGGGTGTTTTTGCAACTTTTTTTTTTTTTTGGTCTCATGATTGTAGTATCTGCTTAACTTTTAATAAGACACTTGAGAGGAACCCCACCCACAGAAACCATAAGAATGGGTGTAGGACATTGAAATATCCAGGTGGAAATGTCACAGTGCCATTCGTCACAGCCAAAGGGAGTGTTATGATCTTAACTATCTTTTTGGACCCCTACCGAACAAGAGAACACCCTGGCTTTGCGACTTTGCCTTCATGTTCCAAAGTACGTCCCCTCTCCCTCGCTTCAACATGAGATGTTCTTTGGATCGTACTTCATCCAGTAAGACATAAACACCCTTTCTCTTGTTTTTTCTACCATGCATGTGCAATTTTTTTTCCTTTGAAGTTTGTAATGGCATTTGACACATTTTTATGTTTTTGTGTGGACATAACTTACATTTCTACTTGTTCTTTCTTAGTTATTTGCTGTTTGTGAGGGCATCTCAGAAAGCTGACCTTTCAAACCTCAGTTAGATCTGTTCTCAAGGGGAGTATGCCCTGTCCCCCTGTGTTTGCTTGGGTCCTTCTCCGACATGCTCCAATGCTGACGGAACTACAGGCTTCCTTCTAGAAACTATACAGGCGCTGCCCCCACAGAGCCCAGACCCTAACTAGAAATCAGGGAACAGTGGGCATGGGAGCGGGCCTAGAGCACCCGAAAGCAGAGTTACTTTCTAGTGAGTACAGGTATCTGGGAAACAGGAAACTTCATTTGGATCTGCTTGATAAGTGGGTGTTTGGAAAAAGAAAAGAGAACCTTTCTGGGAACAATTCTTCATTGATTTTTATTTATTAATTCTTCATTGATACTTATTATCCAATGTTGTCTTAGGGCATACTTGCAGAAAAGTGTTATTGCCATTTAAAACAGAAAATAGAAGCTGTAAAGTAGAATTTGACTAAAGCCATACAACTTAGTGGGTCCGAATGATTTTCCCTGGTCTGAATCTCTTGGTTCTGGTAAAATAAGTTCAGGGGAGGTCCAGGTTCTATGAAGATAGCCTTTTTGATCTTGTCTTCTGATTAAAAAAAAAAAAGCAAGTTGCTGAGAAGCAGATGGGTAAATAAATTACCTTGTAATTTAAGGTTTGAATTAAGTAAGGGTGAATAAGGACTCGAACAAAAGGTGTGGGTGCGTGAAGGGAGGAGCAGTGAATTCTGTCTTTGTAATAAACAACAGCTGTTCTGGGCAGCGTTCTGTCAATGCTGGCTTGTGAGGAGTGGATGAGAGCAGGTGTGGTTCTTCAGAAGACTGTAGGATGGCTGGGAGGGAGAAGAAAGGCCAGGCTGTTTCCAGCGTGTTCTTGGCGGAGGGAGCTAAGGACTGGTGAAGGTGGGGTGGGGCGATCTGCATTTTAGCAGCCTAGGAAGGTCCAGGAATCTATCCTCTTGGCTATCTTGATTGATCTCAGCTCAGCCCGATCTTCTGTGGGTATCTACAGATCTGGTAACATTGCAGGTCGAATTGACATGACGGAGCTTGTGTGTATAACGAATCTGGTGGTGATGCAACCAGCCTCCCAGGGCTGCCCTGTGGCTGCGCTCACCTCCCTGTCTTCCTTTAGTTTCCCACATCTCCCTGACTTCTCTCCACCCCACCTCCTCCTGCTTTTTGTTTGGAACCTTTGTGAACCTTCTTCAGTTTGTTTGTTTGCTTGCTCGCTTTACATCCACATAGATTATTCTAGAGTCTGCATCATGACTGTTTCATGCAGATTCTTTTAAAATGAATTTCTTCCATGTTTCAAATTCATCTACGCTTACGTCACTAAATGCCAACAGTCCCTTAATGAGGGAATTAACAGGTAAGACATTTTTGTTGGCTTTTGAGTTAGTGTCTCAAAAAAAAAAAAAAAAAAAAAAAAACAACTTTTCTTAAGCCACATAAAGTTGTGACTCGGGAAATGACCTATTTCATTCACTGTGCCTGGCTGGAAACCCAGTGTGTTGGAGCCTTGAAGGGCCAAGCGGCGCCTCCTCCAGTTCTCTTTCCTCCTCATAGCTCTTCATTCAGTGCTGGGAGCCACCGGACTTTACATCCAGTCCTTGCTTGCCCTTAGTTGACTCTGTGCAAAGTAATTTAAACTACCATGTAACTGTTTCCCTGTACTTCATAAAAAACGACTTTGGTTTTGTCTCTTGTGCCCTGAAATTTGTCTTTCCTTTCCCATTGCCCTGAAAAAATGGGCTATGTGTTGGGATGTTCAAGCTATTTAATGAAGTGTGTGTGCGTGTATGTGTTTAAGAGTGAAGGTGTGTACATGTGAGTGTCTGTATATATATATGTGTGAGTGTATGTGTATGCATATGAGTGTGAGTGCACGTGTACTCTCTCTCTCTCTCTCTCTCTCTCTCTCTCTCTCTCTCTCTCTGTGTGTGTGTGTGTGTGTGTGTGTGTAATATGCTGGGGATGAAATCCAGGACTTCTTGCATGCTAAGCAGGCATTTTTGCACTTGAGTTATATCTCTGGCTTTTTTTTTTAAATTTACAGATTGGTAAAATCAACTGTTTCTGGACTCCAGGAGATTTTAAGAGAATTTCTGGCTAGTTTGCATTGATTTCTTTGCTCTGTGGTTGTAGTCAGTCCCAGAACATGGTTACTGGGGCCTCTGAAGTCTTTTATGATGCAAAGAGAAGCTGGCTGACTCTGGGTTGCTGATCTTTTTTTTTGCATTGTATGTGAGTGCACAGAGGTCATGGGGATGTGTGCGTTGTTCATAGGTAGGCTTGTTTTTTTGTTTATTTCTGATAACTGAGGTTTGAACCCAGGACCTCATGTGTACTAAGCTCTATCACTGAGCTATCTCCACACCTCTCCATGACTGTTAACAGCTATGTTTCCCAGAATAGTCAGGCCTTGAACCTGCAATCCTTCTGTCTCAGTCTCCTGACTAGATGGGACTACAGGTCTATAACACTAAGCCAAATTTAATCCTGCTTGCTCAATAAAAAAAAAAAAAAAAGGAATCAACCCCTCTCCCCTTCAGTGTGGTCCAATCACAAGTTTATAAGTCAAGGGATGAGAAAAAGCCGGCTAAGAGCAACTCAGTACCCATGGGTGCTTCTGGGACTCATGGGTGCTTCCCACATTTTAATTCATTTAACTCTTACAATCACACAGGGGAAGAACTATTATTTATTTGACTTTATAGGTGATGACATTACAAAAGGAATATTTAATGTCTATCTGTTCCAGATCACCCTGAGAGTCAGAGGTAGAGCCCCACGCCCTGCCTCCCTTCGCCTCCACATTTACCAGCTAGCTGAGAAATGAAAACCAGTTGTAATTATTTGTTGTGAGTGATTATATGAATACCCTCTCTAGGGAACTCAGCTATTGCTACCCACTTGTTCTCCTAAGTCTCTTTCAGGCTACCTGGATATATCTGTCTCCTTGTCTCTGTGCACACTGCTTGGGATGCTCTGAAGCATTCTACACATATGTAGGTCACACATTCCTGGAACATAAATGTGTCAATCAGCAACTTAGAGATTCTTACTCATTCTGACCTTTGGCCTTTGCTTGTGTCAGCCAGATAGGTGGGTGTGGAGAGGCAGTTTGGGAACTGGTATGCTGAAGAAATGAAGAGAAGCCCACAGGAGATTTGTAGAAGCAGGTACTGTTGTCTGAGGTTTCTGCCCTAGAGTGCAAGGACAGCCATGGCTGTAGGTAAGATGTGATAGGATTTGGCAATGTTGGATGGTGTCCATGTGGCCCTGGCATGTGAGCTCATGGACAGTGTAGAATCTGGGAGTACTGACATCTTTCAGGAATCAAGGGCATGGGTTCTAGGTCACCCTGCCCTGGTGGATATGCAAACACACGGGTGAACAGATTCCCTATATAAAATGACATACTTTTTCCTAGATAATTGAATCCTTATCCAAATGATTTTAATACCCTACACAATAAAAACACTACGGAAATAGTGGTTACACTTAATTGTTTATAAAATAATGAAAAAAAAAAGTGAACATATTCAGTACAGACTCAGTTGTTTTAAAAAATATTTTCCGGGAGAGCTGGACTCTGGGTCATTCAGAGCTTAAGAGTGGTAGAGCTGGCCCTGCGCCTTGCCAGCTATGACATGAGGTGAGCTAGATAGGGGAAGTGCTGGAGAGCTGGCCCTGGTGGTGTGGGTGTGGGAGAGTTGGTCATCTGACTAACTCAGCTACTACGCAGGCCCAGACCCAGGGCTTTGAGTTGGCTCACCCCGACATCAATGAACTGCTGGAGCACATAAGGGCGCTGGTTCTACAGACCCAAAGCTGTAGGGTCTCCACGACACAGGACAACAACAGGATATTTGAGAGGAGCCTTGGTAAGGATCCAGTATTGACAGTGTGGCAGAAGCCAGAGGCCTCAAACCGGACCAGCGAACGATTGCTATGAATATTTGCAAGCAAAGCTGCTTGGGCAATAGGGGACACACTGTGACACATGCAGATTGCATTGTGAGATTTTTGTTTATTTGTTCCTTTTTTGACTTTAATTTTTTTGTTTTCTTTTGGGGAATGAGAGGTTGTAAGGAAGGGGGCAGATATGAAGGGATGGGAAAATGAATGGGATTGGGGTGAATTCACAAAGAACCATTTTTTTTCCAACCTTATGTTGAATCCAAGAATCCATGACTCTAGAGTTCTGACTACTCTGCTTAACCCAGTCCCTCAAACTCCTGGGATGGCACCAGTCAGCCACTCAAGTCTAAGAATCCAAGGGCAGATTCTCAGAAAGACCAAACATTTGTCAAGAGAAGTGTTTCTAGATACAGGATACACAGCAACATGCTATTCATCCTATGAGAAAATCCGTTTAAGCTGAAGAAAAACAACCATTAGAAAATGCGCCCAGTGTGGTCATGCTTATATTCCACTTGTCAACTAAAAATGCATTTGTTTAACTAGGGTGTCTGTTTATTACAGTCACCACTCCCTCCTGGGCAGATAACTGCCTGAGTTTCACAAGTCCCTGTGAATGATCCAGGATAGGCCAGCAGCTGCCTTTAGTTAGCATTCTTCGTGATTATTTCTAAGAATTATGCATTAATTTGTAAATACCCCCTATTTTTAAATAAGTTGTAAGCATATGACTAATCCATTTCAGTGCTTTGATGGGAATACGAAGTGTTCACGCAACTGGTTTGTGAGAGTGAAGCTCTGAGCAGAGCTATTTTGATGAAAATCAGGGCGTATAAGAAAAGACAGAAGCAGCTGACTTGAGCATATTTTGTCTCACTTTTCTGTGCGTATGGATTTATCTTTTGGGAGACTCAGGGTTTTGTTGTGCATACATTACCTCTTAGTCTAGCCATGCTTCTAACCCTAAAGATATACAGGTCCCCAAGTCTCACTGCAACTGTATTTACCATGGTGGTCACTTTCCGTTTGTGCATGTCCCCAACTTAGAAGTGCTCCCAGGTGGTAGCTGAATGTAATTATTGTCACTGAATTTGCATTAGAATATTCTGTTAAGATTCTTCGTACTATAGACTCTGGTGGTTCTGATGTGCTGTAAAAATGTGCCACCAGAAGGTTGGAGGGAAGGAGGGATGAAGAGAGAGTTAGGGAGGAAAGGATCGATCGATTGATCGATAGATAGATAGATAGATAGATAGATAGATAGATAGATAGATAGATAGACAGAGCTTTTAAAATGTTTCATTTGGTTTAGTCTTCATTAAGCAAATTGCACAAATCTCTGTAAACCATCGGGTAAGATCATTAGAAGAGTTCTCTTTCCCTAGATTACTCTATGAGGTTAGCACAATTTTTACCAGGCTATCAGTAGTATTTGCTTCTTCATTTTTGTGTGACTGGTGGGGGTTGTTGTTTCTTAAAACAGACCAACACATTGATTATAAAGTTCAATTAGACAAATAGTGAATGACACCAGTCAGGAAATTTTGTGAAAAGAAGAAATCTGGGGTGTGTGTGTGTGTGTGTGTTGTTCTATTTGATAACAACGTGTCTTAAAGGATCCATAGTAGTTAATGTGGATTTATTGTTTCTTTATATAGCTTTTACTGGTCCAGGACTTGATATGTAGACTAGGCTGGCCTTGAACTCATAGAGATCAATCTGCCTCTGTTTCCAAAATGCTGGGAGTGTGCCACCATGTCTAGAAATAGTTAAAGTGAAATGAACCTAGTAGAACAGATTTCAAAAGAAGGCAGGCATACATGAACTATTAATCATCCATCTCTAGTGCTCTGTGTAGTCCACTGTATATGTAAAATTATAGTCAAAGACAACAGAAATCTATTTTTTGTTTTGTTGGCTTGACATTGAGCCAGACATGGTATAGTCTCAGAGCTTAGAAGGTTAAAGCAGGAGACTTGGGCTACATAGCAAGAGACCTAGTCTTAAAAAATGTCTTGAATGGGAAGATCTTATCCAAACTTTCCATGGAGTTATATTGCATACCTCTTAGTCAACATCCTTCTAGAATTGCTCTTTTTATAGCCTCTACTCTCATCAAAGTTACAGATTCCCAACCCTCTACAATATGTTCTCCACTCTCATCCCATAATAACCTTCTCTTTTTTTTCTCCCTCATCTTGTGTCCTGTGTGTGACAATCACCCTGTAGAGGTCACCTTGGGAAGCATAATCTCTTCCTCAGTCTGGCTATTTTTCTAGGAAGTAAGTCTCAGGCTTCTGGGGGTGGGAAATTCCCTTGTAGGCTTCCAGAATTCTGATGAACAAAGATTCCCAACTTTTCTTTTGTAATTTACTGAATCTTAAACCTGGCATTTAAAACTATCATTGAATAGCCTGTATGATGGAGTTAGGATTATTGGTTATGCACATAGACAAGAAAATAAACTGATACCTCTCTGAAAAGCCATGCTCTTCAGAGTGACTAGACTTGGTACTCAGTGTGTTTTCATGTGCACAAGAGCACTTCTGCATTTATCTTGGGCACATGTTGTCAAAAACAGCTAAGAGGAGTCTTCTACCTTGTGTACTCCTGAATTGCTTTGAATTTCTTTTAAAATAATGTATGCTCACTTGGTAATAAAAACAAAGTATAACAGCTAGGTATGGTGGTACAATCCCATAATACCAACCCTTGGGAGGTAGAGTCAAGGGGATGAGATGTTTAAGGTCATCTTCAGCTGCATTAGAGGGTCTGACGATTGCCTGGGATGTATATGAAGTCCTATCTTAAAACAAACCCAAAACCCAACTCAACAACAACCAAATAAGCAAAAATTCATATTTTGGTTTAGACATTCAGCAGTGCATAAGAATTCCAGTGAAACAAACCAAAATATAAACCTTTAACCGGCTGAGCCATCTCTCCAATCCAAACAAAAACTTAGATAGGCATGAGAATTAGTGACAGAATGCTCGCCTAGCATATATTAGGCCCCTGACTCAATTTCCCAGAGCCTGGGGTAGGGGGACCCTATGTACACATGCATGATATCTGAGAATATAAATATATGGAAGTGAAAGTGGCCTTTAAAAAAACAAAGCTGTTTTCCATTTCTTTTAAATTTTCTTTTAATTTACATTCAGTAAAATTTCATTGTTATAGATAAGTATTGAGAGTCTTGATGAAAACAGAAACCTGTATAACTACTGCTGGATTCAGGGCACAAAGCAGTCTCAGTCCCCACAGTTCCCGGAGCTTTGTGCTCTGCTGTCGGGTGGGCTTCACCCAGTCCCTGCTTTCTGGCAGTGTCTTCTCTACCAGTTGTTATACCATGCCTAGGTTGTCAGGAAAGTGGAGTCACCAAGCCGCATTCCCTGCTTGACTTAGAACAATGCAGTTGAAGTGTCCCAGTGCCGTGCACATCAGAACTCTTCTCGCTTGATTTCTGAGAGTGTAGAGTATTAATCGTGAATGCGACGTTCTTTTGTGAATACTACGTTCTTTGTCCCCCTGTAGCTAAGGGGCGCTTGGCTTGTTTCCAGCGTTCAGCAATTCCCAAGAAGCTACACCAAGCACTGGCTTGCAGGTTTCTGTGCCCCTCTCTCTTGTATCAACACCTAGGACCTTGCTTTGCCGCTCATACATATGCTTAACTCTACGAGAAACTGCCAGCCTTTTTTGTAAAGAAGACAGGCCATTCAGCAGTGCGTAAGAATTCCAGTCCCTCCTCTTCCTTTTCTGCTTTTAAGACACTGTGGACATTCTTACCCCTGTATGGTGGAATGCATGGTAGAATCGCCGGTCTTATTTTGCATTTTCACAGTGACTAATCCATTGCTTTAATCACTTTTGATGATGTCTTGATGAAATTTTTATATAAAATTTCATTCTTTGTCTTTAAAAAAACTGTGTATGAGAACTTGTTCCTATCTAGCCCAGCCTGGCCTCCAATTAACAATCCTTTGGCCTCGACCTCCTCAGTGTTGGAATTACAGATATATACCACACTCCTTGCCTATCTTTGATCAGTTTTGTAATTTTTAAAGTGGAAATCTTTAATATTCTCTATATACAAATCATTCCCCCACTCCCAGTGTATGTCTTTCCCTTTCCTTAATATTATCTTTTGCATGTCAAAAGTTAGCACACTAAATAATGCGTGTCACTGTGGAATGTTCATACATGTATGTCACTATACTTCCTAGTTGTCTCACTCGTCCATTGTCCTCCCCTTTGCCTCCCTCCCATCCCTTTCCCTCCCCCAACCCCTTCCCTCCCCTTCCCATCTCCTTTTGCCTCCCCTCCCCCACCCCTTTACCACCCCTCCTCCATCTCCCTTGCCTCTCCTCCCCCATCCCCTTTCTCTCTCCTTCCCCATCCTCCTTGCCTCCCCCATCCCCCTTCCCTTCCCTCCCTCACCTCTTTCCCTTCTCTCCCTCATTCCCCTTGCCTCCCCTCCATCTCCCTTGCCTCCCCTCCCCCATCCCTCTTCCCTCCTCTCTCCCATCCCCTTTGCATTCCCTCCCCATCCCCCTTCCCTCCCCTTCCCATCCCTTTTGCATCCCCTCCCTCATCCCCCTTGCCTTCCCTCCCCCATTCCCCTTTCTTCCATTGTCCTCCCCCTTGCCTCCCCTCCCCATTCCCCCTCCCTCCCCTCCCTCATCCCCCTTGCCTCCCCTCCCCATTCCCCCTTCCTCCCCTCCCCCATCCCTCTTGCTTCCCCTGTCCCATTCCTTTTATTATCTCCCACTGTGTCTCCCACTGATCTCTTATGTCACTTTCTAATTTTTCCTCTTTCTCCTTCCAATTCTTCCTTTTCTTTCTCCTGAAATACACACACACACACACACACACACACACACACACACACACGTGCGTGCATGCATGTGCACAGGAACATGCACAGAGGCACATGCACACAAATATAACTCTAGATCCCACATATGAAAAAACATGCTATATATGAAAGATTTAATTTTAGCAAGCATCATCTTTTCTTTTCTTTTTTTCCATTTTAAAAATACGTTATATTTTTGGTGCCCACTACTAAGAATTCTCAAGCTAAACAAAACCATGAGACTCTATGGGTTTATAATGGGATCTATGATCTATTTCAAGTAAACTTATAAGTAAGCATAGTTTTTATTTTAAATTAACCTATGACTCTCCAGTTTTCTCTTTCACTTGTATAAAGACCTCTCATTTCTCCACATTTAATGACATTTATTCTGAAGGAAAGAATGTGTTCTAACCTAGAATATAAACTCAAATATCTTCCAGCATAAGGAGAAAACATTCTGCAGACACCCGGCTGTGATGAAGAGGGTCCCCTTTAACCAAGGAGAGCACCACAATTTGCTTTCCAACAATATCACAAAACTAAACATAGTTTATACATCAGTTTCCTTTGCCTGGCTTTCTAGAAGCTCAAAAAAGACTGAAAAAAAAAAAAAAAAAAAACAGAACTTTGGAATGAGAATGAAACCTAAGGCTCATTTAGCTAAATTCTTCCTTCTTCAACTTACAGAAATACCTCATGCATGTGACAGACTGCAGGCCACAGAAGTATTGTCCTAAGGACTGGAGCCCCAGGGGATGCTGGCTCCTACGTCTTTGTCCTTTCCTTGCTGTCTGGGGCTGGCATCTCTGCCTCCTCATGACCTCACATGCTGGTGTGCCCCGGGCTCTGTCCTCGGATTTCTTCTTTCTTCCACTCACTCTCTGGGTGACCTCATTTCAGCTCATGCCTCAAAATGCCACATACACTGGGTGAGTCAAAGCTCCCCTGAACCTCAGACAAGGTTACCTCGCTGCCCCCTCAACACATCAGAGATGCCTAACAGCTACTCATCTACCATAGCGGTCTCGGTTTCCCACTCACCCAGGCTCTGGAACTTTCTATCAGGCTTCTTTGCCTTATCAATGAAATATACCCAGAATCTGATATTACCATGGCCACAAATGTTGTCTCTAGGGCCTGGGGACTTGGCCTCTGCTCCTCACTGGGTTTGTAGTCTCCCCACCTGCTCCTGAGCCTGTTCTCCACACTGGCCATAACGATTATCGATCACTAGATCTTCCCTCCTGCCCGGCAGAATCTCACAGATGGCTTTCCATCATTCTGAACCACATCTCTATATGACCTGACCCCAGCAAGTCTCTTTGAAGTCTTCTGCTCTTCTCTGGCATTTACTAGTCTTTGAGTCAAAGCTTGTTGCCCTGAAAGGGATTGCACACGCTGGTTCTGTGCCTGGAGGTACTCAGCAACCCCGTGTCCTCTCAAGACTAGCACACTGAGACACACTCATCCTCTGAAAAGCCACCTTTCCTCAGAGTTCTCCCCATACCCGCTCCATCTTCTCTCTTTGCTCTAGCTCTCTCGGTAGAGCTCACCACTGCCTGTCTCTATGTTGCCTGCACCCTCTACTGAAATGTGAGCGTCAATGAAGGTGAAATGTGCTTCGTTCACAGCTGTAAGCCCAGCTTCCAGAGCAGGTGGCCCATGGCCTGTGCTCAGACATCAATACCAACGATTCTCCTTTCTATTCTATTTTACGTCCGCCTTTCCCTAGAGCTTGTTATTTTTACTGGGGAGGTAAATAGCCTTTTGGATTTCTAAAAATATGCATTTGTGAAAGTGGCCACATAGCTTTTCTGATGACACAAGTTTCATACTATGTTTTTCTCACTTAATATATATTTGGATAGTTAGTTGATTCATTCATCTATGCATTTATCAGATTATACCACTAGGCCGCACTGCAGAAATAACCCAGATCATTGCCGTGTTAATTAGTATGTGGATTGTGCCCCCTTTCCACTAGTGTAGACAAGACTGCAGTGGATATGGTGGTACACAAATCTCTGTGCAAATGGATGGTAGATATCATCCTGGAATTTCTGTTAGTGACTTGGCAGATGTTGATGATGGGAATGGAAAATGCTTTTTCTTCTAGTTTTATCTTTTTATATTGCCAGCAACAGTGGGCAAGTGCCTATCACCCCACGTCTTTTAGCATACAATTTTTTTGACTCCTTTATCAATGAGAAAAGTAATAAAACTTAGACTTTCAAGTAGAATATTTTCCATTTCCTGGCTGGCAAACGTTTGAATTCCTAGAACAGAAACTAGTTTCCTAAAGAAAGAAATAAAGTATGAAGGAAAGTATAGAAAGTGGTTTGAGATGAGAAACATTTGCCTTTATAGAAGCTTCTGGAGACTTTCTCACACAGAGTCATCTCTTGATGTGTGCAGAGAGAACCAAAGGCCACACCCAGCATCTTGGTTTTCTTGCTATAAAATAGTGTTTCTTTATTTTTTTCTTCTCCTTGAATTTACTTTTATTATTTGTACAAGTAAGTGCAGTACGCCTGGAGGCCAGAGGCCTAAGACCCCTTGGAACTGGAGTTACAGGAAGATGTGACAGGTGCTGGGAACCAAACTCAGGGCCCCCCAAAAAGGGCAGAAGTGTTCTTCATCCCCTGAGCTATTGGACTAGCCCAGATTTTTATTTTTTCTTAAAATGAATCCACAACACAAGCCCTCAAGTGTTAGAGCGGGCTTTAGGTTTCCTGGGAGTTGTTACACTCAGTGATTTATTGTTTCCTAACAACTTTGTGGTTTCTACTGGGCCTCACTCGAGGGTTCTTGAAGAACAAGAGCAGTTATCTGTTTTAATGACTAGGCCTGGCATCCAGAATGCAGGCAGAGGAATGAATTCAAAGAGCAGTGCCAAGCCAGAGGAGAGTCGGGTTCACACACAGCACCCCCGCCCCAGGGGTTCCTGGGATGGAGCTGGGCTCGAGTGTGAATGTCGGTTGGCTCTCTCTTGCTCTGCCTTTGTGGCCGCTCACAGGCCTGCAATGAAGTTCAAAGGGCAGCCCCCAGTCTTCTCTGGTTTCATCAGCTGTCAAATGTGGGCCGAGAGATACTTTGGTGTAGCATCATTATTGCAGAATTTGAAGAGTTCTGGGAAGTTAGCTACTCTTGTTATCTAGATGACGAAACTGAGACAAGAGAGACAAGGACACTTTAAACTTCAACCTATAAACAGTAACAGGAAGTGGCCTTTTAAAATGTGCACTTATAGACTTAGATGGTTAGCTGCAAAAGCACTTTTGCTGTGAATTTCCTAAGAAGCAGTGTAAAAACTATATATATGTTCCTGAACCTGTGCACCCTATGACCTGCCCATGGCAGACATTGTTAATCAACTTCAGAACGCTCCAACCCAGCCTGAGAACCTCTTTAAACAGTGCTTCTGGTAGGTTAACTAATCATAATTGAGCCAGGTTTTTATGTGAATTAAACATCTGTTTGTTTCTTCCTCGTAAATGTGTGACTCATGACCCCTTGCTAAGAGCCCTGGACATTAAGCCAGAAGATTGTGGTTTTGACCCCCTCAGTTTGCTTTTCCTTGCTATGCTGTATTAGGCAAGTCATTTAACTTTTCTGGGACTAGCTTCCCTGAAAAGATGGAGTTCAGTGGGATAATCATCAAGCATCCTTCTCTGAACATCCTTAGGATTCAAGGCACAGAGATTTTTGAGTATGTGATTTTATAATTATGAGAATGCCATAATTATGATGAAGATCAAAGACTGTTTTGTTTTGTTTGTTTTGGTTCTTCCTTCCTTCCTTCCTTCCTTCCTTCCTTCCTTCCTTCCTTCCTTCCTTCCTTCCTCTCTTTCTTCCTTCCTCTCTTCCTTCCTCTCTTTCTTTCTTTCTTTCTTTCTTTCTTTCTTTCTTTCTTTCTTTCTTTCTTTCTTTCTTTCTTTCTTTCTTTCTTTCTTTCTTTCTTTCTTTCTTTCTTTCTTTCTTTCTTTCTTTCTTTCTTTCTTTGGGTTTTGCATGTTGCAGACCTGTTGCTGGAATTCTGATGCTCATGTTTCTAGCCTCTCTCAGCTGCTGCTCTTTATTTGTCTGATTCTATCAATCTATATCACCAAAACCAGAACTTAGGCATTCACAGGGAAAGGGGAGTTACTTAAATGAGGGGACTTACAAGAAGCCATTTTTGGCTAAGTGGGGCACAAGTGACCTCACACCCCAAGCTGGAGCAGGGCTCTGTGTAGCCCGCTCACCCTGCAGTTCAGGATCTTGAGTCGCTGATTTTGTTTACTCTTCTTGTACCTTCGGATGTGCAAGAGGCCCTGCATTCATTCCGGCCTTAGCAAGGGGTTCTCTTTGGTCTCCTTGTCCCTGGTCTCTCCGGACTTTGTGGTGACTCGACTCTTGTTTGCCTTCCAGGCTCTCCTTCACTACGGGCATATCCTCTCCTGTCTGTGATCACCCGGCAGCCCACAGTCATCTCCCACCTGGTTCCCACAGGCCCGGGAATCACCCCAGTGTTACCTCGCCATCCAGTGGCTGCAGCTGAGGCTGCTGCTGCTGCTGCTGCTGCTGCTGCTGCTGCTGAGACCCCCGGTGGTGAGGCATTAGCCAGCAGCGAATCTGAGACAGAACAACCCACACCCAGGCAGAAGAAACCACGCAGGAGTCGCACCATCTTCACCGAGCTGCAGCTCATGGGCCTAGAGAAGAAATTCCAGAAGCAGAAGTATTTGTCTACCCCAGACAGGTGAGGTCCAAAGGATGGGACTTCACTCTCTGTAGGTACCACCTGGAGAAGGGTTCTGCACTCTGTGGGTTGTAGATTCATTCAGTGCTGGCTTACATTCTCGTCCAGATTTTATTCCTTTGTTTAAGTTCTGTCAACTTTGAGTTAGAAGAGACAGCCCACCTGAATCTATCCCATCAGTCCATAGTGCCTGAAAGGATGCTTTCTCCTCTGTCCTATGTTTTTGATAAGCCTCTTCAGAATACCAAGAAAAGAAAAATCATACTCTCTGTCTGGAATCTGGCTTGGTTTTTAAAGCCCCAGACATTTAGCATAACACTCAGTGGGTCTCAACCTGTGGTTTTTAGCCCTTCCTTGTCCTCTTGAGTACCAGGCTGACTCAGTTTGAGGGCCTGCCTCTGGACAGAAAGTCCTGGACTGATCTAGGTGAGGCTGTTTCTGAGACCTTCGTGCATTTGATCAGGATTAAAGCAGAGCCACTTGGCAGAGACCACTGAAAAGCTCGAGGGAAGTCCCTTCTTTGTAATTCACGTTTGGAATGATTGCAGTGCTTGCTTTCTCCAGGGGCCCTCTGTCTTTAATTTAGTGTCTTAATTACAAAATACGTCTGTTCCTTTATCTTACCCTGAGGTGGCTGAGCTCAGGGATGAGCCTATTTATTGGGAAACTTTTCCAGATCTTTCAAATTATTATTATTAATTATTAATTATTATTATTATTATTACTGCTAAATGCTTTGTCCCTATTAGGTTGACTCCAATCCTATGAAAGAGAACAGGAAATAAATGCAATTGAATGCCTGAAACTATTTAGTAGTTGCTTAGGAAAGAAACAGAACGTGAAAGCACACTCTCCAAAGTTTCCCTTTCAGGGAGAGCTTGTCTAGTTGCTCTATAAGTCAGCTGCTAGCTGAGGGTCTCTTGGGTCCTCCAAGTTGGGGTGGCAGGGAATGCTCTCTAGTAAACAGAGCCCTGTTTTAAAGGACATCATGGAGGATGGGGGTGGGGAAGAATGCCTACAGTTGCTATAGCACAGTGAGCCGGCAGTGGTACCATATGTTGCCATAGAAACCGAAAGATATTGCTGAGCGTGGCAAGAAAGCCTTTAAGAAGACCCTTGGTTCCAGAAGAGAGAGCATCATCCTACATTACGTGGAGATATCCCTGAAAGGAATAGACTCTTGTCTCACTAGGCATGCCGAAGGAACTACACGTATGGGTGTTTCTACTTTAGGGTGTGCATGGGTGTAGGAAGGACCTGATATGCCTGACTGAGGAACAGGGTCTCCCTGCCGAGGCAGTCACTGGCCCATAAGATGCAGACTTACATTTTAGAATCATAGCTTCAGTAGCACTATGACGGATGGGTGATAGGCAAGTGAAGACAGCCATGGGAGAATCTCGGGTTGGCTGCGGGGACTGGAGAGAGGAGCAGGGATGGTTTAGGATGGAAATGGAATGGGAAGACCCGCCCCTGGGTGAGGAAGAAGGGCTAGAGTCGAGTGTGCTGAGGTTCCTGAATGAGGCAGGCCCTTCGGAAACAAGGATGCTCTTCATGGAAGCGGACCGGACAGGACAGGCTGGGCTTGAGGAAGAGGAGGAGTGAGCTCTGCTTCGAACTTTCGCATTGTGGTTCCGTTTGGGCAGACGGGTCTGTGAGGTGGGAAATAATGCATGGGATGTCCAGGCTGCAGGGAACTACGCTTCATGGATTTTGTGTAGCTGGATGGAGCAGCCGTCAGCCCTAGTTGTATGGTTGTGTATCTAAGAGGCTTCAGAGAGTATGGTTAAAAGTTAGACTTATTTCTGAGAGAGAGAGAGAAAGAGAGAGAGAGAGAGAGAGAGAGAGAGAGAGAGAGAGAGAAAGAGGAGAGAGGGGAGAGAGAGTTCTTAATAGATCTGTTGGGGCTTCCTGATACTTGCCCAGGCATCTCTTAGGTGACCCACACAGAACTGATTCACGTGCACAGGGAGGGAGACTCCATCTGGTTGGCATTGAAGCTGACGCCCCAGTCCACCCTCTCCGATGTGATGTTCCCTACCTCCCTACGTGACCAGAGCCATGAGCACTCCCTCCTCCCACAGCTCCTGCCCTCCTCCTCCTCTGTGTTTGTTTCCCCGGTTTCCAAGGCAACTTCATTTGAGTGACTATGCAGGGAAGTGAGAATTTGTAACGGTGGCAGGTAATGAGAGAAAGCTGATGACAGTGAGATTTTTCTGCAGCCAGCATGAGTCAAGGATGCATTTTTCCCGAGTGAGCTAACAACATTTGCTAATGCTGTGGTAGAACTGTGAACCTTCCACTGACTAATGCACCTGATGGCCTCAGGTGAACCAAGCTCAGGAAAACCCTGCAGGAGTCTGAAGGGACCCTTAGCACCACCAGAACCCAGAACGGCTCTTGGACAAGAATTGGGGGATAGCGTTGGATTGCCCAGTTCATAATGAACAACTCCCTAGGGCGTAGTACTTCGTTAAAGAGAAGAGCCAATGCTGTTGGCATTGGGCATCTATTGCTTTGGTCAGTGAATCACTTCCAATAAAATGTTCAGTTGCCCCTTGCCCCTCTACAGGGATGGCCATGTATATGCGAATGTAGCTTTAAGACAGACTCAACAACAGTTCTTTGAAGACAGATTCTATTTTTAAAATTATGATTAGAAGTTTCATTAATGGACTGCCCAATCAGAGTGGGAGTCCTGGGCAGCTGCGTATGTAAACACCAAGCGTTGCCTGATACCAGGGTCAATGGCAGTGTTTGTGCCAATGCCAGATCTCCTCGGGTAGAGAAAGCTGCAGCTGAGGCGTCGCACCTGGACTGCCTGCTGCACCTGGACTGCCTGTGGCTGTGGCTTGAGCCTGTGCGGGCTTGCGAGAAATAGTCGGCCCTAGATCTGCAAGCGGCAGTTCTCAGAAACCTGGTGACCTTCAAGCACTGGTGGCCACGGCTCAAGCTGACGTGCAAGTCTGAACTGCTTCACCGAGCGAGCGGGGCTGGAGCTCGAGGGAGGCTGCGGGCAGGTAGCTCATGTTTTCTCGGATCTCATGTCCCCCTAGGCGGTACCCAGGTAACCATATAGGTCCCTGGCTGCAGCCTGGAGAACCTAGGATAGAAACCTGGCTAACTTCCCCTTAATATTCCATGTCCCGTTTGGAGTGTTGGGTCCTTGTTCAGGCTGTGGCATCTCAGTGTCCCCTCCACGATTCTGTTTTGTGGAGAAGTGTTGGGAGGCGGACCCTCATAAAGATGGTGGTGTACACGTCAGTCATGGGCGGATTTCACTCTCGCTCCAGGATCCAGGAGTCAGCAATAACAGAGCCAGAAGAGAGCTTATTTCAGGCTCTTTGTACCACATAGTCTTTCCCCATCTACTCCTGTCTGCTGAGGTAACACAGAGGCATCCGTGAGCAATGAAAGCAAAGAAACCTGTGTGTGTGCCAAGAGATTTTTATATAACAGAAAAGCAAGTGTCAGGAAGAGTTTAGCCATATCCTTGAGAAATCTTTAAGCAAATCTAAGCTTTAAATCTTATATCTGTCGAATGGGAATAATCATACCCATTTGGTGTGGTGACAAGATAGCATCGGGCAGGGGCTTAGAGTGTGTCTGGGATGCTGGCACGCTCTGCTCTGGAAATGGTTGCTGTGTTGCTGGAATCACTTCTCACTGTACAGATGGCTTTGACCTTAGTGCTTTTTAGAGGGATGCAGAGAAAAAGTAGAAATCCAGTGAGCATGGGAAGCAGGAGGAACCATGGGTTTGGCGCTTCGTTGGACTCTGTATGGCTGCACATTACACTCACTGTAATAAGTCAGGGCAGCCACAGTTCCCGGGGCGGAAGGGATGTCTAGGCACGTGTGCCACAGGCTTGGAGAGAATGAGGGATGAAATTCCAATCCCCAGAACCTTTGTGAAAATTGGCTGCTATCTGGAATCCCAGTACTTAGCAGGCAAAAACAGGGGATACCCAGGACAATGGTGAACCTCTGGGTTTAACAAGATAACCCTCTCTCAATAAATACAGTAGGATGTAATAGAGATGACACTGGACGTCAACTTTTGATTTCTACATACAGCACACACAAACATGTATGTGTGTAGAAATACATACCATATACACATGCATATGCAAGAAATATTTCTGAACCCTGCTTTGGGATTTAGTCACGCAGTAGGTAGTTTTGTGAACATAAATTAAGTGAAAGACTTGGTCTTGAGCTGGGGGTGGCAGAAGTAACATGTACTCTGGAGAGAGCTGACAACACGGTCCATTGGGGTGACTCCTGGGTCAAAGAAATTATGGGAGCCGGGAACGCTCACCTACCAGAGGTGAATCTGGAGTGATGAGTGAAATTCCCATAGAAGTATAGCTTTACGTTTTATTTCAGTTTTTGAGATTCCAACATACATTTTATAGAGTACGGGGTGTGAAGATGAAGCTTGGATGTTCAGATTCATTTCAGAGAGAGAACGAATCTGGGATGAGGGCTCTCTCCATGTTCTCACGTGTGGCCGCTATTTCTGTTTTCCAGTCCTAGACAGTGTCCTCAGAAGGGGGACACGCTTCCTCTTGGCGATGGTCTGGGTTAATGGTGGCAGTCTGAGCTTTAGTAGCAAGTGCCAGGTGCCAGCCAGCGTGCCCCCACCTCTCTGGCTCACTCCCCATTCCCTCACCCTTCCTCTGTGTCTCCTGCCTTCTAGGTTGGACTTGGCCCAGTCCCTGGGACTCACTCAGCTGCAAGTGAAGACTTGGTATCAGAATCGCAGGATGAAATGGAAGAAGATGGTAAGAAAGGGCAAGGGCTCATTCTAATGGGAAAAATTTCCAGTCTGGGGCTGTTGGGAAGCAGGAACGATCTCTGGTACTTTAGGCTTCAAGACAGTGAGGTCTTCTGAGGTGCTGGTTGTGGAGGGAAGCTGTTTGAACTTGACCTAATTTAAAAAACAAAAGAAAGCAAAACATTTTTTAGTCTTTTAGTCTTTTCTCTTGTATTACATCCAGACCAAAGTTTCCTCTTCTCCTCCCAAACCTCTCTCACCTTTGCGTGTTCATTTCCCCTCTCCCTCAGATCTACTCCCCACCCCCACCCTGCTCCTCAGAGAAGAGTAGTCCTCCCAAGGACATCAACTAAACAAGCTACAATAAGGCCAGGTATATAGATAGCATCACGTCAAGGCAAAAAGGCAAACCAGTAGGCGGAAAACAGTTTCTTCCACAAGTAGGCAAAAGAGTCTTCGTTCCCGTTTTTTTAGGATCCCCTCAGTAACACCAGGCTATGCATCTATAGCATATATGCTGAGGGCCCAGGAGAGACCCCTACAGGTTCTCGGCAAATTCCGGGTTGGGTGATTCTATGGGCCGTGTTTGTGTGGTATCCCTGACCCCTCTGGTCCCTCTAATCTTTCTTTCTCCTCTGCAGGACTCCCTAAGCTCCTCCTCATGTTTGGCCGTGGTACTTAGCATCTGCTCCCATCGGTAGCTGGGGGAAGTATCTCTGGCCCTTTTGGTGATGATTGTGCTGGACTCCCAGTCCCAGCACACTCTAGGCAGGACAATCTGCAGGTAGAAGGCTTTGTGCCCAAGTTGGTGTCCCAACCCCTCCACTTGAGGCTTTGCCTAGTTATAGAAGATGACCAGAGCAGGGCCTGTCTCCCCCTCACTAGGAGCCTCGGCTAGGGTTACTCTCCTAGATTCCATGGAGTTTCCATAGCACTAGGTTCCCACCTCACCCCTGAAATGTCCCCCAATTCCAGCCATTTTCCCTGGTATTTTCTCCTTCCTTCCCCGATTTGATCCTGCCTGTTCCCAGCCCTATCCATTTGTAGTTCACCTGGGAAATCTACTCTATTTCCCCTTCCCTGGAGGAGATCCTTACATCTTCCATTCAAGTCTTCCTTGTTGCTTAGTCCCTCTGGTTGACCTCATTTCTTAACCAGTTTCTTTAGAAACCAAAGGGGAAAACCTACAAGCCTCCTCAACCCCACCTTCTGGCATGTCCAAAGAACTCCGTTCTCCTCCCGGCAATAGCTGAGTATTTTCTGGCGATAGTCATAGAGAAGACGCGTGCTCCAGTGTCCGTGTCCTTGAGAGCAGTAGTCTTCAAACTAGGTGTGCATCATAGTCAGTGGGCAGCAGGATAAGCTCCCCTCCCAGGAAGTCTGATCTCAGGGACCCATGGCAGGGCTGGTGACAGGCCAGGTTATTTCAAAGCGTGCTCCCTTCCACGGGCTCCCATCTCCCAGTGGCCTCTCTGATTGTGAGCCTGTTGTGCTGCCAGAGCTCTCGTAGCGCAGTCCCATTCTTGAAGTGCCACCTCTGAACGGTTTACATTAAGGGAGGATGCTGTAGCCACATTTCACATCCAAGCTAAACATCGCTTCTCCTCTGCGAGCCATCCTAGCCTGTTGTGGCAGCGCAGTGACGGAAATAAAACATAACCTCTGCGTCTAGTGGAATTTGTTCTGTAGGTGGAGAGAGAAGGCCCAGGAAGTATCAAGGGTGTGCAGAATGGTTCAATTATTTACTTCCAGATAATCCCCCCAAAGATGAGTATAGTGAAGACAGCTGAGACAGAAGTTAAGACTGAAGGATGGTGAGATCCAGATTGATAGTCATTCTAAACATTCTGCAAGGCTCTACACACATGAAACTTATGGTGGAAATTGGGGGTGGGCGGGCGTTGTTCTCTAAAGGAACCGAGTTTGGGAGTGAGATACTGGGCTGCATTCTCCTGGGTGCCCCTCCCTGCCCCCCTAGGGCACATCCCTTGGGTTCTTCTTCTTTTAAGTTCCACCACCTTCCTCTTTCCTCACCGATCATCATTGTGGAAACCAATGTCTCCTGAGCAGCAGGTATTGTTTAAATTGGTTATCAGCCATCTTCGAATGAGTCATACGAATAACGAACTGACAACCCGTCCTCTCGGCCAGCACCACCCAGTCCACCCCTCCACCCCCATGGGACAGCGTGTGCACCCTGGGCTCTGACATCACCTGTTTTTCATCAGCCACTACTGCTGGCACAGTTGTGGAGTACCTGATGATGGTTATCTTCAAAATGGAAGTAATTCAGTAGATTTAACATCAGAGAACCTTCTAGGCAAGCCAAATTCAGGTCCCTTCTGGAGAGAAGAGAACCAAGCTTTTAGTTTAGTTCATGTTAGCAACAGCACATGGGCCAGTTAATTCATATCGGGTAATAGGGTTGAGGTGACAAGTTGAGGTTCTTGCGTTTCCATGTGGTGGCTGTGATGTGGGTGGAAGTAGTGAAACCCAGAAGGCCTGTGAGAGGAGAAAGGGATGCTGAGGGGCAGGAAGGATAAGGTGAGGAGTGCAGAGGGAGGCGGAGATGGAGTAAGGGAGGAAAGCTATCACAGACAAACGATGTTTGAAAATACTTAACGAAGCTAGTGCTCTGTATGCTAATTAAAATATAAAACAAAAATACTTTCAGTTGAATCATTGCAACAGACCTGAAAGATAAGTTACACAGAATAGTCAGGGAAACTGAGGAAGGGTGGACATGCTGCCTCGGAGCAGAGAGGAGGAGGGAGGGCTTTGTGGAAGAGGCGTCCGCAAGCTCCGACCAGTGGATGGATGGGAATATGTCTAGCAATCGTGGGGAAGGAGCTTCAGGCAGAAAGAAGGGGCAGAAGGGACTGTAGAATGGCGGGAGCCACACACAAGGCCTGCTGTGCAGTTGAGTGTTGAGTTCAGACTCCCTCACAACAGCGGGGCATTGTTGACTCTGGATTGCCTCATAGAGTTCCCTGCTAAAAACTCTTTCAAGGCTATCTCTTCAGGTACTCAGAAGGAAAGAAAAAAAGATAATTGGGTAATAAAGATGTCTCAAGGCTAGTAACCTAATTGGAACTGGAAAAAGATTAGCATTTGATTCTCAGACTCACTCTTGAGGCTGCCAAGGACAAAGCTGCCAAGAGTCAGATAGGATCTCTAACTAGTTTTGACTGGTCAGCATGTGTAACTATAGCGGGTTAAGTAAATTTAATTTTGCACATGAGATGGGATGCTTATCCCATATTCCGTTTCTGGAGATCCACGGCATTTGTATCAGGCTAAAAACATCTTTTTTTTTTTTTTTCAGTACTTGGCAGTATTAACGCTCAGTTCTCTTCCGAAAGCTGACCTAACTACTCCAGAATGTGGGAAGACTATAGTGTCACACCTGGGCACCACTTGATTTTGCATTGTTTCCAGAGAGTGCACAGTTCAGTGAAACTGTTACCAGTTATGACCCTGGACAGGTTACTGTGTGTCTTCTTGGTAAAGTCTCACATCTACCTCACAGAGTTGTGCTGTCTGAGATAACATTTATAAAATAATTAAGCCAGTGCTTGCTACTTGGGATGCAGACAAGGGATTTTAGCCACTGTGTTTTTTAGTGTCAACAAAATCCATGCTTTCAAAGAATCTGAACTTTTAGAGGCCATAATAGGAAGGCGACAGTGAATTCTGCAGACTTCTAGGACCCCTCAGGCTTCTCTTTTGGTTGAGAGGAGTCCTGAGTACTTGGTCTTCTGATGTGGCACTGAGACACAGGCAGTTCTAGGCCTAATGGGACGTTGGGTCATCAGGCTGGGACAAACAGCTAAGGTGACCGCCAGTGCTGAGGGAGAGACTCATGCCTGGGAGCCTAGACTTTTTTTCCCTCAGCATCATCAATTCAGGGGTCCCAACTGTGCTGGAGTGGGGGAAGGGGAGAGAGCAGCAAACACTCCCCAAATCATAAGCCTGGCTTCTGGTCAGCGAATAGCAAGTGTTAAGGCCAGTGGCCCGTCTTACGCACTCCTGCACATTAAGCAGCAAGAAATGCTGTTAAGAATGCTAGATTTAAGTCCAGCTCCCCACGTGGCTCGCTTTAATCCCTGCAAACACTTTCTCTCAACTGCTTCTTGTCTAGAAGGGGAAGGGAAAAAGATGCAAAGTTCTACACTGTCATCCTGTTCTCTCTGAGGTAACTGCCTGAATCCCCCATCTAAATACCTCAGGAAGAAAGCAAGAAGAACATCTTGACATCTTCATCTATAGTCAAATACCTAGAGTTAGGGTCCAGAGAAGGACTGCCTATAGATGTAGCTAATGCCATACCATATTCTAGGTGTTTTTGTGAGAGACAGAGAGAAGCACGTGACCTCATGTCCAGTGAGTTGCCTGGCCTCTCTGGACTAAGGAACAACCTGTCTCTAGGAATTGGTGGGAAAGCAAGCCCCCAGAGAGGGCTGCAGGCTGCTTGCGAGCGTGCAATCCCGGTGCAGGGCGGGTTCCAGATAATTGCAGGTCTCAGGTGTGCTGGGAGGCAGGGGGCCAGAGGTCGATGCGGAAAGCAGCCAGGAGTGTAGTTATCTCCTAATTATTGCTTGCACTGGAATGTTTTATTCCATTTAGAAAATGGTCTGATTGTTTTGACTTTTTTTTTTTTCTCTCTCTCATGCTGTAGGAAAACAGCCAGGTGGGGCAGATCCAAGCTGTGTGGGTGGTGTTCTGTAATTGCTGGGCCGGACTTTCTTTTGCCAATTAGATGGCTTCCTTAGACCCGCCCTTTTCTAACCTGATTACAGCATGGAGCAACTGCTTTTGTATAACCTCTTTCATACCCAGTGGAGCTCCTTTCAACATGGAGGAGATTCTGTCTTGGCACAGTCAGGCACTTTCAAAAGCACTGACTTCAAAATCGGATACTGACATACCCAAGAAGGAGCATGGCTGTCTTCTCTCTCCAGAGGCGATTTCTGTTAGTGTCTATACCTTGTTGAAGGTCGCTTCATACCTCCCTTCAGGCTGTCTGGATGGGTTTGAATATGTCAAGAAGAATTGCAGCTGGAAAGAGGTGTTTATTGAGACTATACAGTTTCCTGCCTCTTGTATGCCAACTAACTCAAAACAAATTACAGATCTACATAAGAACTAAAATCATGAAAGCCTTAGAAGAAAACATAAGTAAATATTTTTGACTTAGGATTAAACAATGCCTTCTTATATACAACACAAAAAATCATCAGCAACAACAGAAAAATTAAGTTGGATTTTACGAGAACTAAAAACTTTTGTGCAAGCCAGGCAGTGGTGGTGCACGCCTTTAATCCCAGCACTTAGGAGGCAGAGGCAGGCAGATTTCTGAGTCTGAGGCCAGCCTGGTCTGCATAGTGAGTTCCAGGACAGCCAAGACTACACAGAAAAACCAAAAAATAAAAAAAATTAAACAAATCAAAAACCCTTTTGTGCTGTGAAGGAAACCATCACAAAGTGAAAAGATGAGAGAGAGAGAGAGAGAGAGAGAGAGAGAGAGAGAGAGAGAGAGAGAGAGGAAACCACCACAAAGTGAAAAGATGAGAGAGAGAGAGAGAGAGAGAGAGAGAGAGAGAGAGAGAGAGAGAGAGAACTGGAAAGAGAGCCCTCAGTATGGGAACAGATATTTTTAAGTGTTCTATCTGATAAGAAACCTGAATCTAGATGGTTTTTAAAAATCTCTTATACTATATACTAAGGAGACAATTCAAACAGACAAATTAATGTGCACATGGTCTGCCCTGAGATCATATGCACAGAGCATTATACAGATTGAACAGGCTGTACTTAACATACTTAGGCAATATATATATCAACAATTAAGAAGAAGAAGGTTATGAATTTGAGAGAGACCAACGTGGGAAGGGGGAACATAGGAACAGTTGGAGGAAGGGAAAGAGGAAATGATATCATTATATTTTAATTAAAATTTATTTTTAAAAGATCACACGAGAAGCTGCTCAACATTAGGGAAATGCAAATGAAAACCACACTGAGACAGACTCTCCTTCGCACTAGCTGGGACGGCCATAATCAGGAAGGATTGATTGATTACAAACATTGGTGAGGAAGTGGAGGGTTAAAATCCACACACGTGGTTGGTTGGGATGTCCAGTGGTGCAGCCACTTTAGAAAGAGACTTCAGAAAGTCAATCATAGAGTCACCAGACAATGCAGCAATTCCGTTTCTGGTACAGACCTGAAAGAGATCCGAGGGGGGAAACTCGAAGCAGTGTCTGTTCACCCATGCTCTGAAGCAGTGTCTGTTCACCCATGCTCCCGACGGTATTATTCACTGATCCCAAAGGTGGGTGTAACCTGAGTGTCCGTCAGCTGATGAGGGAGGGAGTCAGCAAACTGATATAGACATATAGTGAATATTATTTTCTGACATGTGCTACAGCGTAGACGGACCTTGGGACACTCTGCCGAGTGAAGCAAACCAAGCCCACACGTTATGATTCTGCTTATGTGAAAAGGCGGTTGATGGCCGAGGTGCAGGGTAATGATTTGGTGCTAACGGGTATCAGGTTTCTATTGGGGATGAAGAAACATGATCCAAAATTGCACTGACGTGAGAGTTGCCCAAGTTAGCAATTATGCTAAACATTGTTAAATTGGGCAGTTTAAATACACGAAGCAGGAATGCAAATTATGTCTCAAAGCTATTTTAATAAGAACTTAAGGTTTGATGAGTTACTGCACTCATTCTTGAAGTTCAGCCCAAGGAGGTCCTCTTCTGGTTTTGAAGAAGGAAACAGAATACCTTTTTCAAAATAGATAAATACCTAGTGCCTACAGAGAGAGGTCTTGGTCGGGAGAGATTTGTCCTTAAGCAGTTTCTGTGCAAACGGAGAAGAGGAAGAATAAGTCAGAGATGTTTTGTATCTAGTTTGTATCTAGGTCCACATGTAGGACGTCTCTAGCCTGAAATGCTATCAGTGGTGGAGGAAAGTTGGAAGCTTTAAGACGTGAAGCCCAGCGGAAGGAAGTTAGGTCACTGAGAAGTGTCCTCGAGTGGACACTGAGACCCTAGTCCTCTTGTTTCTCTTTGCTTCCTGATCACTTGAAATCAGCAACTCGCACCGTTCTCCCACATGACAATCTGACTTCATCGTATGTCCAAAAGTAGTGGGCCAACCGTGAACCAAAACCACTAACCTGCAAGTGAAAATAAACTGTTGCTTCAGAGAGATGTTCCTTCATCTCAGATATGATGCCACAGGGATATGAATCCAATTAATGCAGAAAGTAGCAAAAATATCTCCTATCCCTTCTCTCTTTGATTCAAGCCTTCCCAAAGCTCTTCCCACTAGCCAGGAATGTTAACTACACAGAACCAGGGATTGGAGTCAGTGGAGGAAGGACTGTATATTTCCTTACTAAGTAAACTATGACTATTGAAAACAATAATATCTACCTGTCTCATGGGGGTTCTTGTGTAGATCACAAAAATGGGACAACTATATAAACATTTTTACCGATGAAGGCCATTTGGTGTGTGGTTGTTTTGCAGCTCAACCTATATTTTTTTAAAGTGTGAGTGCTGAGAATTTAGTGCAAGGCACTTCTTTTTTTAAAGGGTTCACAGCTAAAAGCATTTAACTTGAATTGTCAGATTGTCTTGAAAAGATGATCCAGGCTCCATTTCACACATGTATGTTTACTTTCCTGCTTGTTATAGGTCCTGTTCTTTTAATCTGTCAGTCTGTAGTTATCTCCTTAGCATCTTAACTTTAATTTCTTTCCTTACCAAAGGAAGTGACATTTTTCTCTGTTCATGGTCAGGGTTTTAAACGCCGGAAGTATTTGATGCTGATTAAAATTCACTGAGCATGGAAGAAGCTGGCTACGGGGCTGGGGGTGGGGAGGTGGGGGTGGGGATAGGGGTAGCCTTAAAATACATGTGGCCAAGCCCTGTGGCTTTTCTATCTGGAGGGAAACTACACAGTGCTGTGTGAGGGTGCACCAGGAGCAGGATGGAGAATTTCATGGATTCAATAAGTTTTCTTTTCTTCCCCACATAGGTCCTTAAAGGTGGACAGGAAGCACCCACAAAACCTAAGGGGCGCCCTAAGAAGAACTCCATTCCCACATCAGAAGAGATTGAAGCTGAAGAGAAGATGAACAGCCAGGCCCAGATCCAGGAGCCGCTGGAATCCTTGAAGGGACAGGAGGAGCCCTGTGATACCCAGGAGCCCAAAGCGTGCCTTGTACCCTTGGGGGTGGCAGAACCGATTCACCAGCCCCAGGAGTTGCCAGAAGCTTCCTCTGAACCCCCGCCATTAAGCTAAAATAAAGTTCTTTGGGGGGAAAAGGGGAGACTGGGAAGAAGGGAAGAGAGAGGCAAGGAGACTCTGGGGGAGAGAGGACCTCTAAAGACTAGTAACGTGGGTAGAGGAGCACTTCCGGTCTCCCTCGTCCCCGCGGCATTTTCATCTGGAGCGTTTGATGAAGACTCGCTTGTGTGGGACTTAACCTTCTTGCAAGGCTGTGTTAGCCACAGATACCCTTCTGTAAGGGAGATAGCCTTCGATCTGATTGCCCAGGCTTGGGTGACAGCTGTAGGGCTGGCTTCAGCAGCCTGTGAGTGGGACAGGCTCCGCTGGGCCGCAGGAAGGGCTGCTCTTCTGCCTCTCTGCTCCCCTCTGGGCAACAGGTCAGCAAAGCAGAGAGAGGTAGGTGGAGGTGCTTGGGAGACCTGCCCAGGATCCTTGCTGACTTGGCGCTTATTTCTGTAGTTTTAAGAGAATTGAAATTTTTTTTGAGGGTGGGGTGGGGGGAAGCTGTTAAAGGCAGACAAAAAAGAAAAAAAAAGAAAAGAAAAAAAGAAAAAAAAGGAGTTGGAGGGAGTTGTGAGTTACGAGGGACATCTCCGAGTCCTACTTGTCCGATTGGAGACACGCGTGCCTTTGTACCTTTATAAGACGGTCAGGTGCCAGCAGACCTGATGATCCTTGGCTACCCTGCTTCATGAAGTTGCCATCCTGGAAGCTGCGAATGCAGATATGTTAAGATAACTTTTATTTTTTAATTAAAAATAAATCTTTCAGGAGGATCGTCTTGTTTGTTTGTTTGTTCATTTGTTCCTTTGTTTAGAGAAGTGTCCTATGGGAAGAGAGGCAGTCAGTTTCCCTGGACTTTTCTTTTCCCGTCTACAAAGCAGAAGGCTGGGGCCATAGCCTAGCCTGAGGACAGGAGTCACGGGAGTGACGTGGTGGTCACCAGGTCCGGGAGCTGAGCAGCTGTGCTGTCTCATGAAGCTACTCCATAGCCAGCGGCTGCACAGATGGGGACTCCAATGTTGAAAGTTGTGGTATTTTAAAAAATGTACTTATTTTATTTTCACGTGTGTGTGTGTGTGTGTGTGTGTGTGTGTGTGTGTGGTGCATGCACATGGCATTGTGTGTGCAGGCCAGAGGACAAGTTCAGTTCTCTCCTTCTCCCTTGTAGATCCTGGTAGTTCAACACAAGTCATCAGACGCACGCGGAGGCATGGGCGTTTACCTGATCAGCCATCTTGCAGGCTGGCCCTTTTGAATAGCTAATTTAGTGATGAGCTTTGTAAGGTCTATCCAAACCTTCAAGCCCAGCCCTCTGTATCGGTTTCTCATTTGTCCCCCAGCTTTTCCTTATTAAGTATCCAACTTGTAAGAAAAGAAGGCTTAAAAACAGACTACCCAGCTGTGCCAAGGCACTGGGGCTGGTGCCCAGCGGAAGTGCTTTCTTACATGCAAGGGGTCTGGCCTCCATAATCCCAGCATCAGAGGAAAAAACCGAAAGGTAGTAGCAATTAGACCAGGGAAGCCCTGGGCACCAAATGTCACAAGGGATGGTTCGTCTGGCCTTCATGCACTTGGGTTGTGAGGCCTGATTTCTCAGGGTCACCTATAAGGTTGCTTCCCTGTGATGCCCTTCAGGACCTACTTAGAGGTTGGTCATCCCTCCCCCCCCCCCCCATTATTGTCACCTCTACCAATTTGTAGGCTTGGAAGCTAGCAGCCAGCTATCAGCAGAGCCCAAGCTAGAGACAGAGCTGATTATTGTCTCTGTGACACAGTCATGCAACACTTCAGAGCCAATCAGAAAAAAATCTTCCCATGTGCAGCCATCAGGCTGCCTGCGTCTCTGTGTTGACAAGCAGTCAGGGCAACCACACGGCTCTGATGCCACCAAGGCCCACCTTACATCTTTGCTGCTAAGAAGAGCAGAGGGAGACATCTTTCTTTTACTCTTGTGAATAGACAAAGGGGTTAAGGATTGTCCTCCAAGAACCAGTTTGTGTAGACCACGCCCGGCTGCCTGTGTGAGGTGGCTCGTAGCAAGTGTGCAGAAAGCTGTCTTCCTCACCTCTGCCCACTCCGCAGCACAGTTTTACCAGGCGGTGTCACAACAAACAAAAGAGGGCGTACAATGGCTGGCGTAAGCGTGTGAACGGGGCCAGGTAGACTCGGAGAGCCGTTCTGTTTTCACTCTAGGAGACATCTGCCACTGAGATGCTTCTGTGTGAGTGTGTGTGTGTGTGTGTGTGTGTGTGTGTGTGTGCTGTGTGTGTGTGTGCTGTGTGTGTGTGGTATGCATGTGTGTGTGTGTGTGATCTCTATGAGGGTCTTTTGCCCCAGATGCCCATGATCTTCTTTACTGTCTGACAGCAGATGTGACCGTGTGGACCTGTCTGTATACACACATTCTGCTTCTCCCACGTGCTGGGTTCCAGGTGCTTCTGACTCCAGCTTACACTTTGGCCTGTCCTCTTTGGTTTGTTTCCTGCCTGGAGGGGTTGAAGACATTTCACTGGTCGATTTAAGACCTGGGATTATCTTTCCTTGTGTTTGGTAAGGCCCAGCCCAAGGGTACCTCCGCTGACAAGCGCATGGCTTATCCTCCAGCCTAAGATGTGCATGTTTCTTTTTTCTTTTTCTTTAATTTTTGGTGAATCTAAGATGAGCCAACCTGAGCATTCATTATTATTTTTAATTAACAAATACAAACTATTCATACTTAGGGCACACTTGATATTTTAAAATCAGCATGCAATGTAGAATAGCTACATTAGGCAAACTGCCCTTTGCATTATCTTATTCTGTGGTCAGAATATGAAAACCTACTTTCAGCAATTTTTCATCACAGTACTCTGAAACCTGTAATCATCGTGTTGTACAACAGATCTCTTTTTAAACCTATTCATCATAACTGAAATTTTTATTTCATAAAATATTTATTTTTATTTTATGTGCATTGGTATTTGGTCTGCATGTATGTCTGTATGAAGGTGTGGGATCCTCTGCAGTTGCAGACAGTTGCAAGCTCCCATGTGGGTGCTGGGAATTGAACCCGTGTCCTCTGGAAGGACAGCTAGTACTCTTAACCACCGAGTCATCTCTCCAACCCGTGAGATGTTATCCTTTACCGGGCATCTCTCCAGACCTGTCTCCTATCCTGAACATGGAATTACCATGGTTACACTCCTCCTCCATCATAGCCTCAACATCCTTAGCATCTATGTACCACATAAGAATATGTTGTGGTTGTCTTCCTGTAGCTGTCCCTCTTTTCCCACGAAAGATGATGACCTTCAGGCCCATTTATTTTCTCTCATATGATAAGATTTCCTTCACTTTTGTGCCAGATAGTATTGCACTGTGGCCATGTACGGGCTTCTTCATCCACCTGCCAATTGGATCCTTTGGTTGACACCATCTCTGCTATTGTGGCTGGTGCTGACATGAACACAGGTATGCAGATGTCTCTTTCTTCAGCAGTGGAAAGGAAAGGGCTAGGCCTTTTGCTTAGGCCTTTTCTGGAAGCCAATCACTGATCTTCCGCCAAGCTTCCTCTTTCTCTTTGCACATAGTTCCCAGGCCCTGTGATATGCCTCCAGGTACCAGATCCACAAGTTTCCTCAGGAATGTCACAGTAATTGACAGCTCTAAGCGATTCTGGAACAAATTACTGAGCAACCCCCCTGGCATTAGCTTGTCCCCACTGTGTTTCTTGGTGACTCTTTTCTTTCATGGTTTTCCATTTGCAGGCCTTGCTAAGTGAGCGCACTGTCCTTCTCTGGGATACAGGACAATAGCCACCAAGGGTTCAGATTTTAATGTAAGCGATGGTCATTGCTCAATTTTTGAAGTTTTCCAGAGGAAGAGAAAGGGCTTAGGTAAGTCTTTGAGAATCTGGAGCAGTTGACCATAGAGACTTTGATTTTTCCCTTTAGGAGTGACTTGGCTCTGTCAAGCTTGGAGAGAGTCTATTTACACACTTTTTTTTTTGACTTACTGCTGTCCAATTAGACTGTAAAGTGGGTGGATTCTTTCAGCTTTATATAAGCTCATTAACCAGAGAAAGACCAATGTCCTTTCCTGGGTCCTGCTTGGCTGAGGAGCCACGTCACGTGGAGGACCAAGCAGCCCTTGCAGTCTTCCTCATAAACCCGCCCCTCTTTCCCAGACAAGAGCCTGTCAAGGGTTGGTTTCCATGAGGATTTCTTTGAGGTCCCTCTGGCACACTCCCACCCCGTGCATTCTTTCTGGTAGAAAACAGACTGCTACTGTGGAACCCACTGTAGGCTGTCAGTAATGTTCACTTGACGACGTGACTGTGCTCTGGGTCACTGTGTGTGCCAGATGGCTCCCATGCTATCTTTAAAGATTTGCTAAGATATACTCAACCATACAGAATTCAGTAAAGCATTGGCTCTTACAGTATGGGCTGTAATCCCTCAAACTCATCTAAATAGGTTTATCAGAAACATGTCTAAAGTAGACCAGTTTGGACTTTTCTTTCCTGCCTAAGTCTATGGCTAGGTCAAGACCAAATCCTCTCAAAATTGTCTGGAGGGCCTTCCTTACTCTTACCCCTCCATCTATTTGAAAAGAACCAGAGAGGGGGTAGAATGTGTTGGGGGTAGAGCTGAAATGAACCGTGTGCAGAAACTCCCCTTTTGGGGTTTCTAGACACTTCATTGCCTGCATTGTTGAAAGCTTGGAGGATCTGGTGACTTTTGATCCCCTTCTGAGATCCTCACTGCTTTCTCCTTGGTCCTCTTCGCTGCCTGCTGTGCCTCTTCTGGGCATCCCTCTTTCTTGCATCAGACCACCTCTGTCTCTGAGACCCTGAACGCCAACGGGCTGGTGCCCAAGAGACAGTCTCCTTTGTGCTCTCTCACACCTCAGCAGGACAGGGAGAAGCCACCTCCTCTTATGAGTGCTTCTAACTCACTCTCTGGTCCAACCTGTTCACTCTTCCCTCTACTCTTCTTAATGTGCCTTTTGTGACTGCTGCTGAGTCTTGCCATTTTCCCAAGAAGGACACGGATTCTTTTTTTGTTTCCCTATTAGAGCATAAATCCCTCGAGGCTGTTTTTCAGTGGCTAGAGGCTGGCACTTCCTCTTTCTCTGCTGAGTTCTCCAAAGGTCTGCAGCTGCTCAGTTAGAGGGTCTGTGTTCTCCTGGCTTCATGCTTAGTTACTGTTGTTGTTGTTGTTGTTGTTATTACTGGATCCATAGAAATTTGCACTGCTTACTTCCATGAAACGGGGCCTGTCATCACAAAGTACCTCTTCTGGACTCCGGCCATCCTCAGAGCAGCAACATATCTGCCCATGGGCTGTGGGCTGTGTACCTTTTTCAGAGACAAGAAGACAAAGAAAAGAGCTTCATTGTCTATTGAAATTCTTCCAGAACCCAAGAAAAATTGCTGGGTCACTGTCCCCCAAAGGAAGCTATTCATAAAGAAGGGCGACAAAAAACCCACATTTGAAGGCCCCAGGGGGCAAGGGCAATGGCTACTGATTATGCTATCTCCTTCTGGAAAAAGTGTAGACAGGGCTTTGAAGATCCCTTCCAAGTGCTTTCCATCAGAGTCTGGACTGTGTGTGGCCTGGGGAAAGGCAATGTACTGAGTACTTATCTAAAACCAAAATTAGAGTTATTCTAAGACAAACCGATATCGGGTATCTGGTGGAGAGTCACGAGGCTGTGTGGCCTATGATACCAAGACCCGGAGTGTAAAGATGAGTCCCAGGATGGGACAGTGTAGCTAGAGGCAAAGGCTGGAAGATCTGAGCCATACCTGTGGGCGTGGCTTTAGGATGAGCTCTGAAGCATAGGACTGGCAGCAGTTAGAGACATTCTTTCCATTTTGCGGAGTGGAAGCTGTTAGAGAAAGCAGTGATCTGAAAGAGGTCTCGGCACCTGGAGAACCAGAAGCAAGGCCATCTGGGGGCTCTGGAGGGCCAGGAGCAGCCAGCCATAGCCAGAATCCAGCAAGCATTTTTAACTTTTTTTTTTTTTTTTTTTTTTTTGCCTACTCCTAAAATAGCACTAAGTAGAGGTAAGGGGTAGACAATGAGAAAAAGGAAGGTTGGTTCTACCCTCAAACCTATTCAAATATTAGACAGATTTCCCTTTCCCTGTGTGACTGCGTTCTTTCTGGGCAAGGAAGGTGATTCATGGTAGATACACCCCAAAGCATGTCCTTAGCGCGCTAGGCTGGCTGGGAAAGGTCAAGGTCTTAGGTGGGCCCTTGTGCCCCTGGAATGTCGACTAGCCCTAGAGCAAGAGGTGTTTGTCAGGTTCACCCGAATATGTCTCTAATCCCAGTTTGTCTCCCAAATCCTGGGCGGAGGGTGCTTTGGAGTGGGCAGAAAGAGTCTGGTAATGCCATTTGTAATCTGGGTGTGAATCACACTGTGGTTCAGAACCACTCCATTTCCCCCCCACCACTCACAGCCCGTCCAGGTGCGTTTTGACATTGGCCTCTACCTGGCTGCTTTGGGCTGGCCCTTCATGTCAGCCAGGCCGGGGATGGGAGGGGGTGGGACACCCTGCTTTCCAAGGGGCTGTGTAAATCAGTGTGACAGGTTCCTTTCGTGCCTGCCCGACTCCTTTCTTTCCCAAACCCTCTTCCCGTGTGTTTATTTTGGTTGCGGATTTATTAGACACACAGTTAAAGTGCCCATTTAACTCTGCAAACTGTCATCGTGCCTGCCTCATGAATAAGATCATTCAGGGACAAAAACCCTTTAAACATTTTTTTTGAAAGAAGGTGGGGGGAGGAACAGGGGAGAGGAGGAGGAAATAGCGCCCCAGGTCAGCAAGGAGGCCAAGAACACCCGAAACCCAAGCAGAGGCCCCTCCTATAGCTCAAGAATGTAACAAGGGCCCTCAGAGGTGCCTGGTTTTACCCTGTTCATCAAGGCATGTGTCATCTCTCCCTCGCATGCTGGGGTCTAGAGTTCATTCCTTTGTCTCGCCTGCTAGAGAACACACAGTTTGAGACAGGCTGAGTGGCGGCTGTACACCTGCTCAAAAAAATGCCTGCCAAGAACTTCAAGACATGTCAGGCCAAATCCTTAGCCCCTTGGGATCAGACACCAACCCTCTTGATCCAAACTCCCAGTGTTCTTTCAGGCTTTCCTTCTGTCAGGTGGCCTTTCTTCCCAAGCTCCTGGATTCCCATGCACACGCGTTGCTTGACTGAAAGCAGCAATGTCCAGGTCTGCTGACTTTGTAATGCATCCCGACGCTGCGCTGGGGAGTAGGAAGCTTGCACAGCTATTTGACAGAGCTGGAGCTCTGTTTTTGCGTCTTGCTCATACGGAGGCTGCTCTTAGGACAAAGTCGAGCAAGGCAAGGTGGATCGCAGGACAAAGCATAGAGGCTGGCAGACCCTGTGCACCCTGGCCCTTCCTATAAACACCCTTTGCCTCTGCTCCCACACAGCTGATGTATAGGCATCATTCTTTGTAGATTGGGGTACAATCTGCCCCCCAAATGACATGTCCAGGTTTCTTCTCACCTCTTCTATTGTGTATCCAGAGGCTTAAAAGTGTTAAAGGGCACTGAAGTGGGTCGTCATTTTCAGGAACCTTGGAAACAGGTGTTAACATCTGGATGAACATGGAGCGGGGAGTTATATCTGAAGCACTGTAATAGGCCTGCCCACTCTTAATGTTCAAGGTTGTGGCCACTGATGCCAAGGTGGGAAGAAATGTGTGAGGAAGATGTGGGACCTTGGATATTGTCTGGGGGACCACTAAAATACAGAGTCCCTTGTTACAGCTACAGAGGTCATTCTTCTCCAGATGTCCTTGAAGTGACCTCTGTTAGTCCACTCCCAGGATCACCTTGTTTATGTCTCTCAGTCACCCCAGGGCTCTTTTTCCTTTCTCTGACTGTCCACTGCCTCCGTCTACTGTTTTTTTTTTTTTTTTTTTTTTTTTTTTTGGTTTTGATTTAAGCCACTGCTTTCGTTTCGTACACACTTGGTCACTTGGTTTTCAGTTAGTGCTCAAGGCAAGCACAGCACACGGTATGAACCACTCGCTCTATGGTGGCCAATGAAAACAGCTGTTCCCAGGGCAAAAAGGAAGATTGTTCAGGGATTCTGCAGCCTCAGACGTGTGGGAGTTGGCTCTTCAGTTTTCTAGGATGGCAAACACTGGCTTTTGTTGTGAGGGCAGCTGTGTCTGTCTGCACCCTGGGACACTGCTGTGTGGTCACTGGAACTGAAGACTTCAGTGAGAACGTGTGTCTTTAAAAAAAGGCTTCTTCACATAAAGGCAGCTGTGGAAACTGAACCTTCCAGAATCAGGTTAGTTTTAGACTTAGTATCAAGCACCATGTGAAACACCAGCCCAGGACTCCTAAGTCAGCCTGCTTCTCATGTTATAAGGACTAAAATGTATAAAGTATTCACAGAAACAGGGTAGTGAAGAATCTGTGAGCTGAGTTCAGGTGAGTTTTCTTTAAAAAATTTTTTAGTAGTTTTTACTAGTACGCATTAGTGGATTTTATTATGACAGCTTCATATATGTACACAATGCTGGTAGAGAATATTAACACTCCACCATCCTCCCCTGTCCCTTTCCCCTCTATCTCTGTCTCCATGTCTCTTCCTAAACATTCCTCTTTCCATTTCCTTGTTTTTACTTAAAAAAAAAAAACTAGATTCTGCAAATGAGAGAAAACACATAATATTGCCTTTCTGAGTTTGGCTTATTGAGTTAATTCTGAAGATTTCCAGTTCCTTCTATTTTTTTTTCTGACAAGGACAGAATTTTATTCTCTATGGCTGAATAATATTTAACTAATTATTCATATATCACATTTTATCTACCTGTTTACCTGTCAATGGACATGTAGCTGTTCTCAAAGCTCTGGCAATGCCAATAGTGTCACAATCAGCAGGTTTGTATCAGGGCGCTCCTCTTCAATCCTGACTGATTCACTTGGGTTTATGAATAATGCAGGAGACATACAGTACTCTTTCTAGCTTTAAAGATTTATTTCTAAGATGGGTGTATTTACGTATAAGTATGTAGACATGCATGCTTGTGTGCTTCAGTCTGTGTACATCTTGTTTGTGCGGGTGTTCTCTGAAGCCAGAGAGCATCAGATCGTTCAGAACTGGAGCTACAAGTTGTAAGCTAGAAACCCAACCTGGTCCTCTGTGAGAGCCAGGTGTTGGTTAGCTTTTGGTCAATTTGATCCAAACTGATGTCAGTTGGAAGGGAATCTCAATTAGGGAATGGCAGGATGGGGCGTCTTTGTGATGGCATTTTCGTGATTAGTTGTGGATGTGGGAGGGTCCAGCCCACGGTGGGCAGTGCTAACCCTGGGTCCTGCATTGTAGAAGAAGGCAAACCAACTCAGCCACAAGCAGCGAGCCAGCGAGCAGCCTTCCTCTGTGGTTCCTGCCTCTCTCTGTTCCTGTTTGAATTCACTGACTTCCTCCATAATGAACTGTGACCAGGATGTATAATCTAAGTAAACAAAACCTCTCTAAATAAATAAGCCAAATAAAAATAAGCCTCTCTAGGTCACTTTTGGTCTTGGTGTTTGTCATAGAAAAGTGTGTCTTGGTGTTTGGTCTTGGTGTTTGTCAACAGAAAGAAAGGACAAGGAATAAACACTCTTAACCACCAAGCCATCTCCCCAGCGCCTATGTTTAGCTTTTGAGGAAACAAACGCACACTCATTTCCACAGTGGCTGTATCAGCTTACATTTATCAGCAGTGATAAGGGCCCCTCCATTCACAATATTTTTGGCTGGTCGTCTTTTCTTCTTTAAACCTGTTTTTTTGTTTTAGATTTATTGATTTTATATGTATGAGCTTTAATTGCATGTATGTCTGTGTGCCATGTGTGTGTGGATAGTGCCCGAAGAGGTCACAAGAGGGCATCAGCTCCTCCAGAACGTGAGTTATGGATGGCCGACAGCCACCATGTGGTGCTGGGAATCAAAGCCCGGTCTTCTGCAAGAGCAAATGTTCTTAAGTGGGAAACCATTTCTCTGGCCTTGTCTTCATTCCTATTACTGTTTTTCAGTTGGGGGGTCTCACACATTCCAAACAGGCTTAGAATTTATTATGTGGCTGAAAGTCACTTGAGTTTCTTGTGGCCATTTTCCAAGTTCTGGGCACACACACCAGTATGCCCAGTTTATATGATGCTGAGGATTGAGCTCAGCTCTCCGTGTGTCCTTCACAAGCACGCCACCAGCTGAGCTACATATTCAGCCTCCTTTTTGTTTAATTTTTTAAAAATAGAAGTTTAAAATTCTTTTAGAATTTCATACGTGTATGTATTTATATAGTGAGTGCTGTATTTACATAATTTAAATCTCTGCCTGCTAACTTTCCTTGGGTCTTAATGTAAACAACCCCCTCTTAAGTTCTTGACCTCCTCTATAATTATTTTTACAAATAAACACATACACACAGATACACAGAAACACACTCACACACACACACTCACACTCATACTGACTGACCCATACTGACTCACTCTCACACATACACACAGACACACAGACCCACACTCACACACACACTCACACACTCACACTGATTGACCCACACTCATATACACACTCATACACACTGACTCTCACACATATACACTCACACTCAGAGACTACACACACTCACAATACGCACTCACACATACGTATATCCAATTGACTCCATTTATCACTGCACTTAGGTATATATGTTTAGGGATGGCCATTTTGGATTGCACACTATGTCAAGGTACTCATTCCTGTGGAAGACTGGTTCCTCCTTTCTCAGCAGCCATTGATTGCCTGTAGACCTTCATCCAGGCAAGTGTTTCCACTGACATGTCACCCAGTGTTCCCTTATGCAGGTCTTGTTTAGGCAGTGCTATCGTCCTGTCTAGAGGATATTACTGAGCAGCACTCACCTGGTCCTCTGGCTGTTACAATCTCTCTGCCTCTCCTTTCATGTTGTATTCTGAGCTTTACATGTAAGAGGTTTGTTATAGATGTTCCAGTTAGGTACAGGCTCTCCATGGCCACTTATTCTCTTCATTTTGACCAGTTGTAGATCTATGGAGATCTACATATCTACATAGCCTCTGTCTGGGGAAAAAAGAAACTGCTTTGATGGGGCGGGGGTGGGGGTGGGGTAAGAGCTACAGTTGTTTGTGGTTATACGATAGGCATGTAGATGATGACTAGAAAATATATCAGCTTAGGATAATGGCAGTAGTAGGTCCTCTTCTAGAGCCTGTGACCTCTCCAGCAACAGGTTATTGCCTAAGTTTACCATATCAGGCATGAATTCCCTCCTAGTGAGCAGGCCTTAAATCTAAGACAGTATTGATAGCCTCTGAAGTAATAGTGCCACTACAGCCCCTTTGTCACTACACTGTTGGGCCAGTCATTGGCTTGTAGGCTTTATTGCTGGTCAGGTCTATTGACTGATTTCTTTCTTGGTTGCTTGCACAGGACTTCTGATACTGTCAGAGCTAACCTCCAGAGATAAGGCTCCCGTGTCATGTCTAGCTCAAGTATTCCAAGTCCTGTGTTTGAAGTGTGTGGTGTCTTTGACAGTAGGTTCCTACCTTCAAGTTCTGGGGGTGACCAAGGACAATGGTAATAAATAGGATATATTGTTTTGGGAGTCTCTTGTTTCCCCTGACAACAACTCAAAGGGATGCTTCCATGCCTGGCACTGTGGTTTTTATTTCATTAGATAGTCTGCAGCTCTTCTGGGGTGGGAAGCGTTGCTATCTGATGTGGTATAACTTGATTCAAACTGTGGTGTGTGTGTGTGTGTGTGTGTGTATTTAAGTAAGCTTGTAATGTATGCTGTTTCCTTTGTATTATTTATCCCTCCTCCCTCCCTCTGCCTCTGTATTACCCCCTCCCCTGCTACATTCCCTTTTGTCTTCTTAGATCCTGAGACCTACCATTCTCTTCTCTTCTTGGCTTCTGCAGTTATCACAGGTCATATAATTCAAAGCTAGGATCCACAATTAAGATCTGGCATTTCTGTCTCATTGATGCCAGACAAGATCATCCTTTGCTACATATGCAGCTGGAGACATGAGTCCCTCCATGTGTACTCCTTGGTTGGTGGTTTAGTCCCTGGGAGCTCTGGGGGGTCTGGTTGGTTGATATTGTTGATCTTCCTATGGGCTTGCAAACCCCTTCAGCTCCTTCAGTTCTTTCTTCTCCACTGGGGACCCTGTGCTCAGCCCAATGGTTAGCGGCCATCAGTGGAAGGAGAGGCCTTTGGTCCTGTGAAGGCTCAATAGATGCCCCAGTGTAGGCGAGGAGGCAGGAGTTCGTGGGTGGGTGGGGGAACACCCTCATAGAAGCAGGGGGAGGGGGTGGAATAGGGAGTTTCCGTGTGTGTGTGTGTGTGTGTGTGTGTGTGTGTGTGTGTGAATGGGGAAAGGAGATAACATTTGAAATGTAAATAAAGAAAATAACCAATAAATACAGGAAAAAAGATACGGCATTTTGTTTTCTTAATAATGATGATTCTGCCTGGGTGAGATAGAATTTTGGGGTACTTATGATTTGTGTTTCCCTGCAGGATAAACGTGTTGATATTTTTGGGGTGGGGTGTGTTTATTGACCACTTGTGCCTCTTCTAAAAACTCTTAAGTTCATTTGTCCATTTATTGATTAGATTGTTCATTTAGTGTTTTTCACTCTGTGCTCTTTATATAGTCTAGATATTACCCTACCATAGGATAATTGCTGTCAGAGTTTCTCCCTTTTGGTAGGCTGTCTTTTCCCTTTAATAATTGTGTCTTTTCCTGGGAAGAAGCTTTTATTTGCAATCATAAGTCAATTCTATTATTTCAGAGCTTTCAGAGTCCTACCAAAGTATGGATTATGCTAATAGTGTTTTCCTAAGGTTTTCTTTAGTAGTTTCAAGTCTTATTAATGTCTTTGATCCACTTAAAATAGATTATTGTACACTGTGAGACAGGGATATAGTTTCAGTTATTACACGTGCATATCTAGTATTCCTAGTGTCATTTTTTAAGGTCTTTTTTTTTTTCTCCAACATGTGTTTCTGACACCATTGTTAGAATCAGTGAGTTGCTTCTATTCGGGCAGTTTCTGGAGTCACCTTTCTGTTCTACTGGGCTGCATACCTATTTTATACCAGTAACCTGCAGGTTTTGATTCTATGGCTCTATAGTATAATTTGAAATCAAATATCACAATCCCTCCAACATTACTTTTGCTCAGGATTATTTTGGCAACTTGGGATCAGTTAAGCCTCCCTGAGAATTTTAGGATTGAGTCTCCATTTCTGTGAAGCATGAATCTCAGATTTTGGTGGGGATATCCCTAAAAATCTCCTGGATTTCATTGACATGTTATAATACCCCCTTTTGTCTCTAGATATTAATTTGGATCTGTTGAGTTTATTGATTTCATTTATCCTTTTAAAGATCCAGTTCCTTGATTTATTGATTCTTTCTATTCTTTTATTTAATTACTTTCAGACATGATCCTTATATTTTTACATCCACTAATTTCGAATTTGGCTTGCTTTTATTTTGCTAAGTCTTAGAGTTGCATCATTAAGTTATTTACTTGAGATCTAACATGTTAATTTTGACACTCACAGCTATGAACTTCCCTCTTACAACATGTTCTTTGGATTTCAAAGGTTTAGCTAAGTGGTGTTTCCATTTAACATTGATGCTAAAGATTAAAAAATAATTTATTTTACCTTTGTGTATGCAATTATGCACATATATGTACATATTTGAGTATGAGGATGCGTGCATGCCATACTATGTGTATGTAGAAGACAGAGATGGGCCTTGTGTGTTAGGTAACCTTTGCCGTGTTTGAGGCAGGATTTCTCGCGGGTTTGCTATAGCTCTCTGTATTCCAGGATAGCTTTGTGGGGCTCTCCTGTCTCCACTTTCCAACTCAGAGTAGGATTGCTGGGATTATAAACACACGATAGCACATCTGGCCTTTATGTGAGTTATAGGCATCCCATGGAGGGTGCTGCTTACCAGTTTGTTCCTCATGGCTTGTTTATTCTACTTTCTTACAGAACGCACTAATAGGAACCACTATTCCAGGATTAGCACTGCTCACAATGATTATCAATCACTAATTAAGAAAATGTCCTACAAGCTTGTCTGCAGCCCGATCTTATGGAGGCATTTTCTTAATTTAGGCTCCCACCTCTCAAATAACTTTAGTTTGTGCCAAGTTGACATAACACTATGATATACAACACACACACACACACACACACACACACACACACACACCCCTTATCCTATATAACATGTTGAGTCCATATAATTTTCCTGATGTGTATGTTCTCAGGGCTGACTGTTTGGCACTGGACAACCAATTGTATTCTTCCCGAGGTGGGGGGGGGCACCTCTTCTGTTGCCAGCTCTATTCAGTTGCCTGTGGTTCTTTGGGTAGCGCTGAGACCTCCTGGGGTTTGCCTTGCTCACTTTGGGGTGTCCTTGGTGTCATCTTTGTTCATCTCAGATTTGGGTGGTCATTTAAACTATAGAATCACACGATCATTTCTATTTAGGATGCTAAATGCTTCCTGTACTTAAAGGTCCAAATCTCCAGCAAGACTTGCAAAAATTACTGCTGTAATTTCTGTGCTTTTAGTCTATGTTCTGTCTCCCTCTCCTAAACTACAGATTAACAATTTTGATCTCTTAATCATGTCCTAGGGTCTTGAAGGTTGTGGTAATGATTACCATCTTCTCTTCTTTATTTTTAAAAAAAGTTAATTTAACTTTATTTTATATGCACCTGTGTTTTGCCTATATGGATGGCTGTGTGAGGGTGTCAGATACCCTGGAACTGCAGTTACACGTAGTTGTGAACTGCCATGTGAGTGTAGCAAATTGAACCCAGGCCCTTGAAAAGGACAGCCAGTGGTCTTAGCCACGAAGCCATCTCTCCCAGTCTCTCCCGTCTTTCTTTCTTGCCATCTCAAAGTAATAATTCCCCAGCTTTCTTTTGTGTCTTCAGTATTCTTTCTTCTACCTGGCTCAGTCTGTTGGTGATCTAGCCACTTAGTTTTTGGAGTTTGATTTACTGAACTCTTTATTTCCAGGATTTTATTTTATCTGTCTCTTTGCTGAATTTTTCTTTGTCTCCCAGTCTCTGTACCTTCAGATCCCACCAACCAGACTGGAAAAATCTAGTGATCCCTTACACCGGGCCTTAGAGCTCCGAGTCCTTCCCAGAAGCAAACCACAAAGGGAAAGAGGCAGCTCTGTGGCCAGCCCATCAGTCAAGAGCTCCCAGCTCTCTACCTCTGAGGAATCTGCAGACAATGGACTCATGGGAAGCCCCTGTGAGTTGGGCCACTGGTCCCCATAGCACAAGCTTTCTGCTACCTATAGTTCTCAGCAGTTCCAGGCCCAACTCTTTCTCCACTCGCAACTGTATCTCTTAGTGTTTCTCACTGATACACTGTGGCAAGTTGTCTCCAGGCTCTTTGATCCAATTGTACCTTGTTTTTAAGTCCTCAGAAAGCTCCATCTAAAACAATGAGCCCCTTCTCAAGATGACAGCTCACTCTACACTCTGAAACACAGGAACCAGTGCAAGGGCATCCTTGTCTAATGCCACCAGCCTGTTGTGCAAAAGTCACCTTCATGTCAACTGTGACTACTAGATTTAAGGCTTCGCTTGTGGCCCGGCCTGCTAGTGTGCTGTTGGGCAGTCTGGCTTACCCTGTGGCTGTGGCTGTGGCTGTGGCTTCGCTCCTCACCCTACACAGAGGAGTGTCTGGCTGTGGCCTACTTTTCTCTGCCTCACGTTTCATATTTGAGTCATACTTACGTTGATGAGCAGAACAGTGATGAGCAAAAGTTAATAAACCTGACAAAGATGGTCTTCTTTAATTTTACCATTGCTGGCTTTCAGAAGAAGCCAGCTCGATTTTTGCAAAGTGGATTTGGAAAATGTAGCTAGTATTGGTCTTGGATAAGGGACTGGCCTGAGCTTAAGAACAAGTATGTTTCCTACATTTCTTTTTATCTATGGATGTCTCCATACTGTCTCTTCAGTCCTTTTCTAAATGATTTGTGAATCAGATGCATTGTTTCCATGTATGTATGGGATTCAACCATTAACTTCTGGTGGCAGTGTGAATTCATTTGTCTCTAAAAACAATTGTTCCTTAGCTTTGCCTTTTGAAAGATTCAAGCAACAATGGTTAACACCTTGATGGTTCTCCCTAAAATCTCTCCCCTCCAAATAATAACTAGGAGTCTTAGAGAAGTGACTCATCCCAGATCTAGGATGGGACTATTGTAAGTCTGGCTTGGAATGTCTTGTTAGGCCAGAAAGCAGCGAGGTTGTAAAACACCACTAGGTCATGCCAAAGGAACAAATGGGAATGGATTCAAGAGCTGTCATTGACAAAGCAGATGATGTGAGTTGAAACCAGTAATAATTATAACCATAAGCTGAAGTACACTGGGATGCACAAATTCATGTGTTCAGAGAATAAAATGTAAAATGAACTCATCCCCTGTAGAGCAATGATAAGAAAACTTAACTCACGCTTTTGAGAAACAATAAAGAGAAAACGGGAGGCATTTACCTTCTATGAAAGGTGTTTCTCCATAGCTAAATAGCTGGTTGCAGAGAGCTTTCCCTGAAGAAGCTAAGTGAATGAGAAATGATTTGAACAGTATCCATCAATGACTATCAGAGCCACAGGAAGATAATCAGGCATTAACTTTGTCCCAGCAAGAGTGTACAACATTACTTATGAAGAACTCCTGCAAACTAGAAATCTGATCAAACTTCTGGATGGAAATGCCAATGTGTATAATACAAAAGGATGGGGGAATATGTTAAAAACAGGCTCCAGAGACACAGCCAGCAGGATCTGGACAGTCTTTCTAGTGACATATCTTATGTGGACTTTCATAACTTCATTCTCTTAGAGCAAGTCATCCTTGATGTCTGGCCTGGTTTCCTTTCCGTTACTATAATAAAATACTGCATGGGCTTTTTAATGAAGAAACAAAATTTAGTTTGCAACTTTGGGAGCTGAAATACAAATATCAGGCTCATTTGAGGAGCTCTTCTGCCTCTGTTCCCTCCTGGAAGGTGGCAGGGAGTAAAAGATCACCAGACAAGAAGCCAGAGGGCAATCAGAGGCCCAAATCCATCTGCCTGAGATCAGTTATTACAATGGCCTAATAGTGGACTCTACTTCTTAAAGTTTTATTTATCACTTCCATACCACTAAATTTTCGATGGAATTTGGAACGGGAATTGGGGACTGGATTTCCAACTGGAAGTCATAACATACATTATATGCAGAGGCCCTGGTGCAGACCTGGGCAGGCCCTGTGTATGCTGCACAGTCTCTGTGAGTGCACTGAGCTGTGATCATGTTGATTTGGAAAGCTGTGTTTTCTCGGTGTCCTCCTTCTCCTCTGGCTCTCACGTGCTCTCTGGCTACTCCTCCATGGAGGATTCCCTGAGCCCTGAGGGGAGGCTTTGGTGGAGATATCCCGCTTAGGGCTGAGTGTTCCAAGGTATCTCTTTCTCTGCAAGATGTCTGGCCATGGGTCCCTGTATGTGTTTCCATCTGCTGCAGGATGAAACTTCTCCGATGATGGCTGAGCAAGGCACTGATCTATTGAGAATAGAAGAATGTCGTTAGGAGTCATTCTGTAACACATTTCTTCTCTCTCCCTCCCCCCCTCTCTTACCCTTTATTTTACCCTAGGTTCCTAGGCTCTCTAGTCTCAGGTCCTTGGTCACCCACTCTGTGTCAGGTATGGGCTCCATCTCATGGAATGAGCCTTAAGTCAAATTAGGTATCAATTGGCTATTCCCACCAGCTTGGTGTGATAGTTTGCAGGAAGGACACCATTGTAATAATCAAAGGGGTTGTGACTGGGTTGGTGTTTATATTTCTTCTTTGGTAGTGTGCTGAGTGCTTTCATGTACCGATGATACTAGGATGTAGGGGTGAAGACTCTTGGTAGGCACAAACTTGACTTTGCCATTTTAAAGGAATACTATAGGTGTTGTCTTCAGCCAAATGTGGCCTTGCTGTCCATTTGTAGAGAGCAACCTATTGCCTTGGCAACAGCTTGGCTTGTTTGGGGATTCCCCTGGACCCCTTTGGCCACCAACTCAATTAGATGTAAATCAATCCTGGTATTGGAAACTTCATTTGGTGACAAGAGATGCTTATCCAGGACTCTGTCTCCCCATTGTTTGGTGACTTCATTAAGATCACTTTTATATGTATATAAAATATAGAATCTTTAGAAAGATTCTACTGTATTAGGCCTCCATACTATCCTTCAAATGGCCCTTAATTTTAGACATCTCTCCCCTGTATTCCCTCCATCATTCCCCTCTCTTCCCCCATTCCTCCATCAATCCTCCCGTTTTAGAACTCTCCTCATCCATCTGTAACTATCCTATTTATCTTTCCTAGCAAGGTCTATCTAGTCTCTTACTCTGTGTCTACCCTCTGTGGTTCTGCAGATTGACTTAACAGCTAATATTTACATATAAGTGAATATATACCATATTTGTCTTTCTAGGTCTGGAGTATCTCACTCAGGGTGATTTTTCTAGTTTCATCCATTTACTCACAACTTTCATGATGCCATTTTCTTAAAATGGTGGGGTAAATACTCCACTGTGTTAATGTACCACATTTTCTTTATCTATTTTTCTGTTGAGGGACATCAGGATTGTTTCCAATTTCTGGCTGTTGTGAGTAGAGCAGCAGTAAATAGTTTCATAACAACTTTTAACTCTTTCCATTTTAAAACTCACTTATGCTATAGCCATTCTCAGATATCAGCAGAACCTCCACTCCACCCACAGATGAAATTTCTCAGACAATTAGCTTTGCCCCTTTTGCTCCGAATTCACCTTAGATTCTACATTCTGCGGGTCCAATCTGTCGTTACCCTTTATATTTTGCCATCAATGTCTGCAGAGGGAGTCTGGTTGCTCTGGAGAAAGTCACAGGAAGAGTAGGCACAGTTACCTATTTCATGATGATCCTCTTCTGCCACACCCTAACACTTCCTGGAAGCTTTTCTGCTTAAGAAAACTTTGCCTTCTGTCTTCAGTGACTAGTTCACGCTCCACCTCATGTTCAGCAGATTAGTTTGCTTCGAATCTTCATTAAAAAAATAGATGGAACTCCTTCAACTTTCTATTTCAAAACCTACACAGCATCATCTCTGCTTGCCTGTTTTCTTTTCCTCCTCCTGTCGCCGAAAGGAGTTCTTTGTAAAATTATTTCTTCCACCTGGGTCTTGGATGCCCCTTTCTCAACATTTGCAACTTTACCACAGAGATTGCAACTTTTAATTCACTCCTCTTTAATCTCTATGCTTATTTTAGAAGCATTATTTTTAAATAGTTTTATGGAGGGATAATTGACATACAATAGACTGTAAATATTGCAGGTGCATAATTTGACAGGCGTTGACATATACACATAAAAGCCAACACCACAATCAAGAGAGTGAATATATCCAACATCCCAAAAGGTTTCTTCATGCCCCTTTTTAATCCCTTTCTCTAGCTCCTCCCTGCCTGTCATCCCCAAATAACCACTGATCTATCTTCTGTCATTATAGATTAGTTGCTTTCTAAAGATTTATAGAAGTGAATCATGCTCTATGTACCTTTTGTCTGGCTTCTTTAAGTCAGTGTAATTATTTTGAGGTTCATGTTGTTTATAATAAATCACTTTTATTGCTAAGTAACATTCTAAAGTATATAGAAACAAAATTAATTCATCCATTTACCAGTTGATGGACACTGGAGGGGTTTCCATTTTTCATGCCATTATGGGTAAAGCTTGCATGGATATTAATTTACTACCTGCATTTTTTGCATGGATATTAATTTACTACCTGCATTTTTTCCTCATAGGTAAGTACCTAAAAATGGCTGGTCATTGTGTAACTTCATGTTTAACTTCTTACAAATCTGCCAAATTGTTTTCCAAAGTGGTTGTACTAGTTTTTATTCCTGTCAACAGTGTGAGAGTTCCTGGCCTCTGTGTTCTCACTAACACACAATAGTTACTCTTTCTACCTGTAGTTTCTATCTGTAGGTCTATACTATTTTTTTAATCATGGTTTTTATGTTATTTTATTTTTGAGACAGGATCTCACTTTGTAGCCATGCCTGATCTGGAACTCACTATGTAGTCCTGACAGGCCTCAAAGTAGCAGCCACATGCTCTATTTCTAGAGTGTGGGGATTAAAGGTGTATGCCACCATACCCGGATCACTTACTGTGTGCTTGCTTTTATACATACTTTTTATTTATTATTTTTAATTGAATTTTTCCATACATTTTGATCATTTTCCATCTACCCCAACTCCCTTCAGATACATTCTACCCCTCTGCATTGTTCTCTTTGTTTCTATTTGGTTGATTTCAGCCCTGAGTTTGACTATTTCCTGCCTTCTACTTCTCTTGGGTGTGTTTGCTTCTTTTCGTTCTAGAGCTCTTGGATATGGTGTTAAGTTGTTAGTATAAGATCTCTCCAGTTTCTTTACCAGGGCACTTAGTGCTATGAATTTTTCTCTTAACATTGCTTTCATTGTGTTCCATAAGTTTGGTTATGATGTGTCAACATTTGATTAAATTCTAGGAAGTCTTCAATTTCTTTCTTTATTTCTTTCCTGACCAAGTTATCATTGAGTAGAGAGTTGTTCAGTTTCCACATGTATGTGGGCTTTCTGTTGTTCTTGTTGTTATTGAAAACTAGCCTTAGGCCATGGTAATATGATAGGATGCATGGGATTATTTCAATCTTCTTGTATCGGTGGAGGTGGAGGATTGTTTTGTGACCAATTATATGTCTGAGTTTGAAGATGGTACCATGAGGTGCTGAGAAGAAGGTGTATTCTTTTGTTTTAGGGTGGAATGTTCTGTAGATATCTGTTAAATCCATTTGGTTCATAACCTCTCTTAGTTTTACTGTGTCTCTGTTTAGTTTCTGTTTCAATGACCTGTCCATCGGTGAGAGTGTGGTATTGAAGTCTCCCACTATTATTGTGTGGGGTTCAATGTGTGTTTTGAGCTTTAGTAAAGTTTCTTTTATGAATGTGGGTGCCTTTGCATTTGGGCACAGATGGTCAGAATTTGGACTTTCTCTTAGTGGATTTTCCCCTTTATGAAAATGAAGTGTCCTTCCTCATCATGCTTGATAACTTTTGGCTGAAAGTCTATTTTGGGAATATCGACCATGTGGCACATATCCCCATGAAGGCTGCAGGCATCAAGTGGGGCGGGCCCGAGGGGGAGGTCATTTGTAATGCAAGGAACAGAAATGGAGTTACCCAAGCCCATCACATCCTAGATCATGCCACACGAGCCTCAGATACTACACATGACATGCTGGGTATGATGTCTACCCTGTTGTACTTTGAGTTTGCTTTGGTCTTGTCTATCCTTTATCTCTCCATCTGGAGATGGAAATATTTATTATGTGACATTGTATATTGAAAGCACGCGCTTTGTTTTTGGTTTACAGGAATTCACAGGTAAGAGGTTACCTCGAATCTCAGAAAAATCTTTGAACTATTGAACAGTATTGAGACTGTTAGGAGAAGTTCTTCTGAAGTTGGGTTAAAAGCATTTTGCCTAACGACACGGCCACACACCTGTAAGGACCAAGGACGAAATGTCAAAGTTTGAGTGTGAAATGTTGCCCATGAATTTGTTTGTGGAACACCCATTCTCAAGCTGGTGGAATACTATCTGATAGATTGTAGACTCTGGGGGATTGAGCTCAGCTAGCAAAAGTGGGCCAAAAGGGGGCAGGTCACACTTGCCTCCAGGGTTTTCCTAAGTTCTCCTTCACCAGGGTATAACAAGTCACTTCACAAGTTTCTGCTATCATGAGCAGAGCCATTCCAGCTCTTGTCTTTCTCAACAAACCTTTTCTCCATTAACTTGCTTCTAAAAGGTATTTTGTCACAGCAATAGAAAGTTACCACCATACGTACATAGTAGTCATTTCTGTCCATCCAAGTGTACACAGGCCTTCTTCAGTTTTTATCAATAATGTTTTTCAATTTTAGCAAACGGATCTCTCATATCATCATCTGATTTATCTATTGTGGTCATAAATTGTGGCCATCAATGATTCTGAAATCTGTCATTTTTTCTATTCTGCCTAGGGTCTGAGAAAAATAATTTGTTTTTCATATACACATTAAGTATTCTTAATCTAAAAATCTAGAATCTGAGAATTTAAAAATTCCAAACTTAAACCCTTTGGAATACACACATGGCTCTAAGATGTAGAAATGGTACATTGGGCCTCACGGAAATCTTTTTCATTAGTATTTAAATACCTGGAATAAATTACTCTCTTGTGTACGCCTTTATCTCTAGCTCTAGATCTTGCCATTTTCCCAGCCACACCTTCTGGGAAAAGTTGTCTGGATTTTAAATTGAGATTTCTGTATTTCCCTCTCTTTTATTAGCTCCAATCTGGATTCTGACTCACCACATCTCTGAAGGAGTTTATAAATACTGAGCCATCGCTAAGTCTTGGAGTAATCTTTGGTCCCAATCTTGTTTGCCTTTTGCATACGGTTGAGCCATCTGTCACTCTTGGGTCTCTGGTGACATTTATTCATCTTTTCTCCCATGTCTCTTGGGTCCCTTTGAAGGCTCACCTTCATCTATGCAGGTCATTCATTCTTGCCTGTCTCTAGATTCTGTGTGTGTCCTCTTGCTTTCTCTATTATGAGTATTTATTACTGTACTTATTTATTATGTGCACTTATGTGTATAGGAGCTATCTCCTATATACAAATAGCTTCAAAGAGAACTCAGCTATCTGCTAGACATGTGTACTGAGTGGCTGAAAAAATACATCATGATCTCAGCATGTCCCCAAATTAACTTTAATATCCTCCCAGGCTCATTCTTAATGGAAAACAAAATAACCAAGGGAGATCCTGCTGGGTCTGTGTGAGTGACTTTATTACATGTGCAGTAACTGAGTCAGAGACACAGGAAGCCACTCCGTTCTTCTCCCTTTCCTTACCAGCCCTTTATTTTTATTTTTTTTAATATTTTTATTTTCTATATTCTTTGTTTACATTCCAAATGATTTCCCCTTTCCCGGATCCCCCCTCCCCATATGTCCCATAAACCTTCTTCTCTCCATCCCTTCTCCAATCACCTCCCTCCTTTTTCTCTGTCCTTATATTCCCTTCCCATGCTAGATCAATCCTTTCCAGGATCAGGACCCTCTCCATACTTCTTCATGGGAGTCATTTCTTATGCAATTTGTGCCTTGGGTATTCAGGGCTTCTGGGCTAATTAATATCCACTTATCAGAGATTGCATTCCATGTGTATTCTTTTGTGATTGGGTTACCTCACTTAGGATGATATTTTCCAGATCAAAACATTTGCCTAAAAATTTTGTGAATTCATTGTTTTTAATTGCTGAGTAGTATTCCATTGTGTAAATATACCACATTTTCTGTATCCATTCCTCCTTTGAGGGGCATCTGGGTTCTTTCCAGCTTCTGGCTATTATAAATAAGGCTGCTATGAACATAATGGAGCATGTGTCTTTATTGCATGCCGGGGAATCCTTTGGGTATATGCCCAGGAGAGGTATAGCAGGGTCCTTTGGAAGTCTCATGTCCAGTTTTCTGAGGAACCTCCACACTGATTTCCATAGTGGTTGTACCATCTTACAGCCCCACCAGCAGTGGAGGAGTGTTCCTCTTTCTCCACATCCTTGCCAACACCTGCTGTCTCCTGAGTTTTTGACCTTAGCCATTCTGACTGGTGTAAGGTGAAATCTTAGGGTTGTTTTGATCTGCATTTCCCTAATGACTAATGATGTTGAGCACTTCTTAAGGTGCCTCTCGGCCATCCGAATTTCTTCAGGTGAAAATTCTTTGTTAAGATTTACCAGCCCTTTATTGTCTGACAGTGCCTTGCTCTGCCCACCTTCCTGGCTCCTTCTCCCTCTGCTCTCCATCCTTCTGTAGACTCCAGTTCCATTGGTCTTCTCTGGGCTCGTTGAAAGCATCATCTCCTCTTCTTCATTAGTTACTTGCACTCTTCCATCCTCCCGAAATACTGCCACCTCCTCACCTTTCCCTGTTAAACTCTGCTCAGTGTTGTCTCTCACCTCACACATTATTGGTTTCGGGGAGTCAGTCATCACAGACTTTCTAGACTAGTTCAGCAGTTCCTTTTCTTTGCTGCTTATCTCGTCTTTGAAGTACTAAGCATGTTTGCAATGATATATCTAGGTGTATTTTTTTAAAAAAAAATTCTGCCATCCACTGTCTGGCCTGTGTGTGCTAAAGTGGTAGAAATATTGCCTAATTTTGCTTATCTTTATAACTTCAAAGCCTCAATACCTCCCTGACTAATGTCTGACACTTGGTATTTTCTTGAATATGTGAGTGAGTAAGAATTCAGGACCCATCCTTAATAGCGAGAGCCAGGTGGCAATCACAGTTACAGTTCCACTCAAGCATCAGTTTCACTGTGAGTAGGACAAGCCTTGTATTGCCACAAAGTTCCTACTGGTAAGGAAGTCTCCGTCTCCCTAGACACAGCCACTATTCACAGTTGCTTCCATCTGTCCACAGCCCTCCCACCCACCCATCACTAATACCAGGAAGTATTAGTGCAGAACCACCCACCTGTGCTTTGCGTGTCCCAGGGCAAAGCTCCAGGCCTTGCTAGCTCTCCTCTCCTTCTGTGTAAAGTTCGATCTATTTTTGAATGTCTGTCTAATTCCCATGGCTGGTTTCCAAAGTGGGTTACAAGTGGTAGGGGGATGGAAGGCAGTTAACTAGAACCATGGCTTTTCCCCAAATCAGCACACACAAGCACGGATGCATCCACCGGTACCACCTTGTAGGATGCTTTCTCTGCCCTGAAATTCTCTTTGCTTCCCTGTTCCTCCATCTTTTCTGCAACACCTGGCAATCATGATTCCTCCATCTTTATAGTTTTGACTTTTTTACACATAACACAGTTTGAGTCGTACAGTGGTAGCCTTTTCAGACCAGATCCTTTAGTAGTGTGTGTTTAGTGTTCTTTCCTATGTTTCGGGGCCTTGAGTGGTCATATTTTTTTTTAGGATTGCATAGTAGTCCTCTCTCTGGATTGACCCTAGTTTATCTGTCTATCTGTCTATACTGAAGGACATCCTGCTTGCTTTCAAGTTTTGGTAAATTATGTCATGTATGGTTTTTGTGCGGATATATTTCCAACTTCTTAGAATAAATGCCCCAAATGATTTCTGGAGCATATAGTAACATTGTTTAAAGTGTTTTTCTATTATAATAATTAGATTTTATAAGGCCATTGTGATGTAAATGTGTAATGTACTTTCAGCATGTTTTCCCACATCTCTGTTGCTCTCTTTTTCCTGATTCCTCTATAAATCATTATTCCTTTGTCCCCCTAGACAGTGTCACTTCTACTTTTATGTCATCAGTGTTATATGACACGATGCCTAGTTTTATGTTAGTTTGATACAAGCTAGAGTCATTTGGGAAGAACGAACCTCAAAGAGAGAATGACCCCACCAGATTTCTCTGTAGGCAAATCTGTGGTGCATTGTCATGGTTGATGATTAATGTGGGAGGGTCCGGCTTACTTGGGATTCCTGACTCTCCTGGATTGGTGGTATAATACGGTGTAGAAGTGCTATGAAAGAGCAAGCTGAGAAAACCAGAGGGTACAGGAAAGTAAAACAAACTTTTCTTTTCTTTCTTTTTAAAAAAAAGTTTTTATTGAATATATTCTTCCTTTACATTTCGAATATTATACCCTTTCCTGGTTTCCCTCCTCCCCGAAAACCCCCAACCCATCCTCCCACCCCCTGCCTCCAAGAATATGCCCCTCCACCCAACCCACTCCCATCCCCCCCCTTTCCCCACACTGGGGCATCTATTGAGCCTTCATAGGGCCAAAGACCCACTCCTCCCACTGATGCCCGACAAGGCATTCCTCCTCTGCCACATTTTTGGCTGGAACCATGTGTACTCCTTGGTTGATGGCTTAGTCCCTGGGAGCCCTAGGGCCTCTGGCTGGCTGACATCATCGTTCTTCCCATGGGGCTGCAAACCCCTTCAGCTCCTCCAGTCTGCCCTCCAACTCCTCCATTGGGGACCCCGGGCTCAGTCCAATAGTTGGCTGCCAGTATCTGCCTCTGTATCTGTAAGGCTCTGGCAGGGCCCCTCCAGACTCCTTTCAGCATGTACCTCTTGTCATCCATAATAGTGTCAGGGTTTGGTGACTGTTTATAGGATGAATCCCCAGGTAGGACAGTCTCTGGGTGGCCTTTCCTTCAGTCTCTGCTCCACACTTGTTCTCCATAATTGCTCCTGTGAGTATTTTGTTCCCTTTCTCAGAGGAACCAAAGCACCTACACTTTGATCTTCCTTCTTCTTCAGCTTCCTGTGGTCTGTGAATTATAACTTATTTATTTTGAGCTTTTGGGCTAACATCCACTTATCAGTGCGTGCATACCATGTGTGTTCTTTTGTGACTGGGTTACCTCACTCAGGATGACACTTTCTAGTTCCATCCATTTGCCTAAGAATTCCATGAATTCATTGTTATTAATAGCTGAATAGTATTCCATTGGGTATATACCACAATTTCTGTAACCATTCCTCTGTTGAAGGACATCTGGATTCTTTTCAGCTTCTGGCTATTATAAATAAGGCTTCTATGAACATAGTGAAGCATGTGTCCTTTTTACATAAGTATCATCTGGGTATATGCCCAGGAGTGGTATAGCTGGGTCCTCAGGTAGTACTATGTCTAATTTTCTGTGGAACTGCCAAACTGATTTCCAGAGTAGTTTTACCAGTTTGCAATCCCATCATCAATGGAGAAGTGTTCCTCTTTCTCTCAAGTATCTGCTCTCAAGATATCCTCTCAAGTATCTGTTGTCCCCTGAGTTTTTCATCTTAGCCATTCTGACTGGTATGAGGTAGAATCTCTGGGTTGTTTTGGTTTACATTTCCCTGATTACTAAGATAGGGATAGAGTTGGCAACCTTGTCTGGTCCCCAATTTTAGTATGATTGCTTCAAGTTTCTCTCCATTTAGTTTGATGTTGGCTACTAGTTTGCTGTATATTGCTTTTACTATGTTTAGGTAAGGGCTTTGAATTCCTGATCTTATTGACTTGTGTGTGAAGGGATATTTGCAGGAAGCTGAGTCCAAACCAACCACATCACAGACACAGACACAGACAGTGTCATCCGCCATGGATGACAAGTTGCATAGTGGAGTCCCCTCTTCAGTTAACTTTCCCCTCTCAATATACTCAATCACCTCCGGGAGACTGCTAGATCACATGCAGCTCATGCAGAATTGCATGCAACCGAGAGAGAAGTGTTGGATTCCATAGCTGCCTGCAGCTATTACGAAGTGGGTAGCTGGAACAGAAGTTGAGGGATGGATAGGGAAGGGGCAAAAATAAATAAGGGCCAGGACAATGTTTCACAGATCGGGGCCGGAAACTTTAAAGGCGCCAGACCTATTAACAGTTTGGGCAAACCCTTCCCTCCGGGTTGAGTTCCCGTGGAAGTTGTCTAGCTTCTCTTGGAGGTCCTTGTCTTGACTGGGCCGGCAGCTGGGTGGGTCACCTGCTTAATTCAGGAATTCCTAGACCTGGAGGAACAATGAACTTAACCTTTACTTTGAGCACTCCACCCTAGGTGGAGCAGGATCCTGGCTATCTGGGAGAAGTTAACCTTGACCCTAGTCAAGAACACTCTTAGCACTCCACCCAAGGATAAAAATTCCTGCTTTAACCTATTTCCCTATTATGTCCTAAAGGCAGATTCCTGCCCAAAGCCAGGGATTGTCCTTGACCAATGTCAAACTCTGACCATGTGCATGACTGCCCCAATATGGCTCTGTACAGAGAAGTATAGGAAACAATGGCTAGAATCTCAGTTGAGGGTCTAATGACCATCTGGACACCTTTTTTTTTTTTTAAAGGAATACCAACAGCCCCGATCTTGAAGCTCTCTGGAAAGCAGTCACAGCTGCGCCAGTGGAAATGGTAATGACTGCCATGCTCAGAGGATAACACCACTGCTCTGTAGTATGTCCTGAGAACAGGTAGGTAATGACTCCAGCACTGGTCTTCTGCTCAGTGTTACTTAGGTTATCTTGAGTCTTGTCCTAGATAACCACAACTGTCAACTTGACGAAGGGCTCGGAGTTATTTGAGGAAGTCTCAATTGTGGGACTGCCCACATCGGATTGGCCTGTGGCCATGTCTGTGTGGGAATTGTCTTGATGTGGGATGGCCCAGCCCCACTGTGGGTGAGGACATCCATCCCTGGGCAGGTGGTCCTGGGCTGTATAACGTCCAGATTAAACAGAAAACCAAAGAACGAGCCAGTAAGAAGCATTCCCTGAGGTCGTTGCTTTGTTCTCTAATGCCTGCCTGCTTCCCTCAGAGACTGTCTATGACCCAGAACTGTAATCCATATTAACCCTTTCCTCTTAAGTTGCATTTTGGTCCTGGTATTTTTTTCACAACAACAAAAACTAACTGAAATAGATCTTTTGTGTATTCATGTGAATTTTAAGATTTTTTTTCTATCTTTATGAAGAATGATATTCGAATTTTGATGGATACTGCATTGAATCTACAGGTTACTTTTGGTAGTAAGGTCATTTTTTTGCTATTTAGTTTTCTAATCCATAAGAACACAGACTCTATCTTTTAGTGTTTTTGTTTGTTTGCTTTTGTTTCTCTTCTGAGCTTTAAAGCTTTTGTTGCAGAGGTCTTTCACTCCCTGGGTTAGGCTCTTTCTTAGGGATTTTTGTTTTCTGAGACAATTGTGAATGGGATTGTTTCCTAGAGTACTTGTTATCTCCATACAGGAAAGCCACTGATTTTTGTATATTCATTTTTATCTTGAAAATATTCATCAGCTCTAAGAGTTGTCTAGTGGAGTCTTTAGAGTCCCTTTTGTGTAGAATCACATCACCTGCGAGTCAACACATGTGGACTTCTTCCTTTCCTACATCTAGTCTTTATTTCCTTCTTTTGTCCAAAGGATTTAGCCAGGACTTAAAGCATCACATAGAATAGGAATGGAGAGAATGGATGCTGTTGTCTGACTCTGGATTTTAGTGGAGATGCTTTGGGTTTCCCCCCATTTAGTATACAACTGGCTAATCTTTTCTTGTATAACCCTTTGTTATATTGATATATAGCCCTCTCTTACGTTTCTTGAGGACTTTTATTATGCTGCTAGATTTTGTTGAAAGCCTTTTGTGTCTATGAGACAATCATGGAGCTTCTTCACTGAGTCCATTCATATGACTGACTACGATGCATAATTTGTTGAATCACCTCTGCATCTCTGGAATAGAGCCAATTTTTACTGTAGCGAGCAATCTGATTTTCTATGCTTTTGAATTTGGTTTCCAAATATTTAAGAATTGTTGTATCTATGTTCATAAGGGAGATTGGCCTTCAATTTTTTTAAAATTGTTTTTGTATTTGCATTTGGTTTTGGCATTGTGGGTGGGCTTATCTTTCTCTTCAGTCTGAAGCAGATTTTCAACTGTCTTTGGCAGTGTTAGTTCAGTGGTCACAGATTCTTCCAATTGCTTGCTGTCAGCAGAGTTGTTTTCCTTCATTTGTAACAGGCAGCTTTGCTGGATGTGTAGTACAGCCCAGCAAGCACTGTCTTTTTGTACTTAGATCAAGACATTCCATGCGTCCTGACATTTAGGGTTTGGGAAATATGCTGTAATCGATGGATTTCCTTCATGTGTGACTTGATGCTTGTCTTTTTTAGCTTGTAATAATTTTCTTTGTTCTCTCACTGTCGTGTAATGTCGGTGGTTCTTTTCTGTCTGTTTGGTGTTCTAAACATCTTCTAAGAGAACGGTTATCTCTTTCTCTAGATTTGCAAAACTTTCTATGATCTTATTGAATATACTGTTGATGACTTTAGATTGAAAAATCCTTTGTGCGCATGTGCGTGTGTGCGTGCGTGCGTGTGTGTGTGTGTGTGTGTGTGTGTGTGTGTGTGTGTGATAGCATATATATGGGTGTCAGAGAACCACTTGCAGGAGTTGTCTCTCTCCTTGCACCATGTGGATTCCAGGGATCAAACTCAGGTTGTCAGGGCTGCACATAAGCACTCTTCCCATGCAGCCATTTCACCAGCCCCATTTCTAAAATTTAAGTTTGATGTGTTTTTAGTATTTCTTTCTTTTATTGAATCTTTATTTCATATCTTGTATTTACTTTATTATTTCACTAAGCTACATGAGTTCTTTCGGAATTCATTTAGGGGTTCATTTGTGACCTCTTCAGTTTTAAAAATATTTTTTATAATCACTCATTTAAACTTCAAGATTTTCATCTATTTGACTGTGATTGGAGCCATTACTGTGGGACTGGCATTCCCCCCGCCCCCAGTGGCAACATTATACGGTCTTGATTTTTCGTTCATTACTGCACTTGGATTTATGCATCTGGGGTTATTTCACTGACTCGCTGTAATTCCTTGTTTTATGGGTTGTATTCGTTGAATTGAAGTACTTGCAATATCCATTTGGGGCTACATTTTGATGGGGTTGAGGTGCATAGCTCATAAGATAAACCCTGAATCCATGTGCTCGGTGTAAGCCAGGGCACAGGGAAACCACTGAACTAGACCACTCAGTGGGTGGAAAGTAAAGTGTACTCAAACTGCCAAGGCAGAGAGAGAACCAAAAGGCAAGGAAAACTTTGTGGGTTTTATAGAAACTGGCTATGGTGGAGAGATGGCTTGGTGGTTAACAGCAGTGGCTGCTCTTCTAGAGGACCCAGGTTCATTTCTCAGCATCTACATGGTAGCTCGCAAGAATCTAACATCCTCTTCTAGCTTTTAAGTGCAATGCATGCTCACAATGCATAGAAATATATACAGGCAAAATAGCCAAACATTAAAAAAAAAATGTTACTGAAACAGACTGTAACAGGAGGGAGTCTGTAACTGGAACCACATGGAAGTTAGAATAGCTATGGGGGAGGTTTGCAGGCCAGAAGAGCTGGAGGACTAGCTTGGGGGCTTTAGGATGTGTTGCAGATATGTGTTACTAAGGATCTAAATGCCCCACTGCTGAACTGTAAAGGCTCTCCACTTACCACGCAGAAACCCACTTCTCAACCTTCTGAGGAATGCTGATTTTTGGCTTTTCTTTGCTCACAATCCTTCTGTTTATCTTGTCAGAGTCTAGCCTGAGTGGAACCCAGTTGTCATTTAGGACCTTGTTAATGGTACTGCAATTTGGGAGGTTAGGAACCCACTTTAGACTTAACACTCAGGGCTCATTAATTGTAGAGGCAACTGCCGTTGCTGAACAGGCCTGCTGTACTAGTGTGCTAGTTAATTCTCAATAATTCTAATTCTCAATAATTATTGGAGAATAAGTAAGTCACCAGGAATAGCATGCTCTGTACTAGAATTAGCAGGATTAAAAGTGGAAAGAAAATAGACTGTATAGGCATGTGGATTAGCGTTGAATCAACTGAGAAAAATAGAATTGGGAAAATTAAGTGGGAGGGGAAGGTTGGGATAGTTCTTGGAGTCCACAAAGTCTTAAGATTATTAGAATTATGGAAAGATGTAGTTAAAAAGCCACAAGAGGAGATGAGACAGAAAGAAATGGGAAAACAGGCAGGAACAAGAGGAAACTTATGAGGTGTGTGTAGGATGAATAATAGAGCGTACAAAACAGGAGAGTGATTAGAGGGACATGCAGTGTAATGTAAAGTCTAGCTAGCAAACACACAGACCAAAGTCGGAGCCCACAAGGCATTCGTGCAAGAGTCAAGACTAAAAAGAAATAAAAATAACAAAGTCATCAATAGAAGAGACGACGTGTAATAAAAGTACATTAGGTTAAAAAATAAATACCGCACCAGCCAGTATTTCTTCCTTGATGGGACAGATTGTGAATACTTTTTCTCCCTGATGTTTCCTATAGCAAAGTAAGCTAATGGAGGAAGTGTAATTTGCACTTCCAATTCAAATCCATAAAGGCTGATGTGGAGTGTGCATTGCTCCAGTGTAGTTGAGACCGATGCCCTTTGAGTTTCTCTCACAACTGCTGTGAGTTGAGTGGTTTAATCCTCAGTTCCCTCCTTTCCCCTCCTTTAGGATCCCCAGACCTCAGAGTAGGGTGGGTGGGCTAGTAGAAGAATTTAAGTTTAGGATCCAGCCTCTGCTAAGGTCTTATCTGCAGCATTCTACTTTTACAGATCCTGACGGGCATTGTCTGTGACTTCTGTCAGTGCATTCCTGCCTAACAGACTTCTAAGGCTAGGACTACCTGGGAAGTGAATTATAGTGCTGGTCCCTACTCTGTTGTGGGAAATAATAAAAATGAAGCCACCAACTCTCCTCGCTTCTGCTTCTCTCAGCCCACCAACTCCCCAGCAGGGCCAGCAGGTTTCCTATGCTCATGCCGTGGCAACTCTCTCCAGCTGGCCCCCTCAGGATCTGGTTCAGTCGTCTCTGGAGTCACTAGTTCCCTCTCCACCACAACCCCCTGTAATCAGCGGTCCCACATTCCAGTAACCAAGTAAATCAAAATTCTTGAAGCTTATAATCAACCAATCGAATGTATGTATCAATAAATTCTCAATTTACAAGATGTCAATACAATAATTTCAGAACCAATTGATAATGATGAAGGCTTTGTCCCATTTAACCTAACCTTATGATATCATAGCTACCTGTAGCAGGTTAAAGTCACGCTGGTTCATGTCTGCCTCCATCTTGGCCTTCACCTCTCTCTCTCTAGATGTGTTCTCTCTCTGCAACTCTCTTTTAAAAAAGATTTTATTTATTTATTATATGTAAGTACACTGTAGCTGTGTTAAGACACACAAGAAGAGGCCATCCGATCTCATTACAGATGGTTGTGAGCCACCATGTGATTGCTGGGATTTGAACTCAGGACCTTCAGAAGAGCAGTCAGTGCTCTTAACCTCTGAGCCATCTGTCTCTGTAACTCTCAGCTCTGCCTCCCTTTTCCCTGTCCAATCACTGGCCTCCTGCTGTCCTAACATTTTAGTGTGATTGGATAGGGAAAATCCTGCCACACTACCCCATTCCTTGCCTCTTGCCAGGGTATCAAAGAACTTGGCATCAAGTGTGTGCTGTGAATCCTCCCCCAATCATCAGGAAAGTGTAAGCACAAACTACTTTTCCCACAGGGCCTTTGGTTTCTCTCTTCAGTAATCTCCACCATGCAAGGAGCTGGGCCTTGAGTTCTACTCTGAGTCCTTGCCATGCTGTTGCCTGACTGCCATGTACTGCCTGACAAATTCTTACAGATCTAAAAACATAACTTCTGTATAAGACAAAAGATTAGGTACTTTAGGTAAAAGATTAGTAATCATGACTGACTGATTACTGTTGCCCATCTGGCCATGGCATCAATAACTCTTTTAACAAACCCCTTACTCTCTAGTAAACTATCTCAAGGTCCCCTTGAGCTTCAGAAAATCTTTCAGGTTATGGGTTCCTGCTGAATTCGGCCAAGGATGCTGCTCCAGACTCATAGCATCAAACTTCAGCTGTGGCCACCACAGCCCGGACTGTTCCCCAATCCAATCCCCTTCCGGTTCTGCAGCAGCTCCTCCCTAGTGCTAATGTGTCTAGGGAGAGGAATGTGTAAGTGTCTATGTAATGGCTTCCACCGACCTCAGCTGGAGTTTCAGAAGCCGAGACAGAGGCTTTGCATCTTGTGTCCAGGTCTTAGTTGTATGATTAACTGTTCCTGGGATGCCAGTGTGTGTCAGACTTCTCTGGTGGTTTGCACTGACCCAGTCAGAGCTGCTCGGGGCATCTAGGCATGGACTCTCACAATCTCTTTTCTGTTTCCTCAAGGGAATTACCTTTGGCTTGATAAATTTGGTTGCTAATATTGTCTCGTAGGAGTAGAGTTTGCATTTTATTGTGGATTTTTTTTTTTACTTTCATTGAATTGCACTGATGATTTTTTTTTTGTCTTATGCAGAACTTATGTTTTTAGGTTTGTAAGAAATTGTCAAGCTGACTTTCACAGTGGCTGCACCAGTTTTCATTCTCGTCAGCAATGAGAGGTTCCTTCCCATTGTTCCATCTTTGTGCATCTTTCTCAGCGCTTGGTGTTGTCAGTGTTGTGAACTTTGTCCACTCTAATAGGAGTATAGTACAGCCTCATTTGACTTATGCGATGTTGGGAAGCTCCTGGTATCTACATTTGTTATCTAACTACTTTCATGATAAGTCTGTTCATGACTTCCATTTAGATCAAACTTTTTTTTAAAAAAAAATATTGATTGTTCATTGTATATTTTGGGTACACTTTTGTCAATTATATCTTTTGCAAATATTTTCTCCAAGTTTTTGTCTTGTCTTTTCATTCACTTGACAGTGTATTCCCCCGACGCTGGAGTGGAAGTTTTTATTTGTAACAAAATCCTCTCATTGATTGTGTCTTTCATGTGTGATGCCTATGACGTCATGTGAAGGCTACCGGTAAACCCATGGTTATGTAGATGAATGTGAAGAATTCTGGAATTCTCTCATTTTTGCACATCATATTTAGCTTTCTGGCCCACTTTGAGTTACTCCTTGTGAAGAGTATAAAGTCTGTTGCTGTTTTTTAATTCATGTCCTGTCCAGGTGCTCTTCTTTAGAAGACAAATGGCCCTTTCTCCTCCATCTAAACTCATCTGATCTCATGGTGAGGGCCTGTTTCCCTTCCCTTTATTCTGATCCACATATCTATCTGTCGTTCCTTCACCAGTAACTCCCTGTCTGGAGCACTTTAGGAATAAATAGATGTCTTGAAGTCAGGTAATGGCATTTCTTCAACTCTGTTATTTAATATTCTTTCTAGGTATTTGACCTCTCCCTTTAGACTGTAGTATCAGTTTCCCATTTCAATAAGATAACTTTCTCTGATTCTGATTTTCATCTCATAGAATCTAGGAGTAAAGTTATGCTGATTGCATCTTAAACAAACAAGCAAAAAAAAAAAAACAAAACAAAGACCACATGTTAAGAAGGATTTAAAGAATTTCTTTGTTGAGAAAATTTCAAGAGATTTATAGCGATCTCTTAAGAGATCTGAGGGGTTCCATTACATTGGTGAGGCCATTGCTGACTTATTGTCTGTCAGTGGGGAGGCTTTTGGCTGACCCTAAGATGATTGCTCCAGGACACTGTGTGTGGGCTTGCCCAGTCGGGAAGTGTGCTGACTACACCATACACACAGTTCAAGCTAATATTTGCACTTCATCCTTTTATAGCTGGTTTTCTAGACTCAGTCTCTGGGTCTTCAGACTCCTCTCACTGCAAACCCCACTACATTAGGTCTTCTCCTAACACTTTAGTAGTCAGAGTTCTTGTTAAGGTATAAAAAGCTTTCTGGTACAGGAATCTATTCCCATTTGAACTCTCTATGGTAGACATCACTAGAATACACTTCCTGAGCTCTCCCTGTGTGTCCTTTATGTCTTCCACTGCCAATTCTCTTCACTATTTAGCAACAGCTTCTGAGTCTGCCCTCAAGACCCCTCATTCTGTTTCTACCCTAGTATTGGCACCCTCTAAGATTCTACCACAGTCTTTCTTCTACTGGTTAATGTCCTTCTCTCCTAGGACTTCAGTTGCTGACTCATCTTACAATAATGTTCAAATCAGTATCTTCAGTCTGGGACATTATCTTAAGGCATTCTATCTCCATCTACCAATGAGAAACCTCTACCTGGAAGTAACTTAGGAATCTCAAGCTTGAGGTCATTTTATTCCCTCCCAAGCCTCACCTTTGACCTTTTCTCCTTCCTCTGCTTTCTGATAAAATGAACCACAGGTCTTTCATCCACCTTTATCAAGATCCTGAGAGCTATCCTGGAATCTTCTCTCATTATTTAGGCTTCCCTAACCAACTTGTTGCCAACTGTTCTTAAAAGTGCTGGTGGGTGAATCCTTGCAGGTCCTTGTTGACTTTTGCTATGACAACAACCTGTCAAATTATTTCCTTGTCTCTGGTCTCACTTCCTTCTCAGTCATTCTTTACTCTGCCCCTAAAGTAACCTTTAAAAATACACGTCTAGACGCATAACTCCCAAGCTTAAATACCTTTAACATTCCTGTTATGCTGAAAGATAATGTGTAGATTTTTGCACATGGCCCACAAGGCCTTCCTTCCTGACTTCCCACTGCCAGGTTTACACATTTCTTCCAGTCTTCAAGACTCCTCCACAAACACCAGCCACAATAAGCTATCTGGAGTTTCGTTTATACCCCAGAGTTTCAGGCTTAAGTTGTTTCTGCATATTTTTCGAAGATACTAAATTTGTCTGAAATATCTTCCTGGCTCCAATGTTTTATCAATGATAATTTATTTGTCTATGTCTTTTTCCTCCTTGACATCAAGACCATAAGCTTTTCGAGAGAAAGAACATTTTTTCCTGGTCATCTTAGTTTCTCAAGAACCAATCCTGGTGCCTGAAGATGTTCAAATAAATAATGATTGTATGGCTGGAATGAGGCGGCAGTGACATTCAGCTAAAACCAAAAGCTGTGTTGATGTAAGATGAGAAATGGTGAATTATTTTGGGCTGGGGTGTGGGAAGAGCTCTGAGAAGATCCTCCCACACTTACCAGAATATCCCACCCTTCTAAATCCAGTGACTCAGAGGACAGAAAGAAGCCTGGGGCAGGACGGCAGGCAGGACACACATAGCAATTTTGATCCTACTTTTATCAATGAGTTGCTTAAAACAGTGCCTCTCGTAAATGATTTTGGGGCCTCATCTATCAACTCTACAGCTTGGGACAGCTCATCTCGAGGCTCCATTTTGATCCTCTTGCTCTTGTTTTTCTGTAACCAGTAACAGAACGACAAGGAAGAAATAAACAAGGCTCAGCTATGAATCACTTAGATGGGGAAAAGGACAGAAGGTAGAGGACCTAAGGAGGGAGGTACTCATTCATACAAGTTTCTTTTTTTTTTTCTCCTTCAGAAGGCAATGCAGGGGTTGGGGCAAGAGAAAGACACAGATTTAACTGAGAAAAGATGGCTTTAGGAGTTGACCCATAAGTCAGTTTGATTGTTTGTTTTTGCAATGTACTGGGGGATAGAACCAGGGCCTCACCCACACTAGGGAAACACCCTACCACTGAGCAGTACCTGGTTTAAAGTGTTGTGGAAAGGACGGGATAGTGGATCAATAAAAGATGTGATGTTGAAGGCTGAAATGAGATTGGGTGAAAGAGAGGGCAGAAGTTCTTAGAAATCTCACTTTTGAGATAGTGACCTTGGGTAGATCGGCAACCATCCTGGTGCTGGCTTATTGCTTGGCTTGACTTAGTGTGTGGGGGCGGGGGATATTTTTTGTTGTAGAAATAACAAAACTTTAAAAAGTGAGGGGGAAAGCAGGTCTTGCTTCACACCCAGTCGGCTCACATGGCCCATAACAAATGTAGTGTGTCAAGCTTTGCCACGAGCTACCTTCTTTGGGACCATCCTTTCAGACTAACGACTCCAAGAACACCACGGATAAAAGAATACAAGGTATTCTTTTATACAGACAACAGAATATAATGATAATCATAGAGAGCCAGGTTATTAAGACCCCATGCCATTATCAAATACAGGTTTCACAATGAGATAAAAGAATAAGATAATCCCAATACTGCAACATCAAGGGAAAATAATACTTAGGAATACTAAAACATTGTTTACGCAGGTCTTCTGGCAACACAACCTAATGTTGTAGGGTAGTCACCAGAGGAGACTACTCAGACATGGGTTTAAGCCAACAGAAAGTCAGGCAGCAACTGCACTAGGTGTTTGGAATTTCAGTGTAGCCATGAGCCCTTTTCAGGGTGAGCTTTTAAGCACAAAAAAACCATGTCCTAGGTTGACACACTTCAGTTAGCAAGAACAATTAGCCAGAATCAGAAAGATAGAAGCCAAAAAGCAAGGCTAGTACATTTAGAGACTTTCCCATAACTGTGATGGATTAGGCCTTTGTTTAGTTTTGGCAGGTGGTGTTGCCTACATGCTCAATTTTAAAACCTGAATGGTACTTCCACCATGAAGTCAGTTATGCTGAAGTCTTGGGGCCTACTAAGGTCTTCGGCCCTGGTACATTGACCGAGTCTGTCTTTGTCTCTCTGGCACTATTTTCTTCTTTTCAGTCTTGGTTGGGTCAGTACGAGTGATCCACATTTTTTTTCTTTTTTGAGATAGGTTCTTTTGTATCCCAAGCTGGCCTTGAACTCACTCTCTAGCCAAGGTTTGTCGTGATCCTCCTGATTTCACCTCCCAGTGCTGAGATTAAAGACAAGTACTACATGCTGATTTTATCTATTTTTATGGCATCTTGGTAATCCAACCCAGGATTTTGTTCTCCCCAGGAAAGCATTCAACTAACTAAACAATGCCCTTCACCCAACATAGACTGAAAATATCAAAACTGGTCACTCTCAAAGCAAGGTCTTAAATATTGGTAACCAGCCATTCGGTGGGCCTCTCTAGTTACACCTACCTCCATGACATTTCTGGAGTAATGCGTCTCTTTAACTGGTTTGTTAAGAATGAAAGAAGAAAGATAGAAATATACTCATGGAAGGGGCCTAGCTGTGAACACAGGGACAGAAAAATGAGGTGTCTATGACTTTAAACTCCATGTTTAATATTAACACACATTTACACAATTTCTTTCCAAATTATATTAGTTACTTCCAGGGTTATGGCAGATTTAAAACAGAGACGAAGTTGAACAGCAAAAGGAAAATGAGATGCCCGCATATTAAAGAATAGATTCAATTACAATTCAAAACCAGTGATAGAACAGCAGCAGACAACAGGAAGGGTATATGATATGTGCAAGATGGGAAGATGGCAGAGCCCATTGTCTTGGAGAGGCCATTCGTCCCCTAGGAGCAAAACCAGGGCGAGCTAAGCTTAGGGCCAGCCGAGCCCCTCCTGATTGCTGAGACTTCAGGTGGGAGCTCTGCTGAGTCTGATTCTCTGGCCACATTCTTTGCAGGCTCTGCCTGGCGAGGATCATGTCTGCCTTGCTCACCTACGTGAGTGCTACACTGAAGCTCAGTAATACATATTGAACCCGGGTGTTGTGCTGTACTCCTGCAATCTTAGCTACCGAGGATCTGAGGCAGGACGATCACAATTTTAATGCTAGCTTAGGATCCATAGAGAGGTCCTGTTTTAAATTTCTTTGTTGAGCTGTAGAAAAGAATGACTAACTGCCCTCCATTTCCTCCTTTATTGAAAATATTTTTTTCACATAATATATTCTGATTATGATTTCCCCTCTCTACTTCTTCTACCCCTGAACCTGAAGCCACCCCCTTTCCATCTTTCATTAGAAAATCACCAGGTTTCTACTGGATAATAATAATAATAATAATAACAATAGTAGTAGTAGTAGTAGCACCACCACCAATAATGATAATAATAATAATGTAAAATAAAAGAAACTAACACATTAGAACTGGACAAAACAGACAGCAGAAGGAAAAGAGCCCAAGAGAAGGCACAGGAAACAATCTCTCCTTCCTACACTCAGAAATCCCATAAAAACACTAAACTGGAAGCCATAACATTTAGGCAGAGGACACTCTTTCTGCCTCCTCCACAGGGTTCCCTGACCCCTGAGTGGGGGATTGATGGAGACACGCTGTTTAGGACTGGGCCTTCTAAAGTGTCTCCCTCTCAGTGTAATGGGTCTCTGCATTTGTTCCCATCTGCTGTAGGAAGAAGCTTCTCCTATGATGGCTGAGCAAAGTGCTGATCTATGACAATAGTGATAGATGCTATCATTAGAAGTAATTATATCACTACATTTTCTTTTTTTTTAATTCGATATATTTTTATTTACATTTCAAATGATTTCCCCTTTTCTGGCTTCCCACTCCCCGAAAGTCCCATAAGCCCTCTTCCCTCCCCCTGTTCCCCATCCACCCTTTCCCATTTCCCTATTCTAGTATTGCCCTATATTGCTACACTGAGTCTTTCCATAACCAGGGACCACTCCTCCGTTCTTCTTGGACATCATTTGATGTGTGGATTATGTTTTGGGTATTCTAGTTTTCTAGGCTAATACCCACTTATTAGTGAGTGCATACCATGATTGATCTTTTGAGACTGGGTTACCTCACTTAGTATGATGTTCTCCAGCTCCATCCATTGGTTTAAGAATTTCATGAATTTATTGTTTCTAATGGCTGAATAGTACTCCATTGTGTATATATGCCACATTTTTTGTATCCATTCCTCCATTGAGGGATACCTGGGTTCTTTCCAGCTTCTGGCTATTATAAATAGGGCTGCTATGAACAGGTATTTAGTTTTACTGTTGGTCCCTGGGCTATTTAGTCTCAGATTCCTGGTCACCCAAGCAGTGTTAGATATGTGTTTCATCTCATAGAGTGGGCCTTAAGTCAAATCAGGTGTTGGATGGTTACTCCAACAAGTTTTGTGCCATTGTTACCCTGGAATATCTTGCAGGCAAGACACCATTGTGGTAGAAGAAAGGGATTGTGGCTGAGTTAGTGTTCATGTTTCCCTTTGGGTAGTAGGCAGAGCACCTTCCTGACCAATGATGCTAGAATGTAGGGGTTAAAGCACTTTGTAGGCACCAGCTTGACCTCTCCATGTTTAATTTTGACATGCTCTAGAGTCTTCGAGGAGCATGCTAAATGCACATGTGGCAGCTGGTACTGCACCTTCTGGATTGGAGTCTTCCACTGTTCAGGTCTGAGCTTCTGCTTTTTAGTACAGATCATAAGCTACAAAACAAATGTTAGGTATGGAAGTGGTTGTAAAGAGATGCGGAATTGAAAACAAAGAGCCAGAGGAAGGAGAAAATATACAACAAAGATTATATATGGCTCCAAGTCTAAAATGTACGCCATGGGTCTGGAAAGATGGTTCTGCAGTTAAAAACACTGGGTGCTCTTCAAGGGGATTTGGGTTTGATTCCCAGCACCCAAGTGGTGGCTCACACCCTTCTGTAACTCCAGTTCCAGAAGATACTTTCATGGGCACTATGCTTATATGGTGCACAGATACACATCCAGACAAAATACCCACACACATAAAATAAAAATAAAATCTAATTTTAAAAAAGCTATCCTTTTTTAAAGATTTGTTTTGCCTATATTCTTCTTTTCTCTCTCTCTTTTTTTGACGATTTTTTTATTCGATATATTTTTTATTTACATTTCAAATGATTTCCCCTTTTCTAGACCCCTACTCCCCGAAAGTCCCATCAGCCCCCTTCCCTCCCCCTATTTTCCCACCCACCCCTTTCCACTTCCCTGTTCTGGTTTTGCCCTATACTGCTTCACTGAGTTTTTCCAGAACAAGGGGCCACTCCTCCGTTCTTCTTGTACCTCATTTGATGTGTGAATTATGTTTTGGGTATTCCAGTTTTCTAGGTTAATACCCACTTATTAGTGAGTGCATACCATGATTGATCTTTTGAGTCTGGGTTACCTCACTTAGTATGATGTTCTCCAGCTCCATCCATTTGCCTAAGAATTTCATGAATTCATTGTTTCTAATGGCCGAATAGTACTCCATTGTGTATATATACCACATTTTTTGCATCCACTCTTCTGTTGAGGGATACCTGGGTTCTTTCCAGCTTCCAGCAATTAAAAGCGATCTATTTCCTATCTACTTGATTTGCAATAAATAAATTTTTCCTTCTGAAGTTTACTTTGGGATATAGTCATAAGATGTGGTTCTAAAGTTATTATCAATTTATCCTAATGTTATAAAGTCTATGCACTGTGATTTATAAGTTAGCCAAAACATGTAACTGTGTGTGTGTGTGTGTGAAGCTCAGACCTGAACAGTGGAAGACACATGCACACACACACACACACACAAAATATTTGGGAGGCCAAATATATTGGTGCACACCTTTAATCAGAGCACTTGGGAGGCAGGGTCTGTATGAGTATGAGGCTAGCCTTATCTACATATCAAATTCCAGGACAGTCAAGACTATAGGGAGAGACTTTTTATCATAAAAAATCAAATAAACATAGCTGGGCAGTGGTGGCGCATGCCTGTAATCCCACCACTCTGGGAGGCAGAGGCAGGTGGATTTCTGAGTTTGAGTCCAGCCTGGTCTACAGAGTGAGTTCCAGGACAGCCAGGGCTATACAGAGAAACTCTGTCTCGGAAAAAAAAAACCAAATCCAAAAAAAAAAAAAAAAAAAAAAAACCCAAAAACAAATAACAAAAAAACACCACTATCCAAAAAATAGTAGATTCTTTTAGTTAAACCATGATCTGAAAGTCAGGAAGAGGCATCCAGACCTTGGGCTAACCTACCTATGTAAATTTCTGTGTTCTAGGTTTGTTTTTGTTTGTTTTATATTTGTTTTAAGAGAAGGTTTCTCTGTGTAACTGCCCTGGCTATCCTAGAACTAACTCAGTAGACTAGGCTAGCTTTGAGCTCAAGAGATCTTCCTGCTTCTGCCTCCTTGGTGCTGAGAATAGTGAATGCCTATTAAGTATCTTTTATTTGAAATGCATAGACATGAAAAATGTTTCAAAGTTTGAATTTGTTTGGATTTTGGAATATTGGCAATTCTACAACGAGATACCTTGTGTAGGGTACAAAAAAAAAACTAAGCACAAAATTCATTTATATTGTGTCCATATGTTGCATAATATGTTACCATGTTTTTAACAATGATGTGGTGTTTTCCTCTTCTGCATCATCTTGACATTAAGAAAAAAATCTCTATTTCATATCACCCTCAAATTTCAGATATCCAGAATAGTAGTGTGCAACATGAATATGTAAGTGTTTTGTTTGTTAAAAAATAATTTGTCAAGAATTTGGGGAAGTACTTAATACAGAATAAAATAAGTGCTATGTAAGCATTTGATGTATGGAGTATGAAAGAAACCTAAATGTTTTTTCTCAATATAAAGAATCACTAAACCAAGCATCATCTTTATGATGTTCACATTTGTCTCTGAATTGTTTCAAAGCAGGACAGTGATTCATAAAGAAAAGGAGTCCCAGTGAAAGACCAAACGTGAATGCTGTGGTGATTTGAATAGATATGTCCCCAGTAGACTCATATGTATGAATACTTGACCACAGGGAGTGGCGCTATTAGGAGGTGTGGTCTTGCTGGAGGAAGAGAGTCATTGTCAAGATCGGCTTCGAGGTCTCCTATGCTCAAGCTATGCCCAGTGACTCACAGTCTCCTCCTGACTGCCTACAGATCACGATGTAGTACTCTCAGCAATTCTAGAACCATGTCTGCCTGCAGGCTGCCATGATGGTAATGGACTAAACTTCTGAAATTGTTCAGACCCAATGAGATGTTCTTCTTTATAAGAGTTGTCCTGGTCATGGTGTCTTTTCACACCAATGAAACCCAAACTAAGACACATGCTTACCAGTTAAGTTGGCTCACTAGAGGCCCTTAAATACCGCCTTCCCATGCCTTTGCTCTCTCTGAAGCTTGAGGCTGCTTTCTTCGGTCTTGTCACTTTTCTGAACTATATCATTTGGGCTTATTATGGCAGAATCCTGAGTTATGACATAGTCACTGTTCTGCAAAATGTGTGCTGCACATATTCAAAACACATGTGTGTTTCTTTTGTTAGTCTGTCTTCCATTTCAGCATTTTTCTTCAAGTACGGATAGGTGAATTGAATCGTATTTTCTTCCCGTGTCATCAATAACTAGTGAGGCTCTGTGATGGAATATTTCATGGTCCAACTTGGAAACACTAAGCTAGACCTTGCTGTGACGTGATATTTAGATATAACCGACACTTAACTCAGTAGACGTCAAGTGAATATTTAATCTTCAAGAAGGTAGTTAGGCTTCATCCAATCAGTTGAAGGCCTTAGGAAAAAAGCTCCAAAGCCCCCTTAAAGGAAAAAAAAACAGTTCTGCTTCTGTTCTGCTTTCAAACTCAACACAGCAGCAGCATCTGCTGCCATTTCCAGGCTGCCTGTGTACACTGAAGATTTAGGACTCAGTGGCATCCTCTATCACATAAGGTGCTTCCTTAAAACCTAGCCCAACCTCCTGTCTGTTTTCCCCACTAACACAGACCCCAAATTCCATGCACAGACCCCAGTAAATAACAGAAGGGAAACCTGCTTTTTCATTGTGCTTTTTCTGCCTTTTCTCCCTATACCTAACTGATTAGGAACATCCTCAAATGTTGGTGATTTTTGACTGTCTATAAGAACCATGCACCTGGTTTTTAGCTGGAAAATGTGTGTGGATGTGCTAACCACCTTCTTATGGCTGTGACAGAATACTTGACACAAGCATCTTAAGGGAAGAAAGGAGCGCTTGGACTTATATGCTCACTTCATCATGACAGGTGTCACTTGGTGGCAGGACTAACTCATTCCTTTGCAGTGGTGTCTTGGCACTATTGGCCTCATTGTAAATGTGGGCTTTCCATCCATGCCCAAGTTCCCCAAAATAATGACCCTGAGACTGAAATACTATATGAATAAATGCCTATGTCATAAGCTTTGGCTTGTTCCAGACTAGCTCGTAATGTATTATCCCATTTCCTATATTTAAAGTTCTGTCACATGGGTGGTTACATTTTTTTAAACTGGTTACAGTTTTATGCAACTATCTTCTCCAGAGTTCAAGAGGAATCTCTCTGATATTTCTAACTCTTTCCCAGAATTCCTGCCACCTCTTTACCAGATGCTCCCCCATTCTAATTCTGCCTCAATTCATCGGCCATAAACTTTTTTATTGATAGGTGATGCTTCCGTACACCACACAAAAAGATTCTCTCTAAAGCTCTTCACACAACACAAATGAAGTAGCAAAGGAGTCGCCAGAACCCGAGGTAGGGGTAACTTTCACATCCCTGTTCCACTAGTGAGGCTCCATCTTTTTTCCCCCTCTTTTCTTTTTTCTTTTCTTTTCTTTTCTTTTCTTTTCTTTTCTTTTCTTTTCTTTTCTTTTCTTTTCTTTTCTTTTCTTTTCTTTTCTTTTCTTTCCTTTCCTTTCCTTTCCTTTCCTTTCCTTTCCTTTCCTTTCCTTTCCTTTCCTTTCTTTCCTTTCTTTCTTTCTTTCTTTCTTTCTTTCTTTCTTTCTTTCTTTCTTTCTTTCTTTCTTTCTTTCTTTCTTTCTTTCTTTCTTTCTTTCTCTTTCTTTTTTGAGACAGGGTTTCTCTGTATAGCCCTAGCTGTCCTGAAACTCACTCTGTAGACCAGGCTGGCCTCGAACTCAGAAATCCACCTGCCTCTGCCTCCCAAGTGATGGGATTAAAGGCATGTACCACCAATGCCCTGTGAGGTCCCATCTTCTAAAGGTTTCATAACAGCTTCATAAACTGGGGATGCAATGCTCATAACATGGGCCTGTGCGGGAGTTAGCCTGAACATTTTATTGCAGAAACTATATTAAGTTGTTTGAAGTGGGAGGGGATCCATTAAAGAACAAATCAAAGAATACTGCCATGAATTTCTAGACATTAATGTCTCTATTAAGCAGCTCTAAGACAAGTGTGGTGAGAGTTGACTATAACCCCAGTACTGAGGAAGCAGAGGCAAGAGGGTTATGAGTTTGAGGAGCGCCTGGGGATTTAGCTGGGTAGTAGACCACTTGCCTGAATGCATAAGGCTCTGGTTTCAAACCCCACACCCCACACACAAAGCAAAGGCTGCTGGTTATCTAGCTCATGAATGAAGAAAGATGAACACTAAGGCATGTCACTGAAGTTTACAATACAGAATCTACAAAACAGGTACACAGAATGTATGTGAGTCTCTGGAACTGACACCCATGTAACTGTGGGCTTTCCCAACTGCACATAAGTTCCCTGACATAATAACCCTGAGACAACATATTTATGAATAAATTCTTAGGAGGTAAACTTGGGCCTGTTCTCCAACTAGCTCATAACTCAATTATCCCAGTAACATAGTCTAAGTCATGCCATGTGGCTGGTTAGCTGGTCCTCAGTTTCATGAGACCATCTTCCTCTGTGCCCTGCCAAGCTTCCTGCCCCTGACCCATTCCCAGAATTCCTCTTTCTTTCCTGGATGTCCCATCTTCCAATATTCCCTCAGCTCATTGGCTAATCAGCATTTTATTGACATTTACATAGTGTACAAGAGATTATCTCTGCACATAAAGAAGGAAGAATCGCTAATGTCTCTTGCATTCACAACCTCTAGTCAACAGCTATTCCCGTAGACAGTTCTATCCTGTTTACAATGATGAGCCAAATCTTTCTTGGAATTGAGCAACAGGCAGGAGTAAATGAGAAAGTTATCAGAGTCACTCTTATGCAATCTAATTGTCATGAAATTGTACTTAATTGTTTATTAGGTGGGGACGTGCTTTCACATATTTGTCATTCAGGAGTATTCCTCTGTGAATTATCTGAAAATAGTTTTGTCTAAATTTAAATTTGTATTTTTTTATTTTTACATACAGTAGATCGCAAAATTTACAAAATTTTAGTGAGAGGTTTGTTTTCGCCTTCTGTTTTCTTTTGTAATCCCCAGGTTTCTTTTCTAACTACTACTATCTCTGGGGTATCACATAAAGCAAGTACAGTTTTGCTCTTGTATAGAGACGTGTCATTCATTAAATAGCTAATCCAGTTTTCACCAGTTTGTAATGCCTTTTAAGACACAGGTGTGCATCTTTCTGGATGTCTGGAATGAACTTTATAATCATTTACTTCATTAGCCTTTTGTTTACCTTCATAAAGATGCATGCTCATTTAATTATATGTATGTCTGTGTGTATGTGTATGTGTATGTGTTTGATACAAGACATTTATTGATGTGTATATGTTATGCCAAACTTGAATCTCTGGAATGAAACAAATTTGTTCATAGTGAATAATCTTATTAATATGTTGGCATTTGATCTGCAAGTATGTTTTTTGGGAATATTTTCATCCTTGCTTATTGGAGAGAAAGATTGCCCTGTTTGTTTGTTTGTTTTGACATTTAAAAGCTTTTTGAGATTATATTTTTGAGATTATAATTATATCATTTCTCCCTCCCTTTGTTCCTTGTTCTCTTTCAAATTCATGGCCTCTTTTTTCATCAGCTATTTTTATATATGTATGTTCATGTGGGGAAGAATATTTCTCCCGTTGCCTGTAGTTACTTCTGTATGATTGAGGATTCATGATTCTTTCTCCTTTCTACATTAGCTTGTCCATTGATATTGCACTTGCTCAGCTCATGTTTAGGTAGCCATGTTGGTGACACTTGGGGTTGTAGCTTTTGAGATTCTTAGGAGATACAATCTCACAGCAAACTTCCTAGTCTTCTGACTTTCCCAATATTTCTACCTCCTCAGTGATCCCTGAGCCTTGGATGCAGGAGTTATATCACAAATGTATCCGTTGGGACTAGGTTCCATAAGTCTGCCTTTAGATTGTGGTTGGCTGTGGTTTTCTAAATTAGCTGTGATCTGTTGCAATGAGAAGTTTCCTTGATGACAGATGAGGACTATACCGAATTGTGAGGACAAATATTTAGAATGTAGATGGGATTATGCCAGTTCAATAAAGTGGTAGTTATAGGTCTTCTTCCATGATCCTTGACTTCACTATCCCTGGGTTATTGGCTAGTTTCCAGACCAGACAAAATTTTTCTCCTTTTTTGAGTGGGTCTTAAGTCCAGTAAGAGAGCTGCTGTTGGTTACCACCAAGATATACATGCCGCTACTGCACCCTTGCACCACTAGGGCCATCTTGCCATGCTGGTTGTCATTGTGGTTCTTAGGTATCATAACTGGGTAGAACCACTGGCTGTTTCCCTCCTTGGAAATCTTGCATGGAGCCTTCTCCTGATATAAAACCTAGTCCTCAGGGAGGAGCCTCATCTGTCAGTTCCAGCTGAGGAGCCTCTACAGGAGCCTTCTCCTGATATAAAGCCTAGTCCTCAGGGAGAAGGCTTTTCTGTCAGCTCCAGCTGAGGAGCCTCTATGCCCTGTGTATGAAGTGCATAGTGTCTTTGGCAATATGGATGCAACTTCCCCTCCTGTGGGCAAACAAAAACAAGAGCAATAGTTTGCAATATTTTAGGAATTTTTTCAGATAATCCTGGCCAACAACTCAAAAGTTCCCTCACTCCCCATTTTTCTTTTGAGAACTCTGTTCAGTTCTCAGACCCATTTTTGAGTTTGTTTGTTTATTATTTATTTATTTATTTATTTATTATATGTTTGTTTATTTATCCTTCATATATGCCTAAATGTCTAGTCTCAGTGGATTCATTAAGCTTTAATTGGACCTTGATAAACAGAAAAGGGAAATAAAATTAGTTGAAAGACACTAGATTGTAGAAAAAAAACTGCTGAATTATATCAACTTGTATGCTTTTACAATGTTTTAACATCAGAATGGAAGCCAGGGAATGTGTTATGTTGAGGAAGAGGTTTTGTGTATATTTTCACAGTTGATGGAAGACTAGGTATTCAATCAACACTTGATCTTAGCCAAAAGGCCGAGAAGTGATCAGTATTCAATCAAAACTGATAAAGATCTGATCTGAATAATAGAATCTTCCACATGAATGCCAAGACTCAAGGAAGAGACACACAGAAAGACAGCAGTGCAGAGGACTCAGAAAGCTGATCCCCCTGCATGGAGACAACTCAACAAACCAGCTGAAGAAGGATAGATCATTCATCAGACTGGCAGACTGAATACCTTGATGCTGAAATAGAATGTTGCCAAAGATAGATGATCAGGACTGCAGTTACGAAAGATCATCACACAACGGATCTTCATAAGGACATTCAGACTGTTAGTTCGGTTTATGGGATTAATAACTGTTTCTGCTGTAAAAAGTTAAGCTTTATAAAATTATTAGTGTAGGCAAAGGGGGAAATGTCACAGGTTAGTTGATCATACTGTGAACCCTAAGATTGTGGCATCAACTGAAAAAAAACCTGTTTCTAATTGTGGTATGGCTCAGTGTTTAGCACATAGCTTTATTCCCTCTGTCTGGAACATAAGCATGTCCTTAGTATACACTTTTTAAAATCACAAACACTGAAGGTAAAGTTAGTTTGTAGAAAGAAGCATCCACGTTTAAAGGTAACTTCTAATTGAGTGGCAGATGAAGTGATGAATCAGAGAAAGAATTGACATGATAGGATATGTATAACTCTCACAAGAAGAGGGAGGAAAGGGGGGCTACTTAGCGGCAATGCAGATAAAGAGAGAAAAAGGAAGTTTTACTACGATGGTTGTACAGTGACAGGATGCAGAGAGAGAACGAACTAGACACAGGTGAAGACAGAATGAGCCAGAGAGTGAGAAGGAGCCAGAAGTTTAGAACAGGTTGTCTAAGTTAGTATACCTTGCAGAGCAATTCAGCAAGAAACTGAGAGAAGCTAGATTGAATCAGTCAGCTTGAGAGGAATTTTGAGCCAAAACAGCTGAGTTGAGCCAGCCAGTTAGAGCCCAGAAAAGGTGTGCTTACTCAGCAACAAGTTTCAGAGGCTGTAAACATCTCTAGGAGTCTAGAGAAGATTGTATGGACCCAAGGCACAATTAGCATAACAAATGACTCCCATGAAGAAGTAAGGAGAGGGCCCTGATCCTGGAAAGGCTTGATCTAACATTGTAGGGGAGTACCAGGACAGAGAAAAAGGAGGGAGGTGATTAGAAAATGGGTGGAGAGAAGAAGGCTTAGGGGACACATGGGGAGGGGGGAACTGGGAAAGGGGAAATCATTTGGAATGTAAACAAAGAATATAGAAAATTAAAAAAAGAAAAAATGGGGTACAGAGCTAAGCAAAGAATTTTCACCTGAAGAATACTGAATGGCTGAGAAACACCTAAAGAAATGTTCAATATCCTTAGTCATCAAGGAAATGCAAATCAAAACAACCCTGAGATTTCACCTCACACCAGTCAAAATGGCTAAGATCAAAAACTCAGGAGAAAACAAGTGCTGGCAAAGATTTGGAGAAAGAGGAATACTCCTCTACTGCTGGTGGGGTTGCAAGCTGGTACAACCACTCTGGAAATTAGTCTGGCATTTCCTCAGAAAATTGGACATGATAGTACCAGAGGATCCTGCTATACCACCCCTGAACATATATACCCGGAGGATTCCCCAGCATGTAATAAGGACACATGCTCCACTATGTTCATAGTAGCCCTATTTATAGTAGCCAGAAGCTGGAAAGAACCCAGATGTCCCTCAACGGAGGAATGGATACAGAAATTGTGGTACATTTACACTATGGAATACTACTCAGCTATTAAAAATAATGAATTCATGAAATTCTTAGGCAAATGGGTGGAACTGAAGAATATCATCCTGAGTGAGGTAACCCAATTACAAAAGAACGCACATGGTGTGCACTCACTGATAAGTGGATATTAGCCCAGAAGCTTGGAATACCCAAGACACAATTCACATATCAAATGATGCCCAAGAAGAAGGAAGGAGTGGCCCCTGGTCCTGGAAAGGCTCAGTTCAGCAGTGTAGGGAAATAACTGGACATGGAAATTGGAAGGGGTTGATTAGGGAACAGGGGGAGGGAAGAGGGTTTATGGGACTTTCGGGGAGGGGGGAATCCAGGAAAGGGGAAATCATTTGAAATGTAAATAAAGAATATATCAAATAAAAAAGAATATAAAAATAAAAATTCATAAAAATAATAAAAAAGATTGTATGGAGGCTAGAACCTTCCAGGACTAGGCCTAGGTTAGCAGACAGAGCGAATAAACCGCTAGACAAAATTACATCAGGTGAATAAAGGATAATTTTATATCTGGTACCCCACGTTGGACATCAAAATGTTGTTTTTTAAACAAATATCCCAGCTGTTAGATTTTACCAATGAAGACTCAGGAGCTAGATGCTGTGGTGAAAGCCTGCTAGCTCAGAGAGACAGAGAAGACACCCAGCTGACCTTCTTACTCCACTGTCATCCCAGAAGGAAAAGCTCCTGCTCCTTCTCCACTGTGTCTGAAATACTCTTAAACATAATGCCCCTCCTTTCTACTCTGTAATGTTCACTGATTCTTTTAACATAACTTCAGCCATTTTGTATTTAGTCTCCGTGTTGCTTATACAGTGAAGTTAAGTTCAGCTTCTCCGATTCCACTTCCATAGCTATCACTGAAAAACTCTTCCAAGAGGTCATAATGCTATGGCTGCATTATTTAGGCTCCATTATCTCAATGCTCTGAACCTCCCCCTGTTCACCACCCACTCATCACCCCTCTTACCTCACTCAGAAGCAATCAGCTTAAAAGTCAGCTGATACTGCTTTGTCTAGTTCGTCAGAATGTAGTACTGCCTCCACCCTCACCTTCTGAGTGTCTGAACTTGGTTTTTTTCTATAAGAAGGCCCTGAGTCCTTTTTTGTGGCCTGGATCAATCAGTCTTGGGATGTGTATTCAATAAACTATTCTTGCTCAATTGAGATCGGTATTCATATGGTTTGGGTGGCGATTCCTGAGCCCCAGCACTCGCTCCACCTCTTGACCTAGGGTTGACTCTCAGATTAAAGGTGTGCACTAAGGCTGAGCCACACCACCACACGATTTTTCCTGTTCACAATATTGGGGTTCACAAAGTGATCAAATATTTGCAACAATACAATATGTATATCAAATATATGTAACTAGGTAATTTTTAAAATTCAACTTCCATCAATTCCTCGTGAACAGCACATTCATCTCCTTGTCCCCCAGCAGCTGCCCTCTTTCCTCTGCAACTTCTCCCCCAAAGGGGGGGAAAAACATTTGCTGTGGAAGATGTGTGCCACAGTGTATGCTACAGTATACCCCCACTGTCCACACCTCTTTACTTGCAAATGTCTACTGCAATGAGTCATTGTTCTAGCTCGAGGCCTCTGACCACTGCCACATCATCAATACTAGATCCTCACACAAACTCCTCTCAGACATCCTGTTGTTGCCCTGCATCATGGAGATCCTGCAGCTCTGGAGCCACAGGACTGAGCCCTTCATAGGCCCCTAGCAGTTTATAGATGGGGTAGCTGTTGGGGTGTGCCAACTGTCCTGCTCTGATGCCATCAAGAGCAATTCTGCCATGATGCCCAGGTAAGGGGTGGGACCAGCTCTGCACAGCTTTCAGACATCGATCAACATGGCCCTAGGTGGCAGCCCAGACAAGGGATGTCCACCTGATTTTTGGTTGTAACAGACCTCCACCGCTACAGGGCCACAGACGCTGACATAACCCTCAATGGAAGCATGAGCCAGAACCTCAAGATGGCCTTAGGTGGCATCACTGGCTCGTTACATCAGGCTGCTCCTTACTACCCTCAAGTCTCCAGCTCTGCCTCTCCTCTTCATGCACTCCTCCTTCTGCTTCTCTTTTTCTTCTATCTTTCCACCACTTACTTGCTCATGTTAATGGCACCCAGGGCCTCTGAGTGTCTGGGGTCCTCTCAGGAGTGCTACGTCCCCACCTGTGCTCTGTGTTACCAGGCAGAGATTGTCTAGGGTGTGGTCTTCCCAGGCCTATGCTGCACTGGGCTCAAGGTCATCTCAGGCTTGTTCTTATCACCCAGGTCTCCATGGTAGCAGATGGGGGTGATTTAAGGCCAAACTAGATACCTTTTACCATTTTTATTAAGCATTTTGAATCAATGTTGATCAGGGATATTGGCCTGCAGCTTTCTATTTTTGTTTTGTCTTTACCTGGCATTGAGATTAGAATGTTACTGGGCTTGTAGAAGTAGTTTAGGACTGCTCCTTCTGTTTCTCTGTTTGTTTGTTTGTTTGTTTGTTTGTTTGTTTAGTCCAGATCACCTATGTATTGGAGAAAGTGGGGTATTGAAATCACCTACTATTTGGGGGTTGGTATTTTTAAATCTTTAGATCTGTGTCTTTAATTCCAATAATACATTTTTTTTTTAAAAAAATGAAATTGGGGTGCACCAGGGTTTGTTGCATACATGTTTAGGATAGTAATGTCTTATTGGTTAACTGTTCCCTTGACAAGAATGAAGTCTTCTTCTTCTTCTTCTTCTTCTTCTTCTTCTTCTTCTTCTTCTTCTTCTTCTTCTTCTTCTTCTTCTTCTTCTTCTTCTTCTTCTTCTTCTTTTTCTTTTTATTTTATTTTAAATTTTGGTTTTTTCTGAGACAGGGTTTCTCTGTGTAGCCCTGGCTGTCCTGTAACTCACTCTGTAGACCAGGCTGGCCTCGAACTCAGAAATCCTCCTGCCTCTGCCTCCCAGAGTGCTGGGATTACAGGCATGTGCCACCACTGCCCGGCTTGAAGTGTTCTTCTTGATCTTGCAATTCATTTTAGTTTGAAGTCTATCTTGTCAGATATTAGGATAGAGATGTCTCTTGCATCCTGGTCCCATCTGATGGAAATTATTTTGTTTATTCTTTTACTCTAAGGCACTGCCTACATTTAAAGCTTTGTCTGTCTTTCTTTCTTTCTTTCTTTCTTTCTTTCTTTCTTTCTTTCTTTCTCTCTCTCTCTCTCTTTCTCTCTCTCTTTCTTTCTTTCTTTCTTTCTTTCTTTCTTTCTTTCTTTCTTTCTTTCTTTCTTTCTTTCTTTCTTTCTTTCTTTCTTTCTTCCTTCCTTCCTTCCCACCCTTCCTCCTCCATTTTGTTTTTTGAGACAGGATTTCTCTGCATAGTCTTGGCTGCCCTGGAACTCACCATGCAGACCAGGCTGGCCTCCTGAGTGCTGGGATTAAAGGTATACACTATCACCATCTAGCAAGATGTGTTTCTTGTAGATGATCGATGAATTTTGTTTCTTGATCTATTCTGCCATCCTGTATCTTCTGATGGGAGAATTGAGGTCATTACTATTTAGAGTTATTGAAATGTGTGTATTAATTGTGATCAAGTGTTGATAGTTTTTGATTTTGTTATTTTTGTTCTCAGTGGCATTTTGTGTTTTAGCAATCATAACTTTTCACAGCCTGTTGGCTCATTCCTCTTTTAGTCCCAAATACTGTTTCCTGTATTTTTTGTTAGATCTGATTTTTGTATAAAATTTTAAAGGCTGTTTATATTGTGGAAAGCTCTTCTTCCTTTTTTTAATAATGGTCAATACTTCTGATGGGTGATTAGGCTAGGTTAGTCATCATAGTCATCTACGAATTGGAATGCATTGCTCCAGACTCTTGTGGCTTTCATAGTTTTCACTGAGAAATCAGCTGTTACTTTGATAGGCTTTCTTTTGCAAGTGATTTGTATTTTTTTTCTCTTGCAGCTTCCAATACACTTCCTTTGTTTTTATACCTTGTGTTTTAACTATAATATGCCAGGGGGATTTTCTCTGACATTTCTTGTTTGATGTTCTGTGTGCCGCTTGTGTCAGTATGGGTATACCTTTCTTTAGTTTGGGGAAATTTTCCTCTATGATCTTCTTGAAGATCTGATCAATGCCATTCATTTGGGATATTCCTACCTCATCCATGTCTGTCATTTGTAGGTTTCTTTTTTTCTCACAATATCCCATACTTCCTTAATGTTTCTCTTCGGTGTTTTTAAAAGATTGTCTGTTTGTGTTCTTGCTTGCTTATTCTCTATTTTATTTTTGAGACATGGTATTCTGCTGTTCTAGCTTTTGCTTGATTCAATTTATCTGTAAGACTTTCTCTTTGAGTTTTCTAGTTAGCCTATTGGGTTTTCAGTTCCATTTTTTTTCAGCTTGAGTCTCTTCATTTTTTTCCTTTGTTTTTTTGAGACAGGGATTCCCTGTGTTGCCTTTGCTGACCTGGACCTTACTCTATAGACCAGGCTGGCCCTGAACTCATAGGTATCTGCCTACTTCTGCTACCTGAATGCTGGAATTAAGGATGCCCATCATCACTGCCAGGCCTCTGTTTATTGAATTCTAATTTTTAATCCCAACTTGTCTTCATCATCAGCTTTATGTTTGTATTTTCTTTCTTTCTTTCCTTTTTTACTTTTTGTTTTATTTATTTATTTATTTATTTATTTATTTATTTATTTATTTTGGGGGTTGGCTTTTTTTCTTTTTTCTTTCTTTTTTTATTCAATATATTCTTTATTACATTTCAAATGATTTCCCCTTTTCTGGCTTCCCACTCCCCAAAAGTCCCATAAGCCCTCTTTCCTCCCCCTGTTCCCCCATCTATTCCTTCCCACTTCTCTGTTCTTGTATTCCCCTATACTGCTGCACTGAGTCTTTCCAGAACCAGGGATCACTCCTCTGTTCTTATTAGACATCATTTAATATGTGGATTATGTCTTGGGTATTCAAAGTTTCTAGGCTAATATCCACTTATTAGTGAGTGCATACCATGATTAATCTTTTGAGACTGGGTTACTTCACTTAGTATGATGTTCTCCAGCACAATCCATTTGTCTAAGAATTTCATGAATTTGTTGCTTCTAATGGTTGAATAGTACTCCATTGGGTATATATACCACTTTTTTTGTATCCATTCCTCCATTGAGGGACACCTGGGTTCTTTCCAGCTTCTGGCTACTACAAATAGGGCTGCTATGAACATAGTGAAGCATGTGTTTTTATTGCATGCCAGGGAATCCTCTGGGTATATGCCTAGGAGTGGTATAGCAGGGTCCTCTGGAAGTGTCATGCACAGATTTCTGAGGAACTGCCAGACTGATTTCCAAAGTGGTTGCACCATCTTGCAATCCCACCAACAGTGGAGGAGTGTTCCTCTTTCTCCACAACCTCTCCAACACCTGCTGTCTCCTGATTTTTTGACCTTAGCCATTCTGACTGGTGTGAGGTGAAATCTCAGGGTTGTTTTGATTTGCATTCCCTAATGATTAATGATGTTGAACATTTCTTAAGGTGCTTCTCAGCCCTCCGAAGTTCTTCATGTGAAAATTCTTTGTTTAGCTCTGTACCCCAATTTTTAATGGGGTTCTCTGGGCTCTACCTTCTTGAGTTTTTTGTATATATTAGATATTAGCCCTCTGTCAGATTTAGGGTTGTTGAAGATCCTTTCCCAATCGTTTGGTTGACGTTTTGTCCTTTTGACAGTGTCCTTTGCCTTACAGAAACTTTGTAGTTTTATGAGGTCCAATTTGTCAATTCTTGATCTTAGAGCAAACAACTTCAGCAAAGTGGCTGACTACAAAATCAACTCAAGCAAATCAGTAGCCTTTATATACTCAAAGGATAAGCAGACTGAGAAAGAAATTAGGGAAATGACACCCTTCACAATAGCCACAAACAGCATAAAGTATCTTGGGGTGACTCTAACCAAATAAGTGAAAGACCTATATGACAAGAACTTCAGATCTCTAAAGAAGGAAATCAAAGAAGATCTCAGAAAATGGAAAAATCTTCCATGCTCGTGGATTGGCAGGATTAATATAGTTAAAATGGCCACCTTGTCAAAGGCAATCTACAGATTCGATGCAATCCCCATCAAAATCCCAACTCAGTTCTTCATAGAGCTAGAAAGAGCATTTCTCAAATTCATCTGGAATAACAAAAAACCCAGGATAGCTAAAACTATTCTCAACAGTAAAAGAACTTCTGGGGGATTCAGTATTCCAGACTTCAAACTTTACTACAGAGCAATAGTGAAAAAAAAAAAAAAAAACTGCATGGTATTGGTACAATTTCAGGCAAACGGATCAATGGAATAGGATTGAAGATGCAGAAATGAACCCACACACCTATGGTCACTTGATCTTCGACAAAGGAGCTGAAAGCATCCAGTGGAAAAAAGATAGCCTTTTCAACAAATGGTGCTGGTTCAATTGGAGGTCAGCTTGCAGAAGAATGCGAATCAATCCATTCTTATTTCCTTGTACTAAGCTCAACTCCAAATTGATCAAGGACCTCCACATAAAACCTGACACACTGAAACTAATAGAAAAGAAACTGGGGAAGACCTTTGAGGACATGGGCACAGGGGAAAAGTTCCTGAATAGAATACCAATAGCTTATGCTCTAAGATCAAGAATTGACAAATGGGACCTCATGTTTGTATTTTCTTGGACATCATATGAGCATTATTATCTTTAAGTTCATTAGGTGGTTTCATTGTAAATATCTAAAGTCTCAAGATGAGGAATCAGTCCTTCCTTCTGAATTACAGCTGTTTCTTCCTAGATGAGATATTTGCCATCACCTCATTAACTGTTGTTAGCTTAGGGGTAGAAGTAATTTTGTCCACATCTATTATGCTAACCATCTCTCCCTGTTTACTGACCTGGAAAATAAAAATACAATTCCTGTCCTGATCCAGAACCAATGAACTGGGAGACGAAAACCTTGGAAATCCATGTTTTTAATCACAATACTAAGAGTATGCTGTGAGGTACTTGAGTTATTCTTCATACTATTGGGAGGGTTTAGTTACATGAAGACAGAAATCATGTAGTGGCAGGAAGTGATTTTCAGAGGACAAACAGTGTGAGCAAAGGTGTGGACTCTGAGAGAGAAGCTTAGAAATGAGCCATCTATCAATGAGGATTAAAGGCCTGTAAAAGGAAGTCAATTGTCTTTAGGCAGAAGACATATGTCCAACTTAAATGTGAAGGAAGGTGGGTTCGGCTTGGAGTGATAAAATACAACTAGGTAGAAAATTCCCTGGATTATGGCTAGCTTTTGGTTATTTTGGAAAATCATGAGAATATAACCTTTTATCATATGGAAGACTATGATTTTTTATTTTCTTTTTAAGTAAAGGTTAAGAAAAACTTGGGGATGTAAGGGGTAGTCCCTGGGCAATATAACATGCTCAGAGTGGATCCAGGAAGAGAGCCACTGGAGGTCTCACACGGTGAGGGCTATCCACATAGCTCCACGATGAAGTCTAAGGGCCTGAGCAGGGTTCAGCACAAAGGATTTGATGCCAGTACAATAGTTTGTAGTCTTCCTGTTTGTCAGCTGCCTTGCGCTCTTCATCACGTGTCTGTTCCTTACAGACCTGTCCGAGCCTCTGTGTCTGCATAAAGTTCCATGTCCTTGAGCCAAGGGTCATGCCTCCTGCTTCTGTTTCTCAGAGTCCCTGTGGAGCAGATGGTGAGAAGGTATTTGATGAGTGCGTCTTGCTAATGATGCTCTTCCTATAGAACCCTTCTTGTTGGGGAAGATTCTACTGAACACGGTCTATTTTTCAGGATCAAATTACATCTTGAATGAAGAATGGTAGAAGAAAGGGTCAAAGAACAGCCTGCTAATAACTCTGGAAGGTCAGATTTAAAGAGGTAGACATTGGAGCCACTGCACACCTCGACTTCCATAGGTCAACCTTAGGTCTGGCTGTTGTCCTTAGCCACCTGACCTTTAGAAGGGTAGGGAACATTAGCTTTTCCAAATGTGGGTATGATGGGCTGGTTGCTGGAAGTCAGGTGGGGCTGGATTCTATAATTTTATCTCCAACCTTTTGTCCCTTCTAAGAGCACTTGGTATGACCAAGATGCAGAGAACCCTGATCCTGTCTTGGCAGAGAGGCATCCTCATTTTGCCAGGGATCTCCTACCCAGAAATCCTGCTTTATAAATAGAGATACCAGAATACAAGATCGTAGCAAGAGTTCCTGAGGGCTATCACGCAGTGACAAAGTGATGGTATTTCAAGCAGCAGGGAAGGCATTCTTGGCATCAGATACAGGCTTCTTGTTCCAAGAAAGACTGGACACAAGCTAATTTGGCTGCATTCCATATCACTTGCACTTTCATTTAACCGAAGGAAAACAATGCACATGAAGACATGTAAATGGGCCCTATTACTGATCCCTGATATTTAGAACTAGACAACTGGGATTGTGCAGGTGTAGTGGCAGAGGTTTCTGTAGCCTTAGGAGTGGCAGAGGTGGGTTTCTATCATCTAAAAAACTGTAACAAGACCAACATTGTTCCTGGTTGTCCACTTAGAATGGTCTGGATTTCTTTGCCTCCAGAAAAATCTATGAGTTACCTAATATTCTTGAGTCATTTTTCTTGCTTAAATTTTTAGGTTAGATTCTGCTACTTGCATCTAAGACCATGGCAGAGCAGCATAATTGGTTCCAAGAATGAATTTCAACAATGGATGTTCAAGGGGATGAAGAATGGCAGGTCAGTTGTCACACGTCGATGGTCTTAAAGAAAAGCCATTTCAGATGGGATTCTATGATCTGGGGATAGCATGATAGAGAGTGATTCAGTAATTACCTACATTATCAACTAACCTACCTTCTTAAGGCTGTGGCCTTCATAAGGGGGTGACTGGAAAGCAAACAGGCCACAGACTGAGTTTTAGCTTCTAATCCCATTGAGTGTTTTGTTTTGTATGTGGTGCTAGTGATCAAAATTAATCCTTCATGAAAACTAAACAAACTCTACTACTCAGCTATATGTCAACCCTCTTTGTTAAAGTTTAATAACAGAAAAAAGAGAAACATTAGGAACTGACAGGATAGCTAAAACTATTCTCAACAACAAAAGAAATTCTGGGGGAATCAGTATCCCAGACCTCAAGCAATACTACCGAGCAATAGTGTTAAAAACTGCATGGTATTGGTACAGTGACAGGCAGGCAGATCAATGGAACAGGATTGAAGATCCAGAAATGAACCCACACACCTATGGCCACTTGTTCCTTGACAAAGGGGCTGAAAACATCCGATGGAAAAAAGATAGCCTTTTCAACAAATGGTGCTGGTTCAACTGGAGGTCAGCATGCAGAAGAATGCGAATTGATCCATTCTTGTCTCCTTGTACTAAGCTCAAATCCAAATGGATCAAGGACCTCCACATGAAGCCAGACAGTCTGAAGCTAATAGAAAAGAAACTGGGGAAGACCCTTGAGGACATTGGTACAGGGGGAAAGTTTCTGAACAGAACACCAATAGCTTATGCTCTAAGATCAAGAATTGACAAATGGGACCTCATAAAATTATAAAGTTTCTGTAAAGCAAAGGACACCATCAGAAGGACAAATCGGCAACCAACAAATTGGGAAACGATCTTCACCAACTCTACATCAGATAGAGGGCTAATATCCAATATATATAAAGAACTCAAGAAGTTAGACTCCAGAAAACCAAACAACCCTATTAAAAAATGGGGTACAGAGTTAAACAAAGAATTCTCACCTGAAGAACTTTGGATGGTGGAGAATCATCTTTAAAAAATGCTCAACTTCATTAGTCATCAGGGAAATGCAAATCAAAACAACCCCGAGATTTCAGCTTACACCAGTCAGAATGGCTAAGATTAAAAACTCAGGAGACAGCAGGGGTTGGCGAGGATGTGGAGAAAGAGGAACACTCCTCTATTGCTAGTGGGGTTGCAAGTTGGTGCAACCACTCTGGAAATCAGTCTGGAGGTTCCTCAGAAAACTGGGCATGTCACTTCCGAAAGATCCTGCTATACCACTCCTGGGCATATACACAGAAGATTCCCCACCATGTAATAAGGATATATGCTCCACTATGTTCATAGCAGCCCTATTTATAATATCCAGAAGCTGGAAAGAACCCAGGTGTCCCTCAACAGAAGAATGGATGAAAAAATGTGGTATATATACACAATGGAGTACTATTCAGCCATTAGAAACAATGAATTCATGAAATTCTTAGGCCAATAAATGGAGCTGGAGAACATCATACTAAGTGAGGTAACCCAGTCTCAAAAGATCAATCGTGGTATGCACTCACTAATAAGTGGATATTAGCCTGGAAAACTGAAATACCCAAAACATAATCCAAACATCAGATGAGGTACAAGAAAAATGGAGGAGTGGCCCCTGGTTCTGGAAAGACTCAGTGTAGCAGTATAGGGCAAAACCAGAACAGGGAAGTGGGAAGGGGTGGGTGGGAGAATAGGGGGAAAGAAGGGGTCTTATGTGACTTTCAGGGAGTGGGGGGCCAGAAAAGGGGAAATCATTTGAAATGTACATAAAAATATATTGAATAAAAAACAAAAAACAAAAACAAAAACAAAAAAAAACATTGAAAATCAGAAAGCAAAGGTAAGTAATACTGGGAGATGGAAATCATCATGGGGTAGGAGCTAATGGTGACGATATCATCTTAGAGGTCAGAAAAGTTTCTAGAGAACTCTCCCCAGATGCAGGGAAGGAGAATATAGGATGATTTGGTGGTGTTGGTAAGTTGAGGAGGCAATGGTGGGAGACAGTAAGAATGAAGATAGAGTTTATACGGCATAGTACGTTGAGGACAAAGCTGCATGGAAAAGAGGTCTGCAGATCTCTTTATTCTTCCCTGGAGTAAGGAGCACTGAGTACATGTGTGGAAACAACTCAAGGGCAGTGGAAAAATCACACTAGAGGATGAGAGAGGGTGACGGGGCACTCTCATGCCTCTGAGGATGGAAGAGGGGTCTGGTTCTAACTCTGTTGTAGGATACACTGATTTCTAGGTATAACACTGTTCTGAGGCCACCAAATTAATGCAGACCAAGATTTGGGAGGATCAGACTAATTCTATTCTATTATAATTGCAGAACAAGGCACATATAAAAATATTCAGTGCCACAATAAAATATGTATGCATGATATGTTGTCAAAAACCTACCAGACACATAGAAGAGTCAGAAAATGATGACTTATATTTTTGGTAGTGAGCCTAGCCCTTAATTGCTGAGAGAAGCCTGATATAACTGTCTCCTGAGAACCTCTGCCAGTACCTGACAAATACAGAGGTCGATGCTCTCAGCCAATCATTGGACTGAGCACAAGGTCCCCAATGGAGGAGCTAGAGAAAGGACAGAAGGAGCTGAAGGAGCCTGCAGCCTCATAGGAGGAACAACAATATGAATCAACCAGTACCCCCAGAGCTTCCAGGGACTAAACCACCAACCAAAGAGTCCACGTAGAGGGACCCATGGCTCCACTACATATGTAGCAGAGGATGTCCTTGTTGGACATCAATAGGAAGAGAGTTCCTTGGTCCTGAGAAGGCTCAATGACCCAGTATCAGGGGAATGTCAGGACAGGGAAGCAGGAGTGGATGGGTTGATGATCAGGGGAGGGGAAACGGGATAGGATGTTTTCAGAGGAGAAACCAGGAAAGGGGATAACATTTGAAATATAAATAAAGAACATATCTAATTTTTAAAAAAGGAAAAAATGAAAAGAGAATATGACCTGTAATGCAAAAATAATGAGCTATTGCCTAGCATATGAATTCAGAAGTTGCTTCTCAGTCTTTTGGCTAACATCAAGTGTGTAATTCAATCTCCAGAAACACCACACACACACACACACACACACACACACACACACACACACACACAACTGTGCATGCGCACATGCATATACATTAAATTAACTGAAAATGATACTTGTGGTGGTTTGAATACACTTGACCTCCCAAGTGACACTGTTAGGAATGTGGCCTTATTGGAGCAGGTGTGGCCTTGTGGGAGGAAGTGTATCACTGTGGGGTGGGCTTTGAGAGCTTCCTCCTGCTGGACAGTGGTGGCACATGCCTTTAATCCTAGCACTTGGGAGACAGAGGCAGATGGATTTCTGAGTTGGAGGCCAACCTGGTCTACAAAGTGAGTTCCAGAACAGCCAGGGCTACACAGAGAAACCGTCTTGAACCCTCCCCCCAGAAAAAAAGAGCTTCCTCCTAGCTGCCTGAAGATGATAGTCTACTGTTTGCCTTTGGAACAAGGGTAGAACTCTCAACTCCTCCAGTTCCATGCTTGCCTAGATGCTGACATGCTTCCTGCCATGATGATAATGAAATGAACCGCAGAGCCCATAAGGCAGCTCTAGGTAAATGTTGTCCTTTTTAAGAGTTGCCTTGGTAATGGTGTCTGCTCACAGCAATGGAAACCCTAAATAAGACAACACCTCATATAAAATTAGCAGACAAGATTGCTCAAGATAGTTATTATAATAGTCAAAATATCTGAGATGAGAAATTCACTGGATAGTAACTTAGACACTGTGCAAGAAAGATTTGTGAACTTTTCACTGTGGAAATAGAAACTAAGATGATACAGTGAAAGAAGATCAGAAAGAAAGAAAGAAAGAAAGAAAGAAAGAAAGAAAGAAAGAAAGAAAGAAAGAAGGAAGGAAGGAAGGAAGGAAGGAAGGAAGGAAGGAAGGAAGGAAGGAAGGAAAGAAAATAATTACATATATAATTACAATATATAAAATTATAAGGAAAAGCATTAGATGTATAGCAGAAACATTCCCAGAAAATTTCTAAATTCAAGAAAAATTTTTTACATAGATCTAACAAGTTCAACAAATACCAGGCACAAGAAACACATGAAGAAAGCTATATCAAGACATTCTATTGTTAGGCTAATTCAAACTTATAATAAAAAAGAAATCTTAATTCAACCAGAAAGAAAATCATTATACAGAAGAAGAAAGAGCAACTGCATTATTTCCTTTGTTATCATTGTAAGCCAGGAAAGAGTAGAGCAACGTCTTAGAAATACTGACAGAAAAACGAATAAGTGAGCCCCCTTCCAATTCTATACCTAAATTCTAAAAATTGCCTTTAAAAATGAAGCTGCAATTGATTTTTTCCAGATATTAAAAGGCTAAAAGGATTCATCATAGCAACCCCATCCTTTAGGCAGAAAGAGACCCCATGGAAGCCAAGAATGACAAAAAAAGAACGTAAATAGTTAATGCATGGATCTGTAAAATGCTTCCCCCATTATTAGCTACTTTTTATTATATGTAAGTACACTGTAGCTGTTTTCAGACACGGGAAGAGGGCCTCGGATCTCTTTTCGGGTGGTTGTGAGCCACCATGTGGTTGCTGGGATTTGAACTCATGACCTTTGGAAGAGCAGTCGGTGCTCTTACCCACTGAGCCATCTCTCCAGCCCCCTATTAGCTACTTTTTAAAAAGTAGTTGATAAGACAGGGTGGAAGGCATGTACTTCAGTGAAAGAGTGCATGTTTAATATACTCAAAGCTGCAAATTCAGTTTCCAGCATCCTCCCTCCCAAAGATAACCAACAATGTTAGCAAATACTATATGTGCTTGGGGGCGGGGTTAAAATACATACATGGATATATGGAAATTTTAATTAAAATAAATAATTCAAAAGCAATGGAAATAGTAGATGTGCTAATATATATGAAAGCATTTTCTTCTTTTGAAAACCTTTATAATTGTAGTTGAAGATCTACAATACCAACGTGACAGGAAAGATGTGTCTGCTAGTGAAATAGTGGTATGACTGTTAGAGAGGTAACCACCCTGATAGTTTTTCTGTCTACAGGAGAGTATTCATATTCTGTTCTGTAAACCTGGTCAAAACATGTGGCTGCAGAAGTCTTAGGTCTTAAGCTTAAACTTGCTAGTCTTGTTTAACCAAGTTGTTATGACCCGAAAATGCCTTCTAAATATTTATGTTTACCCATATACAGACAGCACTTTCAACCTTAATCAGAGAAGCTTCTCTTTGTAATGAATGATAGTGACTACAGAGGTTCATGGCTGCTCAGCAGGCTGAGAATAAGTGACAGTTGAGTGCTCAGCCCTAAACTGGACATTTATACAGCCTATGTGTCAGGGATTGTTGTAACAAAGACAGCGTGGAAAGAATGTAGGAGTAGGTGAGATCTTGTGTGTTCAGGGTGGCATGTCTGTGTTATAGCTCTACAGTCTCTCTTATATGTCATAGATGCCATGCCACTCATATATCACATTATCATGAAATTGCTATCTGACATTCTGGCTCTCCACCCAATGGTTAACTTTCTTCCTAGCCCTTTAGATCAACCCCTTTCTGATTGCTGCCCTTCCTGTTCCCATTTTGACAGCTGGAAAAAAAAGTGTCCCCAAAGCCTCTAATAGTAACCAGGGTGATCTCTGAGAGGGGAGAATGAAGGACTAGGAGTTAGGCAGATTCCACAATAGGCAGACAGATGGAGAAAGGACTATTACTAGGTAATAAAGATGGTGTCTTCTCCCTCAATTTTCCTGACCTGAGACAAAAACCTGGCAGTGTTGAGCAAAGGTCTTCAGGCCTCTTTGGCTGCCGGTAGGACCCTCTGATGAGGGGCTGACTAAACAAGGTCAAGGGCAGATCAGAACATGTTTACATCTCAGAGTGGGCCAATCAGACATCCTGTCTTTCTTCAAACTTCCCAGCCCTAGATTAGGGGAAGAAGACCCTCCAATGACTTAAAAACAACAAATACAGCCCTCAGAGAGAGGCTGGGCTTCAACTTCCTGTGTACCCCTTCAGCTTTGTAGAGTGTCTTTTACTCTGTGTGTCTGCTCTGTGTGTTTCCTTACCTCTAACAAAATCCTTAAACACACACACACACACACACACACACACACACACACACACACATGGGCTGTACAGTTTGACCTAACAGTAGCTATGGCTGCCTATAGTAGGTCTACATAACACAGGCCTATCAACAATCAAACGTGGAGTGAGAAGTCTACCAGGTCCTAACTTCCCCTTTGGTTCATGGCACAGGCAAGTCATTGTCTTCAGTTTTGTACCCAGTGAGGAATCCACCAGGCTCCCATGGATAGCTCTATATTCAGGGTCACACAGGCGATACTGGTTAAACTCAATGTGTCTCAACAAACAAACAACAAGAAAATAAAAGCCAAAACAAGATGTGTGTGGGAAAGGGACTTGTTTGGGGATGGGTAGTAAGAGTGGGATGCAGACTAGACAGGTAGGGGGTTATGTTAGTTAGAGTGCACTTTCTGCATTTTATGAGACTGCCCAAGAACAAATGCAATAAAAGTGACTTTGACAATGTAACTGACTAGGCGAAAATCATAACAATGCATCATGCAATTTACAACATACATAAAGATTAAATATATGATATGTGTGGCAACGAACTTTGAGAAGAGGAGATATGGTTTCTATACTTGCTATAAAATAGCACAATAGTGTTTGTAATGAGTCAATGAGGTATGCTATAAACCTTGAAATAACCTCTAAGGAGTGAATAAACCATTGTGCAAATATATTTCAACATACTAAACATAATATATAGCATTATATATGTAATAATGTATGGCAACTATGTTATTAGGCTCATGAATATATAGTACTTTTGTGTCCTCTCTTGTTTGGCCCTTTGCTATTAGGGATGACTGGAATAAGGAATTGTAAAGATAATCTTAAGGAGTCAATGGAATAGGGAAAAATGAGACAAAAAAACCCAAATGGAACCAATAGAATGTAAGGATCAAAATAAAAAGTTCCACCTTCGCTACTAAATAAATGCATGTAGCCATATTGACCAAAAGGCAAAGTGTGTAATAGTAAAGAAGCAATATGTGCAGCTTATCAGAAACCAGCTACATATATAAAGATAAAGCTAACTTCAAAGTAGAAGGATGGAAGGAAAGAATCTATGCTAATACTAATAAAAATAAAAATAAAAAATAAAATGTTTATATCACTGTCTGTACTGGCTAGTTTCGTGTGTCAACTTGACACAGGCTGGAGTTATCACAGAGAAAGGAGTTTCAGTTGGGGAAGTGCCTCCATGAGATCCAGTTGTGGGGCATTTTCTCAATTAGTGATCAAGTGGGGAGGGCCCCTTGTGGGTGGTTCCACCTTTGGGCTGGTGCTCTTGGGTTCTATAAGAGAGCAGGCTGAGCAAGCCAGGGGAAGCAAGCCAGTAAGAAACATCCCTCCATGGCCTCTGCATCAGCTCCTGCTTCCTGACCTGCTTGAGCTCCAGTCCTAACTTCCTTTAGTGATAAACTGCAACTTGGAAGTGTAAGCTCAATAAACCCTTTCCTCCCCAACTTGCTTCTTGGTCATGATGTTTGTGCAGGAATAGAAACCCTGACTAAGACACCGTCCAACCGAGATTTCAGGACACAAGATGTTAGGAGCGGTAGAGTTTTCTCATTAATAAGGTCAGTTGTTTAGGGAATACCACAATCCTCAGTATACATATATTAGGAGCTGGTGAGGTAGCTCAATGGTTAAAAGCACTTGCTGAGGACCTAGGTTTAGTTCCCAGCATCCACACAATGGCTCACAAGCATCTGTAATTTCAGCTCCAGGATCTAATATCATTTTTTGATCCCCATGGGGACCAGGCACACACAGTGCACAAATATACATGCAGACAACACACACACATAGAATAAATAAATCTAAAAATTATGTTTGAAATATGGAAAGTAAAATCCTATAGAACTTCAAGGAAAACTAGCAAATGTAATGTGATTATGGGAATGTAGATGTGCTACATCGCAACTGACAAAGTAAATAGAAAACTAGGAAGGACATGGAGTCCTTAAGCAGTGTGGCATCCTGATCCTCTGTCATTTCTAAGACACAACAGGATGACAAACTCTTTTCAAATATGTACAGCCAACAAATCAACTAACCAGCCAACCAACCAATGAAACAAACAAATAACCAAAGGACCCCTCAGCATGTGCAGACGATATTAGGTGAATTAACTGTAGTTATGGGGTCATAGCTTCTACCTCCACCTCGGCTTCAAAACCGCATGTAGGATAAGCAGACGGATAAGTCTTGAATTACATTCTAGGTCACAGTTATAAAGGTGCCTAAGAAATCCTGTGTTTATCTCTTTATATTTTGCTGTACAGGAAGAGTGAATGACCTTCTCTTATCCTGGCAGCCAGCATTATACTTTTCAATTTTCCTGTATCTTACAATCACTGTTCCAAGATGGAAGATAACTGTGTTTACAGGCATGTGACCCAGGTCTAGCATCTGGCTCCATGCTACACACCATGTTTAGAGGCATTTTTTTTTTTTGCTAGAGAAGCTCTCCAGCCCTAGATCCATCTCCGTGTCTCACCTGGATAATCTGCCAGCTACCTAAGATTCTTTGACCAAGTCTACACATTCCATTTTGTGTAAGACAGCCAGGGTGAATCTTGTCTGTAAATACAAACCCTGACTAGATCAACAAAACCCTGAGGCATGCATTTTAAAGCAAGCTTCTTCTAGTTTCTACAGCAAGGGAGGGAAATAAACGACCGACACTTTCTCAAGAATAAGCACACAGTTGGAGTTGGGCAATATGGCACTCTCGTACTTAACACACCTTTTCAGACTTTCTACCTAAATTGGGCCCACAGTGAGAACAAACATCAGGTGTACTGGCACTGAGATCTGCAGGGTCTTCTACCATCAAAGACATTTGAAATATAATTCTGTTTTTCAGGTGTGGTGGCGATGTGTGTGTGTGTGTGTGCATGTATGTGTGTCTTTATGTGAGTGTATATGTATGTAAATGTGTATGTGAGTATGTGTATGTATGTGCATGTGTGTAATTGTTTGAGAGTATGGATGTGTGTGTGTGTTTATGTATGTAAGTATGTGAGTATGAGTGCGTGTGTGTGCTGTGAATGTATGTATGTATGTGAGTGTGTATATGTACCTGTGAGTGTGTGCATGTGTGAGTGTGTTTATGTACGTATGTGAGTATGTGTTTATGTGTGTATGTGAGTGTGTATGTGTGTGTATGTATGTGTATGTATGTGTGCATATTTATGAGAGTATGTATGTGAGTGTGAGTGTGTACACTGTGAATGTTTTCTCCTGGTCTGTGGTTCTTTTCTTGAGCAGAAGTTTTCCATCTTTGCGAGGTCTAGTCATGAAATAGTTCTTGCAAGCTACTGCTCTCTAAGGCAACTTTCCCTACGTTTGGTCATAATGATGTTCTTTGTTTCCCACTTAACAGATTTCCTGTTGTGAGACAATACTGACAGGTAGCATTTGCTGTGTCCAGCTATGGCCAGACATCTTGGTTATAATACTGAATGACTCTCAACCTGTGTAGACTAATGATATTCCCATTTTTAGATGAGGAACTGGGTCCAGTTAAAAATACCTTGCTAGGATCAGATTAGCCATATTAGAGTCAAGACTTAAACCTAGTTTATGGTTTTGCTGGGTGTGGCAGAACCTGTAATTCCAGTGTTTAGGGTGCTGAAGCAGGAGGACTGTCAGTTTGACAACCTGGGCTACATGAAGAGAACTTGCCTCAAATAAAAAATGTCAAAGGGTCAGGCAAGTGAGATGGATCAGTGGATAAAAAGGCATTTGCTGACAAACATGAAGTCTTGACTTGGTCCTTGGAGTACAAATGCTGGAAGGAGAGAAGCAACTCCACAGAGCTGACCTCTGACCTCTCCACCCCGGCTAACACGCTGGCATTAGCATTCACCTCGCCCCACACATACAAGGAGAAAAGAATGAATAAATAGACAACTGCAAGATGTCTGTGGTCTGTCCACTTATTTTCTCTGCTCCTTTTCTGAACAAAGATAAAGCCGAAGTGAGGCGGGAAGATTCTGGGGTTAGGAATATTTCTAGAGAACACTTCGGGTCTGGTACTTACATGTAACCCTGAGTTAAGGCAAAACCCACAAAGAGCCACTTAAGCCCCACGAGCCCATCTGTGGGCAAGGCCCTCTGTCTCTGTCAAACTGATGTGAAGCCAGAAGACAACAGCTTCCAGGGAACTCGCTTCATTTTCCCTTTGTGCTTCACAGGAATGAACACAGGCACTGCTGGTCCCTGCCTGTGTGTCACTCTGTAGAGTCAACCAACTGCAGGTGGAAAATATTCAGAAAAAATTACATGTGTAGTGAACATGGATGGCTGGGGTTCTTTTGTTTATTTGTTTGACTGGTTTTGTTGTTTTCTTAACTTGCTCTCTGAATAATACAGGAAAGGAGAGATTGATAGCATTTATTTTATATTGGGTATTATCAATATTATATCGTATATTAAAGTGTACAGTGTAAGTTACCTGTAAATGCTAAGCCACTTTCTATAGACAGATGTTGAAATCCATGAGAGTCTTGGAACCTATGTCCTCTGATGCTGAGGGATAATTATACAGGAATCACTGTACTGGAATCAGAGAGAATTCAGTATGTGAGTTCTTCTCTATCAGGCAATATAATTTTCTGCATCTCTGGATGCTTGGTACCTAACTCAGCACTGGTGATAAGTTGAAAGGCAACGAACAAGTGGTGACTTGGTTTTATAGAGCCACCCCTAACGCTTCAGATGCAGACGGAGCAAGTGGCTTCTTTCAGGATGAAAAGGTTACACTCCTGAACTCTATACCTTCTCGATAGGACCCCTTCCTCCAGCATGTTACCGGGAAGCTGTCCATCATAATGGTGAGGAGCACAGCCCTTCAAGTCAAGCACATCCAGGTTCAAATTCCTGCTTCTGCCACTTAATGAGTGAGTTGCACAAGGTTACCTAAGCTCCCTAAACCTCTCAGGGCTGTTAAAAGGATTAAATTAGAGAATGCATAAACAGAGCTTCAACAATGAAAGGCACAGAACAAGTGTTCAATAAAAAGACACCATTGTTGTAGAAACTATCCTATAATTTATTATTGCCTAAGCAGGGTTAAGTGACTCCACTTCCCTTAATGCTTAGCATGGAATATCTATCTATCTATCTATCTATCTATCTATCTATCTATCTATCTATCTATCTATCTATCTATCCATTCATTTATGGAGGTAGGTATCACTGTGTCATCCAGGCTAACCGGGAACTCTTGAATTTAAACTATTCTTCTGCCTCAGTCACCATAACCAGCTCTACAAAGTATCACTATCAATCTTTCTGAGTTAGAGAGTTGTAGATTCCCATTCCGCTCTAAGATGTATCTCAGGGCAATTGTGGGCACTCTTCATCCCAATCCTCCAATTTTTAACATTTTGCAAAATGGCAAGACACTGACAGTCACACAGCCTAGAGGCAGAGTACTTTGCTCACCAAAAGCATCTCTTTTATTACTCTTTTACGTTGCATCCACTTTGCTCCAGCCCCATCTCTGTTCCTAATCCTTGATGACTGATCATTTCTTCTCTAAACTGCTTAGCCATCACCTGTTGATAGTCATCCAGAGTTTGCAGGCTCGAGTAGTTACAAATAAAGATGCAATTAACATCCATTTACAGACTTTGTTACGGTCTACAGACAGAGTAAGCACTGTCTTGATTTCTTTGGGATGAATATGCAGGCACATTATTGCTATTAAGGTTGCATTTTAGTTCAGAAAAACTCAAGAGCTTCAGTAGCCTCTGCAGTCTCACAATGTAACAATGTAACAATGTAACAATGTGTGAGTGTCTAGTTTCTCTATACCACCAGGATTTCCGGTTGTCATTTTAAAATCCATTCCGACCAATATGGGGGAGGATTTCATTGACTTTCAATAACCATTTCCCTGGTGGTTAGTCACGTTAGCTGTCTTTTCACCTTGCCCTCTGTTTATTTTCCTCAATGAAATGTCAATTATGTACTAATCATATTGTTTATTTTTTATACATAATCCTTTGATGGTTATGTGGTTTAGAATCTCTCTCTCTCTCTCTCTCTCTCTCTCTCTCTCTCTCTCTCTCTCTCTCACACACACACACACACACACACACACGGTGAGATTTGCTTTACTATTTTGTTGTTGTTTTTGTTTGTTTTCTAGACAGGGTTTCTTTCAATATGTAGTCCTGGCTGCTCTATAGAGCAGGCTGACCTTGAACTCAGAGATCCCTTTGCCTCTGCCTTCCAAGTGCTAGGATTAAAGGTGTCCTCCACCACACTTGACAATCATTTTCATCTTTTTTTTTTTTTTACCATGATCTTTCTGTAGACCAAACCTTTCTAAATTTGATGGAACCTAATCTATTTTTCCTTTTATGGGCTATGCATTCGGCTTCTTCCCTTTCCCAAAACAACCAGATAAGCATTTGGCTTAGAACCTAAACTATTTTCGTGTTTTGCTTTTGCTTTTGAAAGAAGATCTCACTATGTAGCCCTGGCTACCGTGGAACTTGAATTGATCCTCCTGCCTTAGCCTTCTGAACACCGAGATTAGAAGTATGCACTACCACACCCAGGTTGAGTAATTTTCTTTGTTAAATAAAGATGATGTGTTTTTAAAAAAAATACATTTATTTATTTTGTGTGTGTCTCTCTCTATGTGTGTATGTATCTAAGTGTACCAGATCACATGTATGAAGATCAGAGGACAACTTGATAGAGTTTGTCCTTCCTTTCTACTAGGCACCCAGGTCCTGGGAATGGCACTCGGGTCATTAGGCTTGGTGGCAACTGCCTTTAACCACTGAGCAATCTTGCCAGCCTTGAATGGTGTGTTTTTACCATTCTCTGGTATTAAGACTCTGGTCTTAGTTTTCACCTGTCCCTCAATATATCCTCTTTCAAGTGAGTTTGTGGCCAGCCTGGTCTACATTGTGAGTTCCTGCCCAGCTAAGGCAACACAGTGAGAGCCTGTCTCAAAATAAATAAATACAATTGAAAAATAGTGGTTCTGTATACTTCAGAAGTAACAACACCCACCAAGAAACTTTGAAACATGTGGTTTGCTTTATGTTTAGCGGAAATCCAACATAGTCAAGTTTCACATTCATTTATGCATTCCAGTGTTTAACCCCATGTCTTTTGTTAATTCGTCAACAACTAAGGCTTAAAAAGGCTTTCCATGTCCATTATGTTCACTATCTGGAGAATGAGATCAGCTCACTTTGCATGTACAAGTGATCTCCATGATGGTGAATAAGGATGAAGTAGCCACCTATTGAGCACTAGATCCATATTTAGGAGTGAGGACACAGCATACACTGAAAGGGTGTGAACTCAAGAGATGCAGGGTGTTAGGGGAAGATGATGATCGATGCTTCTCCCAGTCGCTCCTCTCTGGAGTGAGCTCCAGGCAACCAAATGGCTGGTAAACTCTTGCCACACACTAGTGCTCGACAGCACAACAAAAGCTCCTGTTTTCTGTTTTCCCGTCCAACAAATGTCTCAAAAAGAGACGGTGTTATAGAATGTTTGTTTCAGCTCTGTGAACTGCCTATTCCTTTTTTTTTTTTTTTTTTTTTGACAAGTGCCATGAAAACAGCTTTGCTCCTTTAACAAATTATAGTTCTCGGAGTTATTTTAAGGAAAACAGTTTTTCTAATATAAGACTCTGTATCGTAGCTTCGTTGGAAAATCTAGTCTAGATTCAGGGTGGATCCATGGCCATGAACTGTAATATATTGTGTATTTAAAGTTATGCTAGCACAATCTAACAAAGGGGCCCGGAAACAATGGTCTCCTCAGTGTAGATGGGCACCCTAGTGTCTAGATTGTCATAAGGATCCTTGAAGAAATGCTTCACCCAGTTCTGCACCATAATGTGTATAAAGGGCCTGGCATACTTTGTCATACCACAAAAACCAGAATGCTGACACATACTCCTTTAGCTAAAGGAATCCCAGAGCTACCATAAAGCTGCTACTCACCATGGACAGAGTGTAATGAGTTGAGGCAGGTCATAGTCATCTAATATATATGGGAGAAGTAAGCCTTACTGTGCATTTTCAAACCAGCATTTGGAGCACTGGTAAATGAAGGTGCAGTATCAAACATTTGTCTCTGATTCTTTTTGTTTGTTTGTTTGGTTTGTTTGTTTTTTTTTTTTTTTTTTGTCTTTTTTGGATTTGATTTTTTCGAGACAGGGTTTCTCTGTATAGCCCTGGCTGTCCTGGAACTCACTCTGTAGACCAGGCTGGCCTCAAACTCAGAGATCCGCCTGCCTCTGCCTCCCAGAGCATTGGGTTTACAGGCATGCGCCACCACCACCCTGCTTTGTCTCTGATTCTTTTCATTTCTTTTCTTTTCTTTTCTTTTCTTTTCTTTTCTTTTTTGTCTTTCTTATATTAATTGTGTCAGTTCCTAAGAATTAAATAAAAGGGAATCCTTTTTTATAGACTTTTGAGAACAGTGGATAAGGAGTCAATAGAAGAATCAGAATGGAACTTTTGCTGAATTAATATTCTTACATGAAGATCACAAAGCATCACAAGAAAACAGAGACAATCTGTCTAAAAAAATTAGAATGACAATAAAAATAGAAGAGTAAGGACAAATAAAAATATATAGGTTAGATGAGATTTAAACAGCATATACACTATATTTAGAATATACAAACATACATACATGCATACACACACATGTGTATGTGTGTGTGTGCATGTGCGTGTGTGTGCGCGCGCGGGCGTGTGTGTGTGTGTGTGTGTGTGTGTGTGTGTGTGTGTGTCTGCATGCATTTATCTGTACCATATGTATGCAAGTTCCATCAGAGGCCAGAAGAGAGTATCAGATCCCCTGTACTGGACTTTTGATATGAGCTGCCTGGTCTGAATGTGGGAAGCTGAATCAAGGTCCTCTACAAGACCAATAAACACTCTTTACAGTGGTCCTTCTCTTCAGTTCCCCATTTTATGCGTTAATACAAGAAAACTAACAGAAAAAATCCAACCAATAACTGTTCCCCTGAAAGAATAACATAATGTGCCCATCAATATGATGATATTAAGGAATTATTTGTAATATTTTACTATGCCATTGTACATATAGTTATACATGATACATAGGGACATTCTAAAGAAATGAGTGGGTCATAGATGAAACAAGATTGACCATGAGTTGATAAATGTTGAAATCTAGCACTGAAAACATGTAAATTCATTATAGCTTTTTCTTATATACAGCTTTGAATAACCTATACTAAATACTTAAAAAAAGAGTATGACTTTTTCATGATTAATATTCTAAGTAGAAAAATAAATATATAAATAGCTTTAATAATATAAGAATGTCTGCTATAATATATACACTGGAGATATTTGGGAAAACTGAAGAGGAAAAAAAGTGTGGGGTTGGGTAGGAACTCCCCAGTTTAGTCAATGTCACTTTTTACCTGATCCCTCCCATACGTTAAATATATCAAAAATTAAAACCAATCAATACACACTTAATATTTCGCACATACCTTTTCTAATTTTATTATTTTATGTGTATATTGTTTTGCCTATATGCATGTGTAGGTATCACATGTGTGGCTGATGCCTGCAGAAGTCAGAAGAGAGTATTGGGCCCTCTGGAACTGTAGTTAGGTGTGGTTCTAAGTCTGTTTATGGATGCTGGAAACCAAACCCAGGTCCTCTACAAGAGCAGTAGCCCAATACAAGCCATAGCTCCAATCAGCCCTGTAAACGACTTTACAAATGTGTTCTCACTGGGTACTTTAGTTTGCACTTTTGCAGACAAGGTCACTGAAGCTCAGAAATGATGTGACTAAATGACAGTCCCTTGTGCCAAGTACTTCATGCACAGTATTGCATTTAATCTCTATAATAATCTCATTAGAAAAGGAATTATCTCAATTTGCAGATGAAAGATGTCAGCTCATAGAAACTAAATAACCAGCTAAGTATTTCACACAGCTGGTGGTTGGAAGAACCAAGATTTGAACGCTGGATTTTCCTCTTCCCAGGGCCTTCCATAATAACCCATTTCAGCAGAGAAGAGTGGATGTATGAACTATACTGACCAGGCATCTTTGCTTGGGAAGCATGGCTTTGACTGCATCTAAGAAATGGGGTCAGGTCCACCCAAAAGCTCTAAACTGTGTGTGTGCCAGGCTTCTTTCCCTATACAAAACAGCCATCTGGAAATAAAATCAAGACGTTTTGTGAATGAAATTCCTTTCATCACTGAAAGGAATGTTTGGATGACTGAAGGCTGTGTGTTTGATTAGTTTGAGACTCTGAGGAGAAAGCAGTATACCCAAGATAAAGAAGGTATGTCTACAAATAGGCTCCAGGAATAAGCTGTAACCAAAGCAAGAACAGGGCATAGGGGTACTCTCCACAATTCTACACAAGACATGGTGCCTTAGCCTGGGCATCCCAGGACAAAACATTAGAAATTTAGCAAGAGGGGAGAAGTGTGTCTTCATGAGGCTGTGATTGTCATATGCACCTGCAACAATCCTAAAGAGCTCCAAAGACCTGCGGGAGAGTTTGCAAAGAACTGGGTTTCCTTGGGGCTGTTAAAGATTCAGCTCCAGACAGAGTGACATGTTTAAGTTAGTGTGTCTAGGGATGACTAAAGATTTCATTGCTCTCCCCATAGTGTACACACATAATATGCTCCAAGCTTACAGCTCACTTGTATTCAGAACCTTACAAAAACTTTGAGATAGTCTTCTGCAGCAGGAGAAATAGGTGGAAAGTAGGAATGGAATCATAAGGCCTTAATTTTAGAAAAAGATTAGTTTTAAATTGTGTGCACCTCTCTCCTCCCTTCCTCCTCCCCCCCCTCTCTCTCTCTGTGTGTGTGTGTGTGTGTGTGTGTGTGTGTGTATGTGTGTGTGTGTGCATATACCCAGGGAGGCCAGAAGAGGGCGACAGACTCCCTGGAGATGGAGTTACTGCTTGTATGCTGCCCAACTTGGGTGCTAGGAACCAAACCGTGGTCCTCTGAAGAAACCACAAGCACTCTCAACTGCTGATCTATCTCTCCAGCCCCCTTATGATAGATTTTGATGAAGGGATATACAAATGTACAAGTAGATGTTCTATAGTCAAACAGGCCTCAAGATCTCAAAGGTCTTAATAGTCCACAGACAGAAAGCAGTGTTCTGTGAGTAAATATCTGGGTCCCAGGATTTTTGGATATATAAGTTGTTGCCCTCATTCTTTTTTGAGTCTTTGTTTAGCCTTAATTCCAAGTTCATTTGCTTTCTGGTTTCTTTTGTCCTTTGGTGGATCTCAAGTTGATATTCCTCTACCCCAATGCTGACTAAATGAATAATGTAAATTCTCCATGCCTAAGGTCACAGATTTAACAGAAGCATGGTTCAGACTTGGCCCAGGGTTTGCAGCTACAGAACTTTTCAATCAAACCAGCTCTTGCACATTTAAAAAGCAGCCCATACTAAGAACATTTTAAACATGTGTTAACCTTGGTATCCTTAGGGAATTGGTTCCAGGACTATCCATCTTCTGTGGATACCAAAATCTAAGGATGCTCCAGTTCCTTGTAAAATGGTGAACACACTACACACACATCCTCCTATACACTCTAAGTCACCGTTAGATGTTAACATCAAGTACATACAAATGCCATGTAATTATGTACTATATTGTTTAGGAAATGACAATGAAATATGTCTATACATGTTCAATATAGATAAGGTTATTTTCTTGAATAGATTTTTTTTTGAGATAGAAATCCAAGTTGGCCTTGAACTCATGATATCGTCCTGCTGCTTTAACTTCTCAACCATTGGACTGTATGACTATGTCCAACCAAAGTCCCTTTTCTTATCTTTCTCTCTTATTTCCTTCATTCCCTTCTTCCTTCCTTCCTCCCTTCCTTCCTTCTTTCCTTCCTTCCTTCTTTACTTCTTTTATTTCTTCTCACAACAGGGGAAACTTAGGATCTCACACATGCTGGGCAAACCCTTCACCACTGAGCTCCAGATCCAGCCTGGAACCATTTTACTATACAACTAGTTGGGTTCAGGATATGCAATACAAGGACATAGAGAACCGAGTATACTAATTTGGCCCTCGCAATAATCACTGAATAAATAACAGTGCCAAGATCGGAAGACATCCTTCGGATTCTCAGGGTCGTGCTCTGCATACGCCATGGCTTTGGCTTTCCTGGAGCCAGTTGTCTTTTCCTGTTGCATCCAACGGTGAGAACTCCCAGGAGAAGACTGTAACACACGTCACCGAGGCACCTTGCCCCCTCCTTTCTTGGACTGGTTGTTTTTACAGATGTCCTTGACAGTGCCTGCTTAGGAAAGTGGAGTGCTGAGCCCTGGCAGGAGGATCATCCCTCTAAACAGCTCTAAAATACCGTGGGTTTCTGAAAATGTAGGCTCCACAATGATATCTGAGCACAGAGGCAGGCCAGGGTTTAGCACCAAGTCCCCAGTATAAGGAAGAAAACACAAAGTTTATAAGTGGAAATGACCCCGGGGGCACCTGAAACTAAAGTTAGTGGTTCTAGAGTTTTGTAGAAACCAAAGAGTTCAGTGTAATCAAAAAACCTCACCATTTGAAATGATTCTGCCCTTTAATGTGTCTCTCTGATCCAAGCCTGCACCCTTTTTGTACTTCCAATTTCTATAAAAAGCTGTGATAAGAGAAGCACTCCATGCATGTCAACCTGAGTGAATGCCCCGCAGGACACTATCAAAGTGGAGACAGTATTCATGGGAGGACTACCTTTTAGGAGGCTTGTCTTACAAAAGGTAAGTGCAAGACCGTTTTCAGTGGGTAGACCCAGACTCCAAGGTTATCCCAGAGGCCGCGAGCACATATCCATCCTTTCAGAGCCCTTCCCGGAAGCAGCTGCCCTGTGTGGACTCAGCCTGCCTGGCTTCTATCATAGGCCTTTGGGGAGAGGTTGACATTAACTAACAAAGGCGTCCTTTGAAAAGCCCAGGAATCCGAAAACCAAAGCACAGACTGGACTCTTGGTTTGCCTGCTTGGCTGTGGTGTAAAGGCTTCAGAGGAAGAGGAGTGGCCAGGCAGGGTGGCTCACAGTGACCACAGTCAGTCACCAGCTGCAGAGGAGCCAACTCCACTGACAGGTTGGGCCTCTCACACTGGTTTTCCCTGGGACTAGACAATAGAAGGATAGAAAGCAGGAAAAGGGAGGGGCCGTAAATGAAAACTAATTAACACTATCTATTTTTCTTTCCTTTTGAAAAGATAATCTCTTAGTCCTAAACACTGTGTGGCCTTTGGTGAAGGGGAGGGTCAGGAGGAATCCGCCCCATTCAAGGTCTCATCTATTAGATTTCCACTTCTCAATGGCTCTTTGTGTGGTAGTTGTCAAGTGAAATGGCTCTCTGACAACAATGATGAAGAAATCATGGCCCAGGTTAATAATCTATCCCCAGAAAAGCTTTTGCTATGCATTGACTGGGGACTGTAGAGGTACGGAGGCATTTGGATTTCCAAGGGAAGATGAAGGGTTTCAGTTCCTCAACTGCATCCAAATAGGTCCTTATTCAAGAATTCTCTGCATCCCGTCTCCCAGGGATATAAGGATAAGGAAATCAGAGGTCTGAGGATTTTGAGGTCTTTCAGACTCTTCTTTTATACAATGATTGTGAGGATGTCTGCTATTCTGATGCCCAGCATCTGGAAGTGGGAGATGGGGAAGGAACTGAATAATAGGAAGAAAACATGAGTTACTAGAAACCAACGGGAAATTAGGAAGCTGCTCTTCCTATTTCTTATGCCAGTATCAGCTCCATCATCAACTGTTTCTCAAGACTGTCCTCAAAGACATTTGGGAGAACATCAGACTCCTCTCCCACATCCCGTTTCCCGCTAGAGACATTATCTTTCCTGGGTTACTTGACTGCTCTAAGCTGATCTCCTCTATTGTTGTTCTTCAATGACATTTTCAAACCATACTATAATTGTCTTCATCAGACACAGCCCAATCATTTTTTCTCCCCTACTTCAGTGGACCCCTATTGCTTTTAGAGTAAATTCTAAATAGGGAATTCAAAATTCTCCATGATTAATAAAGCCCATATTTCCACAGGAACACTTCTTTTAGTCCTCAAAATTTATACTGAGCTCAAAGGATATACTCTCACTTATCTCCTGGACTTAGCATAGTCTCTAGAATATCTTCTTCACTTGTGTTAACTCTTGCCCATCTGCATTAGTTGTTGCAGAGAATAAAAGATACAATAGAAGCAAGTGAAAGATACATGATTTATTTTGGCTCTCATTCTAAAGGGACTGAGTCCATCACAAAGGGAACAAATGGTGTGGTGCCATCTTGGTGGCAGGATTTTGCTGGAAGAAAAAAAGAGAGGAAAAGAGGGGAGAGGAGGGGGTGTGTGGCTAAATGATTTGCCGACATATAGCACAGATGGCCTCTAGTCCAATTCCTCCTTTCCCTCTGAAACTTCCAGAGCAACATCTTGCTGCCTGTGTTTCTGTGAGCAGCTGAATGGCCCATTAAGCTGCCCATGGTGTTCTTGGTGTTCTCCTCTATATGACTTTTATACATTTCTCCAGAAAACCACTTCTGAATATATGGGCACTTACAAACACATGGAGAGGCTGACCCTGGCCACAATCTCATTCTTCAGTACTAATTTCTGGCTTTGGGGTCCTTTTGTTTGTGGTGCCAGGGTCTGGTACATGACAAAAGGAATCTGATTCTGGATTAGTTCTTATTGCATTGCTATGAACAAAAATCTCTAACAGAAGCAACTTAAGGGATGAAGGGTTTATTTTATCTTGTGGTTTAAAGGAGTAGAATATAACATGTCTCAGGAAGGTGTGGCTTTGTCCATGGTGGCAGGAGCTAATGATGAGATTTGTTATAGCCTTTTTCTCCCTCCCCCTCTGTGTGTATGTGTTGTATGTATATGTATGTGTATGTGTATGTGTATATGTATGTGTATGTATATGTATATGATGTATATGTATATGTGGATGTATGTATATATATATGTGTAGAAGAGTGCATGTATGAGTGTACATATATATGTATATGTGTGTATGTGTGTATATATGTGTATCTATGTATATGTGTGTATGAGTGTATATATAAGTGTGTATGTGTGTATCTCTGTGTATATGTGTGTGTATGACATGTGTGTATGTGTGCATGAGTGTATACATGTGCGTATGTGTGTATATGTGTGTGTATGAGTGGTGTGTGTGTGTGTGTGTGTGTGTAGTATGCTTACCCACATATCACCTTCCATTGCTGCACACTCTATATTTTGAGATAGCCTCTCACCAAACCAGGAACTGGTTGGTTAGCCCATGGGGTCTACTTGTCTCCACCACTGCGCAGTTCTGGGGTTATAATTGTGCACAGCTATGCCTAGCTTCTATTGGGTGCTGGGCATCAGAACTCATGTACTTAATGCTTTATTCATTGTGCCATTCACCCAGTCTAGTTGTACATCTTGACAGACCAGAAACCAGACAACCATACCAGAAGCTGGGTCACTTTGTTGTCCTCATGTCCCTTCCCCCATGATTCACTTCATGCAGTTTAGCCTTATCCCTAAAGATTCCACAATGTCACAAAAACAGTTCTTCCAGATGGGGCACAAGTGCCTTTTATGGGAGGAAACATTTTATATTCAAACTCTAATAGCATCCTTCAGATCTCAGGTGGGTTGTTCCTTCTAATGGATGTAGATCCATCCTACACTATATTAAATACCTTTTAATGGGATTTCATGACCTTTGTTTTTGTTCTTATTATGACAACTGTTCCCATTGTCAGTCATGAGTCTATCCCTTTACGGATTAGGCTGTCAGCTCTTTGAAGGGGGTGTGTAAATAGAAAGGAAAAGCTTTCTTCATGCTTTTAGGTTGCATGATTATATTTAAGAGAGTGAGAAAGTGTGTGTGTGTGTGTGTGTGTGTGTGTGAAAGAGAGAGACAGAGAGACAAAGAGACAGAGAGAGAGAAAAAACACTATGGGGAAAGAGAAATTACAATGATGAAACAATCTTTAGTGACATTCCATTTGACCTTACCGTGTCTCAGTGAGATGAATACAACAATGTGGGTTTTGTATTCCCTCCAGCCCCCCCCCAATGTCATATGGTCACTGAATATAATCCACCAGCCTCATCTATTGAAAAGGCAATGTGTTCAACGTGGGCGGAAATCCTGGTAACTTTCGTGGTACCTAAAAACTGAATTTCATTCTCTATTTTGAACTGTAGTCTATGTCATATTTAATATCTGCTTTTTGCATGAATTTAGATCTAACAGTTCTGTGTTCCCCCTTACTCTTGACAACCCCACACCCACTCTATTTACAGTTATTGTAGCTATCACATACTTACACGAGTCAAGACGTGGCAACCAGTATTTTGCTCTCTAGAATTATTAAGCCTCAAATTCAAATAATTGAGGACAAGTCTTCTCTTATATGTAAATACATACATTTTTTTTACAACTAAAGAGTTCCATTGCCTAAAGTGAGATCATGGAAGAGGGTAGACACAGTGGATGGGAGAGCAATCATAGCGGCAGAGGCAGGTCAGCATGCATGCACCCCTTGTCACTGACCATAGCTGGGGCTGCATAGAGATGGAGGAGGGGGAGACAAACTAGGTGTGGTTTTTAGGTGGCAGAGCTTAAGTGTAACAGTAACCATGGCTACCAGGGTACATTTCCAGTGAGCATAACCCTGCTGTGTAATTCAGAGGAACTAGTAAGTGCAAAGGAGTGCTGACTTAGGTGAGAAATGACGTTGGAAAAGGATGAAAGTAAACAAACCAACTAAAAAAAAAAAAAGATGGGAGAGAGACAAGCTGGTGGAGGAGAATGAGGTCAAATGAAAACCTTTGGTATAAGATGGGATGCAGCTGGAGGGTTAAAACATTGAGGAAACTGAACCTGAGAGAGATTCAGGAGCCTACAACTAACCAGTAACTAAGTACACTGAGCACAGATACGAACTGCGATCCTCATCTAGTCAAATCTCTTCTTACAACAGATAAAGGCAATGAATGAGGCTTTGAGAGGGAAAGCGACTTGCCCAAGGACTCTAGGATAGAAGCACTAAAATCCAGTATAGATCCACCAAAGTCCACTCAGACCTTCCTGTCAGGTCATTCATTGCTTCCTACCAGAACCAGAAAGGTAAAATCTGGTGAATGCCTACAAGGTTTTGAAAGAACATTTACACCCTTGTCACCTCCTTGGTAGTCCATGGAAGATATTGACAAAATATCACAGAGAGTGTGAGATGCTTGGCAAATACAAATCTTCCAACTGGGGAATCCCAGCAATTATTTCCTTATTAATTTAGGAGGTGAGGACATGATTAATATAAGCTCAAAAGATCATGACAAAAATAAAAGTGTAATTATTATAATGATGATGGCGATGATTTATTAATCTGCAGATTCTATGGAAGCATTACTCCACCCTCAAAAAGCTTACTTGTTAACAATAGTATGTAAGCCTGTGATGAATGTGGGGACAGGAAGAAGAGAGGTAGCCGGCACATGCTCTCTCTCTCTCTCTCTCTCTCTCTCTCTCTCTCTCTCTCTCTCTCTTTCTCTCTCTCTCTCTCTCTCTCTCACACACACACACACACAGGTGCTCTCTGTCACACACACAGATGCACACACACATGCTCTCTCTCATACACACACACACACACACACACACACACACACAGAGGGGGGAGGGGAGCTGGGGATCAAACTCTGGGCCTTGTACATGTGGTGTAAGCACTCTATAAATTAAAACACATCCTTAACTGATTTTTCAGTTAAATCTTGTTACTTCATCCATTCACCAATATTTACTTGTGATCTACTATGTATAAAATACTGACTTGAGGTTTAATAATTAAGTGAAGTAGACATGACCTTTGGATCTTCTTTATAGAGGTTCTGGATAATGGATACTGTATATATTAAAATTATATAATTAATGAATTAATTGCATAGTGAGTCAGGTGAGGGCTATTGAGAAAAGCACTTGACAATATACCATCATACCATGAGAATCCTTCTAAATACACAACTGAGTTGATACAGAAAACCCCTGAAATTCCCAGGTCCTCCATACAGGGAAGAATCAAGAGCAAATCTGGAAAGACAAATTTATACCTCTTGGGACATGGTATGGGAGAAGGTTACAAAGGGGATAAAGGACATGGGCTTCCATGTTAGCAACCATAACTTATATTGAAATACCCATAGTGAATTTACCATATGACCCAATTATATCACTCCTTGGCATGGGCCCAAAGAACTCAATATCTTATTCCATAGGTGTTATTTACCATGTTCTTTTTCACCCTGTTCACAATGGCCAGAAAATGAAAATAGCCTAAATGTTTCTAGGTTGAATTGTGGAATACTATTCAGCTCCAAAGAAAAACGAAAGCATGAAATTTGCAGGTAAAAGGATGGGCCTAAAAACGACTCCACTGAGTGAGGCAATGCAGGCAAGGGCCACAGACTCTATCTCACCTGCAGTTTCTAGCTCCAAATCCTCGGATGAGGTGGTAAACTGAATAACAGAGAGAGGTCTCCACTTGGGGAGGTGGAAGGAGGAGGGAGGGAGGTCAAAACAAAAGGAGAAGAGGGGACAAGAGACAGATTAACACCAAGGTTGTTTAATAAAGCCTCAAGAAATCATCTTATTTTATACTTATTTGAAATTAAACACAATGTATGTAAGTATATTATATAAATGTATATCTCGACCTATATCTATATATCTTGAAGGAAGTCAAGCCACTTGGGTTGACAGTGCTCCCCATAACTGTCACACTCACAACCCCTAGTAGCAGGCATGAGAAACCTCCTTTAGAAAGGTTGGTCAGGGTGGTTCAAACAAATCCCAAACAATATGTGTTATAGATGTAGCCCGTGATTGTCTCACAGAAGGTTGAGGTGTAGCAGGGGAGAGGAAGACACTGCATGCTTAGGACAAGGGACTTGGATGATTCTCACAGACCTGACTTGACAGCCTCTTGCCTGGGGTCTGGCTCCTGAAAATACTATACAAGCTGCCAAGGGAAGGAAGCAATTAAACAGTCTTATCCAGCTTCAACACTTAGGAGCCACAATTAGCAGCATAGCAAGCTATCAATTTATAAAGGAGCAGTTAGTGGTACTCACATCCCAGTGGTGGCCAACCACTGTCTAATTAGACTTATGGCCCATACAACAGAAGGGAGATCGAGATCGTGCCTGTCCTTGTAAACATAGCCAGCTTCACTGAGACGAGTGAGGTCATGGACTTTTGAAAAGAATCTGCCACTGATGCTGTGCTAGGCAAGAATAATTCTTTCCCTTATACATACACATACATGCAGCTATTACTCCTCATTGAATAAGCTTTTCTTTACAGAAAATGGAGACCGTCACGTATGAACCACAATGGATTATATGGAGGCCAGCCTCGACAGATGCGTATACATCATAGATCCAGAATCTATAGCTCAGGAAAAGTGAGGAAGAGGGAGCAGAAAGATTTTAGAGGCAGCGTACCAGAAAGTCTGTGGTAAAGCAGTCTCCTGTAGAAATGGCTGCATAAACAAGATCAGAGGTAATAACAATGGACTGCTAACTTGGGAGGAGGAAATTTTTTGTGTAGGCCCATCCCCCTGGACGAAGAACTACAAGCAACGAATGATTTGTGGGAGAAGAAGGGAGTGTGTTCTCCTTCTCTGAGGGTTGAGCACACTTATTGATCGTCCAATGTAGAGTGTTCAGCCTTAAAACCGTGTGTACATCACTAACAAAAAATGGACTAAAAATGGAAAATAAAAGCAAGCTTAGCAGGATGTATTTATACACTCATGCACACATGTACATATGTACATACACACACACACACACACACACACACACACACATGCCACAGCCATAGCCTACATCACTCTGTAAACTTCCAACACAAAGAAATGGACTTGAGAACAAGGTTATGTTCATAAAATCTACAGAATCCTGATTTCTCATAAGCATATCCTCTTGTTTCTACTGTAGCACTAACAATCTTTAATATATATGAAAAGGACAATTTTGTTGAGAAGGAATTCAAAATAATTCTGTATTATAATGTGATTCTTATGTAATGTGAATTTTCCAAACTGAAATAATAATGTGCAATGCAAATATAATAGGAGAAATCCAATAATTAATCTGAGATGAATTATAATAATTTTAAATGCTGACAGTCAATTCTTTCTAAAATTAGAACTACTTACCCCCTACATGAGCTAATAGTTATAAAATTAAGCTGACCAGAAGAAAAACTAAAACTAGATGATAATGAATTATTTCAAATATTTCAAACATCAAATAAAGTATTTCATAAGTTACAAATGACCAGAGACAGTGGGTGCATAATCAGTCTAGTCAAAGAGTGTGATGACAGCTACAGAGGACTGTTTTATTGGGTAGGATGTCTCCTAATGTGATATCTTTGCTTTAGGCCATGTTGTGTTCTTGATTGCTTTAATTAGAGGTATAATACCTCTATATGTAAGTAAAGTCAGATGTAAATAATGTTCCATGTAAGTAAAGTCAGATGCACTGAATGAGAGAGAGAGAGAGAGAGAGAGAGAGAGAGAGAGAGAGATCAGATGCACTGAGGCTGGGAAGATGACTCAGTTAATAAAGTGCTCCCTTCATAAGCCTGAAGACCTGCATTTGAATTCCCAGCAGCCAATTAAAAAAAGTAAACTGACATGGCAGCCAATGACATGTGACTTGTAATCCTATATCTAGAGAGGCAGAGGCAGGAGGATCCCTGGGGCTTACTGGACAGTGAGTCTAGCCAAACGGCTATACTGGAGATTCAATAAGAAACATTGCTTTAAGATCTAAGGTGCAGGGGCTGGCAAGATGGCTCAATTGTTCAGAGGATCTGATGCTCTGATAGGAGATCCAGCAACCACACGCCATCTCACAACTGCCTGAACTCCAGTCCCAGGAGATCCAACACCCTTGCTAGGTCTCTGTGGATCCTGGCAAACACACAGCACATGTACATATACACAGGCACACATATGAACATGTGAAATTAAAATGTCTTAAGAAAAAAGCTAGTGTAGAAAATTATTGAGGAAGACACCCAATATAAACAACCTCTGGCCTCCACATGTGTACACAGATACATGTGTGATGAGCAAACCCACCAATATCATGGTGACTATAATATTGATATGGTTTAAGAACTTCTTCCTAACGCCTTCAATAACTACTTCTCTCTATCGGAGACTGCTCTCCTGGTAACTCAGCCCCAAGTTGAGTAGAGTTTAAGAATAATCCTTTTAAGTGCCATGGGACACAAAACAACATTTTGGTCTCTATATGTTTCAAAATAATGGTTGTCAGACACGGAGAACTGTAAACCGAAGTTCCCAGGGATGAAAAACCAGACCTACACCGAAGGACCTATAGGCTTCCAGACTGATAGAACTTAGTAGTTGTGGTGAGTTGAATGTTGCAGATCTAGAGTCAAACGGTCTTGCTATATCTTGGGGCCATTTAATAGCCATGTACTGCCCATCTTTGGGTCTGGTCTAACTAACATTCTTCTGACTGTTAGGTCAAATGAATGTATTCTTAGCAGATCACTAGCTTCCAATAATCCCAAAGCTAAGAATATCATTGACTGGCATCAGGAATCTTTAGACAAGAGTTCTCTGTTTTACTGTAGCCTTTCTAATTGATATTCCCACTGATGTATTTGGAAAATGCCTCGATTTATACCTTTATTTTGATCTACAAAAAGTTCATGAAGCAATTTCCACATCAGAGCTATGTATTCAGGGACCCGAATTTATATCCCTTAGCCACAGTAACTCATAGAGTTCTGGAATAAATTCTCTCTTCCCCCTGAAAGAAAGCCCTACAGACTTCTGGTGGTCAGGTGGTTTTGAATCTATATGATTTGGGGGACAATTAACAAAAAGAGGGTCTTTCTAGGTTGATACAGTTTACAAAAGCAATTCATAGATCTCCTGGAAGGATGCAGACTCTTCCTTCTATAAATGTGCGTGTAATCTAGATTTACAGACAGAAACTATTGCTGACAAACTCATAATGCAACATTGTGAACCAAAGGGAAAAAAGCAACGAGAGATGAGAAGCATATCAAAGTGAGGACATAATTAGACTCCTAACTTCAGTAGCACATGCTGTGAAATTGCTGTCGTATTTGAGATGATTAAGGAACAAAAATAGCCTGGCGGTGGTGGTGCACGCCTTTAATCCCAGCACTTGGAAGGCAGAGGCAGGCAGATTTCTGAGTTTGAGGCCAGCCTGGTCTACAGAGTGAATTCCAGGCAGATTTCTGAGTTTGAGGCCAAACTGGTCTACAGAGTGAGTTCCAGGACAGCCAGGGCTACACAGAGAAATCCTGTCTCGAAAAAAACCTAAAAGGAACAAAAATCAGGACTGAAAATCATAAGACAAACAGTATGCTCCCTTAGGAAAGGATAAGCAATGTTTTGGAAGTACTATATACTACCACCTAGTGTTATTTTTTTATGAAAAAAATGTTTATACAGTATATTTTGATTATATTCTTTCCAGTCCACAACTCCTCCAAGTTCCTCCCCCTCATACAACTTCTTGTTCTTCCTAGATGTTAAATAAAAGAAAACAACCACACACACACACACACACAAAAACCACTTGAGGTCCATTTTGTGTTGCTAACTACTCCTGAGAATGAGGCCTGCCCTGGGTGTGACTGATGCACCTAGTGTCATCAACGAAGGAAACAAATTTTCCTTTCCCAGCAGGTGTCCATTGCAATAGCTTCTTGGTAGGAGCAGGACTTTGTACCCAGTACTGATTCTCTGTGCTAGGATTTCATCTGACTTACATGTGTGCAGGTCGAGTATAGGCTGTCGTCCTCTCTGCCACCACTTAGATTTAAATGAGCCATGTGCTTTAGATGTTATTTCGAGAAAGAACTAGTTATCTGGAACTCAATGAAAGTAAATCAAAGAGAAAGAAGAAATAAAAACCTAGATGAGGCTAACAGACACACAGACTAAACCAAGAATGTCAAGTGTTACTGTGGGTTATAGCATAAAAAACAGAGAAATTAGGGAGGAGGCAATAATCAATAACATGTTATAGGAGAAAGAAAAAAAGGATAAATAAAGAAGGCATGATAGCCCAGAACTGGAAAGGAACATGAGCTTTAGGACAACCTGAACCACATCATAAGACCCTGACTAAAAACACACACTCAGGCTCAGTATGGTAAAATGACAGAATATAAAAGAAAACACCAAACACTTTAAAACAACTAGAGAGAGAAAAAGATAACATGTGTTATCATTTGGTTTCTATTGTTATAATAAACACCATGGGCAAAAGCAACGTGGGGAGAAAGGCTCATTTCATCTCCTGGGCTACAGCCAAAGGGAGCCAGCTCAAGGGCTCAAGGCAGGAGCCTGAAGCAGAGACATGGAGGGAGACACGCCACTCATTGTCTTATTATCACTGACTTACTAGCCTACCTTTCTTATACAGCCCTGGCTCCCCCGATTAGGGATGAAACTGCCCACAGTGAACTGGGACCTACGATATAAATTATCAATAAAAAGACGTTCCACAGGCCAATCTGATGGAGGTGATCCCTCAGTATTCCCTTTCCCCAAGTATGACATGGATAACAAAATCAAGCAGGGTGGTGCCTTCCATGGAATGGGATGCAGAGAAAATCAAGCCATTGAACTATTGGCAATGGAGAAGTCACAGGGGAGACTACCGTAAGCTTAGAATGCCATTCCCAGTTAAATTCTGATGTACTGATGAGGTACAAATAAAAACACTCACAGATCACTGAAAAATGAAAGACTATATATGGAAACTCATTAAGTTATGTGTATGAAAAAGAAGAAAAACTTAAAATATATCAGAAGGAGTATTGAGCATAGAAGTTAATGAGCATATAGGAAAACATATCTAATATGGACTATACAAAACAAGAAAAATACTAATGGCTTATCAGGTAGAGTATTAAACAGTGAAACTAAAATATGTCCAAGTACATAAATTCTATGGAAGACATCTCACAGTCAAGCCACCACTATGCAGAAGGAGGAAGGCTATGCATGTGGGACAAGAAAGACACAGGAGTCATTATACTTACCTCTCAATTTCTCTGAACCTGAAATTAGTCTTTTCTCTTTGTCTCTGTATGTTCTATGTCTCCCTCTGTCTCTGCCTGTCTCTGCCTCTTGTCTGTGTGTGTGCGTGTGCGTGTGCGTGTGTGTGTGTCTGTATCTGTGTGTGTAGATAAGTAGGCCAGAGGGACAGTCTTTGGAGATGGACCCTTGCATTTCCACCTTATTTGAGATAAGATCTCTTTGTTTTCACAGAGGCTAGGCTGCCTGGCCTGCAAACTTCTGGAGATTTTCTCACCTCTGGCTCTCATTTCCTGGAAGCCTGCTAGGATGAGAGATGCCCTTGCTACTGGTTCTGGTATTTGGGAGGGTTCTGAGGGATCCAAACTCCTGTCTCAAGGCTTTAGTAGTGAGCATTTTTATACACTGAGTTATCTCTTCGGCCTTAAAATATGTAAAACAAACAGAAAGTTGATGGGAGAGAGTTGAGGAGATAGAGAGATACACAGAAAGGAAGTCATGTGATTAGAATTATGCCTGGGGCTATCAGAGCTGCAGAAAGTTAGAGAGGAATCTCCCTAGAATCTCTGGATAGACTATGCTCCTACCAACACTTGAACTTTAGGCTTTTGGCCATGAGAGGTGTAAGAGGATAACTTTCTGACGTTTCACACTACTCAATTGATAGTAATTAATTATGACATCCATAAGACACTCTTCTATAGCTATGTAAGGGCCATACACAGGATCCATATATAATAACTCCAAATAGGAGTCATTGCTTCATATGTCTACCACTGTGTCCCCAGGATCTGTCAGACCTGCTTTGTGGTTTAATATCTTCTGTCCATTCTTGCTTTCTTTTGTCCATTCATAGGCTTTAGTATCTAACAAGCCTCTCCCACTCCTTAGACATTGCCTCCAGAGAATCTGGTGTTCCACCTACAGTAGATACCTGTTAAATGAGTAAGTTGAATTGATGATGAGTTCCTGGAAAACAGCTGCATCTTATTCATGGTTAGAACCATAAGTTCTGTTTAGGATCTATCTATCACAGTGCTTCCCACATAACAGATTCTCAACTGAGAAAAACATTTTATGTATATACAAAAACGATTGAGTTGAATCCAATGACTGAGCAAATGTGGGTTAAAATTTTTGTGAACCCTTTATGTTTATACCAGGGAAGAAAGGAAAGGAAAGGAAAGGAAAGGAAAGGAAAGGAAAGGAAAGGAAAGGAAAGGAAAGGAAAGGAAAGGAAAGGAAAGGAAAGGAAAGGAAAGAAGGAAGGAAGGAAGGAAAGAAGGAGCTGGAAAGGACACAACCTCCCCAAAGGACAGTTTTCCCCTGCAGGGCAACATTTTTGCTCTTATGGAGCTAAAACTCTCTCATCAACATGTGTAAGGAATTTCACCACCCTGCCCCCTGTCATTCTGACATAAATCCTCATGGATAAACATTTTTTTAATGTGAAGAGCAAAAATAAAGAGAGAAGAGACATGTTCTAACAAGGCAATGGTATGTGGATAAAGGAGGAAGAACTGTCACTCTAGGCAGAGTTGACTAAGCCCTGGTTCAGACTAGCTTTACATCACAGCTTGTTTGGGGAAGGTTGGAGAAAGTCTACTGCAGTGGCTGGCTTTATAGCAGAAGCCAGTTGGCTTAAAGTCCTGCTACAGGTCAATAATAAAGGCAAGGCTAGAGCCCCAGAGGTCTTTCCTGGAACTCTTACCCACGCAGGAAGAGGGGAAAGAATGGAAGGAGGAAAAAATGAGTATGACCAGAAGAGTGAGCCTCAGTATCTGTAGGGAAGGAGATAATCTAGCTTTGGTTGAGTCTTTTGAATAGATCACTTCCCTTATCCCTGCAACAACACTCTAAGCAAAATCTACTCCTTTGCCATGTCATTTAGAAAACATTATGTGAGTTTCCCAAGGAAATAATGGAACTGAGGTGGGTTTTAGAATTGCCCATGGTTGTTAGGCTTGGTGGCAGATGCCTTAACCTCTAAGACACCTGACCACCCCAAGACCATATGATTTCTAAGGCAGCATGTTATAATGGAGAAAGACGGCTAGGGTTAAAGGATAAAAATCAGGTAAAGAGGTGGTAATAGATAGGTTATGTGGAAATCTGCACAGGAGAACAGGGATTAGGCTGAGTAGGCCTGGAATCCATAGAAAGGAGTATTATGATTCCTCATGTCTCAAATGTTCCCTCAAAGCTATTAGCTAAATAAATGTTTAATTACTGGAGAGAACCTTTACCATTGGGAGTTGGTGAAACCTTTAGGAAGAGGCTTAGGGTAAGGAAATCAGGTCACAGAAGAGCCGTTAAGACCCCCAGGACCCTCTATCCTAACACTTCCTTTGTTTCCCAGCTTCCAGGAACTGAGAAGCTCCCACTGTAATGTGCTGCCTCCCCACAAGCCGAAAAGCCACACATATATGCGACGTGGTATTGGAACCTTTAAAGTGCTGAACCAAAGCAAATCATCTTTTCTAAATGACTGAATCTAGACTAGGAGTTCTTAACTGTGAGTCATGTCCCCTTTGTAGGGAAGTGGAGCAGCCAATGGCCTTTTCCCAGGGATTGCCTAAGACCATCAGAAAACATAGACATATACGCCATGATTCATAACAGTAGCAAAATTAGTTATGAAGTAGCAATGAAAATAGTTTTATGGTCCAGAGTCATCACAACATGAGGAACTGTATTAGAGTGTGACAGTGTTAGGGAGCTTGGGACCTCCTGTAGAAAGTTTTGTCACGGCAGAGGCATGTTAACAAACAGAAGATTGTGACAGACCCAAGTAGGGTTGTTACTGCGAATGTTCCTGATGACCTGGTTCAGGAGCCTCTGGGGTTTGTAGGCAGGAGGAAGTTGGAAAAGCTTAAGGACACAAACTAGAAAATGATGGCCAGCATGCTACGAGTGGATCATGGGCTACCGTGGTGGGCGTCTCAGAGACTAGCATGTTACGAGGAATGTGGAGAGAAAAAAGGTTATGCTGACCAGGTTTCAGATGGAAATGCAGTCTCTACTGGGAACTGAACTAGAGACCTGCAGGTTGTATTCTGATGAGGAATTTGTTTCTATTTGCCTGTTTCATGTCTCCTATTTTATGTGAGGCTGAGTTTAAAGGGGACACACTTTAGTTTTCTGGCAGAGGAAATTTCAAAGAAGCATGGTACTCGGGCAGTGGTGTGGGAGTTGCTGGATACATCTTGCTATGTTTACAGTGAGAATGGGAGGCAGAAGCAAGGCAGAAAGCTGAAAAGCTCAAAGTTCAGCAGAAAGGGAACAGGTGCAGTTGCCAATGAGATGTATATAGCCCTGGGCCAGGGCACACACGGACAGCACTGGCTGGAGCCAGTAGGCTAAAATAAGAGGACATGAAGCTGGAGGGAGACACGGAATAGAGGCTCTAGGAGGTGTTGAGGCAGGTGGGTTGCATCTAATTGAAATGCAGGTATACCTATATGAAAATCTAACTGAGTAAGAGGAGGCAACCCACTTTGCATAGAATAATAGGCAATGATTCTAGGGCATCTCCAGAATTAGCAAGATAGCAGCCACTCAAGACTCACGAAGTTTTGTTTGCAACTTGAGCTCCATAGCATATTGATTGCATAGGGTTGCCTGGGGAATTGTGCCTCTGGGATGTTTCCCCAGTGTTCAGCCATCCAGGTGCTCTGAGACTACCACAGCAATGGCCCAAGCAGTCTTGGCTGCTGTGGAAACCAGTGGTAGACCTCGGCGGTGTCCAGATGATGTTGGTTTTGTACACATACACAATACAAGGATATGTCAGAGTGGCTTCCAAAATCCTGAAGGTCAGACGGTACGTGCAGGGTTGGAGTTCTTGCAAACGACCTCTAAAAGGACAAAGTGTGTTCCTCTGAGGGTGAAGCCAAGGCTGTGGTGGGAATCCAGCTAGAGGCTAGGAATGTGGAATATCTGCTGAAGGAAGCTGCAGGGCAGAAACAGAGCCAGCCTACGAGAAAGGCTGCGTGCGCCAAAGCCAGTTAAACTGCAGTGGCAGACCTTCAGAAATCACTGTGAGTTCACTTCCACATACCACGTGCTTAGGATCCCAGACCCAGAGCTGCAGGGCTTACTTAAAGTTTGCCCTGTACAGTTCTAGCCATGTTTTCATCTGATCCTTCCTTGTTCTCTCCTTATTTCTCCAATTTGGAATGTGTCTTAGTCAGGGTTTCTGTTCCTGCACAAACATCATGACCAAAAAGCAAGTTGGGGAGGAAAGGTTTTATTTTGCTTACACTGCCACAGAGGTGTTCATCACTAAAGGAAGTCAGGACTGGAACTCAAGCAGGTCAGGAAGCAGGAGCAGATGCAGAGGCCATGGAGGAATGTTCCTTACTGGCTTGCTTCCCCTGGCTTGCTCAGCCTGCTCTCTTATAGAACCCAAGACAACCAGTCCAAGGATGGCACCACCCTCAAGGAGCCCTCCCCACTTGATCACTAATTGAGAAAATGCCCCACAGTTGGATTTCAGGGAGGCACTTCCCTAACTGAAGCTCCTCTCTCTGTGATAGCTCCAGCCTGTGTCAAGTTGACACACAAAACCAGCCAGTAGAGAATGGAAACATTTCCATGTGCCAATGTGTGTGGGAAGCATGTGATTCTTTTAGTTTTTATCAGAGCTTATGATTGAATTTACCTTGTGTTATGTGACTCTTCCTAAGGATACATGAAAAAAACACCTATTCACCCGAACATGGCACAGATGACAAACTAAAGAAGTGATTCTACCCAAGGCTAGCTTAGTGTGTAGCTTAGATTTTTAGGATTTCCTACAGGAGTATTGGTGAGGAGCATGGGTAAACCAACGCAGCTATATTACTGAGAAGTCCACTCTGTCATGAGTTGCTGGGTCCCTGGATACCTTTGGATGACTTGCAAGCATTTCCACTTGTTTGACAGTCTTTTCTTCCCAGAAATTGTTACTGTTTGTGTACCTTGGAGAAGGAATTTTGATGAACATTTTAAGTTTTAGGAAGTTCCTGATCCTTGTAATTTTCCCCTTACTTCTAGGAGGGGATGTTGAATTCAGAGGAAAGAGGTACACAGATCCTTGAGTTCTGGAACAGGCTAGAGACGTTGAATCAATGCTGGAATTATTGAGACTTTGGGGATTCTTGGAAATGTACTAAATATATTTTATATTATGGGATGGCCATGAGCTTTTGTGAACGAGGGCAATAATGTTATGGTATAGATCTTAAATGTCTCCCAAAGCCTTGTGCTGAAGGCTAAACCACCAGCATACAGTACTATGATTGGACCATGAGAGTGGAATTGGTTTCATTATAAAAGAGTGAGATTAGCTCCTTCTTGCTGTCTTATCTTGTGCCCTTTAATCCTTGAACTGTCCAGGTTACAGAACAGTGCACTTCCAACTCCTCTTTATTTTAAGTTACTCAGTATTAGAGAAGTACAAAATGGGCCAGAACAGGGCTCGTAACACCAGAGAGTAAATTAATATGAAAAATGCTGGAAAACTAAAGCAATGCTTCACTAAGAGTAAGTAGACAGATCCCTATGGCTCTGCTGCCTGCAGCCCAGTTGGTCCCCACCTGGATTTCAGTGCTCTTCCAAGTGTGGGATGTACCTCACGAGCGCTCCTGACCTCACGAGGCCCACTAGAAGTCTGCATACCAGGAATGGGAGTAAAGCAGCAATAGAGTTGTATACAGATTGCAAACACGCCTCAGCTCAATTCTTCTTGGATGACCTCAACGTCTTTGTCTATCAGAGAATAGGATGAATGTTCTTCAGTGTGAGAAAAACATCATTCAGAGATTCTATGATCTCATATACCATTATTCACCAGCCAATAAACACCAACCAGACACAAGGAGAAACAGAACACAAGGATAAAGCAGACAATGAAAATATACAGGTAAGTGATAGGCATGGTGTCTTGGTTTGCTTTCTACGGTTGTGACAGAAATAAAGACAAAAAGCAACATGGAGGAGGAGAGGGTTATCTCGCCTCATAAGTTGTAGTTCATCATTCAGGGAAGTGAGATAGAAAGTCAAGGCTGGGAGGCAGGAACTGAAGCAGCAACTACAGAGGAACATTGGTTATTGGCCTGCTTTTCTGTATAACTCAAGACCACCTTCCAGGAGTGGCACTGTGTACAGAGCCATATTGGGGCAGTCTTGCACTTGGTCAGAGTTTGACTTTGGTCAAGGTTAACTTCTCCCAGTTAGCCAGGATCCTTCTCCACCCAGGGTGGAGCGCTCGAAGTAAAGGTTAAGTTCATTGTTCCTCCAGGTCTAGGAATTCCTGAATTAAGCAGGTGACCCACCCAGCTGCCGGAGCAGTCAAGACGAGGACCTCCAAGAGAAGCTAGACAACTTCCACCGGAACTCAGCCTGGAGTCTGGGGGGAAGGGTTTGCCCAAACTGTTAAAAGGTCTGGTGCCATTAAAGTTTCCGGCTTTGATCAGTGAATATTGTCTTAGCCGCACTTCTTTTCGCCCCTCTTCCCTATTTATTCCTCAGCTTCTGTTCCAGAAACCCACTTCGTAATAGCTGCAGGCAGCTATGGAACCCTACAGCACTGTTCCCAGTGAGCTGGGACCTCCCACATTAATTAATTAATTAATCAAGAAAATACCTCTAGAGGCTTGCCTATAGGCCAATCTGATAGAGGCATTTTATCATGTGATCTTCCTTCTTCCCAGAATAACTTTACTTTATGTCAAGGTTGGAGAGACACACATACAAACACACACACACACACACACACACACACACACAAATCTAAACAGCACATGTAGAAATCATCTGGTGTAGGCTTTAATGATAATAGTTGTGTCCAAGATAAGACCAAAGTATCATCATACAAGTAAATTTATATTCTTAAAATGTGTCCAATAAAAGTTAAAAATTGCTGAACATGATATGAAAGGAGAAAAGGCAGACTTGGCAGAGTCAATATTTTAAGATGTAATGGCCAAGACTAATCTTTAATTGTTCAAAGCATTAAAAACATAAAAACCTGCTGGGTGGTGGTGGCACACTTCTGTAATCCCAGCACTCTGGGAGGCAGAGGCAGGCGGATTTCTGAGTTCGAGGCCAGCCTGGTCTACAGAGTGAGTTCCAGGACAGCCAGGGCTATACCGAGAAACCCTGTCTGGAAAAAAACAAATCCAAAAAACATATATATGTACCAAATTTAAAGGAAAAGAAACCCCAAGAATCACAAATACAAAAATAATTATCTATACACCAGTGTATATGAAATCTCAGAAGCAATGATGAGAAAAATGCCTTCAAAGGAGCCATGAGCATTGCTGGACCAGAGTAGATTAAGTCTGAGATGGCAGTGCAGTGTGGGAATGTTGAGGGTCCTGTAGGCACAGGAAGCACGGGTCCCTGTGTGTGCTGTTGAGCACTCGGCTCTCTTTGGCCTCGGTCTCTTTACCTCTGAAATGCTTAGGTCACTGTCAGCTCTGCTCTATGATTTTATCACAGATATGTGTGTGCAAAGTTGGAAAGCCATGTGCCCTCCAGAAAGAACTTTACCGTCTATGGATACCTTGCTTTCCTCCTATCCTGGGATCACAGGACATCGTTAATGCTTTGGAAGCCTTTGTGTGTGTTTACCAGGTCTTCCTCCCTCTTTAACGGCACCCTGACACCTATCATGGTCATTAAGTTTCGCTTCCTCATCAGCCTACTTTCTATCCTGAGTTCCTGTAAAACCAGTGTGTGTGTGTCTATGAAAGACAGACAGACAGAGAGAGAGAGAGAGAGAGAGAGAGAGAGAGAGAGAGAGAGAGAGAGAGAGATGTTGACATTCTCCCCCTAAGATTGTTATAGGGTTCTCTTTTTCCTTTCTTCAGTAACTTCAATGCTGGAGACAGGTGCCCATGTTGGGGGAGGGGTGTGTGAACTGCCCTGGATTCAGGGCTTGAGTAGGGTTGATGGGCCTATGCATGGGGGAGAGGGCAACTGGCAGCACTGACAGTCGGAGGGACTGACCAAGCATGTCAGAAATGGTGCTGGGAAAGTCGTCTTATGCTATTGAAGAAAGCAGCTACAAATAAGGTAGAGAGGAAAGTCAGAATGCACCCATGGTGTTGGCCTGGAGCTGTATGGTGTGAATTCACAGCTCTCAGTGTGCAGTCAGAGGTAGAAATAAATGTGTCCGCAGGTGTGTGCATGCTTCGGGGCCAGCTCACGTTTACCAGTGTGTTGTGGCTCCTTCTTCTCAAAGGGACTAGAAACCGTGGCACCAAAATCAATGTTGTATACATTTAGGGTCTAGATCTTAATTCCAAATACAGTTACCAGCAAAACAAACTGGAGTTCCCAAGAGAAGTGTATGGCTCTTGGTGTAGGGCCAGAAAACTAGAAAGGAAACTTGGGTTCAAAGTCAGGAGGAACTCAGGACACAGCCAGGACAAAGGGGCTCCTGCTAGTCAAATCTGAGATAACCAGAGCACAGAATGAATGACCGCAGCAGCAGACTCTAACCTGGTAGGGGAAAATAGGACACAGCATACTCAAGGTGAATGCATTATAATTAATTGCCATTTATGTAGCATTTAAATTATTTGTTAACTGAATACATTTATAGTTTGATGAAATTGGGAGACTTAAGCCTCACCACCACCCCTGGATACCTCTCCTCTTCTCTCAATCTAGAGCAAAGTGACTGAGCTTAAGCAAATGATCAAACTGGGTGTGGTTAGTGATGAAACACTGCTATCATCTGACAGGGCACAATGGGAGAAATCCAACATCCTTCTGAGGCATTCCTGCCAAAGATGCACAAAGAAGAACAAACCCAGGAGTTCTTCTACACAAGAAATAGTTTATAATCTTCCTAGTCTGTCATATGGCTAAAAAGTCAAGCACCAACCAAGGACCTGATCTAGAGTAAAGAGAAGTGGAGAGACAGATAAACAGTGTGGAACCTTGACTGGTTCCTTATAAAGGACATTTTCAGGATGGTTGTTGAGGCTGGCTTGGCATCTGAAAAATAGATGTTTTCTCTTATAAAACGGTACTGTTAACTTCCTGATGTCGATTTTGTGGTTTTGTGGGAAATGCTAAGGAATTTGAGAGCAATGGGGTCTCAGGCTCATATAGTCTTAGGTGAGTTAGGACAAAAGAGTTCTTTGAATCACACTCTGCTGTAAGTCTGAACGAATGGTTGTTTCTCTTGCTTCTTGTATTCAGATGCGCTTGTTGAACGCTTGCTAAGTACTGGGCACCAGGGATGGAGGGAAGACCATTTGTTTTAATGGATTCCAGGAGTCAAAACAGAAGCTCATTCAATCATGGATTCACCTTTACCAGTCAAATTATCTGCTCTGAGAGCTAGGTAAACCACCCTGCTCTCTGGAAGCTAAAGCCAGTCAGTTGGATAAAATATTCAGCCCACACTATTCAAAGATCCAGATTTAGAATCATAACTGAGAAGACATTTCTCCCTTTACCCAGTAGTCTGCAGCCCTGAATGGAGTGGCACTTTTCTGAGCCTCAGCCTGATTGTCTAGACAATAATCCCCTATTATTTGTACTGCATCAAATTTATCCTGAAGGTTAACAAACTCTGTACTAGTTTTATTCAGTAGCATATATAAATGCTGTTTGGTCATGGACTTCTGTCCTGGGATATGCAGAACGTTGGGTTGGTTAGGAAGCATATCTCAGTGTCTGTTGCTATTCTACACTGACATGACCAGACCCAACCAGTAGCACCATAGTTATGCTCCAAGTATGAACTGGGGTCAGAAACTCTACATTTATATAGAGACAGAAAAAGTGAAATTTCCCGTTCTTACACATTCTGCATGCTGTTTTCTGGCAGACACTGGGGTAGAGCCAGGATATAACATTTGGTAGTAACCTCAATGATACAGAGGATCCTGCTCTTTACTTAATGAAGTTTTGTGGATCCACATTGGCATTGGAAGGCTCTTGAACACAACTTTAAATCTTATTGACCTCTCCTCTCAATCTAGCTATGGTGTGGCGACAATCCCAGACAGACTCAGACAGGGTTTGCACTGGTGAAATCTTCCGAGATCCTGTTACTTGCTCTATATCCAAACATAGGCCACTTCAAGTATGGGAGAGTTAGGGTTCATTGGGTAGAGGCTATTGGAGTAACATTTCCTACTTCCATCCAGTGTGCTGTTTAGGAGACATTCCATAAGGCTTACTGAAGGCCATCATGGCCCTCCAGAGACCAGCTTCTCCCACCGTCCTCTGTGGCAGTTCTCTGTGTCCCCACTACACCCCATTCACTGTCACTCCCCCATAATTTGTAGGCAAGCTTTGGCAGACTCTCTTTGGGGGGGGGGTGTTCCTGGCCATGACAGAGAGAGTTCTGTTTACCCCCCAAATCACTATGGAATGCAGAATGGGTAGGACAGTGTATCCTGGTTTTGTGTGTGTGTGTGTGTGTGTGTGCATGTGAAGCAGGCTCACCCACCCCTGTGAAGACACTTGGTTTTCTTTCCTGCAGAGGCACAGGAGCAAGAGGGTCTTCAGCATATTCTCTGCTTCCCTCTCTCCAAGGCAAACAGTGAGCTAAACAACCTCATCTCCAACCACCACCCTTGAGTACTTACTGGCCAGCATAGGCAGAGAAGGAGGAGTCTTAGAAGATATTTCAAGGGCTGGAGAGATGGCTCAGTGGTTAAGAGCACTGACTGCTCTTCCGAAGGTCCTGAGTTCAAATCCCAGAAGCTACATGGTGGCTTACAACCATCCGTAATAATATCTGACACCCACTTCTGGAGTGTCTGAAGACAGCTATAGTGTACTTACATATAATAAATGAAATAAAACTTAACAAAAAATATTTCAAACCAACCATGTATGGAAGAGTATGGATCTGCACCAGAAATGTTAAATGAAGTAAAAAGCAGATCTTTTTTACCTTCCCCTCAGAGAGTTTGACTGTGTCATGCTAGGCTCTACCTGAAGACACACAGGGAGAGCAGAAACTTTGTTTCAGAGTGCAGTGAGATAATACATTCTATTGTCATATCCCCTTTCAGTCAAATAACTACCACACCGAGTGGCCATCCTGGTAGGATGGTGATGATGTCATGCCCATCCCTGTTCTCCTTCTCGCCATTCATCCTTCCACAGCATCGTCGATGACTCTTGGGAGTGAACTCAGCACACGGATCCAGCCCACAGCCCTGCGCTGGGAAGTTCCTGTTCTCAGTCACTGCTCTCTCCGCCCCCAGGTCCTCAGCTCCATGCCATCCCCTTTCTACCATCCCATATTGTACAGGACCCACCCAAGTCTCAGTCACTCTGGGAAGACCTGCCCTGAATTCTCTAGCAAAGTGCTTATGGCACAAAGTCCAAGAGAGCTTTAAGGTCACAAGCTAGATTCCAGTCCACCCTCCCGGATGTGCTGTGTTCATTAGCCGATCAGTGTTAGGTTAGGTGATGATGACAGAGCAGAGAAGAGTCAGTCTCAGCTCAAGGAGCCTGTGAGCTGGGAGTGATACTCCGCTGTCACTGTACTAAAATGCCGAAGATAGCCAACTTACAGTGAGGAAAGGGATATCCTGGCTCATTATTTGGAGTTTCCAGTCCATGATCAAGCAAGACCTGAACCTCCTCATGATGGGAGTATGTGATGAAACAAACCATTTCTTTTATGGGTAGAAAGAGTAGAATAGGGCTCTCAGGTTCCACAATAACCTCTGAAGACAGGACACACAGGCCTTTGGAAGACAATCCATTTTCAACTATAGCATTAGGGAAACCGAGTCATCAACAGTGTGAGACTTAGGAGGACAAGGAGTAAAGATGACTTTGGTGCAGAGAGCATAGGCAAGCTCTCCCACAGGACTCAAAGAGCTCAGCCAGGTTATGAACAGTCTTCCTTCCAATTTATGTTCGTGAGTGCAGCATCTCGTCTCTTCTATAAACTAAGACTTCACTTACTGTGGTGGCCTTCATGATTCCCAACCATTGAACATGTATTTGAAAACCCCTCAGGTTTTAGCAGGAGGAATAGGGTGGCGTTGGCGAGGAAGCTAACTCCCACTCCTTAGCCAGTATGTCCTTTCCCAAATACTCCTTGCCGACTGTTTTAAAAAAGGGACTCAGGGATCTCCAGAGTAACATGCATACTTAATGAAATGTGTTCTGCTCCAATTCTTTTGCCATGGGCTCTATATTAGCATTCCCTTGTTCAGCTGCCCCAGGATAAGCCTGGTCAGAGATCCTAATCCCAAATAAAATCAGGTGGGGATGTCATTCCTGCCCAGCCCTGAGTCAAGGCCACCTAGTAGAGAAGTTTCAGGACCCCCAACTGACCTGCCTGAGCAGAAAGTTAACAGTGACTTCTTCCTGAAAAATATGCATCATTAATTCCCTGTGATAAGATGACTTTGGGGCCAGAGATAGATGGCTCACCAGTTGGAAGCAATGATTGCTTTTGCAAAGGACTGGGGTTCAGTTCCCAGCACTTGTGAGGCTGCTAATAACTATCTATAGTTTCCGTTATAGAGGATCAAATGTCCTTTTCTGTTATCTATTTGTACTGCATGCATCTGGTACACAGACACATATGCAGGATACACACACACATACATACACACACACACACAGGCAAAAATGAATCTCAATATGCATTTAATAAATCATGTTTTGGGTAGAGTGTGGGTGTTGGACGATGTTCTGGTTGCTGGAATGTGATAAGGCCTTGAGTGTCAATAGCAAAGTAAGGAACCAACAGTCTACAGGCAGCAGTAGTCAGTGTCCTCCGAGTGCCAGGTACTGGGGCTCTGTGTCCACCCCCCTCTCATAGCAATGTAGATAAGGCATCCGTCCTCCACACAGAGGGTGAGAAAATGGATACTGAAATTTCCACTTGTCCAAAGTCATAGCCGTTATGACGGGCTAGATGGTTAGATCTGCCCCCAATTCATTTGAAGAAATCCAAGCTCAAATTGATAGTAGGAGATTGAATCTTTAGGATATGATTGATTTGGGATAGCAGATTCTTCATGAATGGGGTCAGTATGTACAGAAAGGAGATCTGAAGGGAACCTTCCCCTTCAATCATGTGAAGACACAGAGAGAAGTCACCATCAAGAAGCAGACATTCATCACACCGGAACTATGAAAAGTTTCTGTTGTTTGTAACCCACCTAGATTTTGGCATTTTGTTACAACAGCCTGAACCAATCAAGACATCTGGCTAGCAGCAGATCTGGGGTATGAATCCACATACATTGTTTAGTTCTCCAGCCTGGATTGTTTTTGTCTCCGTTTCTTTCCTCTTTTCCATGACATTGCACTGGAGTGAACTAAGTGTACTACAGGACATGTATGAACTGTCACAGGGCTGCAGACAGGATTAAGATGGTGTCAGAGCCAAGACACTAGGAAGGCTATGAAGTCAGAAAATGTAAAAACAATAATGTTTTTAAAAATTGTATTGGATTCGTAAGGATCCTTAAAGATCAATCATTTTAGCATATTCTGGGCATAATTTTTGTTTGAAGTGTATATGTGTGTGTGTGTGTGTGTGTGTGTGTGTGTGTGTGTAAAACCATAGAAAAGTTGCTTATCATATTTTAAAGGCTCTAAGAAGTCCCATGGTGAGGAAATCTAATTAATTCAATGTTTCTGAATTTCACTTGATTGTGTCCTCCCAGTTTGAGAACATCTCCAGGAATCCTGAACATCTTTAAGGATTGTTTCTCAGATTGTGCTGGGAGCCTGACACTATAATGTTCAAGAAAAAGAAGCAAAGACCAAAAAATGTAGCCACTGGGTCCACAGTCCTACACAGACAGGAGCCATCACTGGTCTGTGACCTGGAGCAGTGTGGGCTGGATGATCAGGGCCATTAAGTACAGATATCTTGGGAAAGACATGGGGGCTGAGAGTTAGACTTGTGGATAGGACAGCCATGGTTCTGTGGGAGGAGAATCATTAGGCTATGGATAGATGTAGCAACAGAACAGATGGATAGGTCCATGGGAGACTGTCAATGCTGGCTGGGTAGATGCACAGGAGCATGGCCATGGGACTGTGGATAGATGCAGGAGCACAGAGGTGGTGCTTACTTGGAGATAGAAAAATGGCCCAACCCAGCAGAGGGCTGGCATTGGGGGTCAAAATACAGGGAACAGAGAAGGACCCTAGGACAGAGCACAGAAACCACACACCCAGAGTCACAGTCAGCTTCAACCAAGCCCAAAAATTGTTTCATTAATAACAATGAGGTTTTTATGGTCTATATAACAATTTGGTATTGTGGGGCTTTAGCTGCCTTACTGATGAGAGTCACAGAGGATAAAACTCACCCACTTCAAACTTACAGTTGAGTAGATATATTGTGTTTACATATCTGTGTATAATTACCTCAGGGAAAAACACTGTGGGTTACTGCCATTTTTTCTGTCTCTCCACCCATTGTCCCGGAGAAACCAAACATCTCCCTTCTATGTGTGCAGACATTTCTGTATTGGGCATTTTATAAGACACACTTGTGGAATGCATTGTCCTCTGTGGCTGGCTTCTCTAGCTCAGCACAGTGTGTTCAGAGTCTCCCATCTTGTTGTGTCATCCCTTTAGAATCTCCCGTGGTACAGATATACCATGCTTTGTTTACCCCTTCAGAGATCATCTGAATGATTTCTACCTTTTAGATATTATACGTAACGCTCCTGTGAACATGCATCTCTAAGTGTTAGTGTGAACAGGTCTTCTCATTTCCAAGGGCCACACACCTAAGGTTGGAGGTGTTGGGCAGGATAATATTCAGAACAGTTGCCAACGCTGAAGACCGGGAGTGACCGTCTATATAATCTGCATCCCCGCACAAATACTCTTTTAATTGAGACTGTATTTATTTTTATTTTATGTGTTTGACTGTCTGAGTGTGTATGTGAAATGTTTGTGCAATGCCTCTAAGGCCAGAAGAAGCTGTCTGGTTCCCTGGAGTTGGAGTTAGAAACAGTTGTGAACTACCGTGTCCAACCAACCTGGGTCCTCTGGAAGAGCAGCCAATGCTCTTAACCTCTGTGCCTTCTCTCTAGTGCCCTGATTCTGACATTTAAAGAGTGCTTCCAAGTGATTTATAAGATCGCTTCCTGCTGGGAAGTAGGTGTCTAAGAAGTGTGACTTGCTGTATTTAAGAGAGCTGGTGACACAAGATTATCCTGGGCAAAGAGAGAGGTTCTCAGGATCCGGACGCACAGAGAAACCATTTCCACCCAAAGCATACATTTCCCCAAGCTTGGAAATCTTGACTGAAGCACACCTGTACTCACAGGCTAAGGGCAATTAATTAGCTGGATGCCCCAGGCGCTCCAGCTTCTCCTGCCAATAGAAGGAGTCGGTGGGAAGGACAGAGTGAGAGGCAGCAGAGGAGATAAGAACTCTTACCTTCCTGCGGTGTCAATGAAGTGTCAACATCCACAGTTCCTATGAGTCACTCACAGTTGGAACTGGCAGCCCCCAGGGGAAGGGCTCACACAGAAGTCTGTAACTCACACTCACCACCTCCCTGTCCTCTGCCCATTCCTCTCTTCATCAACGGACAGCAGTACACACTTCTTCTTGTTGTTGTTTTGTTTTTTTTTAATTATTATTATTATTATTATTTACATTCTATATTTTATTCCCTACCACCACTGTTCACCCTCCGACTGAATTAAGGAAGGCTGAAAGAAGCTGAGGAGAAGGGCAATCCTGTAGGAGGACCAGCAGTCTCAGTTAATCTGGACCCCCAGGATCTCTCAAACACTGGACCACCAAACAGGCAGTATACACCAGCTGATATGAGGCCCCTAGCATACACATACAGTAGAGGACTGTCAGGTCTGTGTTCATTCAGAAATGATGCACCTAACCCTCAAGAGACTGGAGGCCCCAGGGAGTTTAGAGGTCAGGTGTGGGGGGGGGGGATGGGACATCCACGTGGAGACAGGGGGTGGGGAAGAGGTATGAGATGTGGAACAGTTGGAGGGTGGATGGCAGGTGGGGGGGGGAAATATGGAGTGTAAAAAAATTAATTAACTAAAAAAAAACCATAGTACACACTTCTAACGGTCCGAATTATCTTCATCCTTCTATGTCACCCCCCCAACCCCAGTTCACCTCTCCTTAACCTGAGTTAGCCACCAAATCATCACCTCCTTCCCATGTTGCTGAACAATGTTCTGAACCTATGGTTAGGGGTCATATGAAAATATTACTGAAACTTTAAAGCCAACATGAGTACCAACATATCCACAGCTACCTCTTTACTCTGCCCCTGGAAACTCACTAGACTTGTTAAGAAGGAGAAATCAACCGAGATTAGCAGACTTCTACCAGTGAACAGCCTGGCTGAAGAAGCCCAGGGAAGCGGGAGAGGGGATCGGTTCTTTCCTTATTGTGGTGAAGTGCACGGGCATCAAATGCACTGTTTTTAAGTCACACCATTCTCAGCACTCAGCACAGTCCCAGGTGACCATTGCATCTCCAGAATACCTTCGCTTTCCAGCTGAAGCTTTGAGTAGCTTCTCTCATCATCTCCCCAACATGGGAACCCTCATTTTATATTCTCTGTGGACCTAATGGGAGGGATATCCAGTAATGTTTGTCTCTTGTGACTGGTTTAAGCACTTAGCATAATGTCTTCAAGGTTCACCTCCATGGCAGCACGGGTCCGCCTTCCTTCTGATTTCCGCTCAACATCTTGACACTCTGACAGGCAACAGAGACTCCTTTGTATAGACATAGGCATTCTATACCATGGGGCAGCCCAGGAGGCACATGCCCTGCTTCTGACCTACTGACAATAGCACTCATCACCAACAAAGGGTCATGGAGGAGGACGTTGGTCCATGGGTGGAAATACAAAATGTCAGGAGGAAGAACCGAAAGATGATCGAGCCAAAGACCAGAAGTGAACCTAAAGTGTGTGTAAATCCTTCTAAAGCTAGCTGAACTTTCTGCATCCTCTCCCAAACATGTTAAAATTTGAGAAATACTCGTGGCTTTCTTGTGTGAGTTTTCACTCTCTTGGGACTGGACTAGTCACGTTTACATCAGATTATTATAAAACAAGTCAACCCCTTGTGTTTGCACAGCCCTAACTAGAAGCTGAACATATACTAACCTCATCTTTGTGGACTTTTCCTTATAAGTTATCCATTGTCGGGTATTTTGTTATAATAATGGAAAGATGCTTTCTGAGATTAATCATGCTGCACGTGAAGCCTGTGGGGTAGCCTTGGGTAGCATTGTTTATGCTAGAACATTAGTTTGTAGAATGAATATCCCCTGTCACTCCAGGCTCTTCTGAGCTCTCCCATGGGCTGTTTGCAGCCGGGCCATTGCTAACTCTAGCTGCCCAGAGCACGACCAGGGTTACATATCCAGCCTGAGTTTCAGGGAGACTCTTGTCCAGTGCAGCAGGACAAGACCATCACATTGCACATCTTAGAAAAGAGTCTGAAGGCTGAAGGAGCCGGAGGAGGGATGCTCATTTTTCTCTCAAGAAACAGGCTCAAAGGGTGGGAGACTGGCCCCAGAGCAGTGGGCTGCTGCTCTTTCTTCAAGCTTTGTTTTGTAGGTGACGGGTCACTTCGAAGCCAGTGAACTCACCTTCTAGTCCTTCTCAGCAGCATTAATACCTTTACCCCGCCATCCAGGGACTGATATCCATTGATCACCCCTTGAAGTCATCTCTTCCATCACTTCCTACTGGTTCTGATTTCTACAGGAAATTCCGGTTGTCTACTCTCCCCTGTTTCTAGAGGCTTTTGTATCTCGTTTTGTTTTCATTTAATTTATTTACTTTTATCTATCTGTAATGTGTATATGCCTATCTTGTCTCATGGCTGCTTTGGTCAGAGAGGGCATTGGATCCCCTGGAGTTACAGGACATTGTGGGATGCCTGATGTGGGTGCTGGGAGCTGAGTCTTCTGCAAGAAGAACAACCCTCTTAAGCCTTCAGACCTCTCTGCAGTTCATTACGATCACTCCCTTTCCTGACCAAAACTCTTCTGAGACCCCAAGCAAGCCATCTGTGAAAGATAATTCCGGTTATAAGAAGAAGCAATTCAGGGCTAGAGGGATGGCTCAGCCATTAAAAGCACTGACCGCTCTTCCAGAGGGCCTGAGTTCAAATCCCAGCAACCACATGGTGGCTCATAACCATCTGTAAAGGGATCCGATACCCTCTTCTGGTGTGTCTGAAGATAGTTACGGTGTACTCATATACATAAAATAGATGAGTCTTTTAAAAAAGAAGGAGAAACAGTTCGCAGAAATGAGTGTTACCGTACAGGACCTGAGTGAACTCTACCTGGGAAACCTGCCTGGCCAGGACTACTCTAGGCACTTCCTTATACATGTTTGTCCTGGGACCACTCAAATGCCCTCTTGTTTCTAGAGTGTGACTAAAATGACTCCAAGATTCGAAATTACTATCTTTATCAATTCAGGCAGGTACTCATGGTTAGAATTTTGTACAGATCTATGAAAAAAAAACCCAAAAAGGAAGAAAGTTCCAACTTTAATCTCATTAGAGCAGATTCCGCTGACAGGCTGTGAGCAACCCTGGGGGTGAGGACCTGAGACGTGCAGACACTTACACAGGGCAATTTCCTCTGCACCTGGAGATGAGAAATCACAGTTGTCAGCCCTGGCTTTGAAAGACAGGAGATCAGTGATAAGCCCTCAACAGGCCTGGGAGGGAGGACGGGCACATTCCAGTGCTCCCTGGAAGGGAGGACGGACACATTCCAGTGCTCCCTGGGAGGGAGGGGCAGCCATGGAAGCCGCTGGAAGAGGTGGGGGGACATAAACAAGAGGGCAGGCATCTGGGTAGCTGAGAACACTCACAGGAGAGCATTCAAGTCAGAGTCACTGCCTCCTCTAGGGGATCCCTGAAGGGGCCAGCCAAGTCTGCTGACCCCAACCATAGGTGGGGTCACAGTTACAGCAGCAGTCACCTAGTCATTCAGTCCCTGGAAGAGTCAAGTCCACATAGGACTTTCTTCTTGTTCCTGCCTTTATCCACAGGGACACATTCTGAGACGCTCAGTGGCTGTGTGACCTCTCTCTCTCTCTCTCTCTCTCTCTCTCTCTTTCAATTTTTTTCCTTGAGTATCCCAGCTGTGTACTTTTTTTTTATTTTATTTTTATTTTTTTTATTTGATATATTCTTTACATTTCAAGTGATTTTCCCTTTCCTGGATCTCCCCTCTCTGAAAGTCCCATAAGCCCTCTTCCCTCCCCCTGTTTCCCCATCCACCCCTTCCCACTTTCCTGTCCTGATATTTCCCCACACTGTTGCACTGAGGCTTTCCAGGACCAGGGTCCTCTCCTTCCTTCTTCTTGGGCATCATTTGATGTGTGGATTGTGTCTTGGATATTCCAAGCTTCTAGGCTAATATGCGCTCATCAGTGAATGCATACCATGAGTGTTCTTTTGAGTCTAGGTTACCTCACTTCACCCTCTTCTGCCCTCAGCGCTGGGATGCTTCCTTTCCCTAAGACACGCTTAAATGAGTCCTCAGAGACATCGGTCCATACTGCCTCTTCTTACCCTGCCCCTCCCCACTGTTGCTTGCTGGCACCCTTGAGTTCCCTGAAGCCGTGTTCCCCATTTTCCAGGCAGGAGAACCTACTTTAGTGGCTCTGAGACAGAACTCATTTCACTTAGCAATGCCTGAGTCATTTTATACAACTGGCTCCCTCCTTCCCCTGAGAACTCCATGAGGGCAGACTTGGTCAAGAACCCCGTTCCCTGGTCCCACAGAGAATCCCACAGAGAGCAGCTTCTATAAGGCCGCTCAACCACCAGCACGGAGGAAATGAAATGACCCAGCATGTACCCAGGACCTTGCTGTCAGTCACTCCTGCCGCGCTACAAAGGCACAAGAAACAAGGTGCTTGCCCTTGGCGAGTAGAGTTTTAGGGAAGGGGGTGGATCAAAGAGACTTCCAGGAGATGGTGGAAGCCATTTGGAAACTGCGGGACTCAAGGTGAGCTTAAGCTCTGGGGGACTATAGGAAGGGGAGTTAGCCCCGGGCGAGGCTGCCAGTGTGGTTTTATGGAAGAGCTGAGGTTCTGCCTGCTCTTGGGAGAAGTGCCAAGGTCAAGCTGGCAGAGGAAACCAAAGGAAGAAATATACAGTGTAGAAACAAACCTGGGCCCAGGGTACAGCCATGGTGCTGTAAGATAGGAAACCCACCGGGAAGGAAGGTCCAGCTCGGGACGGGAGGACAAACTTGACTAAATGTCAGTTAGCAGAACAGGACATCCTGCTGGAAAGATTAGGTACCGTACATTCGATACCCATTTCACAGGTGAAGGAACTGAGGCACAAGACAGGACGGTGGGGGAAAGCAAAGGTTTCTTCCTTTTCTTTTTTTTTTAGAACCCAGACGAAGGGAGAGAGGTTGGGCTTTGCTTTAAGCAGTCCACAGTTCTAAGGCCACAGTGCCCCTGAGAGACTGGCACTACATCCATGTTTGCATTCTAGGACGTTGAAAAACTGAGCAGTTGATCAGCTTCCCCAGGCGACACGCACAAGCTACGGAGTCGGCACTTTGGAGTTGATCTCATAGGCTACTAGTGCTCACAGAAAAGACCATAGAATTAAGAATCAAAAGACAAGCATTTCAATTCTGGCTCCACCCCAGGAGTCACATGACCCCAGGGAAGTTACCTAACCTTGCTGACCCTCTGTTTCCTCATTGGCACAAAAGGGATCATAATTCCTACCTCATAGGATTTCTGGGAGGATTAAATAAGATTACAGCTGTCAAGTTCTTGGCAGATAGTATATGCTCAGTAAACACTAATTCCCTCCCTCACCATCATCTCCTCACTTCCACTAGCCTGGACACCAACTCTGTGGGCCTGTGGCTGCCGCTCCCAGCGTCTCACTTTCGTCTGCGCAGGCGTCCTCTGCCACTGGACACCGGCGCTTCAGGCTAAGGGGTCCTGTCTGGAGGCAACTGCCAGGTGGATATGGAAGTGGAAAAGGAAGGCTGGTGTTTCTGATGGATTCTCAGGGTCCACACTTGGCTCTGTCGCTCTGCTTAGAGTGAGGATGGGAAGCCCCGCAGTGAGCGAGCGGGGCAGGCACAAGCTGGGAATCCCACAGGGACTCCCGGCCCAAGCCCACGGCTTCCGGGCTTCCCGGGTTCTTGTTTCTCTTTCTACCTTGTCCACTCCAACTCTCCCTTGTAGTGAGTCCTGCTGCTTAAGAGTTGAGTTGTAGATCTCTTGATACGTACAGGGAGATCAGTGGGTTGGGGCAAGCGGCCATCACACAGAACAGTGGTTGCCCCTGATGGTGATGGGATGCAGAATTGTAACACCTGTCTATGAGAGAAAAGAAAAAAAACAGGACAAATATTCCTCCTTGTCGGTTTGATGTGCTCAGATGATCTCACAGCTCCTGGGCCTCCTGAGTGGGGAATCTGCTTGGCAAGTATGAGGACGCCCAGAAGGAAGTGTCAGGCGGCTACTGTCATGAATGAAGCTGATGGTCTAATCCTCAAAGACCATTTGGAATAATATAATAATATAATGTGTATTTATAATATATATTATATATATTTACAGCAAATATATATTTATAACTCATAATGTAAATATTATAAAGTATAATAAACCTCTACAGAGTAAGATCTAAGCTATTGGATTTAGGTCAGAGGATGGAGGGCTCAGGGTAGACATCAGTGGGTAGGATCTGGCTTTGCAAAGCACCCCGTGTGGGCAAAGGAACTTCCTGTGTACTCTCTGTCTCTCCAGTAGCCCACGAAGTTGATGAAACCAAACCTCCTACTCAGCGGAGCCCGGGTTTAATCTCAGTCTCCCTTCCAGCTGTGTAATTGGGGCACATTATTTGACTTAATTTCCACATCCAAATAGCACAGATAATAACACCTACCTCATTAGGGGGTTTTAGGGGTTCCAAGAAGCTATGCTAGAAAGCACACTAGTCCCACTAGTGCAGGGTTGGTGGGCCTAATGGATTCACTAAGACGAGGGGCTGGAGAGGATACAGGGCACGGCAGGGAGGCAGGACTCAAGGTCTGGTTGGCATCAAAATGCCAAAAGATTTGGTTCTTGGTCATAGTAGATTGTTTGCACGTTTGACTGCCTGAAAGTGGGGGGGGGGGGATGGATTATTTGCCTGGAGGGTTTGAGGAATTGACAGGGAGCCTGGTCTGCCTCTAGCTGGACTGTCACTGTCCTGTGTAGGTCACCAGCCTCAGATCCCACAGCTACAAGATGTCAACCTGTCAACACGGTAGATCTGTAAACTTCCTCCTGTTCTGAGTCTGCAGCCACTCAGATTTGCTGTTCCGAAGCACAAATCCATTTATGTAATCTTAATAGTTCCATTCTGTCTTTTCAAGTGTGACAGGTGGCTTAGGAGGTACAAGAAAAATAACTCTTAAATAATTTCAAAGCAAAACAAAACAAAGCTACGCTCACTGGGTTGGGTACGCGTTCCATTTCTTGCCCCATCCACCCACACAGGGAGCAGAAGTAAGCTTTGTCTTTCTCTCTTTCAGTCAAATAGCATACACATTGTATCTACCTGATTTTTTTTTTGTGGGCCTACTGCCAACAAAGTGGATAAGATCTCTCAGGAACGTTTACAATGTCACATACTTATGCAAATGGATGTGTTTATAGCAACAGGCACCACAACAGGTTTCCATTAGTGAGGAAGCCAGGCAACCGAAACAGCTTTGAACACCAAGAATGTAAGGCTCTGGAGCTGGCAGAGGGGGAAATTCATTACCAGAGCAGCTCTTGGCCTGTTCCAAACTTCTCGTGGCTGCTGCCTGGTGGAGGCATGGTGGTTCAAATTGCTCCATCTCTTAGATATTCTGTGCAGAGAAACATACAGCTAGACTATTTTACGGTCTGCTGTTAGCCACATAGTGGACAGCTGCCCACCAATCCAATTATAAACTCTGCCATATAGAGGTGAACCGCTCTCGCCTGAGCCTCTGAGTGATGTCACGACACGGGCTCATTTGTGCAGAGATTAGGAAAGGCCCTTTAAAGTGAGATTATATGCACAATCCTGTTTTACAGACCAGTTCCACGCCTACTGGCTATGGCACTTTGGGTGAAATACTCTTTGGCCAATTTTGTTGTCTGGCTCTGCCATCTGTCTCATCTGATTGCTTGGGAATTAAATGTCTATGCCTGACATGCAAAGAGGATTTAATTAGTGGACACCATTACCATGTCCTTCTCTTCTTCCTCCTCCTCACCATCATCCTCTATGACATTTTCTAAGCTGCATTTGAGGTTATTAATAGGTAATATTTGAAAAAATAAAAGCGGCTTGTGTGATCAAGCTAGTTATGAAAATCTCAAGTGACTAAGGATCACAGTACACCAGCCTTGCTACCACAAGGCTTCTCGGCTCCAAGGACGCCAGTGACTTTCTAGAAGGGAACTTGGTGCTCATTTCTCCCCTGATTTGCTCTCAGAACTTCTCTCTGCTGTCGGCCTTTCTGAATACCAATGAGCCAAGAAAGTCTTTGGGAAATTTCCATAAAGGCCTAGCATCAGAGAATGGAATTTCAAAAGAAACTATGAGCCAGGCCTGGTGCACAGGCCCATAATCCAAGGTTGTCTTTGTGAGGGGCTGGTCGAGAAGATCATGATTTCAAGACCACCCATGATGGGTAGCTAAATGAAACAGGGTCCTGTTTTAAAACAGAAAAAGAAGGAAAAACAGGGATCAGGTGGAGAGAGAGGCGAGCACTTGTCTGGCCTAAGAGAGGCCTTGGGTTCAATTGCCAGCCCTGCAAAACAAAACCAACCAAGTAAACAAACCAACCCAAAAAGACAAGATTGATAAAGAGCAAGACATTTGAGTCATGTACATATAAAAGCCATGAAGAGAACAGAGGGAGGGTGTGGACAATCATGTGCTGGGAAGTCCCACGGGACACCCGCCTTCCTCCACACTGGACACAGGTGGACCATGTGACTCTTGTTTTTTCAGACAGCTGTATACATCAAGTCTCCAAACAAGTCTGAAGAAGGCCAGGGTTGGCCTCACTATCCACATGTAACAGCTGACTGCACTTAGAGCCCTGGATGTAGATGGTGGTCCCCCTGAGATGTAACTCATTGCCCTGAGTCACCCTCTGGAGCCTTTTTAGTGACTGAGAAGGCTGAATCCCATTTGCCCTTACAAAGCATTCAGACTTCACTTAGCCTGAGGTACTTAAATAATTAAGATCATTTTGAGCTTATTTTAGGCTTTAGGTATAACTAGACTGTTTTCATTTGGATTCTCTTTCCAACTTTTACATTTAGAGCATTGTAAAAAAAAAAATGTCCTGTTGAGACACAAAATTGGAGCCTTACCAAAATATATTTTAAATGAGGTTTAGACTTAACTGAACTGAATTTCCATTTCCTGTTCCTCCTTGCCTTGAACCTCATCCCTCTCCTTAAAGCTCAGTGGCTGTGGGGGAGGGGCGCTGGTCTTCTCAGGCTTAGGCTCTTTTCCTATGGCCACAGCACAGAAGTGGCTGATCAGCCTGTTCCCTTCATGGTCCTCTGAGACGAGGAAAAAGTCCCATAGACCTGTGGACAGTGCAAGGAATAGCACCCCATCCTGCACTGCTTAGCTTGGGTGAAGATTGCTTGTAGGGAGACTACAAAGTGCCTTGGGCAGGGTTAGGTCTGGGATGGTTCAGAGCACCTCAAAGGCACCTAGGACAACACGTGCGAAAGGCCTTTCTCCCTTCTCTGTTTTAAAGTCTGACTTTTGGTGTTTGGTTTTGTTTTACTAGAGGTACAAATCCAAATTCAACGGAAGGCTTGTATTTAAGTCCCCTAAGAAGAGACTTCTTCCCTACCCTGGTGAAAAGTCACTGAGTCTCCACAGGTAGAGCACTGTGTGAGAGAAATTCCCGGAAGAGGCTGAGGAAGCCAGGGGGAGCTAATAGGCCCACTGGAGTAGCAAGGCCCTCAAACCAAACACAAGAAAGAAGACTGAAATATTCTAGGGAGGCTGTGTTGAACATCTGACACTTCTAGTCAGCACTTTGGAGAAGCTGCCCTCCCACAGGGCAGAGGTCCTGATGGGACTGGCCATCCCATCCTTTAGTTGCCTCTTTTCTGTGCCCACCTCAGTTATATAGCTTTCGTGCTTTTGTTTACATTAGGGGCTATTCTTATACTTGAGGTAAACAATACTGATACTTTAACAGTGTTAAGTAAAGAGCTCAGGCCTTGGAGCTAGAAGTCCTGATGCTTTATTAAAACCCTACCCCCAAGGATCAGAGGTGAGGAGGACACCACATCTGTCCCAACACTGGGAGTAACTGGAACCAGCAGGATCCAGGGACCCAAGAACCCGGCCAACAAGAGGCACCGATTCCTTCCCATCTGGGCTGGTGCCTGAGCAGTCCTTGGGCACAAACTCCACAGCCAGTCCCACAACACCCAGAGGAAGCTCCACTCCCAGGCATTCTAACATGCCCAGGATCACAGGATCACAGGGTCATAGGGTCATAGGAACACCGAATCACAGGATCATAAGATCCCAGGAGTTTGGTCACACCAGGATCTCAGGGTCCAGAGGCAGCTTGACTCCTAGGAGCTCGGACACACCCAGGATCTCAGGATAACAGGATCCCAGAATCACAGGATCACAGAGACAACTTGACTCTGAGGAGTCCTGACACAACCAGGATCACGGGAAGGATGGGCTCCAGTAAGATACAGCGAGGGCAGATAGCACAAAAATAATAATAATAACAAAGTGAGACAAGCCTGGAGTTAGAAAACCTAGGAAAGAGATCAAGAGTCATAGATGCAAGCATCACAAACAGAATACAAGAGATAGAAGAGAGAATCTCAGGTGCAGAAGATACCATAGAAAACATTGACACAACAGTCAAAGAAAACACAAACCTAACCCTGACCCTGACCCTGACCCTAACCCAATTTCACCTCTAACAACAAAAATAACAGGAAGTAACAATCACTTTTCCTTACTATCTCTTAATTTGAAAATTAATTTTACCAATGTATCTTAATCAATTGAAATTCAAAAATATGAGGAATTAGAAATTTGCTGGATGTCACCCAATGATCTCTCTAATTTGGTAATTGGAGAAACAGGTCCAATATTGTATAATCTATATATACTTTCTGCTTATTCATACATGACAGTGTCTTGCTGTGCACCACATAATGGTCTTGAAATCATGCTTCTCCTGTCTCAGCCTCTCTATTAGTAGGGTTGTTTATTTGATGTTTTTACACTATACTATGATTTTCAGAATGGTTTATATATTTCAAAATTATTTATATAGCCAAAAGAAACATAGATAATTAATTTGGGAGGTGGCTTTTAAGTCTCACAAAGAGTGAGACTGAAAGTTTTGCTTGATATTTGTAATTATTGTATCAACTTTGAAGAAGATGACCTTATAAGTTACTCTTTTTCTGAGATGAATGCTTTTCAAAATCATAACAGCCAATGAACCAGAATCTTACCCTCCCCTAATGTCTGTGCCACCCTCCAAGCTGAACCATTGTTCATTGAAACAGTTGATGAATGAGTTCATGGATAGACCATCTTAATACACACACCATTTCTTAAATGAATGAAACCTGTTCCCTGTGGGCTGAGAATGATGACAATCACTCAAGTCAAATAGCTTTGACCATAACAGGAAATCTGTATCCAAATAACTGTGCCTATAATTCATTCCTTGGCACAGCAGAACTGTCAACTCTCTTAACTTAGGTACTTTGGTGATGTGAGGGACATTGAAGTACAGCCTTATTATAATGAATTCCAATGTCTAAAATTTGTTCTTATTTTGGGTTTATACCACAGTAAGAGCCAAGATTTTAAGCTCTATTAAAAACAAAACAAACAAACAAATAAACAAACAAAAGAACTTTATCCTTTTATGTTCATTTAATAACATGTCCATCATTTTTATGACTGGTAGAAAAATATATATTGTGTTGAATATAATAATAAAAATAAATAAAAAGAAAAATAATAAATACAAATAAAAAGGAGGGAGGGGGAAGGGAGGAAGGGAAGATATTCAGGAGAGGAGTTGATATTCAAATTCAGAGCTCACTGAAATTTAGAGCTAATAAAACACACAGAGCACATGGAAAAAAAACCCTAACCCTGCTACATGCCAACAGTGTGACTTCAACTAGAACAAGTCATTCTTTGAGACCAATCAACAGAGTGTGAAATAATTCGGGAGCAGCTCCTTCAAGACTCTGGGACATACTGGATTGGAAAGTACCTGGTTTGAGTACAAACTGTGATCGTTAGTGACAAATGTATGTAAGGGGCGAAAACATGGAGTAGATGTGTGTGTGCCTTGGAAGTCAAATGAGCCGGAGCTTAAAGGAGGGAGAAGCAAGCGGGAGGTGGAGTGCAGGAGGTGGAGGGCGCCCTAGGAACACCTCTGAACGGCCCTATTGGCTAAATCCAGGGGAAAAGGTGGGGCTGTTTCCCCAAAGAACTCACAAAAACTGAGTGGGGTTCAGGCTGCAAGTTCTGCTCCCCACCCTTTAGTGACAGGTTCCACGGTGCCTCATCCTAAAGCTCAGGAGATAATACTGCTGAGCGAGCACTGGTGCGCTAAACCAGTTTGGGAGATCAAGAAGGACTGTAGTCATTAGGGAAATGCAAATCCAAACAACCCTGAGATTTTACCTTACACCAGTCAGAATGGCTAAGATTAAAAACTCAGGAGACAGCAGGTGTTGGCAAGGATGTAGAGAAAGAGGCACACTCCTCCACTGCTGGTGGGGTTGCAAATTGGTACAACCACTCTGGAAATCAGTCTGGCGGTTCCTCAGAGAACTGGGCACGTCATTTCCGGAGGACCCTGCTGTACCACTCCTGGGCATATACCCAGAGGATTCCCCAGCATGTAATAAGGATACGTGCTCCACTATGTTCATAGCAGCTCTATTTATAATAGCCAGAAGCTGGAAAGAACCCAGGGATCCCTCAACTAAGAAATGGATACAGAAAATGTGGTATATATACACAATGGAGTACTAGTCAACCATTAGAAACAATGAATTCATGAAATTCTTAGACAAATGGATGGAGCTGGAGAACATCATACTAAATGAGGTAACCCAGTCTCAAAAGATCAGTCATGGTATGCACTCACTAATAAGTGGAAATTAGCCTAGAAAATTGGAATATCCAAAACATAATCCACACATCAAATGATGTCCAAGAAGAACGGAGGAGTGGCCCCTGGCTATGGAAAGACTCAGTGTAGCAGTATAGGGCAATACCAGAACAGGGAAGTGGGAAGGGGTGGATGGGGAAACAGGGGGAGGGAAGAGGGCTTATGTGACTTTCGGGGAGTGGGAAGCCAGAAAAGGGGAAATCATTTGAAATGTAAATAAAAAATATATCGAATAAAAAAAAAAAGGGGGCTGTGGTGGGATGGTCTAAGCTAGCCAGAAACAGAAATAAGAGTGCAGGCAGAGAGGAGGGGCAGTGGAAAGTGCAGTCTAAATTAGAAATTTGCTCCTGAGGGATCTCGTCAGGACGGGCAAATGTGCCATTTGTTGGTTTGCTTGTTTGTCTTCATCGGTCTTAGCTTTCTATCGCTATGATAAAACACCACAACCAAAAGCAACTTAGGAAGGAAAGAGTTGTCTCGCTTCCACATCGTAGTTCATCACTGAAGGACGGACATCAGGATAAGAGCTCAAGGAAGGACCCTGAAGCTGAAGCTGAAGCAGCCACATCGGGGTGCTGCCTATTGTCTTTCTGTTCCTGGCTTGCTCAGTTTGCTTTCCTATACTTTTCCAGGGCCACCTGACCAGGCGCGGTACCATTCACAATAGGCTGGGCCCTCCCTCATCAATCACTAATTAAGAATATGCCACCATAGGCTTGCTAATAGGTCAGTCGAGTGGGGACACTTTCTCAATTGAGGTTCATTTTCCCCAAATGACTCTAGCATATGACGATTTGACATAAAAACCAACCAAGAAAATTGGCTCTTTGTCAATTTGACAGGTAAACACAGAGTGTTAAACTATAACTTTTCCTTTGTTGTATACCCCCAATATCTCCCATTAATATCAGTATCACAATATAAGATATTCAACTTTCAAAGGTCCATAGTCCTTAAAAATTCAAGCTATTTAAAAGTTTATTCTCTTAAAATATTCAAAGGCTCTCTAAAACTCCAAAGTTTATTCAGAAGTTCAAAGTCTCTCAACTTCAGGCTACTATAAAATAAAAATTAAGTTATATACTTCCTTATTCCAAAAGGAAAGAACCAGGGCATAAACAGAACCAAAGAAAAGAAAAACTCAGATCCAACATCCAAAAGTTCAGTGTCAGATTTCTGGGAGTGTTGATCTTCTAGGACTTGCCACAGCAAGCATAGCTTGTCTCCTAGACTCAGATCAGCTCTGCTCCACAAGAGCTGCTGGCCTTGAAATTATCCCATGGTACTGACATCTCCAAAATACTCAGGTCTACACTGCAACTGAGCTGCACCTTCACCAACAGCCTCACTTGGGTTCTGTGCAGAGACTCTAATCCTGTCACATGGTTCCAAACTTTCTCTCTATGATCTCCTCAATTCTGGGACGTCTGTTTCAAACTGAGACTGAACATTCATCAGTGACTTTCCCCAGTTGCTCATAGAACCAAGCCCCAACTGCTCTTCATGCCCCCTTCATGCCTTCTAAACTGGTACCACCCAGGCATCTCTCACAAGCACCAAGTCTGACTGCCTGCAGGAGATGCTGCCTGGCTCCCTCTGGATCAAAGCTTCTATGTGCTTCCCAAATGATCCTACTTTAATGAGATGCTGGTCTTTTCTTATTCATTGCTGTTCTCACCATCTCACCGGCGCCAATTGTCCCTGCAAAGCAAGTGTTTGACTTTAATGGTTTTGGTCTTTTGTTAATCACAGCAATTATTCTGCTCCAGAAAACCAGAACCACAGTTTCTCAATTCAGAACATCAACCAGCCTTGATGAGGCACACTCACTCATCTTGAGGGACTCTCAAACTTCCTTCTGAAACTCTGCAAGCTATGCTGTGCTGCACTGTTCTCAGGCCTATCTTCTTAGATCCTGGCCTGGCTAGTTTTATGTCAATTTAACACAAGCTTGGGAAGAGGAAACTACAATTGAGAAAACTCTCCCACCAGCCTGGCTTGTGGTACATTTTATTGATTGATGATTGTTGTGGAAGAGCCTGCTTCTCTGTGGTAGGTACCACCTCTGGACTGGTTGTCCTTGTGCTATAAGAAAGCAGCAAGGTAGTAAACAGCATCCCTCCATGGCCTCTGCATCACTTCCTGCATCTAGGTTTCCTACCTTGAATTCACATCCTGACTTCCATCAGTTACAGTGATGGACTGTAACCTGGAAGTGTAAGGTGAAATAAACTTTCTCTTCTAAAGTTACTTTTGGTCTCAGTGTTTTATTATAATAACAGAAGTTCGATGGCAGAAGTTAGTTCCAGGAGTAGGGTATTGCTTTGGCAGTACTGGCCATGTGTTGGGGGTGGGGAGGGGACGGTGTGGTAGCTTTGGAACTTTGAGCTGGAATAGCCATAGAGTTCTCAGAGCTCATCGGGCTGTTTGTGGGAGCTTGATAAATGATGAATTAAGAATTTGTGATACAGATCAGCTGGAGTTTAAGAACCAGCTGTAATTAGGAAGAGACCAGTATTATTGATGATCATAAATGTGGAAGTGTTTCCTCAAAAGCTGTGGTACACAGGGGCCAAAGACTGTATCCCATGCTGACATTTTCATTTGGTAATGTAAGAGCCAGCCAGGTGGTGCTGGTTTTGAAGACATGAAAGAGATCACAGAGAGCACCCAAGGTTTGGCACTGTGTGGCAGGATTGGAGTCCCTGGAGAGAAGCTGGTGAAGGTTATTGGTAAATTGTAGCCCCAGTTGCAGTAGAAGGCCCAGTATTGAAGAGTATGGAGAGAACTTGAGGCTTGATGCCATAGAGCAAGGTCAAAATCCCTCCACAGAGCCCAGATGCAATAGATATCTTGACATTTTGGAGATGCCAGTACAATGGGGATGGCTTGTGACGAGCCTGTGATGTGTTTTCTTTATTGATAATTGATGTGGGAGGGCCAAGGCCACCGGGAGTAGTGCCATCCTTGGCTGGTTGTCCTGTGTGCTATAAGAAAGCAGGCTGAGCAGGCCAAGAGAAGCAAGTCAATAAGCAGCTTTCCAGCGTAGCCTCTGCATTAGGTCCTGCTTCTAGATTCCTGCCTTGAGTTTGTGTCCAAATGTCCATCAATGATGGACTGTTTCCTAGAAATATAAGATGAAATAAACTCCTTTCTCCTTAAGTTCCTTTTGGTCATGGTGCTTTTTTTCATGGCACTAGACACTCTTACTAAGGCAGTTCCCGCAAGCTCTGAAAATTCAATGGCTTTGATAGCCCAAAGCTCCAAAGTCCTCCTAAAACCCTCTTCCCAAATGGCCATGTCTCTCTGGTGCCAATTCACATTTTAGTTTGCTTTTCATTGCTGTTATAAAATGCCAGGACCAGAAGTAACTTGGCGAAAAAGGATTTATTTTGTTTATACTTTCACATCATAGCCATTCATTGAAGATAAATCAGGCATGAACTGGAGCAGAAACTCAGAGGCAATAACAGAAGCAGTGGCCATGGTAGAGTGCTCCTTACTGCACCGATCATGGTGGACTGCTCCCTACTGCAGTGAGCATGGTAGAGTGCTCCCTACTGCAGTGAGCAGCCCTGGTGGAGTGCTCCTACTTTAGTGAGCAGACATGGTGGAGTGCTCCTTACTGGATTACTCCTCCTGACTTTGGTTTCTTAGACCCTCCCAGGAACATCTGTCTAGGACTGAGCCCTCCCCTGTCAATTATTAATGAAGAATGTGCCGCCTTAGGCCAGTCTGGTGGAAACATTTTCTCATCTGATTTTTCCTTCTTTCCAAATGACTCTAGCCTGTGTCAAGTTGACATAAAACCTATCCAGCACCTTATCTTTATTTCTTTTATACTTTTTAATTAATTTTTTCCATGCAGCATATTTTAGTTGTATTAGTTCCCTCCCGCAACTCCCTGATCTGCCACGGTGCTACAGTCTTTTTCTCTTAAAAGAATAAACCAAGCAAAAATGAAGGACATCCATAAGCACACACACCAAGAACCAACCACACAGGACACACCATGTTGTTTGTTTCTGTCATTTCTGGGCGCGAAGCCTGCCCTGGGGTGGGTTTGATACACCCACTGTCTTTGATTTCCTCCCTCACAGCAGTTATCAATTGCAAATACCTTCTGGATTACGGATAGGACTTTCCGTTCTCTGTGCTAGAATTTGGTTTGGTTTGAACTTGTGTAGGTCCTGTCCATGCTGTCAATTTCTGCGAGTTGATGTGCCCATCGGTCCTATTGTGTCTAGAAAATGCTACTTCCTCAGAGTCACATGATCTCACAATCTTTCTGTCTCCTCTTTCAACATAGATCCTGAGGTCCTGAGGGGAGGCATTTGTCTTTATTTCTTTGACACAGAATTCTACTCTGCCACTTAGGCTGGCTTAGAACTCACTGTGTGGTCCATGCTTGCTTTAATCCCACACTAATCCTTCTGCCTCAGCCTCCCAAGTGCTGAGATTACAGATGTGAGCTATTACACCTCTCTGACGATAATGAATTTTGTGTTTATCTCCTCTATCTTCCCTCCCAGCCACTCTGTGAAGTGAGTATCCTTAGCTCCATCTTACAATGACCTGAAATTCAGGAAGGGTTGAGTTTCCCCCCAAGGATGCTCTGTGGTAGATCTACGACTTTGAAGCAGTCCATCTAGCTGTATTTTAGGAAATGAAGGAAACAAAGTGCAGGGAAGTGGTACCCCCAGATTCTCATAGAAGCTCCTCCGTGAAGCTGTCAGTGTTAAAAGATAACCTGGCATACGCGTCCATGAAAATTTGAAGAAGAGATCCAATCTGGCCCTTGGCTCCTGCTAATAGACAATGGCTAAATATGGAAAACATGCCTTCCCTCTGTCTGCTCCACGGTGCTCAATAGGATCAGAATAGGGAACAGGGGGAAGGAGAGAGAGATAAATATGTCTCAAGCGTTCAAGTGCCCACGGAGGCCAGAGACATTATCTAAACCTCTGGCGTTGCAAGGGGTTGTGGATGCCTGACTTGGGTACTGGAAACTAAATGAAAGTCCATTGGAAAAGCAGGACAAGCTCGTAGGAGCTGGTCCACCTTGCCAGGCTGCTGTTAAAGTTTTAACAATTTAATGTAAGGCCGTAATTTCTCCAAACTAGCATGGAAATTATGCATATGAAATTTCATGTTGGCTCGCTCTTGACTCCAGTCCTGCCTTCCCTGTAAAATTTAGATTTTTCATGTGGAAATAAATTCCTATCTCACACCATCAAATTCATTTCGAAATGGATAGGGTATACAAATGTTAGGAAAACACTGAAACCCTCAGACAATGGTGTTGGCAGCATAAGACTGGGATCTGTACCTGGGGAGGAGGGAAGGGCAGGTCTCAGTGATGGGTGGAACTTGCAGCGGGAGTCTGTGATTCCTATAACTTTGGGCTAGGGATAGATAGACCTTTGCTTCTCTGGCATATATGTGCATGCATGTGTGTATTCATGGTTCCTGTGTGTGCCTGTGTGTGGAGGCCAAAGGTTGACATCAGGTATCTTCCTCCATTACTGTCTTCTGTATAAATTGAGGCAGAGTTTCTCACTAGAACCTAGAACTCCCCACTTAAGCTAAACTAGCAACCAGACTGAACAAAGGGAGAAAGCGACCTGGTGGCCAGCATCCAGCCTTCTGCCTCCTGCTGCCGATACAGTGTGAGCGACCTCATGTTCCCGTTACCATCACCTTTTGTTCAGTCTGGGACCTCAGTCCCTGGAATAATGCTGGCCATGTTTAGTGTTGGTCTTTCCACCTCTGTTAACCTAATCTAGAGAATTTCAACAGCCATGCCCAGTGGTTTATCTTCTAGATGATTCTATTCCTACCAAGTTGGGTCAATATTAACCGTCACAGATAGCTTCCAGCGTATCAGCAAGGATAGTGTGCCATGCTCCAGGGGTTACTAGTTCAATTCTGGGGCCCTAAGATCCAACTAGTCAATTCATAAACAAGAAATGTGGATCTCCGAAATACTAATCTTTATGAGTTGTGATTAGTTGGCCAATATATCTTTGGTTTCCTTGACTATGGAAAAAGAAAAACCATGGGTAATATAATATAAAAGTCAACTGAGTAATGAATGAAGGCGAACTACTGAATGATGCACTGTAATGAATGAATTGTGTGGGGGTAAGATGTGAATTACTGTAGTGAGTGAATTGTGTGAGGTAAAATGCGAACCACAGTAGCTTCACTAAGATATGACTGGTGTCCCATATGAGTCACCCACTTAAAGTGCGCAACTCAGTATGTTGTAGGACACTCAGAGTTAAACAATTATTACTGAAATCCATTGTAAAATATTTTCAGTACTCCTGTTCCCATGACCAGCCATTTCTTATTCCCTTCCTCCTCACAGTACAATCTACTTTCTGTCTCTGTGGATTTACCCGATCTGGACATGTAATATAAGTGAAATCCTACAATATTTCCATCTTTCCTAGATCATAAATTCTTGGCAGTAAGTATAGCAGCGTGAATCTGTCCTGGTGCTAAGGTTCGGCAGCTTAGCAGCTCTGCTTAATGTTCGTAGTGATGATGAAGGGTAATAGGAGACACTTAATTCTTAAACAGACATCCAGCTAGGAAAAGATGTCCTGGATTGGACTGGGCTGATCTGGAATTACTTTCATTTTTATCCAAGCTGACCTGCTTCTCAGTTATGAACTAAAAAGAAAAGTTCTTCTGGTGGGCTTGTTCCAGTCAGCTGGCTTTTCTCCATGGGAATTTCAGATTCCTTGCCCTGGTCTCAAGTAATCAAGTCCAACCAGAAAAGTACATCTTGGTAGGTCTAATACAAGAAAGAAAAAGAGACATAACCCTGCCTTGTCCACTACAGAATATAAAAACTCAGACAAGTACTGTTTCAGCTCTGGCGTCTGTTCCTCACTAGAGTTTGTCTCTGTGTGCAACACAAGGATGGGATGATTTTCAAAAGAGGAAGTGTGAATGGACAATAATTGTTTGGGGTGGGGAACTTCAACATCCTTGGCAATTGGAGAAAAGCAAATGAAAAACAATTGGGATTTCACCTCACCCCAGTCATAATAACTGTCATCAAATAAAAAATTGACACATGCTGACAAACATGCAGAGATAACCAGTAAAGAATCCACTACAAAAATCAGTGTGGAGGGTCCTCCAATAAAAACTAAAACACAACACTGTGTAACCCGTCCATGGTCCTCCCAGGGGCACAGCTGGGTGAGCATCCATGGTCCTCCCAGGGGCACAGCTGGGTGAGCTTCCATGGTCCTCCCAGGGGTACATCTGAAGGAATCTTAAGGCAGGGTCCCATAGTTTTTTTTTTTCATATGCATGTTTACCACTACAGCATTCACAATGTCTTGGACATAAAACCAGCCTAGGTGTTCATAGTTAGGTGATTTGATAAGTAAAATGTGATCTATAGACACAATTGAGTTTTATTCATGCAGAAAGAAAAATAAAATCATGCTATTTGATGGAAAAATGGATTGAACTGAAGATCATAATATTAAAGAGAGTAAGTCAGACACAAAAATCAAATATTTATTTTCTCTCTTATGTGTAACACACATGGCATACTTGAATATATACATATATATGACATGACAGTAGAAAGGAAAGGAAGACAGGTTTTCTCTCATATATGTGGTCTAGATATAAACGTATCTAGGTTGTCTGTCTGTCTGTCTGTCTGACTGACTGACTGACTCGAAAGTAGAAAGGACTATTTAGAGGGAGGGAGCAGGCTACCAAGTGGGATTGTTGATAAACAACGTACAGTGATACATGTGTATGAAAATTTTACAGTGAAACTGGTTGTTTTAGACTCAGACTAAAGAAATTTAAAACAAGAGAGAAAGAAAGAAAACAACATTAACAAGCTAAATCATAACAACAAACAGAAGCCACATTCAGGGTCTGTCTGATTCAGAGTCCAGCATCTTGGCCATTACCCAGTAATGTCCCCATGTGTAAGGAAGTGCTACCCCTACCTCCAAAAAATTTAAAGTGAGGATAATAATTATCTTAATTTTGTATAATAGCTTTTTTGTTATTCTATGGAGGCTAATTTGCAATTTCCTTTAGAATCAAGTAGAGTTAAAGGCTTGATGGATTCTTTGACTGGCTAAAGTTGTTCAATATTGAATCATTTATTTCTTAAAAAAAATGCTTACCTGTGGGGAGAGCAGCAATTACCCCTCCAGAGAAGATGTGCCAGGGAATGAGTAGCAAACTGTTGACTTAAGAGTGGGTAAAACATAAAGAACGCACTAAATCTCTAATTATTGGTGTTCAGCTAAAGGCGCACCTGCCTGCTCCAACGGCTGTGGTTGTCAGGAGAGAGAAATGAGGTTGCTTCTTCATGACCAGTGGGTCAGACTTACTCTGATCCTCAGGGCGGTTCCCAATGCACACTGGAACTAAATGAGAGATAGTAAGCAAAGAAATGGTTTGATTTAGTTTAACGTATGCATACAAATCCGTCTGTCTTCTTCGGAGATGGCAGACCGTCTAAATCGGTGGGATTACTGTTTTACAAAACAGAGAAACTTTTACCCTTGATTATACACTTTTTAAAGGATGGACTGTTGCTCTGGGAAATGCGTCTGTTGCCACAGAGAGACATAAATGACCGGCCCTTTCTTCCTTAGTTAGCCTCAAGGGAGCTTACCTGGGCTTGATTGAGCAAGGAAAGCATCTCGCTTTCTTCGACAGCTCAGAAATCCCTGGGGTTGAGTTGAGTTTTAGGTGAAGGGTTCACATTAATGCCAAACTGGTTTGCGCCATCCCATCACTGTCCGTACATGACAAGACCAGCATTTGTAGCCTGCTCACACTGACAGCCAAGGGATGAACACTCACAGGAGACCCAAGGAAGAAACACCTGGCTGGCGCTCCCTGCGAGCACAGGACTTGTTATTAAACAGCTCCGTGACCTAGTTCCAGGAGCAGGCACTTCAAAAGGAGCCCAAGTTCCAAGTTCACATCTTTGTCCTTGTCCCCTGGCTGCCTCACACCAATTCCAGGAGCCTGCGATCCTAGGTTTTCTCCATCCCAGTAGAAAGACAAAGCCAGGCATGGAGTCCAGTGGTGCTTTTGCTCCAAGGCTGAACAATTATTACAAAGGGGTGCAATGGTTCCCAGTCTTCTCTGAATTAAAGTGTAGGGAAGAGAGGTCTTACTTCTTAACTTGCTTAATAAAGAAACATCCCCTCCCAGAGAAAATACATAGGAGGCTTGGGGAGCAGGACTCGTTTAAGCTGGCTAGTATTCGGCAGTAGGAAAACTATGGGACTGCACATTGCCTCCTTTTTTTATTACTTGAAGCAGGCTGGGCTGGTGTTTGTATGATAGCTTAAAGCAGTGAAGATGGACACCGTGAAAGATCCGTGCTGCGTCTGCCACAACCTGGGTTGTTTCTACAATTGGGTGCCATAAGAGCTAGGTTCTTGTAGCTTGGGACTTCCAAGCCTCCCCGTAAATTATTATTTTATTATTTTTTAATTTTTTTTAATTTTCTTTATTCTTTGTTTATATTCCAAATGATTTCCCCTTTCCTGGTTCCCCCCTCCCCTTAAGTCCCATAAGCCCTCTTCCCTCTGCCCATTCCCCAATCACTCCCCTCTGATTTCTCTGTCAAGAAGGCAGACTCCAGAGAGCCAAATAACCCTATTAAAAATGGGGTACAGAGCTAAACAAAGAATTGTCACCTGAAGAATTTCAAATGGCTGAGAAGCATCTTAAGAAATGTTCAGCATCATTAATCATTAGGGAAATGCAAATCAAAACAACCCTGAAATTTCACCTCACATCAGTCAGAATGGCTAAGATTAAAAACTCAGAATACAACAGGTGTTGGCAAGGATGTGGAGAAAGAGGAACACTCCTCCACTGCTGGTGGGGTTGCAAGCTGGTACAACCACTCTGGAAATCAGTCTGGCTGTTCCTCAGAAAACTAAGCATGACACTTCTGGAGGATCCTGTTATACCTCTCCTGGGCTTATACCCAGAGGATTCCCGGCATGCAATAAGGACACATGCTCCACTATGTTCATAGCAGTCTTATTTATAATAGCCAGAAGCTAGAAAGAACCCAGATGTCCCTCAATGGAGGAATGGATACAGAAAATGTGATATATTTACACAATGGAATACTACTCAGCAAATAAAAACAATGAATTCATGAAATTTTTAGGCAAGTGGTTGGAACTGGAAAATATCATCCTGAGGTAACCCAATCACAAAAGAATACACATGGAATGCAGTCACTGGATAAGTGGCTATTAGCCCAGAAGGTCTGAATACTCAAGACACAATTAACATATCAAATGATTCCCAAGAAGAAGGAAGGAGAGGGCCCTGGTCCTGGAAAGGCTTGATGCAGCATTGTAGGGGATTTCCTGTCAATTATTAAATGAATGCTGTCAGTCCAAAATAGTTGAATGACAGGGATCACCGACATTCTGCTTCCAACTGCAGATACCACTGCTATGGAGAAGAGCGCCTCATGTCCCATCCCTCAGAACAGAAGCCCATCACTACCAGCACCAATCCTCTGTCACTATCGTCCTGCTCATTATTCTAATTGCTGTCCTGAGATGTTTTCCAGCAGATCATCCACATTTGTGTCTGAATTGAATTCCACACTAACTGCAATAACCCTTTGAAGCAAGGGTCTACCATTCCCATTTTATAGACAAGAACACTAGAGCAGCTAGCAGAAGTCACTTGCTCTGAGCCTTCAAATAGCAAAGTAGGGGTTGTAATACAGATTTGCATGATCTGTACACTCACTGTCCTTTGTACAACACTCCTAAGATGTAAGAGGGAGCATGCCGTCTGCCCACATGGAAGGATCTATGAGGGAAACAAAACGCCTGTTTACCGGGAGAACACCATCCCTAACCAGCCTCACCCTGAGCCAAGCTTCCCATTTTAATGATGTCACTTCTTGCACCGAGGCTGTTGGTTACTACCCTGCTTGACTAGAACTCATCTGGAGTAAATAGGCCGTGACCACCTTTGATTAGGTTCTCACTCATTCTGTGTCAGAGGAGGAACTAATATTTTCCCTGTAGCAGGATCTAAGTTTTCCATGATAGGCTGAGTCACATTTAAAACAGTGTTAAAAAAGGCATTACTGAAATATTTACAGGAACCCAATAACTTGAAATCAGTCTCCAGAAACTTAAAGACTGTACTGATGTTGTGTCTTTATTGGTTTATTATTGTAAATATAGGAACTAGATTATGCCTGCCGTGAGCGTGATGACACTTCACCATTATTACAAGTCCACATTATGACCCATGAATTGGGCTTTACTGATGATTTATAATAGTCAAATGTCTTCTAGAATAGACTGTAATAGCATGCTAGATGCACATATGGTATGAAGCCTCCTTGGTCTTTTAAGTACTGGAAGGAGTTGTGGTCTGCAGCAGATAACAAAATAAGCAAAAATAACGACATCTCTTACAACTGAGTAAAATAAGAAGGCCGACTGGGATGCGGGGGACAAGGCATGATGGGAAAAGATGGAAACAACCTTTTCCCATCATCCTCTGGTCCATGCTGAGCCCTTAAAACATGTGGCAATGGATTCCACAGCACCTTATCCTACAAGCCCATGGAATTTCTTAAGAAATGATGTTTGTTTGTTTGTTTGTTTGTTTTTTGAGACATGGTTTCTCAAGCCCTGACTATTCTGGAACTCACTCTGTAGACCAGGCTGGCCCTGAATTCAGAGATCTCCCTGCCTCTGCCTCCCAAGTCCTGGATTAATGATGTGTTACACATGCCCAGCAGTATTTCTTTAAAAAAATTACTTAGCCCACATTTTCCTCTATTTAGTGACCCATATCTCTAATCGCCTTTCTAGAAAAATCCTCAGAACCTCTGAAGCTTGGTGAGACCACCAGGGAACCTCTGAGTATCTAGATTGAGTGAACTGTTCTGGCTTTGACCTACATACAGGTCACACTTTTTGAGATTACACAATTATTAACTACATTAATTATATAATTACCACATTTCTCCCTTCCCTTTCCTCCCTCTAAACTCTCCCATATATCCTTCCCCAATCTCCTTCAAATTTGGGCCTCTTAAATGTTTTCACCAAATTTATCTAGTGCATATGTGTGTGAAAGGGGGCACATGTGCACACAGCCTTGAGTGTGGAGGTCAGAGGACAATGTGCAGAAGTTGGTTAGTTCTTTCCCCGACAGAACATCTCACCTCCCCACCATGAGCCACACATGATAGTCTGTTGTGCTCCTAGAGGGTCACTGTCTACAGTTGACTCCCAGAGTACCTCATCTGCCGATCCCTCTGTCTCCTCAGCAGCAGCCCAATGCCCTTGATCTCTAAGTGCTGAAGATCTTCTAGGCTCCATCTTTGGGACGATCTTGTTCTCTAGGCTGTCTTGTCCACTCCTTCTTATTTGAAGACACCCTGCTTGCCAACAACCCCATAACAGCTCTCCAGGTCTGAGCCTGAGGGCCAGCCTGGCTTTCTTACTGCCCCACTCTAGAGATTCACCTAACCTGTCCAAACCACAATTCATGGTTATCCAAGCCTAGAATCTGCTTCACTCCATCTTCCTTATCTCAGTTAGCTCAAGTCTTTGTTGTCCCCATTCCTCCTATCGTTCATAGGAGGTCCTGTTAGCTCTAATTTCAAATATTTTGAAAATTTTAAAAATAACATTTTATTTATTCCTTGAAGATTCCACACATATTTTGATCATCTCCATCCCCTACTCCCTCCAGCCCTCCCAAGGGTCCTCAAACATGCCTTCCTCCCAACTTCTTGTCCTTAAAAAAATCCCCCACAAGTCCAACTAACGCTCTCTATGTGCACCGGAGTGTGGATCCATTCACTGTAGCATAGGCAACCTCTTTGCAGCCACTCCCGTAAAGAAAAGTGAGTGCCCCTCAGCGGCCATCAACTGCCACTAGCTCTACGAGTAGGGCCTCAGGATTCCCTCCCCCCATGCCTGATGAGAGTTTGAGTGGCTTCATTTTGTGCAAGTCTTGTGTAGCCAACCAGAAATGTTATGAGTTCATGGGCACTGTGGCCATGTCATGTCCAAAAGAGAGCACTTCACGGCTATCTTCTCCATCCTCTGGCTCTTCCATTCTTCCCATGCCCAAGATGTTCCCAGAGCCTTAAGTTGGGGAATAAATATGCTATGCAGGTGTTTGGGGAGAAAGGATTCAATCTAGACATGGCCCCTGGATGCTACGATACTTACCTGCTGGACAGGAGATGCCTGCTGATGTAATAGTGGCAAGATGGTTATGGAGGTGACTGTTTGCTTTCTGACTGAATCGTAAGCTTCTTCCACAGGAGGTAGTTCATACCTGATGCAATAAACCTGGTCAAATCCTGTATTGGGAGAAGTGGGACGCATAATATTGTTGTTTGTTAAATGGTCATGTTGTCTTATGGCTTTCTAAACATTTATGTTTGTATTCATGCATTTGTGGTCCTTTCAATCTTGGCCAAAGAGGCTTCTTTTAGTATTGGGTAATGGTTAATGCAGAGATTAATAAATAGTCAAAGAACTGAGAATAAGAGACTGGGAGTGCTTAGCCATAAATAGGTCATCAATTCTTACATACTTAATAATGCTTCGTCTCTAAGCTCCTGCCCTAGTTCAAGGCACCATGTTCTTTAGTCTGACTGACTGACTGACTGACTAACTGACTGGCTGGCTGACTGACTGAGGCTGACTGACTGGCTGACTAAATGACTGGCTGACTGTCTGTCTCACTGACTGGCTGACTGGCTGACTGACTGAGGCTGACTGGCTGACTGACTGACTGACTGACTGACTGACTGGTTGGCTGGCTGGCTGGCTGGCTGGCTGGCTGGCTGGCTGACTGACTGACTGACTGACTGACTGACTGACTGGCTGGCTGGTTGACTGGCTGACTGGATGATTGGATGATTGGCTGACTGGCTGGCTGACTGACTGATTGACTGGCTGAAGGAAGTTGACTCCTCACTAACCTCTTTCCTTCACTCTTACATCCTACAGTCTCTTCTTTATGTAGCAGCAACAGTGGTGCCACTGAAGGTGGAGCCTAGGTATGTTATTCCTTTAGTTGAAAATACTCAGTGGCTTCCCAGTGAAAGTCCCAGTCCTTACAGGGCCCACAAAGCCCTGTGTGATCTTGACCCCATCACTTCCAAGACTTTTTTCTTTTACTTGTTCACCACTTCTGGTCATCTTCCAAATACATCAAATCCACTTCTACCTGAAGTGCTTAACTATCCAGGTGACTTACTCTCTAACTTTATTCAGGTCTCTGCTTGGATGTTGCTATTGGGCCTTTCTTAACCCAAACTCTACCTTTCACTCTGTTCTCTCATTGGATTTATTTTTGTCATTGCATGAATCACCATATAACATCATACACATTTATGTATTTTTGTATTCTGTCTACCCAGCTTCATAGTCTCTCTAGAAGCTGTGACTTTGGATTGTTTTGTCTATCAACTAGAATTGTGCGTATTGTGAAGTAGGTGTTTCCTTAATACTTACTGGATAAATGCTTCATTTCCTGAAAGAGGTTGTATTTGCTGTCATGTTGACTAGATTTAGAATCACCAAAGAAACACACTTCTGTCTATGAAGGAAAACTGACTGTGAATAACGTGGGTGACGCCATTCCATGGGGGTCATGAATTCAGAAAGAGAGAGAAAGAGAGAGAGAGAGAGAGAGAGAGAGAGAGAGAGAGAGAGAGAGAGAGAAAGAGAGAGAGATCAATGTGAGCAAGAACATTCATGTCCCTCGGCCCCTGGGTGCTGAGGCAAGGTGACCAACTGCTTCAGATTCCCTCCCACTGTACGACTTCTCTTCCATGATAGACTGTGCCCTCAGACTGAACCAAAATCATCCCTTCCCTGTGATATTTTATCACAGAAATGAGAAAAGTAGCCAATAGAGAGATGATTCTTAAAGAAGAGATAAGAACTAACCAGCCATGTGAAGATGGGAGATTATTTTCTTTCTGTTTTTATTTACTTTTTGAAAGCATAATACAATATTTTTTAATCCTACTTTTTCCTCTTGCCTAACTCCTCCCAGATCCTTTCCCCTCCCTAACTACCCAACTTCATGTTATTTCTCTCTCTTAAAGAGAGATGGAGTGGGAGAAGAGAAAAAGGGAAATGCCACTAAAAATCATGGAGTCCATTTTGTGTTGACTATCTACTCACTCCTGGGCATGGGGCCTTCACGGGAGTGTGGTTGATAGACTCGTTGTCAGCCCACTGAAGAAAACTGATTGCCCCTCTCCTGGAAGCAATCATTTGCAAGGAGATTTTTGGCTTTGGGTAGGACTTCCTCCCCACTTTCTTTTCCATACTGAGATTTTTGACTGGCTTGAGTCTATGCAGGTCTTATACTTATGCATGCTGTGACAGTCTCTGAGAGTTCCTATGTGCACCTTCCCTGTCGTTTCTGGGAAATATTGCTTCCTTAAACTTGTATACCACCTCTCGTGTTCACAAGACGTCTGCTCCCTCTTCTGCCTAGATCCCTGAGTCTTGAGAGGAAGCAGATGATAAATTCACGTCATTCAGTACTGAACTCAAAAGTCTCTCGCTCTCATGTGTGGTTTAGTTGTAAGTCGCTGTGTTAACTACCATCTACTTTGAGAAGATGGTTTTCTGTTGAGGGCTAAGTGATGCACAGATCAGTGGGTACAGAAGTGCATCATTAGGAGTTGTTTTACTGATATGCTTGTCTAGAAGAATAATAGTGGTAAGTTTTCCCATGGGCCCATGACTTATCTAGTCTCAGACTCTTGATCTCATTAACAGTATCAGGTATGGGTTCCATTTCATGGAGTGAGCCTTCAATACAGTTTTTAAAAAGTGGTTGGATAAGCCCCTAACACTCCTGCTTCTATTTTATCAGTGGGCATGCCTTGTAGGTAGATAGTTATTACAAGATTGGGAGTTAGGTAAGATTGATTCTGACCAGAGCAAACAATAACTCAAAGCCATAGAAGCCTAAGAGAATATGACAGATTTGGAAATGTTCGAGGAGCTCTGACGGTTCTGGAGGGTCCTCTCTAGTAATTCCCATGCCCATTTGCATATGTTTTCACTCATTTTAGGGCAGCGGTTGAAGACCCCTGGGTCATGACCCCTTTGGGGTCACATATCAGATATTTAGATTCATAACAGCAGCAAAATTAGTTACGGCGTAGCGATGAAATGATTTTATGGTTGCGGATCACCACAATAAGAAAAGCTGCATTTAAAAGTCGTAGCATTGGGAAGATTGCGAGCCACTGTTGTAGGGAGGAAAGCCTTGGAGGCTAAAATGTCTAATGCCAGGTCCTTCCCTTTCGCTCAAGAGCTCCCACCTGAAGAGGAAAAACTCCCAAGTGAGGGAGGAGTAGAGACAAGGGAGAGAGGGTGGATGGAGGATGAAGGAGTGGCTCTCAGATTAATCCTGTGGGGTTTATCACACCGGAAAGGCAGGGCCAGGAAAGCCATGTTTGGCAGCTAGCTAACGGGCTTCTCTACCTTGGTGACTCAGAAGCCTGCAGCCCAGTATCCTAGCAGAGTCCCCAAGGCCTGTTGAGGGAGCTTGTAAAAACCTCGCCGAAGCACATTGCAAAACAAGTCTCCATCAGCCAGCTGCTTTAAAACCGGGCTCAGAACTAATCCAAAAAGAAGAACGTCTTGATCCAAGGTCATAATGTGTGTGAGTAAGTCACCAGCATCTGCCAGGAGGCCCTGCCTCTATGTAAACTGGAAAACCACCACAATTCCGTTGGGTGCAGCCCATTAGTAAAGGGCCACTGGCTCCCAAAGACCCAGGGATTTAGACACACAACCTCTACCGTGAAACTGCTTCGTGCTTTTCTTCATTTTATTCACTGAAGCATCTCACGATGCATTCCCAGGGTGGAATATTTACTCCACTGGGTGTAGGAGGCTCAAAGAAGCCAAGTCTTTGTGGCCTCCACCCAGCAAGTCAATTCCTGAGACCAGAAGTGAGAGCCAGATCTCTAAGCCCTATTATGGCCATTGGATGGGCACCTTCGGCGTGACTGGGAAGAGCAGGGACCATGTGGCAAGTTCATATGGAAACGGTAGCGGGCAAAGATGAGCAGGCACAGGGGTGGAGCGCTTGCAATCTCTCAACACAACAGAAAAAGAAAAACAACTCCAAGTGTTTGTTCTCCATGAGGTGTGTTGGTGCTACCGTTTTTCCTCTCTCTTTTTGAATGTGAAGGGGAGTAGAATTTGAGATTAGTTAGGAGTGATCAGGGTAGATTGGATACATAGAAGAAATTGCAACGTGTAAGTAATTTCTAGGAAGCATTGGATTTCCTTCCCCCTTTTTCAGATGAGGAAGCAGAGATCTGGAAAGACAAAACTGAGTTCCTAGGTCAACGGTTGGTTCATGACCAAAGCAAGATGGAGCACTCGTATCTTAAGAACCAACCCTCGTCTGCCTGCTTTAACACAATCTTGAGTTATCTCCCACCCCACTCACCTTTAAACACAAAGTCACCCCTCCTCTCAGGTTTTCTGCCCTCAGCCCTGATACAGCCTCCAAATGCCATGCAGAAAGGGTGAGAATGGTCCCAAGCAGGCCTGTCACCAAAGACTTAAAATTGAAACCATTTGCTTACTTGATCTTAGAACCAAAGCTAACAGGGCAGTAAAAGAGAAAGAGAGAAAGAAAGAAAGAAAGAAAGAAAGAAAGAAAGAAAGAAAGAAAGAAAGAAAGAAAGAAAGAAAGAGAGAGAGAGAGAGAGAGAGAGAGAGAAAGAAAGAAAGAAAGAAAGAAAAAAAGAAAGAAAGAAAGAGAGAGAAAAAGAAAGAAAGAGAAAAAGAAAGAAAGAGAAAAAGAAAGAAAGAAAGAAAGAAAGAAAGAGAAAAAGAAAAAGAAAAAGAAAAAGAAAAAGAAAAAGAAAAAGAAAAAGAAAAAGAAAAAGAAAAAGAAAAAGAAAAAGAAATGCTGGAAAAACCAAGAGATTCTTCCAGAGGTGTTTGCTGGGAGCAAGGAATCTGACTGAGCTGTCACAGCCCGGCCTACTTGGGGCAAGCGTCTGAGGTGAACATGTTGGGAATTGTGCTCTCAGGCTTTGGCCTTCTATCCTACTGAGTGATGGTCATGGCTCTCGGCAGAGGCGCTGCTGCCAATGGGAGGCTTTCCCAGCCCTCACCCACCAGGTGTTCTTCCCATCAGCCACATCGGCCGGGCAGGGAGTGGCTCAGCCCGGGCACTGGGATGGGCAAGGAGGTGCAGCTCTCTTCCCTGCGGTCCAGGTGTCAACAGACAGGATATGGATCTGCCCCTCCCTTAACGAAGAAATAGAACTTTTACAGTCTGTGTGATCCCACAAGGGATAAGCCAGACTACTAGTTATGTCAGGTAGTCCAGCCAGGGTCAGGCTTATGTGGTCCTGATATAATTCCTGTGAGAGGTGACATTTCCCAGATTCTGGCTTACTGCCACCAGACAGCAGCAGCGAGTCTGGTCCCCCCTGCCCACTGGTGTTTCTGAGGAAGCTCTGTGTTTCTGAGGTCTTCTTTGGCAAATGTCCCACCTCTAGGTCCCAGAAGATTTAAGCTTGTGGCTCTGTGCAGGTGCGACCATGTGCATTTGGTTCATTCAGCCCCAGGACACAGCGAAAGTGCCCCTGAGATGGCCTTTTGAAGGAGTTTGCTTCAAATGAAAATTGCATCTGCCCATGCCCTTTCTCATCTCCTCCTGGGTTCCTCCTGGCCTCAGTCTAATGTAGAGAGGTAAGGCCTTGGTCAGCTTGCTCTTTCTCATATCTTCCTTTAGTATCAGGCCTCTGGTAAGATGGGTCCTGACGAGTGGAAAGGATGGACCAGGAGACCAGTTAGTTGCAGCCATGTCTTCTACAGCTGTCCATGACAGAGTGTACAGGACCAGCCCAAGAAGAGTGACAGGCAGGAAGCAAAAAATGCTAAGCTTCGAGATGAGATGCTATTTAGATGTCACCAAACCTTTCTCCATCTGTAAAGTGAGGGGGTTAAAATACCCTTTTGGCTTGCCCAGATGTTAAAAAGTTAGCATAAACAAAAACTGTCACAGGCTCATGGGGTACTGTCCAGAAAGAAAGTGGTCGCTTTGCTCTGATGAGCAATCAAGGTGTTCAGACAACTGGACTGGCTCAGTCACTCCTGCGGACTGGATGCTATCTGCCGAAGTGGGCTCACTATCCAACAGAAAGCATTGAAAAAATGATAGAGTCCTGGCGGAGGCCAGCCTGTGCTGGCCCCAGTTTCAGATGGTGGTCACCTGATCCAGGAAGAAGGAGCTCTAACTGGGACAACACAGATTCTCAGTTCAGGCATGTATCTGGTTGATAAACCCTGGGTTAAGATCCTTCTGGGCCCTTTAGCCTGTGTCGTCGTCGGAACACACGCTTAGAAAGTCTTGGAGCTGACAATCTACCGGTCTGACTGCACCTTCCCCAAGATCTTCCTGTATCTGGATCAGGAGGGCTGAAGTCTTTGATTTACACAAAAGCTGCTTCTCTATGCAAGGTCACCAAGGGGTCAGTCCTCACCACCTAAGCTGGAGAAATTCACCTCTGATTTCTGTCTCCAGGTGTTTTATCTACCACACAATGAATTGGCACTTTTCTCTGAGCAATGACTCCCCGGGCCTTTAGAGCTTGCATTAAGCTCCCTGACTTAATGACTCTCCCTTCTAATGGAAGCAAAAGCCGTTTAAGTGGCCACAGCTGCCAGGAACTTCAGCTAAAAGAGCGAAACTTTCTGAGCTGGTCCGGCAGTAGCTGTACTAATCTTTGGCCCCGCCACCCTCCCCCGCGTGAGTCCCGGGCTTGTTTTGACAGCACCGGAGCTGGGTCCCATGAGAATAAAGCAGCAAATACCTTTCCCCTTCCACGCTTGCGCGGCTCCAGCCCATCGCTTGCCGCAGGGGGGCAAGGAAGAAACAATCAAGCATTGTCTTGTTCTGAACTGGTGTGTCAGAGCCTCTTGGAATAAATATTATTTGCCTGGGAGGGGAATTGGCTGCAAAGACAGTGAAGTAAGCGAGGGCTGGGCGGAGGGGAGGGAGGGCTGCCGTGTTTGGGTTTGGTTTTATTATTAGTTTACTCTTTTTCTCCCGCAGTTCTCCTGATTGTTTTCTTTCCTGACAGGCCATTAAGCACAAAGTCTGTGCTGCGCAGGGTCTCTGCCAAGGAGAAACACAAAGAGATTTTCTGAAGTATGTGTCCTTGGGTTCCTGAAGGCCCTTGGTCACTCCCTGGCCAACCCAGGCTCTGAGAAGAAGGAAAGCAATCTAGTGAGTTACCCAAGACAGAAGGAAAGAGATATTCTGGAATCTTCCACTTGCCACACAGCCCTGCCGCAGGCACACAAGTACTTCACCTGATGCGGTCCACAGTTCTGTCCTTTTATCCTCCCATGAATTTTGGAAGGACAGTAGTTACAACAGCTTCTGGTGTAGACTGGGGAGCCAGAGTCACAGGTACAGCAGGCAGCCAGACTTCATCCCTACTGCTCTGCAATAGAGGCTGCGTTCCCCCCCACCCCCCCGCCAGCCCTTTTTCCAAATCTCTCTAGATTCTAGAGTCTAGAATGAAGAATTATGGATAAAGAGCCAATAGGCAGACGCTTGGTGTTTTGCTCCACCAAGGCCAAGCCCTTGACATCTTGGCACAGTTAACACATTAGAAGCACAGGGGTCTGATCCTTCACACAGCCACAGCATGGGCAGTCAATGCCACAGCTCTGCTGTATACAACCAAAAGTCCTCTTCCCAATATGACTCAAGCAAAGTCCCCTCATTCATCTGGGAGGAGGGTGATCAGGGGAAAAACAGGCTTTCTAATTATCAGCTGTAATAGCCATTAATTATAGAGAGTTTATCACCTGCCAGACATTGTGCTAAGTATGTTCCATAGATCCCTTTACCAAAAAATTTGGTAAGCCCCTGAGAATCGCAATGCTACTAGTCCATTCCATGGATAGAAAGCTAAAATCTGGACAGCTAAAGTACGTGTGAAGATCACACAGGTCCTATTGGGAAGCCTTCTGATGCATTGTCTGCCTATGGACTGTGCCTATCCCAAGCCTGACCTCCTTAGAAGCCTTCCTAGAAGTGGGAATGGATTTGGAAGACACTAGTCCTCCAGCATAGTCCTGGCCATGTCATTGCTAATAAAGGGAGGGATCCAGTCTGTGACTGTGACAGCCTTGGGAAAATGTCACCAGGACTCTGGCTTTGTGGATGTATCGCTTGGGTCAGCCTTCAGTGTGCTAGGGATATCATGTTCCCAGAGGACAGAGACCCTGTCTGTGTACTTAGCTTAATTATTTCTGTATACAAAATAATTCCATGCCATGCGCAATGCCATGCGCAATTAGGGATTTAATACACGCTTTTCGGAGGAAGATAAAGATCTCATCGTCTAAGCCAGCAAAATAAACATTGCCTCCCTTCTCCCAAAGAGGAACAAAGGGCCACAGGAGGCCACGACACCCCGGGCAGCTGGCACCATTGTGCAGACAGCATGTGTAGGTGAGTCCTTCACACCTGGCTTTGGATCCTGGCTTGGCTATATCCTAGTTGGCCCCTGGGGAGAGTCCACTGACTTCTGCAAGCTCAGGTTCCTCTGAATATGGGACAAGGTCACACAGCATCTACCTCATATAGGTTATTATAAGAATTAGATGAGAAAATTCAGGGAAGTATCTCATAGAGGGCAAGTATTTCACCACAGTTTCCTTAGTACCCGGGTATCTGCCTTCTTCCTTAGCCAGCAGAGCATCTTCAATACATCGTAGGACACAGTGGTTTGTTGTCGCTAGAGCTTGATGTGAGGACCTCCGCATGTGTCTTTGTCTTCCTTCTCTGCACTGGGGACATTCCCACCAATGTATGCTTCTGACAGCCCATCATGTTGACTGACAATGCTGCTGCTGCCCTTGCTTCCAGACTTGGGTCCCCAGCGACTTGGTCTGAAAGCAGTCGCAGCTTTTAAGATGTAGGGATAACACAAGTGGGGTATAACAGTGCCAGAGAAAATGATGTGCGTGTCTCATAGAGTTGCTTCTTTATTATGTGGTGGACATCAAGAGATCTCTCTGTCAGCCCCTTCTATTTCAGAAAGGTCCTTGAGATTCAGGCTGGAGGGAAAGAGGTCAAGAGGCTAGAGTCTCTCCTCATCCCCTGAAACATTTATCTTCTGAGTTCCTACATACAACAAATCCTGTGCCCAGACAAGCAACGGTTCCCCAGCCCAAGAACAATAAAAGGGAGAGAAAAGGCAGGGAGCGTTGCCATGAGTGTTTCTTATCTATACTGGCTTAATGGTTCCCCATGATAGCCATCATGTAGGACAGCTGTTGCCTAGTCCACAGATGAAATATTGTCTTGGAGGAGGTAATTTCAGTGGCTGACTAGCAAGCAGCAGAGGAAATATGTCTCCCTGCCTTTGAGTCCAGGAACTAACCTCTATTCCTAATCCTTCCCAGGAGCCAGTAGGGCTTCCTGCGGACAGTCTGAGGAAGGTTTCTCCAAAACACCCAGTTAAGGGTACACCGATGGACTCCCACGCAGGAGGCGAGAGCAAGGGTCTAGGGGTCGGGAAGCCTGCATTCAAATCCAGATGTTGACATCTGCAATACTGTATCATCTGAAATCAGTGCTCTCATCACCTCAGTTTCCAGTTCTGTAAAATGGAAAAGAATAAAGCCAATTAACATGCACATGTCTTTCCTGCACGGTGCGTGTGGGTACTGAGAGACAGCCGCTGCAAAGAGCCTTGCACGGCCCTCTCTGTGTTTTGTGGGAGACAAGCGAGAAGAAGGCACGTGTGAAAATGAAAACGCGCTACAGGTTGCAAAGACCAGGGTGGGCGTTCACACGCTGAGAAGGTGATTTCAAAAACACGTGGCTTGGTTGGTTTTTCTTTTTTTCTTTTTCCATTTCTTTTAAAAATATATTCTATTTTTTTTTTAGAATTTCATTCATAGATGATGTAGTTTTGTTGTATCTGCCTCTTTCTCTGCCCCTGCCCAACTCTTCTTGAATCCCCATTCTGTTCCCTCTCAGCTCTAGGTCATTGTATCCAATGTGTGTACATGGGTGTAGGGCCAGGTATCTAAGCATGGTAACCTGTCTGGTGTCACATCCCTGAAGAAAACTGCTTCTCAAAGCTTCAGAAGAGAGCATAGAAATACTACCGTTTGTCATCTGTTTTATTTCATTTTATTCCCAGCCCTTTATGTACAGAGTTGGTTGCGTTCACTTGTGTGTCCTCAATTACCACATACCACAGCCACTGTCTCATCTAAGTAGCTTCTGAGTATCTCAGAACACCAAAGACAATTAAGCTCTGTCTCCCCTTTGAGACTAATCCAGGTACAAGCCTTCTCGAAGGCCTGGGAGAAGCAGGCACTGCCAAGCCCAATGAGGTGCTGTGCTACGCTAGACACAGCAGGTAGAAGCAAAGATCTTAGCAGTGTACTATAGCGAAGAGAGGATGCAGATGTTAATACAGAGTAGAGGGAGAGGGAGGGTCGTTAGCACAGGGAGGCAGGAAGAGGTTTACTAGTAGAGCTGTGTAGGGAATGCACTGGGAGAAGGGAGAGAGGCAGAAACTCTGAGATCATCTAGGAGACCCCAAGTCACTAGGGCTATTTAACAGAGTCACACAAAACTGGACTGGCTGTGATAGAGAGAGGCTTCCTGCCTCCCAGCCTGCTCTCTGCTTTGTAAGAGGCAGGGAAAGAACTCCAAGCAGTGACATTTGAAGGCTGTTGGCCTTATCTTACCCTGCCTCTGACATTCCCACCTTTATGGAAACTCTGGTGATTCCCTCAAACTCATTCTCCTCAGCAGTAAAGTGGGGGTGGGGTGGGGATAATTCCTGGCCAGCAGACTAGATTAGAGGGGATCCTCTGTGCAGGCTCCAGGGACATCGGGGAGCAGTCACAGACAACCACTGACAGACAGATGAGGGGTGATGTTCCTTTCCAATCACCCCAGGTTTTAGTGTAGAATTACCCAGAGGAGAACCTTCTGTCTCCTAGGAGTCAGTATCCATCTCTTCCAAAAGTGTTGAAGGTCGCTTTATCTGCCACTCTACCAGCTAAGTTTTGAACAGAGGATAAAGTAGAGTGCCCAGTGTTAGCCTCCTGGTCTTGGCATTGACCTACATACAGATGATGCCTAATATACGGTTACTCGGGGCCATCTTCCCAGAAAGCTGCAATCTTCCCAATCATCGCTGAACCTAATAAGTGCACAGCCGCCTCTGAAACACAAGGGCTCTGGACAGGGCTTTCTGAGAGAAGTAAGTCTCTTGTGGGCGGGGGAGGGGGTTCTGCTCCCCGCTGTGTCACTCAATTGAGAGGACAAAAAAGGAAGGTGTGGCCAAGGAAACCTTGAACATGCTGGCTGACCAAGAGGATACGGGTGGCCTGCTTGAAAGATGCCCAAAATTGAGGTGTGCAAGAGAGAAGTTAAACCAAGACAGAAATGAGCCTGCTGACCTCTGCAGCCTAGCATTAGGAAACGCATCTGTAAGCAGAACAGCGGTAGGCGGTTGCTAGGATCGGAGATAAACAAACAACCCGCTGAAAATGATTTGGGAGGAAGGAACATCTAATCAATCAGCCCCGAGGGACAGCAGCACTGTCTTACAGTGCTCCTTCGCCTGGTTTCAGGCCACCGAGTCCAAGTTTCTGCCACAGACTCGGATTTCCAAAGAGCTCGGTAATTGTTTTCCACCTGTGCCTTGCCCAAACCACTGCCAGGCGCACGGGGTGCTTCTCTCTTCAGACCCAGCCCAGAAAATTGAGAAGGCTGAGAGGGGAGGACCCGGCAGGGAGCCTGGGAGGGTCGCAGGCACTGTCAGCAGGTCTTCAGAGAGCTGGAGGCTCCCTGGAGCGAGAGCTAGGGGCGTAGCCACCTGGGACCCCACAGCCTATACCTTGGCTGGGGCAGGGAGTTGGGGTAGGGCTCATCAGGGCAGCTGCAGGGTCTGGTCGCTGTATGGGGCTCTGGGCTTGAGATAACTGTGACATAGAGGGGATGGGGGTGGGCGCGTGAACTTCTATTGGATAGATAGTTTCTGGAGGAGTTTTATTTGTTCGCTGAGATAACCCATTGTGATACATGGTGCCCAGGGAGAGCCTAACAAAGAGTTGTTGAGTTACTGAATCATGCCAGTGAGATAAGAGACAATGTGGAGAGTCGCCTGATTTCCCCCCTCACCCCCCCCCACCCGCAGTGGCAAACCTTTGACTGGCTCACAGTGGTCTGCTGCCTATTGCTTTCCTGCTTTGAGAGTAGAAGACAGAACATCAAAAGCAAGTCAAGATGGAGGGCTATCAAGGGCTACCCCACGCCTGTAAGCGGGAGGATGCAGTCTGGCACTCTTCCTCCACTTTAAGTAGAATCCCCCTTCCTCCCCACCTCCCTGCGGCGCCCCAGGTTTGCTATAAAAGTTTACGAAAGGAGCAGGGAGAGAAATGATCTGAAACCCACAACAGGTCCCACAGTCTGAATGTCCCCTGTGTGGGAGGGGTTGGTTAGGATTTGAGAATCTGTCAAAACACATTTTTCCCCTCTCCCTGTCCCCAGCAAATACCTGGGAGGGAGTTTAGAGGTTGCCAAAAGGGCAGGCGAACTTCATTTGAAATATTCAGAAGTTCTGCCAGGGCCTCTCTACACCTAGATCAGTGATTAGCAGGTGGTTTTGACCAGCCTCAGCTCAACAGACCTCGCCCTGGGCCTGAGAGACAAGCTTCAAAGCCTCTGTGGGGATCCGATAGACCCTCCTCAGCTGCAGAGAGAGATGTTGAAAACCTACACTGTTGCCAATGTTTCTCCCCAATCCTGTCATCCCCAATCCTCCACCCGCCCCCTGTCGTGAATGAAAAAGCATCAAATTTCACCCTCCTAAATCTGACTAAAGGACCCACCGGGAAGAACAGACATCACCTGGTAATTAAGAAATTATTCCCTGACAAATGAGAAGATGTCTCCTTTCTTTTCTTTGGAGGCCATTGAAAGGGCTTTTTTTCTTTTACTGCAGCCTTGAAACTGCTGAGGTGACCGCACGCACCAGAGCCATTGTTCCCATGTGGGTAAACTGATAGCTGGCTGTTCCGGGCACACCTGCTGGGCACTCCAGATTGTCATGCTGCTGCAACCCTTCCAGGTGAAGTCAAACCTTAACCCTAAGAAGAGAAAGCAGCTCTCTAGTTTGGGCCTATTAGTCTCTCAGAAGTGGAGAGCTACGTGGGGTTAAGAAAAGGTTCCCAGGAGTGGCAAGACACAGGTTTGTTTAAAGGAATGAGATGCGTTCTGTCTGAGCTTAGACAATTCCTGTCTATGCACTTACAGAAAATAACACAAATATAGACAACTCCGAAAAACAAAATCCCTCAGAGCCTGGAGAACATGTTTACTTTGACAGCAAGGGGAAGTTTCTGAGTTTTAGAAACCTGGATCTGTTCTAACAAATCTTTCAAAAAGTTATTGAGAATAAAACCAAAAGCCCAACCCCAAAATTGGAGTCAGCACCAACATCATCTTTCTAGTCTGATATATTTAATCTCCTACTCAGTAAGCTCCACCCCAAGATAGCAGCATCCTCACCGGGAGGGCAAACTTTTGGATTCACTAAGAATCCTCCGGAGTTTTCACTATGCTAAGCGAAAGTGTGCATGCTTGTATCTAGTAAAATGCTTTGGCACTTCTGCTTAGCCCTTGATAGACACACACATTCTCTCGCTCAGCACAACCTTAAAATAACACATTGGTGACAGAGGGTGTTATTAGCCCCAGTTTCACCAAAGAGGAAACTAGGCTTGAGAAGGTGAAGAGACTTGGGTAACATCATGCCATCAGGGTGTGGAGTCCTAGGATTGAGTCTACCCTCCCAGGTCATTAAAAATGACTGTCATGTCCTGGGGCTCTTTATGAAAATGATCTCATAATTAAATTAACACCCTATTATAAAACACTGAGAGCTGAATCAACGGGCTGCCCCTTCCGGGTCCATTTACATTTCAACAGGAAACAATCCATAATTCAGACAAAGACATCTCAAATGATGAAAAGACCAGGCACTGGTATCAGGCTAAAAGGAGCATCCATCAGGGCTGAAGGTGAACTAAAGTCTCAAGTCACGAGAGAGAGCATCGGCAGGAGTTTTCTTTCTACTAGCTTCTAGAAGCTGCCTGGATGCCTCTGTGCCTCTAGCCAGTTCCCCCTCCAGTCTGCCCCGTGTGTTGCTGACTGTTGGAACAGACTTGGACAGGAAAGCATCAGCACGAACACTGTAGTCCCGTGGCTCCCTGAATAGATCCAGCACCAGCAGCAGAGATGCAGATCGGAAGGCCCTGCTCAGTCAGAAGTGCCAGGAAAAGCATCCGGTGGTCGCCTGTGCCCTAACAATGATTTGTAGTTTGGATTTCACGTGTACCCCTTCAAGCTCATGTGTTGAAGATTTAGCTGTTGTCAGCCTGTGGTGCTACTCAGAAGTTGTGGAGCTTGTAGGAGATGGGGCCTGATGGAAATTAGATCACTGGGAATGTGTCCTGGAAGGGATATGGAGAGCCTGGTCTTTTCCGTTCTCCATCATTGCTTCCTGGGCACCGTGACATGACCAGGCCTGCTCTTCTATGTCCTGCCACCACAATATAAGGTCTCACTACAGCCTTTAAAGCAGCCAGGAGGCCAAGTAGCCGTGGACTGAAAGTTTAAAAACATGAACAAAAGTAGACTTTTTATTCGTTTTGTGGGGGTAGGGTATGGGAGGTTTGTGTGCACCATTTACACCTCAAGGTCAGAAGTTAATGTTGGCTGTCTTGTTCAGTCATTTTCCAGGCTGTTTTTTTTCTCCAGACAGTCTCTCTCACTGATCTGAATGAAGCATGTTGATTCAGCTGGCCTGAGCAAGCCCCAGGATCCTTCTAGCCCTACCTCCCCAGCCCTGGGGTTACAGATGCAAGCTTCATTCTTTTCTGCCAGGAAAACTCCTATTTATCATTTAAAGCCCTTTTAAAGATTCCTCCTCTAGAGTGTTCACCTGCTTCTTCCCAGCTGAGCTCTGACTACCCCTTCCTCTCCTCTACTGTACCTAGATATGCCTTAGCAGTTTTACCTCATGAATCTCTTCTGCCTGACCTTGACAGCTGACTACAGTGAATCGTTCTATCTCTCTTGGAGTGCATACTGTGGTGCCAGGAATATGGTAGCTGCCTAATACATATGGATTAAGTGAATGAATAAGTAGATGTGTGAGCCCAGGTATTATATCATCCTAACAGAGTAACAGAGGCAGACAGCTTAGCGTCCCTGTGGGCACAGAGTTGACTGCTTTGGAGCCAGGTCTTGCTCCTTGGCATCCTGATTCTTGCTTGGGGTAGTCAGTAATCATTGGGTTTATTTCACCCAGAATCCTTCTCTTTCAGTGATAGGATTGTTAAGCTGGAGTCTTTTATTTGGCTAATTTGTGACAGATAACTGTGCCAAACACATAGACATGTAAAATTCTCCCCTTTGGGCCATGAAGATATGTCTTGATGAGGTCACAGCCTGGTCTCAGTTATCTCTGCATCTCTGAGTTCCTATTTATATATGGCACCAACCTATCGCAATGGTATCTAGACCAACTATTAAACCATTTATAATACCCAGGAACCAATTTGTGGCAGCCGGCAATTAGCCCTAGTCATGATCTTAATTTTTCTTCCTTTGAAGTTTTAATAGATGGTTATTATGAAGTAGTCTGCTCAGTCTTCAAGGCTGCAGGCTGCTTGCAGTCTGCCAGCACCTAGAGAACATTCGACAACTCCAGAGGGAACCTGTAAGTAACCTAATGTGACTTTTGACTCCATTTCTGCGCCTTCTGAGTTGTCTTTCTCCAGGCAGGGTTGGCATGAAAGTCATTTAGAAAACATCCGCTGCTCACTTGTGCCCACACAACTCATGAGCTTTGCTATGACTGAGGTACAGGTGGCATATAGGCCTCCCACCTTAGAACTTTTAGACTCTTGGGGGGTGGGGAGTTCTAACTGGGGTAGTGAGCCTGTCAGAAGCTGGAGAGTGTGTGGATGCCCACAGAATGCACAAGTCGAGGGGTGCTCAGCAAGCCAGAGGAGGGAAGACTGGCATCAACAGGGGCATATAGATAAGAAAGGACAGCCTACTTTTGCGGACCCCTATTGCTGGATCCGCAGGGGTGCCCTTGCAGCTGTGTCTGGGTGGGTGCCTTAGAGTCTCATTGTCCTTGCAAGCTCATGAATTATCTCGTTTCCATTGATGACCCAGGAGTTCCTCAGGAAAAATGTCACACTCAGTTTTCTATTCATTCTTTCTCCATACACTGCCATCACGTTTGTGTATACAACCAATAGTGTGACAAAGACGCCATGATGAAAGTTCCCAGTGTTCTTGGTCACCACGCTCAATGGCCCATTCACACAACAAGACTTAGTATGTTTCCTCACTGAACCAGGCAGCTTCCTAGAACAGGCATTTAATGGGGTGGGGAGAGCTTTCTCAGAGCCCACAATTGTGTGGACTTCTTTTAGTTCCTGAGCCTCGGCTACATGCTAGCATGGATCCTCATGTTCTGGGAATGCTATTCATCCCACGATACCATGTGCCGTGTTCCTTTCCATGTTTTAGAATTCTTCTTTTACTGTCTTCTTTGTAGGTTCCTCTTCCTCTACCACTCCTCTAATGCCTGATACTAAAGTACGCTAAGCTCCGGGTTCTAAGCTAATTCTCCAAAATCATCTGGCTTTGAGTTACACACACACACACACACACACACACACACACACACACACACCTCTTAGCATCCATGTAAGCGGTTACTTCTGGTCTTTGTACATGTGCAGTCCTTAACATGGACATAGCCAAAGGGGGGCTTCACGTGTTGTATCCCTATGTACTGGGTTAGCCAATGCTGCTCGTATTCTAATGCTACTTTGGGTCTCCCAAAACAGCCCCAAAGATGAGAGAGTCCACATGTAAGACCATGGGGGACCCCGCCCCCAGGTAATTGTGATTAGTAAATAAAGATGCCATCAGCCAACAGCTGGGGGCAAAGATACAGCAGGGGGTTAGGTTTCCCGGGGTTGGGACTGCAAGGAGAGGAAAGAGGGAGAGAAAGGAGCTGTTGGGGATTGGTTCTAATGCTTTGTCTTATTTCAGCTCCCCAAAAACACACTTCCAGGCCTGAGAGTCCCTACTCCCATCTGGCTTCGATTGATAAAAAAGAATTGCCACAGAGCCAATGGCTGGGCAGAAAGATGGAGGCAGGACTTTTCGACTGCACAGGCGAGGGGCTGGGAGAGAGAGAGACAGAGAACCACCATAACAAGGAAGGAAAAAATGAAACTCAAAGGCCCGCAGCAATCTCAGGGTCCAGGCAACTTCCCTGGTTGGGTAGTTCCCTGGTTGGTAGTTCCCTGGTTGGGTAGCAGCGATGAAATATAGATTTCAAAAGATATTAACTCAGGAATACTGGAGGGGGGTGTTTGTTAGTCACGGGGAGGATTAGAAATGCCCAGCCATTGCTAGTCAAAGCATATCTAAATTAGCTGGTGTGTGTGGTGTGTGTGTGTGTGTGTGTGTGTGTGTGTATGTGTGTGTGTGTGTGTGTGTGGTGTGTGTGTGTGTGTGTGTGTGTGTGTATGGTGTGTGTGTGTGTGTGTGGTGTGTGTGTGTGTGTATGTGTGTGTCTTTCATCTGGGAGCATAAATGTTCTAAGGTAGGAAGAAACACCACACCAGGATTTTTTTTAGATTTTTTTTTTTTTACTATACCCCTAAACTGTTCATTCTGAGTTCGCCATCTTCCTGCATCCTGTCACATAGTGGTTGGGAGAAGCTGGAAGTCAGCTTGGACTCCTCATTTTCTACACGTGTGTTCTCTGTGCCCAGGCCTTTGTCTTCATTCAGCATGACCTTCCTGGTACCACACCATAGTCTCCTGACGCCAGACTGCTCCCTCCCACCTCAGCAGTGATGCTCTTGGCAGAGTGCTCCTCCTACATTGCAAATTTGGCCATGGGCCTCCTCCGTATTCTCCATCTCCTATAGCAACCGATCTTAAAAGTATAACCTGTGCTTATTCAGGCTTAGGCGTTTGGCTGTCAGGGTCCCAAGTTAATGAAGTGGGTGTGTGCTGCTTTAAGGAAATCAACCACAATGTTTGATGCCAGTGTTAAAACAGGAATTTGGAAAACACACCTGTCACCTTGAACATGGTGGTACCCCAGCCCCTGATGATAGTCTAGGTGCAACTGGTGCCTCTGTTTGAGGCATTGCATGAGTTTAGAAGATGCACATGACTCAGTGAGTTAATATTTTCCAAATGATCCATTTGGGGAATACTAAAATGTGCATATGTACAAGTGACTAATCTGGTGTGTTTTAATGCCCAGACTCTGAAATCTTCATGAGTATGGCTTTATGTTCACATTACAGCTAACCTTGAACAAAATCCCACTTAGGACAGAGTGACATGTGTAATCACAGCATTCCTGTGCTCCAGACCTCAGCATGGGCAGAACTGGACACATCTTGAATTGTACTTGGCTTATTGCTGTCACCAACACATTCACCTTGGACAGGAACACACAGGTCTCTTTGGACCCTTGTGCACACAGTTGTCAAGGGAAAATTCCTTGAAGGAATATTAGGTCACAGGGTTTAGTATCTTCATTGTTACAAGTGTTGCCATGTTACCTTTTAAAGTGATTGCAAGGATGTATCTATAAAGAGCAACAAGTCAGACCTGGTCTCCACTTGTTCATGCCAGCACTAATATCACACTGATTATTTGCACTAAATTGATAGCTGTGAGGTTTTAATTATTATTTTCATGATAATGGAGGTAAACATCTTTCAACAACTCATTCATGTTACCTTTCCTGTGGGTTGTCTTTTGTGAATTCTCATTTTACTGTTTTTCTTTGCGCTATCACTTTTCCCCTTCTGCATTTTTGCAAATCTCTTCCTGGCATCTTTAAATACACTCTATGGTCTTTTTCAGTGTATGGGGTTGTAAACTTCAATACAGTCAAATCTAGCAGTCCTTTTCTGCGAGCTTTTTACATATTACTTAACAAATCTTGGTTTATCTTTTTTTAACCCTTTACTTTGGCAACTGTGTACACAAATTTCCAAGGAGATCCTCTGATAAGCTGCTACATATAGTTTTACCTAAAACAGTGAGTTTTAATTTCTAAAACTTTAATTCTGCTGAATATAATTTTTATATAGCATATAATATACTTTATAATATATAGTATATTTAATATATTTTATATAAGATATATAGTATATTTAATATACTTTGTAGCAAGATATAAGGAAGACCTACCTTTATCTCTGCCCGTTTGTGGCACAAATACACTAAATATTCCATCCTTGACTTGACATGTCATTTCCATGAATATAGTCTTTGACCTTTGTCTGAACCTTTACTTCCTTGGCTTACTTTAATGGTTAACAAATGTTTTATGTTTAGAGCTGGATTGCCATTTTATGTTCTATGAGCCCTAGAATCCAAGGCAGTCACTTTGCTATTGCAATGCAAAGCAAAACAAAACAAAAAGAAAACCAACACACACTGGAAGAGAGAAGCTGTGTGCAAATAAAACTTTACTTCTAAAACATGCATAATATATATGGAGAAAGAGAAATCAGAAAAAAAAGTACATTTTGCAATAATCTTTAAAAAATCTTGGTACAACCCAACCAAGTAAGTGAAATTCTTTCATAATAAAAAATGTAAGACACCGAAGAAAGAAGTCAGAGAAGACACCATGATCTCCTGTGCTTATGGGTTGTAGGATTAATATGTGAGAAAAGGTGTGTCCTACAAAAACATCCTCACAGATTCAATGCAGTCCTATCAAAATTCCAGTACAGTTCTTCACAGAAATGGGGGGGAGGGGGACAACAACCTTCAACTTCATTTGGAAACACAAGCTATTCAAGATAGCTAAAACAATCCTGAATAATAAAAGAACTATGGAGATATCACTACCTGAGATTTCAAGTTGTACTACGGAGCTATAATAACAATAACAGCATGGTATTGACATAAAAGCAGATGTGTTGGTCAATAGAATCAATTTGAAGATGCAGACATAACTCCATACACCTATGGTCACCTGACTTTTTTTTTTTTTTTTTTTTAACAAGGAAGCCAAAAATCGACCCTGGAGAAAAGACAGCATTGTCAAGAGATGATGATACTCACCTTGGGCAGCTGTATGTAGAAGACTGTAAATAGATCCATATTTATCACCCTGCACAAAACTGACCTCCAAAGGGATAAAGGACCTCAATGTAAAACCAGATACCCTGAATCTGATAGAAGAGAAATTGGGGCATAGCCTTGAACTCACTGGCACAGGAAAGGACCCCAATAGCACAGGCACTAAGTCCAGCAATTGATCAAAGGGATCTCATGAAACCGAAAAACTTCTGCCCAGCAAAGGACACCTTCATTCAAGCAAAGAGGCAACCTACAGAGTGACAAAAGATACTTACTTATTATACATCCAATAAAGACTAATCTCTTAAATATATAACGAATTTAAAAACCAGAACATCAGGAAGAGAAACCCAATTTGAAAATGCGGTATAGAAGTAAACAGAATGTTTTCAATAGATGAAACACAAGTTCCTGCAAACACTTTAAAATTATTCAACATCCTTGGTCATCAGGGAGATGCAAATTAAAACTTAAAGTCTTGTCAATTTTTCTTTCTCTCTGTCTCTGTCTGTCTCTGTTTCTGTCTGTCTCTGTGTCTCTGTCTCTGTCTGTCTCTGTCTCTGTCTCTCTCTCTCTCTCTCTCTCTCTCTCTCTCTCTGGGTCCTTCTCTTTCCATCTATCCTCCCTTTCTTCTCTCTTCCATCCCTTATTTTCCTCGCCACTTCTTCATTGCTTGCACACATACCTCTCCCTGCCTCCTTTGGGACAAGGTCTCTTTTTGTAGCCCTGGCTGTCCTAGAACTTGCTGTGTAACCACTCTGGCCTCATGATCACAGAGATCTGTGTACCTCTCAGTCTCCCTAGGGCTGGGATTAAAGGTGTGTAGCACCAGGCCTGGATCACACTTCTCTTTTATTTTGGTACCTCATCTGAAGATAGGCTACACACACCATGACATGTTGTCCTTGAACATTTCAGCACACATCTCCAGAAAACAAAAGCACGTCTTACACATCCATATCCCTGACACCATGCCTTGGAAGGTCAGCATCATCCACTGTCTTGTGATATCCTCTGTGCATTCACATTTTCTCAGTTATCTCAGACACATGTGTTCTGTGTTTTCCTCTTCCATGTAGGACCCATGCACAGTCTAAGCATTCCTGTTGGACACTGAGTCCTTGATTCCCCACCCCAGAGATATTCTTTGGTTCTTCTCTGTCCTACGGAGTCCCCTGCAGAGATGAGACCTGCTCTCCTGCAGCACAGTGTACGTTCTGGGTTTGTTTGATTTACCTAGTGAGCATTTGGATTGTTTTTGGTTTGAGGCTATTAGATGTTATGAGTATTCTTGTATGAGCCTTTGTCTCCGTGTACGCTTTTTGTTTCTCTTGGGATAAAGCCATGGGGTGGGACGACTGGGTCATACACTTGGTATGTTTATTTTTAAGAATCTCCACACTTTCCTAATGTGCATATATCATTTTACATCTCCTAATTGCCTCATATGCATGCCAATACTTGGTGTGGTCGGTCTTGTTAATGGTAGACATGCTAATGGGTATAAGTGATGTATAATTATGGTTTTACTTTATATTTCATGATGAGTAATAGGTTTGAGAAACTTTTATGTGATCAGCCATAATATATCTTCATTGGTAATGTGTCCGCTCAAATCTTTCAGCTGCTTTTTATTAACTTGTGTCTATTATTCACTTCCTTGTGAAATTTCCATCCATATTATCACATCTTATATACAGGTAAATCCATTGTCATACACACACACACACACACACAGAGAGAGAGAGAGAGAGAGAGAGAGAGAGAGAGAGAGAGAGAGGGAGAGAGGGAGAGGGAGAGGGAGGGAGAGAAGGAGGAGAGAGAGATGAAATACTTTATCTTAACCTGCTTTTATAGTTTGTACCTTTAGTAGCATAAGAAATAATTGAATGATCTGCAAGTACAGAGATATTTCTCCTGATTTTTGCTTGTTTGATTGCTTGTTATTTCTTATCTTTTCTTTTTAGACATGATCTCACTATGTCACCTTGGATGGCCTGAACTTACTATGAATGAGGTTAGCCTTGAACTCATAGAGTTCTGTCTGTCTTTGCCTCCTGAGTGCTGGAATTAAAGGCATGAGCCACCATGCTCAGCTCCCGTGTTTTCTTTTAGGAGGCTATCTGGTTCATTTTTGTCAACTTGACATAAAAGCTAGACATAACTAGAAAGAGAGACTTTCAGTTGATGCCCTGTAGGCAGGGCCTCCATCAGATAGTACTGTAAGCAGGTCTGTAGGCATTTTTATATTAATAATTGATATAGGTAGGCCCAGCTTACTGTGGGCAGTGATAACACTGGATAGATGGTCCTGGGACATACAAGAAAGTGGGAAGAGCAAGTAATGGTGTGCAAGCCATGGAGAGCAAGCTAATAACATTCTTCCATGGCCTTTGCTTCAGTTTCTGACTTAAGTTCCTACCCTGATTTCCTTTAATGATGGGCTGACTCAACTGTATGCTGAAATGAACCCTTTCTTCCCTAAGTTGCTTTTGACCATGGTATTATCACAACAACAGAAAGCAAAGCTTAGATTCCATATTTAGATATATGATGAATTTAAATATTATTTTTTGTACAATATGAGGTAAAGGTTGATAGGTATTTGACCCATAATGGATTTCTAGTGTTTTGAAAAGATATGTCTTTCCCTCACTGAAATGCCTTGGTTCAAATATTTGCTCAAAAATATTAATCAACTCCATAACATAGATAGGTATTTCAGACATGGACGTACAATCTTTTCCAGTAACACTGACTCATCATCATCATCATCAACATCATCATCATCATAACAAAAAAAATCTTACCTGTTCTCATGACCTACCATACATCTACTCCTATGAAAACAAACTGTTACTCTCCACTGGCTCATGCTTGATTTCATTGACCTGCCATTGGATTGGCTGTTGTCCCTGAATCCTAGTGCTACTTGGAGGTCTCAAGGTTGCCTTGGTTTTGGTAGGTATTGTTCTGAGTGGAGATGGCCATATCACTAATAGTGACGGGAAGCACATTTAATCTGACCCCTGAACCCACAAAGTGACTGATGAAGGATTGATGCTTTACTTAGAAGGATGAGTGACACTGTCAGGATGGGTCACTGGTGATTTGAATAGGAATGTCTCCCCATAGACTCATAGATTTTAATGCTTAATCACCAGTGAGTGGCACTGTTTGAGAAGGATTAGGGAGAGTGGCCTTCTTGGAAGAAGTGTATCACTGGGGGCAGGTTTCAAAGTTTATGCCAATACCAGACCCAGACCACCACTCCCCACTCTCTGCCTGAAGATCAGGATGTAGCTCTCAGCTACTGCTCCAGTGCCAGGCATACCACCATACTCCCCATCATGATGATAATGGATTTAGTCTCTTATACTATAAATAATCCCCCAATTTAATGTTTCTTTTCTAAGAGTTTCTGTGGTCATCATGTCTCTTCACAGCCACAGAAGAGTGACTAAGACAGTGTCACCTTCTACTAGATTACTGAATGCTCCTTCCACAGCTGGATGCCCTCTAACTCCACATTTTTGCAACAAAAGGAGGATCTATCATCTTCATCTCTTGATTATCTCTTCGTGATGGATCCTCTAATCCTTTGTTTTCCAAGTCTCTAGTCAGCTGGACAACCTGTTAGTAGCTGTCCCCCAAACTAGTTCTGCATTCATTCCTCAAGCCTTATTTTCTTCCACACAGAGAAGAAAAACATATCTACTTCCAGACACTGCTGATTGGAGTGACCTCTCTTCGACACTGTCTTCCAGGGCATCCTGAGGGTAATTATCATGTAGGTGCTTTATCCCTCTACCACTGCCCAGGTACCTCACAGATTTGCTTTAATGATGGGCTCATGAGTATTCCTTCTTTATTAGTAAGTCATAAAAATGTTCCACAAGGACCTAGCTGTACATTGAGAGCACATTGTCAAGGAGCCAGTGAAGATACCATAGGAGATAGCCTAAGTCACCTCCTCACTCAATTCCTTGAGGATTCTGAACATGCCCTATCTATGTAACATACTCTGTGTATCCAGTTTTACAATGTAGGGCACCCAAGAAAACATCCTTTTTATACTATACTTGATGTTTCCAATCACAGTTATTTTTGCCAGATACTCTGCTACCACCAGATGTGATAGCAACCAGACCTGCCCCTTGTACTTATTAGCAGAAGATGGATGGCATTGCTTTACATCCCTGGGGTCTCCTCTGTGATCTCCATTGGTTCTTACTAAAGGACCCTTAAAACCTCTGTCTGTGAGAGACACTTCATTTACCATTGGGACCGGTAGGTCATGAAGCCAAATGACAAGGTAGCTTACATTGTGTCTTGGATAAGTTTTGGAGTCCTTTGCTTAAGGACTCATTAAAAACCTGACACATTTATAAACTACCTGGTAGACAGATCCTGGTACATTTAAATGAAGCATATGTTGACCTTTGAAATCTTAAGTGGCTCCTCAAGTACTATGCCTTTATCTTCATGGTGGATGATACAAAGTGTCTCCTCGCTTTTTATATGCTCATAGCCTTTTCAATTTATTTTTCTGTTTCATGAAGTTTCATGGTGCTTATCTCCTATATCCTGGTGTGTATGTGTGTGTGTGTGTGTGTGTATGTGTGTGTGTGCACACACACGTGCACATGCGTGTCCATGTGTGTGTTATTAAGATACTTATACTCTGTGATACTTCCTGCTTACCAGATATGATTAGCATACTGTCATCATTGTAATGTTGCAGAATTGGGCGTTGTGGAATATCAAGTTTCTCAAGATCCCTCAGTATAAATTATGACAAAGAGATTGACATGCCTCTGAGGAACAACAGTGAAGGTGACCTGCTGACCCTGCTCTGTGAAAGCAAACCGTTTCTGGTCTATATCTGAGTGTTGTTGAAAATACAATAGAAAACATCTGTTACAACCATTCAGTTGATACATGGACAGTTCTCAAAAGAAATACAAATAGCTAATAGGTGTAGGGAAATGTTTAAAATCTTTAGATGTTAGGAAAATATGAAATAAAATATTTCAGCTCGTCTTATTTAGAATGACTACCATCAAAAATGGAAGAAAATGCTAATGGAGATGTGAGGAGAGGATCAGTGGCCCAATACCTGCCCACACACTATAGCCTGTATGCCTCCCAGGATGCCTGCAGTAACCAAAGACACAGGTAAGAATCTCATAAGAATACGAACACGTCAGTTGGCACAACCATGGAGTCAGGCTGACTTGGGACCTACCCCCCTCAGCTCCACCTCATTCCAGTTTGCTTCCTACCTGGCCCAGAGCAGCAAGCCTCATATTTGCCCACGTGCTACAGCCCATGTGCCTCCCAGAAGGTCTGCAGTAACCAAAGACACAGAAGGTCTGCAGTAACCAGGAGCACAGGAGACCTGCTTTAACCAGAGATACAAGAGACCCACCCTAACCAGAGACAGTACTACCTGTCTCCCAGGAGGCCTGCTCTCACCCATGTCACAGAGCTCTACCTGCTCTGTGAAGGCAAGCTCCGGTTAAAGACACCCAAGCCAGTTAACACCAGAGATAACCAGATGGCCAGAGGCAAGTGCAAGATCATAAGTGACAGAACCCAATGCAATTCAGCACTACCAGAACCCAGTCCTCTCACCACAACAAGCCCTGGATGCCCTAACATGCCTGAAAAGCAAGATAATGACCTAAAATCCCATCTCATGAAGATGATAGAGGCCTTTAAAGATGATATAAAGAACTCCCTTAAAGAAACACAAGCAAGCAGGTAGAAACCCTTAAGGAGGAAACAAATAAATCCCTTAAAGAAATACAGAAAAATACAATTAAACAAGTGAAGGAATTGAACAAAATAGTCCAAGAACTAAAAATGGAAATAGAAACAATAAAGTAAACACAAAGGGAGCCAACCCTGGAGATGGACAACTTAGGAAAGTGATCAGGAGCTACAGATGCAAGCATCACCAACAGAATTCAAGAGATAGAAGAGAGAATATCAGATGTAGAAGATACCACAGAAAATATTGATGCATAGACCAAAGAAAATACAAAGGGTAAAAAGCTCCTAGCCCAAAATATCCAGGAAATTCAGAACACAATGAAAAGACCAAACATAAGATAAATAGGAATAGAAGGGGGTGAGGAATTCCAGCTCAAAAGGCCAGAAAACATATTCAATGAAATTATAAAAGAGAACTTCACTAACCTAAAGAAAGAGATGGCTATAAATGTACAAGAAGTCTACAGAACACCAAATAGATTGGACCAGAAAAGAAAGTCCTCTTGTCACATAATAATCAAAACACTAAATGCACAGAACAAAGAAAAAGAATATTAAAAGCTGTAAGGGGGAAAGGTCAAGTAATATATAAAGGCATACCTATCAGAATTACACCAGACCTTTCAACAGAAACTCTAAAAGCCAGAAGATTCTGAACAAATATCATTCAGACCCTAAGAGAACACAAATGCCAGCCCAGGATGCTACACCCAGCAACACTCTCAATCACTATACATGGAGAAACCAAGATATTCCATGACAAAACCAAACTTAAACTATATCTTTCTACTAATCCAGCCCTACAGAGGATACTGGAAGGAAATCTCAAACACAAGGAGGGTAACTACACACAAGAAAACACAAGAAATTAAACATTTCACAACAAACCCAAAAGAAGAGACTCATACACACATAATACCAACTCCAGCAACAAAATAACAGGAACTAACAATCATCTGTCTTTAATATCTCTCAATATCAGTGGACTCAATTCCCCAATAAAAAGAAACAGACTAACAGACTGGACATATGAACAGGATCTAGCATTTGCTGCACAGCATACCAGAAACATACCTCAGTGACAAAGACAGACACTGCCTTAGAATAAAAGGCTGGAAAAAAGTTTTGCAAGCAAATGGCCCCAAGAAACAAACTGGAGTTGCCATTCTAATATTCAATAGAATAGACTTCTAACTAAAAGTTATCAAATGAGACGAGAAGGATATTTTATACTCATCAAACGAAAAATCAACCAAGAGGAAGTCTCAAATGTAAGGGCACCCATACTCGTAAAAAGAACCTTTACTAAATCTCACAACACACATTGAATCTCATACAATAATAGCAGGAGGCTTCAACACCCTACTCTCACCCATGGACAGGTCATTGAAACAGAAACTAATAGAGACACAGTGAAACTAATAGAAGTTATGAACCAAATGGACTGAACAGACATCTACATTTCACCCCAAAACAAGAGGGTGCTTTTTCTCAGCACCTCATGGAACCTTCTCCAAAATTGATGATATAATCAAACATAAAACAAGGCTCAATAGATACAAGAAGATTGAAATAATCCCATGCATTAGATGGCAACAGACTAAGGCTAGACTTCACTAAAAACAATAACAGCAGAAAGCCCAGATACTCTTGGAAACTGAAAAACTCTCTGCTCAATGATAACTTGGTTAGGGAAGAAATAAAGAAAGAAATCAAAGATTCTATACAATTCAATAAAATAAAGACACATTATAGCCATCATATAGAACACATGAAAGCAGTGTTAAGAAGAAAATTCACAGCACTAAGAGCCAAGAGCCTTCATAAAGAAATGGAAGTGCTTGCAGGGCAGTGGTGGCACACGCCTTGATCCCAGCACTTGGAAGGCAGAGGCAGGCAGATTTCTGAGTTCAAGGCCAGCCTGGTCTACAAGAGTGAGTTCCAGGATAGCCAGGACTATACAGAGACACCCTATCTCGAAAAACCAAAAGAAAATCAAAAAGAAAGAAAGAAAGAAAGAAAGAAAGAAAGAAAGAAACAAAGAAAGAAACAAAGAAAGAAAGAAAGAAACAAAGAAAGAAACAAAGAAAGAAAGAAAAGAAAATGAAAAGAAATGGAAGAGCTCTCATACAAGCAACTTAACAGAACATCTGAAAGCTCTAGAACAGAAAGAAGCAAACACATCTAAAAGGAGTAGACAGCAGGAAATAGTCAAACTCAGGGTTGACATCAACCAGTTAGAAATGAATAGAACAATACCAAGAATCAACAAAAACAAGAGCTGGTTCTTTGAGAAAAATCAACAAATTAGATAAACCCTTAGCCAAACTAATTAAAGGGTAGAGACACAGGATCCAAATTAACAGAATCAGAAATGAAAATGGATGCAAAACAACAGAAACTGAATAAATTAAAAAAATTATCAGAACCTACTACAAAACTGGAAAATCTCGATGAAATGGATCATTTTCTTAGACAGATACCACATATGAAGTTTAAATGAAGATCAGGTACACTATCTAAACAGTCTCATAACCCCTAAGTAAATAGAAATAGTCATTTAAAACCTCCCAATCAAGAAAAACCCAGGGTCAGATGATTTTAGTGCAGAATTCTACCAGATCTTTAAGGAAGAGCTATCACCAATACTCTTCAAACTTCACAAAATAGAAACAGAAGGAACACTGCCTAATTCGTTCTATGAAGCCACAGTTACTCTGATCATATAAAATATATAAAATCATATAAAAACCCAATCTTATGACTATCGATATAAAAATACTCAATAAAATTCTCGCAAACCAAATCTAAAGAACACATCAAAACCATCATTCACCATGATCAAGTAGGTTTAATCCCAGTGATGCAGGAATGGCTCAATATATGAAAATCCATCAACATAGTGCACTATATAAACAAACTCAAGGAAAAAGGCCACATGATCATCTCATTAGATGATGAAAAGGCATTTGCTAAAATACAACACCCATCATGTTAAAAATCTTGGAGAAATCAGGAATTCATAGCAGATAAACTTAATAAAAGCAATGTATAGCAAATAAACAGCCAACATCAAATTACTAGAAGCAATCCCACTAAAATCCAGAACAAGACAAGGCTGCCCACTCTTTCCCTGTCTATTCAGTATAGTACTCAAAGTTCTAGCTAGAGCAATTAGACAACAAAAGGATATCAAGGGAATACAGATTGGAAAGGAAGAAGTCAAAGTATCACTATTTGCAGATGGTATGATAGTATACATAAGCAACCCCCAAAATTCTACCAGAGAATTCCTATACCTGATAAAACTTCAGCAAAGTTGCAGGATATAAAATTAACTCAAACAAAGTAATAGCCTTCCTTTATACAAATGATAACAGACTGAGAAAGAAATTAGGGAAACAACATACCCTTCAATAGCATTGGTACAGAGACCAACAGGTTAATCAATGGAATAGAATCAAAGACCCACAAATAGTATAAAATATCATGGTATAACTCTTACTAAGCAATTAAAAAACTGTATGACAAGAATCTCCAATCCCTGAAAAAAGAAATCGAAGACTTCAGAAGATGAAAAGATCTCTCATATTCATGGATTGGTATGAATAACATAGCAAAAATTCCCATCTTACCAAAAGAAATCTACAGATTCAATGCAATCCTCGTCAAAATTTCAACACAATTCTTCACCAACATGGAAAGAGCAATTCTCAACATCATATGGAAAAACAAACAAACAAAAAAACTAGAATAGCCAAGACAATTCTCAACAATAAAATAATTTCTGGGGAAATCACATGGTATTGGTACAGAGACAGGCAGGTCAATCAGTGGAATAGAATCGAAGTCCCTGAAGTAAAGCCACACACCTATGTATACTTGATCTTTGACAAAGAAGCCAAAACCATACAGTGGAAAAAAGAAAACATCTTCAATAAATGGTACTGGTCTAATTAACAGTCTGTAAGTACAAGAATGAAAATAGATCCATATGTATCATCTTGAACAAAGCTCAAGTCCAAGTAGATCAAGGGCCTCAATGTAAAACCAGAAACACTGAATCTAATAGAAAAGAAAGTGAAAAAGAGCCTCAAACTCATTGGCACAGGGGGAAATTTCCTGAACAAACTATCAATAGCTCAGCCTCTAAGATCAACAATTGATAAATGGGACCTCATGAAAATGAAAAGCTCTGTAAGCCAAAACATCATCAGTAGCATAAACTGACAACCTGAAGGTTGGGTAAAAAATCTTAACTGACCCTAAATCTGACAGAGAGCAAATATCCAAAATATATAAAGAACTCAAGAGGTTAAGTTCCAAAAAAACAAATAATCCAATTATAAAATGGGGTACAAAGCTAAACAGAATTCACGACAGAAGAATCTTGAATGGCTGAGAAGCACTTAAAGAAATGCTCAAAGTCCTTAGTCATCAGAGAAATGCAAATCAAGATTACCCTGAGATTCCACTTCATACCGATCAGAATGGCAAAAATCAAAAACTCAGGTGACAGCAAATGCTGGAGAGGATGTGGAAAAAGAGGAACATTCTTCCATTGCTGGTGGGATTACAAACAGTTACAACCACTCTGGATATCAGTCTGACAGTTCCTCAGAAAAAAATGGAAATAGTTCTACCTGAAGACCAGTGATACTACTCTTTGGCATATATCCAAAAGACACCCAACAATACCACAAGGACACATGCTCCACCATGTTCATAGCAGACTTATTTGTAATTTCCAGGAGCTGGAAACAACCCAGATGTCCCTCAACCGAAGAATGGATACAGAAAATGTGGTTCATTTACACAACAGAATACTATTCAGCTATTTAAAAAGAGGACATCATGAATTTTGCAGGCATATGGATGGAACTAGAAAATATCCTGAGTGAGGTAACTCAGACCCAAAATAACATGCATGGTATATACTTAGCCAAAAGTGCAGAATACCTAGTATACAACCTACAGACTAAGACGTGTAACAAGAAGGAAGGCCCAAGGGAGGATGCTTCAATAGAACTTGGAAGGGTGAAGGAAATGATCACAGGAGGCAGAGGGAGGGATGGACCTGGGTGGGAAAAGGGAGGGGGATCGGAAAGGGGGAGCAGGATCAGATATAGAGGCAAGACAGGGGAGAAGTCCAGAAAGCCAGGAGAATGAATGGAAATAGTCCACCTCAGGAGGGGGGAGAAGGGTAGGAGATGGGGGAAATCCTCTGGGAGGTACCAGAGACCCAAGGAGGAGAGAGCCTCTCAGGACTCATCGCAGGAGACCTTAGCTAAAATGCCCAACACTGTAGAGCGGGGAAATAGGAAGAGCATCAAGTGAAGGGACAGAGTTACCAACTCACAGACTAAATTTCTGACCCAGAATTGTTCCTGTCTAAAAGAACTGTCCAATGGCCGGCCCAAATCGGGATCCATTTCCTGGGGGAGCAGGGCACCAAGACCTTGTCCCTTCCCCCCACAGCATTTAGCTGTGACCCTCCTGGCTGGCAACCCCCACCCTTCCCCTGGCGTTATCTCCGGCCTATTCAAGCTGCAGCATTCCTGGCCTACAGCCTCCACCCTTCCCAGGCGTTATCTCCGGCCCTAGTTCCTTGGGAACAATACAACCGATTTCACCTCAGCGCAGCTCCACCTGGAGACCAACAGAAAACTGCATGACTGAAAGCAGACAACCCGCCGAGAAGAAGATCTAATGAACTCTCGGCCATTTGGGGGGCAGGGTGGTTTTTCCTAAGATTATAAATATTGGCTTCATGATAGTAAAGTCGGTCTCTATGGGCAACTGTCCTCTTGACTCATTTCTCTTTTGCCCCCTTCCCATTAACCTCAGAATTCTCTTCCAGGTAACCCGGTTCGTATGTGGCCGCTGGCGGTCAACAAGACCTGACACTATTATTGATATGATCTTACAGATGGTAGCCTGGCATGGCTGTCCTCTGAGAGGCCTTACAAATAGCTGATTGAGAGACAGACATAGACGCTTGCATGCAACCACTAGACTGAAGTCGGGGAACCCCATGGCTAGATTGGGGGAAAGATTGAAGAAACCAAGGGGGAGAGCAACTCCAAGGGAAGACCAGCAGTCTCAACTAACTCAGACCCCAGGGAGCTTCAAGACATTGAGCCACCAACCAGCAGTATACACACAGTGGTCCGAAGCCCCTGGCACATATATAGCAGAGGTCTGCCTGGTCTGGCCACAGTGGGAGAAGATGCACTTAATCCTCTAAAGACTTGAGAGAGTCCTGGCGGAGTCCTGGGGGGACACACCCTCTCAGAGGCAAGGGGGAGAAGGAATGGGATGAGGAACTGTGGGAGGGGAACTGAGAGGGGGCAATGACTGGAATGTAAATAAATAAAATAATGTTTTAAGATGCGGGGAGAAAAGAATGCTTTATATACTTGTAGCAAGAATGTAAATTATTCCAGACACTATAGAAATTAGTATAGATGTTCCTCAAAAAAAAAAAAACATGAAAATTGATCTACATATCTTCAGCATATATTCTATGCCTGGAAATACACCTCAAGGAATTGGGGTTTATTGCATTGTAGAGATGCTTGCATATCCATGGATTATTGCTGCACAAATCCCAACCGCCCAGCTGTGGAACCAGTCTAGGTGCCTATCAACAGAGGACTGGATAAAGAAAGGATATGTACAAAATGGATTTTTATTCAGGAGTAAAAAAGAATTAATCTGTCATGTACAAGAAAATAGATGGAACTAGAAACTACCGTGCTAAGTTTTTTGGACTGACATGTCTAAGATTCGGTATGAGGCTGTGATGCCCCCACTACAGTGTCGCTGACCATCTTTCGGTCCTCCAGACCTAGAATCCTTCTGCTTACTCACTGTCAGGACTTCTGTAGGCTGACGGGGCATTGGATTTTTGGGGGACTCTGATCAGTTTGTCATCATATGGGTTCGTATGACTGAAAGCAGGTTGTACATCTGCCTTGGTCTGTCTGGAGTAGTCTAATGGGATAGCTTAGACTGGTGCACCAGAAATTTCTATCTCGCTGTTGTAGAGGCTGGGAAACCCAAATCAAAGTCCTAGTCCAAAAGTATCTGGTGAAGGCCAGACTCCAAGATGACACCTTCTCGCCATCTTCACATGTGGAAGGAAAGGAAAGCCTCCTCTTATTTACCTTTTAAGGCACAATTTTAAGTTTATGATTTGGTAATTTCATATATGTATGTATATATGTGTATATGAATGTATTTTGATCTTATCCATGCCCAATTCCTCCTTCCTACTTCTAGGACCTGGCATCCTCAATGCACGTCTCTCCCACCTTCGAGTCCTCTTCTTATATAGTCCACAGAGCCTGATTAGTGCTGCCTGCATCCACCACTTGGGCCTGAGCAATCGCCCAGCACTCACATCCTTTAAGAAAAATGGCTCCTCTCCCCTGCAGCAGCCATCAACTGCCAACAATGAGGCTCAGCTGGGGGAGGACCTCATGAGCCCCTCCCACATCCTGGAATGATTGACTGGTTTGATTTTATGTGGCTCTACTGCACGTAAGCTCATGAATACACCATCTGGGGCATGACCCGAAGACCTCATTTCACGGCAGCACTCCTCCTGAAGCCTCATAAGGGCAGTCACGCTCCTCAGGCCTGTACCTTCATGATCTAACCATACGACAAAGTCCACACCTCCTAATAGCATCACTCTGGGAACTCTAACATATAGATTTTGGGATTGCACCGGTATTTAGACCACGGTTCTGCTGTCTTAGCAACCTTTAATGGTTATTTTATTCACCCCATGTTTGACAGCTAAGCCCTGTCACCGCTAGTCCTCTACTATGTTCTCTCTACCGTGTTCAAACACACAATTTCTGCTAAAATCAGAAAAACTAATTCTAGCACAACACCAGACACCACCAGTCTCTAGCCGGTGGCCTGCTGCCACAACACGTTTTCAATAGATTTTGAACTTTTCTGAGCAATGTCATTTTTATACCTTATTCTCTGGGACTTCTTTGGGATGACTGAGCTGCTCAAATTAAGGTCTATTCCACCTCTTGTCCCAGATTTTAGGATGTTTTCTCTGTGACTGATTACAGGTATCTGATATTTGAGTAGGATTTATGATTTAGATCCTGTCTGAAATGTATAACTCCAGGTACATACCAGGCCTAAAATTCAAACTCAGCATTTATAACAAGATCAACAGGTGGTTCTTCTACACAGCAAATTTTGAGAAATTCTATTAGACTGTTGTGGAAACGAGCCTTCTGGCAAATACCGTTTCTGGTATCTCAGTCAATATGTATTGAATCTAGAAGGCCAGTTGACTGCTCTGATGACAGTAAATTCAATCCAATTTAATCTTCTATCTTCCTAGAACCCACAGCTTCAGATTTTATTCCTGTGCAGTCTTCTTAGAAGGAAACATACAAAACCAAACCAGCAGAGAGAAGCTGGGATACATCCACCATTAAGGTACATAGGGTCCTTGGAGGCTTTCTTGCCTGCACAACTTTATTTTTGAGGATTCCATATATGTATATATTGTGTTTAGATCAAATCCGCCTTTGCTGATGTTTGTTCTGTATTCCCCGTACATTTCCCTTCCTGCTTCCTGCTCTACTTCTGTTGTTCTTATTGTCTTGTTGTTGTTAGTTTTGTTTATTTTTTGAAACAACTCGCTGAGACCAGTTAATGCTTGCAAATATATACATGATATAAGGATATCTACTGAAGCTACATTCTTGAGTAAAACCAACCCCCCCCTCAGCTACTATCAATTGCCAATAGCTCATCGATTGGGGTGGGAACTTCGTAAGCCCCTCCCCTGTCTGAGCTGGGATTTGGTGACTTGATGTTAGGCAGGTCTTATATGTGCAGTCACAGCAACTTGAGTTCATATATGCAATAGCCCTGTGGTGTCCAGATCTACTGCTGTGACCTACTAACTCTTTCTTACAATCTTTCTACCTCCTGAGATGATCCCTGAGCCTGGGAGGATATAGCATAATATAGATGTCCCATTTAGGGCTTTGTCCTCCACAATCTCTTAGTCTCTGCATTTTTTAACCAGTTATAGGTCTCTGCGTTAATTACAATCTACTATAAAAAAAGAAGTCACTCCAGTCAGAGTGGCTAAGATCTGAAACAACAAATGTGGGAGTGGATATGGAAAAAGGAAAACATATTCACTGCAAACTGGCGCAGGCCCTGTGGAAATCACTGGGCTGGTTCCTTAAAAACACAGATATGTAATCGAGCTATACCACTCCAGGGCATGTCCCCAAGCAACTCTATATCTTATTACAGAAATATTTGCTCAGCCGTCTTCACTGCTGCTCTGTTCACAATAACCAGGAAATGGAAGCAGCCTAGGTGTCCAACAACTAATGAGTGGATAATGAAATACGGCTCATATACACAACAGACTTTTTTAAATGTTAGTATTGTTATAATAATTTGATAGGACTTTGTCACATAAACAATTCAAAATTGCAAAATTCATAGTTACATATGATTTGAAATAATTTGTTATACGCATAAGTCTGCAACCAACCCATTAACCGGAACGATATAAATGGCCTGACCTCTGCAGTTTTCCAAAACCATTATTGTCGAATGCTCGTTGCATCATTGCTCATGACTTTGCTTCATTCTTCCGGATGCCAGTGGCTCTCTCTAAATTTGTTACTGCACACCATTCATGGTGACCTCAAGTACAAGTTTACCCAGGGTATCCGAGGTGCGGGTTTTCTTCTCATGTTAAACTTGCCATTCAGAATTTGATAGCTTAAAGGTAAGATAGCATTTCTTTCAGTCGTGCACTGAACCCGTTAGACCTTACTAACTGCAGTCTGAGCTGGTGGCTTCCTGCAGTGTTAGGTGCATCCCTGCCCTTCACACAGCATCAGCAGAAAGAGGAAGAGGGGAAAAGCCTACAGGAAGAAATGATGTCCCATTTGTTGCTGGAAATCTCACTCTCGCTGAGTCCAGTTTAAGACTGAGCCTCTGTAACAAGAAGGTACCCTAGATTAGTCCCCAAATGGATCCAGGATTGATAGTGCAGCAGAAGCCAGACACCCCCCCCCACTAGAGTAATGACTAGTTGCAAGGAACACTTGTAAGTAATGAAGTGTGGACAAAGGAGTATACTATGGAACACACTGAGACACACCATGGCTTCCACAATGAGACTTTTTTCTTTTGCAGAAGAGGTTGCAAGGGCAGAGGGTGCATATTAAGGGACAGGGAGATGAGTGGGATTGGGGTGCATGATGGGAAACTCACAAAGAATAAGAATTTGAGTGAATGAATGAATGAACAAAAGACTGACCTGTTGAGTACATGACACCTCCTTGCAGACACCTTTTTACCTCTGCATGGGCACAGGGAGCTCAGCTTAACTCCTGGTCCTTCACTGTACCAGCTCCCACGGTGCACACACCATCCTGGCTGCACTCAGCTGTAGGGCTGTGGCAGCAAGCATTGGGGGATTTTGTTCCTTTGTGTTGCCTGAAGACATCCTTGTTTATTCTTCTGTTTTAAAATCTTCATAGCAATATGTTTTATCTAGAATGTTTAGGAATTTTCTCTGTTAGAGCTGCCTTGCTGTTTCAGTCTGCCCACAATCCTGGAAGCAGAAAGAGGCCCTCATTCATTGTCTGTTTCAGGTATAAATAAATAAATAAATAAAAACTGCATTCATGCCTGTTTATCTCTTCAGTGTGCCTATTAGGATCCATCATTTCCTGTCTATAAGAAACATGAAGTGGAGTTGGAGAGATAGTCATTGTTAAAAGTTTAACTCAAAGGCTGGAGAGATGCCTCAGTGGTTAAGAGCATTGTCTGCTCAGAATCCAGAGGTCCTGAGTTCAATTCCAAGCAATCACATGATGACTCGCAACTAACTATAACGTGATCTGATGCCCTCTTCTGGAATGCAGGTATACATGCAGATAGAGCACTCATGCATAAAATAAACTTTTTTTAAGTGTAATTCAATTTGTTAGAGACCAGGGAAGCAATTGTTTGAACTTGACTAAGACATGGGGCCAGTGAGTGGGGAAATGGGTTGTACTAGAGCTCCCAGGAGGGATGTCTAACGTTTATTGAGAAGCGTACGTGTTTTTCTAAGCTCATTTTAAAATACAATTGGATTGTTTTGATGAGACAAGAACTAGCTTAATGATGAACACAGAGATACTGTTTACTCAAGAGAATTCGAGGACACCAAGATAAAAATAAAGGCAGGGATCCTGAGCTTCAGAGATGAGTAAGACCAGAATCTAGGGCCAAACTACAAAAGGAAGAGGCAGCTATGGGCTAATCAGTCATTGCTTAGGGCTGTTTCTGTGGTGTGAAAGGTATTCTGTGTCCCTGACTGCTGGTAATAAGTCATTCTTGCAGATGAAATAAATATCAGTAATTCTGTAGAGTATACATTATACAAATCCCAAGGGTGCTTGCCAAGAAAGAATGAGTTCTGGAAGCAAACTGAACCCCCAAATGGCCAGTGTTGTCACACACACCCGTCTGGGTGCCAACGACCTTGTTAGAAGATCTGAACATTATGTTACTTGGGCATTGCCCAATATTCGTTGGCATTTTCTAGTAATTAAATCTGTATTAGGCACAGGGGTTCATTGACACATAATTTGATGGAGGAATACAACATTCTAGTAAAAAATAAAAGGGAGAGAGAAAATTATCTAAAATGTGAATTAATCAAAGTAACATCTATTTCACTAGCTATACAAACCTGAAGGCAAACAGACAAAATAATTTCATTGATAAAAAAGGAAATGAACTTAATTGAAAAATCCATTCCCTAAAATCCAACTCAAAGACGATTTTGAACACTTCTTCACCGAGCCTATTCAACTAATACCAAGACATGAAAGAGACTTTTCTATAACTAAAATGTAGGTTCCTCCCAAAGATCAAATCTCTTCAACAATGACATTCATGAATATATTATTTTGAAATTTTATTCATTTTTTATTCACTTTACATCTGAATATATTCATAAATTTTATTTTGAATGCTCTTTACATATTAAATACTTGTAATATTTTCTTTTTAAGAAAAGTCTTGAGACAAAGTCTCACAGTGTTGCCCAAACTGTTCTCAAACTTGTAGTCTCATACAATGCTCCTGCCTCAGCCCTGAGGATCTGGAACTATAGACAACACAAGTGCCACATGTGCAGCTTATTTCTCCATTTTAAAATTAGCTCTATTTGCCATTTCTGTAAGGGAATGAATGTTCCATTCTAAGGCTTTCTTTTTATAAAAAATTTTTTTCAGGTAAAGACCACTAAATCATTATTGACATATATAGAAAAATGGGAATATATAATTGAAATGTATAGTTTTACTACAGAATTTTGGTAAATTTAAATAGTAATGGCTAATCATTTGCTATTATATCTCTTTCATGTTCTGTGGGGAAACCCCAATTTTCAGTAGAGCCCTGTTGAAAAAGAATTATTTTCTATTTATTATTATGACCAACAATTATGATTGATATGCATGTAAGTAAAGTGCTATGAAAAAATATTGAGTGCCTATGAGTTTGGGAGTCTAGAGTCTTGCTCTCCATCGTGAGAGTCGTCAGTCTCTGTCAGGAGTTTGGAAGCACTACTCTGGTCTGTGATACCATCTGCAGCGGAAAAATATGTCAAAGAAAGACGAGACTAGAGACTTTTGGAAGGCACTAGTATCAGTATGGAGCGACTGATGGGATGTCAATGAAAGGAAAGAAAGAAGAATCTGGAATGGTTCCTGCTCGCAGACCTGTGGGGTTGGTTGAGAAAGGCTGTACAGAGGATGAGGCTTTGCGGACCGTCACTGACTGGAGCTGCTGAGAACACAGGAAGCATCAGGAATCTAGGAAGTGAGCCGAGCTCCTCCAGTGTCCGGGGCTGGCAGAGGGGTTCGCTCTGGGGAGCAAACATGAGAGTTACAGTCACAGGCATGTCAGTGCTTCCGACTGTTTGAGACTTGCTTAATCTCAAATATAACAGAAGTAAGTTGGAAGGACTACAGGATGGTTATTTTACAGCTTTCTCAGCCTTAGTCATTTTGGCAAACCAAATGTGCCAGCTGACTGTGGTTTTTAGCCTTAGAGGTACCAGAGTGACAGATTTATATTCTGTAAAAAGGAAAGGAGAAATGCTATTTTTAAAGGTTTTTCTTTTTAATGGATATGGATGTTCTGGCTACATGTATGTTGGTACACCACATGTGTGCCTGGTGCCTGCAGACACCAGACGAGGGCATCTGATTCCCTGGAACTAGAGTAACAGATGGTTGTGGGTTGCCATGCGGGTGTCAGTAACTGCACCCTGATCTCTGACAAAGCATAAGTACCCTTAGCCACTGGGTCAGCTCTCCAGCTCCATCATTTGGTTTTATTTTAAATTCAAACCAAAATTGTAGTGGGAAGTAAATATTAGTTGTTTTTCTTTTCCTCCGTTTTCTTCCATCACAACTCACATAAACACAGAGGGAGCGTCTATGAAAATAAGTTTAATCATCTAAGGAAATAACACGGCTCGGAGGAGACAATGGCCGACAAACTGCTTTGTCAGTACAAAGCCGAGAACCTCTGCAGTAGAAGGACCTCATCTAGTTTATTTTTTAAGTGTTGGAAGTCAGAGGCCACATTCTGATGTGTGTATCATAGAGTCAAGGCCAAAAACTGCAGAGTCAGGTACATGGACGGTTGCCTCTTGATCCCTCTCCTTCGCAGCCCTGTGACCTTGGGTGAGCCGTGTAATCCAACTAAGCTTCCTTTTCCGCAAGTAAAGGATGAGTCACCTTCGACTGCTCCCATCCCCTAACCTCCTCCAGCGACACGCCAGGCATTTTTTTTGTAGCTCTTAACTCCTCTGCATTGCTGTACACAAAGGTGTGGCCATCGCTTCTTCGGACCACTCTGACCGCCTCCCCACATTAATCTCTTGACATCTGTTCTTCGGCCTTAGTCAGTGGAGACGCTTGAAATCTGGAACCAGATCATGTCTCTCTGCTGTCTAAATGACTATAGCATCTTCTGCAAAGACATCAGCGTTCACTGTGACGACTATCGTCCCATAGAGGAGGCGAATCCTGGGCCTTCTCTGGCTCCAGGTCTCCTTCCGGGGTGACGACACCCTCCGTCTCCTCTGCTCCCTGCACTCTGACTGCCTGTTTTCAGCTTTCATCTCTGAGCTTTCTCAAGAAGCTGCTTCATCCCTGGGCCCCTGTTCCCAAATTCTGGTATTCTTTGTGGGTGCACCTTCATCATCCCGATGGACCTCCCTCCTGGTTAAATCTGGCTGCTTCCTTGTCTGGTCCTCTAACCGGATGTTTAGGCACCTTAGGAGCAGTCACCAAGTCCCCTCTGTTCACGTCTGTATCCTTCCCATTAACATGGGAGACAGTAAGTGCTCACAAAATGTGCTGCGTGGACGAGTACATGAATCAAGCTTCTGCTAGCCTGGGCTTCCAAACTTGGTATGGTGTCTCAAGCAGGCTTGGCTTGGCTTTCAGCTTAACATGCCCGATTCATGCCAGGTACATGATCATGGGTAAGTGAATTGGAACTTACAGCAGACAGTGCTAGAATATAAATCTCGTATATTCTCTAACTGTGGTCCCCAGATAAAGCAATATCTCATGCCAAATTATGCAATAACATCATGGTACTTGTTTCTGTAAATATAATAAACATTTATTATAAACTCATCTATTGAATAATTATACCTGTATAGAACATGTATGTGTATTTGACAGCTTTGCCATTTTAATATCTATATACTTACGTAAGCAAAAATAGTTATGCACTTAATTGTTTTATAGTTAATTAAATAATTGATATATTTTTAAAGGGGGTGAGATGTTTATTGACCATGACCTCGAAACATAGATTCATTATCCCACATTCCATGTTCCAGTGTAATAACAGTTTCATAAAAAACTTTATAGTGTCCGCACAAAGAAAATCATAAATCATTACTCTTTTCAAATACATTGGTGAAAACATCAGGTAGGCAGGCAGGCTAAAATAGAATGAAGGAATCTCAGTTCTAGGCCAGAGACGCTATCTGATGGCATTCTTAGCCTTTTGGTTGGTGGAAGCTCATGAAATGTTTATACATTCCACGGGGTTTACCCAACAGCCACAGAGATATTGGGTCACATACAGATGTGAGCAATAAATGGTTATTAAAGGGTCAAGATAATCTGCAATTAGGTCCTGGACCTGCAACATTCCAACTTCCTAATGGCCTGTGGCCAAGCAGGTATGTCTTCTCTCCAGAGGTTTTCAGCCACAGTTCCTCCTGTTTGCTGAGCACCACATTTTGTGTACTGGGGGAATTTATACCCTTTTTTCTTCCAACTGAATATCTTATTTTTATAGCGAATGACATTGGCAGCTGATTTTAGTCAATTATTTACATGGTTATTTCTTATTTTTACATTAATACTTTAATAATTACTATGTCGGGCAGGATTTTAACAGGAAAATAAAAATCACTCAGTCTTCTAAGCATGACAAATTTTAAGACAGGACATTAAAACTTCTGCAGAAAATTGCAAGCAAAGTTAAAGAAAGCCGTCGCTGCCTCTGTCAGCCCGGCAGAAGGAAGCACGTGACTCAGGATCTCACCGGGAAACTGAAAAGCTCATGAATCCGGAAACTGCAGCCACCTGTCAGCCCATAACACAGCACAGGAAAATCTCAGGGAGTTCTCCTGAAAACCACTGTAATAATCACCACGTCTCTGAGGCCTTCTGCCTGCAGCCTTCTCGAGAACGCTGGTCTTTGCCTTTCCTTTCAGCTCAGTTCTCTGCTTGGAAGGTCTCTCCTGGACACTCCCAGAGAAGAGGATTCTGGGAAATACTGCGACTGGCTTCCTTTCTACAAACAGAGCTGCTTTTGAAGGGCTGTCAGTGATGTTCGTTATGACTAAATGCTGGCGCTCACTAAAAAAGCGGCTCCATGCATAACAGTGATAAGAAGATCCCTCACCTGCCCGCTTCTATCTAAACTCACAGAAGTGGATGTGCCTTTAATGCCGGCCATAGACGGAGCGGCCCAGGCACAGCTGAGCTGTTCTCATTACACACTGTGACTCTTCACTGGATACATGAGTCACATGCTTGTGTCCTACACATACCATTAAACACAAAAGGCCTCTGCAGACCTGCAAAACATAGGGCAGGCTTGTCCTGTTAGATTTCCTACATGGCAAAGGTGCCATAAATCAAAAGATGTCAACGGAATTTTTCCAGTAGCAACTGAGCAACATGTTCAAACAGTCCAAAGACCAACTCTTTATTTAAAATGACCACAACCCACAATCAGCTAAAAGCAAAGTGTTATCTCTGCACAGGCTAATATTACAGGTTAATGTATACAGCTTCCAAGCAGGCAACATGAAAGCCAAAACTAAGGTTTGATAGTTAATTAAACTGCTAATACGTTTTTAATGATTTATCTTTATTTTATGTCTATGAATGTTTTGCCTATGTGTGCGTGCGTGCGTGCGTGTGTGGGGGGTGGGGGGAGGGTGTGTGTGTGTGTGATATGTGTTCATGGAGGCCAGAAGGGTTTCCCTGGAACTGAAGTTACAGATGGTTGTGAACTGCTGTGTAGGTGCTGGGAACTGAGCCTGGACCTCTGCAAGAGTGGGAACTGCTCTTAACCATTGGACCACCTCTCCATCCACTAAGTGCTAATATCTTTCGATGTGCTTTTGGTTAAGTTTACCATAATGAATATAAGGCAAAGTTGCATTTATCCAGAAAATCTTTGGGTACATTCTGGTGGGGACAGTAAGAACTTAGGAAATTATAAGATGGTTTTGATAATGTTAATGATAATCATGTTTGCTAGCATGACACTGCTTATAGCCAGCCTATCGGGAAAGCATCAGATAAATGACTACTTGAATTCTTGGATTTTACTTTATGAACTACTCTCTCATATATAATAGCCACTACCTAGTCCAGAATTCCTCCTTGTGAACTGCCTTTTGAGTTGGTATGAGTCAGGTCATGGATGCTCTGCTTTATGATGTAAACTTTCCTTTGTCTGCTGTCTTCTTCCTCTGTCCCTCTCCTCTTTTACTCTTGCCTGTTGACATGAGTTGTCTTCTACTGAGCTGTCTTCCTCTTGGAGCCAAGCAGGAAGGTCTCTGTAGGTACTGCGGGTGCGTCTCAGGGAGGGAGCACCAGACTGAGGCTGCCAGACAAGAAGGGAGCACAACTGGAGCATGCCAAGGAGGCAGGAGACTCCACGTCTTCTGCTGACTTCGCGCTACGCTGAGAAGCATGGCCTCTGTGTTCCAGGAGTCACCGTCAAAGATGTAGGTTTTACCACGTGTTGGGGAACTTTGGTGTTGCTGTCTGTGAACCCTCTTGTTGTTGGCATAGTAAGAGGAGTATCATCTGCTTGCATAAGGAACACAGTTGGTGTCGCTTGCTAAACTGCAAAGTTGGAAGTAGGTGTGGGAGGCAAGGTAAAATGAACACACTTCACACATCCGCTTGAATTCTGATACCTCCAGAAGAGAGGGAGGCAGGCACTGGGGTCTGATTACATGCACAGAAATTCTCATGGGGGAGGTGGAATCTCCAGAGACAGCTGGACAACATGAGAAAGAGGAGCAACTTGGCAGGGTCAACTGACCAAATAAATACTTCGAGGCCCTGAAAAATACTGACCCTAGTTGTAGGAGCTCTCTGCCCTGCCTCAGACCTCCTCGCTAAGTCATCTGTGTCTCAAGGTTGGCTTCTGGGACATCCTCCAGCATGGAACTTTTCCTAACAACTGGCAAAGATGTGGGTTTCTTCTAGCTGAGAGTCTTTCGTGGGACATCACCTACTGCCAGGACAAGGATTTCATTCAATTCTTTTGAAAGCTGCCCAGGATTTGTTTCCCTGTGTTGAATTTGTGCTATGCAACATAGATTCTAAACATATAAAAGGGCTAACTTATATAAGTGTATATTTTATATGATTTTGCTCCCAACTGGTAGGTTTAACACTGGCTTAACTGCTAAGGGAACCCGACAGCCTTGGGTATATTACGAGGTGACCAATTTCATACAGCTTCCAGCATTATGGTTGTCAAGGTGATCTTTATAAACTTTCCAGGTTTAACACTCTAAGTGTAAGAGGGACGGAGGAGAATATGTTGCAGGATCCCACTGAATTCAACACTGGTCCAGTTTGTGCCAATGAAACTATTCTCCCGATTTTCTCTATTTTCATCTTCCTGAATGTCCTGGCATGTCCTCTTGGGTAGAAGGCTTTCTTTCCTAGATCTGGTTATACTCAGACCCTTCAGGAAGGAAGGATTGACCCACCTTTACCACCTTTGTGGCTGACTTGCAAATAGGGAAGGGGCCAATATGGGAGTCCCTCCCTTGCAACTGGAAGACATGAGGCCAAGATGTACAAAATAACTTACTCTTAGGTTATGGTAACCAGTTCGGAGAGCTGAACATAACCTGAAGTACTAGGCCCTGAGCCCCAACGTGCTGGAAATGGATAGAGCAAGCCAGTAGAAAAGGACCTCAGCCATGTAACCTTAACTCCTTCTCTACCCAAAACTGAAATTCAGAGAAAGGTGATAACTTGCTTCCTTATGCTACAGGAAATCTCACTGTTTGGGTTCAGTTTGATGTTTACACTTCTACCGGACGTAGAGCTAGGTTATTTCTCAACAATGGTCTTGGTACAGGAATTCTAAAAGCCAAGAGACAGCAGGCAAGGCTCTTGCTCCATGCTCCACGCTCAACTATACCAACCCCATATCCAGAGTCCCAACAAATGATGTAAGCAAAAGAAGCAAACACGAGGCATGTGTTTTCCATTCAAAGGCTGATTAGCTCATAGGATAACCTAAAAGGAAGAGACAAATTAAAAAAATGCTGCAAAATGCAAAGAGAATAATGGATTCATTACATGGGAGGAAGGAATGAAACCCTGGATTCTGAATTCTCTGCCCTCAAAGCTCAGATGAGTAGTCATTGATAACAAAATATAC